>NC_080551.1:3675000-4875000 GCF_028640845.1 Ahaetulla prasina | reverse complement strand
ACTGCTTTGCATTTTTGTTTTAATAGCCAAGACTGTTCAAATAGTGAAGATAGGAAGAAGTCAGAAGGTCAGCGCTGTGTTTGCAGATGTGGTGCAGCCGAGTGCATCAAGCAGCAGGTTGCTTGGCCTCTCGCACAAACACCACAACCACAGCATCCTCTTCGACCAGCTCTGGGCTCTACCCTGGACCTCCCCTCTCAGAAAGACCGTCCCCCTCTTCTTCTTCCTCCTCCTTCAGCTTCCAAACACAGCGGTGGCTCGAGAAAGTCTTGGCCCTTAGGGCTGCATTCTCAGTTCACACTTCCAAGAAAACACAACTATCATGCGAGTTCATCAATCACAGGGCTCCACATGATAACATTCTTCCCATAGCTTCCTTTTTAAAAAAATAGTAAAAACAAAAGCGATTTGTTGGCCTCGTGTACAAGTGAAGTCCGGGGACAGTCCTTCCAAAACAGGAAAAGGGGATGGAAGCAAATCAAAAGGAAAGAGATGTGATTTTTATCTGTCTACGGTCGGTCAGTTCCTTAAGCGGAAGAAAAAACACAATTTCATCCCCGAAGATACGTAGCTGGAAATAAAACTTCAGCGAACACAGGTGGGATTTTCTTCAGGGGAACTGATCACCCCGGTTTCAGACCCGTGTTCGAAAGAAGTTTCCTTTCACTGGACGCAGATGGACACCCAATACATGGGAGTCCTTGATTTACGACCGCAACTGGGATCAGAATTTCTGTTGCTAAACAAGACGATTGTGAAATGAATCATACTCCATTTTACCAAGCCTTTTTTTTTGCCATGACTGGTAAGAAGATTACTGCAGTTAAAACAATCATGCAGTCATTAAGTGGGTCTTGCTTTCCCCCATCGTTATGTCAAATGGCCACTAAATAAATGGTTCTAAGTCAAGGACTACACCTGCAATGGTGCAACAAATGCAAACAAAATAGTTTGCTCTCCTCCAACCGTTCAAGGACTTCCAACTCCTCACCAGCTAGAAATATTTGTAAGGATCTGTGGAATTCTCAAATAATAAGCCAGCAGAAATTCCCTTATGCTACCCTAACATACTAAATTTGAGTTAAAATATTTCATGTTACATTTGAATATTCAATATAGAATATTTCATACAAGAGCCATATATGATTTGCCATGCTAGCTTTGAATGTCCATCAAACCAGCTACACCAAAACTATATCCATTCTTTTGCCTGTTAATTTTTTTAGAATAGAATTTTGCATTGGCCAAGTGTGACTGGACACACAAGGGATTTGTACATAAGCTCTCAGTGTACAAACAACAAGGTGAAGTGGTAATACATCTATCTATCTATCTATCTATCTATCTATCTATCTATCTATCTATCATCTATATCTATCTGTATCTATCTACCTACCTATCTACCTGCCTACCTACATCTCTATCATCTATGTCTGTCTGTCTATCTCTCCTTTACCTAATGTAAAAAAAAAAGGTAAAAGCCCGCAGATTTTACTCCGCTAATCATTGCCAAGTCTGGCGTGGTGTTCATCTCCATTTCAAAGTCACCGAGTCAGCACTGTCTGAAGAAATTTCCACAGTCATGTGGCCAGCATAATGTCATGGAGCACTGTTATCTTCCCACCAAAATGGTACCTATTTATCTACTTGCATTTGCATGCTTTCAAACAGCTAGGCTGGCAGTAGCCTGAGGGGAAGACGGGAACTCATACTGTCACGTGGCGCTTGGGTCTCAAACCTAGGGTTTCCATCGTAGCCACCGTGCTAACTCTTCATTTATTGTAACTTACTCTAAAGTAGGAATTGCATAACTAACATACTTCCATTGCATATTTAGTCTACATCAGGCGTGTCCAATCTTGGCTACTTTAAGGGCCTGTGGACTTCAACTCCCAGAAGTCCACAGGCCTGGCTGGGGAATTCTGGAAGTTGAAGTTCACAGGCCTTAAAGTTGCCAGGATTAGATTCCTCCTGGTCTATATCATTCACACCAGCAAATGCAGTCTCTGTAAATTCTAAAAATAAAGTATATTGTTTTTATCTATATCCAAAACAATTAAACAAATGAATTCCATTTCAGACTTCTTATACCATTTACAGCAATTATCTTAGAAAGCAACACCTAAGAAATATTACCTCGAAAAAGGCATAACTGCAAAAATGTTTTGAAATGTTTTCAGTACTGCTGTTCTCTTAAGGAAGTGTCTCTATATGATGAAATAGTGGAGAACATTCCAGCTCTCAGTATTTATAAACTTGATGATGAAACAAGTATTTTCATGCTCTGTATAGTAGCCAGAATCCATGTCGCTGGTTTTGCACATATGTGGATTTTATTATAACCTGGTTTAAGCATTTTTGGTCGCTCCAATGTTCATAAAGAATGAAAAGTACAGGTAGTCCTTAACTTACAACTGCAATTGAGCCCAAAATGTTTGTTGCTAAGTGAGACATTTGTTAAGTGAGTTTTGCCCCATTTAATGACCTTTCTTGCCATATTTGTTAAGTGATCACTGCAGTTGTTAAGTTAGTAACTTGGTTAAGCAGTGAATCTGGCTCCCCCCCCCATTGACTTTGCTTGTCAGAAGATCACAAAAGGGGATCACATAACCTGGGACACTATGACCGTCATAAATATGAACCACCTGCCAAGCATCTGAATTACGATCACATGACCACGGGAATGTGGCAACGGTTGTAAGTGTGAAAAACACATTCATAAGTACTTTTTTCAGTGCTGCTGTATCTTCAGTCACTAAACGAATGGTTGTAACTCAAGGACTACCTGCATTATCCCAATAGCTTTACATAATAATTATGAAACTTCCTGGACCGATTTCATAAACCATGATGCTGTTAATTATGGATTAGGTCAACAATTACAGCTGTTTAAGAATAGATCACCAATAAGAATAGATCACCAATCTACTTAAAGATGCTTTCAAGTGGGAAAACTGGGAGAATATTTTACTTTTTAAAAAGTTCATCTATAGATCTACTGATTATTTGAAAAGTATTATTTTAGCTCAACCCAGGCATTATGATTTGACTCTAAAAATGTGAATTGGGATTTACCAACAGCAGAGGACCATAAAAAAGACTACACAGCTCGTGACCCTACTTGAACAGGGTGGGTTGGACTATAAGACCTCCAAGGTTCCTTTCAACTCTGTTATTCTGACCCACTGGATTATCACTTCAGAGATAATCTGAATTACCAGATTCCTCAAAGCCTCCACCAATGGCAGAGCTTATTTGAAAAGTTCTTAAAAATTCAAAGATATTCAGAGATGCATCTGTCTTGAAAGCAAGCCACTTTGGGCTGTACAGCTTTGTCAGATATGAGGCCTTGTTTTACAGAAAATATTTTATAGTTAGTAATATCATAATACCGTGTTTCCCTGAAAATAAGACCCTTATATTTTTTTGAACCCCAAAATAAGCGTTTCTTATTATTTTGGGGTGCATGGAGCAAGATGGGGATCCTCTTGCCGTCTTTCTTGATTTCCAGCTCTGCGTTTAAATATTTTTGGGGAGGGCTTATTTTCGGGGGACGAAGGCTTACTTTAGCACATGCGCTCAAAAGCCCGATTGGGCTTATTATCAGGGGATGTCTTATTTTCGGGGAAAAAAGGGTATTTGATAATTTGTCTGTCATATTTTATAAAATTTGCTGAATTTTCATTCTAGGGGAATCCTGGATTTTAAATGCTTTCTGTAAATGGGTCCATTTGAGGTGCTGTGGTTGAAAAAGTGTTGCCCCCAAAGACGCACCATTTCAGCCAGTTAAAAGTTACAGATAGGAGTTTTAGAACTACATAGATGTGGCTTAAGGAGGAATCCTATTAATGGAATATGAACATGCAGAAAATTCTCGAATTCTTAAGACATGCCAATCCCTCCATGCCTTACCAGCTGCTGCATCTAGTACGAGATGGTTTACTACATCTTCTCATGCATTCAATTGCTTCTATCCTTTTGGCACCATAATATCGGGAGCAGATTCTTAGTGGTGTTTTTGCATTATAGACTGGGATCAAGGCAGCCATTGTAATTCCCTGCTAATAATATTTGCTCTTAAAATTTTAGCACAACTATCCTCAACGCTTCTTTCTTCAAAACAACAAAACAAACAGTTGTCCTAAGGTAACCAGATACTTGGCAGTCTCCAAGGTTAAGCCCAAATATCATTCGTTTGCAAACAAAAGACCTAGGAAAGTGTTTTTATTGCTCCTTATAACTCTTGGCAAAGTGTCTCCAGCAGTTTTCCAAAGAAATCTCCCCTCCCTCTTATCAATTAGATTCCGGAAAGGCAAAACAATTCCTTTAGTGTCAAACCCATTTTATACTCCGGTATCTAAATTACGCAGGGAATTTACACAATTGGCTCACTCACTCACTCAGACTAACCATATTTGCTTTATCAACGAGCGCATTAAGAGATATTGATGTTGATACTACACACATGCACACACAATTACAGCTTTAAGGGTTTTTAACTAAATGTCCAGCGCTATACAGATCTAACACGGAAGAGCTGAAACACGCTCTATTAAAATAACACAATTTTAGGTCACCAAACCACAACTGAATTAGCTTCCCCACTTACAAGTCACCCCACTCAATAAAACAAGGGAGAAGATTGGCTTCAAATGCCAACCCAACTCTACTGGTAAATTCATCAGGGCAAGAGGAAGAATTCCTACAGCAATGAGTACATATAAAAACTGCTCTCTAGAGTAGTGGTCCCCAAGCCCCAATGGACCGGCAGTGGTCCGCAGTATGCCAGAAACTAGGCCCCATCCACAGGATGTAGGCAGCACACAAAACCACACATCCCTCTGGGCCAAGGAAAAATCTCTCTCCACAGAACCCGGTCCCTGGTGCCCCAAAGGTTGGGGGGGGGCACTCACTGCCCTAGAGTGCAAAGGAAACCCGCCTTGTGCAAAAATTGTGTTTTTCATTAGATTCCACAAACAACAAGCTGCCCCTCAAACACTCCAGCCGAACAAGCTTTTAATATTTTATTGAAAAATCGTCTTGGGCAGTAAACACTGCTGCCTGCCCAGGCGAAGGAAGGAAACAATTCAACAACAAAAAAATGACATCTGACAACAGCGTGTACAATCCACAGCCCCAAATTATAAGGGAGGGTCAAAACCAAGTCAGCAAATTTTAAGGATTTTCTTGAAGGCCTATAAAAGCAAACCAGGTGAAACCTATTGGTGATGCCTCTCCAGTAAGGGGCCAAGCCAGGATCCCCCTCCTCTCTCCCTGACATCTTAATTACTGTTTTATCTACCAATCATACCTTAGATTTCAAAACTATATTAACTGAAGATCACAGAGACAGCTTTCCATATTATTTTGGTTCCAACTCTTGTATATTCCTATTTAGGAATGCATGACTTCTTATGACCGAAAATGGAAGAGCGAGTTTAGCTATGACACATTCTATGTATTTTTTTTAAAAAAAACTACACACGCATAAAAGAAAGACTAGATGTTCCTTGTGTTACAATGAGGAGAGCGGTGCACTGGGGTGGGAGTTGGGAAGGGGGGGTTTCTCTTTTTAAGAGATTGTGGGGTGGTTTTTTTCCTTAAAGCCACAAAACAAACCAGCCAACCAACATGTATTCATTTTTTTTCATCCATTGTAAGCACATATTCATTCCCCAACAATTCACTTTGCTTATTAAGATTTTTTTTACAGATTAATGACTATTTTAATGGGGGGGGGTCCCTTTAATCTAAATCCGGGGGGGGTCCCTTGCTAGCAATGCCATTGTTTAAGAAAACAGTGGATAACAAGATCAATAACAACAGCGAATAAAATGCCATTTTTATGCTCGTACTGTACTTTAAAAGAACTACACCTAACAGGATAATCTTTTTTTTTAATCATCAAAAGCTTGAACATGCCGTTTAGACGCCCGAAATCAATGAGGCTTCTACGCAGAGGCAGTCACGATTTTTCTGCACTCATGTTTGTTTACTTGCCTACTTCTCATTTTACTCCAACGCTAAACGGATTAAAGTTTTGCAGCGGGGTTTTTTTTTCTTCTTTTTGGGGCCTGGCCTAAATCCTTACGTGCAGTCGAAGATTAAATTTGTAGAGAAAAACACCAGGGAGAAAGAAGCGGGGTGGGTGTGGGGTGTGTGGAAGGGGGGGGGCAGCCGTTGGGAAGAAGAGATGGAACAACTCTATTTTAGAAATGTGATCTATGACTCACATTTTGACCTTGCCATCCCAAAAACAGCCATCGAGGCACTGTCCCTAAGGTCAAACACTTGCCCCAAGTGGGCTTAGACCTCCCCAAAAATCCTAATGTGCGCAGATCCTTTGCCTCACACAAAAACCCAAGGAGCTCTTGCACTTTACACACTGGTCGTGTTATTGAGCCTAAGAGGTCTCTTTCCTTCCTACCAGGGCCAAGGGGAAGGGCATCCCAATCCCACCAGGAGCAACAATCTGGGGGCAGGGGTCTCCAACCTTGGCAACTTGGGCTTTCTGGGAGTTGAAGTCCGCTGGGCTTAAAGTTGTCAAGGTTGGAGACCCCTGATCTGGAGGGTGTCCACTTTCTCCAGCCATTTGACTGATTCACAAGCCACCAAAGAAAGTTGTCTTCCCTCTCAACAACCTCCCCCCTCAACCTTCTCTCCTTTTACACCGAGGTCATGCAGGATTTCTCTCTCTCTCTCTCTCCCACACCTTCTGCTCAAGCATGAAGCCACCAGCTGTCTAAGGGTAGAGCTTCAGGAATTGCACCAAACAGGGCCCTGCCCAATTCTTTCTCTTTCTCTCTCTCTCTCTCTCCCCTCCACAGCCCCCTCTTTTGTCTCCCCCCCCAAAAAAAATCAAAACATTTCAGTGGGGGGGAGGAGGAGAGGAGGACAAAGAGGCACCCACCGCCTTTCCTACTCTCACCAGCCCCAGAGCTTGGCCGATGAGTATTCACTGAGTAACGTTTTAATTGCAACTTCTACCTCTGCGTATAAACAAACAAGAGTTATATAAAAACAAAGCCGAGTCTTCCTTGCTTCCCGCGCGTTCGGATTCGTTGCACTAGAGGGAAGGCAAAGTGGGGGTGGGATACAAATTCCTCTCCCCCGCCCCCTCCAAAGCATCCAGGGTCCCCTTGAGGTTCAACAGCCGTGTCCCCTCCCCAATCCACGCAAATCATCTTTGTCCCCAAAAGAGGCTTTTTGCGCCCTGCGACCCACAAATTGCTTGCCTGCATTGGTGCCCTTTTCGACACAAAGGAGACCCCCCCCTCCCCTAAAAAAATAAAAATATTTTTTTTAAAAAAGGCAAAGCTGGCGGGGGAGATGCGGGTAGGGGTCGCGAAAGGCTGGGCCGGCTTGGCTGCCGGCTGTTCGGGTCTCCAAGGGTCTCCCGCCACCGGGTGCAGCGCTCTCCAGGTGCCGGCGCGCTCGGCTTGTTTACGCAACGGCCCGGGCTCGCCGGGCGTCTCCAAGCCGCCCCCCCTTCCCGGGGATGGGTGGGGGAGAAAGCGGGGAAAGCCGAGCCGGTTGCTTTGCTTGCGCGGGAGGCCAGGCTGGGTCGCCCGGAGGCCCTTGCGGGGCTTGCTGTGGAAGGGGCGGCGGGGCCAGACCACCCCCCAAAAAACACCCACTCAGACCCACCACCCTCTCCGCCTGTGGCCAGGAGAGCCAGGCTGGGAAGACAAGCTTTCCCGGGGAGGGGGGTCCATGGGAAAGGAGCCCCCCACCCCAAAAAAAATAAACCTCGGTGAAGGAGGCCGGGAATGCAAAGCCTCAAAGGGGGGAAAGCGAAGCCCGCTCTTCCCAGCCGAGGGGGGGAGAGGGGGGAGGCAAAAGGACCAGGGGTCCAAAGGCGCGTTTGGGGAACCCCGCTTCCAACAAGGGAGACCCCGCCTTGGGTGCCCATCTCCCGCGGCCTCGGCTGGAAGGCGCGCCCACCCACCACCCACCACCACCCACCACCCACCCATTTCCCAAACTAGAAAGCCCGGACGGGCCACCTCTGCCCCCACCCCAAAAAAAATAAACCTCGGTGAAGGAGGCCGGGAATGCAAAGCCTCAAAGGGGGGAAAGCGAAGCCCGCTCTTCCCAGCCGAGGGGGGGTGGGGGGGGGAAGCAAAAGGGCCAGGGGTCCAAAGGCGCGTTTGGGGAACCCCGCTTCCAACAAGGGAGACCCCGCCTTGGGTGCCCATCTCCCGCGGCCTCGGCTGGAAGGCGCGCCCACCCACCACCCACCACCCACCCACCCACCCATTTCCCAAACTAGAAAGCCCGGACGGGCCACCTCTGCCCCCCCTACCCCACCCCACCAAGCCCCCCTCCCCATCTTCGCCAACACTCACTTTTTCCATTTGCTGGCCGCAGGCAAAGCGCGATGCAGAGCAGCAGCAGCAGCGGCGGCAGCAGGAGCCCCCTCACCAAGGCCAGGGACCCCCGTCCGACGCCAGACTTCATTCCTCTTGTTTGGTGGTTGGGAAATTGGGGAGCAAAACGGCCTCGGCGATCAATAAATAACCCCACCCCCACCCCCAAAAAAATAATAATACAAATGCCCGCCCTCCACCCAAAAAAATAAAATTAAAAAAAAAAATTCCCGCAATCCCGAGTTTCTCTTCGCTCTTCGCCCCTTTCCCGGGACAAGCTGAAATCTTGGAAGGGGGGGGGAGAGGGAGGGAGGGAGGGGGGCAGGCTTTAAACCCCTCCCCTTGCCAAAAACACACACACACACACACACACAAAACAAGCCCACCCGCCAAGGGGGCTTGAAAAAGGGAGAGGGAGGGAAGCGTTCTGAGCTCCCTCCGGAGAGGAGGTTGGAGAAAAGGGGGCTAAATCCTCGGTCCACCTTTTTTTTGGGGAGGGAAGCGGGGAAAAGGAGGGGAGGGGGAGAAAGGAAAGTCCGGGCCTGGTTTGGGGCTCTCGCCGAGGAGGCTCCGGAGCCGCCGCCGCCTCTTCTTCTTCTTCTTTTTCCTCCTCCTTCTCCAGCTACGACGGGAGGAGGCCGGCGAAAGCAGCTCAGCCTCGCCTGCTCTCATCCAAGGGGAGCCCGCACGGAAGGCGCCGCAGCGAGCAATCCGCATCTTCGACCTCCATGTTGGCTTGGCTTCCCGGCCCCGCTTCGGCTAAAAGGAAAGGGGGCCCCGGGCTGGGCTGGGCTGGGCTGGGCAGGGGGGCGCACCGGGGTCCTGCGCCTGCTTTCCCGCTCGGCCGGCCGAGCAACCCCCGGAGCGGACTCGGCTCCTTGCCTGGCCCAAAGGAGGAGGAGGAGGAGAAGCCACGCAATCCGCCGCCAACGCCGCCGCCGCTGCTGCTGCTCAATCCCGAGCTTCCCGAGAGCGGAAACGGCGCTTCTCCCCCAACCCAAAAAAAAAAATAATAGATATAAAATATTTTTTAAAAATGCAAAATGAGAGAAGAGCCGCCCGGGTCCTTTTTTTTTTTTTTTTTTTGGGCCGGGAGGAGCCCGAAGCGAAGCGAGGCTGCCTGCGAAGGGCGATCGCGCAATTGCGCCGCCGCGGCTGCTGCTGCTGCTGCTGCCGCCGCTCCTGCCCTCCTTGGCGCTTTCTTCGGCGGGCGAGAGGCAAAATCCGGAGCCGCGATGAATGGAGGGAGGCGGGCAAGGCTTCCCCCGCGCCGCCCCTTCGGCGCTCCCCTCCGCCTCCCGCCTCCTCCTCCCCTTTTCCCAGGCTCGGCTGCGAAGGCCGCCCCCGAGGGAGCCTCACCGGCCGCCGCGTCCCCGGCTGCCACTCGGCGGGCGCCGCGCTGCTGCCATCCGCGGGGCGGAAACGACACCGGGGGGAAGCCGCGCCAGGGCAGGGCAAGGCCAGGCCCGGCGGCTGCTGCGGCTCTCTCCACCTCCCTCCCTCCCTCCTTTCCTTCCTTCCTTCCTTCCTCCCTTCTTCCCTCCCTCCCTTCCTTCTTTCCTTTCTTCCTTTCCTCCTTCTTTTCTTCCTCCCTTCTTTCCTTCCTTCCTTCCTTTCCTCCTCCCTTCCTTCCTTTCCTCCTTCTTTCCCTCCTTCCTCCTTTCCCTCCTTTCTCCTTTCCCTCCTTCCTTTCCTCCTCCTTTCCTTCCTTCCTTCCTTCCTTTCCTCCTTCTTTCCCTCCTTCCTTTCCCTTCCTCTTTCCTTCCTTCCTGGCCGGCCTCTCCGGCTGCCCAAAGCGAGGAGGAAGAGGAGGAGGAGGCGGATTCCCGCTAGCGGTCAGCCCCGGACTCTCCGGCCAGGGGAGGAGCGCGGCCCGGTTCTGGCTCCCGCTGCTTCTGCAGCTGCAGCTCCACGCGTGGCGGCTGCAGCGGGAACAAAGCGCCGCGCGACCCTCCCCTGCACAGCTCGGCGGGCTTCCCCGCGTTCGGCGAGGCTGGGCTGGGCAGGGGAGGAAAGGAAGGAAGGAGGGCGGCAGAAGCAGCTGCTCGGCGCCTCCTCCTCCTCCTCTTCCCCCGGCTTGCAAGGCTGGTCTGGGGCCGGTGCCTGGCCGCCTCTTTCTTTCTTTCTTTCTCCCACGGCTGGGCGGTGGGCGAGAGCTCCGGGAGCCTCCTTGGCGGCTTCTGCCTTGGCCAAAGGAGCTCGGGGGGGGGGGGAGAGGGGCGAGCTTTGCAAAAGGATCGGGGTGCAGCTGCTCCGGCTCGCCTGTATTTGGGGGCTTCTGCTGGAGCGGCCTGAGGGGAATTGGGGCTATTGACGCTGTCAATTGGGGGCGGGAGTGGGGGACTCTCCCTAGGCAGACGGGGATGGAGGCGCAGGGCGGAGGCGGCTCGTTGCAGCAGCAAAAAATAGCGACATCAAAATAGAGAGGAGGGGGGAGCGGAGGGTGGGGAGGGGAGAGGCGGCCCCCGGGTCTTTGCGGCCTTCCCCTCCCTTTCCTTCCCCCCCCCCCAATCCCACTCCAGCCCGGGCAAAGAGCCGGAGCCCGGGAAGGGCAGGCGGGCGCCTGGGAACGGAGCCTCCGGGGCTCGGGAGCCGAGCGCGCCTTCCCGGCTTCTCCTTTGGGCAAACGGCGCGAGTCCGGGCACGCCGGCTGGGCAAAAGCCGGGCTGCGCAACCCGCTCCGCCGGAATGCGGAGGCTCCGAGACCGGTTTGGCCCGTTGTGGGGGGACGGGGGACAGGGGGGAGAGCCGGAGATGTCGAGCCAGCCAGCCCGACCGAGCGACGCCTTACAGCCAGCCGGGTTTCACGTGTTGTGTGAACTCCATGCCACCTGGTTTGGCTGGCAGGGTTTCCAGGCCGGTAAACTGCTACTTAACTTTTCCTACCTGGCCTGATGCCGTTTGAACCCTGAATCCCTGAAGGTGGGAACCACAACCAAGGTTAAATAAAACTCAACCCGGTTGACACGTGTGAATGCAACCTGCTGAACCCCGTCCACAGCAATACATTGACCCGGTTGCCATGGGGTGCTATTCATACTTCATCCAAATCTCAAGCCACAAGGAAGCTACCTTATATGACCCTTATATTCCCTCACTGCCCCCATCCCATCTAAAATGGGGAGATTTAAATCCAGAAGCCAGTAAATTTTGCCTGGAGCTTTAGGGCAAGAAAACAGGAATGGGTGAAAGTCTAACATGTTCCTAGTTATCAGCAATATTCAGAGCAAGGTGTCTATGACCTATGAATTGATCAGAAAACTAAATTATTACCAAAAAAATTTCTTATAAAATTCTAACAAAAGAATTGAATAGAATAGAATTTTTTATTGGCCAAGTGTGATTGGACACACAAGGAATTTGTCTTGGTGCATACGCTCTTAGTGTACATAAAAGAAAAGATACCTTCATCAAGAATCATAAGGTACAGCACTGAATAGAATAGAATTAGAATAGAATAGAATAGAATAGAATAGAATAGAATAGAATAGAATAGAATAGAATAGAATAGAATAGAATTCTTTATTGGCCAAGTGTGATTGGACATACAAGGAATTTGTCTTGGTGCATATGCTCTCAGTATACATAAAAGCAACTTTCATCAAGAATCATAAAATACAACACAGAACAGAACAGAATAGAATTTTTATTGGCCAAGTATAATTGGACACACAAGGAATTTGTCCTGGTGCATACACTCTCGGTGTACATAAAAGATTTGATACGTTCATCAAAGTACAACACAACACTTAATGATAGTCATAGGGTACAAATTTAACACTTGATTTATTTATTTATTTATTTTTATTTATTTCATTTTTATACCACCCTTCTCCCGAAGGACTCAGGGCGGTGTACAGGCAAGATAAAAACAATACAATATACAGATTAAAATACCATTTAAAAAACTTATTTAAATTGATGATATAACACTTAAAGAATTTTGTTAGAATTTTGCATTCAAAAAAAAGATTCATCTCAGAAACGAGGAATGCCTTTCCTGATGTAATAGCTGACCCGAAACAGAAATGTTTTTCTTTTAAATGCCTATGCAGAATTAATGCAGAGCAAACAAGCTTTAATCAATTTTTACCTAATACGATTATTCAACTGATTTCTTATAAAGATCTGCAGCTGGAGGAATCTGCATATTAAAGGAAATTGAGCAGAGTCTAATGCAATCCCCCCCCCCAAAAAAACCCACCAGTTTCTGGTTGTAAGTTTCTTGTGTGCAGCCTTGAAATGCGCACATCAATTAAAATCAATTGCTAATTGGATTGAAAGACAAATGGGGAATAAAGCAACCTAAACCTGCTATATACAACATTTTAGAGAGGTGTGTTTGGCTTTTGATTGGCTTCAAATCCACCTGAGTGATTTATTCAGTTAACTTATTTATTCAGCTTACTTACACCCTATGACTATCATTAAGTGTTGTACCTTATGATTCTTAACGAATGTATCTTCTTTTTTATGTACACTGAGACCAAGTGCACCAAAGACAATTTTCTTTTTTTAATATATAATATATTTTTTATTTAACCATTTTCTTCACTTTACAATACCCATCTTTACAACATTCCTGTGCCGGTATACATTCATATTATATATGCTGTTATAGCTACAATATTATATAGCATATGACTACAATAACTACAAAAAGACAAATTTCTTTTTTTATATATAATATTTTTTTTTATTTAACCATTTACTTCACTTTACATCACAATACCCATCTTCAAAACACTCCTGTGCCACTATGCATTCATATGATATATGCTGGTTATTACAATATTATATAGTATATGACTACAATAACTACAAAAAGACAAATTTCTTTTTTATATATAATATATTTTTTATTTAACTATTTTCTTCACTTTACATCACAATACCCATCTTTACAACACTCCTGTGCCGCTAAACATTCATATTATATATTCTGGTTATAACTACAATATTATATAGCATATGTCTACAATAACTACAAAAAGATAAACTTCTTTTGTATCCAATCACACTTGGCCAAAAAAGAATTGTATTAACCATGGTTAAATAAGGTATGGTCTACCTATCCATAACACTTTCTGGCCTTTTGTTCATTCCTTGATGGGATGTAAAAATTCAAATTGAAATGTTCCCCTGTGGAAAGCAAAATGGGAGAAAGAAATGTATAACACAAAGGGCTAGACAAGTGTACAACTTCCACGAGAGAAATTAAAAACAGCACACCTGGTACCTTCCAAGCTGTAAAAAAGAAAAAAAAAACAGACTAAAAAGTACTACTGTAATCTTAATATCCCGGGATAACCTTTCAACTCTAACTTCCCATATTGTAAATCGTACGCTTGAAAAACATTTTGAGATTAATCATCAAGGTGACATCAGCTTTTTTCCCCTTGCATAATGCGTTCCTTGTTTTGTGTGTTGTTCATAGAGTGCTCTTTACAAATTACAGTATATCTCAGAGAAATGGATTCTCATGATGCCAGCCAAACGATATTGTAGTCACAAAAGGCTAGCGAATATCTCTACAGAGTCTCAATTATCCAGGTTATGTTTGTGCCGAAGGCGCTGTTCAAAAGACAACTTGACTTTTTCTGGATTTTTTCTGTTTGTTTGTTTGTCTTGAAAACGTGTTGCTTCTCCATCCCATTAGATGAGAAGTAAAACGTTTTCAAGGGGGAGGAAAAAAAACAAGAAAATCTGGTTGCTGTGAAAAAACACCTTTGGCCCAAGGGTAGCAAAGTTTCTTAAAGTCGCCAACAGCGAAAATGTGTGGAATTCAACTCCCAGAATTCCCCAATCAGCTAGGAGTTGGAGTCCGCACATCTTTCAAATACATCCAGAATGGTATAGGGCAGGGGTCTCCAACCTTAGCAACTTTAAGCCTGGTGGACTTCAACTCCCAGAATTCCTCAGCTGGGAATTCTGGGAGTTGAAGTCCACCAGGCTTAAAGTTGCCAAGGTTGGAGACCCCTGGTATAGGTCTCCTGCTCTAGCAGGGGATGGACTAGAAGATCTCCAAGGTCCATTCCAACTCTGTTATTCTAAGTTGTTGAGGTTCAGAGATATTGAGGTCATGAAGAAAATTGGACATCATTCATGTGTCAAGAACACTTAAATTCAGATCCCAATAATCAATGAGGCAAGCTGAGATCTGCAAATTGTATTAAGTCACAATACACCCCATCCACTTTGGTCTCTTTTAATTCTGCAGCTTAATGGAGAACTGCATTTCCTAACACTGATATCCTAAGACAGTGTTTCTCACTCTCAACTAACACATGTGGACTTCAACTCCTTGTTGGCTGAGGCATTCTGGGAATTGAAGTCCACACGGCTTAAAATGCTGAGGTTGAGAAACATTGGTCTAATGGATTGAGGATGGTTGCATTTATTATTTCAAAATTGTGAGTCGCTTTCTGTCTTGCAGCAGAGCAGGTAAATGTATGGCTCTATTGTCCAACATTCCTGGCGCCGGTTGGCATTTTACAGGGAATTCTGGGAGTTGAAGTCTACACATCTTAAAAGGTTGCCAAGGTTGAGAAACACTAATTTAGAGACTTAAGTCCTTATTCCTCCTCTCCATATGAACAAATTACCTCAGCGTCCTTACACAGTGGTCCCTCACATGCTGGCTGGGGAATTCTGGGAGTTGAAGTCCACCAGCCTTAAAAGTTACTGAGGTTGAGAAACATTGGCCTAACAGATTGAGGATGGTTACGCTTATTATTTCAAATTGAATCACTTTCTTTTTTTAAAAAAAAGTTTTTTTTATTTTTTTTATTAAAAAGTTTTATTTTTACATTCATATCCAACAACTCATCCAATGTACAGTCATATACAATTAGTCGGGCTTGCCCAGTCACCACCCCCTCCTTTTAACTGTCTTCCCTCTTCTACCTTCTTCTACTTTCCAGACCTTCCTCCCCTTCTCTTATCTACATCCTCTCCTCCCTCCACCCTCCACCTTCCTTCTCCCTCTTCTACTCCTCTTCCTTCCTCTTCTCCTCTTTCCTATCTCCTACTCTCTCCTCTTTTCTCCCTCCCCACCATTCTAAAATGGTAGCTGGGCAGACCCGACCCTACATTAATTATATTTATACATCTTCAATAATCCCTGATTATTGAAGGGATTATTGAAGTTGTTTTTTTTTTAAAGACAAACAAACGTACATTTTTTCTGAATAGAGTATTGACCGAGTCAAAATACACACATCTTATTTTCCCCAAATTTAATTTATAGAATTCAATTTCTGCCATTTATATTCCTTTTCTACTTCCTTTTTCATCTCTATTTTATATTTAATATATAATCAAGATTACCATTCACCCTAACCTCCTAATCTTAATCTTCTTTTATTTCAGTCTTCCCTCTCCTTCCAATAATTCTGGATATTCAGAAATAAATGTGGAAATATTAAAATGATTGTGTTTAATTTTAAGGGTTTCAATAGAATAAAGAATTATTGGGAAATACGTGAGTCGTTTTCTGTCTTGCAACAAAGCAGGTAAATGTATGGCTGTATTGTCCAACATTCCTGGCGCCGATTGGCATTTTACAGGGAATTCTGGGAGTTGAAGTCCACACATCTTAAAAGGTTGCCAAGGTTGAGAAACACTAATTTAGAGACTGAAGTCCTTATTCCTCCTCTCCATATGAACAAATTACCTCAGCGTCCTTACACAGTGGTCCCTCACATGCTGGCTGGGGAATTCTGGGAGTTGAAGTCCACCAGCCTTAAAAGTTACTGAGGTTGAGAAACATTGGCCTAACAGATTGAGGATGGTTACGCTTATTATTTCAAATTGAACCACTTTCTTTTTTAAAAAAAAAGGTTTTTTTTTATTTTTTTTTATTAAAAAGTTTTATTTTTACATTCATATCCAACAACTCATCCAATGTACAGTCATATACAATTAGTCGGGCTTGCCCAGTCACCACCCCCTCCTTTTAACTCTCTTCCCTCATCTACCTTCTTCTACTTTCCAGACCTTCCTCCCCTTCTCTTATCTACATCCTCTCCTCCCTCCGCCCTATACCTTCCTTCTCCCTCTTCTACCCCTCTTCCTTCCTCTTCTCCTCTTTCCTACCTCCTACTCTCTCCTCTTTTCTCCCTCCCCACCATTCTAAAATGGTAGCTGGGCAGACCCGACCCTACATTAATTATATTTATACATCTTCAATAATCCCTGATTATTGAAGGGATTATTGAAGTTGTTTTTTTTTTTAAAGACAAACAAACATACATTTTTTCTGAATAGAGTATTGACCGAGTCAAAATACATACATCTTATTTTTCCCAAATTTAATTTATAGAATTCAATTTCTGCCATTTATATTCCTTTTCTACTTCCTTTTTCATCTCTATTTTATATTTAATATATAATCAAGATTACCATTCACCCTAACCTCCTAATCTTAATCTTCTTTTATTTCAGTCTTCCCTCTCCTTCCAATAATTCTGGATATTCAAAAATAAATGTGGAAATATTAAAATGATTGTGTTTAATTTTAAGGGTTTCAATAGAATAAAGAATTATTGGGAAATACGTGAGTCGTTTTCTGTCTTGCAACAAAGCAGGTAAATTTATGGCTCTTATTGTACAACATTTCTGCTGCCGGTTGGCATTTTTCAGGGAACTCTGGGAATTGAAGTCCACACATCTTAAAGTTGCCAAGGTTGAGAAACACTATCAGATGAGTAGCATGGGAAAATATAGGCAGTCCTTTGATTTATGGCTACCGTTGGCATCAGGGTTAAGCAAGGTGATTGTCAAGTCAGCCACACCCCATTTTACAACCTTTTTTTTGCCACAGTTGTTGTGAACCACTGCGGTTGTTAAATGAATCACGTGACTCTGAAGCAAACCCGGTTTCCCACATTATCGTTGCTCATCTGGGAAGGTTGCAAATGGCGATCACGTAACCCGACGATGGTGCAACCATTGTCAAATATATGCCCATTCCCAAGCACCTAATTTTGATCACATGACCATGGGGACACTCCAACTGTCATAAATATAAGGACTCGTCCCTTTTTTTCAGTGTGATAGTAACATTGAACTGTCGCTAAGCAAAGCATTGTAAGTTGAGGACTTCACCTGTATGCTTCTTCCCAAACATTTGAGCCACAGTTCTGCCTCCTTCCAACCAGCCAGCCATGGGGCTAGGAATCATGGAAATCCTTCAACAAAATGAGGAGGATTCTAAGACTAGAAGGTGGAAGCTCACTAAAGAGATCCAACCGAGAAGGAAGGAAAATTTCCTGACAGCGAGAACAATTAATCAATTAAACAATTAATGGAATAATTGCCTTCCAGAGTCGTGTGTCTGCTCCATCTTTGGAGGTCTTCAACGAAAGGTTGGACAGCCATTTGTCCAGGATGGTATAAGGCAGGGTCTCCAACCTTGGCAGCTTTAAGACTTGTGGACTTCAACTCCCAGAGTTCCCTGTAAAATGCCAATGAATTCTGGGAGTTGACATCTACAAGTCTTAAAGTTGCCAAGGTTGGAGACCCCTGGTAAGGTCTTCTGCAAGGGGTTGGACTAGAAGACCTCCAAAGTCCCTTCCAGCCCTGTGATTCTATGATTCGTTAGGTAGCTCTGGGTATGGGCTATCAATAACAGAATGGATGTATTTCGTATCTCTTCTGCAAGGTTGTACTTGAAATCTCTCCAGAAGTGAGTTTAAATGGGATCCTTTTGGTCATTCGGCATTACCTCAAATAGGCTGTTGAGAAGATAAAGTGATGGAGAGTGTGTATGTCTGTGTGTTTGTGTCTGTGTGTAGAGACACCATAATGCATATCAAATGATCTTAATATGATGATGAACAATAAGAAAAACCTATTTTGAAACTCCCTTCTCTAAGAACCTTGCAAAGCTCTCATTGATAGACTTCACTCCAATTGCAAGCACTTCATTTGCATCAAATAAAATTCCAAACGTGAGCGTTTTTCTTTTGACAAGTTTTCTGGATCTATAAATAAAGATGGAGTCCTCACTTCGTGACTGCCTTGTTTAAAGACCATTCGCAGTTACAACAGTATAGGAAAGTAACTTTGCAACCAGTCCTTGCCTTTACGACCTTCTGAGGTCTTTAAAGCAAAGGAAAACTGAATTAAGATCATACAGTCTGGTTGCAGTTTCCCTTAGCGATTGCTTCGCTGAAGGACCAAGTTGCCATCCCCATTTGTGGTTGCGAGAGTTTCTGACGTCAAGCAAGTTAAGGGAATTATGCCTGACTTTACAACTTTGCGACTATTTTTGCCAGCTAAGCAAATAGCTGCAGTTGTTAAGTGAATCATGGAGTCCTTAAGCGACTCCAACTTCCCCCATTGACTTTGCTTGTCGGAAACTGGCTGGGAAGGTCACCAATGGTGACCCTTGGGACCATGCAATTGTTGTAAATAGATGTCAGTTTTCAAGCACCCAAATTTGGATCGTGTGACCGTGTGGATGCTGTGTTGGTCATAGGTGTGAGGGCTGGTCATAAGTCATTTTTTTTCAGCGCCATTGTAACTTCAAACGGTCACTAAACAAGTGGTTGTAAGTCAAGGACTACCTGGTACAGAGTTGTGCGAAAGAAGCGATTGTCAAATGCAACAAAATCAGTCCAGGATGTTCTGAATGTAAAGTCAACATCAGATGCTGAGCGGCTGTTCGTCTAGGTGAGGGGTGGGCAGCTATGGCCCTCTTTACGATCTGTGGACTTCAACTCCCAGAATTCCAGAGCCCACCATGCTGGCTCAGAAAATCTGGGAGTTGTTTTTTTTTATTATTTACATTTATATCCCACCCTTCTCCGAAGACTCAGGGCGGCTTACATTGTGTAAGGCAATAGTCTCATCCTATTTGTATATTTATATACAAAGTCAACTTATTGCCCCCCCAACAGTCTGGGTCCTCATTTTCCCTACCTTATAAAGGATGGAAGGCTGAGTCAACCTTGGGCCTGGTGGGACTCGAGCCTGCAGTAATTGCAAGCAGCTGTTTAATATCAGGCTTCTTACAGCCTGAGCCACACCGCGGCCCACAGGTCATTTAGGGGCCATAGTTGTCCATCCCATAGTTGCCCACCCCCATTCTAGGGGAGCTCCTACACCTTCCTGTGCCCCCATCCTGGTTTGGGGGGAAAGCTCAACAATATTTGGTGAACCACGGATGGTCAGCCTCTGCCCTGCTTCAGAGGTGGGTTTCAGCAGGTTCTGATCAGTTCTGGAGAACCAGCAGCGGAAATTTTGAGTAGTTCAGAGAACCGGTAGTAAAAATTCTGACTGGCCCTGCCCCCATCTATTCTCTGCCTCCAGAGTCCCAGCTGATTGGGAGGAAATGGGGATTTTGCAGTAACCTTCCCCTGGAATAGGGTGGGAATTGAGATTTTACAGTACCCTTCCCCTGCCACGCCCACCAAGCCATGCCACGCCCACCAAGCCACACCCACAGAACCAGTAGTAAAAAAATTTGAAACCCATCACTGCCCTGCTTAGTTCTTCAGTGGTAAGGTTGAGTTCACTCCAAACACACCCAATTTTAATTGTTGCCACCAGACAAAAGCTTTATTGTGTGAATTCTTCGAATACATAATGTTCTTAAGAAAGCTGAAGAGCAGGAAGATCTTTAACGGGTCTGTGTGCTTCCGTATTGGAAAGTCTCGTTTGAATTGCAAAAGATGGGCTGCTCTACTTTGGCTGTTTAAGAACAAACACCGCAGTTGGTTGGTTGTATGAAGAAAATTACTTCTGAATCCTCTTGCAACCAATTTAAAAAAACAACAATAATTAACTCACGTCTTACATTTTAATCCACATTTGTGACACATATTTATTGCAACTGGTGGCAACTGGTGTTTGAAAAAACAAAGAGTAGGCTTAGGCTTCTCTGTGGTACATAATAGGTCAGTGGTTGTCAATCAGTGGTCAGCAGACCCCTGGGGGTGTGTATGATGTCATCACAGGAGATATGTGAAGACTTGAAGAAAATGTTATGATTTAAATCTTGAGTTAAGTCTTAGGGATCCGTGGCCATGGTCCGTGGCAAACAGAAGGAGGTCCATGGAGAAAAAAATATCAAAAACTGCTGTAATAGGTTATTTAATTCAGACCTGTGGCAATAGATGCTATGCATTGATGTCACCATCATTTGTGAGCAGCAGCTGATAAAACTGTGGTTTGTTTAACCATGGTTTATTAAGCCACGACAGCTGGGTTCATACAAGCTTTCACACCACAAGCTAAAGACATCACCTTAAGGCTTAGTTTGCATTGAGCCCTACTGCTATCCGTGTAACTTAGTATAGACTGAATTGATTGATCTAACGTAGATCAATCTTCACTAACCAATACTTACTGCCTGGTTTCTCAGTGGTTTAAATGTGAGCCTTTTTTGCTCATTCTTCTGCCTGGATCAACTATTATAGATGAGTTAAGGGGCAGCAACTGTTAGTAAAACATGAGCTTAGCTCAGGAATTCCGTACGTTTATTACTACAGAGGGATACAATCAAGATCAAGTGAGGTACTAATACCACTCTATAAAGCCTTAGTTAGACCACACCTAGAGTACTGCATCCAATTTTGGTCACCACACTACAAAAAATATGTTGAGACTCTGGAAAGAGTGCAGAGAGGAGCAACCAAGATGATTAAGGGGCTAAAACATACAATGAATGGTTGCAGGAGCTGGGCCTGGCTAGTCTAGTGAAGAGAAGGACCAGGGGAGACATGATAGCAGAGCTCCAATATTTGAGGGGCTGCCACAGAGAGGAGGGAGTCAAGCTATTTTCCAAAGCACCTGAAGGCCACACAAGGAATAATGGATGGAAACTGAACAAGGAGAGATTCAACCTGGAAATAAGGAGGAATTTTCTGACATTGAGACCAGCAATCAACCCATGATGGAACAGAAGCTGCCTTCAGAAGTTGTGGGAGCTTCATCACTGGAGGCTTTTCAAGAAGAGAAATCTGAAGAAGATGATTTGTAGATTGGGAGGGGGGAGGAGGAAGAGGAGGAGAAGAAGATGAGGAGGTTAAGAAGGAGAAGAAGAAAGAGAAGGAGAAGAAGAAAAGAAGAAGAGGAAGAAGATAAGGAGAAGATGAGAAGGAGAAGAACATGAGAAGGAGAAGAGGAGGAGGAGAAGAAGATGAGGTTAAGAAGGAGAAGAAGAAAGAGAAGGAGAAGGAGAAGAAAAGAAAGAAGAAGAGGAAGAAGATAAGGAGACAATGAGAAGGAGAAGAACATGAGGAGGAGGAGGAGGAGGAGGAGGAGGAGGAGGAGGAGAAGAAGAAGAAGAAGAAGAAGAAGAAGAAGAAGAAGAAGAAGAAGAAGAAGAAGAAGAAGAAGAAGAAGAAGAAGAAGAAGAAGAAGAAAGTTGTAACTTCAAATGGTTGCTAGTGGAATGGTTATAAGTTCAGGACTTATTGCAGTTGGTATCTAATGAGGTTCCAGGCTGTCAGCCACACCCTCATTCAGAGTTATGAAGTTTTATCCACCCCTCCAATGTTTTTGTCCAGCACAACTGTTAGCGATCAACCTGCTGAACAAAGAAAATGTGAGACCACAAGAAACTATAGAGCAGCCAGTCCCAAGAAGTGATCAAATTTCAAACATTACACACTCCCCTGTATAGTGTGTTTTGTTTGGTTTTAATTCAATACGTCTCTGAGTTAAAAGAATTGTGTTCTGTGAACTGTGAAGGTTTAATTCTAATAAGATAATAATGCCTTAGTGTAACATGTGAATTTGGTGAAATTTTTATCTCCTAGGTTTCACATTTTTTGCCTCTTATTTTTGTTTCGTTTTTCTTGTGCACTGAACTGTCCCAAAGGTTTTTTTTCAACTGGCTTTTCTTTGAAGATATTTCGCTTCTCATCCAAGAAGCTTCTTCAGCTCTTTTTCAAGATGCAACTGGACTTCCCTCTTTTTCTTCGAGGACATTTTGCTTCTCATCCAAGAAGCTTCTTCAGTTCTCCGTTGGGACAACCATGATCTGGATGACTGAGAATCTCCACAGAGATTATATACTGAACTATGAAACCAAATGGGTTATTTAATTGTGGGTTCAACTATTTATAAAAGTCTGTTTATAATCAAATAACCCATTTGATTATATAGTTCATTGTATACCTGTTTTAGGCAGAATTACACATTATTTTATTCCATCCACACATCTATGGAAATATACCAGTAAAGGAGAACATTTGTAGCTCAGGGGTTGAAATGTGGGGACACTGAGTTTGGTGCTTTTCTTGCAGATGTTTAATTACTCAAACTAGGTAACATCATCAGTGATATGGAAAATATATTCTCTTATTTTCCATGTGTGCCTGAACACATTTACTTTGAAGCGTGCAAAAAGTGTTTTTTTTTTCCTCTAAAGAACCATACACTGACATAAAGATTCTGCACCATTTTAAAGTTTTGACCCTATGAGTCTTATTTTAATCCATCTTTTTGGTTCTGACCAGTTAACACTGAGAAAAAAAAGAGCACCAAATTTTATTCAGAACCTGAATGCAATGTAAAGGAAGGAGAAGAGAAAACCAGGAAAACACTGAATACAAAACTAAGAATGAGCTTTGCAAAAGTGATTGGATACTTCATAATTAAAACAATATGAAAATATTGTTCCCATTATGTTGTTCGTCACTCCTTCACATCCTTTTTTGTGAACTCCATTGTCACTGCATAGATTTAAAACAAACAACATTCATATTTATTTAAATCAAGAGTTTTGGGTTTTATGCAGCCAAATTCATCACTTGCTGCTTTTCAGTAATTTCTGAAAATGGTTTTTTTCTTCCTCTCACTTCTCCAATGCTTTACATAATCTGGTGAACAACACATGAGGTTTCTCCTCTGATGCATAACATTCTTTGCATGCTTTTGGATATAAATCAGATGGAGTAGAATTATTAAAGCAAGGAAGGAAGTGAGTGAGGGGGAAAGAGAGGAAGAAAGAATGTTAAGCAAAGGAAGAAGATGGAGATGAAGAAAGGAAGAGAGGAGAACTATTAGACATCCACCGATCACTTTTAAGTGAGTTGGACATTTTAAAGCCAGAAATTAAAATTGTGCTGCAATTACAGCTTTTTAATTTGTTTTTTAACTGGTTCATTATTTTGGCAGCAATCTGTTTATATGTCTAGCGTTTGGGTTAAGAGCCCCTCACTTTCCCCCTCCTGATATTTTTCTGCAATGCAAGAATTACGTATCAAAAATTTTAAATTCCTAAGATTTCATTAATCAGGAAGGCTGAAGTGGGTGTTATCTTGGAAATCAAGTATTCGCTTAAATAATGATTGAAGAAGAGATTCCAGCAAGAGCTTTGGATAAATTAAAACCTGGCATTATTGGGTGAGTTGTTTTGCATCACAACGTTTCTCAAGCCTTGTAAATGTTTCTTCTTCTTTCCTTACCAGTGAGTCTATCTAGGGCAGAAGGCAAAGAAAGTTGTTTTTGTTATGTCAGACATATACTCAAATTTCATGCAAAGTTTACTGAGCTGCATCCATGAGTTTAGCAGCTTCAAATAGGCAGGATTCAAAATTAATATGAAACTCGAGCTCTTTCTCTGTGGTGGTCTGATTTTAGTTAGTTGGTCATTGATATCTGAACGTTTTTCCTTTTAAAAGTACGGTCTTTTGACCAATTAAAAGACCACCAAACATTTCTGGCAATATATATATATAGACACACACACACTTAATGTGTTTCTTCCTTTCTTAGTCATAGACAAAAAAAATCATTTGCATTTCCCAATCATGTTAGAACAACACAGATTTGTTTTTTAAAGCAATCAGTGATTAGCATTTTTCCTAGAAAGCTTGTATATTTCAACGAATCCATTGTTTTCTGTAGTCAGGAAATTATTATATAGTTATGTATTCAGGAGAGGAATCATCATTTTTTTAATTCAGAAATTGAGGATGGGGTGGATTGTTTCATCCACGACCACAATGGGCTCTTCATACTTCATACCCATTACCATTTTGCTCCATTTTGGGGGATTGCATTTTGCATCCTAGATGTGGAACCAAACAATTGTAAATAACTCTCTCCAGAGAAAATACATAACAGACATAGCAGGTACTCCTTCCAATAACTTGAGCAGAAATTATGCATCTTGACTCAAAGCATACAAAATTTTAAGCTCTGGCACTCGCCAAAATTATAGCTATCGTTCCTTTAAGATTTAACTGTTATTAAAAATTGTAAACAAAAAGAGAAAAACTAATACAAACTGATATCAAGTAAGGAAGAAAAAAGAAAAAGATTTTTTTAAAAGAAAAAGTAAACAATGCAAGAAAAGGAAAAAAAGTTGAAAATTTTATTTTAGTTATTTGTCAAATTTTGGTGCCTCCCATTTCACTCTCAAAGTGACTCTGAGCGGTACACAATTAAATGCAAGAAAACCATATGCAGTATATCAGTAAAAGGAGCCAGGCACAAACAAAATTAGAATAAGTTAAAAAGCAGGGGGAGGAAATAGAAAAAGGAAAAAGATCTAAGGAGGTGGCTTTCAGTATGTTTCACAGTAGAAATATAGTCTCTCTTTAAATTTACACCTTATTACTCTTCTTTCTATAATCCATGTTATTTAATCATTAAAACCATAAATCATAACTTATTCATTTCCATTTTTATGAAAAAAAATCCATGAAAGGTTTCTAGCCCCCAATAAATGTGAATATTGTCTTTTCTTTCATCAAAGAAGTCAATTTATCCATTTCAACAAAATCCGTTCACTTTACTGTCCATTCCTCTGTAGTGGGAAGTGTTGAATCTTTCCATCTGTGAGCAAATAATAAACTTGCTGCAATAATCATCTATCGAAATAATCTTCCGTGCCTTTTTTCTGTTTATCCATTCATAGAAAAAGAAAACTGTTTACCCATTCATCCTAAGAGGAAAAAGATCTTGCAAAGTTTGCGCAGCCAAAGCTAACCTAAGTTTTGCCACTGAAGATGGGCATGAATTAATCTGAGAAAAATGACTGGAAATCCCCAGCTTCTTTCTAGACGCATATATACTGTATATAGAAAGCTCCAGTACTAAGAACTGCTAGAAGTTGGGTAGAAATTCAACAGGTGAAGTTCTTTCACACTCTCATTGAATTGGGGGAGTGTAACTTTTATATATCTTCCTGTCAATCAGATATGTATAGCAAGGTAGATAAAGAAAAAAATAGGTTAGCTTTTACAGCCAGATCAGCTCATCTATTTGTGTGTGTTTCCAGCTGGCAGAACTACTTCCTTAACCCCCTTAGGCAGGAATAGGCTACCTGTGATATTCCAGATGCTGCTGAACATAAAGTGCAAAGATGCTGAGATATAATAATCAAACAATTCCCTAATCTGGGCTTGCTTGGTTTGGGGTTAGAGTAAACCCTACCCAGTTCTGACACGCAATAAACTGTAGTCCAGCAATCCATAAACTTATGGGATGAGTGACATAAACAATCTGAGGACTGTTACTCCAAATTTTAACTCGCCTCCAAGTTTGATGATTGGGGGTCTGCAGGCTAAGTTTTGATAAAGTTGCAGGAAATGAGTATGTCTAGTTTAAGAAAGAGAAAGACTAGGGTGACATGACAGCAGTGTTCCAATATTTGAGGGGCTGTCACAAAGAAGAGGGAGTCAACCTATTCTCCAAAGCACCTGAAGGCAGGACAAGAAGCAACGGATGGAAACTAATCAAAGAGAGAAGCAACCTTAGAACTAAGGAGAAACTTCCTAACAGTCAGGACAATTAACCTGTGAAACAGCTTGCCTTCAGAAGTTATAGGTGCTTCATTATCACTGGAGGTCTATGGAGATTCTCAGTCATCCAGGTCACGGTTGTCCCAAAGGTACTTTTTCAAGAGGCAACTGGATTTTCTGGTTTTTTCTTTGAAGCCGTTTCGCTTCTCATCCAAGAAGCTTCTTCAGCTCTGACTGGATGGTGGGGATAGATATTTATCTTCAGTTAAAACTGAAGAAACTTCTTGGATGAGAAGCGAAATGTCTTCAAAAGAAAAAGCAAGAAAGTCCAGTTGCCTCTTGAAAAAAGCACTTTTTATTTTATTTATTTTGTCACAACAGTATACGTAAACATCGACATAAAACAACAACACATCATAAAAGAAAAACATATATATAAGTAAAAGTATGCAATAACTATATTAATTTGATATAATGAAAGGGAACAATAGGACAGGAACGGTAGGCACTTTTGTGCTCTTATGCATGCCCCTTATAGTCCTTTTAGGAATGGGGTTCATCGCTGGAGATTTTTAAGAAGAGATTGGACAGCCACTTTTCTGAAACAGTAGACTTCTCCTGCCTGAGCAAGGGACCAGACTAGAAGACCTCCAAGATCTTGAATACAGATCTTGAATCAAGAATCCAATCAATCAAATCCTTGAATACAGCTCGCCTGTCTGGAACCCATACCACATTTCTGACATCAATACAATTGAATGTGTCCAGAAATATTTTACAAGAGTTCTCCACTCCTCTGAAAACAACAAAATACCTTATCCCACCAGACTTGAAATCCTAGGCTTAGAAAACTTAGAACTCCATCGCCTTCGACAAGACCTAAGTTTAACTCATAGAATCATCTGTACTGTAATGTCCTTCCTGTTAAAGACTACTTCAGCTTTAATTGCAATAATACAAGAGCAACCAATAGATTTAAACTAAATGTCAACCGCTTTAATCTAGATTGCAGAAAATATGACTTCTGTAACAGAATCATCAGTGCTTGGAATACTTTACCTGACTCTGTGGTCTCTTCTCATAATCCTAAAAGCTTTAACCAAAAACTTTCTACTATTAACCTCACCCCATTCCTAAGAGGACCATAAGGGGCGTGCATAAGAGCACAAACGTGCCTACCGTTCCTGTCCTATTATTTTTCTTTTTTTTCTTATATATATATATGCTTATACCTCCTTATATTTCCTCATATATATGTTTATATACTATATAATCTTTTGTGTGATGCTTATATATATTGCTATGACAAATAAAATAAAATAAATAAATAAATCTCCTCCCAACCCCGTTATTCCACGTTGGATGTTTTGTGAACTGCTCAGAGACCCTTCTAAAGCAAAGAACCTGACAGTGGATCACTCAAGGGATCACATCCACGGGCAGGGCAGGTGGTGCCAGAACCGTCTCGATTACGTTAATGAATTGCACAACCTCCGAGCAAGAAACAGGAGCCCTCCCCTCTCCGCCCCACCTTGGCAAGCCAAAACAGCCTGCCGGCTTTCCAGCCAAGTCCAGGTCCAAGGAGCATCCCGGATCCTGCCTCTCTTTCCCCCCACCCCCAGAATCCACTCCGGGTTTTGCGGCCTCGCATATTTTGCTTATGACATAGGAGCTGCCTTTTTGCGTCGCGCGGAAAACCCGGGACGGATCGCCAAAGGCTTTTCCCCCTTCCAGAACCCGGATTTTGGATTGACGCCCCCCCTCCCTCCCCCCCACTCCACTCCACGGATACGCAACCCCAACTCCACCCCACCCCTCCCCATTCATGCAACGCCGAAGAAGAAAACAAGCTACACAAAAGCCTGCAGGCTGCGCTATAAATAGGCTTGTGTTGATTTTGCACGCATTTGGCTGGGCAGCGCCAGGCAGCCAGTCCCCAAACCCAGCGTCCCGGGATCGCTTTATAGGTAGCCAGCATTTTCCACGAATGCTGGTTTCATCGACCGCTGCCCCGGGGATCCCGAGGGCTGCCTGCAGAGCGATGCAAAAAAAAAAAACCACGGGTTGCCCACGGGGGAGGAGGCGTGCAAATCCTGGAGCAGAAAAAAAACAACACCACACACACTACACATGGCTATATAAAAACGCCAAGGACGTAGAAAGCAAGATGGAAGAGAAATAAAGAGGAAGGGGCATTTTGCTATTGTTTCAGAGGCGGAGGGCTCCCTAATGCAAAAAAAAAAGAAGAAAATAAAAAGAAAATAAAAACCCAAATGCAAAATCAAGAAGCAGCATGCAAACCCATCGGGCTCCCTAAAGAAACAAGCAAGCAAACAAACAAACAGCATTTTTTTAAAAAAAAAAATCTACCCTCCTGCAATTTCCCATTATAAAAACCCAACGTTGGATATATATTTTTTTTCCCAAGCATCCAAAGCGGGAGGTTGAATCTTAACAATCCAACCATAATCTCGTCGTTTTAAAATGCTGCTGCTGCTGTTTTTGTTTCTTTTAATTGTTATTTTTTAAGGGAAGGGCTCGTTGGCAGAGAGAGAGAGAGAGAGACCAGGCATTTGCACTGCGAAACGTGAGAAACTGGATGGGTTTTTTCGGCTCAAAACGGCGTAGAAGGGGACGCTAAGGGTGCATTTTGTATTCATCGCGCCAATCTACTTGTGCGCGTTGAGTATCTTGAATGTTAACGTTGCTGTAGATGGAAGAGGAGGACGCACCTGCTGAAACCAACACGTGAAATGGCAACCGTTGGGTCTGTCGGTCAGCAAATGAAAGATCCATCCTTCAGACGCTGCATTTTGGGTTTAAATAAACCTTCCCGCTCATTTCCCCCCTTGGTTTGATTATAATCGTCTTCTCCAGCTTCTGAGCTGAATTATTATTATTATTATTATTATTATTATTATTAGTAGTAGTAGTAGTAGTAGTAGTAGTAGTAGTAGTAGTAGTAGTAGTAGTAGTAGTAGTATACAGACAGGCATAGTGATAGTTCCAGGATAAAGTGTGTGCCCTTTCAAAAGTGCCCAACTTAAAAAGTCGTGCAATATTCACATTCTGTTATCTGATGTGTGAAAACCAACTAATATCAACATGAAAAGGAAAATGAAGCCAAGTTCCTGGCAAAACAAGGACGTGTTTCCCCTTCTCCTTGCCAGAGATATTCAAATATGAAAGTCTTTTAAGACCCAGGGTAACAATACAACCCTTCTGAATTAGCCTTGTTGAATTCTGAATATATTTTTTTAAAAAAAACGCTACATTTCTAAATTTCTAATTTAATTCATTAAAAACGAACACTACGCTCTAGTCTAGAGGATGTGTTTCAGCACAAGGAAAATAAACAAGTATGTTGTGGCAACGTGTTTACAAATGTTGAGCATCTTTAAACAATTTTAATTCCAAAATCTCACCTCACTGGCTTTCTGGTAGAAATAACATGCAGATTACATCGGAAGTTGTGGGTGCCTCCATCACTGGAGGTTTTCAAAAATGGATAGGACAACGATTAATATTGATATTGATTGTTTCCTGATTGCTTATTTGTACCCTATGACTATCATTAAGTGTTGTACCTTAGAATTCTTGATGAAGGTATCTTTTCTTTTATGTACACTGAGAGCCTATGCACCAAGACAAATTCCTTGTGTGTCCAATCACACTTGGCCAATAAAAATTCTATTCTATTCTATTCTATTCTATTCTATTCTATTCTATTCTTATTTGTACCCTATGACTATCATTAAGTGTTGTATCTTATGATTCTTGATGAAGGTATCTTTTCTTTTATGTACACTGAGAGCATATGCACCAAGACAAATTCCTTGTGTGTTCACACCTGGCAAATAAGGAATTCTAGTCTAGTCTAATCTAGTCTATTTGATAGGGTAAGATCTCCTGCCATGGGAAAGGGTTTGCACTAGAAGATTCCAAGATCCCTTCCCAATCCTATTATTCTTTGTCCTATATCTTGAAAAGCTAGCAGTGTGGGTTAATAACGGGAAAACAATATTATCTAACTCTGAGCTAGTTCAATGTTTTTCAACCTTAAGGTGAGTGGATTTCCATAATTCCCTAGCCAGCATGGAATTCATAAAAACAAGAAATCTATCTTTGGACATTTAAGCAGCTGTTCTCACCGCTGCATTAAAAAGAAAGAAAAGAAAGGGAATGCATGATTTGAAGGATCTTCAATCAAATAGAATAGAGCTGGAAGGGACCTTGGGGTCTTCTAGTCCAACCCCCTGCTCGAACAGGAGAACTGATGTCATTTCAGACAAGTGACAAGTGACTTCTTTTCCAAAAACTCTACACTACTAACCAGAGCATACAAAATATTTGCTAAACCTATTCTTGAATACGGCTCACCTGTCTGGAATCCACACCACATTTCTGACATCAACACAATTGAACGTGTCCAGAAATATTTTAGAAGAAGAGTTCTCCGCTCCGCTGAAAACAACAAAATACCTTATCCCACCAGACTCAAAATCCTGGGATTAGAAAACTTAGAACTCCGCCGACTCAGACAAGACCTGTGTTTAACACACAGAATCATCTATTGCAATGTCCTTCCTGTAAAAAACTACTTCAGCTTCAATAGCAATAATACAAGAGCAAACAATAGATTCAAACTTAATGTTAACCGCTTCAATCTTGATTGCAGAAAATATGACTTCTGTAACAGAGTTGTTAACGCTTGGAATTCACTACCTGACTCTGGTCTCTTCTCAAAATCCCAAAAACTTCAACCAAAAATTATCTACCATTGACCTCACCCCATTCCTAAGAGGACTATAAGGGGCGTGCATAAGAGCACAAAAGTGCCTACCGTCCCTGTCCTATTGTCCCTTTCATTATATCAAATTAATACAGTTATTGCATACTTTTGCTTATATATATGTTTATATGATGTGTTGTTGTTTTATGTCAATGTTTGCGTATACTGTTGTGACAAAATAAATAAGAAACTATCCAGTCTTTTCTTAACAACAGTGTTGGAGCATTCACAACTTCTAGAGGCAAGCCATTCCACTGGTTAATTGTTCTCACTGTCTGGAAATTTCTCCTTAGTTTTTGCTTCTCTCCTTGATTAGTTTCCATCCATTGTGTCTTGTTTTGCCTTCTGGTGCTTTGGAAAATAACCTGGCACACCCCCCCCCTCTTCTTTTTGGAAGTCCCTCAAAGGTTGGGAAAACTTTGTGTCTGTGAAAATTAGGAAGGGAGTGAATTTTCTTGAGATCAGATGGAAGATAAAGAAATAAACTTATTTTTAAAAAAATGAATGAAAAAACAATGCAGGTAGTTGCCAACTTGCAACCAATTTATTTAGCGACCCTTTAAATTTACTGGAAAAGTCCTCCTTACGCTTAAGACCATCATTATCCTCACAGTCACATGACCAAAATTTTGGTGATTGGCATCCAGCATGTATTTATGATGGTTGTCCCATCCCAGGGTCCGGTGGTCCTTACTTGCAAAAGCTTCTGACAAGCAAATTGGGAAGTGGATTTCTTAAGCAACTGCATGATTCATATAACGGCAACATCGGTCGCTGAATTGCAATAATTCACTTAACCATGGTTTTAAAAAAAAGGTTATAAAATTGGCTGCGACTCACTTAACAACTTCCTTGCTTAGCAACAGGAATTCTGATCCCAATTGTGGTTATGAGAAGAACTCTTGACTCTTGTCGACTCTGAACGTGCAATTGTTCTGCTTTTCAGTATATTTATTTATTTATTTATTTATCAAACATGTACAAGATAACAAGTATAGGTATGAACATAAACATAAACAAAGGAACTAAATACAAATAAGTTGGGACAGTAAGATAGGGGTGGTAGGCACGCTGATAAAATAAGAAATTTAAAAATATTCAGATAAGGCAGAAAAGGAGTGGAACCAAACAGTAGATCAACAGTAGAAACCTTCAAATTTCTAGGTTCTATCATATCGCAAGATCTCAAATGGACAGCTAACATCAAAAACATCATTAAAAAAGGACAACAAAGAATGTTCTTTCTGCACCAACTCGGTAAGCTCAAACTGCCCAAGGAGCTGCTGATTCAATTCTATAGAGGAATTATTGAGTCTGCCATTTGCACCTCTATAACTGTCTGGTTCGGTTCTGCAACCCAACAAGAAAAACACAGACTTCAGAGGATAATTAGAACTGCAGAAAAAATAATGGCTACCAACCTGCCTTCCATTGAGGACCTGTATACTGCACGAATCAAGAAGAGGGCTGTGAAAATATTTACAGACCCCTCGCATCCTGGACATAAACTGTTTCAACTCCTACCCTCAAAACGACGCTATAGAGCACTGCACACCAGAACAACTAGACACAAGAACAGTTTTTTCCCGAAGGCCATCACTCTGCTAAACAAATAATTCCCTCAACACTGTCAGACTATTTACTGAATCTGCACTACTATTAATCTTCTCATAGTTCCCATCACCAATCTCTTTCCACTTATGACTGTATGACTACAACTTGTTGCTGGCAATCCTTATGATTTATATTGATATATTGACCATCAATTGTGTTGTAAATGTTGTACCTTGATGAACGTATCTTTTCTTTTATGTACACTGAGAGCATATGCACCAAGACAAATTCCTTGTGTGTCCAATCACACTTGGCCAATAAAAATTCTATTCTATTCTATTCTATTCCAAAACAGGAAGCTAGCGTACAGCTTGGATGTACAATCCAGTTTGAGCTAATACAGGACAAAAATCATGCAGACAAGAGATCTTTCCCTATGTTGGAGCCACTGAGTGGAGGAGGCATGTTTATCCCAAAACATGTTGCCAAAATAAGCGAAATATCTGATTTAGCTCATCATCACAATGATAGACGGAGAAATGACTAAACACAACATGGTGCTGTTGGATTTCGGAGTAACAAGGAAAAATAGGATGGCAGCAAAAGAAATCATCTGAAATAGAATAGACACACACAAAAATTGCTACGGCTAGTGGATCATTCTGCCGCTTCTGTGCACCGAATCCATTAAAATCTCTTCTTCAAAAAACAAAATATTCTCCTGGAAAGACTTCTAATTGCTCTTCTAAAGAAAGCTTCTCACAGAACTTCAGAATTTCTTTGCAAGAATTTGCCAGACAAGGAACAATGGATGGAAACTGACCTAAGGAGAGATTCAACCTGGAAATAAGGAGAAATTTTCTGACAGTGAGTACAATCGACTGATGGAACAGAAGTTGCTTCCAGAAGTTGTGGGAGCTTCATCACTGGAGGCTTTCAAGAAGAGACTGGACAGCTATCTGTCAGAAATGGTGTAGGGTTGTGATGGCACACCTATGGCATATGTTATGTCCTCCTCGCCTCCGTCTGAACGATGGCTTAATTAGCCGGCTCTTATCAGCTCTGGCAGCAAAAGAGCCAGCGTCTGCCAAGAGCCCTCGTTGGCTGCCAATCCACTGGTGACTCACAACCTTCAGCTCTAGTCAATCCGTGGATTTGCCTGATGCAAAGAGACACACCAGCTCTTGCTGCCTTTTATATCCTGTGGGGTGTGGCTCCATGACTCAGCACTTCCTAGGTCTGCCCCTCCCCTGCTTCTGTTGTTCCCTTCTCTCCTGCCTACGAAACCTGGGATTGAGCCAAGCCTGATTGCTGTCAGCTGGGTCTGCAGGTGTGGCCTGGGGTGGGGGAAGAGTCAGGAGAAGGAGGCCTCGTTATCTCTTTCGCTTGGCCTGCTTCTGGCTCCTGGAGCTGATCCAGGGAGGCCGGTGCTTCTGAGGTAAGTCCTGACGGCCCTTCCCCCTCATTGTCCAAGTCACTTTCTGGCATGGGGCCAAGTTTGGGGACGGGAGCCACAACAGCACATGTGCCAGAGGTGGCATGCAAAGCCCTCTCTGTGGGCACACGCACTATCACCCCAGCTCAGCCAGCTAGTCGTTCGGTTTCCGATGCATGCATGCAGGCCAGCCAGCTGGTCATTGGGTTTCCAGTGCTCTGCCACGCACGTGTGTGCGCACATGCACACACCTTACAGTTTGGGCACTCTGTGCTTAAAAGGTTCACAATCATTGGTGTAGGGTCTCCTGCTTGGGTGAGGGGTTGGACTAGATCACCTACAAGGTCCCTTCCAACTCTGTTATTCTGTTAATCTTTCTCATAAAGTACACCTAGAAGCTACAGAGTTAATTAGCTTTCCGTTGCTAAGCGTAGCAGTTGTTAAACGAGAAATGACTGATTTTAGAACCTTTTTGGCCACACTTGTTAAGCAAATCATTGCAGTTGTTAAATAAGTAATGTGGCTGTTAAGTGAATTTGGCTTCCCCATTGACTTTGCTTGTCAGAAGGTCACAAAAGGGGATCACGTGACCCCCAGGACATTGTAACCGTCATAAATATGAGTCAGTTGCCAAGTGTCTGAATTTTGCCAACGTGACTGTGGGGATGCTAATAAAATACAGCTATAAGCCAGGGAGTTAATTAGCTTTCTGTTGCTAAGCAAAGTGCTTTTTAAGCAAGTAGTCCCTGATTTTAAGATCTCTTTGGCCATCGTTGTTAAGTGCATCACCGCAATTGTTAAATGAATCATGCAGTTCATAAGCAAATTCAGCTTCTCCACACTGACTTTAAAAGATACATATTAACCGAGTTGGAAGGGACCTTGTAGGTCATCTAGTCCAACCCCCGCCCAAGCAGGAGACCCTACATCATTTCTGACAGTTGGCAGCCCAGTCTCTTCTTGAAAGTTTCCAGTGATGAAGGCAACTTCTGTTCCACTGATCGACTGTTCTCACTATTGGGAAAGACTTAGTAAATGGTTTGACAGTGTTGAGGGAATTATTTGTTTAGCAGAGTGATGGCGTTTAGGAAGAAACTGTTCTTGTGTCTAGTTGTTCTGGTGTGCAGTGCTCTATAGCGTCGTTTTGAGGGTAGGAGTTGAAACAGTTTATGTCCAGGATGTGAGGGATCCTGTAAATATTTTCACAGCCCTCTTCTTGATTCGTGCAGTATACAGGTCCTCAATGGAAGGCGGGTTGGTAGCCATTATTTTCTCTGCAGTTCTAATGATCCTCTGGAGTCTGTGTCTTTCTTGGTGGGCTGCAGAACGAAACCAGACAGTTATAGAGGTGCAGATGACAGACTCAATCATTCCTCTGTAGAAGTGGATCAGCAGCTCCTTGGGCAGTTTGAGCTTTCTGAGTTGGCACAGAAAGAACATTCTTTGTTGTGCTTTTTTGATGACGTTTTTGATGTTAGGTGTCCATTTTAGGTCTTGCGATATGGTAGAACCTAGAAATTTGAAGGTTTCTACTGTTGATACTGTGTTGTCTAGTATTGTAAGAGGTGGACGTATGGGAGGGTTTCTCCTAAAGTCTACCATCATTTCTACGGTTTTGAGTGAAGAAGACTAAAAAGCAAACTTAGCCGCTGGTTTTCAAATCCAGGTTCCACCAAAAAGCCACCCACTGTTGTTCTGGGAAATGTGTAGATACAGATAAATTTTTGGTAAAGAAAGTGCAGACAATGTTAAAATGGCATTATTGCTAAGCTGCCTGCTTGGCTTATCACGTCTTTTACCCCTTGTTAATACTTAGCCATGTCCAAGTTCCTGTGGGCTCTCAGCCAGAACAAAATGAGGGCCGGTCGAGGCTAAAACTGCTTTCTTTTCTCAATTCTATACCCCAGCAACAGGGTCAGCACATTCTCACTTGCTATTTCCTAACTTTATTAACCATATTTTCTGAACAGGGTCACAGGGTCAATGACCTATGAACCTAAAGACCTTCGGGGGGGGGAAACATTCTTAGAATGGAGATAAGGTGGTTGGGGGGGGGGGGCGAGTGTCTAATGGTGGACTGATCTGAAGAAGGGCCACTTTACATGGATCAGAACCAGGGGTGAAATCCAGCAGGTTCTGACAGGTTCTGGAGAACCGGCAGCAGAAATTGTGAGTAGTTCAGAGAACCAGCCAATACCACCTCTGGCTGGCCCCAGAAGGGAGATTTTGCAATATCCTTCCCCCAGGAGTGGGGAGGGAATGGGGATTTTGCAATATTCTTCCCCCTGGAGTGGGGTGGGAATGGAGATGTTACAGTATCCTTCTCCTGGAGTGGGGTGGGAATGGAGATTCTGCAGTATCCTTCCCCTGGAGTGGGGAGGGAATGGAGATTTTAGAATGTCCTTCCCCTGGAGTGGAAAGGAAATGGGGATTTTGCAGCATCCTTTCCCTGGGGTGGGGTGGGAATGGAGATTTTGCAGTATCCTTTCCCGGGAGTGGGGTAGGAATGAGGATTTTTCAATATCCTTCTCCTGGAGTGGGGTGGGAATGGAGATTTTGCAGTATCCTTCCCCTGCCACGCCCACCAAGCCACGCCCACAGAACCGGTAGTTAAAAAAATTGGAATTTCACCGCTGATCAGAACTTTTGATTTTTGTAAATAAAACACTAAAGTACCTGAACACTCCAATGTTCTTCTTCTGGAGGAAATCAAACGTAAGCCACACGCCTTGGGAAGCAGGAAGCGCCTAACAATATAAACCTTTGAGCTTCTAAGGAACACAGCAGCCAGCCACAAAGACTACTAAATTTGTAAGCTCTTCCCCTGTTCCATTTCTTTCACCTTGGGCGACCTTCCACTTTTTTAATTTTTTTAAGGAAAGTGTTCCATAAAAAAAAAAAAATAATGCACCTTTTTTCCTCTCATGTAGAGAGCTAAAGAAATAAACTCATGATTCATTCTATAACTTTCTTCTAAAATTTAAGGCCACGCATTAACTATTTGGAAGAGGGAGAGAGAAGTGGTTACGGAAGTGTTGTGGGTTTTTTTATGATAACTTTATTAGATTTTTTTTAAAATTGGAAAGATAAAATCTAACAAAAAGTAATAATTATGGTGGGAAAAGAAGGAAGGAGAAACGGAGAGTGTTGAAAAAAGGAGAGAGAGAGAAAAAGAAAGAAAAAGAAAGAAAGAAAGGAAGGAAGGAAGGAAAGAAAGAAAGAAAGAAAGAAAGAAAGAAAGAAAGAAAGAAAGAAAGAAAGAAAGAAAGAGAAAGAAAGGCCAAAAGTGCCGAAAAATAAGTAAAGAAAAAGAAATGACTTCTGATTTTTGACTTCCACCCTAACAGATAGAAACTTATCAAAAAGAAATTTCCTTAGAGGGAGAACAATTAATTAATCAGTGGAACTGCTTTCCTCTAGAGGTTTTGGGTGCCCCATCACTGACTGGAGGCTTTTAAAAAGAGACTGGACAGTCACTTATCTAGAATGGTATAGTATATAGGGTCTCCTGCTTGAGTAAGAGGTTGGACTAGAAGATCTCTAAAGTCCCTTCCAAATCTGTTATTCTGTATTCTGTATTTTCTTTTTACAACAGTTGTAAGTACAAATTCAGATAAACCTATTTCCTCGAAGTTTACAACGTAAGCTTTATTTTTTTTTTCATTATCTGCTATCTTTTTTCTAATCCTCATATATTGCCATTTCTTTTCTTTTCTTTTTCTTATTTCACGCAGAAAGTCCAAAAGAAGTTTCCAACCAGCCTAAACATTCGTATATTTTCTCCAATCTAAGCTGCCCATTTTACCCTCTCAGCCAGCTCCATCACCCTCGCCATCCGCCCTCCTGTTGTGGGTTATGTCAGTCGCTGAAGCCATCTTGATGGCCATTAAAAAAAATGCAAGATCAACTATGAAAAGTCTTTTAAAAACTGCTGGATGACGCAATGGTGAAAAAGCAGGCCAACCCATCACTGTTCCCGCTCATCATCATCCAGAAGCTGTCTTCCATGCTAATATGGTCATTAATGTATGTATAATATAATATACAAAGAGTCTCCCATGCTAATCCTTGTGTGAATGAGATTCCTATGAAGTATAAACACGGTGGGTGGCCAGGACACAGCAAGCCATGCTGCAGAGAGAGGCTGTCAAACCACGCAGCCAATAATCCTCTGCCAGGCTTCTCCTAAATGACACTTAACTAATCCAGAAGAGGGACTGGGCATGGCTTCCTTCACCACATTCTGGCTGATGAAAAGGCCTTTTAATAATGCTCCAGTCAACTCCATTGTGGGGCAACTGAAGGAGGATAATTGGAGTCTACATGATCGGTGATTATGTCATGCCCAATTCAGCCACCCAGGTCTACTACATTCAGGAGATACAGTGAGAAAATTCAGCAAAAACAATCTTAGCCTTGGAAATAATGAGAAACGATCAAGGCGCCTCCGGCTTCATCAAGAGGACTCAGAAAAACAACAACATTTCAGGTCTTCCATTTTTAGAAAAGCCCAATTTTTGAAAAGCATTTATCATTTCCTGTATCTCAGCAGGCCACGTATGGGATTGTAAATGAGTTGAAGATTCTCGGGTTTAGCATTCAAAAAGTGAGCTGTCCTAAATCAAAAGTTTGCAACTGGTAATTCTTTGGCCCTCTTAGCCTAATTTTAAAAGTCCTTGGCAGTCAGTTAATTCACACAAGAGGACAAATATAGGTATAGGAGGAGTCCCTGCGGGATTTTATTCCGCTAGTTGTTGCTGATTCTAGGGGGCGGTGTTGCTCTCCGGTTTCAAGGCCATTGAGCCAGCAGCATCCGAAGACATTTTCGCAGTCATGTGACCAGCATGACATCGCGGGATGCTGTTACCTTCCCACCAAAGTGGTACCTATTTATCTACTTGCATTTGTATGCTTTTGAACTGCTAGGTTGGCCGGAGCTGGGGTGTCAAACTCAATTTAATTGAGGGCTGCATTAGGGTTGTGTTTGACCTCAGGGGGGCCAGGGTGGGTGTGGCCAGCTCAACATCACCCGTGTCAGGGGTGCCTGTGGTGGCCCGAGCGCTCTGCCAGAGAAAATGGGCTCCTGAGCTCTGTTTTCAGCTGCGATGGCCTTCCACCAGCAAAAAAGAAGTTTGGGAGGACTCCTGTTTAAAACAGGAGGGACAGGGACAGGGGTTGTTCCTCTGCCCTGGTCCTATTAGACCTCTCAGCGGCTTTTGATACCATCGACCATGGTATCTTGCTGCACCAGTTGGGGAGTTTGGGAGTGGGAGGCACCGTTTATCGGTGGTTCTCCTCCTATCTCTCTGACCGGTTGCAGACGGTGTTGACAGGGGGGCTGAGATCGACCGCGAGGCGCCTCACTTGTGGGGTGCCGCAGGGGTCGATTCTCTCGCCTCTCCTGTTCAACATCTATATGAAGCCGCTGGGTGAGATCATCAGTGGTTTTGGGGTGAGGTACCAACTGTACGCTGACGATACGCAGCTGTACTTTTCCACCCCAGACCACCCCAACGAAGCTATCGAAGTACTTTTCCTGGTGCCTGGAAGCAGTGCGGGTCTGGATGGGGAGAAACAGGCTCAAGCTCAATCCCTCCAAGACGGAGTGGCTGTGGATGCCGGCACCCGGGTACAGGCAGCTGCAGTTGCAGCTGACTGTTGGGGGCGAATCATTGGCCCCAATGGAAAGGGTGCGCAACTTGGGCGTTCTCCTGGATGAACGGCTGTCGTTTGAAGATCACTTGACGGCCGTCTCCAGGAGAGCTTTTCATCAGGTTCACCTGATCTGCCAGTTGTGCCGCTTCCTTGACCAGGATGCCCTATGCACGGTCACTCACGCTCTTGTCACCTCCCGCCTGGATTATTGCAATGCTCTCTACATGGGGCTCCCCTTGAAGAGCACCCAGAGGCTCCAGTTAGTTCAGAATGCGGCTGTGTGGGTGATAGAGGGAGCCACACGTGGCACGTGGCACATGGCACATGTAGCACTCCTGCGCAGACTGCACTGGCTGCCTGTGGTCTCTCGGGTGCACTTCAAGGTGTTGGTTACTACCTTTAAAGCGCTCCATGGCTTAGGGCCAGGGTACTTACGGGACTGCCTTCTGCTACCGAACACCTCCCACCGACCCGTATGCTCACACATGCCTGGACTAGAAGGCTTCTCAGGGTGCCGTCTGCCAAGCAATGTCGGCTGGCGGCCCCCAGGGGAAGGTCCTTCTCTGTGGGGGCTCCTACCCTCTGGAACGAACTTCCCCCTGGATTGCGTCAACTGCCTGACCTTCGGACCTTCCACCGTGAGCTGAAGACCTATTTGTTTATTCGCGCGGGACTGGCTTCGTAATTTTAAATTTTATAATTTTATAATTTTAAAGAATTTAATTTTAATATTCATATTTTGATATAAATTTTTAGGGGTTTTTTAACGGTATACTATTTTAAATTTTAGCAAATTATATAATAAGTTTTTTAATCTTTGTTTCTATTTGTATATTGTCATTGTTTTATTATGGCTGTGAACCGCCCTGAGTCCTTCGGGAGAAGGGCGGTATAAAAATCTAATAAATAAATAAATAAATAAATAAATAAAAAACATATGAAGAACGGTTGCAGGAATTGGGTATGTCTAGTTTAATGAAAAGAAGGACTAGAGGTGACATGATGGCAGTGTTCCAATATCTTACGGGCTGCCACAAAGAAGAGGGAGTCAAACTATTCTCCAAAGCACCTGAGGGTAGAACAAGAAGCAACAGATCGAAGCTAATCAAGGAAAGGAGCAACTTGGAACTAAGGAGAAATTTCCTGACAAGGAGAACAATTAATCAGTGGAACGATTTGCCTCCAGAGTGGGTGCTGCCCCAGCACTGGAGTTTTTAAGAAGAGACTGGACAATCATTTGTCTGGGATGGCATAGGGTTCCTGCTTGAGAAGGGGATTGGACTAGAATCGTAATGGCGAGCCTATGGCACACGTGCCACAGGTGACACGTGGAGCTATATCTGTGGGCACACGAGCATTGCCCTAGCTCAGCTCCAGCATGCAAATGCGTGTGGCCGCCAGCTGATTTTCAGGACTTCTGGGCCCACCGGGGGTCGGGGAAGGCCATTTTCGCCCTCCCCAGGCTGCAAGAAAGCCTCTGGAGCCTGGGGAGGGCGAAAAACGGGCCTACGAGGCTCACCGGTAACCTTTTTACAGTCGCGTGCCAAAAGCGGAGGGAGTGCAGGGGTGTCACATGCACATATATGGTGGTGGCGGGGGCATTGAATTATGGGTGTGGCACACATGCAAGTAACCCCCCTGCGCTCCCGCCGCTTTTGGCACATGACAGCAAAAAGTTTAGCCATCACTGGACTAGAACAAGAGCCTCCAGCCTTGGCAACTTCAACTCCCAAAATTCCCCAGCCAGCTTTGCTGGTTGCTGGTTGGAGACGCCTGGACTAGAAGACCTCCAAGGTTCCTTTCAATTCTGTTATTATGCCCCATTTTAATAACTTTTTGCTATGGTTATTAAGTGAATCTCCACTTCTGTTAAGTGAAAACAGAGTCAGGTTCCAAGTAATGCACCCATCACAAATCGAACTCTGAGGCATTTCGTTTCCTCAAAGAACAAATTTATTTAGATACATCACCTTGACACAAACTGGTGGAAAGCCAGTACTGAAAGTTCCCGTGCGTTCCACACCAATATAAGTAGTAGTTTCTCAATTTGCTAAAACATTTCATTGGTATAACAAAGAAATGCCAATTTCTTTGGTAGAGAAAGCTACCAAAACCGATTAGTTTTTCTGCTACTTTACAGCAGGCCCGGATATCAAACATTAACTGCTCGGTTTGCTATTCTGCTCTCTAACTGCAGAATCCAGAGTTATAAATATAAATTCTATATCCTATGGAGCAGACTGGGAATCTGCAACACTGCAGTCCTCCTCCAATTGATTCTCTCTTCGTGTAACCTTACTGAAGGCATCACCTAAAGGGGATGATGGGCTCTCTGTTGGATGGAAGCAATGGATGGAAACTAATCAAGGAGAGAAGCAACCTAGAACCAAGAAGAAATTTCCTGACAGTGAGAACAATCAATCAGTGAAATGACTTGCCTTCAGAAGTTGTGGATGCACCATCACTGGAGGTTTTTACCAATGTTGTGACCCAGGCCCAAGTAGGTAGTAGTAGACGCAATCAGTTCAAAAACAAACAGACTTTATTAGAACAGCTGAGAACTAACTCATTCTCAGCATAGTCCAAACTAAATCAAAGCAAATTCTTCATAACATCACTCTTCAGTCTTATCATCAACCTTGGTCTAATTAGGCAAACTGCCAAAGGCTTTTCTTGGCAAAAGTTCAAAAGCAGAAGACGCCGACAAGAAATAAATGCAGCAAGACAAGGAGCAAGGCTATCAACATTGTTTTCCAGCAAAGAGCCCAAATGCCGTTGCTGGTCTTTTAAGCCTTATGGGAGGGGCCAATCACCTCTTGGCCCTACTCCCCAGTCGTCCTCTTTGCTTGAGCTGCTCTTGCCTTCTGGAAACTCTTCTCATGCGTGCATTAGGAACAGGCTCCTCCTGTTCCTCTGCCTCACTACTGTCAGCCTCTGGAGACTCTGGAGTCCGCACATCACTCCCCAATGGCCCTGGCCCCACCTCTGCCTCCAATGCAGAGCCTTCCCAGCCTCCAGGACTGGCCCATGTTCTTCCTCAGCCTCATCGCTGTCCGACTCTGTTGCTAGCTCCACAAGCTGCTGGTGGACCACAACAACTCCCTGTCCAGAATGGGATAGGGTCTACTTCTTGAGCATGGAGTTGACTAAAAGACCTCCAAGCTCCCTTCCAACTCTGTTATTCTGGATGAAGACAGCTGATTTCCACCCATACCTGGTCTTCTTGCCCAGGTGGGCAATGAAAAACCTGCTAGAGGTTCTTAGAAGGAACAGCAGTTGAGCCTACAGACACTGATTATTTGGATGAATAAGACAAGTTGGGAAGCGGTTTCTGTGGATGATACCTTATTGTTTTGCCTGACTAGGTGGCTCAGTGGCTAAGTCGCTGAGCTTGTTGATCAGAAAGGTGGGCAGTTCGCTGCTTCGAATCCCTAGTCCAGGTCTCCTGCGTGAGCAGGGGCTTGGACTAGATGACCTCCAAGGCCCCTTCCAACGCTGTTACTGTTACTGTTGACCTTCTTACTCAAGAACAAGCTTTCGGCACCTGACCTTAGGATTTCCAGATTGAAGAGTAGACATCGCAAACGTCCATCTGACCATACTCAACCCCAATCCCCTTCCAGATCTGTTAGGCTTACAAGGAATAAACACAGTGAACCTGCAGTGAAATTCCATGATGTCAACGCTTTCTCCACCAGAGGAAAAAAGAAAATTATTATTTTACCAACAACATTAACAATAACAACAACAACAAAGGCTTCCTTTGTTCTTTGTAGTCACTGTTGTGTTTGGAAACTGACCAGGATTGGAAACAGATGAATCCTTGTCATAAACATCAATACCGTTTGCAGTGATTTGTGGAAGTTTCAAGGTGAACTGAAAGTGATGAATAAAGTCCGAACTGGAAGACAAGTGGGTCTTTCGTGATTTCATTATTCGTTATCTTAGGAAACTTTAAAAACTTTTAAAGCCACCCAGATCAAGATCACTTGATCTTGAGATGGGCAGCATATAAATTTAATAAAATAGAATAAATAAATCTCCCGTTACCAGCAGAATCCTGCCATTTATGCAGGGGTGAAATTCAGCAGGTTCTGGAGAACCGGTAGCAGAAATTTTGAGCAGTTCGGAGAATCGGCAAATACCACCTCTGGCTGGCCCCAGAGTGGGGTGGGAATGGAGATTTTGCAATATCTTTCCCCCAGGAGTGGAGAGGGAATGGAGATTTTGCTGTATCCTTCCCCTGGAGTGGGGAGGGAATGGAGATTTTGCTGTATCCTTCCCCTGGAGTGGGGAGGGAATGGAGACTTTGCAGTATCCTTCCCCTGGAGTGGGGAGGGAATGGAGACTTTGCAGTATCCTTCCCCTGGAGTAGGGAGGGAACGGAGACTCTGCAGTATCCTTCCCTGGAGTGGAGAGGGAATGGAGACTTTGCAGTATCCTTCCCCTGGAGTGGGGAGGGAATGGAGACTTTATAGTATCCTTCCCCTGCCACGCCCACCAAGCCACACCCACGGAACCGGTAGTAAAAATAGATTCAGTTCCACCATTGCAATTTATTTATTTATTTGTCAAGAACGTATTAGGTAATAAGTATAAACATGGATTGGATACATAAAATAGATATATCGAGAGGAAACATTTGGACAAGGACTATGTTTGCTCTTAAATTAGGGCTCCCCTATTAAAATTGGTGAATCTTTATTATACTTTTAGTTGTTTAGAAGGATCTCATCTTTTGACCGAGTTTCTTCTATTAGAGCCATGTTTCTCAACTTCAAGATGGGTGAACAAAAACATTGATCTCTAGCAAATCCAAAACTCTTACAATCTTTGAATTGGAGATATATCCACAAAAGTGTCCTTGTTTTTCTCATTTTCATCTTTCTGGAATTATATTGAGGCTTCTATGTCTTCATGCTAAAGATTGTGATCTATAAGCACACATAGAAAAAAACTACCATGCCCAACAATTCTCCCCATACTTCTATCATAACAGCTTTCATTAAGGAAAACTATATTCGCAGATGACACAACAGTGATCGGTCTCATTCGAGACAATGATGAATCCGCATACAGACGGGAGGTGGAATGACTAGCCTTGTGGTGCGACCGGAACAATCTGGAACTAAACACACTCAAAACCGTAGAAATGGTGGTAGACTTTAGGAGAAACCCTTCCATACTTCCACCTCTCATAATAGTAGACAACACAGTATCAACAGTAAAAACCTTCAAATTTATTTATTTATTTATTTATTTATTTATTTATTTATTTATTTATTTATTTTGTCACAACATTATATATAAACACATATAATAAAAGAAAAACAATAGGACAGGAACGGAAGGCACTTTTGTGCACTTATGCACAAAATATATGATCTATCATATCACGAGATCTAAAATGAACAGTTAATATCAAAAACATCATCAAAAAAGCACAACAAAGAATGTTCTTTCTGCGCCAACTCAGAAAGCTCAAACTGCCCAAGGATCTATTGATCCAGTTCTACAGAGGAATAACTGAGTCTGTCATTTGCACCTCTATAACTGTCTGGTATGGTTCTGCAACCCAACAAGAAAGACACAGACTTCAGAGGATAATTAGAACTGCAGAAAAAACAATGGCTACCAACCTGCCTTCCATTGAGGACCTGTATACTGCACGAGTCAAAAAGAAGGCTGTGAAAATATTTTACAGACCCCTCACATCCTGGACACAAACTGTTTCAACTCCTACTAAAAATGACGCTACAGAGCACTGCACATCAGAACAACTAGACACAAGGACAGCTTTTTCCTGAACGCCATCACTCTGCTAAACAAATAATTCCCTCAACACTGTCAAACTATTCACTAAGTCTGCATTACTATTAATCTTCTCATCGTTCCCATCACCCATCTCCTTCCACTTATGACTGTATGACTATAACTTTGTTGCTTGTTTCCTTACGATTTATATTGATATTGTTTCTTGATTGCTTATTTGCACCCTATGACTAACATTAAGTGTTGTATCATTAAGTGTTAAATTTGTACCCTATGACTATCACCAAGACAAATTCCTTGTGTGTCCAATCACATTTGGCAATAAAAAAAATCTATTCTATTCTATTCTATTCTATTCTATTCTATTCTAATCTAATCTAATCTAATCTAATATAATATAATATAATATAATATAATATAATATAATATAATATAATATAATATAATAATTTCAATGTGTTAAAAGATTTCTGTAGGTCTTGTTCATATTTATGATTTATATAGCATTGCCCCATTAAAAACAAAATCATTTTGAGAACCAAAATCAAAGTTTAAAAACGAAGCAGTGGAGAAACCTAAACATATTTTTCAAAAGTTTGTAATGTTTGTATTTGGGTGGGTGGGTGTGGGTGGCTTTGTAGGCTTTAAGAAAAAGAACAGAACGTGAAGATTTTATTTCAGCATTATGTTGAGTGCAAAAAAACACACACCACCCCATTCAATTTCTTAGACGAAACTTAACATTTGAAAGTCCAAATTGTAAAACAAGTTAAATTTGTAAAGAGAAATAGCGAGCTTACATATAGCGTTAAGCCATGATTTACTATTATAGGGGCAAGCACAGAGGTTCCTGGGTTAACTCTTCGCTCTTGTGCAATGAGAGAAAATTAAAACATAGAATTGGATTAGAAGGGATCTTGGAGGTCTTCTAGTCCAACCCTTACTCAAGCAGGAGACCCTGTACCATTCAGGACGAATGGCTGTCCAGGATCTTCTTAAAAGCCTCCAGTGATGGAGCACCCACAACCTTGAGAGGTAAGTTGTTCCACTGGTTAATTGTTCTCACTGCCAGGAAATTTCTCTTTAGTTCTAGGTTGCTTCTCTCCTTGATTAGTTTCCATCCATTGTTTCTTGTCCTGCCCTCAGGTTCTTTGGAGAATAACAGAATAACAAGCCTTGGAGGTCTTCTAGTCAACCCACTACTCAAGCAGGAGATCCTATTGTCAGCTTTGAAATGACATCTATAACATTTCAGACAAATGGATGCTCAGTCTCTTCTTAAAAACTTCCAGTGTTGGAGCATTCACAACTTCTGGAGGGAAGCTGTTCCGCTAGTTCATTGTTCTCACCATTAGGAAATTTCTCTAGTTCTAGGTTGCTTCTCTCCTTGATTAGTTTCCATCCATTGTTTCTTGTCCTGCCTTCAGATGCTTTGGAGAATTACCTGACCTCCTCTTCTTTGTGGCAACCCCTTAGACATTGGAACATTGCTATTGTGTCACCCTAGTCTTTCTCTTTGTTAGACTAGACATACCCAGTTCCTGCAACTGTTCATTGTATCTTATCATCTAGGTCAGTGGTTCTCAACCCTTACATTGCTGCGACCCCTTTAATACAATTCCCCACGATGTGGTGACCCCAACCGTAAAATTATTTTTGTTTTGAATTTATCGCGCCTGAAGCCGTATTGGCTAGTGATCTGAACTGCTTGCGATTGCCTTGAGGACGGAGGCATTAAAGCGGAGACTCCTCCCCTATTAAGTTTATGGCGCCTGAAGCCAGATTAGGCTAGCGATTGGGAGTGATTGCAGCTGGCTTGAGAGGGAGACATCAGAGCAAAGATTTCTCTCTTTTTTAATTCATCGCGCCTGAAGCCGAATTCGGCTAGCGATTTGAAGAGCCTGCAGCTGGCTTGTGGAGTCAACCATTGAAGCGCGATTCTTCGACTCGCAAGTATACTTCCCATATTTCCGATGGTCTTAGGCGATCCCTGGCAAATCGTCATTCGACCCCCAACAGGGTCCCGACCCACAGGTTGAGAACCGCTGGTCTAGGTTGCTTTTCTCACAACTCTTTCTAGGGACTTGGGACAACTGTCACAAGCCAAGATTTCATCACAAGGGGCGGGGGGGAAGTGCGCTATGACCTCACAAAGCAAGTGCCACCTCTTAAGTACTAGCTTGTGATATAATTGGTCCTCTAAGCCAGGGGTCTCCAACCTTGGAAACTTTAAGACTTGTGGATTTCAACTCCCAGAGTTCCTCAGCCAGCTTTACCCCTGCTTTAAGCCACCGATATCTATCTTCCATTACCCATGCTTGGGGTTACCAGAAGTCTTCCGTCTGGTGGGCATCGCCTTAAAATCAAACAGTGTCAATTTCATTGACAATTGGCTAAATTGACCCTTTTGTTGCAACATGGAGGCCGCTTCTGACCTTTGTGCTTGAGGTGGAAAAAGAATGAAACTTTGATTTTGGGTTTTACCAATTGGATTGAATTGTTTTTATAGAAATGGCTAGTGTTGTGGTCCGCCAGCAATCTGCGGAGCTGGCAGTGGAGTCGGAGAGTGAGGAGGCTGTGGAGGACAATGGGCCAGTCCTGGAGTCAGGGGGAACCCAGATGAGGGCTCTGTGTTGGAGGCTGAGGTGGAGCCAGGGCCATCTGGGAGTGATTTGCGGACTCTGGAGCCTCCAGAGGCAGACAGCAGAGAAGCAGAGGAACAGGAGGAGCCTGTTCCTAGTGCACGCATGCGAAGAGCTGCCAGAAGGCAAGAGCAGCTGAAGCAAAAAGGACGACTCAGGAGTAAGGCCAGAAGATGATTGGCCACTCCTATAAGGCTTAAAAGAGCAGCAACGAGCCATTGGGTTCTTTGTAGAAAAGCAACGTTGATTCCATTGCTTCTTGTCAGCATCTCTTGAACTCTGTGGGGTTTTTGCCAAAAGCAGCGTTTGGCAGGTTGCCAAAGACAACAAAGATTGGTGATAAGGACAAAGGACTGTTTATGAAGAGTTTGTTTTGAACTCAGCTAAGAATGAATTAATTCTCAGCTGTTTTAATAAAATATGTTTGTTCAGGACTGAATTGTGTTTGGTAATCACTACTTGGGGCTCAGTCACAACAGCTAGTTCATATTATTATGAAAAAGCAAAAAGTTGTGGTTTGATGTTCATGCTTTATTTTACTGCAAAAGAGGGAGTAGGGAGGAGGCTATTTTTTTCCCCTTCCCTCCCCCCACGGTGTCTTCCTATTTGCTTTTGTATTTTATTCTATAATCCAACAAAATGTTTAAACACTAAAAAATAAATCAAATATTGTCTGGCTTTTTCAGTGTCAATGGTAATCATTGACATTTTCGTGCATTTTTAACCTTGTAAATTGCTTCTTTCTTCCCCTCGTCAAGAGTCTAGATTTGCCTATTTTAATGTATTTCCTAGGGATGTGGTGGGCTCAGGGGCTAAGATGCTGAGCTTGTCGATCGAAAGGTCGGCAGCTCAGCGATTCAAATCCCTGGTGCTGCCGTGTAATGGGGTGAGCTCCCGTTCCTTGTCCCAGCTTCTGCCAACCTAGCAGTTTCAAAAGCACGTAAAAGCAAGTAGAAAAATAGGGACCATCTTTGGTGGGAAGGTAACAGCGTTCCATGTGCCTTTGGCATTGAGTCATGCCAGCCACATGACCATGGAGACGTCTTCGGACAGCGCTGGCTCTTCGGCTTTGAAACGGAGATGAGCACCGCCCCCTAGAGTCGGGAACGACTAGTACGTATGTGCGAGGGGAACCTTTACCTAATGTATTTCCTGATTCCAGCCATTGACTTCAATCCAGTCGCTTCAAACCATTGTAATCTGGAGATTGTGTGACTTTTCATTCCAGCGTGAAGTTTTGAAAAACGTGTTGTTGATTCTAGGTTATCTCTAGCGTATGTTCTTGAAAGTAAAGATCTGTTGGAAAACACTGTGATTACAAAAAAACTAGTCTTTCTGGAAAAAGTAACTCCACAGACACATAAGCCCAAGAACATTATTTTTTGCAATTTTCCAGGGGAATTTTTGTTGCGTGTGCCAAGAAAGCTAAACAGGGTGTCCTCCTTGCTTCCCCTCCTTGGCTCTAACAATTGTCCATGTCCTCCATGTATAACACAAAAGATACTGAGACCCGAGAAAGTGTGCAGAGAAGAGCAACAAAGATGATCAGGGAACTGAAGAACGGTTGCAGGAATTGGTAAGTGTAGTCTAATGAAAAGAAGGACTAGAGCAGACATGATAGCAATGTTTCAATATTTGAGGGGCTGTCACAAAGAAGAGGGAGTCAAGCTATTCTCCAAAGCACCTAAGGGCAAGACAAGAAGCAACGGGTGGAAATTCATCAAGGAGAGAAGCAACCTAGAACTAAGGAGAAATTTCCTAATGGTGAGAACAATTAACCAGTGGAACGGCTTCCCTCCAGAAGTTGTTGGGGCTCCAACATTAGAGCTATTAAGAAGAGACTAGACAGCCATTTGTCTGAAATGGTGTAGGGCAGTAATGGCCAACTTTTTCCGCACCAAGCGCCCAAAGTGAATACAGGTAGAACGGTTGCAGGAATTGGGTAAGTGTAGTCTAATCAAAAGACGGACTACGGGATGACATGATAGCAGTTTTCCAATATCTAAGGGGCTGTCACAAAAAAGATGAGGTTCTCCAAAGTACCTGAGGGCAGGACAAAAAACAATGGATAGAAGATCATTAAATAGAGATCTAACCTGCAAACTTCCTACGGTAGAATTAAGGAAAAATTTCCCGAGAGAAAAATTAACCAGTGGAACGGCTTGCCTTCGGAAGTTGTAGGTACTCCATCACTAAAGGTTTTCAAGAAAAGATTGGACATCCAATTGACTAGGATGATATAAGGTCTCCTGCCTTGAGCAGGGTGTTGGGCTAGAAGAAGAATAGAATAGCAGAGAACCTTGGGGGAATCTAGACCTCTTCCAGACCTATAGATCTCTTCCAGACCTATGATGCCAAGTTCTGTTCTTGTCTGGAAAGCATAAATCTATTTGTGAGTCTTGGATGAGTGAGTAAAAGGAAAAAGAGGCTCATCCATACCAGGGGTGAAATGCTACCGGTTCGGGCCGGTTCGCCTGAACCATTAGTAAAAAATGCTTTAAAAAGTAAAAAAAAAAAGTTCCAACGATTGCGCGTCGCACAACTGATCTTCGGAACTTTTTTTTTTTTTTTTTAACTTTTTAAGCATTTTTTACAACCAGTTTTCTGGAACCGGTAGTAAGAAAAATGCTTTAAAAAGTAAAAAAAAAAGTTCCAAGATCAGCTGTGCGACAATCAGCTTTGCCGCAAGATTTCCTGCTTTCTAGTGAATCTAAATTGTGTGGCACAGATGTCTCCCTCTCCCGCTCTTATACTTAACCTTTGCAGACTCAGAAAAGCCTTCTTATTACCTGTGGTGCGCATGTGCGCAAAGCGTGAGTTTGGTGCACGAAGCGAACCGGTAGCAGACTTTAGAGCATTTCACCCCTGATCCATACGTTCCCTTAATTGTGGCATGAAGATGCCTGACTAACCATTCTCTGAAGGACGTCCTCGTGATGCCCATAATTGTAGCTTCTCACCATGGTTGACTTGGCCTCCTGTCAGCTACTATTTGTCAACTGGCCTAGATTTTAAATTTATAGGGGTTTTAAATTGGTTTTAATATTTATATTTCTATTTTTAATAATTGGGCATTAGAATAAGTTTTTTAATGATTATTTTAATTTGTATATAGATGTTTTATATGCCTGTGAACCGCCCTGAGTCCTTTGGGAGATAGGGCGGTATACAAATTCGAATAATAAATAAATAAAATAAAAACTTTCAATTGTACCATACTTGCTCCTTCCCTTCTACTCCCTGGCCGTTGTCCTCTTTTCATTCGTGCTGATAGGCTGGCCGGACACCAAAAGTGGATGAACCTAGGATGAAATGTAGATTTCATGTACACTGAAAATGTAATTGAAATTTAAGAAGTACAACTCTAACCTTACTCGTTTGTTTATTTCTGTCACGTTGGAAAGAAACACAGGGTGCTGGATGTCGAGTAGTGGACAATCCTGATGCTAGGAAAAAGTCAAGACAAATTAGGATGATGAACATGTAATGGATATTCTTTTCGGAGGATTATACGACATCTGTTGTATCTTTGGGAGGGGAGGTGTTTTTAGGTGGCTCTCCTGATTTGACATATGAAGGCCTATTAAGTTTATACTTTCAACTTGGTGTCAAAGGCAGAAGCCGTTAATCAAATTTAGCTCCGTCAGCTCCAAATGATATTCAAGAGTTCCCGAGACTTTGGTGCTAGTGGTATTGTGGCATTGTGGGCATCTGCACCTCGTTTTATTTGCCTTCTCTGCTTCAGAAAGGACATTCAACGTACAGGTAGCCCTCGACGTATGACCACAATTGAGCTCCAAATTTATGTTGCCAAGTAAGAAGTTTCTTAAGTGAATTTTGCCCCGTTTTACGACCTTTCTTGCCACGGTTGTTAAAGTGAATCACTGCACTTGTTAAATGAGTAACACGGTTGCTAAGAGGGCCTCTGTGGCTCAGACTGGTAAGACAGTCTGTTATTAACAGCAGCTGCTTGCAATTACTGCAGGTTCTAGTCCCACCAGGCCCAAGGTTGACTCAGCCGTCCATCCTTTATTATTTATTATTATTTATTATTTAAACTTTTATACCGCCCTTCTCCCGAAGGACTCAGGGCGGTGTACAGCCTACATTAAAACAGTTAAATATACAAACTTAAAATAACAATTAAAAAACTTATTCAATAAAGGCCGAAATTAAAACCGTCAAATTGACCATATTAAAATACCCAATAAAATTATTAAAATTGAAAAAAATTGAAAAATTTAAAAATTTAAAATTCAGGCCAGTCCCGCTTGGATAAATAGATAGGTTTTCAATTCCCAGCGAAAGGTCCGAAGGTCGGGTAATTGGCGTAAATTGGGGGGAAGTTCGTTCCAGAGAGTAGGTGCTCCCACAGAGAAGGCCCTTCCCCTGGGGGCCGCCAGCCGACATTGCTTGGCGGACGGCACCCTGAGAAGACCCTCTCTGTGAGAGCGCACGGGTCGGTGGGAGGCATGAGGTAACAGCAGGCGGTCCCATAAGTACCAGGCCCTAAGCCATGGAGCGCTTTAAAGGTGTTAACCAGCACCTTGAAGCGCACCCGAAAGACCACAGGTAGCCAGTGCAGACTGCGCAGGAGTGGTGTTACCCGGGAGCAACGTGATGCTCCCTCAATCACCCGTGCAGCTGCATTCTGGACTAACTGGAGTCTCCGAGTGCACTTCAGGGGTAGCCCCATGTAGAGAGCATTGCAATAATCCAGACGAGAAGTGACGAGAGCATGAGTGACCGTGCATAAGGCATCCCGGTCAAGAAAGGGGCGCAACTGGCGGACCAGGCGGACCTGGTAAAAAGCTCTCCTGGAGAGGGCCGCCAAATGATCTTCAAACGACAGCCGTCCATCCAGGAGAACGCCCAAGTTGCGTACCCTTTCTGTTGGGGCCAATGACTCGCCCCCAACAGTCAGCCGCGGTTGCAGCTGACTGTACCGGGGTGCCGGCATCCACAGCCACTCCGTCTTGGATGGATTGAGTCTGAGTCTGTTTCTCTCCATCCAGACCCGTACGGCTTCCAGGCAACGGGACAGTACTTCGACAGCACTTTATAAGGTAGGTAAAATGAGGACCCAGATTGTTGGGAGCAATAAGTTGACTTTGTATATAAATATACAAATAGGATGAAGACTATTGCTAACATAGTGTAAGCCTCCCTGAGTCTTCGGAGAAGGGCGGGATATAAATGCAAAAAATTTTTTTAAAAAAAATTAAACTGGCTGCCCCCATTGACTAGGCTTGTCAGAAGTTTGCAAATGGGGATCACATGACCCCCTCCCCCAGGATACTGCAACTGCCATAAATGTGAGTCCGTTGTCAAACATCCAAATGTAAATCGCATGACCCTGAGGCAGAGGTCTGCAAACTCGGCTCTTTTAAGACTTGTGGACTTCAACTCCCAGAGTTCCTCAGCCAGCAAAGCATGGGAGTTGAAGTTCACAAATCTTAAAAGAGCCAAGTTTGCAGACTCCTGCCCTGGGGAATGGATGCTGCATAAGCGGTCATAAGTGTGAAAAATGCTCCTAAGTCACTTTTTTTCCCCGGTGCCGTAACTTTGAAAGGTCACTAAGTGAACTATTGTAAGTCTGTACTTCTCAGAGGCCTTAAGGGAGAGTCTCTTAAAGTTCTGCTCCTTAGAATCTTGGAAAAGACTACAATGCAGGGTTGATGAAGATCAGTGGTGAAATTCAGCCGGATCTATCAGGATCGTGCGATCCGGTCGCACCAGCGGCAGGAGGCTCCGGCCACCTGCCCGGATGTCATCACGTCCCATTATTTACTCTCTGCGCATGCATAGAAGGCTTTGCGCATTTGTGTGGAGGAGGCATGCGTGCTCACATTTGCGATCCAGTAGCGAAGGTAAGTGAATTTCAACCCTGATGAAGATGCTCAGTAATCCAGATAGAGTTGTTTGGAAGTTGAGTCATGGCAACTGGACTGCTCTTCTTTTTTGGTTTGAAATGTTTCACTCCTTACCCAAGTAGCTTCTTCAGTCTTCAGCAATGAAACATTTCAAACCAAAGCCGTCTCCAGGAGAGCTTTCCATCAGGTTCGCCTGGTGCGCCAGTTGCGCCCCTTTCTAGACCGGGATGCCTTGTGCACAGTCACTCACGCCCTCGTGACGTCTCGTCTGGATTACTGCAATGCTCTCTACATGGGGCTCCCCTTGAGGGGCATCCGGAGGCTTCAGTTAGTCCAGAATGCGGCTGCGCGGGTGATAGAGGGAGCCCCTCGTGGCTCCCGTGTGACACCTATCCTGCGCAGACTGCACTGGCTACCTGTGGCCTTCCGGGTGCGCTTCAAGGTTTTGGTGAACGTCTTCAAAGCGCTCCATGGCATAGGGCCGGGTTATTTACGGGACCGCCTACTGCTACTGAATACCTCTCACCGACCTGTGCGCTCTCACGGAGAGGGACTCCTCAGGGTGCCGTCAGCGAGACAGTGTCGTCTGGCGACACCCAGGGGAAGGGCCTTCTCTGTGGGGGCTCCCGCCCTCTGGAACGAACTCCCCCCAGGACTTCGTCAACTTCCGGACCTCCGAACCTTCCGTCGCGAGCTTAAAACACACTTATTCATCTGCGCAGGACTGGATTAGTTTTTAAATTTGTGGGTTTTTTAATGGGTTTTTATCATTTATTCTAAATTTTTAATCTTGGCCAATTGAATAAGTCTTTTAATCGTATTTTAATAGTATTTATATTGTAATATTATTGTTTATTTTATCTGGCTGTGAACCGCCCTGAGTCCTTCGGGAGAAGGGCGGTATAAAAATTTAAATAATAAAAAAATAATAAAAAGCAGAAAAGAAGTCCAGTTGCCAAATAACTTCCAGAGTCTAATGCAAGATTTCTCAACCTTGGCAAGTACGGTATAAGGTCGGTGGACCATGATATGTGTTTGATGTAAATCCAACCCAACAATTTCTGTAGAGATTCTCCATCATCAGGTCATGGTTGTCCCAAAGGTGCTTTTTCCAGAGGCAACTGGACTTTCTTCTTTTTTGTCTTTTGAAGACATTTCGCTTCTCATCCAAGAAGCTTCTTCAGCTCTGACTGGAGGGTGGGGAATGGAAGGATTCATACTCCTTGCAGACAGCTGGTTATTTGCATCAGTAGTGAAATCCAATTTTTTTTACTACCGGTTCTGTGGGTGTGGCTTAGTGGGTGTGGCATGGGAAGGATACTGCAAAATCCCTATTCCAACCCCACTCCTGAAGCCAGCCAAAGGTGGTATTTGCCAGTTCTCTGAACTGCTCAAAATTTTCGCTACCAGTTCTCCAGAACCTGTCAGAACCTGCTGGATTTCACCCCTGATTTGCATCCTTTTAGAGAGTCGTTGAGGCCACTTGGAGGTTTATCTGTGTCCTCAAGGTCACCTGAGTGGTGCTCCTGGTTCCAAATTGTAGCTATACAATTTGTAAACCTCCAAGTGCTTCAGTGACCCTCTAAAAGGATGCAAATGACCAGCTATCTCCAAGGAGTATAAATCCTCCCATTCCCCACCATCCTGTCAGAGCTGAAGAAGCTTCTTGGATGAGAAGCAAAACATCTTCAAAGAAAATACAAGAAAGTCCAGTTGCCTCCTGAAAAAAGCACCTTTGGGGTTATTATTATTAATTGTTATTTGATAATGCAGACTATAGTGCAAAGTAGAAGCTCAATCATCAGAGATGAAGCCACAATGGAATTTGATTGGTTTTGTATAAATGTATGGATCTATCCATGGTAGTAAGCCATGGATGATGGCTCCTGGAGGGAACAAAACTAAGTGTGCTTTATTCAGTAAATCACAGTTAATGAAATCATGGTTTACTGCAATGTATGAGAAGAAAAAGGAGGAGGAGGAAGAGAAAAAGGAGAAGGAGATGATGATTTGGTTTTGTAGATTGGGAGGGAGGAGGAGGAAGAGGAGGAGGTTAAGAAAGAGGAGGAGGAGGAGGAGGAGGAGGAGGAGAAGAAGAAGAAGAAGAATTAGAATTACATTTGTAGATCGGGAGGGAGGAGGAGGAAGAGGAGAAAATATGAGGAGGTTAAGAAGAAGAAGAAGAAAGAGGAGGAGGAGGAGGAGGAGGAGGAGAAGAAGAAGAAGAAGAAGAAGAAGAAGAAGAAGAAGAAGAAGAAGAAGAAGAAGAAGAAGAAGAAGAAGAAGAAGAAGAAGAAGAAGAAGAAGAGGAAGAGGAAAAGATAATTTGCATTTGTAGATCGGGAGGGAGGAGGAGGAAGAGGAGGAGGAGGTTAAGAAAGAGAAGGAGGAGGAGGATGAGGAGGAGAAGAAGAAGAAGAAGAAGAAGAAGAAGAAGAAGAAGAAGAAGAAGAAGAAGAAGAAGAAGAAGAAGAAGAAGAAGAAGAAGAAGAAGAATTACATTTGTAGATCGGGAGGGAGGAGGAGGAAGAGGAGGAGAAAATATGAGGAGGTTAAGAAGGAGAAGAAGAAAGAGGAGGAGGAGGAGGAGGAGAAGAAGAAGAAGAAGAAGAAGAGGAAAAGATAATTTGCATTTGTAGATCGGGAGGGAGGAGGAGGAAGAGAAGGAAGAGAAAAGAAGAAGAGGAAATAATTCAGAGGATATTGTACTAAAGAAGGCTGCTTGTTAGCTTAGGATGTAACATATATAATATATTCCTCTTATTATCTGTGCCTGAGGAGAGAAGAGGTCCTGCAAAGTGAGATATTTTGCCCAGGAGCACAGAGGACGGTGAAGAAACTGGGGCAGAGGTGAGATCAGAATTCTGCCCTGCTCTCACACCCACTCACAGTGCCCAGGCCTATGGCGGAAGGCTTCCTTCATCTTCCACCCACGTTCTGAATTTAGGGATGGGCAGGGAGAGGCCGCCACTCATGACATGTAGCCTGAAGTACGAGTCAGCTGCCAAGCGTCCGAATGTTGATCACATGACCATGGGGATAAGTGGTGGGATTCAAATTTTTTTACTACCGGTTCTGTGGGCGTGGCTTGGTGGGCGTGGCGTGGCTTGGTGGGCGTGGCTTGGTGGGCGTGGCAGGGGAAGGATACTGCAAAATCTCCACTCCTTCCCCACCCCAGGGGAAGGATACTGCAAAATCCCCATTTCCTCCCAATCAGCTGGGACTCGGGAGGCAGAGAATAGATGGGGGCGTGGCCAGTCAGAGGTGGTATGTAACAGTAACAGAGTTGGAAGGGACCTTGGAGGTCATCTAGTCCAACCCCCTGCTTCTCCGAACTACTCAAAATTTCCGCTACCGGTTCTCCAGAACTGGTCAGAACCTGCAGAAACCCACCTCTGATGGGGAGGTTGCAATGGTCATAAATGTGAAAGCAGGTCCTAAGTCACTTTTTTTCAGTGCCGTTGCAGCAATCAAACAATTGCTAAAGGAATGGTTGTAAGTCAAGGACTACGCTTGCATTGATGCTGAATTGATGCTAAATAGCAATAGCACTTAGACTTATATACTGCTTTACAGTGCTTTACAGCCCTCTCTAAGCGGTCTATAGAGTCAGCATATTGCTCCCAACAATCTGGGTCCTCATTTTACCCACCTCGGAAGGATGGAAGGCTGAGTCAACCTTGAGCCGGTCAGGATCAAACTCCAGGCAGTCAGCAGAATTGTCCTGTAATACTGCAGTTTAACCACTGTACCACCACGGTCCCTCCTTCCTTCCTTCCTTCCTTCCTTCCTTCCTTCCTTCCTTCCTTCCTTCCTTCCTTCCTTCCTTCCTTCCTTCCTTCGTCCCTCCCTCCCTCCCTCCCTTCCTCCCTTCCTTCCATCCATCCTTCCATCCTTACTTCCTTCTTAGCAATAACACTTAGACTTAAATACCGCTCCACAGTGCTCTCTAAGCAGTTTACAGAGTCAGCCTCTTGGTCCTCATTTTACCCACCTCGGAAAGGCTGAGTCAACCTTGAAACGGTCAGAATCGAACTGCCAAATTGCAGTCAGCAGAAGTAGCCTGCAGTACTGCACTTTAACCACTGTGCCACCGCAGAGTCCTGCTTTTGGTTACTGGTTTTAGAATGTATACCAGATTTCATTGCCAGTTGCCCATCCTTGGGGAAGATGACAGGAGGGTCTCAACCATGGTTTTATTTTTTTTTAAGGAGGAAAGGGTTAAAAACAGAACCATTGGAAGGAGCAAAGGGTAGCCAATTATGCCATTAAAACCTGACCACCCAGGACTCTTTGAGCCGGATCATGCCAGTCCTTTTTAATAAGGGACACCCAGTCCCTTCCCTTAACCCAGGGTGGCTTATAGAACAGCAGACGGAGGGTTCAGACTTTGTGAGAGCTGTTCTCCAGGGCAGAGACCAAGGCGGGAGAGTGGGGGAGAGGGATACAAACTAAACAAAATTAAAAATCTGGGCCACCTACGACAGCTTCCCTTCTTCTGTGCGACTCGTTTCTTCTGCAGTGCTCAAGCATAAATAAACTTGTTTACCGCCCTCCGAATGTTAATGATAATGAAACCCTGGTAATTTGGCCACAAGGACATGTAATTGGTGTGCTGCTAAACAAGGAGGAGGACAAGAAAAGAGAGAGAAAGTAGTTATGGTTTGTAGATTCCCATAAATACCCTTCTGCAAAGCTTCCTGTTGTGACCGCACAGTTTTGTTTCTTCGACTCTTTTCCATGCGATAAATCAACTTTCTCCAGCCTCCCTCTGATTCTTTGATGTCTTGGATTCGGGTTTCACCCTTTCCAATCCAGCTCTTCTCTGCCAGTTACCTCCTAAATTTCATCCTTCATCCCTTAAATTTCCATCTCTTTCCAACTGACATACAATTAGAACCCACACTGCATATCGGACATTAATACAATTGAATGCGTCCAGAAATATTTCACAAGAAGAGTCCTCCACTCCTCTGCTCGCAAGAAAATACCTTATGCCACCCGACTTGAAATTCTGGGTTTAGAAAATTTAGAACTACGCCGCCTTTGGTATGACCTGAGCATAGCTCATAAAATCAGCTGCTACAATGTCCTTCCTGTCGAAGACTACTTCAGCTTCAACCACAACAGTACACGAGCACACAATAGATTCAAACTTAAAGTGAACCGCTCCAAACTCGATTGCAGAAAATACGATTTCAGCAACAGAGTGGTCAATGCCTGAAATGCACTACCAGACTCCGTGGTCTCATCCCAAAATCCCCAAAACTTTAACCTAAGACTGTCTACTGTTGACCTCACCCCATTCCTAAGTGGTCTGTAAGGGGCGTGCATAAGAGCAACAGCGTGCCTACCGTTCCTGTCCTAATCTTCTCTTTAGTTGTATTCATTTTATGTATTCAATTCATGCTTATACTTATATATATTATCGAATACATATTCAATAAATAAATAAATAAATAAATAAATAAATAAATAAATTTGGATGCAGCCAAGAGGATGAGAGGCATCCTATTTAGCCACGTTTCTGAGGGCGGACGCATTTGTGAAAGGTGCATGCAAGAGCAAAGCACATGCGCAGAAAGACGGGCACATGTGCGGAAGGTGTGCACACGAAGCAAGTGTGTGCGCGCAGGGAGAACCGGTGGTAAAAATATGTGAAACTTACCTCTGATGAGAGCATCTCTTATCTAATGTATCATAAAAGTAAAGGTTCCCCTCGCACATATGTGCTCGTCATTCCCGACTCTAGGGGGCGGTGCTCACCTCCGTTTCAAAGCCTCTGGTGGCTCAACAGACTAAGCAGTCTGTTATTAACAGCAGCTGCCTGCAATTACTGCAGGTTCTAGTCCCACCAGGCCCAAGGTTGACTCAGCCTTCCATCCTTTATAAGGTAGGTAAAATGAGGACCCAGATTGTTGGGGGCAATAAGCTGACTTTGTATATAAATATACAAATGGATGAAGTATTGCTAACATAGTGTAAGCCGCCCTGAGTCTTCCGAGAAGGGTGGGATATAAATTCAAATTAAAAAAAAAGAAAAGCCGAAGAGCCAGCGCTGTCCAAAGATGTTTCCATGGTCATATGGCTGGCATGACACCAAAAGTGCACGGACCACTGTTCCCTTCCCACCAAAGGTGGTCCCTATTTTTCTACTTGCATTTTTACCTGCTTTCAAACTGCTAGATTGGCAGAAGCTGGGACAAGTAATGGGAGCTCACCCCGTTACTCGGCAGCACTAGGGATTCGAACCACTGAACTGCCGACCTTTCGATCGACAAGCTCAGCATCTTAGCCACTGAGGCCACCATGTCCATCATAGTGAGGAGCAATTTATAATCTGGAAAATCAAGATCGCGTGAAGTTGTGGTACCAATTTACAAAGCCTTAGTAAGAATACTGCACCCAGTTTCGGTCACCACGATAAAGATGTTGAAACTCTGGAAAGAGTGCAGAGAAGAGCAACAAAGATGATTATGGGGCTGGAGGCTAAAATAAATGAAGGAATGTTTTATGTTGCAGGAATTGGGTCTGGCTAGTCTGGGGAAAAGAAGGAGCAGGCAGGGGTGAGATGGTAGCAGAGTTCCAATATTTGAGGGGCTCCTACGAAGAAGAGAAGGGTCAACCTGTTTTCCCAAACACCAGAATGCAAGACAAGAAACAACGGACAGAAACTAAGCAGGGAGAGAAGCAACCTGGAATTAAGGAGAGATTTCTTAACAGTGAGAGCAATCAATCAACGGAATAGAAGTTGTGGGAGCTCCATCGCTGGAGGCTTTCAAAAAGAGACTGGTCTGCCATCTGTCAGAAAGGGTGTAGGGTCTCCTGCTTGAGCAAGGGGGTGAACTAGATCAGTGGTCACCAACTGGTGGTCCATGGACCACTGGTGGTCCACAAGAAAATTTTGGTGGTCCGCAGAAAAGTTATTTGCATTTTTTATATTGCACTAAATCAGGGATCTTCAAACTTTGGTCCCTGGGTCAGATACATGCAATGAATGGTTGTGAGAGAGTCTCCCCCTTTGGGGTCTTTTTGCGACCTCCAAAGGGGGGCAGAAATTCCGACTTGGGGTCTGCTTCAGCCTCCTGGTACAGGGCTTTGGGCAAAGGCTAGAATGAAGTGCCGTTGGTGGCGAAGAGCCAGAGGACCTTTTTCCAGTGGGACTGTCTCGTGGCCTGGAACTGGCTGACCATCTCAGCCTGCTGACCCTCCAGGTGCCGGTACCTGGCCTTGCACTCCCACAGGTCTTCCCTCTGCTTGGAAAGCCTATGCTTGTGGTCCTCAGTGAGGAGTGGCTGGGAGGGGAGGGGCGAGTAGAGGCTGATGAGGCGCTCCTCCACGTGAGTGACGTTGAGTTGGCCACGTCAACCCAGTCACATGACAACCTTGCCACCCCCACCCAGCCGGTCATTAGACAGATCATACTAGTTATACATACTTACGGGACCACCTGCTGTTACCTCATGCCTCCCACCGTCCCGTACGCTCTCACAGAGAGGGACTTCTCAGGGTGCCGTCCGCCAAACAATGTCGGCTGGCGGCCCCCAGGGGAAGATCCTTCTCTGTGGGGGCTCCTACTCTTTGGAATGAACTTCCCCCTGGTTTACTCCAAATACTTGACCTTCGGACCTTTCGCCGCGAATTGAAAACATATTTGTTTATTCATGCGGGGCTAGCTTAAACTTTTTAAACTGTTTAGTTTTTAAATTTTAAATTCTATTTATGTTTTAAATTGGGGTTTTTAGATTTTAAATATTTTAATTTCTCGGCCAATTGTGTAATAAGTTTCTTAATTCAGTTTTTTAAATTGTATATTGTGTATGTTTTTTAGCCTGGCTGTACACCGCCCTGAGTCCTTCGGGAGAAGGGCGGTCTAGAAATTCAATTAATAATAATAATAATAATAATAATAATAATAATAATAATAATAATAATAATAATAATAATAATAATAATAATAATAGTAATAATAATAGTGGTCCGCAGGATTTAAAATTATGAATTTAGTGGTCCTTGAGGTCCGAAAGGTTAGTGACCCCTGGACTAGATGATCGACAAGGTCGCTTCCAACTCTGTTATTATTCTATTCTAATATTGAGTCATGGGAGATATGAAGCTAAGCCTATGACAGGATATTACGTAAATTATATCAGAGGAAAGGTTTAATTCTGCCTCCCTCCCTCCTTCCCTCCCCACCTTGCTGTGACGTTGACCTTGGGCTTGTCAGCAGGCTTTGTCATCATGTCCCGATTTGAATTCTCAAGGCACTTTCCGTATCTCCAGCCTCACAGAAGTCTGCGTAATCAGGCGAGGAACATTTTCACCTCAGGAGCTGAAACCGACCAGATCACACGCCATGGCTCAGAATACGGAATAAAGTAGAACATAGAATAACAGGGATGGAAAGGACCTTGGAGGTCTTCTAGCCCAGGGGTCTCCAACCTTGGCAACTTTAAGCCTGGAGGACTTCAACTCCCAGAATTCCCCAGCCAGATTTGGCCCACAGGGTGCTTAGATTTGGCCTGTGGGGCCACCCTGGAAACAGCAAATGACCAGTCCTCAGTGCCTCTGCCAGCAAAAATGGAGCTCAGTTTTTCAGCTATCCCAGCTGAAAATGGAGGTTGTGAGCCTTCCAAGCTCCTTTTTTGTTGGCAGAGGATTGCGGGAGGCCGTTGCAGCCAAAAATGAAGCTCGGGAGCCCGTTTTCACTGGCAGAGTGGTTGGGCCACCACATGTGCCCCCCCTTTCCCGGACACAAGTGACGTCAAGCTGGCCACAGCCAGCTTGTCCATGCCCAGTCCGGCCCCTCAAGGTCAAATGCAACCCTGATGCGGCCCTCAATGAAATCAAGTTTGACACCCCTGTTCTGGTTCTGCAACCCAACGAGACAGACATAGACTTCAGAGGATAATTAGAACTGTGGACGAAACAATGGCTACCAACCTTCCTTCCTTCCATGGAGGACCTGTATACTGCATGAGTCAAAAAGAGGGCTGTGAAAATATTTACAGACCCCTCACATCCTGGACATAAACTGTTTCAACTCCTACCCTCAAAATGACACTACAAAGCACTGCACACCAGAACAACTAGACACAAGAATAGTTTTTTCCCGAACGCCATCACTCTGCTAAACAAATAATTCCCTCAACACTGTCAAACTATTCACTAAGTCTGCATTACTATTAATCTTCTCATCGTTCCCATCACCCATCTCCTTCCACTTATGACTGTATGACTGTAACTTTATTGCTTGAATATTTATGATATATATTGATACTGATTCTTGATTGTTTATTTGTACCCTATGATGATCATTAAGTGATCCTTATGATTCTTGATGAAGGTATCTTTTCTTTTATGTACACATATGCACCAAGACAAATTCCCTGTGTGTCCAATCACACTTGGCCAATAAAGAATTCTACTCTGTTCTATTGCTATTGCTATTGCTAAACCTATCGGCAAACAGGTTGGTGCAGATTTGTCCCCCCCCCCAAGTCAAAAGATACTCTCAGGAGCTGCAGATCAGCAGGAGAAGGAAGAGTTCCTTATAGGTGGCTATAAATTTGTCTCTGCAAGGGAGAAGAGAGAGAAAAGTGGCAGTTGCTGCTGAGATACTTATTCATACGTCTTAAGAGGCCCGGAGAGCAAAAAGAAGGCCGTAGGACTTCAAAGAAAGCATCTCTTGGCCGTTGCGGCAGTCCAGCACGAAGGGCCAGCTGGCCTCAGAATTGTTTTGACTGGTTAGCCCAGCGCGTTCCAGGAGTGTGCAAAAACATGTAGCTTATAATATTGGAGTAACTTGTCAGCCTGTGGTGTAATTCAGCAAAAAAGAACAAAGATTTATGGTCTTGAAACTGCCCGGGGAGGGCGGGGGGGAAATCACTCACATGGAATGGTTTGGGGGGAAAATAAATGTTCTTCATATTTTCACGTCCCTCTTCTTGATTCGTGCAGTATAAAGGTCCTCAATGGAAGGCAGGTTGGTAGCCATTGTTTTTTCTGCAGTTCTAATGATCCTCTGAAGTCTGTGTCTTTCTTGTTGGGCTGCAGAACCGAACCAGACATTTATAGAGGTGCAGATGAGAGACTCAATAGTTCCTCTGTAGAACTGGATCAGCAGCTCCTTGGGCAGTTTGAGCTTTTGGAGTTGGCGCAGAAAGAACATTATTTGCGGTGCTTTTTTGATGACGCTTTTGATGTTAGGTGTCCATTTTAGGTCTTGCGATATGGTAGAACCTAGAAATAGGTTTCCTTGAAAACATAATACGGTGTGTGTGTGTGTGATGCTAAACACAGCTTTGCCCCTGATGCTGAGAAAGCTTCCGTGTATGGAATTGTTTTTATCTATCATCAGTCGGGTCACAAATCAAGTCTGTTCCTAGACTAGCTACAGTCCAATAGGCATTATTTTAACTGATGGTTTTACAACAATGACTTAGGTGGGGTTGTTTACAGGACTCTTTGCAAACCTTAGTTAGTACGGACTGTGCCTGCTACACTCGAACCAGGATTAAATGCAGGATTTGAATGACAGGATTAACCACTTCTTTCCGAGCGGAGATTGAACTGTTGGTCATTTCTTTGGAAGCCTAGAAGGGTTTCTCTCTCTGGGGGGAATCTGTCCATTGTCTAAAGTCAGTGCTAAGACTGTGGTGTAACCCCTTGCTTTCGGAGGAATCGAAGCTTCTGCAGAGATTTTCTGCAACTGACTTTTTTCCGCTCTTTCATTTGTCATATTAATTGTTTTCTTGGCCATTGTAATTACTGTTTAAAAATCATTTTCCGCCTGCAAACCTCCAGGCATCTATTATTACCTAGGCTCCCTGGAGATTGTAATTTGGGGCTAATTTTCCCTCTGATAGGATAGGATTGTGTACAGAGAAGAGCAACAAAGATGATAAGGGGGTCTGGAAGCTAAACTGGATGAACGGCGGACTATAGATTAGATTAGATTATCAGAGTTGGAAGGGACCTTGTAGGTTATCTAGCCCAACCTCTGGCCCAAACAGGAGACCCTACACTATTTCTGACAGATGGCAGTCCAGTCTCTTCTTGAATGCCTCTAGTGATGAAGCTCCCACAACTTCTGGAGGCAACTTCTGTTCCATTGGTTGATTGTTCTCACCGTCAGAAAAATTCTCCTTTTCCAGGTTGAATCTCTCCTTGATCAATTTCCATCCATTATTCCTTGTCTGGCTTTCAGGTGCTTGGAAAATAGCTTGACCCCCTCCTCTCTGTGGCAGCCCCTCAAATATTGGAAGACTGCTATTATGTCTCCCCTGGTCCTTCTCTTCACTAGACTAGTCATGTCCAGTTCCTGCAACCGTTCATCATATGTTTTAGCCTCCAGTCCTCTAATCATCATGGTTGCTCTTCTCTGCACTTTTTCTAGAGTCTCAACATCTTTTTTATAGTGTGGTGACCAAAACTGGATGGAGTATTCTAGGTGTGGTCTTACAAAGCCTTTATTAGTACCTCACTTGATCTTGATTGCATCCCTCTGTTAATGCAGTTTAGGATTGCATTGGCTTTTTTGGCTGCTGCTGCATGCTGCTGACCTGTATTTAACTGGTTGTCCATAAATATAGAGACTATATCTAGTCTAACAAAGAGGAAGGGTTAGGGGTGACATGATAGCAGTTTTCCAGTATCTGAGGGGCTGCTCCTATTTTCCAAAGCATCAGAGGGCAGGCCCAGAAGTAACAGATGGGAGATCTGACAAATTTCCTGACCATGAGAACAATTAATCAGTGGAACGGCTTGCCTCTAGAAGTTGTAGGTGCTCATTCACTGGAGGCTTTTAAGAAGAGACTGGATACCATTTGTCCAGAGTGGAATAAGATCTTCTGCTTATGCAGGGGGTTAGGCTAGAAGACCTCCAAGGTCCCTTCCAACCCTGTTATTCCCTGTTCCTCTGTATTCTGAGCCATGGTGTGGAAAGGTTTTCAGGAAGAGACTGGACAGCTAAATGTTGGAAATGCCACCAATTACCAGGATCTTACTATTGTATGTGGCGGACATGCCCAGAAGCTGGAGGTTATTGGAGTAGAATTAAGACATGGATAGAAGAAATGATCCAACAACATATTGATTTAAAACCTGAGCTGTTCCTACTGGATATCCTACCAGAGAAAGTTAGTAAAGGAAATGTATATTTATTTATTTATTTATTTATTTATTTATTTATTTATTTATTTATTTATTTATTAAACTTTTATACCGCCCTTCTCCCGAAGGACTCAGGGCGGTGTACAGCCTACATTAAAACAGTTAAATATACAAACTTAAAATAACAATTTAAAAACTTATTCAATAAAGGCCGAAATTAAAACCGTCAAATTGACCATATTAAAATACCCAATAAAATTATTAAAATTTAAAAAATTTAAAAATTTAAAAATTTAAAATTCAGGCCAGTCCCGCTTGGATAAATAGATAAGTTTTCAATTCCCGGCGAAAGGTCCGAAGGTTGGGTAATTGGCGTAAACCGGGGGGAAGTTTGTTCCAGAGAGTAGGTGCTCCCACAGAGAAGGACCTTCCCCTGGGGGCCGCCAGCCGACATTGCTTGGCGGACGGCACCCTGAGAAGACCCTCTCTGTGAGAGCGCATGGGTTGGTGGGAGGCATGAGGTAACAGCAGGCAGTCCCGTAAGTACCCGGGCCCTAAGCCATGGAGCGCTTTAAAGATGGTAACCAGCACCTTGAAGCGCACCCGAAAGACCACAGGTAGCCAGTGCAGACTGTGCAGGAGTGGTGTTACCCGGGAGCAATGTGATGCTCCCTCAATCACCCACGCAGCTGCATTCTGGACTAACTGGAGTCTCCGAGTGCACTTCAAGGGCAGCCCCATGTAGAGAGCATTGCAATAATCCAGACGAGAAGTGACGAGAGCATGAGTGACCGTGCATAAGGCATCCCGGTCAAGAAAGGGGCGCAACTGGCGGACCAGGCGAACCTGGTAAAAAGCTCTCCTGGAGACGGCCGCCAAATGATCTTCAAACGACAGCCGTCCATCCAGGAGAATGCCCAAGTTGCGCACCCTTTCTGTTGTGGCCAATGACTCGCCTCCAACAGTCAGCCGCGGTTGCAGCTGACTGTACCGGGGTGCCGGCATCCACAGCCACTCCGTCTTGGATGGATTGAGTCTGAGTCTGTTTCTCCCCATCCAGACCCGTATGGCTTCCAGGCAATGGGACAGCACTTCGACAGCTTATAATTTGATTATACACATGATAACTGCAGCAAGAATAGTATTTGCACAAAGATGGAAAGCAGAGAAAATCCCTTTAGAAAGGGAAGTAATTAGAAAAATTTTGGACTGTGCAGAGATGGATAGATTAACATTAATGATCAAAGAGAAAGAAGATATGGAATATTTCAAGATATGGTGGAAATTTTATGATTGGTTGGAAAAGAGACATAGATAAAGAATTTATTGAGCAATAAGAGAATGTTATATGAAATATATGTATTTTTGGGGAAATACTGAAATAGAGAAAGGGGATTTACCAAGGAAGAAATGAGAAGAGGAGGAGTAACAAAAAGAAGAAGTCACGGAAGAAACACCGAGATGAAGAAGATGAAGAAGATGAAGAAACACCGGGTACTTACGGGACCACCTGCTGTTACCCCATGCCTCCCACCGACCCGTACGCTCACACAGAGAGGGCCTTCTCAGGGTGCCGTCCGCCAAGCAATGTCGGTTGGCGGCCCCCAAGGGAAGGGCCTTCTCTGTAGGAGCTCCTACGCTTTGGAATGAACTTCCCCTTGGTTTACGTCAAGTGCCTGATCTTCGGACTTTTCGCCGTGAGCTGAAAACACACCTATTTATTCAAGCGGGACTGGCTTAGAAGTTTTACTAATTTTAACTGGGGTTATTTATATTTTAGTATTTTAAATTGTTTTAAATTCTGGCCATTTTGTAATATGTTTTGTTTTAGTTTTGTTTTAAAGTGTATATTGTTGATTTTTTATTTGGCTGTACACCGCCCTGAGTCCTTCGGGAGAAGGGCGGTATAAAAATCGAATAAATAAATAAATAAATAAATGATACATGGAAGGACTGATATGTTTGTTTGTCTTTTAAAAAAAATCTTTTTATAAAAAAAAGAAGTCACGGAAGAAACACCGAGATGAAGAAGATGAAGAAGATGAAGAAACACCGGTACTTACGGGACCACCTGCTGTTACCCCATGCCTCCCACCGACCCGTCGCTCACACAGAGAGGCCTTCTCAGGGTGCCGTCCGCCAAGCAATGTCGGGTGGCGGCCCCCAAGGGAAGGGCCTTCTCTGTTGGAGCTCCTACGCTTTGGAATGAACTTCCCCTTGGTTTACGTCAAGTGCCTGATCTTCGGACTTTTCGCCGTGAGCTGAAAACACACCTATTTATTCAAGCGGGACTGGCTTAGAAGTTTTACTAATTTTAACTGGGGTTATTTATATTTTAGTATTTTAAATTGTTTTAAATTCTGGCCATTTTGTAATATGTTTTGTTTTAGTTTTGTTTTAAAGTGTATATTGTTGATTTTTTATTTGGCTGTACACCGCCCTGAGTCCTTCGGGAGAAGGGCGGTATAAAAATCGAATAAATAAATAAATAAATAAATGATACATGGAAGGACTGATATGTTTGTTTGTCTTTTAAAAAAAATCTTTTTATAAAAAAAAGAAGAGACTGGACATCCATTTGCCTGCAATGGCATAGGGTCTTCTTGAGCAAAGGGTTGAATTAAAAGACCTCCAAGGTACCTTCCAATTCCCTTATTCTATATTTTGTATTCCAGAAGACTTGACTACTATGCTACATCAAACCAGTTTAACTGAACCAACTTCCCAATGGGGGAAGAAAGGACCGGTAATCCTGACATTGGTTTTGTTATTCAAGATACTGATTTTTTTGAAGAGAAGACTGTGTGAATCAGTCTCCTTGAACCACTCATACTTAAATTATCCGGAATGTAATTTTTTTTATATTTATAGAGTTTTAATAATATAGTATTTATTAGAAAGAGTGTGGGAGATTCTTCTTCTTGTGCCATGTCCGTCATCGGACGTTGGCAATCCCATTTTTGCCAATAGCCGCATGAAAAAGTGCTGCTGAGTTTTGTCCAACCCAGTTTTGTCCCTTAGATTTTGAAGCCATGATGTTCTTCTTCTTCTTTTTTATTTGTCATAACACATACATAAGCATAAGCATGAAGCAACAGTAGGACAGGAACGGTAGGCACGCTGGTGCTCTTATGCACGCCCCTTACAGACTTCTTAGGAATGGGGTGAGGTCAATAGTAGACAGTCTTTGGTTAAAGCTTTGGGGACTTTGACCACAGAGTCAGGTAGTGCATTCCAGGCATTAACAACTCTGTTACTGAAGTCATATTTTCTGCAATCAAGATTGGAGCGGTTCACATTAAGTTTAAATCTTCTGCCTGGACCTCGTTTGCCTTCCATCTTTCCCTGGAGGATTAATGCCTTATTTTTCTGGGTGTCGCATCACATGTCCGAAATATTCTAACTTTCGCTTTTTAATGGCTTTGATGATTTCCCTTGGCTTTCCTAGACGGTTTATCCCTTCCTCATTTTTGATAGGGTGGGAGATACAACACAAAAATCTCAATGCTTTCAAATGAAACTCTTATACAGAGAGTAAGTTTTGAGCTGTCCATTTCTTAGTATTTTAACTTCTACGCAGAAGGCTCCCTCTTTTGAAAAGAAGGGACGGGGACAGTTTTCATCACTTTGCCCCCTTTGAATAACCAACCTTCCTTTGGTTATTTTCAGAAGGAATTCTCACGGTACAGATGCAAGTTCTCAGGCTTTGGGATTGACTGAAATTTAAAAATGCAAACAAAAAGCTTGTTGATTTGGGAAAGAATCTTGGTCAAGGGTGACCTTCTGCCTTAAGCTCTAAGATAATTCAAGGGTAGACTTCCCTCTAGTGGCATTTCAATATTTTAGCTTCAGGGAACTCCTTCCCTCTAGAGCAGGGGTCTCCAACCTTGGCCACTTTAAGACTTGTAGACGTCAACTCCCACTGGGAGACCTCTGCTATAGAGCGCAGGCTTTCTCCTGGCAAATCCCTCAGGTTGGCTAGGAAGATGGGCCTTTTCAAATTCCTACCCCAAATGCTTTCACACAGACACCTTGAGTCTCATTTTCCGATTGCAGCTCCGCCATCAAACAGGTTTGGTGCCTTTGCTTAGAATGGTGATGTCATTCTTGGCACTCCCGAAGTACAAGAGAAATGAATTTAAATATATATGAAAAGTAGCACGACGAACGATTGAGGGAACTGGGTTTGCCTAGTCTAATGAAGAGAAGGACTAGGGGTGATACGATAGCAGTCTTCTAGTACTTGACGGTCTGTCATGGGGAAGAGGGGGGTCATCATTACATTAGAGAGGGTCCAGAGATATTTCACTAGGAGAGTTCTCAAATCTTCTGCTCGAAATAAAATTCCCTATCCTACCAGGCTTGAAATCTTAGGTCTAGAAAGCCTCGAACTACGTCATCTATGTTCTGACCTATGCTTAGTTCATAAGATTATTTACCAAAATGTTCTACCTGTAAATGAGTACTTTAATTTCAACTGTAAAAACACAAGGGCTATTAATAGATTTAAATTGTAAATCGCTTTATTCTTGATTGTAGGAAATACGACTTCTGCAATAGAGTAGTTAATGTCTGGAACACTCTACCTGACCCTGTTGTTAGTCTCTCGAACGCCCATACCTTTTACTTTAAACTGTCTACTGTGGACCTTTCATGTTTCTTAAGAGGTCCCTAAGGGGGTGTGCATAAGCGCACCATCATGCCCACCGTCCCTGTCCTACTGTCCCCAATTATATGTAATCATTCTATGTGTTTATGGCTATGTTTTGCCCATTTATTTCCCTTTTTTTTTGTACCGAATTTTTTTCATGTGTCCATGTCTGTGTCAACTCTGTTACTTGTTTTCTTGTATCTGTGGACAAATATAAAATAAATTAAATAAATAAATAAACTTATTCTCCAAAGCCAGGATGGAAGATTATCAAAGAGAGATCCGAGCTAGAAACAAGGAAAAATTCCCTGACAGTGAGGACGAGTAATAAGTGGAACAACTTGCCTCTAGAAGTTGTGGGTGCTTCATCACTGGAGGCTTTTAAGAAGAGACTGGACAGCCATTTGTCCGGAATGGGATAGGACAATGTTGGCGAACCTTTTCGGCACCGAGCAGTGGTGGGTTTCAATTTTTTTTTACTACCGGTTCTGTGGGCATGGCTTGGTGGATGTGGCTTGGCTTGGTAGGCATGGCTTGGTGGGTGTGGCAGGGGAAGGATACTGTAAAAACTCCATTCCATCCCCACTCCAGGGGAAGGATACTGCAAAATCCCCATTTCCGCCCAATCAGCTGGGACTCGGGAGGCAGAGAATAGATGGGGGTGGGACTAGCCAGAGTTTTTACTACCGGTTCTCCGAACTACTCAAAATTTCCGCTACCGGTTCTCCAGAACTGGTCAGAACCTGCTGAAACTCACTTCTGGCACCGAGTGCTGAAACAGGAGTGTGTGTGCTCGCACCAGAAACCAGAAAAGTAGCCACCTGGTGCGCATGCTGGTGCCAGGAAGATAACCTTCCAGTTTCGGGCGTGCACATGCACACCGGCCACCTGATCTTCCGGTTTCTGGCGTGCATGCGCATGCGAAGACCAGGTAGCTGGAGTGCATGTGCGCGCTGGAAAGCGGAAGAGCGGCCACCCTGTGTGCATGCATGCACTGGGAGGATGATCTTCCAGTTTCCAGCGTGCGCCTGCGCACTGATCTTCCGGTTTCTGGCGTGCATGCGCATGCAAAGACCAGGTAGCCGGAGTGCATGTGTGCGCTGGAAAGCGGAAGAGCGGCCGCCCTGTGTGCATGCATGCACTGGGAGGATGATCTTCCAGTTTCCAGCGTGCGCCTGCGCACTGGCCACCTGGTCTTCTGGTTTTTGACGCTCCCTTGCGCATGGAAACCAGCTGGCCAGCGCGCCGGAACCCAGAAGGGCAATGGGGACAGCTCACATGCCCAGAAAGAGGGCTGTGTGTGCCACTTCTGGCACACTCACTCTTTCCACTTATGACTGTATGACTATAACTTGTTGCTGGCAATCCTTATGATTTATATTGATATATTGATCATCAATTGTGTTGTAAATGTTGTACCTTGATGAACGTATCTTTTCTTTTATGTACACTGAGAGCATATGCACCAAGACAAATTCCTTGTGTGTCCAATCACACTTGGCCAATAAAAAATTCTATTCTATTCTATTCTATGTGCCACAGGTTCACCATCACTGGTATAGGATCTTCAACTTGAAAACGATGCTGGACTAAGAAAACGATACAGGTATCTATTAGGACAAGACACGTTTGAAGAACAAGTCAAGGAGATCATAATCTGGGGTAGATGTTTTGGGTACAGTATTGATCTGGATAACTGGCAAAACTTGTGGGGGAAAAAATATCAGAATCACATTGGCGGCCTCTTACAAAGAAAACTTGTATAAAATGTTTTACAAGTGGCCCTTCCCACCCACAAGATTGGCAAAAATTAGTAAAAAAAGATTCTCCAATTTGTTGGAAATGTGAAATCGAGTTAGGATCATGCTATCACATGTGGTGGGAGTGCCAAAAGGCAAAAAATTCTGGCAGCAAATAAGAAGCTGGTTAGAAGAGATGTTGATGGTCAAAATAGAGGTCAAACCAGAATTTTTTTTTTTATTGGGCAAATACAATAAAAATGTAACTTAACATTGCATATATTAACCGCGGCAAGATTAGCATTTGGTCAAAAATGGAAGTGTAAAATGGAAATACCCTCAGAAGAAGAAGTAATAAGCAAAATTTACAACTGTGCAGATATGGACAGACTTACTTTAGAACTCAAAGACAAAAGCGAATCAAGGTACTATGAGGTCTGGAGTAAATTCTACGACTGGCTTGATAGGAGGAAGAATGCCAAAAACAAGAGATAATGAATGTCTGGAAATGTATATATCAACATATATTGTACTTGTGAGGGTATAATAGATTTATTAAATATGTATATAGTTCAGTGGTGGGTTTCAAATTTTTTTATTACCGGGTCTGTGGTTGTGGCTTGGTGACATGGCAGGGGAAATACTATAAAATCTCCATTCCCACCCCACTCCAGGGGAAGGGTACTGCAAAAGTGTTAGTGCCACTTTATAATGCCTTGGTAAGGCCACACTTGGAATATTGCATCTAGTTTTGGTCGCCATGATGTAAAAAAGATGCTGAGACTCTAGAAAGAGTGCAGAGAAGAGCAACAAAGATGATTAGGGGACTGGAGGCTAAAACATATGAAGAACGGTTGCAGGAACTGGGCATGGCTAGTTTAATAAAAAGAAGGGCTAGGGGAGACATGATAGCAATGTTCCAATATCTCAGGGGTTGCCACAAAGAAGAGGGAGTCGGGCTGTTCTCCAAAGCACCTGAGGGTAGAACAAGAAGCAATGGGTGGAAACTGATCAAGGAAAGAAGCAACTTAGAACTAAGGAGAAATTTCCTGACAGTTAGAACAATTAATAAGTGGAACGACTTGCCTGCAGAAGTTGTGAATGCTCCAACACTGGAAATTTTTAAGAAAATGTTGGATAACCATCTGACTGAGATGGTGTAGGGTTTCCTGCCTGGGCAGGGGGTTGGACTAGAAGGCCTCCAAGGTCCCTTCCAACTCTGTTGTTATATTATTATATTATATTATATTATATTATATTATATTATATTATATTATATTATATTATATTATATTATATTATATTATATTATATTATATTATATTATATTATATTATATTATATTATATTATATTATATTATATTATATTATATTATAAAATCCCCATTTCCTCCTGATCAGCTGGGACTCAGGAGGCAGAGAATAGACTTGGGGGACGGGGCCAGTCAGAATTTTTACTACCAGTTCTCTAAACTACTCAAAATTTCCGCTACCACTAACTGGTTGGAACCTGCTGAAATCCACCTCTGATATAGTTGTAGGGGTAGTAGTAATATAGTATATACTTGATATATAAGGAATTGGGAGATATGTAAATTCGTATGTAGACTGAGTAATATATGATATAGTAACTTGAACTTGACGTAAATGTTAGAAACTAGAGAGGCAGAGCAATGTCCATTGTTTTTGCTTGTTTTTAAAACCAATAAAATTTTTCTATTAAAAAGAAAAAAGAAAAGAAAAAGATGTTGGACTAGACTTCCAATGTTTCTTCCAACCCTATTCTATGTTCAAAGCAAAGCTGGCTGAGGAATTCTGGGAGTTGAAGTCCACAAGTCTTAAAGTTGCCAAGGTTGGGGATCCCTGCTCTAGTGGTGTTACCAGAGTTGGCCTGATCCCCAGAAAGATGCCCTCTAGGATTCCCACACACACACACTTGAAACATTCTCACGCCTTTCACCCAAGCCTCCTCCTGGTTCTTCTTGTCTCTCCTCTTTCTCCTATTATCACTCAACACTTTGGCTTCCCCCCCCCCTTTAACTGGGTATTGCTACATAACAAAGTTGTTATCGTTATCACTTCTTACCTTCTCCAAAGGATTTTCAGGGGAGAAGAGGAGGAGGAAGAAGAAGAGGAGGGGAGAAGGAGAAGGGATTGATGACTTTTGCATTTTTTTAAAAAGCCCGATGCTGGAATTGGGGCGCCCTTAAGCTTTTGGTTCTGGATTTGTTCCAGAGTGTCTGGTCTACATGGCACCACTGATTAAAATATGTATATTAAGGCTTCTTTTAAAGTGGGAACAGGCTGGATTAAAATTATGCGATTGAGACATACATGTATATAGAATTCCTCACAGATTTGCCAGAGGCCGTCTGCAAAAAAAATAAATAAATCTTGGAAGATCTAAGACAGTGTTGTTCCTCCACCTTAACAACTCTGAGACTGGTGAACTTCAACTCCCAGCCTGGCTGGGGAATTCTGAGAGTTGAAGTCCATCCACCTTAAAGCTGCTAAAATTGAGATACACTAAGATTCGGATTCCTTTCTTGCAAATCAGGCTTTGCTGTTGATAGACAACATCTCAGATAGACAAGTGGTTGTCCAATCGCTTCTTAAAAAACTTCCAGTGATGGAGCATTCACAGCTTCTGGAGGCAAGTTGTTCCACTGCTTAATTGTTCTAAGTGTCAGGAAATTTCTCCTTAGTTCTAGGTTGCTTCTCTCCTTGATTAGTTTCCAACCATTGCTTCTTGTTCTACCCTCAGGTGCTTTGGAAATAGCTTCACTCCCTCTTTATTTATTTTATTTATTTATTTAAATTTTTATACCGCCTTTCTCCCGAAGGACTCAGGGCGGTGTACAGCCAGGATAAAAAACAGTAAATATACAAAGTTAAAAATATCAATTTAAAATACCTATTCAATAGTGGCCGAATTAAAACCGTCAGATTGACCAACCTAAAATACCCCATATAAAATTACAAAAGATTAAAAAATTTAAAATTTAAAATTTAAAAATTTAAAAATCAGTCCAGTCCCGCTTGAACAAATAAATGAGTTTTTAATTCCCGGCGGAAGGTCCGAAGGTCAGATATTAAACGCAAACCGGGGGGAAGGTCGTTCCAGAGAGTTGGTGCTCCAACAGAGAAGGCCCTTCCCCTGGGGGCCGCCAGCCGACACTGCTTGGCAGATGGCACCCTGAGGAGACCCTCTCTGTGAGAGCGTACGGGTCGATGGGAGGCATACGGTAACAGCAGGCGGTCCCGTAAGTACCCGGGCCCTAAGCCATGGAGCGCTTTAAAGGTGGTAACCAAAACCTTGAAGCGCACCCGAAAGACCACAGGTAGCCAGTGCAGACTGCGCAGGAGCGGTGTTACCCGGGAGCAACGAGGAGCTCCCTCGATCACCCGCGCAGCTGCATTCTGGACTAACTGTAGTCCCCGGGTGCACTTCAGGGGTAGCCCCATGTAGAGAGCATTGCAATAATCCAGACGGATTATTCTTTGTGGCAGCCCCTGAAATATTGGAACACTGCTATCATGTCACCCCTAGTCCTTATTTTCATTAAACTAGACAAACCCAATTCCAGCAACCATTCTTTATATGTTCTAGCTTCCAGTCCCCTAATCATCTTGGTTGCTCTTCTCTGCACTCTTTCTAGAGATTCAAAATGTTCCTTGAGACAAGAAATGGTTGAGCAGCTCTGACGTCTCCATTGCTTTGGGTGTGAGGAGAGAAGTTGCTGACAGCTCTAACACGGAGACCATCAACACCCTTTTATAAAAATGCACCTACTTACGATGTAGCCATCACTTTGGTTATTGTTTACTACATCCTGCAGATACCTTTTATTATTTATTATTAAATGTATAAGCTGCCCAGAGTCGCTCTGCAGAGAGGGATAGGTAGCGTATAAATGTAATAATCAATAATAAAATAAAGACGTCACTTTTGAGGATCCCCTCTGAAGCTAGAAGGCTGCAGAAAGCTCACAGACAATAGAAAAAGGAGAAAACAAAAAATGTCAAAATCTTTATGTCCCAAAGGTGCTTTTTTCAGGAGGCAACTGGACTTCCTTGTTTTTTCTATTGTAGATGTTTTGCTTCTCATCCAAGAAGCTTCTTCAGCTCTGACTGAAGGATTTATATTCCTTGCTGGATCTGTGAGCGTGCGCATGCGTGTGCTTGTTTCGCTCGCGCGCGGCGCTTCTGCGCATGCACAGAGCATCCATGATGATGTCCAGGCAGGTGGGCGGAGCCTCTCACCACTGCCACTACTAGTTCGTCTGAACCAGGGCGAACCTGTAGAAACCCACCACTGGTTTCCTGGTCTCCTGCTTGGATGGGGGGTTGGACTAGATGATCTATCAGGTCCCTTCCAACTCTGTTAATCTGAATCTGTAAGTCGAGAACTACCTGTTCGGTCCTTTGCTTCAAATTCGTCTTGAAATTTGAATCCATTCTGCCACCACAAACTGACGTTCTCCACATGTGGTTCTGCAGCTGGAAACATTTCTTTATAGGGTTGTTTTTTTTTTAATAACCTTGATCTTTTACAGCTCTCTAGATTTTGGAGTCTGAGCTGAGAATGGAGAAGAAAACTTGAAAAGTCCATAAAAGTTTTCACAATACCTTAAGAAGCTCACATAAAAGACTAATAGCTCCCTGATGCCTTTCTGCAGTGAAACCTATACAGGAATGTGAAATTTTACACACTTGAGTGAAAAATTCCACATGGCAACCTCCAAATGGTTTAAATCTGCTCTCTTCAAAGAAAGAATATTTTTAAAGTTTACCTGGCAGGCTATTTATGGCTGGTAGAATTCTCTGCACCTGAGACTTAAAGAGATTTCCCTCTTTAAATGCTGCAATAGATTTATCTCAAAAATTGTCCTTTTTTTTTTTTGCAAATCCTAAACTCAAAAGTAAAGCTCAAGGAACACTCAGCTGCAGGATTCAACCCGTTGACTCTTTAAACATTTAGCATGATCTCCAGCATTTGAGGAAAATAACAGCTTGGCATCTAACTTGCTAATTTTTTTTATTATTTGAATTTATATCCCGCCCTTCTCGAAAGACTCAGAGCGGCTTACAATGTGTTAAGCAATAGTCTTCATCCATTTGTATATTATATACAAAGTCAACTTAATTGCCCCCAACAATCTGGGTCCTCATTTTACCTACCTTATAAAGGATGGAAGGCTGAGTCAACCTTGGGCCTGGTGGGACTTGAACCTGCAGTAATTGCAAGCAGCTGTGTTAATAACAGACAGACTTAGTCCGTTGAGCCACCAGACCCTTATTAGCTTACTATTTTAGATATTCACTCTTCTGAATGAATCCTCTGAATTTTCACAGAATTTTCAATGAATTTTACAACATGGCAAGAAGTAATGGGTAGAAGGTTGTTAAAGAGAGATCCAACCGAGAAAGTAAGGAGAAATTTCCTGACAGCAAGAACAATTAATCGGTGGATTAGCCTGCCTGTCGGAGTTGTGAGTGCTCCATTATGGGAAGTTTTTAAGAAAAGATTGGACAATCATTTAACCAGGATGGCATAATGTCTCCTCTCTTGAGCAGAAGGTTGGATTAGAAGATCTTTGAGGTGCCGTCCAGTTTTAGAATTCTATGTTCTTTTTTATTCTGTCTAATAGATGAATAAGGAGCGAATAAAGACCTAAGGAAGTCTACAAGATAGGGAGAAAATCAAGTTTCATTACAGCTGTCATAGTGCAATTACAGGTCTACCAGCTTTTTATGCGGGTCACACCAGAGGTGGGCTGCACATACTTCAACAACCAGTTCCCCGAAAATGTGAGCGCGCCTGCATGCCCGCTTTGCGCATGCGCTATGCTTGTGCGCTTTCCACACTTGCGTGCAACACCTAAACACAAGGCTTTTTTGATGGAGGAACTTCCTGTACACCTGCTAGGTCAGCCACGGTTAGTAGAACAGGAGAGGAGCACAAGCCGGAAAGTGAAATATGTAGGACCAGATAGCGTCGGGCCAGTGGTGGGTTTCAAATTTTTTTACTACTGGCTATGTGGGTGTGGCTTACTTGGTGGGTGTGGCTTGGTGGTCATATGATTGAGTGGGCGTGACCAACTTGATGTCACTCGCGGCCACGGCCACTCAGTTACATAACCACCACACCTAGCCACGCCCATAGAAAAAGTTAGGAATTTTTTTTTGAATTTCTACCTATCTACTTATTTTCTGCCCAGGCCTGGCCTAATCTATCAAAGGCCTCCTCCTGCATGCCACCCCGCCCTCCCTTCGCCAGTTGCACACATTGGCCCGTTTCCCCTTCTTCAGCGGCCCCGGCCCTAGCCCCGCTTCCTCCCTGACCGCCGCCTCTTTCTTTGGGCTGCTTACCTTCTTCCCACAGCAGCTGGTCTGGAGTCCGGAAGGCAAGCTGACTTCTGATAGTTTTCGGTGGCCTTCAGCCAGCCGCCGCTGCCGGGAAGCGGCTGGCAAAGAGGCGGCGGCGGAGAGGCTTCTCGCAGTCGCATTGAAAAAGAAAAAGGCCCTGTTTGAGAGGTGGTTTGTGGGTGTGGCAGCTGGCTACAGGCCGCTGAAAACTACTCGAGGTCACCGAAAAAGCCGCTGCTGTCGCCACCCTGTTCTTCGCGCCAGCTGCGCACACCCATCCCACTGCCTGCTGCGTCGTACTTGGACTGACACAGCAGGCAAAGGGATGCATCAGTCCAAGCACAATGCAGCAGTAAATGGGCCTTTTCTTTTTCAATGTGACTGCTTCCCAGCAGTCGTGTGGGCAGGTGGGGCAAGCGAGCGGCCGGTTCAGGTGCGTGGCCAGCCAGCAGTCACTAGCGGTTTGGCGACCCAGGCCAAATTACCGCTATCCACGACTGGTCAGGGCGGCAGGGTGGGGGCAGGGCCAAGCAGTGCTTTGAACTATTGGTTCTGGTGAACCAGTCCGAACCAGCAGCAGCCCACCACTGGGTCACACTCTGTATCGAAAACATTTTTGAGATATTTATTACATCCTTCAAAATGTGTTTGGAAGGACATATTTTAGAAAAATCTTGCCAAAGTTTTCTGTTAATTAAAATATTTTTTTTTAATTTGGCTGTTGTTCCTGGAAAGCTTCCATGTTCTTTCTATACAGTTATTGTAACATCCTTTAATACGGATTTGTAAATCTGATTTTTTTTAAAAAAACAGATTTTTTACATTCTAAAACAGATTCATCCGAGATTGATAGAAAAGTGAATATACCAACTCATTTTCCATATGAACTGTACGTACAACCTCCTTTCAAAATACAAATCTAAGTGTGAAATTTTCCATTGCTACAAAATGTAAGATACTCAGAAATCAATTTTGCTCATTCTTAACCATTATTTTTCTCCCAGACTGGTGTCAGTTAGTCTTCCAGATTGTAATGTAATAATAACAACAATCCGTCTGTTGTGATTGTTGAATAAAATGAATAAAATGCACCATCTAGAGGCAACCTCGGGAATTGCAAGCATCTTAAGTGACATATACAGAGAGACTATTTTTTAATTTTTAAAAAACAAACAAACATAAAAACAGTACATTTTTTCTGAATAGAGTATTGACCGAGTCAAAATTTACAGCTTATAAGATAAGTATTTCCCAAATGTAATTTATATGGGTGCAATGGGTGGAAACTAATCAAGGAGAGATGCAACTTAGAACAAAGAAGAAATTTCCTGACAGTCAGAACAGTTAATCAGTGGAACAACTTGCCTGCAGAAGTTGTAAATGCTCCAACACTGGAAATTTTTAAGAAAATGTTGGATAACCATCTGTCTGAAATGGTGTAGGGTTTCCTGCCTGGGCAGAGGGTTGGATTAGAAGGCCTCCAGGGTCCCTTCCAACTCTGTTATTATTATGATGATATATTTCAATTTCTGCCATAATATTCTTTTTTCCTACTTTTTTACTTTTCATTTCTAAATATGTAATATATAATCAATATTACCATCTGCCCTAACCTCCAGTCTTAATCTTATTTCATTTCATTATCTTATTTCTCCATTTATCACATATATTTCTCAAAATCACCACATTTGTAAATTATCATCAATTTATTTTCTTTTATTTCCTTTTTTCTATTGAAACCCTTTAATTTAAACATAGTCATTTCCACCCTTAGTTTCTATTTTTTTTATTATAGCTTGATATTTCACATTTATCTCTTAATGTCAATTAAGAGCACAGTCTTAGTTGTTTTCTGAAAGGATTATGGCAGGGGTGGGGTACTATAGCCCTGTTATGACTTATGGACTTCAACTCCCAGAATTCCTGAGTCAACTGTGCTGGCTCAGGAATTCTGGGAATTGAAGTCCACAGGTTGTGAAGGGGGCCATGCTGGCTCAGGAATTCTGGGAGTTGAAGTGCAGAGGTTATGAAAAGGCCATGGTGGCTCAGGAATTCTGGGGGTTGAAGTCCACAAGTTCATAAAAGGGCCTTGGTTCCTCGCCCCTGGATTATGGGATAGGTATCCAGTTGGCTTTGGAGTTGAGCTGCTCCAAATATCCTCTGAGCCCATCCATTTATTCCACTGCGGAATGCGAACCCATAAATTGGAAGTGTCTTGGCGATGTTTCGACGAAGTCTCATTCGTCATCTTCAGGCTTCAGCTTTGTGCTTCTGGGAGCAATCTGAAGCCTGAAGCTGAAGCCTGAAGATGATGAATGAGACTTCTTCGAAACGTCACCAAGACACTTCCAATTTTACGCGGGAGAAAACACGAATAACCAAAGACCTAATACAAACACCCGCGAAAACCTCAGAAAACATACATATATACATACATACATACATATATATATATATATATATATATATATATATATATATATATATGTATGTATATATGTATGTTTGTGTATATATGTGTGTGTGTGTGTGTGTGTGTACACACACACACACACACACACACACACACACACACACACACAGACCCTCTTTAGAACTTTTTGAATTTCTTTTTCAAATTGATCACATGGTAAACGTTGGACTCCTTCCATTAAAAGAACGGCTCTAAATATTATGCTTATGCTCAGCACCTACCAGTTTGTCTTGAATGCTTGCTTTAATCACCACAGAAGAAGGCAATTCACCTCCTGGCCTTGTTGTCATGGATGCTTTCTGTTAAGTGAATCACACAGTCATTAAGTAAATCTAGTTTCCTCCTTTGAGTTTGCTTGCTGAAAACCACCTGGGAAGGTCACAAGACCGTAATCACATGCTGCAAGTGTTATAAGTACATGCCAACTGCCAAGCATCCGAATTTTAATCACGTGAGCCTGAGGATGCTGCAACAGTCACAAGAATAACAGAGTTGGAAGGAACCTTCGAGGTCATCTAGTCCAGGGATCTCCAACCTTGGTCCCTTTAAGACTTGTGGACTTCAACTCCCAGAGTCCCTCAGCCAGCAAAGCTGGCTGGGAAACTCTGGGAATTGAAGTCCACAAGTCTTAAAGGGACCAAGACTGGAGACCCCTGATCTAGTCCAGTGGTCATGGACCACTGGTGGTCCGTGAGAAAATTTTGGTGGTCCGCAGAAAAATTATTTGCATTTTTTATATTGCATTAACTACTATTTATCTTTTTTTAAAAAAATCATATTAGTGGTCCGCGGGATTTAAAATTATGAACTTAGTGGTCCTTGAGATCTGAAGGGTTGGTGACCCCTGATCTTGTCCAGGGGTCTCCAACCTTGGCAACTTTAAGACTTATGGACTTTAACTCCCAGAATTCAGAATTCTCTCTCTCAGCAAAGCTGGCTGAGGAATTCTGGGAGTTGACGTTCACAAGTCTTAAAGTTGCCAAGGTTGGCGACCTCTGATCTAGTCCAATCCCCTGCTCACACAGGAGACCTGTATTAGAATAGAATAGAATAGAATTCTTTATTGGCCAAGTGTGATTGGACATGCAAGGAATTTGTCTTTGGTGCACATGCTCTCGGTGTACATAAAAGATACTTTCATCAAGAATCATAAGGTACAATACTTAATAATAGTCATAGGGTATAAATAAGTAATCAGGAAACAATATCAATATAAATCATAAGGATATACAGTCATACAGTCATAAGTGGAAGGAGATGGGTGATGGGAACGATGAGAAGATTAATAGTAGTGCAGACAGTGTTGAGGGAATTATTTGTTTAGCAGAGTGATGGCTAGGGATTCGAACCACCGAACTGCTGATCTTTCTGATCAACAAGGTCAGTGTCTTAGCCACTTGTGCAAGGACTGGTTGTAAATCACTTTTTCACGTGCCATTGTAATTTTGTGTATCAATATTTTTTATTGTTTTGTATCACATATTCAATTTCTATGCCATTGTAATTTTGAACAGTGACTAAACAAATGCTCATAAATCGCGGATTAGCTGTATGCTGGATCCAGATTGCTGAGTTTTTTTTCCTCTGGATCTAGGAGAAAATTTGAGGTTGCCTAGATGTACTCCAGACAGCTGTTTTTTGTTGTTTTTTGTGAGTATGCAGCAAAAACAAATGTTTTTGTGGTTTCATGCAAACAGCTGGAAGTTGCAGGATTCTGCAAGCTAAAAGCTATTAAAGTAGTCTTTATTTACAGACTTCAGGGTTCAACTAATCTTTGTTTGGTTGTTTGTTTGTTTTTTAGCTGCTTGTTAAAAATTGCCTTCAGAACCACAAGTCTTGTTATCTTTAATAAGTGAGTTCTTTTCAGAAAATTACAAGTTTTATAAGTTTGCCCCCTGAAATATACAGTAAAAGGGTGATTGCAGTTATTACCGTAAAGATTTAAATGGAACATTGGCTCAAATGGGCTTGATGGAAGACTTTGAAGTTAATCCTTTCTCCTGGGAAAATCCCCTTGTTAATACTTGGATACTGATTAAAATTTGAAGATTGGACACTAGAGGGCATCAGATGGCAGTTTGAAAAGAAATGTGTACTGGGAGTGGCCAGGAAGTTTTGTAATTATTTAATTCTAGTATTGGAGTTGAATAGGAACAAATCACATCGAATAAAATTGAAATTGACTTACAGACGGATTTTTTTAAAAACATAGTCTGCAAGAAAAATATGGAAATAATGGATTTACAAATGGAATTGGATGAAGATTTAAAAATGTAAAAAGATATCCAAATAAGCCAGAAAACAACGTGGATAATCTTTTTTTATTGGATTTACAAAAGGAGATGTCACACAGGAAAAAGGGCAACAGAAGCCTGATAAAGATAACAAGAACAGGTGTTAGAATTTTCTTTGAGCAATTTAAAGATCATCTGAAGGAAGAAGAAAGATTAGTGGTTTATCACTTCAAGGTTAAAATGATGAGTTGGTCTTTCTAATGATGCTTAATAGTCTTTCTGATTGGGATGGGACTTTTGACTATTTGAAGAAAGGAAATCGGGAGAAATCAGTTTAAATAGAAATGGAGATATACATATAAAAATAAGAATTCAGTCTGATTGTAACAGATAAGATTTATAGTACTTATGTTGTTATTTCTGATCATCCTTACTTTTGCTGATTAATATAGAGAAATGAGGTTTCAGAGACAAGCTTATAGAGGATTTGCTATTAGAATAGCAGTTACAGTATAAGGAAGAAAAGTGAAACACGTAGAAAAAACAAGATCTACAAAAATTATCACAATGTCAGTAATACTTAGTTGGATAATCTTTAGCATGAATTACGGCTTTACAATGTCTTCCCATGGAGTGAACCAAGTCTTCTAGTTCTGCAGCTGTTATGATGTGAAACCAAGATTGAATGATTGCTTCTATTAACTGGGTTTTATTGCTGGGTTGCTTCTGACTACAAGTGCAATTAGGTGAAGGTCTGGGCTATTCCCAGGCCATTCCAGCAGTGGAATAGGATTATCTTTAAACTCCAAAAAAAAGTGGTGTGATTAGCTATCAAACCTCAAAAATATATTTTTCCCAAAAGGTTTCCACAATTTTGACCACTACTGTAACCCTGTTGCTTGTATCTTTATATTGCAGAGTTATATTGTTTTATTTAGTTTCCTAGTATGATTTGATTGCTTATTTAGTATCCTATGACTATCACTAAGCGGTGCATCTTATGATTCTTGATGAATGTATTTTTTTATGTACATTGAGAACTTATGCACCGAAAACTAATTCCTTGTGTGTCCAATCACACTTGGCCAATAAAGAATTCTATTCAGATTAACAGTAAGAGAGTCGGAAGGGACCTTGCTTGGAGGTCATCTATTCCAACCCTCTGCTCACGCAAAAGACCTGTACTAGGAATTCGAAACGCCAAACTAAAAAAATCTATTCTATAAATTCGCAAATATACTCAAAAAGACACTATTAAGGAAGGGAAACTTCATCCAAGATCTTGTCCAAACGTGGTTTTCTGTCTCTCGGCTCAAAATCTTTTGGGTCATTCCTTTTTGTATTTTTTCCCCCGCCCACGCCAAAAATCTCTCGGGAACGGAGACTTTGGGTGGATCCCCCCAAGAAGCCTCTCCAGCAGCGAAACCCGCCAGCTGAGGTCGCTGCTTGGCCCGCCGAGCCCAGCGCTCTCCCCACCCTCCGGGCCCATCCCGTCTCCAAAACGCCGGAGCAGCTGCCGGCGGGCAAAGAGCGGGCAGCGCGCTTCGGAGGAGCCGCTCGGGCCGGGCTGGGAGCCGGAGAAAGGAGTCGGGCCGGCCATGCAGCGGGACGAATGGGACGAGCAGAGCGAGCTGCGGGAGCTCAACGCCCGCCTGGAGCTCTACGTGCGGCGGGTGCGGGATTTGGAGCAGGAGAACCGGCGCTTGGCGCACGAGCTGGCCGCCTTGCGCAGCCGGGAAGGGCGCGCCGGCTACTGGCAAGAGACGGAGCAAGAGGTGTCCGAGTTGCGCTGGGTGGTGGCCGACCTGAGCCGGGCTAAAGGCGAAGCCGAGCTGGAGCGGGATGCGCTGCGTCAAGAGTTGGAGAGCTTGGAGAGGCTGAGCGCACAAGTCGGAGAGCTGCGCCTCCGCCGCCTGGAGCCCGAGCTAGCCCGGCAGCAGCAGCAGCTGGCAGGGCTGCGAACCGACTGCGCAGCTCTGGAGGCGCTGCTGGAGCAACTCTTAGCCGAGCACCAAGGGCTGCAGGAAGCGCGCAAGCAGCGGCCGGCTGCGCTGTTGCCTGCTCCGCGCGTCCTCCGGGCTGGGCGCATGGAGAGGCGACAGCTGGAATCCGATTACGCGCTGGTCTTGAGCTGGAGCTGCGCACAGAGCCTGGAGCGCTACGAGGCTGAGCTGCGGGCCCTGCAGGAGCTGGAGGGCCGGCTCGGCCACCAAGACCTGCGCCAGCTGCGCGCCCAGAACCAGGAGAGCTGCCGCCGCCTCGAGGAGCTGTGGCGCCGCTGCCAGGAGCTTTGCGCGCTGCGCGAGCGGCTGGAAGAGGAGCGGCTGGCGCAGCAGGAGAGCCACGGCGCCCAGCTGGCCGACTACCAGGTGAGGCCGTCGGGCAGGGCGGGCGAGGGAGGCCGGCAGGCCGGAGACCGGTGGAGCTCGCCAAGATACTGGGGGCTGAAGCTGCGGCTGCCTCCCCTACGAGGCCGAGCAGCCGGTTGGATGTCGGAAAAGTTTCTTGGCACGTTCCGAGTTTTTCTTTTTTTAAACAGCCGGTAGGAAAAGGTGACTCGCCTTCCTTTTCGGACTCGGCTTTCCTTGGCCAGACCCCGCGAAGCGATCTGAAGTCGTGATTGTATGCGGAATTGCACAATCAGTCAGTTGGATGGGACCTTGGAGGTCTTCTGGTCCAACCCTCTCTCCAGCAGGAGAGCTTATACAATAGTGGCCAAAATTGTGGAAACCTTTTGGGAAAAGTGTATTGTTGAGGTTTGATGGCTAATAACACCACTTTTTTCTGGAGTTTCATCATATTCCACTGCTGGAATGGCCTGGGAATAATCCAGACCGTAACCCACTTGAAAATCTATGGAGCCGACTAAAGCAACTTGTTAGTCAGAAGCGACCCAGCAATAAAACCCAGTTAATAGAAGCCATCATTCAATCTTGGTTTCACATTATAACAGCTGCAGAACTCAAAGACTTGGTTCACTCCATGGGAAGACATTATAAGGCCGTAAATTCATTCTAAAGGTTACCCAACTAAGTATTAACTGACATGGTGATCATTTTTGTGTAACTCGTTTTTTCTACGTGTTTCACTTTTCTTCTTTAAATTGTAACTCTATTCTAATAGCAAATCCTTCCTAAAAGTTATTGCATTACATTCTTGATTCAGTTATCTTTCCATTGATATATAATGTTATGGTACTACTCCCCAAAAAAGTGGTGTTATTAGCTAGTTTTAGAAAATACACTTTTCCCAAAAGATTTCCACAATTTTGGCCACTACGGTATATTCCAGACAAATGGCTGTCCAATCTCTTCTTAAAAACCTCCTGCAATGGTTTTTTTGGTCAGGGCAGCCTGGTCTACCCAGTTATGGGATGGAGCAAACGGCTTCTGTTTCCACCTTTCAGCCCCAGTCCAGGAGCCTTCGCAGGCAGTTGCTTTCCCGACAAACTGTTTGTGGTGTTTGTAAAACATAAATTTAACACAAAACTCCAGTGATAGATCACTCATAACTTCTGGAGGCAAGCAGTTCCATTGTTTCAGTAATAATAAATTTAGTTTTCCTCGAATGCTTTCATTCCTCCAAGCATCACGCACAGGTTAACATTATTCCCAGGGGTCAAATTCAAAAGTTTTCCCTACTGGTTCTGTTGGCGTGGCTTGGTGGGCGTGGCAGGGGAAGGATACTGCAAAATCCCCATTCCCACCCCACTCCAGAGGAAGGATACTTCAAAATCTCCATTCCCTCCACACTCCAGGGGAAGGATACTGCAAAATCCCCATTCCCTCCACATTCCTAGGGGAAGGATATTGTAAAATCTCCATTCCCACCCCACTCTGGGGCCAGCCAGAGGTGGTATTTGCTGGTTCTCTGAACTACTCAAAATTTCTGCTACTGGCTCTCCAGAACCTGTCAGAACCTGCTGGATTTCATCCCTGATTATTCCCCATTTCAGTTTAAGAGAGCTGATGGCCCCAAAGCCATGTTCCTGCTGATATTTTAACCAAGCCTTTCAATAAAGCAAGAAATCAACTTTATACTTTGACATCCTTACTTCATTGACTTTGCTGATCAGAAGGTTGCAAAATGGGAGCATACGACCCCAGGACACTGCAACCGTCATAAATATGAACCAGTTGCCAAGCATCTAAATTTTGATCATGTCTCCATGGGAATGGTGCAAGGGTCGTGTGAAAAATAATCATAAATCACTTTCTTTGTTATAACTTTGAACATTCGCTAAATGAATGGTTGCAAGTCAAGGACTTTGTTGTTGTTGTTGTTGTTAGTTGCAAAGTTGTGTCTGACCCATTGCAACCCTATGGATGATGTTCCTCCAGGCCTTCCTGTCCTCTACCATCCTCTGGAGTCCATTTAAGCTCACGCCGACCGCTTCAGTGACTCCATCCAGCCACCTCGTTCTCTGCCGTCCCCTTCTTCTTTGCCCTCAATCTTTCCCAGCATGAGGCTCTTCTCCATTGAGTCCTTCTTTCTCATTAGGTGGCCAAAGTATTTGAGTTTCATCTTCAGGATCTGGCCTTCTTAAGAGCAGTCAGGGTTGATCTCCTCTAGGACTGACCAGTTGGATCACCTTGCAGTCCAAGGGACTCATAGGAGTCTTCTCCAGCACCAGAGTTCAAAGGCCTCAATTCTTTGGCACTCAGCCTTTCTTATGGTCCAACTTTCACAGCCATCCATTGTGACTGGGAAAACCATAGCCTTGACCATACGTGCCCACCAATATGGCTACACATGCCACAGGTTCGCCATCATGGTGATAGGGTCAAGAAACCAACAGTTTCAAACCAATATTTTTCAGCTTTGGCAGCTTTAATATGTGGACTTCAATTCCCAGAAATCCCCAGACTGGGGAATTCTGGAAGTTGAGGTCCACCATCTTGAAGCTGCCAAGGTTGAGAAGTACTGATGCCTCTTAATAGCATGATTAAATTGCTCTCCCTATACTACAGCTTCCAGGGCTCCTAGATGAACTCTTACTAGGTTGGTGATGGTGGTAACAACGACAAGCCGGGCCACATAAATCTCAACCTTTCTGCACAGGCTTTGAAATATGTTCTTTTCAGCCTTTAAAACTTCAACTGCAACGAAGGCTAAGCTTTTATAACCAGGGCTGTCTTAACCTCATTATGGGCCCCCATGCAAAGCAGTGTTCTGGGGCCCCTACAGCAACCACTCACAGGGATAAAAATGTAAATAGTCAATAAAATGAAATGATATTTGCACCTTAATATTAATAAAACAATGCAATAAAATCAGTGGTGAAATGTAAAATTTGTTACTACCAGTTCTGCGGACGTGGCTTGGGTGGGTGGGGGGTAATGTGACTGGGTGGGCATGGCTAACTTTTTTTGTTTTTTACTTTTAAAATAATTTTTTCTACAACCTCTTCAGCTGAAGAGATTGTAGAAAAAATGCTTTTAAAAGGCTCCTCTGACGATCCCAGCTGAGTTGCCTGATTGTCAGAGGCTTTTCTTTTCTTTTAAAAGCAATTTTTTTTGCCTTTAAAAGAAAAAGCCTCTGATGATCAGGCAACTCAGCTGGGATCGTCAGAGGAGCCTTTTAAAAGCATTTTTTCTATAACCTCTTCGGCAGAAGTTTTAGAAAAAATGCTTTTAAAAACTTCCGACGATCCCAGCTGAGCCACCCGATCATCAGAGGCTTCTTTATTTTTTTAGTTTTAAAAGCATTTTTTCAGCCAAAGAAAAAATGCTTTTAAAAGTTAAAAAAAAAAAAACCTCCGATGATCGCACGACTCAGCTGGGCATGCGGGGTGGGGGTGGGGGTGGGGGCAAGGATTTTTGCTACCGGTTCTCCGAACCACCCGCCACCATCGCTACCAGATCAGGCGATCCGGTCTGAACCGGGAGCATTTCACCCCTGAGTAAAATGTAATAAATAAGTTGCTGTATTTATACGATGCAAGGTGCATTGAAGGGTTAACATACACAGATTAGTATGGGGCCCCTATGCTCATGGGGCCCACGGGCAAGTGCCCATCAAGCCCATGCGTTAAGACAACCCTGTTCATAACTACTTTTCTGATCTTCAGACTCCTTGCCGAATTGCAGATCAGTGTTCTTCAACCTTGGCAGCTTTCAGACCACTGGACTCCCAACACTTAGAATTCCCCAGCCAGCTTGCTTGCTGGCTGGGGATTTCTGGGAGTTGGGAATCCACCCGTCTGACAGCTGCCAAGGTTATAATTTTATTTTATTTTTATTTATTTTATTTGTCATTACAGCATACATAAGCATAAGCATGAAGTAACTATACAACATATAAGCATATATATGAGTATAAGCATGTAATAACTATATAAATTGGATATAATGAAAGGAAACAGTAGGACAGGAACGGTAGGCACGTTTGTGCTCTTATGCACACCCCTTATAGTCCTCTTAGGGATGGGGTGAGGTCAATAGTAGAAAGTCTTTGGTTAAAGCTTTGGGGATTTTGGGAAGAGACCACAGAGTCAGGTAGTTTACTCCAAGCATTAACAACTCTGTTACTGAAGTCATATTTTCTGCAATCAAGATTGAAGTGGTTAACATTAAGTTTAAATCTATTGTTTGCTCTTGTATTGTTGTGATTTAAGCTGAAGTAGTCTTCAACAGGAAGGACATTGCAATAGATGATTCTAAGAGTTAAACACAGGTCCTGTTGGAGGCAGCGGAGTTATTATTATTATAATAATAACAGAGTTGGAAGGGACCTTGGAGGCCTTCTAGTCTAACCCCCTGCCCAGGCAGGAAACCCTACACCACTTCAGACAAATGGTTATCCAACATTTTCTTAAAAATTTCCAGTGTTGGAGCATTCACAACTTCTGCAGGCAAGTCGTTCCACTGATCAATTGTTCTCACTGCCAGGAAATTTCTCCTTAGTTCTAAGGTTGCTTCTGTCTTTGATTAGTTTCCACCCGTTGCTTCTTGTCCTGTCTTCAGGTGCTTTGGAGAATAGCTTGACTCCCTCTTCTTTGTGGCAGCCCCTGAGATATTGGAACACTGCTGTCATGTCTCCCCTAGTCCTTCTTTTCATTAAACTAAGTTGATACTGTAGATACGTATTCCTGTTACTTTCCCCTTGCTACAAGTCTAGATGTAGTTATTCATCTAGCGGATGGGGAAGCCTGGAAACCTCTTCCATCTCATCCTCCCACGAAGCAAAACAAAACGATTGGATGGCTGACATTTTTGGCTTCCGCTGTCCAAGCCCAGGACAAAATGTTCTCTCTGGAAGAGAGAAATGAAGACATGTCACCCTTTCCAACCACCCCTGTTGAGAAGAGCACGGCCAGGTTTAAATTTCACTCAGGGCAGCCTGCCATGACTATTCTGCAGTGATTTTGGCTATAAAATGGTCAGATGGAATGGCAATCAGCTATTTTCTTTTTCCCCCCGGCGGCCAATTGGACTCCGTGTGAAGAAACAGGTGGTTAGGACCACCTGTACCATTGAGTGAAAAAGCAGCTAGGAAAGTGTAATAAATATATCTCCGGGGCATTCGGGAGAAGCAATATATCTATGACATAAGTGAAGGCAAATAGACATGTCCCAGGATAATGTTACAGGATCCAATCAGGATCGGACACTGGGTCCAGAACAGTGGTGGGTTTCACATTTTGTTACCACCGGTTCGCATGCACACCTTTTGTGCATGCGCCTGGCGTTCTGTGCATGCTCTTTGCTTGCATTTATGCCTTCCGTGCATGCAGCCAACCTCAAAAACGTGCCTAAATAGGACAGCATAGCACCAGGCTGAATGGGCAGCTCCCCCCCCCTCGGTGATCTCTGCTACCGGTTTGTCCAAACCGGTACAAACCGGCTAAATACCACGTTTGGTCCAGAGGTTTTGTCATTCGAGCTTTCGGACTCACGCTGGAACCCATCCTCAGGGAACTTCTCTTTAGCCTATCTTCATGGTTCTTCTCTCTAGGTTAGGCTTAAGACAGGACCCAGCAGGAATCTGAAAGCTCGGAAGACAAAGCATCTGGCCCCGGTGACCGACCCAGATTGGATCCTGCAGTATTTATTACACTTGGCTAGCTGCTTTCTTAAAGATTTTGTGTCTCAGCTTTATTTTATCTAGCTGAAGGAAGCAAGTCCTATTTTTTCCCACAAGAACCCTGTGAAGTGGGTTGGGCTAAGAGAGACAGATTGGCCTAGAGTCACTCAGCCAGCTTTCATGCCTAAGGAGGGATTAGAACTCAGTGTCTCCTGGTGATTGGCCCAAAGTCAACCCGTCAGATTTCATGCCTAAAGTGGGACTAGAACTCACTATCTCGTGGTGATTGGTTTAAAGTCACCCATCTGGCTTTCATGCCTAAGGAGGGATTAGAACTCAGTGTCTCCTGGTGATTGGCCCAAAGTCAACCCGTCAGATTTCATGCCTAAGGCGGGACTAGAACTCACCGTCTCCTGGTGATTGGTTCAAAGTCACCCACCTGGCTTGCATGGCTAGGAGAGGACTAGAACTTCTGATCTTCTGACTTCTCTAGTTCAGCACCTTCACCATTATATCCGTTGGGGTCTATGTGGTAGCTGGAAGGGTCGCTGATCCGGACATGTGTGAATACGTCCTTGAGCAGGGGTCTGCAAACTTGGCTCTTTTAAGACTTGTGGACTTCAACTCCCAGAATTCCTCAGCCAGCTTTGCTGGCTGAGGAACTCTGGGAGTTGAAATCCACAAGCCTTAAAAGAGTCAAGTTTGCAGACCCCTGCCCTTGAGATGACATAATTGTCATTGTGCCTATGGAAAGTCTCACGAGGTGCATCAAAATTCCACTTATATCACATTTTGCTATCCCACTAAGTGCCTCTGAGAAACTCCCAAATGCGGAGAGGAGGGAACGGAAGAGAGCTATCCCATTTACTGTTCCCAAACCCTTGGCATTCAGGGTTATATTGCCTTTGGATTCTCTCTGCTGGAAAGCCATAAATTCATCTGCTAAAAGTTGCTTCTCCTGTTTTAGTGCCATTAAGCTAATGGCCGCTGCCCATGCCTTTTGGCAGCACGGTTTGGAAATTAATTACAAAAGGAACATCTTTGCTTTGCTTTGGATTCCAGGCCATCCGTCACCTTAGATGGCCTCTACGATTTTATATTGGAAGGAAAAAGGAAACTTTCTCCGAAATCTTTTCTTCATCTCTTAGGAAGGACAAAAGTGGTGCAAAACAGCCTTTATGATAGCCTTACTATAGGGAGCAGGGCCTTTCCTCTCCTCTGGCTACTGTGTTTAATAAGGCTTAAGTGAAAGTTAATTAATTCGGCTCTCAATTTCCAGTGGCAAACATTTTGTTCCCACTAATAGCAATAGCAGTTAGACTTGCATACAGCTTCACATAGCTTTACAACCCCCTCTCCCTCCCTAAGCAATTTACAGAGTCAGCTACTTGCCCGCAACACTCTGGATCCTCATTTTACCGACCTCGGAAGGAGAGAAGAGAAGAGAAGAGAAGAGAAGAGAAGAGAAGAGAAGAGAAGAGAAGAGAAGAGAATTCTTTATTGGCAAGTGTGATTGGACACACAAGGAATTTGTCTTGGTGCATATGCTCTCAGTGTACATAAAAGAAAAGATATGTTCCTCAAGAATTCTAAAGTACAACACTTAATGATTGTCATAGGGTACAAATAAGCGATCAGGAAACAATCAATATCAATATAAATCGTAAGGATACAAGCAACAAAGTTACAGTCATACAGTCATAAGTGGAAGGAGATGGGTGATGGGAACAATGAGAAGATTAATAGTAGTGCAGATTTAGTCAATAGTTTGACAGTGTTGAGGGAATTATTTGTTTAGCAGAGTGATGGCGTTGGGAAAAAAACTGTTCTTGTGTTTAGTTATTCTGGTGTGCAGTGCTCTAGTGTCATTTTGAGGGTAGGAGTTGAAACATTTTATGTCCAGGATGTGAGAGGTCTGTAAATATTTTCACAGCTCTCTTTTTGAGTCGTGCAGTATACAGGTCCTCAATGGAAGGCAGGTTGGTAGCCATTGTTTTTTCTGCAGTTCTAATTATCCTTTGAAGTCTGTGTCTGTCTTGTTGGGTTGCGGAACCAACCATGGAAGGCTGAGTCAACCTTGAGCCTGGTGAGAATCGAACTGCCAAATTGCAGGCAGCCGGCGGTTAGCAGAAGTAGCCAACAGTGCTGCACTTTAACCACTGCACTACCATAGCACAATGAAGAATGGAGCCAGCCTTGTGCTGCAGCGGCCTAAAAAGCCAATGCAGTTCTGGACGCCATCAACAGAAGGATAGCATCAAGAACACAAGAAGTAGAACAGGAAGATAAACAATATTATAAGATATGGGATTCATTTTATCTGGCTAGAGGGAAAAATACGTTAAAATAAAATTAGAGAGGTTTTTATAATGAAAGAATTGTTGAAATATATATTGATTTAAGATGATGGAATAAATGATGTAATGAGATTAAATATAAAATTTAGAATATTTTAAATGAAATGAGAGAATGAATTTATTATAGTTAATTAAATGATTAATTGATTAAAATATTTGGATACATATCAGATTGATAGAATGTAAAATTAGATAAATCATAAATGATACGTATATGTTGGAATTGCACAAAAGATTTGTAATCAACCAACCGACACACTGTATTTGTATTGAAGATGTTTTTATGGTTGTTTGTCTAAAAATTTTTTTTAAAAAAAATAAAAAATAAAAAAGATCACAAGAAGTGTTAGTGCCACTTTATAATGCCTTCATAAGACCACACTTGGAATATTACAACCAGTTTTGGTTGCCATGATACAAAAAAAAGATGTGGAGACTCTAGAAAGAGTGCAGAGAAGAGCAACTAAGATGATTAGGGGACTGGAGGCTAAAACATATGAAGAACGGTTGCAGGAACTGGGCATGGCTAGCCTAATGAAGAGAAGGAGGGACGTGTTAGCTGTTTTCCAATATTTGAAGGTCTATCACAGAGAAAAGGGAGTCCAACACCTATTTTGAAAAGCACCTGAAGGTAGGATAAAAAGTAATGGGTGGAAAAAAGAGAGAGATCCAGGCTAGAATTATGGAAAGATTTCATGATTAATCAGTGGAACGTTTTGCCTCCAGAAGTTGTGTCTGCTCCATCACTGGAGGTTCTTACGAAGAAACTGGACAATGATATAGGGACAATGAAATGGTATAGGGTCTCCTCCTTGAGCAGGGGGTTGGACTAGAAGACCTCCAAGATCCCTTCCAACCCTATTTTATGTTCTAAGAATCTTTGAACTTAATGAGTTCTTGAACGTAAAGAACTTAAAAAGTATTAAGTGAATAATACTTTTACTCACATGTAAGCACTAATACAGATCATCCTTATTTAGCGACCACAGTTGGTACTGGGAACTCAGTCATTAAGAGAAGCAGCCGCTAAGTGAAACCACACCCGTGCTTACCTTCTGACTTCAGCTTTCCAAGTCGGTATAGATTGTAAATGCAAAAATTGGTTGTAAAGTCACCTTTTCATCACCGTCAGAACTAGGAACGGCCACTAAGTGGGGCAGTTGCTAAACAAGGATTTGCCTGTAGGTACATGATGAGCAAAAGTAATGGCCAACCCTGCAATGACAAGAGGCAAAATTGCGGTACATTTATTTGGATTGTCAGAATGCTTTTGATACAAGTGACGTGGCAGATTGCAGATGATTGGAATCCTCTCTTTTCTTTCCCTTACTGTTGGCAGGAGATACTCAGCTATTTTAAGACCTCCCCATTATGTCTCCCCTTAATATTTCCCTGGCTAAGCTGTCCGAGTCTTTCCAACAGTAGTAACGGAGCCAAAACACTTCCCCTGCTCTTGAGTAAAAGCACCAGGCACCTCTCTCTTGTCAGCAAAAAGTTGGCAAGATGTTAGCCAGCCCTCTTGCTTGTTCCTACCCTGCCCTCGGTTGTGACTTTCCAAGTGTTGATTTACGAGTGTGCCAGTTGTTCGGGGCAACACGATGACTTTCCTTTCCTGGCTTTGCTGTTCAGCTCACCAGCCACCCCCCAGGTAGAATCCTGCAGCGGAGGGAGCCAGCCTGACTCCAGGGTTTTACTAGCGCTTCCGTAACTTAATCTTTTCCTCCTCCGCTCCCCACCCCAACCCTGTTTATTTATTTATTTTATTTATTTGTCAATCATATATATACATACATATAACAGGTAAAGGTATAAACAGAGGTATGGGCCTCTGTGGCTCAGACTGCTAATGCAGTCTGTTATTAACAGCAGCTGCCTGCAATTACTGCAGGTTCTAGTCCCACCAGGCCCAAGGTTGACTCAGCCTTCCATCCTTTATAAGGTAGGTAAAATGAGGACCCAGATTGTTGGGGGGGCAATAAGTTGACTTTGTATATAAATATACAAATAGAATGAAGACTATTGCTAACATAGTGTAAGCCGCCCTGAGTCTTCGGAGAAGGGTGGGATATAAATGCAAATTAAAAAAAAAACGTAATTTGGATACATGAAAAGAGTAAGTAAAAAAGGAATATTAGGACAGGGACGGTAGGCATGCGGGTAGACAGGTTAAGCTTAAAGTTTTTGGGGTTTGGGAAAGAAACTGCAGAGTCAGATAATGCATTCCAGGCATTGACCACTCCGTTACTGAAGTCATATTTTCTGCAATCAAGTTTGGAGCGGTTTACCTTGAGTTTGTATCTATTATTTACTCGTGTATTGTTGTGGTTGAAGCTGAAGTAGTCATTGACAGGTAGGACATTGTGGTACATAATTTTATGTACTATGTTTAGGTCAGACTGAAGTCGACGTAGTTTTAAGTTGTCTAAGCCCAAAATTTGGAGTCTGGTGGCATAAGGTATTTTATTGCGAGCAGAGGAGTGGAGGACTCTTCTTGTGAAATATCTCTGGACTCTCTTGATTGTATTAATGTCCGATATGCAGTGCAGGTTCCAGACAGAAGAGCTGTATTCAAGGATTGGTCTAGCAAATGTTTTGTATGCTCTAGTTAGTAGTACAATATTACCAGAGAAGAAGCAATGCAAGTTTAGGTTAACAACTCTTAGTGCCTTTTTGGCAATGCTTTTTTTTTTAATTTGCTTTTATATCCCGCCCTTCTCCGAAGACTCAGGGCGGCTTACACTGTGTCAAGCAATAGTCTTCATCCATTTGTATATTATATACAACGTCAACTTATTGCCCCCCAACAATCTGGGTCCTCATTTTACCTACCTTATAAAGGATGGAAGGCTGAGTCAACCTTGAGCCTGGTGGGACTTGAACCTGCAGTAATTGCAAGCAGCTGCTGTTAATAACAGACTGTTAATAACAGAACTGTCTTAGCAGTCTGAGCCACGCAGAGTTACAGTGGACTCTGGCACTTAGATCTTTAGAAAAGGTCCTTGACCGAGTGAGCAGTCTTCCAAGCTGAAATAATGGTGGGGAGGGGGGAGAGAAACACCCCATATCAACAGCAGCAGATAAATCATGCCAGGGAGGAGGGAGTCAGGATAAATGAAACTGACCTGATTGAGGATGGGTATCTAGGCCCCCTTTCTGAGCTGTGGACTTCAGCTTCCAGAATTCCTGAGTCCACAGGGTCGCAAAGGGACCGTAGTTGCCCAGCCCCTGGACTAGCTAGCTGAACAAACATGGGGAGGGACTGAAATGAAATGATATAAATTGGCAAGGATTGGGAAATGGACAAAATTCTATTCAACATCCCGTATTATCTGCAGCACTGAAGAGGCAACAATTAGAGAGGGAGGGAGGAAGGAAGGAAGGAAAGAATATGGAAGGAAGGAAAGGGAAGGAAGGAAGGAAAGCAAGAATAGGGAAGGAAGGAAAGGAAAAGAGAGAAAGAAGGTAGGTAGGTAGGAATGAAGGAAGGAAAAAAAGAATATGGAAGGAAGGAAAGGGAAGGAAGGAAGGAAAGCAAGAATAGGGAAGGAAGGAAAGGAAAGGAGAGAAAGAAGGTAGGTAGGTAGGAAGGAAATTGAGAAATGTTTGAGAGGGAAAGAGGAAGGAAGAAAAGAATATGGAAGGAAGGAAGGAAAGGGAAGGAAGGAAAAAGAATAGGGAAGGAAGGAAGAGAAAGGAGAGAAAGAAGGTAGGTAGGAAGGAAGAAAGGAAATTGAGAAATGTTTGAGAGGGAGAGAGGAAGGAAGGTAAGAATATGGAAGGAAAGAAAGAGAAGGAAGGAAGGAAAGCATGGAAGGAAAGAAAGAATAGGGGGGAAAAGGAAAGAAAGGACAGGAAAGAAGGTAGGTAGATAGGTAGGTAGGAAGGAAATTGATGTTCACTTTTTTGGGATGGGTGGAGATGTAAAGAACCTGGTGGGATCAATTTGATCAGGGGCTGTGATCAAACAACTAACTACCTGGCTATCACAGTGGAAAAAGGATTGAAATCTGCAAGTCTCTAAAGAATCACTTCCAGGTAACCTATGCACAGGTGCCAAGCGGTTTAAAGCTTTAGTGTGGAAAGTCCCCCTCACTGCAAACTAAGAATTGATAAAGGTGGGCTTTTGGTCATATATTTACAGGTGTCCTCAATTTACAACCTTATGTTTGGTGCCAAAGTTACAATGGCAATGAAACAAGAGATTTACGACCATTTTTCACACACTTATGACTACTGCAGCCTCCCCAGGGTCATGTGATCTGTTTAGGCCGGTTGCTTGCAGTGTCCCGGGGGTCACAAAATCCCCTTTTGTGACCTTTTGCCAAACAAAGTCAATGGGGAATCCACGGTTCACCTGACCAACTTAACAACTGTCGTGATTCACTTAAGAACCATGGCAAAGAAGGTCGCAAAACGGGGGAAAGCTCACTTAACCGTCTTGTTTGGCAGCAGGAAATTTTGGGTTCAGTTGTGGTCGTAAGTGGAAGACAATCTGTGCCACTTAAACGCTCAGGATTATTTCTGTCTTTTCAGATGATAATTGAAGCCCTTGAAGAAGAGAAGAATTACTTAACCATGTGCATTGCAGAGTACCTGAAGGATTACCATGAACTCCTGCAAGTGAAAGCTGGCCTCAGCCTGGAAATTGAAACTTACAGGTAAGAATATTTTTACCTTGCAGGAAGATACAAGGGAAACCTTGGCTTCCTTTTACACTCAGCCAGTAGTGAAATCCAATTTTTTTTATTACTGGTTCTTTGGACGTGGCTTGGTGGGCATGGCAGGGGAAGGCTGGTGAGGTGCAATATGGAAACTGACTAAAATTTAATCCAAGCAATCCTGTTAAGATGCCAGATTTACTTCTGCTCCGTGCTACATCTTAACAGAATCTCTGCAAACATTCAACTATTAAAAAAAAGGCATTGTAAAGGAATCTCTGCTCCTTTTGAAGCACCCGATAAATTTTTTCCATGTTTCCTTTTGCGTAAGAGTCCTAATGCTATTTCTTGTTTGAATAATAACTTTGAATTGAATGAATTCCTCTGCTGGGTGTGATTTCATAATACAATTAGTCCCTTTGAAAGAACTGAATGCAGCTAGGGAATACTTTCACTTTTTCAAAAGAATAAATTTCAGCAAGGCTGATTACAACACAGGGAACACAACAAGTAAAGCCCAGAATTTAGTTTTTGTTCCGTTTTTTTGTCTGCCAGTAGAGATAAAACTCATGTTCAAAGCACATAAGAGACCATTGAAGTAAGTAGCCAAATCTCACTGGTGAAGAAAACGAAGAACAAGAGGCTAGAGGTAATCCTCGACGGCCACCATTTTTGAGCCCAAATTATTTGTTCCTAAGTGAGACAGTTGTTAAATGAGTTTTGTCCCATTTTACGACCTCTCTTGCCACCGTTGTTAAGTGAATCAATGCAGTTATGAAGTTAGTAACACAGTTGTTAAGTTTCTGTGGAGGTTCTCTGTCATCCAGATCCTGGTTGTCCCAAAGGTACTTTTTCAAGAGGCAACTGGACTTTCTGGTGTTTCTTTGAAGATGTTTCGCTTCTCATCCAAGAAGCTTCTTCAGCTCTGACTGGATGGTGGGGATAGAGCTGAAGAAGCTTCTTGGATGAGAAGCGAAACGTCTTCAAAGAAAAACCAGAAAGTCCAGTTGCCTCTTGAAAAAAGCACTTTTGAGTCAGTTATTAAGTGAATCTATCTTCCCCATTGACTTGTCAGAAGGTCACAAAAGGGGATCATACGAGCACAGGACACCGCAACATTATACATACATGTCAGCGCCCAAGCATCTGAATTTTAAACATGTGACCACAAAGGATGCAGCCACAGTCGTTAAGTGTGAAAAACAGTCAAAAGTCATTTTTTTCAGTGCCATTGTAACTTCGAATGGTCACTAAACAAACAGTTGTAAGTTGAGGACCACTTATGCTGAAATCAGGTGCTTCGACTTTTCTTCAAGGTATTCATCCTGCTGATGATTTGTGTTATTGTGTAAAAAGAACCTTTTCAACAAAGGATCCCTTTCCACGTTGCACTTCATTTGTTCTCAGTGTGGCTTTTTACTGATGCAAACTTAAACGCAGACAGGCTTTTTAAAATTAATTTGGCACTTGGAACATAGAATAATAGCGTTGGAAAGGACCTTGGAGGTTTTCTAGCCCAATCCGTTGCTTGAGAGGGAGCCTCTGTGGGCAAATGGCTGTCCAGTCTCTTCTTGAAAACCTCTAGTGATGGAGCACTTACAACTTACAAAGGCAGCCCATTCCACTGATTAATTAATCTCACTATCAAGAAATTCCTCCTTAGTTCTCAGTTGAATCTCTCTGTTGTGTCTCGTCCGATCTCACCACAGCCGGGGCCTTCTTATCTGCTTCCGAACACGGAGGAATGTCCTAGTATGCCTCCCGGCCCTAGCCCTGGCTCCATGCCCAGACAGGCTGAAGAGGAGGAAGTATCTCCAGCCCCCAGCTCTGGCTCCATGCCCAGGCAAACGGAGCAACTAGACCCCTCCCCCTCCTCCACAGCATGTGAGCCTGAGGGAGGTCAATTGCCAACAGCTGCAGACTGGAGTGACCCTCGCGTCAGAAGACTTGATAGATGGAGGCAACAGAAGGAAGGGAGGGGCAGGCCTGGATAAGTGCTGAGTCATGGAGCCACACCCCATGGCCTATATAAAGGACCTGCTTTCTGGCATTCTCTGAGTCAGGCAAAGTCTAAACATATCTTGCTGAAGTCACTTTCTGGTCTCCTGCCTGCCCTGAGAACTTTGCTAGGACTTTGGCAGAGCTGCAGAGGCACGCCTGATTCGGATTTCCCTGACCCGGCCGTCAGCGGAGGAGTGGGACACGACACTCTCTTTGATAAGTTTTCTGTCTGTTAACTTCTTGTCTTGCCCTCAGGTTCTTTGGAGAATAAGTTGCCCCCCTCTTCTTTGTGGCAGCCCCTCAACTAAGGAAGACTGCTAACATGTCACTAGTCTTTCTCTTCGTTAGGCTAGATATGCCTAATTCCCGCAACTGTTTATCATACGGTTTCGCCTCCAGACCCCTTACCATCTTTTTGCTCTTTCTTACACGCCCACAAAATTAGACTACGATTCAACGTGTTGCTTCAAGCCATCCCAAACCATTGCTATATTTCCTTTGAGCTTTTCTCCAAGATTATAAACCTCAAAAACCGTTCTATTTCATAAATTGGACCAAAGGCAGATCAGAAGCAATTCAGCATCTGCCTTTCCTTCTTTCCTTTTTTGTGTTTGTCAAGTGGTTTTTATTTGCAATATTTACTGTTAATGCGCGGCTTGTTTCTAGCAGTTCATGCTGTGAGATCTCACATTTAAAGATGTGCTTGGCTTCCCTTTTGCCATATAGAGTGAACGCTTCAGCTTGGGACTTATTTTTAGTGACTTCTGTGTTGCTCTGGAAACTGTGCAAACTGTTGTTTTATCAGTAGCCAACAATCGTTAGTCAAACTTCCTGCATTCCTGCTTTCTGTCATCATAGTTAAAGCTTTCAAGGGTTTTAGTTGGGAAAGGAGTTAGAGAAGACTTTCAGATTTCTTTTTTTTTTGGATTGTAATACTTCTTACATTGAGAAATGGGAATACACTGCAGTTTTGGGAGACCGAGGATAGCAATAGCATTTTTGCTCTTTTACAACATTTTTACAACACTCTCTGGGTGGTTGACTATGTAGAAGCATTATTTGCATATTGCCCCCAACAGTTAAGGTCCTCATTTTACTCACCTTGGAAGGATGGAAAGCTGGAGTCTGCCTTGAGTTGGTCAGGACTGAACTCCTGGCTGTGGGCAGAGTTTGCCTGCAATACTGCATTCTAACCACTGAACCACCACGGCTCCTATAGATATAAATTTTCTTACAAATGAAGGTGAATATATGTGTCCCAGGATAATGTTGCAGAATCCAGTGTGAATTGGTCACCGGGATCAGAGGTTTTGTCTTCCGAGCTTTCAGACTCATGCTGGGAACTTCTCTCTAGCAAAATGTGTTCTGTTCTATGTGTGGTTGTTCTGACCCAGCTCCCCAAACATGACAAACCCTCCGAGGTGAACTCAAAAGATTCCTTTATTAGGAATGCCGGCAGTCCCAGCAAAAAGTTTCTCTCACAGGATAACAAGCCTGGCCGACCGGCAGATGAATAGTTGTCTGCCACACCTATTCATCTCCGCCCCCTGCTTTTTATCCTCAGAGCTAGGATCGGCCTCACTAGCAGTGATGGCTCTTCTGTCCCAAGGACCGGCCCATAGATTTCCACTGCTCTCCTCTCCTTTGCCTTTGCACATCCGTGCGTCAGGCACTGGACCCAGCTGTTCCTTTCCTTCCTCATTAGCCACCTCCAGACCTGGGGGCTGTTGACTCGCCATCTGAGGGCTGACGGCTGACGGACGGCCCAGGCTTTGCCTCTATCTCTCTGCCAGCTCCATTCCCTCTTCCCCCTCGGAGCTCTCAGGTTGCCGTGATGGTGACCTGACTCCCACACCTCCCGCTCCTCTGATTCAGCTGCTGGAGTGGTGGCCAATAGGCCACAACAGTGGTATTTATAGAGTGTCTGTTGTATGTGGCTTTTTATATGTTGATTGGGGTGTGTTGATGGCTGGCTATTAAGTTGTTGGCTGTCCTTTGCTCGTGCTGTCCAGCCCCTGCCTATAGGTTTTCCCTTTATCCTCCTAGATCAGGTGTCAAACTTGTCCTTTAGACAGGGATTCTCTCAGAGTCCCTCAGCCAGCTTTGCTGGCTGAGGGACTCTGGGAGTTGAAGTCCACAATTCTTAAAGGGACCAAGTTAATCACCACATCATAATTAAGTTTTTTCAATTCTTTAACCTTAAGTGAAAGCACTATACCCAAATATTTCAATGTGTTTTTAATCCTTATCCCAAATTGCTCTTGCATATTCTCAGACTCATTACCATTACTATCCATCAATAATTCTGACTTTGACCAATTTACTTTCAATCCTGTCATTTCTTCAAATTCTATCAAATGCTTATATATCTTTTCAAATCTTTCTACATTTTCAAAATAATTAAAGTATCATCCATACAAATTTATCTTATACCCTTATATCCTTCTAATTCTTCATCTTTTCTATCATTTTGTCAATATTTCCATAGCCAATAAAAATAATGTTGGGGACAGGGACATCCTTGTCTCGTACCAGCTTCTAATTTTATCTCTTCAGTTAATATTCCATTCACCTTCACTCTTGCACTGCTCTTTTGGTACAATTTTGAAATAACATGTATAAACTTATTACCAAAGCCTAAAGCCTCCACAATTACTTTAATTGTTTCCCATTGTACAGAATCAAAAGCATTAAAATATCCAATGATACTATACCAATTTTATCACCATTATATTCAGCTACATCTATAATATTTAATACTCTTCTAACAATATCACTCATGTATCTACCCTTCACAAAGCCTACTTGATTATAACTTATATATCTATCTATAAATCTATTTAATCTATTACTTATAATAGCAGTAAATATCTTTGCATCCTGATTAATTAAAGAAATGGGCCGATAGGACTCAATCCTTTCTAAATCTTTATCTGGTTTAGGAATTAGGATATCACCGTTCTATTCCATGACGAAGGTACTTCCCACCATGTAATATTCCATTGAATAATTTTTGCAGTCTTGGTATTATTAATTCTTTAAATTCTTTATAAAACTCAACAGGTAATCCATCCTCACCTGGAGCTTTCCCTAATTTTAATTTTTGTATTATTCCATTAATCTCATCTTGTGTTATATCTTCTTCCATCAATTCCTTATATGTTTGATCAATTTTCACCACATACTTTTCTAAATAGCTTTGCAATTTTCCCCGATTAATTGGTTTCTTTGAATATAGATTCTGAAAAAAGTTTCTAACCACTTCACATTTCTCTAATTTTTTATAACATCTTATACCTCTATCATCTATCAAAACTCCAATTTCTCTCTTCTCTCTTTTATCTTTCGCCATCTTTGCCAATAATTTAGAATTTCTATTACTAAATTCAAAAATTCCTATTTAAAAATCTCAAATTTCTTTTACTAACTCTGTATCTTCTTCTATCATTTTATTTCTTAACATATTAAGCTCCTGAAGAATTTTTTTTCTTTAGTAAGCAAAAATTGATTTTCCAATTCTTTAATCTTATTTTTATCTCTTTCCATTTTAATTTTATAATTTTTATATTTCCTACTTGATAATTTGATACTCTCCCCTCTAAACACCGCTTTCATCGCATCCCAAACAATTTCAAATTTAACCTCCCCGTTATCATTTAATCTCCAACTTTCCTCCAATTTTTTAAGTATCCATTTTTTATCCTTTTCATTTTTATACAATTTCTCGTCATATCTCCAATAGCTTCTTTTTTTCTCAAAATTAAAATCTAAGTCCACCATAACTTCTGCATGATCAGAATCTTTAAAAATTCCCACATCTACCTTATCCACATTATTCAACAAATCTTTAGAAAGAAAAATATAATATAATATAAAATTTTAAAGTTGTCTTGGTTTGGTAGAATTGCAATGTGTAAGATGATGCTGCTGCCCAAGTTCAACTTTTTATTCGAGATGCTACCACTAAATCTGACAGAGAAAGATATTGAAGGATATCAGAAAAAACTGGATAAATTTTGCAATGGTGGCAAAAGACCCAGATTAGTGAAGAAAATGTGGTATCAAAATCAAAAGGAAGGCGGATTAGGAATCCCCAAATTATTTAATTATTATTGTGCGTATGGTATCCGGATAGTGGTAAAAATACTTAAAGGTGAAGATAATTATTGGAGAGATTTAGAGTTAAGGGATATAGAGAAATTTGGATCAAGGTGGTTTTTAGATAAAGCAAATTTAAAATGTGTAAGTAGAAGTTATTGGTTAAAGGATTAAGTAAAATGTGGAACAAATTTGTTAAAATTTTAATTCGGATATAATCTTTTGGGGAGACAACTGAATTTGGCCGATTAAAAATAATATAAAACGAATGAAGTGATTAAAGAGAAAATATAGAAATTATTAAAGATTGGATAAAAGTTATGGGAAATGAAAGGAGGAATAAAGAAATTATTGAAAAATTAGGGTTAAGTTGGTTTGAAAAAATACAGATAGAAAAATGGACAAAAAAACTAAAGGAAAATTATTCGATAAATAGATGTGAAACTGAATTTGAATATTTAGTATCTCGGATTATGAAAGATGAAATTGGGCTAAAGGGACTCGTTAGTAGGGTTTATAAGATTATAAATTCTGATGAAAAATTACAAAGAGTGATGAGGACAAATTGGGAAAAAGATCTTAATATTGAAATACCAGAATCAGATTGGAATGTGAATTGGAAGAGTAGAATTATGAGAACTTTATCTATAAGGATTAAAGAGCACAATTATAAAGTTGTTTGGAAATGGTATTTGACTCCAGTAAGATTGTCACAAATGGATAAAAACTAGTAAAAATGTTGGAGATGTGAGATGGAATTGGGGACTTATGAACATATGTGGTATAATTGTGATAAGGTTAAAAGTTTTGGCAACAATTGGAGAAAATGATATTTGAAATGATGGGGAAAGTAATAACATTGAGAGTGGAAACTATATTATTGTTGGTAATTAAGGAAATAGAATTAACAAAATATGAAAAGAATTGATTAGAATTATGATTATAATAGGTAGAATTATAATAGCTAGATATTGGAAACTAGATGTGATTTTTAGAATAGAAGAGTGGAATTCTGAAATGTGGAAATTAGCTTTAAATGATAAAATGACATGTGATATTAAAATTAGAAGTGGTGTGTATAAAGAAGATATTTTCTGGAAGACTTGGAAACCATTTGTGGACTTTGCGCTTGGAACATTGGACGCTTCAGTACCTGTACCTCGAGAACGTGGATTTTGGCAATCATGAGGATATATCCGAAGACCCAAATCTTCCTTTTATGTATAGCACAAGGGTGTAATAATGTATTTTCTTTTTGTTTGTTTGTTGCAAAAAAAATAATAATAAAAAAAAAAAAAAAAAAAGGGACCAAGTTTGGACACCCCTGTCCTAGATGGAAACAAAAATCAAGATGTCAAAGAAAAAACAGAAACACAGGCTCTTATATGAGCTTATTCCAAAGCTTGTAGGTTATTTGGAAATATTACCAGGGCTCTCACTTGTAGTTTGAGAAGAAAAGTGCAAAGGTGAGAGGAAAAGTTGTTTCAGAATCGGTTGCTGAAACTTGCATGAAGAGGCTACTTTGGAGCTTTCATTTTACGAGTTAACCCTGCTGAATTCACAGAAATAAAATATCTTGGCACAGATATCTGCCCAGTCTTCGTTCAAAGAAATGATGAAAGAAGAAGCAGTGGATGGAAACCAATCAAGGGAACCAACCTAGAACTAAGAACTTTCTTGACAGTGAGAGAACAATTAATCAGTGGAATGATTTGCCTTCAGCCGTTGTGGGTGCTCCGATACTGGAGGTTTCCAAGGAAAGACATAACGCCACTTGTCTGGAGTGGTATAGGGTCTCCTGCTTGAGCAGAGGGTTGGACTAGAAGACCTCCAAGGTCTCTACCAAGTCTGTTATTCTGTAAAAAATTGTCTCCAGTGAGATGGAAATCCGTCACATCTCAAATATAAGCTGGTCCAAGGCAAGACCTAGTAGTGATTCCCAGGGTAGATAAAATGGTTATGTCTACATTACACAGGTAACTTTCTCAAGCCTGTGAAGAGAAAAGAAATTATTCTTTAACTAGAAAAGCCAGGAAGAAAAGGCCTAGAATTTAAACCCTGGAGCAAACACATATAGGAATTCTTTTCTGTGTTAGAACTTTGGTAGATCAGTGTTTATACAGCTTTTGTCTTGTCTACAATAAATCAACTTAGTTGGTCCTGTCCCATTTGCCAGCTTCTGTTGGAAGCAATTTCCTACATACTGAATCATGTCCAGAGGGTAATGATTTATTGTCCGTGACATTGTTTCATTATTGGTCATTTTTAAATACAGAGAATTCGCTCCTAACATTTCATCAACTGCTACTTTCCTGCCATTTTCATCCCCTGATTCTAGAGCAACAGAGATCACATCGGTTCCACATTCTACGTCTCTCATTCAAATATTTTTATAACTATTGTAGTATAGTTTGTTAAAGTCCTTAGCTATTAGCAGTTTTCATAATATATCAGATGCAATCTGCATGATTGGAACAGAATAAACAGCTACTTTCCATGATCACTAAATAATTTTTTTTTTTAAAAAAAAGTTCAGTTACAATTCTTTAAAAATAAGTGCACCATAATACATATATATATTCACAGAGGACAAATAAAATTAAGCAGTGTATTCAGCACAGAATTATATCCATTCATTCATTTATATCCACTGTATTTTATTTATGGGACATTTCAATTTGTGTAGCAATATTTAAAATGATTACAAATCAATGGCATTACTGTTTTATAATTCAGAAGGAACAGAATAAGTAAGATTTCCTCAGTGTTTAAATATTGTGGGTCTTTAAAGGCAAATGACTTAAATTTCGTATTGCTTTCCAGGAATCTTAGCTATCAAACGTTTCCAGATAAGCTCCTTATAGAGCGTAGATAGTTGTCCTGCATTATCAGGTCAAAGCAGTTGGCAGAGCAAAACTGAAAATGTTGTTTTGAGAGATTACACAGTTCAAAATATTTGTACGTGTTGCCTTTAATGAACCCAGCATTTAATAGCAGCTGTAGGAGAATATCCATATTGCTATAATTTTAACTTTAGCATTTCTTATGGAGAGGTGTTTTTTTTACCAGCGATCAAAACTGATTTATTATACCTTAACTATGTTAAACACCCTTTTATATCTTTATTAATTATTATATAGATATTATTTATATCTATATTATAAGGGACGTGGTGGCTCAGTGGATAAGACGGTGAGCTTGTCGATCGAAAGGTTGGGTTCTATTTACTACTGGTTTGCAGCAGGACCATGCAAAAGTGCTTGCTTTGCTTGTGCGCGCACTTCTGCGCAGAAGCTTCCTGATGACATTGGAGTCGGTGGGCGGAGCCTCCTCCCGGTTTTACTAACAGTTCGCAAGAACCGGTCCGAACCGGGGGCAACCCACCACTGAGTTGAAGTCCATCCGTCTTAAAGTGGCCACAGTTTTTTTTTAATTTGCATTTATATCCCGCCCTTCTCCGAAGACTCAGGGCGGCTTACACTATGTCAAGCAATAGTCTTCATCCATTTGTATATTATATACAAAGTCAACTTATTGCCCCCCAACAATCTGGGTCCTCATTTTACCTACCTTATAAAGGATGGAAGGCTGAGTCAACCTTGGCCCTGGTGGGGCTTGAACCTGCAGTAATTGCAGGCAGCTGCTGTTAATGGTTCTTTGGTTCTTTGGTTCATGTTCATATTTCTCATTGAGAAACACTGCACTGGACATATACATTTTAATTTGAACTGGACACACACATTTTAATTCGTTATTAATTCATTTTTGTTTTTCTGTATGGCAGAGCTTTGCTAGAAGCAGAGAGCAAGCAATGGATTCTCATGTGGAATGAAGAACATGGAAGAAGATTACCCCAAGGTACAAAAGATGGAAATTATATCAATGCATTTAAAAGCAGAAGAGATGGGTCAACATCCATTCCTGCTTTGTTCCAAACTATATGGAGCCTGTATAATTAGATACACTGTACAGCAGTGGCCAAAATTGTGGAAACCTTTTGGGAAAACTGTATTTTTGAAGTTTGATGGCTAAATCACACCACTTTCTGTTTTTGGAGTTTCAAGATAATCCTGTTCCACTGCTGGAATGGCCTGGGAATAGCCCAGACCTATACCCAATTGAAAATCTATGGAGCTGACGAAAGAAACTTGTTAGTCAGAAGTGACCCAGCAATAAAACCCACTTAATAGAAGCAATCATTCAATTCTGATTTTTTGTTTGTTTGTTTGTTTATTTATTTTTTATTTGCATTTATATCCCGCCCTTCTCCGAAGACTCAGGGCGGCTTACACTATGTCAAGCAATAGTCTTCATCCTATTTGTATATTATATACAAAGTCAACTTATTGCCCCCCAACAATCTGGGTCCTCATTTTACCTACCTTATAAAGGATGGAAGGCTGAGTCAACCTTGGCCCTGGTGGGGCTTGAACCTGCAGTAATTGCAAGCAGCTGCTGTTAATAACAGACTGTCTTACCAGTCTGAGCCACAGAGGCCCACAGTTGAGAGAGAAACTCTGCCAGGATGGTTCTTTGGTTCATGTTCATATTTCTCATTGAGAAACACTGCACTGGACATATACATTTTAATTTGAACTGGACACACACATTTTAATTCGTTATTAATTCATTTTTGTTTTTCTGTATGGCAGAGCTTTGCTAGAAGCAGAGAGCAAGCAATGGATTCTCATGTGGAATGAAGAACATGGAAGAAGATTACCCCAAGGTACAAAAGATGGAAATTATATCAATGCGTTTAAAAGCAGAAGAGATGGGTCAACATCCATTCCTGCTTTGTTCCAAACTATATGGAGCCTGTATAATTAGATACACTGTACAGCAGTGGCCAAAATTGTGGAAACCTTTTGGGAAAACTGTATTTTTGAAGTTTGATGGCTAAATCACACCACTTTCTGTTTTTGGAGTTTCAAGATAATCCTGTTCCACTGCTGGAATGGCCTGGGAATAGCCCAGACCTATACCCAATTGAAAATCTATGGAGCTGACGAAAGAAACTTGTTAGTCAGAAGTGACCCAGCAATAAAACCCACTTAATAGAAGCAATCATTCAATTCTGATTTTTTGTTTGTTTGTTTGTTTATTTATTTTTTATTTGCATTTATATCCCGCCCTTCTCCGAAGACTCAGGGCGGCTTACACTATGTTAGCAATAGTCTTCATTCTATTTGTATATTTATATACAAAGTCAACTTATTGCCCCCAACAATCTGGATCCTCACGTGATAACAGCTGCTGAACTAAAAGACCTGGTTCACTCCATGGGAAGACGTTGTAAGGCCGTCATTCATGCTAAAGTTTACCCAACTAAGGATTAACTGACATGGGGATCATTTTTGTGTATCTCGTTTTTTCTACATGTTTCACTTTTCTTCTTTATATTGTAACTGCTATTCTAATAGCAAATCCTTCCTAAAAGTTATTGCATTACATTCTTGATTAAATTATCTTTCCATTGATATATAATTTTATGGTACAGAATTAAACAAAAGTGGTGTTATTAGCTAGTTTTAGAAAATACAGTTTTCCCAAAAGGTTTCCACAATTTTGGCCACTACTGTATACAGGTAGTCCTCAACTTACAACATTTCCATTATTAAGCAAGACAGTTGTTAAATGAGCTTTGTCCCAGGTTGTAAAATCAGGGGCTTCCGACACACAAAGTCAATGGGGGAAGCTGGGTTCACTTAACAACCATGTGATTCACTTAACAACTACAATGATTTTCTTAACAACGGTGGTCAAAAATTTCATAAAATCAGGGCCAACTCACTTAACCATTTTGCTTAGTAACAGAAATTCTGCCTCCAATTGTGGTTGCAAGTCAAGGATTACCTGTACTAAGAGTTGTAGGATTGATCCTGCAAAATAAGAAAGGAATGTAGCAATTTGTAAAACTATCGTTGTATTTGAGTTACATAAGTAAGTGTAATGCGAGTATAGTTATTGCTTTGTGGATTTCACATCAGCTGATTGAAATAAATTAAAACTTTATTTTGGCTTCCTTGTAAATGTCTTGTAGTAGTTACACACTGAATACATGTCATGGGTTTGCATTTCACTTTGTGTGCCAAAATATCATTTTGTCACTTTTCAAAGTACAGTGAGTGGCATATAAATTTTAATAAATAAAATAATAATTTGCTTGTTAGGCAGGGAAAATTTCATTTGCTCTGGCAATGTATCGAAATAAAGAACATAAAAACTGGAGCAGTTATAATGCCCTATAGCCCAAATGGTCATCTCTTGTTTTGCAAAGAGATGCAAAAATGAATAGAACTGACTGGATCTACTTTTTATAGGTTCAGACTATGATTAGAGTTAAGTCTAAAGCTAATTGCTGTGTGGTCTAGTGGTTAAGGCACCAGACTAGAAAGCTAGAGACTGTGAGTTCAACTCCTGCCTTAGCTGTGAAAGTCAGCTGAGTGACTTTGGGCCATTCACAGAAGACTGTGAGTTCTAGTTCGTCCTTAGGCATGAAACCCAACTTGGGTGACTTTGGGCCAATCATCAGGAGACTGTGAGTTCTAGTTCTACCTGAGGCATGAGAGCCAGCTGGGTGATTTTGGGCCAATCACAGAAGACTGTGAGTTCTAGTTCCTCCTTAGGCATGAAACCCAACTTGGGTGACTTTGGGCCAATCATCAGGAGACTGTGAGTTCTAATTCTTCCTGAGGCATGAGAGCCAGCTGGGTGACTTTGAGCCATTCACAGGGTTGTTATTGTGGGGAAAATACAAGGAGGAAGTTGTGTTGGATATGTTTGCCGCCTTGAGTTATTTCTAAAAATAATAGTGGTGTGTTACAAAATAAATGAATAAGTAAGTACATGGCATTAATAACCATTTTCATTTATCTCCTGGCAGGTGACCAAAATCTGCGTTACAAGTATAGCAACCGATACTCCGCTTATCAACAGGAGAAAGGAAAGAAGGCTCTTCCCGCAATCCCAAATGTTGACCTAAGATATAAATTCCCACAAACAAATATTAGCCGCTCTGTGGTTTCTTCATCTAGGACAGAAAGTGCTGGAAGGCGAACAGTTCTCCCTGAGAAAAAAGTGCTACCAAAAGAATCCTTCAGGCCGGGACAGCATCCTTCAAGTGCTACCGAAAGGTACGTGACTCACGAAAGAAGCCTGATAGGACAAAGAGAAAGACAAAGCTTTACGTCGCCTTATCGGATGAGAAGAGAAGGTGACTTTCAGCCAAGGCCAACAGTGCCTGAAATGGGAAGTATGGCGTCTGCTTTGAAAGAGTCCACCATCCTTCAGAAGCACATGAAAAAGCCAACGAGTTCTGAAGGCATCAGGGCCACCGTGATCATCGCTTCACCTCTATCTTACAGCACAACTTCTTCTTCTAAAGGAAGCCAATATGAGACGAGGGAAGGAATTTTGAGTCACATCAATAAACTAATCAAAGAGGGCAAACCAGGAAAAGAAGAAAAACACGTTTTGGTAGAAGGAGTTGAGCAGAAGGAAAAGTTGGCCAAAGAAGCAACGGGTTCTGCCATGAAGAACTTTGAGACATTGAACGGGATAGAAAAAACAGTTCATAAGAAGGCTGAAGTGAAGGAAGGTGTGGAGAACAAAGAGGATACAGTAGAGGACAGTGTTTTTAAGAGAAAGGAAGAAAAATTAATGAAAGATGAGATGCCTTCTAGAAGTTGGGAGGAACAGATTAAAGGGGAGGCAGAAGGAAAGAAGATTCCAAAAGGTACAACAACATTTGGAAGGGAGAAAATTGTGAGCGTCTCCTCAAAAAGCCAAGAAACTATTGAAGTCCCTGTTCATTCAGGACCTACTGAAGGCGAAAACCTACAGAAGAATCACAACGTAGAGATAACACTGCAAGACTTCCAAACTTCTCCAGTAAAATCAAAAGGTGAAGCTGAATTTAAACTCGGCGATGAAATGACTCAAGGGAATAAAAGCAAAGATGATCATTCTGAAATGGATGCTTCTCTCACGGAGAGTATAGCGGAAAACATTGTTTCTGACATCCTTAAAGGTTTTGTTCAAAAGTCTTCAGAGGAAGGACGTCCTCCCGAAGCTAAAATAACTTCCTTCGAAAAGGAAGAAATTTCTGAGGATAGAAAAGTGAAAACCAAGATCAGCATAGAGTCCACAGTTCAAGAAGATGACCTTGATGTGTCTAATAAGTCTGAATTGGGAAGTTTCTTAGAGAAAGATATTAAAAGGGTATTGGAGGATACCAAAGGAAGTTTAGATGAAAATGTCCTAGACGATATAATTAATGCCGGGATGAAAGGAATGGAAGAGAAGGCCAAGAGGACTATTAAAGTTGAGATCATTGAAGAGCCTGCAACTGTAGTTGATGAAAGGGTGGAGTTTTCAACCCCATTCGAAGTAGAGGAAGCAGAAGATATGTTTCCCAGTGTGAGAGAACATCCATATTATAGTGAGAAAGAGAAAGCCACCACAAGTGTTACTGGAGACGTTAAGGAAAAACAACCCCATGTGATTGTGTCTCATGTGGAAGAAGTATCAGAGGGAGATGACGCTGTGGATGAAGAAAAGTACTTCGTTTCCACTCCAGATGAATACCCGTTTGGTTATGAGGAAGGAGAAGGTTCCACCTATGGTCAAATCCATTTTGAAGAAGAATCCACGGTGAAATATTCTTGGCAAGATGAATTTCTGGAAGGGTCTCAAACCAACATAAAGGAAAGCATGGCTTCACCAGAATTGATTTATCAAGTAATTGGTGCAGATGCCGGGCCCTTTATCTCAAAGGCGGAATCCCCCAAAGAACAGGTGGCCCATGCTGAATCTGTAGTGATTGAGAAGGAGATTAAAATCCCATATGAATTTCAGGAGTCAATAAAGGAGGTTTTTGCTCACCATTCAAAGGATCCTAAGCATCAGTTGAAAGAGGTGCTAGGAAAGCTTGAAGCAACTCTTCCAGAACTTGTCAAACAGGAGCTCGGTGAATTCACCAAAGAGGACAAAACTGACTCTGGTACCTTGGAGGTGGATATTAAAAAAGTTAAGCACCCCGAAAAAGAGGGTGCATTTACTATTGTAGCAGAAGTTAATTTATCCCAGACAATAGACTCTGACCAGTTGAGTACAGAATTGCTTGGTGAAGTTATGACAGATCAGATGAAATTGTCCAAACAGTCACCAAATGAAGGTGGTTTTGATCAATACATAAAGCAAGAACCAGAAACATGGCAGGATGAAAAACATCCCGTAGATGTTTCCTCCACACATTGGACCACAGAAGAAACCAGTAAGAAAGAAGATGCCTATCCTTCTAAGGAGTCATTTGATATCAACAGACGCATCCGCCATGTTGTAGTTGGTCCAACTGAAATCCGTAAGACTGAACACATCTTTTATGAAGGTCCTATTTCTGACACTCCGGAGTTTGGAACAGTGGACTTTACAACAGGAGTAGCGGCAGATGCAGGTCAATTCATGAAGGAAATGAAGTTGAGTCCTGAAACAACAGAAACCACAGAAAAAATAATCTATAGAAGTCCTATTTATACCTCTGAAGAAGTGAGTAATCCTGAAAATTCTACTCAGATCCAGGTTTCGAGTGATACTAGATCCTCCAAGCGTATCACATTGGATTCAAAACAAACTGTTGAAGAATTCAAGTTTGAGGGATCAGCTTCAGACCTGTCATCCGATAATAGATGGGATATCTTTTCACAGATGAAAGATCCCACAGCAATCAGCACCTCAGTAAGACACATCCAACTAGCTCCCAAGGAAATACATGTTGAACGAGAAATATATGAAGTGCCTTTTCCCACTGGAGACCATGATCTGTTTGAAGAAACAGTAAAAAAGGTTACATTAGGACAGAAGGACACATCAACATCTGACCAAAACATTTATGAAGGTTCCTTCACCAAGACATCAGATGATGGTTCAGTCAAGCTTGGTGAGGAGAACACCACGATCAGACATATCAAATTAAGTCCGAAGGAATTCGTAAGTGAACAAATAGTTTTTACAGAGCCCCTTTCAAAACAGCACCAAAAGTTCAGTGAATTGGGGCAGATTTCTTCTTCTGAAGGGTTGGTACGTCATATTAGATTAGGGCAGAAAGAAATCCAGAGCCATGACGTCATATCCCAAGATTTTGTTTTGGAATCTCCAGGAATGGTTTCCTCACAAGAAGACACCTTGGAAAAAATAAGTCCTGCAGAGATCAGCAGATCAACACATCACATTCAGATTGGGCAAGGGCCCCGTAGTCCTGAAGCTCAACTCTTTGCTGGTATGGAATTTTCCCACACAGACGGACCCTCGGAAAACAGCAAATCTGTCGGGCAAATCAGAATCGGACAGAAAGAAACGTCCTTTACCTTCCAGATGGACATAAGCAAAATGGGCGGGGGAGAGCCACAAGCTACCTTGGTTGTATCAAGTAGGCAAGAAGCAGGCGACGGTCAACCTGAAGGCGTCATGAAGGAGGTTGGGAAAGACCCAGAAAGCGAACAAAAATCAGAGGAGTCCACGTTTGATCAAACCGTGCAACTGCAAAGAATGGTTGACCAACGATCGGTCATTTCGGATGAAAAGAAAATTGCCCTTCTCTACCTGAATGAAAACGAGGGAGAAGAGGAAGACGATGAGGGTCCCTGGTTTTAAAAAGCAACATTTCCAAGTTTTGTTTTTAAAAGCCGAGAAGCTTAATTGCTGCATCGTTGCGTTTTAAACCTGGGGATATAATTTTGCCCTTATCAAGGAACTGAGGACTTGGGACATATATTTTCGGATACAATAATATCTTAGTAGCATTCTTCGCTTAAATTATGGAAGGTTTCATTTTACTGATGCTGTGGACTCTCAACGCGATTTTTTTTTTGTAGTTTCCTTGTTTCTGTTTGAGAAGGGTTTTTCAGTGGATATAGGAAAATAGCATTTTCGGTCGATTTAAAAAGAGTAGCCATTTTTTTTTTTTTTTAAATGACATTTAAGTCAAAATCATACTGATTCATGTGGGTTGCCCAGAAGAAACATACAGGTAGCCCTTGACTTATAATCACAATTAGGACTGAAAAATTCCTCGTTAAGTGGGATGGTTGTTAAGTGAGGCATTACGTGAGAACATTTAATTTTATGACCGTTTTTACTGTGGTTATTAGGTGAATCTAGCTCTCCCCCCTCCCCCTGGGGTTGAGTTTGCTTGTTGGAAGCTGGGAAGAGTGCAGATTGTGATCACCAGACCACGGCTGGGGTACAGCTGTCCTAAGTGTACGTCACTTTTTTCAGTCCTGCGGTAATTCCGAACTGTCGTTCCACGAGTGGCCGCTAAGTCAAGGACTACCTGTATTAACAATCTAAGGAATAAAGACAGGCTTGTTATGATCGCAGTTTAAGGAAAACACATCTAAAGTGTGTACACTATTAGTAAAAATGTGCGGCTAATTTGCCAGGTAATCTTGTTCTAAACTTTTATTCAGCTACATTTTTCAAAAATAAATGACCAAATAGGAACAAAAGAGACTTGCTAATATTATGTCACATCATTGACCTTTTCAGTTCATTTCTCTCTCTCTCTCTCCCCTTCCTCCCTCCCTCCTTCCCTCCCTCACTGTCCCTTTCTCTCTCTCATTCCTCTCTCTCTCTCCCTCTCTTTCTTGTTCTCTCCCTCCCTCTTGCTCCCTTTTCCTCTCTCTCTTGTTCTCTCATTCGCTCTCTCTTTTTTATTATCCCTTCCTCCCTCCCTCCCTCTCTCTCTCTTTCCTCCCTCCCTCCGTCTCCCTTTCTCTCTCTCTTTCCTTTATCCCTCTCCCTCTTTTTCTTGTTCTCTCCCTCCCTCCTTCTCCCTTTTTCTCTCTCTCTTGTTCTCTCATTCACTCTCTTGTGTTCTCGCTTCCCCTCTCCCTCCCTCTCTCCCTCTTTCCTCCCTCACTCTTCCTTTCTCTCTCTCTTTCCTCTCTCCCTCTCCTTCTCTTTCTTGTTTTCTCCTTCTCCCTCTCTTGTTCTCTCATTCGCTCTCCCTCCCTCCTTCCCTCCCTCCCTCTTTCCTCTCTCCCTCCCTCTCTCATGTTCTCTCATTCGCTCTCTCTTTCTTGTTCTCCTTTCCTCTCTCCCTCCCTCCCTCTCTCTCTTTTCCTCTCCTTCTCTTGTCTTACACACACAGAAACATACACAGAGATACTCAGTCACACTCTACACTCTTGTTGCAAAGTGGAGAATGCAATGAGGACACTTCACTAATAATGCCAGTTTTGTAGGGATTTAGGTTTTCACCTCACGCATAAGCGTTTCGATATTTCATGAGGTAAAAAGCATGTGGAAAGCTTCATCAGTTGCTAAATTAACGTGTTGTGCTTTAATTAAAATCACCAGAGCAGGTCCCTATTGTGTTTTATAGGATTACATACCTGGAGCATGATCCTTGCATAACTGCATTTCTTTGGAACAGGCTGGGTCCCAAAGAAGAATGCAGTCGCCTTGAACCTGGACTGCAAAGTTTTGGATCCAGTGATCCTAAGCTCCTTTTTTTTAAATAAATAAATAAATAAATAAATAAATAAATAAATAAATAAATAAAGGTGCTAGAGGTTTGGATCTCGTTCAACGCTTTAATTTAATTAAAGTAGCAGCCTGCAATGCTAGCAAATAAATATGAAGAGAGAAAGTGCATTAAAAGGTGACTATTTTCTAAGAGCAATTTTCCTCACATATCAAAGATCATTATATGCAGACGATATGGAGAGACGTTCCTCGCATAAGCTATGGATGACTTAGAATGGATTCAGTTACGTGATTTGTTCAGAGTGGAGAAAAGCCAACGACACCACAGCTTGGAATCTAAATTAAGAAGTGTCCATCACCCACAGTGCTTATTTTAATCGCGACCAACCCAATGCCTTTGGGAAAATCCACAAACTCCAGATCAAAATAATCTCCTTGCTTCAGATAATACTACGGGATAGACCTCCCTCCCCCAAATGGGAGCAGATTATGAAATCCATCAAATAGAAAAATAAAAATAAAGCTGCAATATACAGGTAGTCCTCGACTCACGACCACAATAGAGCCCAAGATTTCTGTTGCTAACCGAAACATTTTTTTCATGGGTTTGGCTTCATTTTATGCTCTTCCTTGCCACAGCTGTTAAGTGAAACACTTCAGTTGTTAAGTTAGTCACCTGGTTGTTAAGTGAATCTGGCTTCCCCTTTGACTTTGCTTGTCAGAAGGTGGCAAAAGGGGATCCCATGACCGCCCCCCACCCCCCGGGACACTGCAACCATCATAAATGTGAGTCGGTTGCCAAGGATCTGACTATTGATCCCATGATCACAGGGGTGCTGCAAGTATGGAAAACAGTCATAAATCACTTGTTTCAGTGCTGTTGTACAGTCACTAAATGAACTGTTGTAAGTTGAGGACTACCTGAATTAATAAAGAGGCTTGTCTTACTTTAGATGTAATTCAAGTTGGGTTTGAAGAAAAAGAATCTTAAGAAGGAAGAGTAGAGACACCCAATGTTGTCCATCTGGAGCAATGTTTTTCAACCTTGGCAACTTTTAAGATGGGTGGACTTCAACTCCCAGAATTCTCCAGCCAGCCATACGGAGCCCATATTGGTTTTTATACGTGACTGGCTGGGGAATTCTGGGAGTTGAAGTCCATCCATCTTAAAAGTTGCCAAAGTTGAGAAATTGATTTAGAGGCTAGGCGCACAGCTCACCAACCACAGTCTTCCCAGTCTTCATGAGATGATAAGACACGATCTCTGCAAGTCACAGTAATTATTTTTGAATATTTATATAGCTTAATATGCACCAGTTTTAGGCAGTGGTGGGATTTCAAGTAATTTAACAACCGGTTCTCTGCCCTAATGATTTCTTCCAACAACCAGTTTGCTAAACTGCTCAGAAAGTTAACAACCGGTTCTCCCGAAGTGGTGCGAACTGGCTGAATCCCACCACTGGTTTTAGGTCATTGTTTTTGTCCACTTTTTTACTTTAGGTGCTGTCTTAGACAATCTATTGGCTATGTGTTGGCAGCATTGCCAGGATTTTAAACGGGTTTTTCCAGCACTGATTTGACAGATTTTTTCCAGCAGATTTTTCAATGAATGCTTCCATTTTGAGGCACAAGTGAATGGATTTGCACTTATAATTTAAGCTGATTTCATTAATTTTTTTTTGTACATCAAAAACTGAATTAGATTTTGGTTGATGCTTGCGTTTTTGTCCACAAAGAGCAAAACGGATGAAAGTTTATTAATTGTCTTACTATAAATATGCACAAATCTATTCCATTGAAAGGTGCGCTTTGATTACTAAAGAAAATATTACAATTACCTCAACAATAGTAGGTCTTATTTAAAACTTTTTTTTCAGAAGAAAGTACGCAATATGATGTTTTGGAGGAAAATGTTTTATTTAATACAAATATAGGCTTTCTTGATTATTTTTTCCAAAGGATGGAAGTATCTTCCACTTTATAATGCTGCAAACCTAATTTGGAAGCAAATTTCTTTTCAACACAAGTTTTCATATAGATATGTGCCTTTACTTCTCATTAAAATGCAGGCTGTAAAACTAATAAAAGTGCCCAGGATTTAAGTTAATTGAAATCAATAAGAGCGGAGGTACTTGTAATTAACTTGCTTCATTGGTTTTAACTCTAGTAAGTTTGATGTTGTAGTTACATCAGTGAAATTAAGTCGAAAACACATTTGAGCTACAGTTTGAGCACTGTACAATTTTAGGCTAACATTGGCTGTAGTAAGTGATCGCAAAGGCTGTAGTAGATGTTTTAACTAGTGAGTAATGTCAGGTGGGATTTGATGGTCTATTTTGCCCTGGAAATAATCATAGTTGTAATGTGGGTGATGGTTTAACACTGTCAGAACTTATCACTTTTTTTTTTCTGCTGAGCATTAAACTTTGAAAAAGAACATGTCTCTTTCTCCTTTTTAATTTGGCTAACTTGGTTAGTCTGAGGAAAAGAAGAATTAGGGGTGACATGATAGCAGTATTCCAGTATTTGAGGGGCTGCCAGAAAGAAGAGGGGGTCAAATTATTCTCCAAAGCACCAGAGGGCAGGATACGAAATAATGGCTGGAAACTGATCAAAGAGAGAAACAACCTAGAATTAAGGAGAAACTTCCTAACAGTGAGGACAATTAACCGGTGGAACAGCTTACCTCCAGAAATCGTGGACGCTTCATCACTGGAGGTTTTTAAGAAGAGACTGGGCAGTCATTTGTCTGAGATATTTTTTTTAATTTGAATTTATATCCCACCCTTCTCCGAAGATTCAGAGCGGCTTACAATGTGTTAAGCAATAGTCTTCATCCATTTGTATATTATATACAAAGTCAACTTATTGCCCCCAACAATCTGGGTCCTCATTTTACCTACCTTATAAAGGATGGAAGGCTAAGTCAACCTTGGGCCTGGTGAGACTTGAACTTGCAATAATTGCAAGCAGCTGTGTTAAAAACAAACAGACTTAGTCCGTTGAGCCACCAGAGGCCCCAGATTGTATAGGATCTCCTGCTTGAGCAGGGGGCTGGACTAGAAGACCTCCAAGGTCCCTTCCAGCTCTATTCCTATTCTATTCTATTTCTATTTCTATTCTATTTCTATTCTTATTGCCAAAGGTCTGCTATGGAACAAGAAAACATCCCAGAAATAATTTTCAAATCTTACTTTCTTTTTAGTTTGGATCCACTGGAAGCAATTGAGTGGGTTTCATCTATAGTGATTGGATTCAGTTGCAAAACCCTACGCAGGTAGTTCTCAACTTACAACCACAGTTAGTACTGGAATCCCATTTTAGGTCATGGCAGCCGTAAGTTGAGTTGGACCTGATTTAACTACAATTTTTACAGCAGTTGTTAAGCAGATCACCCCTGTTAAAGGAATCCAGTTTCCCCATGGTTTGTTTTTTCTGCTGGAAATTGCCCCCCCCCCCAAAAGGTATTAATATAATATAATATAATATAATATAATATAATATAATATAATATAATATAATATAATATAATTAATATAATATAATATAATATAATATAATATAATATAATATAATATAATATAATATAATATAATATAATAACAACAGAGTTGGAAGGGACCTTGGAGGCCTTCTAGTCCAACCCCCTGCCCAGGCAGGAAACCCTACACCATCTCAGTCAGATGGTTATCCAACATTTTCTTAAAAATTTCCAGTGTTGGAGCATTCACAACTTCTGCAGGCAGGTCGTTCCACTTATTAATTGTTCTAACTGTCAGGAAATTTCTCCTTAGTTCTAAGTTGCTTCTTTCTTTGATCAGTTTCCACCCATTGCTTCTTGTTCTACCCTCAGGTCCTTTGGAGAATAGCTTGACTCCCTCTTCTTTGTGGCAGCCCCTGAGATATTGGAAGACTGCTATCATGTCTCCCCTAGTCCTTCTTTTTGTTAAACTAGACATACCCAGTTCCTGCAACCGTTCTTCATATGTTTTAGCCTCCAGTCCCCTAATCATCTTTGTTGCTCTTATTGGTACACCAATTGCAATCATGTAAAGCAGGATCCAGTTGTCATGTGCCCACATTGCAGTTACAAAGAGGTTGATGCGACAGTCTTAAGTGTGAGTACAGGTCTCAAGTCAATTTTTCTGAGGCCACTGTAACTTTAAAGTGTGGTTAAATGGACTGTTGTAAGTCGAGGACTACCTAAAATCCAAACTATTGAACTTTGCCTCATTTTACAAATTTCCCTGCCGCTTTTGTTAAGTGAATCACTGCAGCTGGTAAGTTGTTGTTGTTGTTAGTTGCGAAGTCGTGTCCAACCCATCGCGACCCCATGGACAACGTTCCTCCAGGCCTTCCTGTCCTCTACCATCCTCTGGAGTCCATTTAAACTCATGCCTACTGCTTCAGTGTCTCCATCCAGCCACCTCCTTCTCTGTTGTCCCATTCTTCTTTTGCCCTCAATCTTTCCCAGCATTCGGCTCTTCTCCAGGGAGTCCTTCCTTCTCATTAGGTGGCCAAAGTATTTGAGTTTCATCTTCAGGATCTGGCCTTCTAAAGGGCAGTCAGGGTTGATCTCCTCTGGGACTGACCGGTTGGATCGCCTTGCAGTCCAAGGGACTCGCAGGAGTCTTCTCCAGCACCAGAGTTTAAAGGCCTCCATTCTTTGGCGCTCAGCTTTCCTTATGGTCCAACTTTCACAGCCATCCATTGCAACTGGGAAAACCAAAGCCTTGACTATACGCATTTTCATTGGCAGGTTGATGTCTCTGCTTTTTTCGTATACTGTCCAGATTTACCATAAGTTAGTAACATGCTGTTCAGTGAATTGGGCTTCCTCGTTGACTTTGCTTGTCAGAAGGTCGCGAAAGGGGATCACATGACCCCGGGATACTGCCACTGTCATAAATATGAGTCAGTTGCCAAGCGTGTGAATTTTGATCACGTGACCCTGGGTATTGTGTCTTGTCCGCTCTCACCGCAGCCGGGGTCTGCTTATCTGCTCCCGAACACGGAGGAATGTATGCCTCCCGGCCCCAGTCCTGGCTCCATGCCCAGACAAGCTGCAGAGGAGGGGGCACCTCCCAGTCCCAGCCCTGGCTCCATGCCCAAGCAGGCTGCAGAGGAGGGAGCATCCCCCGGCCCCAGCCCTGGCTCCATGCCCAGGCAAACGGAGCAGCTAGACCCCTCCCCCTCCTCCACAGCATGTGAGCCTGAGGAAAGTTTACTTCCAACAGCTGATTGGAGTGACCCTCGCATCAGAAGATTGGATAGGCGGAGGCAACAGAAGGAAGGGAGGGGCAGGCCTTAATGAGTGCTGAGTCATGGAGCCACACCCCATGGCCTATATAAAGGATCTGCTTTCTGGCAGTCTCTGAGTCAGGCAAAGTCGAACTTATCTTGCTGAAGTCACTTTCTGGTCTCCTGCCTGCTCTGAGGACTTTGCTAGGACTTTGGGCAGAGCTGCAGAGGCAAGCCTGATTCGGATTTCCCTGACCCGGCCGTCAGCGGAGGAGTGGGACACGACACTGGGGTTGCTGCCACAGTGTGAAAATTGGTTATATGTCAGCTTTTTCAATGCCGTTGTAACTTCAAACAGTCATTAAATGAACTGCCGTACGTAGAGGCCTACCCTGAATATTCCGATGTGTTTTTAGCCAATTGGACAATCGGTTCATTTTGCCTATTATTATTTACACCTCAACTTCTGGTAAGAGTGATAACACTATCGAGTGTAAAGCTGCACAGGGATTTTTCAAATGTCACCAGGCCAGAATTAGAGGACGGGTGTCACGGTTAGAGAAAGGCAAAATTCAAAACTATCTATTACTGTATGAGCTGGTAATCTTGGACTGGTTTCAGGATCATGATTCATGTATTTCATACAGTGGTTTTGTGACATAAGTCGCCTGTCACTCTTGTTTGGGAACATGCATCTTAAATTGACAAGGACAGCTGTAGAGCTAGTTGTCAAAAAAAACCCTTCTTGATCTGCGCTGCATTTATGCTTCCACAAACCACAAAATTAACAGATTAACAAGCGTTGGAAGGGACCTTATAGGTCATCTAGTCCAACCCCCAGCCCAAGCAGGAGACCCTACACCATTTCTAACAGAAGGCAGCCCAGTCTCTTCTTGAAAGCCTCCAGTGGTGAAACTCCTACAACTTCCAAAGGCAACTTCTGTTCCATGGGTTGGTTGTTCTCACTGTCAGAAAATTTCTCCTTATTTCTAGGTTGAATCTCTCGTTCAGTTTCCATCTCATTCAGTTTCCAGTTCTATTCCATTCCTTGTCTGGCCTTCAGGTGCCTTGGAAAACAGCTTGACCCCCTTCCTCTCTGTGGCAGCCCCTCAAATATTGAAAGACCGCTATCATGTCTCCTCTGGTCCTTCTCTTCACTAGACAAGCCAGACCCAGTTCCTGCAACCGTTCTTCCAGTTACGATCTACACAGCAACGTTAAAATAAGTTTCTTTTGTGGATTTGATGAATTACCTATGAGCAATATGATCCATACAGGTAGTCCTCGACTTACAACCATTTGGTTAGTGACTGTTTGACGTTACGACAGCAGTGACTTATGACTGATGTTCACATTTATGACCCTTGCAGCATCTCCTGTGGTCATGTGATCAAAATTCAGATGCTTGGCAACTGGCATGTACTTGTGACGGTTGCACTGTCCCAAGGTCATGTGATCACCCTTTGTAACCTTCCCAGCTGGCTTCCGACAAGCAAAGTCAATGGGGGAAACCAGATTTGCTTAAGGACCAAATGACTCACTTAACGACTGCAGTGATTCGTTAACCAGTGTGGCAACTCAGGTTGTACAATGAGACAAAACTCACTGAACAAGCATCTTGTTTAGCAACAAATTATGTATGTTGGGAAGGGAGCTAATGTCCAAAGCAAATCCTATCAGAAAAGATTCATTTTGTTGATGCTAAAGCCAGTTTCATGGCAATGAGGCTTACTAGAGCAGAGCAGTTTTGGGTATGAATTGAGACCTTGAGTGATTAAAATTAGAACCGGGTACTTCCCATTGAGATCAATTTGATATTATTGCATTTGAAAAAATTGCAGGGTGCAGTGATTAATCCTATCAAAACCTTTATTACAATGATGAACCAGCTTAAGGGGAATGGGATACAAAAATCAGTTTTAAAAAAGCTAAAAGGCATAAAAACAAAAGTCACACAAAATTGAAAAGCATAAAATGCATTATAAAAAGTTAAATACATACATATAAAGCAAAAGTCTTTAAAAAAACCCTGATCTTTTCAAAAATTATTGTTTGTATCCCATTCCCCTTAAGCTGGTTTGGGATCATAATAAAATATTTGGTTGATTGGAGTGCAATGGATGAGCCACATTATGAGAAAATCTCTTCGTGATCACAGTGTTTCACCTGCAAGAGAAGGGTGAATAACAGAGGTGGGTTTCATCAGGTTCTGACCAGTTCTGGAGAAGTGGTAGCGGAAATTTTCAGTAGTTCGGAGAACCGGTAGTAAAAATTCTGACTGGCCCCGCCCCCATCTATTCTCTGCCTCCAAAGTCCCAGCTGATTGGGAGGAAATGGGGATTTTGCAGTAACCTTCCCTTGGAATGGGGTGGGAATGGAGATTTTACAGTATCTTTCCCCTGCCACGTCCACCAAGCCACACCCACTTTGGGCATTTCGGGCGCACTTTGGATACTCAGTCCAGAAAAGATTAGCCATCACTGGCATAACTGATATAAAGGAGGAACGAATGTGGTTCTTCTTGTATAACCTGCTAGTCAAAGGTTTGCCTAGTCATAGTTTATTCAATTCGATTAAAGTAGGTTTACAAGACTCACCGGTAAGCTTTTAGATAAAATTAAGTTGGCTAATCTGTAAGTCTATGGGCAGTACAAGCCTAGCCAGCAAAGTCAAAATGAAGATAAAGCAGTTCACTTTCCTTCAACTTCCATCTGCTTTTTTTTAAACAAAACAAAACAAAACAAAACACAGTACATTTAATATGCAATGCACTTTTTAAAAGCTTTTTAAAAAATCAATGCTTTTTTAAAAAAAAACCTCTTGTATATTATAATTTAAAAAAAAGCCCAAAGGCAATTTTAACATGCAACGCACTGAAGGAATTGTGTCCCTTTTCCAAAATTCTTACCCTTAAAAAGCAGAAATAGGCTTAGCTTATTTTGCAAAGGTTTTAGGATGGGAACGGAGGAAAAGAATTTAAAAATAGGCACGTAGCTCCAGAAGAGTAAACTCTGGCAAGGGATCTGGCATGGACAGCTTAATACTTTAAAAGGGCTTCCCAAGCAACCCAGTTTACTCTTCTTTAGGCAAACGGCCCTGCAAATTCCGCCCTCCGTTTTCTTGTGAGAAGCAATGCGAGGCAACATTTTTCAACTACTGGATAAGAGCAGGCTTCAAAAATACCGCTGGAATGGTAGTTGTCTTGCACAAATGTAGCTTATGGCTGGCTCCCAAGTACAAGAAACCTTCCACTTACTATCACAACAGAACCCAAAATTTCTGTTGCTAAGCGAAACAATTTTTAAGTTAGTTTGGCCTCATTTTATGAATTTTCTTGCCACAGTTGCTAAGTGAATCACTGCAGTTGTTAAGTTCCTAACACGGTTGTTAAATGAATCTGGCTGTTGTGATCCAGGCCCAAGTAGGTAGTAGGAAGCTCAGTCAGTGAAAAGACAAACAAACTTTATTCGAACAGCTGAGAATTACTTCATTCCCAGCGTAGTTCAACTAAATTAAGACAAATTCCTCCCAACACAAATTCCTCAGTCCTATCGCAAACCTTGGTCCAATTAGTCAAACTGCCAAAGGCCTTTCTTGGCAAACGTTCAGAAGACACCAATACAAAAATAAGTGCAAGAAGACGAAGCTACCAACGTTGTTTTCCGGCAAAGCCCAAACACGGTTGCTGGTCTGTTTTAAGCCTTATGGGAGGGGCCAATTATCTCTTGGCCCTACTCCTGAGTCGTCCTCTTTGCTTGAGCTGCTCTTGCCTTCTGGCAGCTCTTCTCATGCGTGCATTAGGAACAGGCTCCTCCTGTTCCTCTGCCTCACTACTGGCCAGCCTCTGGAGGCTCTGAAGTCCACACCTCACTCCCCAATGGCCCTGGCCCCATCTCAGCCTCATCGCTGTCCAACTCCGTTCCCAGCTCCGCAGGCTGATGGCGGACCACAACACTGGCTTTCCCTTTGATTTTTGCTTGTCAAAAAGTTGCAAAAAGTGATCACGTGACCCCCGGGACACTGCGACCGTCATAAATATGAACCAGTTGCCAAACGTTTGAATTTTGAACTCGCGACCATAGGGATGCTGCAACTGTAATAAGTGTGAAAACCAGTCATAAGTCACTTTTTCCAATGATGATGTTACTTCGAATGGTTACTCAATGAATGGTTGTAAGTCAAGGAGTGCCTGTATTGAATTTTCCTGGATCTTCCAGTTTTTTAAAAAGGCATACATATAATTGCTTTTTTTTTTTAATCTAACTTTCTCATGGGACTCGATGGATAATGAGAGATTTAACTGGTTTTTGGACCAGAAGTGGGTTTCAGCAGGTTCTGACTGGTTCTGGAGAACCAGTAGCGGAACTTTTGAGTAGTTCGGAGAACCGGTAGTAAAAATTCTGACTGGCTCCGCCCTCATCTATTCTCTGCCTCCCGAGTCCCAGCTGATGGGGAGGAAATGGGTTTTTTTGCAATAACTTTCCCCTGGACTGGGGTGAGAATGGAGATTTTACAGTATCCTTCCCCTGGAGTGGGGTGGGAATGGAGATTTTGCAGTATCCTTCCCCTGCCACGCCCACCAAGCCATGCCACGCCCACCAAGCCACACCCATAGAACCGGTAGTAAAATTTGAAACCCACCACTGTTTTGGACGTGTTTTAAGAACAGGTGAAGCGCTAAATGCTAAACGCTTTTCTAACATTGGGAAGAGGAATTTTGAAGTGATGCAATTTAATGTTTCCAGGCACATCACTTCTGGGAATTTGGGGTAGTCCCTCACTTGCCTCATTTTATAGAAGTGTTTTCCTCACCAAGCAACTCTCTCAGAAGGTAATTTATCTCCATAAAGATGTTTTTTCACCCAGATGTTTTTCTGCCAGGCGTAGATGGAGTTTTAACTACTTAAATATCTTGCATGCCAATATTTGCATCTCTTAACAGCAATCTCTACTCTTCCCTTTCCTGCAGCCAGTAAGACTCTATACCAGGGGTGTCAAACTCGATTTGATTGAGGGCCGCATCAGGGTTGTGTTTGACCTGGAGGGGGGGGCCTGGGGGTCCCCAGGGGAGGCGTAGCCAGGGATGAGCCTGGCCAGCTTGATGTCACTTGTTGAGGCTCAGTTTTTGGATGTGATGGCCTCCTCCAGCCTTCTGCCAGTGAAAACGGAGCAGCCCTCCCGAGCTCTGTTTTTGCTGGCAGAAGCACCGCAGGGGCAGTCCTTTGTTGTTTCCATGATGGCCCCGCAGGCTAGATCTAAGCACCCCTGTGGGCTTGATATGGCTCGCGGACCTTGAGTTTGACCACTCCTGCTCTATACTCTAAGAATAGAATAGAATAGAATAGAATAGAATAGAATAGAATTTATTGGCCAAGTGTGATTGGACACACAAGGAATTTGTTTTGGTGTATATGCTCTCAGTGTACATAAAAGAAAAGAAAAAGAAAAAGAAAGGAAAAAAATACCTTCATCAAAGGTACAACATTTACAACACAAATGATGGTCACAGGTTGCAATTTAACCTTTAGTGATAGCAACAAAAAGTTACAGTCATACAGTCATAAGTGGAAAGAGATTGGTGATGAAAACTATGAGAAGATTAATAGCAGTGTAGATTTAGTAAAATTAAAATTATTTGGATTAATTAAAAAATTAAAATTACTTGGAAATCCTTAAACCCCAAAGCTTTTGTAGCCCGTGACATTTTAGTAAGACCACCCCTAGAATACTGCATCCCAATTTGGTCACTGCCATATAAAAAAGGATGTTGAGACTCTAGAAAGAGTGCAGAGAAGAGCAAGAAAGATGATTAAGGGGCTGGAGGCTAAAACATAAGAAAGATACGATCACAGGAGTTAGGTATGTCTAGTTTAATAAAAAGAAGAACTAGGGGTGGCATGATAGCAGACTTCCAGCATTTGAGGGACTGTCACAGAGCAGAGGGGGCGACCTATTTTCCAAAGCTCTTGAGGGCAGGATAAGAAGAAACTGATGGAAACTATTCAAAGAGGGATCCTTAGAACTAAGGAGAAATTCCTTGACAACGAGAACAATCAGTGGAATGACTTGCTTCTGGAAGTTGTGATGCTCCATCACTGGAGATTTTTAAGAAGAGACTGGACAGCCATTTGATTAAATTAGATAGATAGATAGATAGATAGATAGATAGATAGATAGATAGATAGATAGATAGATAGATAGATAGATAGATAGATAGATAGATAGATAGATAGATAGATAGATAGATAGATAGATGATAAATAGATATAGATGATAGATAATTAGATGATAGATAGATAATATAGGTATAGATAGATACATAGATGATAGATAGATGATGATAGATGATAAATAGATATAGATGATAGATAGATAATTAGATAGATGATAGATAGATGATAGATATAGATAGATACAGCGATGGAATTCAGCCAGTTCGCACCACTTCGGGAGAACCGGTTGTTAACTTTCTGAGCAGTTTGCTGAACTGGTTGTTGGAAGAAATCATTAGGGCAGAGAACCGGTTGTTAAATTATTTGAATCCCTCCACTGGATAGATAGATAGATAGATAGATAGATAGATAGATAGATAGATAGATAGATAGATAGATAGATAGATAGATAGATAGATAGATAGATAGATGATGATAGATGATAAATAGATAATTAGATGATAGATAGATGATAGATAGATATAGCTAGATACATAGATGATAGATAGATGATGATATATGATAAATAGATATAGATGATAGATAATTGGATAGATGATAGATGATATAGATATAGATAGATACATAGATAATAGATGATAGATAGATAGATAGATGATAGATGATAAATAGATATAGATGATAGAAAGATAATTAGATAGATGATAGATATAAATAGATGATAGATATAGATAGGTGAGACAGACAGACAGACAGACAGACAGACAGACAGACAGACAGACAGACAGACAGACAGATAGATAGATAGATAGATAGATAGGAGAGAGACAGAGAGAAACAGATAGACAAACAGACAGAGGTAGGTGATAGATTAGATAGATAATATCTTCTTCATCTAAGATAGATGATAGATTATTGATAGATGACAGATAAGTGATAGATAAATATTGTTATGATTGTTCACACAGTCAGCCAGATGTTTAGACTGGATTTGCCATTTTTATCCACCTATTGGGTCTTTCCCAAAGACTTGGGATAGGCAGATGTGGATGTTTGAATTGTCTGGAATAGTATAGGATCTCCTGCTTGAGCAAAGGGTTGGACTAGAAGGCCTCCAAGGTCCCTCCCAACTCTGTTATTCTGTTATTTTATTTTATTTTATTTTATTTTATTCTCTTTGTGCAAAGGATAACTTGGTTGTCATCTTTAGCTTGTAAATCAGCATGAAATGAACACTTGTTTTTGGACCCTGGGTTTCATTTAAGAGCTGCCATCTGTTGCTCCATATTTTCACTAAAAGGTCATGGGTTAATTTAGTAACTGAAAGATCCAAGCAAGGACAATTAGCACATTTCACTTAATACATCCAGAGTATCCCATTTAATAAGAAATCACTAACGCTGCCCTCAAAATAGGACTGTAATGAAGCTGATACAGCAGCCTCACGTTTTACAGTTGGGGTCTCTGTACATCAAAGAGCCCATCTGCCATCTGAGCTAATATTACATTTCGTGGCAAGTACAAACTTTTCAGTTGCAGAGTTTATGCTGTATCACAAGCTGACCTAACACAACTGTAGTGTTTGTCTCGCTGTGCTATTTTCTTTGCAAGGACTTGGGGGGAAATCTACATCACCCATCCTGCAGAACAAAATTAATTACTCATTATAAAATATTCTTTATGTGTTGTATGAGAGATAACATTCTTGGAACTTATTACCAGAACTAGAGGGTGGTTTGCAGGCATTTCTCGGATGAAATGTGTTGACCCTTAGGCCTGCAAATATGATCTCAACTAAGCTTAATTTTGTGCTTATTTTCTATTTGTGTACAAATAGGATTTCCATCTAGTGCACACCACTCAATAGTTAGGAATTCTTGGGGTCCTCTTTTGCATCTGAATGTTGAGAGGAAAGGGTGAAAGTAAGCAGACAATCCTTTAGTGTGGATTTCATAGTTTTGGTTCAGTAGTTAAAGATCAGGCTAGAAAACAAGGGACTATGAGTTCAAATCCTGCCTTAACCATGAAAGCCAATTGGGTGACTTTGAGCTAATCAGCCGGAGTCAGTGAGTTCTAGTCCCGCCTTAGGCAGGGAAGTCAGCTGGGTGACCTTGGGCCAATCACATTGTCTCAGCCCAACCCACCTCACAGGATTGTTGTTGTGGGGAAAAGAGGAGGAAGTTGTGTCGAATGTATTTGTTGCCTTGAGTTATTTATAAAAATAATAAAGGCAAGGGATAGATAGATAGATAGATAGATAGATAGATAGATAGATAGATAGATAGATAGACAGACAGACAGACAGACAGGCAGACAGGCAGACAGACAGACAGAGGAAGGAAGGAAGGAAGGAAGGAAGGAAGGAAGGAAGGAAGGAAAGAGAAAGAAAGAAAGAAAGAAAGAAAGAAAGAAAGAAAGAAAGAAAGAAAGAAAGAAAAAAAGAGGAAGGAAAGGAAAGGAAAGGAAAGGAAAGGAAAGGAAAGGAAAGGAAAGGAAAGGAAAGGAAAGGAAAGGAAAGGAAAGGAAAGGAAAGGAAGGAAGGAAATAAATAAATTGGTCTTACATCTGATCCAATCAAGAACTACTCTTTGGCAGTGGCAAAATGAGTCCTAGAAAAATAAATATAAAGTATTTAGAAGAATAGTTTATTCTCAGCTCCATTATTACTGCTGCAAAGGGTGGTAGAAATGCGTTGTTGGATAAAGATCCTTCCAGTTTTTACTGTGGAGTTCACATGCAGATATTTTTTAATAGCATTCAGCTATGAAAAGACGTAGCCCTGGACTGCAGAGAGCAAAACAATTCCTAACAAGGCTGCCAATTTTCATTCCATTTTACATGCTGCCCTTTAAAGGTTTACACTGCTGCCGTTCAGAGAGATTCTGTCTGAATATAATTTATGCACCATCTGTAAACAAAACTGAAATATCTCGCATGCTTCTTCTGTACTGGGGTGAAATGTTAACGCAGAACAGATAGCAACTATTTTCTCAAGTTCACAGCACTTGAAAATTATTTTCATTTTGCAACCAGCAAGTTAACTGGGGGTTACTGGAGGGCCCCTGGAATACATTCTTTTTTTTTTTTAATTCAAAAAGTTTTACAGAAAAAATTTTTTCCCCCTTTCCCCCCCCTCCCCTCCCTTCACAACCCCCCCCTCGACTTCCCGGAACGAGCACAAGGTATAGTTAAAAATAAAACAAACATATGCTAAAAAATTTTCGTCCCAACTTAATTATACCCCTACAATCATCAATTCCTAACTTCCCCCGAAAACAAACAAAAATAATACATCATAATCATTCAAAAACAGTCTGATAACTCTTAGTCTGATATCTACTTTGAATATAGTCAATCCATTTTTTCCATTCCTTTAAGTATCTTTCTTGCGTATTGTCTTTCAAAAAGGCTGATATCTTCGCCATCTCAGCCAAATTGGCAACTTTCAATATCCATTCTTCTATTGTAGGTACTTCTTTTTTCTTCCAGTATTGTCCTATTAGTAATCTTGCTGCTGTTATTAGATTTAAAATCAATTTAGTCTCAATTACTGTACAGTCCGTAATAATTCCCAACAAAAAAAATTGCGGCAGGAACTTTATCTTCTTTTTCAAAACATTTTGTAAAATCCACCAAATTTTTATCCAAAAGGCCTTTATATCCTTACAAGTCCACCAAATATGAAAATATGTAGCATCATCACAATTGCATCTCCAACATTTTGCTTGAATATCTGGGTACATACACGATAATTTCTTAGGATATAAATGCCATCTATAAAACATTTTATAAAAATTTTCCCTCAGATTCTATGCCTGCGTGAATTTAACATTTCTAACCCAAATTTTTTCCCAAGTTTCCAATAATATTGGCTCCTGAAAATTTTGTGCCCACTTTATCATACAGTCCTTTACCAAGTCCCTTTCAGAATCTATTTCAAGTAACACATTATACAATCTCTTTATATGCTCCTGAGACTGATTTCTAATTTGCTTTACCAAATTTCCCTCGTTCTGCTCTATACCAATTTTCCCTGGAATACATTCTTAATGCAAACCGTTTTAGCAAGTATATCCCACTGACTGGATTCATACATGTTGTTAAAAGAAAATGTTGATCATGGCTCTCAGTGTGATCTTTGATTCGAGCCAGTGTAGTTTTTGCAAATAACAGTTTGCGTTCCTTAGTGGAAATCAAATAAATTGTGATCTATTATAACAAAAGGTAATAATAGATTGTGCAAAGTGGACTTTTTGTATCATTCCAGAGGCTGAAAGTAGGAAATAATCAATAAAAGAATGACTAAATCATATGGATAAGTTTTTTTAAATTTAGAACATGAGAATCATCTCCTTTTAAAAACCCCATAATCCCTTGCAGGGTGGAGTCTGTCCAACTGAATGGAGCTAGCAGAGTGTTTTAATGGCCGGATGCCCTTCCTGTTGCCAATGTGGAGTTTTGTTCAGCGGATATATTCCCAGTGTGCCCAGAGAGAAAAATATCTACCTCTACCCAGGATTGAACTCACAGACTTCTGATGGGGAGGCGAGAGGTCTACCTCTAGGCCACTGCACCACTACATTTAGAACATGAGAATGGTGCGAACAAAATATTTTCAGGAAGTTCGAATACGCAACCTGAGAAAAATGTCAGTTGTGTCACATGGTAAACCACAGAAACACTAAGCATTTTTTTTCTTTAGAAAAATTATCAGATTCACATTTGCAATGTGTTAATCCAGGGGCCTTCAAACATGACAACTTTAAGACTTGTGGATTTCAACTCCCAGAATTCCCCAGCCAGCATCTTTTCACGTAATGTAAAGCATGCAAAATGGAATGGAAATTGGCAGCCTTGTTAGGAATAGTTTTGCTCTCTGCAGTCCAGGGCTACGTCTTTTCATAGCTGAATGCTATTAAAAATATCTGCATGTGAACTCCACAGTAAAAACTGGAAGGATCTTTATCTAACAACGCGTTCCTACCACCCTTTGCAGCAGTAATAATGGAGCTGACAATAAACCATGGGTGAAATGCTACCTGTTCGGACCGGTTCGGCTGAACTGGTAGTAATGACAGCTGGTGGTTCAGAGAATGGCAGCTCAAAGCTCTGCCCACCTGCATGGTCGTTGTTGCTTCCTGGTTTTAACCAGGAAGTAATCTGTTTTTTACCCTCTGCGCATGCGCAGAAAGGTTTGCGTATTCGCAGCGGGTTGGTGCATGCATGTGATGCGCAGTGCACATGGCGCGTGACCCATGCACTTACGAATCAGTAGGAAAGGTAAGTAGATTTCACCCCTGCAATAAACTATTCTTCTAAATACTTTATATACGGGTGAAATGCTCCCGGTTCGGTCCGGTTCACCTGAACCTGCAGTAAAAAAGGCTACTGGTTCGCCGAACAGGTAGTAAAAAATGTAAAAAAAGAAAAGTTCCAATGATCAGGTGAGCGATATGCGATTGTCCGAACTTTCTTTTTTTCCTTTTTTAGCATTTTGTTTTCTCCGGAACCGGTAGTAAAAATGCTTTTAAAAGTTTAAAAAAAAAGGCTCTGACGATCGCACGCCACAGCTGTGATTGTTGGAGCCTTTTTTTTTTTTTTTACCTTTTAAAAGCATTTTACTTTTTTTCTCCAAGTCTTTGGAGAAGGGCGGGATATAAATGTAAATAAATAAATAAATAAACTCCCAGGATTCCCCAGAGAGCACACTATGGAATTCTGAGAGTTGGAGTCCACGCAGCTTAAAGTTGTGGAGACCAGCAACACTGCACGTGAGCTCCAAATGCTGAATGCTGGCCATTAGATATACAAGGGCGCCCTCTCCCGGATATGGTCAAGTACTTTTTGAAGAAAGACATGCAAGAATCAGTGAGAACATCAGCTTTGATATTTTTGTGCACATTTCAACCATCTTGCATTGGTTAACAAAATAATCTGGATGTGGCAAATATGTATGAAGCTACCAAGAGAAGAGAATCAGGAATAATAGATTTAAAATTTAAATCTTCCTTCCATTCCCTACTATCCTGACAGAACTGAAGAAGCTTCTTGGATGAGAAGTGAAACATCTTCAAAGAAAAAGCAAGAAAGTCCAGTTGACTCTTGAAAAAGCACCTTTGGGCAATCATGACCTGGATGACTGAGCATCTCTACAGACTTTTAGCTATCCAATTTGGGATGAACACCCTTGGAATGGTGTGGGAGTAGGAATGGATTTCCAGAGGAAAAAATTGCAGACTACAGGAACCATTTGCACCACTCAGGTGACCCTGAGGACCAGTGGGGGGGGGTTTCAAATTTTTTTTACTACCGGTTCTGTAGGTGTGGCATGGTGGGCGTGGCATTCCCACCCCGGTCCAGGGGAAGGTTACTGCAAAATCCCCATTTCCTCCCGATCATCTGGGACTCGGGAGGCAGAGAATAGATGGGGGTGGGGCCAGTCAGAATTTTTACTACTGGTTCTGTGGGCGTGGCTTTGTGGACGTGGCAGTGGAAGGTTACTGCAAAATCCCCATTTCCTCCCGATCATCTGGGACTCAGGAGGCAGAGAATAGATGGGGGTGGGGCCAGTCAGAATTTTTACTACCGGTCCTCCAAACTACTCAAAATTTCCATTACGGGTTCTCCAGAACTGGTCAGAACCTGCTGCAACCCACCTCTGCTGAGGACACAGACAAACCTCCAAGTGGCCTCAATGACCCTCTAAAAGGCTGCAAATGACCAGCTGCCTGCAAGGAATATAAACCGTTCCATTCCCCATGATCCAAGTCAGAGCTGAAGAAGCTTCTTGGGTAAGAAGCGAAACGTCTTCAAAAGAAAAAAGAAAGAAAGTCCAGTTGCCTCTTGAAAAAGCACCTTTGGGACAACCATGACCTGGATGACTGAGAATCTCTGCAAACTTCCCTCCTACAGTATCTCTCCAACTAGAGTCAAAACATGCATTCTTATCCCAATGCTGCCTTCATGCTTCCTCTTCTGGGCAATCATATGGATTCCTTCTCCAATCTAAGCTATTGCTGCTACCCATTTGCGCCGGTTCTCCCGAACCGGGTGTTCATTTTTCTGAGCAGTTCGGAGAACCGGTTGTTGGAAGAAATCTGTTCCCACTTTACAGGGCTAATCCTGCAAGGGAGGCAGGAAGGAAACGTTCCAGTATGCCTGTATTTCTAGCCTAATCCTTATCTTAATTGCCCTGCTGCTTTAAGTGTTTTCAGAAACTGCCTCTGGGTTAATTAAGCTTTGTAAGCCTTACACCCAGACTTTCTGTCTGTAGACTGAGCTTCTCCGGAGTGTGCTCCCCCCCACAAGTTTTTTGTGGTACTTTTATTCCTGGGCCTTGACTTTCTTAAAGATTATTAAAGCGCTGTTTTAAGCTTTTTGGAGTATACTTCCAATACAGCTGGAACAGCTATTTACAGAAGGGTTGGCATAACCATAGAACCACGCCACTTACAACATAGGTTCCAGTTCTAATTATGGTCATATGTCAAGGATTGCCTTATATGTCAAGATCCAGAGCACCTCGTAAATTGTGCCCCATTCCAAAACTATTTTGGAAGTAATAAGCTTTTAAAACCAGATTCTCCCGAAGCCTTTAGTTACACTTTCTCTTAATGTGCTAGGTTAGGAAATATAATTAGGACTCTTCATAAAGTAACACCAGTTTCTTATTGTTTAAATGAAATGTCCCCTTGCATTTTGTTAAGGTTAATAGAGTACTGCACACTAGAACAACTAGACACAAGAACAGTTTCTTCCCAAATGCCATCACTCTGCTAAACAAATAATTCCCTCAACACTGTCAAACTATTTACTAAACCTGCACTACTATTAATCTTCTTATCGTTCCCATCACCCATCTCCTCCCACTTATGACTGCATGACTGTAACTTTGTTGCTTGTATCCTTATGATTTATATTTATATTTATTGTTTCCTGATTGCTTATTTGTTTCCCTATGACTATCATTAAGTATTGTACCTTATGATTCTTGACGAATGTATCTTTTCTTTTATGTACAGAGAGCATATGCACCAAGACAAATTCCTTGTGCATCCAATCACACTTGGCCAATAAAAAATTCTATTCTATTCTATTCTATTCTATTCTATTCTATTCTATTCTATTCTATTCTATTCTATTCTATTCTATTCTATTCTAATGTCAGGAAAGTAAAGAAAGCATGGGAATTTTTTTACTAATCAGAAGCATTAGAAAAAGATGTTTCTGATTTCCTGGGTTGCTGTAGACCATCTTTAAGAGTGTCACAAAACAGATAGTCCTTACAAGCAAGAAGGAGTTATCTTGTCTGGGCCTGGAGCTTTTCCTGGCTTTTGTCTGTGAAATAGGTCCTGCACTTCCTTTTCTGTGATCACTAGGGGTTGTGAACCCAATGAAATGGGGTCAGTTGTAGGAGGCTTGGCTGTTGTTGGTGTCTGAGATGGGGGTTGTGGAGATAGGTGGCTGTAGTTTCCTTTCAAACCTGCAGTAAAACTCATTCAGGTCATCTGCCAGTTGTTGATTACCTTCAGCCTGGGAAGGAGGTTTGCCATAGCCGGTGATATTTTTAAGAGTTTTCCACATGTTTGCTGGTTCATTTGCTGAAAACTGATTCTTTAGCTTTTCAGATGCCATCACTCTGCTAAACAAATAATTCCCTCAACACTGTCAGACTATTTACTGAATCTGCACTACTATTAATCTTCTCATAGTTCCCATCACCAATCTCTTTCCACTTATGACTGTATGACTATAACTTGTTGCTGGCAATCCTTATGATTTATATTGATATATTGATCATCAATTGTGTTCTAAATGTTGTACCTTGATGAAGGTATCTTTTCTTTTATGTACACTGAGAGCATATGCACCAAGACAAATTCCTTGTGTGTCCAATCACACTTGGCCAATAAAATTCTATTCTATTCTATTCTATTCTATTCTATTCTATTCTATTCTATTCTATTCTATTCTATTCTATTCTATTCTATTCTATTCTATTCTATTCTACAACAGTTCATTTAGTGATGTTCAGAGTTACAATGGCACTGAAAAACGTGACTTATGACCATTTTTCACACCTCCGACCATTGCCGCATCCCGGTGATCACGTGATCAAAATTTGGACGCTTGGCAACTGACTCATATGTATGACAGTTGCAGCATCTCTGGGTCACGTCATCCCCTTTGCAGCCTTCTGGCACGCAAAATGAACGGGAAAGCCAGATTCACTTAACAACCGGGTTGCTGACTTAACAACTGCAGTGGTTCACTTAACAACTATGGCAAGAAAGGCTGCAAAACGGAGCAAAATGTCTCACTTAGCAACATAAATGTTGGGCTCAGTTGTGGTCGTAAGTCGAGGAGTACCTGTACTTTTTCCCATAATTTCTGGAAAACTCCAGGATGTAGCTCTTTGCTGTAAATCAGCTGCTCCATCACAATTTCAGCCAGTCTGCTTCTGAATTGCTGCGAGAAGTGACTTAACTGATACGAGAACCCCGATCGGATGTCTATGTTGACCTTGGCTTGATTTCAGTCACAGAGTAAGCATCAGTGTGTGTACTTAAGATTATCTCATTTTCGCTGTGTGTGTTAAAGCTCTTTGATAGGACTAATTGTAATAATAGCTGTACTGACAACGAGGCAATAAAAGGAGCAAGTACTGGCCGTGTTTCTGTTGTTGTACAATCTCATTTGAAAGTGGCTTTAACAGCTTTAACAGCTTAACAGAGTTGGAAGGGACCTTGTAGGTCATCTAGTCCAACCCCCTTTCAATTCGGATTCATGGAGCTTCATCACTGGAGCCTTTCAAGAAGAGACTGGACTGCCATCTGTCAGAAATGGTGTAGGGCTGTGATGGCGAATCTTTTTTTCCTTGGGTGGCCACACCCATAATGCAATGCCCCGCCCCCCCTGCGCATGCGTGCGTAACTCCCCCTCTCCACCGTGCATGAGTGCGTGACCTCCCCCCACGCCTTGTTTTTGGCCTATCAGGCCTCCCTGAAGCCTCCGGAGGCCAGAAATGGCCCGTTTCTAGACTTCCGGTAGGCCTGTTTTTCGCCCTCCCCAGGCTCCAGAGGCTTTCCTGGAGCCTCCGGGAAGGCGAAAACAGCTTTCCCTGGTCCTCCTGAGGCCCTTCATAGGCCGGAAACAACCTGTTTCCAGACTTCCGGGAGGCCTCAGCTGGCCGGCGTGCACACATACATGGTGGAGCTGACCTAGGGCAACAGCATGCGTGCCCACAGAGATGGCTCCGTGTTCGCCATCACAGGTGTAGGCTCTCCTGCTTGGGTGGGAGGTTGGACTAGATGACCTCCAAGGTCCTTTCCAACTCTGTTAATCTGATACATCCAAAACTATAAATCAAAATGAAGTGAAGCAACCTAGCTGACATTTCTTGATATAGTTTCACATCTACCTGTCAGGCTTGGAAACCATACTAGGCCGTAGGTTTCCAGATGCTGCCACATTTCTCCCCTGAGGGGGAGAAGGGGGGGTGATGGGTATGGTTACATTCTTTTCTTTTATTTTATTTTATTTTTATTTATTTATTTTGTCACAACAATATATGTAGGTATCATACAAAAAGATTATATAGTATATAAACACTTATATGAGTAAATATAAGGAGGTATAAGCATATATATATATAGGAAGAAGAAAAGAAAAACAAATAGACAGGAACGGTAGGCACGTTTGTGCTCTTATGCACGCCCCTTATGGTCCCCTTAGGAATGGGGTGAGGTCAATAGTAGAAAGTTTTTGGTTAAAGCTTTTAGGATTATGGGAAGAGACCACAGAGTCAGGTAAAGTGTTCCAAGCACTGATGATTCTGTTACAGAAGTCATATTTTCTGTAATCTAGATTAAAGCGGTTGACATTAAGTTTAAATCTATTAGTTGCTCTAGTATTATTGCAATTAAAGCTGAAGTAGTCTTTAACAGGAAGGACATTACAATAGATGCTTCTGTGAGTTAAACTTAGGTCTTGTCGAAGGCGACCCAGTTCCAAGTTTTCTAAGCCTAGGATTTCAAGTCTGGTGGGATAAGGTATTTTATTGTTTTCAGAGGAATGGAGAACTCTTCTTGTAAAATATTTCTGGACATGTTCAATTGTATTGATGTCAGAGATGTGGTGAGGGTTCCAAACAGGCGAGCTGTATTCTAGAATTGGTCTAGCAAATGTTTTATATGCTCTGGTTAGTAGTGTGGTGTTTTTGGAAAAGAAGCTACGCAAGATTAGGTTTACAACTCTTAGAGCTTTTTTTGCTATGTAGTTGCAGTGGGCTTTGGCACTTAGATCATTTGACATGAAAACTCCAAGGTCTTTAACGGGATGGGGATCGTCTGTAAGGTAATGTCCATCTAGTATGTACTTAGTGTTTGGGTTCTTTTTTCCTATATGTAAGACTGAGCATTTGCTGGTTGAAATTTGGAGCTGCCAATTTTTAGACCAAGCGGTTAGATGGTCGTTTTGAATGATAGAAGTATTGTCTGTGGTGTTAAATAGTTTGACATCGTCAGCAAAGAGAACACAATTACTTGAGATATGGTCACAAAGATCATTATGTATAGTATAAAGAGTGTTGGTCCAAGGACCAACTTCTTCAAGCGGTCAAGGTCGGATTGTGTTCGCATCTGCAGAAGGAGTGGCAAGAAGAGGTTTCGAATAAAGTGGAAGAACATTGGACCATGTGACCGGCAAAGGGGTTGGGGGGGTGGGACTCTTGGGGTTTATATAACTGAGAAAAGAATCCGGAAGTTTCAGTTTTGGAATTTCACTCATCCGTGTGCCAGTTTCCTTATGCTAGTAAAGAACTTTGAAAGACAATGGCTTCAGAGGTTTTTTACTAGCATAAGGAAACTACCGCTTTCTCTTTCTTTTCTGTTTTGGTGCCTGCCCCTAAAAGTTGTAGGAAGATATAGAACATCTGGCTAATTGTTGTTTATTGAATAAAAGTGGGAAAATTGAAGCTGGGTTTTTCCTTAGAAGATGGCCAACAACAGAGAAAATATCTCCCCGCCCCTTTAACCGACATCTCTTCTGGTTTGCACCAATGTGTGTAGTTAAATGGCAGTGACTCCAGTTGTGTCCATGTATTTCAGGCAGGAACGAGCCCATTATGATCAAACAAAATCTTCAGAATTTTGTTTCAGAAAACCAAAAACGCGAAGTCGGTTAAAAGCAGTGATGGGATTCAAGTAATTTAACAACCGGTTCTCTGCCCTAATAATTTCTTCCAACAATCAGTTTGCCAAACTGTTCAGAAAGTTAACAACCGGTTCTCCCGAAGTGGTGCGAACTGGCTGAATCCCACCACTGGTTAAAAGCCTTCCTCATGCTATACACTCACACTTTAGGAATGATAGCCTGGGCTACTAGGCCCCAAGACAAGGTGAAGTGTGCATAACATAAAACAACATGGTTGGAAGAGACCAAATCTAGAAAACTCCAAGGTCCAAATCATTCTGCATGATTTGGAGAGCTTTGGTTTTAACAGAGATATCAGGCCACAGGAGCTGCATTATAGGTTTTCTCGGGAGAACGGTAAAGGAAAACAAAACATTCCCAAGCAAACTGTTTTGACCTGATTGAGAGATAGAAAAATAGAATCATAGGGTTGGAAGAGAACTTGGAGGTCTTCTAGTCCATCCCTGCCCAATGTATACCATCCTGGGCAAATGGTTGCCCAATCTATTCTTGAAAACTGCCAATGACGGAGCACCCACAGCTCTAAGAAGTGAGCTATTCCATTGGTGAAATCAGTTAAATGAGGAGCCAGATTGTTGGGGGCAAGAGGCTGACTCTGTAAACCGCTTAGAGGGCTGTAAAAGCACTGTAAAGCGGTATATAAATCTAAGTGATAGTGCTCTCTTTGTGTTATCTTTCTCTCACTGTTTCTGTCTGTCTCTCTGTCTATCTATCTATCTATCTATCTATCTATCTATCTATCTATCTATCTAATCTATCATCTATATCTATCTCACTGTTTCTGTCTGTCTCTCTGTCTGTCTATCTATCTATCTATCTATCTATCTATCTATCTATCTATCTATCTATCTATCTATCTATCTATCTATCTTCTATCTAATCTATCATCTATATCTATCTATCATCTATCAGAATGTACTGCAGGCTGACTCTGCCCACTGCCAGGAGTTCGATCCTGACCAGCTCAAGGTTAACTCAGCCTTCCATCCTTCCGAGGTGGGTAAAATGAGAACCCAGATTGTTGGGGGCAAGAGACTGACTCTGTAAACCGCTTAGACAGCTGTAAAAGCACTGTAAAGCGGTATATAAGTCTAAGTGATAGTGCTCTCTATGTCTTACCTGTCTCTCACTGTTTCTGTCTGTCTGTTTATCTTTCTATCTGTCTGTCTACTATCTATCTATCTATCTATCTATCTATCTATCTATCTATCTATCTATCTATCTAATCTATCATCTATATCTATCATCTATCAGAATGTAGTACTGCAGGCTGACTCTGCCCACTGCCAGGAGTTCGATCCTGACCGGGTCAAGGTTGACTCAACCTTCCATCCTTCTGAGGTCGGTCAAATGAAGACCCAGATTGTTGGGGGCAAAAGGCTGACTCTGTAAACCGCTTAGAGAGGGCTACACAGCACTGTGAAGCGGCATATAAGTCTAAGGGCTATTGCTATTGTTCTGTAACCAACATTACACTGGTTAGGGAGGAAGCCCAGAATCCAAGAGACTGTACAGCCGTCCGTTTTATTATTTACATTTAAAATTATTCATTTGCTGTACAGTCATCTCCTGTATTGCACCGGGGGGCGGGGGGGCGGAGGGGGGAGGTGTTCTTGAAAAAGGAGGAAGATCATTCAATCAAGCCGGGCAGCGGGTAGATTTCTCTCTCACTTCGAAGCAGGCAACCAGGGAGGAAGGCACCATTCAAGCACTGATGTTTGGTTAAACAGCTGTGGACGCGTCATGCCGAGAAGTCCTGGGGTTCAGGGCATAGCCTTCAGCGTGGCCATGCGTGACCCCAGATTCTCTTGGAGGTAGTAGAAGAGGTGAAGTTCGTAGTGTTCTCCAGATTCGGGGACCCGGATACTGTGCCGCTCCTGCGGATAAATCTGGGGGAGGAAGAAAGGTAAAGAAATCCAGCTGTCAGCGTTCCAGGAAACCCCCTCTTCAAGTAAAGACTCCGAAGCAAGCATCTTTCAAAGTTCTTTTACCAGGTTAGGTAAACTGGCACATCTGGGGAAGTCCGAATCTAAGAGATCCGGGTCTTCCCTCAGTGAAACACACTCCAAAACCACCCCCTTGACCCCTCTGCCGATCACATGCTCCAATCACCAACTATCCCATCTCGAGACATCACTCCGACCACTCCTTCTCCAGATGCAGGACTGGCCTGACCTTGACCGGCAGGAAGAATGTTATTATGTCTAATGGCCCCTTCTACTAACCCACACCTCCTACTTTCCCACACATAAGAAAGTGGCAGCGTGGAAGCTTCCGGCCTAGTATGGCTTCCAAAGCTGACACCAGCTGTGACTGGGATGCAGAAGGCTGGGATCCAATCCTCAGGATCTCTGGGGAAGAGGGCGCCAGATGTTCACCCACGTCCTAGCACCTCAAGAAAATGTAGACTGTTTCTTTCCACCTAGAGCTACGGAAAGCCGAGCTGTTTCTTGCCAACCTTTGAGAAGGGGGGGAAATGATATCTACTTTCCCGCAAAACTGTCGTAAAATCTGATCGCGTGACCGAAGGATTCTGCAAATGGCAGTAAACATGGGTTGCCTAGCACCTGAGGTGTGGTCAGGTGACCCCTGAGGGACATCAGAGGAGTGGTCACGTGACTCTGAGGAAGTAACCATCAGGGCTGGGTTGTAACTCCCGTGTTCCAGGTCACAACAGGTACATCACAACGTCAAACAGCTACTAAGAAACAGTGGTAAATCAAGGACCACCTGCATACCACCTTTATTCATCCCAAATTCCTTTTGTAATTTCTCAGTTCTACAAGATTCTGAGGGTCTGAAAGAGCTGCAGGCTGTGGAAGCCAGGAGGAAAAGGGTTGACCTGGCTGGATTCATTTTATCAGGGGTACAAGAACAACATCTCTCTTGAGTGTTAGCCAGGAGCTCTCCGTGGTCCTGATCCTGCTTCAGCCTTGCCCCTTCTGTGAGATCCAGCCCAAACCAGACCCAACTGCATTTTAACCTTTGCAAAAATTTCTCTGCTACCTGGAGGTCGTAGGGTTTTCCGGCCCTGACCAGGAAGCTCAGCAAAATACTAGTATGTGCAAAATGAACATTTTCATCCAGGAATCCATGCAGTAGCAATAATCGGTTGGGCCTGATGAAACCGACAAAAAAAAAAAGGAAAAATGTAATTAGAAGTACAATCCAGCGGCTTCACAGAAATTAACTATTATATTTCCTGCAGATTTTCCCCCCCACATCTAGGAATGTAGTATTTTATAAAATCACCTAATGACCAAAAGAACGAACAAAAACCAATCAAAGGGAGCAACTGAGATAAAAAGCAAAGAGCTAAATCCAGCAACAATACTAGAACTGGTTTTCTTCTCAATAATTTCATCGCTCACACATATTTGTGACTCAGCTTCTAAGGCAGTGGTTCCCAACCGGTGTGCCGCGGCACTAAGGGGTGCCGTGAGATCTTTTGAGGGTGCCGCCAAAATTTCGGGGAAAAAATTGCATTCTCTCTTGGCGGGAGAGGGGGAGGGAGGGGACTACCGATGCACTCGGAGAAAGCATCGATCAAGGTTTGCTCTAACTCGCCCGGCTCTTTTTATTTTATTTTATTATTATTATTATTTTAAAAAAGAACCCCCTTCTTCAATTCAGACTCACACAAGACGCCGAGACCAGAGGATCTCGTTACAAGGGCTGTGAAGTGACGCTATCCGATCAACGCATGCGCAAAAGGCGCCTCGAGGCAAGACACCGCTCTCTGCGCATCGCCAAGCACTGACCTCAGGAAAATTTTGCTCCGAGAAATTGTGGGCGGAGAAATAAGAACTGCGGCCAAAAAGAGCAGCGTCGCCGCAGTTGCTGCATAACGTCTTTTTTTCTTTCTTTTTGCGCACCTCCGGCTTTTGGTTTCCTGGCAGCAGCGCGGGTTTGTGGAGAGCGAGGACGAGGGTCAGAGCAGGTAAGGGAGGGTGAGGGGGTCTCTCCTTTGCTATTCCTCCACGAGGACCCTAACGGAAGGAATACCGCCCGTTTGCAAGGCGTGCTTGGGCAGGGTTCTTTATTCCAGTCGGAATAAAAGCCACAGGCTAAAAGCCACAGGCTTAACATCAAAAGAGTGGGTGCTGTTTGCATGCCCTCCTGGGAGGCGGATTTTCATTCTCTAGTTTATTTTCATTTATTTTCTTTTCCTACCAGCCTCGAGGGGTTGGCGTTGAGTACCGTATCCCGTATATACAGTACAGGTAGTCCTCGACTTACGACCCCAAAGGAGCCTTCCTCTCCCAATTGATGTTGCTAAGGGAAAAATGGATTAAGTGAGTTTTGCCTCACTTTGCAACCTTTCTGGTCCTGTTTGTTAAGTGGATCACTGCGGTTGTTAAGTTTGCGGTTGTTAGTAACGCAGGTTGTTAAGTGGATCTGGCTTTCCCCCATTGACTAGGTCACAAAAGGGGATCATGTGACCTCCAGGAAAACTGCAGCTGGCATAAATACAAACTGGTTGTTGTCAAGCATCCAAATGTAAAATCACGTCACCGAAAGAGATGCTGCAATGGTTGTAAGTGTGGAAAATGGTTGGGAGTCACTTTTTTTCAATGCCGTCGTAACTTTGACTGGGGCCTGTGGCCTATTTCCTTATAAGGGTGCCGGGAACTTTTGAAAGGCTTTCCAAGGGTGCCTCAAACAAGAAAAGGTTGGGAACCACTGTTCTAAGGCATACTCAGGTAAATCATTTGTCAAAGCCATCACTGGAAAAAAAAACTTATTACAGGGAGTCCTCGATTTAAAACCACAATTGAACCCAAAATTTATGTGGTTAAGTGAGAAATTTGTTAAGTGACTTTTGCCCAATTTTATGACTTTTCTTGTTAAGTGAATCACTGTGGTTGTTAAATCAGCAACACGGTTGTTAAGTGAATCTGGCTTCCCCTTTGAATTTGCTTGTCAGAAGGTCACAAAAGGGATCACTAGACCCCGGGACATTGCGACCGTCATAAATACGAGTCAGTTGCCAAGTGCCTGAATTTTGATCACGTGACCCCAGGAATGTTGCAACGGTCATAAGGGTTAAAAAGGATCCTAAGTCATTTTTTTTCAGTGCTGTTGTAACTTTGAACGGCCACTAAGTGAACTGTTGTAAGTTGAGGACTACCTGTATTAGAGATATGCATGTTTTCTTTTTTCTTTTTACGCAAAAACATTTTTTATATTCTTTATTTAAGAATCACGTATACTTACTGCGAAGGGAATTTCTCTGCCTGCATAACTACGGAGCCCAAATAATAGCCCTGTTCGTTATCGTCTGGATGTCCCATGTAACGCTCGGTGTAACCCGTGTCGTAGAAAAGCCACAACGTGACCGGAGCACCCGCAACTGCAACCTGCACGAAGAAGAGTCAAGTTGGCTGTAAACATTTGGAAGGATTGTCTCGACTAGATCCCAGCCTATCCATTCCTTCTTGTCTTGCCAGAGGTAAAATACACTTATCTTCACTACCAGAGCGGAATTGTGAGCGCACGCCTCTTCTGCGCATGCGCAGAGGGTCAAAAACGGGACATGATGACCAGTGGTGTGTTGCTACCGGTTCGCTCCGGTTCGGGTGAACTGGTAGCAGCGGCAGCAGGAGGCTCCACCCACCAGCCCAGATGTCATCAAAAACTGTAGCAAACTGGTAGCGCCGGGAATTGAAACCCACTACTGGTGATGACATCCCAATGGGTGGGCGGGGCCTCCTGCTGCCAGCCCTACCAGCTCATGCGAGCCGGATAGATCCAGCTGGATTTCACCGCTGTGTCTTGCTTTCTGGTGCTTTGGAAAATAAGTTGACCCTCTCTTCTTTGTGGCAGCCCCTCAAATACTGGAATACCGCTATCATGTCAGCCCCGGGCCTTCTACGCCTCCACATCACACGTGCCCAGAGGAAGGGAATGGGCCACGGCAGGGGAACCAACCTTGAAGATCTCTGGCCTCTGCAGCAAGGCCACCAGGGAAAGAAATCCACCATAGGACCAACCATGAATGCCAACCCGGTCTAAATCGATGAACTCGTATCGGGAAGCCAAATACTGTAAGCCCTCCACTTGGTCACCGATTTCAATTTGTCCCTGTTGGAAGAGAAAAAATATCACCAAGTGTATAAATTAGAGAATAACAAGAGTTAGAAAGGACCTTGCTCAAACAGGAGACCTTATACAATTCTGGACAAAGAGCTGTCCTGTCTCTTCTTAAAAGCCTCCAGTGATGGAGCATCCACAACATTTAAATATAGAATTGAATAACAAAGTCGGAAGGGACCTTGTAAGTCATCTAGTCCAACCCCCTGCTCAAGCAGCAGACCCTATACCATTTGTGACAAATGGCTGTCCAGTCTCTTCTTGCAAGCTTCCAGTGATGAAGCCCCCACAACATCCGAAGGCAACTTCTGTTCCACTGGTTGATTGTTCTCACTGTCAGAAAATCTATCCTTGATCAGTTTCCATTCACTGTTTCTTGTCTGGTCTTCAGGTGTTTTGGAAAATAGGTATGACCTCCACCTCTATGTGACAGCCCCTCAAATACTGGAACACTGCTACTTCTAATAATATTTACTATTAATAATATAATATAAATAATATTTACTATTGTGTTGTAAATGTTGTACCTTGATGAATGTATCTTTTCTTTTATGTACACTGAGAGCCTATGCACCAAGACAAATTCCTTGTGTGTCCAATCACACTTGGCCAATAAAAATTCTATCTATCTATCTATCTATCTATCTATCTATCTATCTATCTATCTATCTATCTATCTATCTATCTATCTATCTATCTATCTATCTATCTTCTGAAGGCAAGCTGTTCCACTGTTTAATTGCTCCCACTGACAGGAAATTTCTCCTTAGTTCTAGATTGGATCTCTCCTTCATAAGTTTCCATCCGAAACTTCTTGTCCCGCTTTTAGGATGAGGCCGGCGTCCTTACTCAAGTATGGAAAGGATAAATGAACTCCAGCTGCTCTCTTCACATTCCCAGCTAAAAAGAACTTCACTCTGGCTTGTATGTTTATTCACTGTTAATGTTTACCATCACTTTTGAGGGCTCTGCTCTCCCCCCAACTGAGAATGAGAGCAGAGAAACAGAAAACAGGTAGGACTTCAACTCCCAGAATTCTTTAGTCAGCAGTCTGACTCAGTCTGGTTGCCAAGGTTCCAAGTAACACCCACAACGAAAGAAAATTCCAAGGCTTGAAATTCCTCAAAGCTACATTTTATTAGAGATGTCATATTGGCACAACTAGGAAAACCCAACTCTGAAAGTTCCAGGTTTTCCCCACCCAAAGAAAAGTCCAAGTCCCTGATCAACACCCATATGTCCATCACATGGTCCAATCAAACATTGTCCCAACTGGAGATGCCTCCCAATTCCAGCCCTCCACGTGCAGGGCAAGATGTCCTTGGCTCTCAGAGAAAAGAATGTTATTTTGACTATATATCACCCATGCTCCATACAATCCCCCCTCCCAACTTCCCACAGCAGTAAATGTGGCATGTCTGAAGGCCTAACACTAAAGATGGCTTCCAGGCCTGACATTGGTCCAGAGGACACCCAAAATTACAAAAAAGACTCATGAAAGGGCCATTGGTCCCTTTCAGCATTTGCTACCTCCATTCATGAGACAATTTACCATCTTGTATTTGAAGGCACCTTCAAAGGTCAGGCCCCGGTGGCAGGAACCTCGGTTGTCCAGCACCACGACCACATAGCCCAGGGAAGCCAGCGTGTTTAGTCGGAAATATTTGACCCCTTTAAAGCAGTTGTTTACAAGCTGCACCTGTAAGGAGGCATGAAAAGATCGTCATCCTTTTTATTCATCAGCGAACAATAAAAAGACATAAATAATCACATCTTGGACTGGTGTTTTTTGGAAATTCAGATTCCAGCCAAGAAGTTGGAAATATTCAAATATTCATGTAAATTACGACATGCTGAATAAATCCCACAGTTAATGTCCAAACAGAATGTTTTTTTTATCTTCCTAAAATGGATAGTACTCATTCAGGGGTGAAATGTAAAATTTGTTACTACCGGTTCTGTGGACGTGGCTTGGGGGGGTAATGTGACTGGGTGGATGTGGCCAATTTTGTTTTTTTACTTTTAAAAGCGTTTTTTCTACAACCTCTTTGGCTGAAGAAGTTGTTTAAAAAAATGCTTTTAAAGGGTTCTGACGTTCCCAGCTGAGTTGCCTGATTGCCAGAACCTTTTAAAAGCATTTTTTAAACAACCTCTTCGTCTGAAAAGGTTGTAGAAAAATGCTTTAATGAAGCTGAGGCGATCATCAGAGCTTTTTCTTTTAAAAGCATTTTTCAGCCAAAGAAAAATGCTTTTAAAAGTTAAAAAACCTCTGATGATCAGCTCAACTAACAAGTGAGGCACGGATTTTTGCTACTGGTTCTCCGAACCACCCACCTCCATCGCTCTACCGGATCAGGTGATTCGGTCTGAACCGGGACCATTTCACCTCTGTACTCATTCATGGCATAGGGGCCGCGGTGTGGCTCAGGCTGTAAGAAGCCTGTTATTAAAACACAGCTGCCTGCAATTACTGCAGGTTCTAGTCCCACCAGGTCCAAGGTTGACTCAGCCTTCCATCCTTTATTAAGGTAGGTAAAATGAGGACCCAGATTCTTGGGGGGGCAATAAGTTGACTTTGTAAATAGGAAACAAATAGGATGAGACTATTGCCTTACACATTGTAGGCCGCCCTGAGTCTTCGGAGAAGAGCGGGATATAAATGTAAATAAAAAAATAATAAAAAAATAATAAAAAATAAAATAAAAAAATGGTTGTGAAAAATAAACCAAACACAGTTTTCCCCATCTCCATGTGCTCGACTTGACATTAAGAATAGATTTTATCTTTTATCTCTAAATTTCGTTCCAGAGAACTTACATAAGTGAGATGATAACCTCCACCATCTTATCATGATTATGATTTCTATTACAGGAAGTCCTGTAAGAGGTAGAGCTTTTTGTTTCGAAGTTACAGCGGCATTCAAAAATATGACCCTTTTTCACACCGTTGCACCATCCCCATTGTCACAGGATCAAAATTTGGAGGTTTGGCAACTGGCATGAACTTAAGACAGTTTCAGCGTCCCAGGGTCTCATCATGTCAGTGATTTTCTGACAAGCAAAGTCAATAGGGAAGCAGTGGTTCACTTAACAACGGTGGCAAGGAAAGCCATAAAATGGAGCAAAACTCAGTGAACAACTGTCCTGCTTTGCAACGGAAATTTTGGACTCAGTTATGGTTGTAATTCAAGGACTGCCTGTACTCTAGTGGTTTCCACTTTCAGGTGACAGTTCTCAATTCTAAAACACCGAATCATTTATGGGATATAAACCCTTTCTGTAAATACAGACCATTCCTCAAAATACAAACTCACCTGTGGGCCCCCATAGATGAAAAGCACCGTGGGGTATTTCTTCCCAGGTTGTAAATCATGGGGCTTGTACATCATCCCATAAAGCACAAAGCCTGAGGAGCTCTCAAAAGAGAAGATCTCCGGTGGGACGTAATCTGGGAGAGATCCTGCAGGAAGCAGAGAAAGGCATTGTCAGAGGGAGGGAGGGAGGGAAGGAGAGAGAGAGAGAGAGAGAGATCCCAAAGCTATCTGCAAGAAGTCAGATTTAAATTGGGAGCAAACTGGTTTCAAAAGGCTGAAATATGGCGCATGGGACAAATGGGACACCTGAATTAGGTCTCAATGCCCATTTCTGCAGTTTCAGGAGATCCAGAAATGTTTTCCACTAAAAAATAAATGCCTTCTTTCCTTTTCTTCCTTCCTTCCTTCCTTCCTTCCTTCCTTTCCTTTCCTTTCCTTTCCTTTCCTTTCCTTTTTTATCTTCCTTTCCTTTTCTTTCCTTCCTTTCATCTCTTCTTCCTTTCCTTTCCTTTCTTTTCCTTTCTTTTCCTTTCTTTTCCTTTCTTTTCCTTTTTATCTTCCTCTCCTTTCCTCCCTTTCCTTTCCTTTCCTTTCCTTTCCTTTCCTTTCCTTTCCTTTCCTTTTTTATCTTCCTTTCCTTTTCTTTCCTTCCTTTCATCTCTTCTTCCTTTCCTTTCCTTTCTTTTCCTTTCTTTTCCTTTCTTTTCCTTTCTTTTCCTTTCCTTTCCTTTCCTTTCCTTTTTTATCTTCCTCTCCTTTCCTCCCTTTCCTTCCTTTCTTTCCTTTCCTTTTTATCTTCCTTTCCTTTTTCCCTTCCTTTCATCTCTTCTTCCTTTCCTTCCTTTCCTTTCTTTCCTTCCTTTCATCTCTTCTTCCTTTCCTTTCCTTTCTTTCCTTTCTTTCCTTTCTTTCCTTTCCTTTCCTTTCCTCCCTTTCCTTCCTTTCCTTCCTTTCCTTTTTTATCTTCCTTTCCTTTTTTCCCCTTCCTTTCATCTCTTCTTCCTTTCCCTTCCTTTCCTTTCCTTTCCTTTTTTATCTTCCTTTCCTTCCTTTCCTTCCTTTCCTTTCCTTTCTTTCCTTTCCTTTCCTTTCCTTTTTTATCTTCCTTTCCTTTCCTTTTTTATCTTCCTCTCCTTTCCTCCCTTTCCTTTCTTTCCTTTCCTTTTTTATCTTCCTTTCCTTTCCTTTCCTTTCCTTTCCTTTCCTTTCCTTTCCTTTCCTTTCCTTTCCTTTCCTTTCAATTCCATTCCATTCCATTCCATTCCCTTTTCTTCAAGTGTCCAATTTCCCACAATAAAAGCCAGAGTTTCTGCCTTCTGGCACAAAGCAATTTTCCTTCCTTCCCTCTCAATTTCTTTCCTCCCTTCCTCCCTCCCTCCCTCATAAAACCAGAATGCAGCTGAGCGTTGCAAGCCCCACAGCACCCTGAGCATTCCTCCTAGATCAGAGTCATGCCCGGCCTCCAAGAGAAAATCACCTACCTGAAGAATTCAAAATGGTGGCCCAGAATTCCTTGCCCCTGTGAGCAATCCCTTCTTCCAGTCCAGTCAGTTTGTAGAGGGAGACTTGGTGAGGGCATTTCTGGTTACTGAATTTACATATAACCATGTCGCAGTTCTGCAAAAAGAAAGAGAAATCATTAAGAGAAATTTTAAACCTGGCCTAATTCAATAAGTTTTTTAAATATTGTTTTTATCTTGTATTTATTCTTGTGTTTTTATCAGGCTGTAAACCGCCCTGAGTCCTTCGGGAGATAGGGCGGTATAAAAATTTGATTAAATAAATAAATAAATAAATAAAATAAATACCAGACCCCTAAACCAATGGCTGGCTTGCATTCCAGTTCCTTCTTCACTTTTCCTCAAAGACAAGGTCAACTCTACTACAGCTGGACCTCCGTTTCTTCATGATAGAGCAAATCTCCAACCAAATGTTTCTCAACCATGGCAACTTGAAGATATGTTGACTTCAACTCCCAAAATTCCCCAGCCAGCATGGACAACGGGGTGAAATGCTGTGAAGTCTGCTACTGGTTCGCTTTGCTACCGGTTTACTTTGCGCATGCATGCGCGGTGTACACCACACATGTGCTTTGCGCACAGGCGCACTGCAGGCACTGGAAAAGGAGGATTAAGAAGACTTTTCTGAGTCTTCAAAGGTAAGTAGAACAAGGGGGGGAAACAGCTGTGCTGCACGATTTAGATTCGCTAGAGAGCAGGATTTCCTGCTTTCTAGCGAATATAAATCGTGCGGCAAAGCTGATCGTCGGAAATATCAGTTCGCCTGAACCTATAGCATTTTTTTACACTACCGGTTTGCCTGAACTGGTAGCATTTATTATTACCGGTTCAGACGAACTGGTCCGAATTGGTATCATTTCAAACCTGATGGACATCTGTGAAGACCCAGCTCTCTGGAAAAGGCTCTAAAAAGCTGGGAAAGGTGGAAGGGAAGAGAAGAAGAGAATGTCCAGCAGCAACGTGGAGGGACCAGATGTAGTGGTTTCTGACTCCCAGAAAGCTGGCTGGAGAATTCTCGGAGTTGAAGTCCGCACAGTTTCAAGTTGCCAAGACTAAAAAACACTGACTTAGCTATCCTGCCACTGGCTTCAAATGAAGGGAATTCCAGTCCCCAACACAAATGGAGATGCTGACAAATAGAAGAAGGTTCTTAAAGGCCAAATCTAACTTCCTGCAAAGCTATTGTGCAAACCATCTGCGTTTCCTGTGTCGGATGAGGAGAGCACATCTTTCTTCTTCTGGCCTGGCCACTTTTTACAGAGGCACAATTGAGATCATTTTAACAAACTGCATCCCCATTTGGTTTGGTGGCAGCAGAGCCTGACATAGAAAGTCCATACAGAGAGTGGTGAGGACAGCCAAGAAGATTATAGGAAGCTCACTTCCTGTTATTCAGGGTGCTGCTTATAAGCGCTATGAGCTTAGAGCTCAAAGCATCATTAGAGCCCGCACACACTCACTTTATGGCCTGTTTTTATTGCTCCCCTCTGAGAGAAGGTTTCAAAATATTTCTACCAGGATTACCTGATTCTGTAACTACTTTGTTCCCTGTGCCATTCGTCTGGTAAACTCGCAAGATTGATTTTTCTTGCCATATTACATGTATACATCCAAACTAGACTGTGTTGTTTCTCCGTGTCGTATAATATATGTGGGTATATGCATAATTATGTATGTATGTACTGTATTTTTCGGAGTATAAGATGCATCTTTTTTCCCCAAAAAAGAGGGTAAAAATCTGGGTGCGTCTTATACTCTCAAAGTAGCCCTGCCCAGCTTCTCAAATGGAGTTCAGAGGCTGGAAAAAGCATCAGAAACGAAGCTTCAGAAAAGAAGCCCCCAAACAGAGCTTCAGAGGCTTTTTTTCTGAAGCTGTTTCGGAGGCTTTCAGAGGCAGAAAAAAGTTTTTTTCTGAAACGAAGTTTCAGAAGTTTCGGAGGCAAAAAAAAAAAAGCCAAAAAAAACAAGGCACAGAGCTCAGAACCAAGGAACCTGTTGCTAAAATTCACCACTGGGAACAGCTGATTGGGGGTGTTCCGGGAGGCCGCTCCATCTGCCAATAAGCTTTTTTCTTATTTTCCTCCCTGAAAACTAAGGTGCGTCTTATACTCCGAAAAATACTCCGGTATGAATTTATTTATTTAGTCATGTTTATGTAGTATATATTGGAGGTGGTGACCCTTTGAACAGTTGTATGCAATGAAATTTCATTTCAATGTATGCCAATTGGTGTACAATGTGACAATAAATAATAAAATAAAATAAATAGTGTACAAAAGTGACAATAAAGTTATTCTATCGATTTTCTTACTGTTGACTTTGTGGGTTGTAGACCCTAACTACTACGGTGTATAAACAAAGCGTTATAACATGGATCTACGTGTGAAGGTTGATCTTGCTTATTTCCACAAAGTGGGATATATCAACCCAACTTCAGACTGAGTCTGAACATCATGCTCCGATAACTTCACTTGGTATACAGCAAACACTGTAGAACAGGGGTCTCCAACTTTAGCAACTTTAAGACTTGTGGACTTCAACTCCCAGAGTTCCTCAGCCAGCTTTGCTGGCTGAGGAACTTTGGGAGTTGAAGTCCTAATCTTAAAGTTGCCAAGGTTGGAGACCCCTGCTGTAGAATTTAATGGACAAACTCTCAATAGCTAAGTTCACACATCTGGCTGAGCAAAAAGAATATTGCTGCTTGGCGCAATATCTGTCTGTCTCCTCTATGGGTAGTCCTTGACTTACAACCACAATTGAGGCCAACTTTTGTGTTGCTAAGCAAGACTGTTGTTAAGTGATTTTTGACATATTTTATGACCCTTCTTGCCACCTTTGTTCAGCGAATCACTGCCGTTGTTAAGTTAGTAACATGGTTGTTAAGTGAATTTGGCTTCCTCATTGACGTTGCTCATTAGAAGGTCACAAAAGGGGATCCCAGGACACTGCAATTGTCATAAGTACATGCCATTTGCCAAGCATCTGGAATTTTGATCATGTGATCATAGGGATGCTACAATGGTCGTAAGTGTGAAAGATGGCCGTCAATTACTTTTTTCAGTGCTGCTGTAATTTCAAATGGTCACTAAATGAGTCGAGGACTACCTGTACCAAATTTACGATCAGGACAGGACCTTCTCAAGAAGATAACCAGGTTCCCTTGTAGACCGGCCCTTTTCATGGTGGCATGATAGATTAGAACAGTGTACCTGACTAACATAGCAAGCATGTGAGAAACCGTGTTCGGTCAGCCGCTGAATTTCTCCAGGGTTCTCGTAGCTAACGACATATAAGTGGTGTTCCAAGGGAGAATCTCTTGTACCTTCAAAATATACCAGTTTGTTAACTTCATCCACCTGGATCTGATTAAAAAACAGAAGCAAAAAACAGAAGTGACCCACATTTCTACCATCAAGGATATCGAAGCAGCCAAGTCAGTTTTTAGCTTTACGGCCTGATAAGGAAGTTAATGCAGAATTACCTATTGCAGGGGTCTCCAACCTTGGCAACTTTAAGACTTGTGGACTTCAACTCCCAGAGTTCCTCAGCCAGCTTTGCTGGCTGAGGAACTTTGGGAGTTGAAGTCCACAAGTCTTAAAGTTGCCAAGGTTGGAGACCCCTGCTGTAGAACTTAATGGACAAACTCTCAATAGCTAAGTTCACACATCTGGCTGAGCAAAAAGAATATTGCTGCTTGGCGCAATATCTGTCTGTCTCCTCTATGGGTAGTCCTTGACTTACAACCACAATTGAGGCCAACTTTTGTGTTGCTAAGCAAGACTGTTGTTAAGTGATTTTTGACATATTTTATGACCCTTCTTGCCACCTTTGTTCAGCGAATCACTGCCGTTGTTAAGTTAGTAACATGGTTGTTAAGTGAATTTGGCTTCCTCATTGACGTTGCTCATTAGAAGGTCACAAAAGGGGATCCCAGGACACTGCAATTGTCATAAGTACATGCCATTTGCCAAGCATCTGGAATTTTGATCATGTGATCATAGGGATGCTACAATGGTCGTAAGTGTGAAAGATGGCCGTCAATTATTTTTTTCAGTGCTGTTGTAACTTCAAATGGTCACTAAATGAGTTGAGGACTACCTGTACCAAATTTATGGTCAGGACAGGACCTTCTCAAGAAAATAACCAGGTTCCCTTGTAGACCGGCCCTTTTCATGATGACATGATAGATTAGAACAGTGTACCTGACTAACATAGCAAGCATGTGAGAATCCGTGTTCGGTCAGCCGCTGAATTTCTCCAGGGTTCTCATAGCTAACGACATATAAGTGGTGTTCCAAGGGAGAATCTCTTGTACCTTCAAAATATACCAGTTTGTTAACTTCATCCACCCGGATCTGATTAAAAAACAGAAGCAAAAAACAGAAGTGACCCACATCAAGGATATCGAAGCAGCCAAGTCAGTTTTTAGCTTTACGGCCTGATAAGGAAGTTAATGCAGAATTACCTATTGCAGGGGTCTCCAACCTTGGCAACTTTAAAGCCTGGAATTCTGGGAGTTAAGTCCACCAGGTTTAAAGTTGGCAAGGTTGGAAACCCCTGACCTAGAATAGAATAGAATAGAATTCTTTATTGGCCAAGTGTGATTGGAGACACAAGGAATTTGTCTTGGTGCATATGCTCTCCGTGTACATATAAGAAAAAATACCTTCATCAAGAATCATAAGGTACAGAATTAATAGAATAGAATAGAATAGAATAGAATAGAGTAGAGTAGAGTATAGAGTAGAGTAGAGTAGAGTAGAGTAGAGTAGAGTAGAGTAGAGTAGAGTAGAGTAGAGTAGAGTAGAATAGAATAGAATAGAATAGAATTCTTTATTGGCCAAGTGTGATTGGACATACATGGAATTTGTCTTGGTACATATGCTCTCAGCATACATAACAGAAAAGATACCTTCTCTCAGGTAAAGGTTCCCACACACATACGTGCTAGTCGTTCCTGACTCTAGGGGGCGGTGCTCATCTCTGTTTCAAAGCCGAAGAGCCAGCGCTGTCCGAAGATATCTCCGTGGTCATGTGGCTGGCATGACTCAATGCCAAAGGCGCACTGAACGCTGTTACCTTCCCACCAAAGGTGGTCCCTATTTTTCTATTTGCATTTTTTTATGTGCTTTCGAACTGCTAAATTGGCAGAAGCTGGGACAACTAACGGGAGCTCACCCTGTTATGTGGATTCGAACTAGGGATTCAAACAGCTGAACTGCCGACCTTTCGATCGACAAACTCAGCGTCTTAGCCACTGAGCCACTGCGTCCCTATCTAGAATCATTACGTATCCACAAACGAATTAAGTCCAGCACTCCTGGGATTGCCACTGAACTAGCTCTAACCAGATGCTGACTGTTAGTTGAGAAGATTCCTTGGCAATAAATTTTAGCCATAAATCAGTTAAGCTGCTCCATCTTCAGAAATGAGACAGGCCTTCACACAAGAAACAAAGAAGGGTATTGCTGCTATATAGGAAGTCCTCACTAAATGACCACTAATTTGGGTTTTGCGCCTGGCAAAACCCAGATATTTTATGAACTAGCAGCCTTATGTGGCTATGGGACACATAAAATAACACAATAATCTCATGCAAACGATGAAGAGTTTAAAAGTCCAGTTGAATGTTATAAACATTCAGGGATCGGTTCTCTCGCCTCTCCTATTCAACATCTATATGAAGCCGCTGGGTGAGGTTATCCGTGGTTTCGGGGTGGAGTGCCATCTGTACACTGATGATACTCAGCTGTACATCTCCACCCCGAGCCACCCCAACGAAGCCGTCAAGGTGATGTCTTGAAGCCGTGCGGGTCTGGATGGGGAAGAACAGGCTCCAGCTCAACCCATCCAAGACAGAGTGGCTGTGGATGCCGGCGTCCTGGTACAGTCAGCTTACACCATCGCTGACTGTTGGGGGTGAATTACTGGCCCCCAGGGGGAGGGTGCGCAACTTGGGCATTCTCCTGGACGACCGGCTGTCCTTAGAGGAACATCTGACGGCCATCGCCAGGGGAGCATTTTATCAGGTTTGCCTGATTCGCCAGTTGCGTCCCTTCCTAGATTGGGACTCCTTACGCACGGTCACTCATGCCCTCGTCACTTCCTGTCTGGACTATTGCAATGCTCTCTACATGGGGCTCCCCTTGAAGAGCACCAGGAGGCTCCAGCTAGTCCAGAATGCAGCTGCACGGGTGATAGAGGGAGCACCACATTGCTCCCATTGCCGGTAGCCTTCCAGGTGCAATTCAAGGTGCTGGTTATCACCTTTAAAGCGCTCCATGGCTTAGGACCGTGCTTCTGCCACCGATAGCCTCCCATTGACCTGTCCGCTCCCGCAGGGTGGGCCTTCTCAGGGTGCCGTTGACCAAACAATGTCGGTTGGAGGCCCCCAGGGGGAGAGCCTTCTCTGTGGCAGCACCGGCCCTTTGGAATGAACTGCCTCCGGGGTTATGCCAACTCCCTGACCTCCAGACCTTCAAACGCGAACTTAAGACCTTATTATTTCATCGTGCGGGACTGGCCTAAGCGAAATTTTAAATGGAAATTTTAAATGGGTTTTATGTCGGTCTATGACCGTTTTAGCGTGATTTGGCCTATTGTAAATATTTGGTTTTAATTTTGCTTTTAAATTTGTTGTTTGTACTTTGTGTTGGTTTTTAATATGGCTGTAAACCGCCCTGAGTCCTTCGGGAGAAGGACGGTATAGAAATTAAATTATAAATAAATAAATAAATAAATAAATAAATAAATAAATAAACTGAAGAAAAGGGAGACCAAGCAGCTTACGTTTGAGCCGTGTCGGCCAAGCACTTCCCATTCTCCACTGGTGAGGGTCAGCTCTTCTTTGACATGACATAAGAAGTCACCTACAAGGAGATCAAAGTTACGGGAGTCCATCAGTGCTCTTTCCCAGCTCAACTAAGCAACATCATTCTGAACATAGAAGAGGCATGCAAGAAATTGGAACAACACGCAAATATCTATGGAGATTCTCAGTCATCCAGGTCATGGTTGTCCCAAAGGTGCTTTTTCTTTTTTTTAATTTTTTTATTGTTTTATTGTGATACACAATCTGACAAACACACAGCATATAACATATAAATATCTCCTATTTTTAAACAATGTTTCTTAGTTGTCTTCTTTCGCTTTTATACCTTTCCCCCCCATATCTCATTTATTTTTATTTTTATTTTCTTATCCCATTTTCTGTATTTACATTAAATTGTCTAATACTAATAGCTTTACTTTTCTAGATTCTTATATGTTTGTTATCTACATATTGTACATTTCTAATTTCTCCCCTTTATTTCCCGTCCCCCTTTATTTCTAATCTCAAGCCATTCATATCGTTTGCTCCAGATTATATAGTAATCTATCTCTTCTTTCTCTTTAATTTCTTTTGTTAATTTGTCCATTTCGGCACCTTCTAAAACTTTCCCTATCACTTCTTCATCTGTTGGTATCTTTTCCTGTTTCCAATTTTGTGCATATGTTCTTCATGCAGCTGTTATAATGTGTAAAATCAGATATTTTATTTCTTTGGTGTATGTTTTCGTAAAGATTCCTGGTAAAAATGTTTCCGGCTCACTTTCAATTGGTTGTTCTGTTATTTTTTTCTAGCCATTTTTAAAATATTTGCCCAGAATTTTTTTGCCGCCGGACACGTGCACCATAGATGGCAGTATATTCCCTGAGGGTTTTTTTTTTTGCATTTCCAACATGTTGAATTATTATTTGGGAACAAAAGGTGCTTTTTCAAGGGGCTTTCTGGTTTTTCTTTGAAGACGTTTCACTTCTCATCCAAGAAGCTTCTTCAGTTCTGACTTGGATGGTGGGGAATGGAAGGATTTATACTCCTTGCGGTCATCTGGCTGCTAGCACTCTTTCAAAAGTTTGAAAGAAGGGTCAAGGAGGCCATCTAGACTGAACAGCCCTCTCTCAACAGAGGGGGAGGGATATGACATCCTCTATCTCCAATCTACAACACAGTTGTTTCAGGAGTTCCATGAAGGCTCCACATCCATTTGCACCACTCAGGTGACCCTGAGGGCACAGAGAAACCTCCAAGTGGCCTCAATGACCCTCTAAAAGGATGCAAATGACCAGGTGTCTGCAAGGAATATAAATCTTTTCATTCCCAACTATCCGGTCAGAAGCTTCTTGGATGAGAAGCGAAACGTCTTCAAAGAAAAAACAAGAAAGCCCAGTTGCTTCCTGAAAAAGCACCTTTGGAACAAACATGACCTGGTTGACTGAGGGCCTCCATAGACCTTTAAGCTGTGCACTTTGGGATGAACACCCTTCAAATGGTGCGGAAGTATGAATGGATTTTACAGAAAAAATTGCAGACTACAGGAACCATTTGTGTTTTGAGTTTTAGATGCAGGCAACACAGATTCATCCCCAACAGCCTGCACCTGGGGGCAGAAAACATCCTGCAGCCAAGAAGGTTCCACATCTGTTTGCACTACTCAGATGACCCTGAGGACACAGATAAACCTCCAAGTGCTTCAACGACCCTCTAAAAGGATGCAAATGATCAGAAATCTGCAAGGAACGTCAACCCTTCCATTCCCCACCATCCAGTCAGAGCTGAAGAAGCTTCTTGGATGAGAAGCGAAACGTCTTCCATGAAAAACCAGAAAGTCCAGTTATTTCTTGAAAACAAGCATCTTTAGGAACACCGTCCAAGTTACTTCTTATTCCAATAAAAGATTTGGCAGTTAGCCAGACAGGGCACCAAAGGAAATTGCTCCGTCTTCAGAAAAGAGATAGGCCTCCACTTCACACCTATTGTTCTGTCTCCTTCCCCACTTCGGAGCAACGAGCTGGCCTTCAGCCAGTGGATTCATGGCTCTTATCAGTCCTGGCAGAGAAATCGCAGCTGCTTGCCAAAGTTCAAACAAGTGATTCGCAGAGTAAGACTTCAGCTCTCTTTGAAACAGTTCAGCTAATCTTTTGCTCCCCGTGGAGTGCGAGCAGTCCCAAAGCTCCTTATATATCCTGTGGGGTGGGGCTCCTGCCCCACCCTTCCCTTTGATGATGCCGCCTCTCTAATCTTCTGAAGCGCGGGTTAATCCAAGCTTGATTATTATCAGCTGTGTCTGAAGGCGTAGCCTGAGGAAGGGAGGAATCAGGGGATGACGGCCTCATTACATCCTCCGACTGGCCTGGTTCTGGCTCCTGGAGCCGGGCCAAAGGCATCAGTGCTCCCAAGGTAAGCCTTACCGGCCCTTCCTCCTCACTCTCAGAGTAACTTTTGGGCATGGGGCCAGGTTCGGGGGCTGGAGTCACACCACCTATATAGTCTTGCTGCCTTACAGGTAGTCCGCAATTAACAACCGCCATTGGGCCCAGAATATTGGGTGTAAGTTATTGCAGCCATTAAGCGGTCACCATGTGACATGACTCACTTTTTTCAGTGCCGCTGTTAACTTTGAACGTAAAGAAGTTGTTGTAAGTTGAGGACTACCTGTATTGAATTTGAGACCTTCTGCATGCACACCTAACTTCTTCCATTTATTTAGACCCAGAAGCAAAACAGGGAGTTACTTGGAGATGGAAATCCCCCCGAAGATCGTCTGTATTTGCTCGCTTTCAAAATGGTGGAGATTTTGTACAGATGTCGGAACCCCGTTTTGCACTCGGAGGCAAAGATGAATTCTATCACATCCTCGTGAGTTTGGGGAAAAACATGGAAGATATCATGGATCTGTGGAAATAAAGAAGAGCTGCAAGTCAAAATAAAGACTAGGAAAATTAGGAGGGTTAGTTCAAACTGGTACTAGTTTATTTACAAGTAGTTCTCCACTTACAACTGATCTCTTAATGGCTATTCTACAGTTCTACAGAGGAACTATTGAGTCTGTCATCTGCACCTCTGTAACTGTCTGGTTTGGTTCTGCAACCCAACAAGACAGACAAAGAAAGGATAATTAGATCTGCAGAAAAAACAATGGCTATCCACCTGGCTTCCACTGAGGACCTGTATACTGCACGAGTCAAAAAGAGGGCTGTGAAAATATTTACAGACCCCTCACATCCTGGACATAAATTGTTTCAACTTCTACCCTTAAAACGACGCTATAGAGCACTGCACACCAGAACAACTAGACACAAGAACAGTTTTTTCCCAAATGCCATCACTCTGCTAAACAAATAATTCCCTCAAAACTGTCAAACTATTTACTAAGGCTACACTACTATTACCGTATATACTCGAGTATAAGCCGAGTTTTTCAGCACGTTTTTTGTGCTGAAAAACGTCCCCTCGGCTTATACTCGAGTCTACGTCTTCGGGAACCCCGCACAGGAGGGGGTACCGAACGGACTCCATGGGAGGGAGGAGGCGGGCCCGCCGAGGTCTCGCGGATTTGTCGCCCCAGGCCGCCCCCATTCCCGTGTCTGGTGGGCGGACGGCGCAAACTTGGCGGGCTGTGCATTGGCGCTGGGAAGCCCTGGTGGTGCAGTGTTCCCGTTCGCCTGGCCTCCGTCCTCCGATCTCCTGCGCTGGGAGCGGCGGCGAGCCAGCAACCGGGCACCGCGGACTTTGGCAAGGAGGAAGGTGGGAGGCGGAGCTGCCGGCTGTGGGGGTTGAGGCGTGCAAGAGGAGTGGCGTGGAAAGGCCTTTTTGTGTGTGTGCGTGTGTGTGCGCCTGTGTGCCCTAGGGAGGAAGCGGAGCTGCCGGCTGTGTGGGGGTTGAGGCGTGCAAGAGAGCGCCTCCTCCTCTTCCTCCACGCTCGCTCCTCTTGCACGCCCTCAACCCCACCATCCCCCACCCTCTCCAGCGTGAAGGTCACCTCCTCCTCTTCCAGGCGGCGGCGGCGGCGGCTCGGCTCCGGCTCGGCGGGCGCCACAGCCGGCAGCTCCGCTTCCCTCCACTGGTCCCAGTCCAGCGAGCGGTGGCGACATGCGGCGCGCTCCGCTTTCACCGTTCGGCTGGATTGGGACCGCAACAGGTCGCGGCGGGCGGGGAGCCGCCAGCCTTCTCGGCTGAGGGAGGGAGGTTTCCCGAGCGGTGGCGTCGGCCGCCGAAGGCTGGCGGCTCCCCGCCCGCGCGCGACCCAGCCAAGCGGTCCCAATCCAGCGAGCGGTGGCGGGCGGCGCTCGGCATGTCGCCACCGCTCGCTGGACTGGGACCGGTGGGAGGAAGCGGAGCTGCCGGCTGTGGCGCCCGCCGGAGCGGAGCCGCCGCCGCCTGGAAGAGGAGGAGGTGACCTTCACGCTGAGAGGTGGGATGGTGGGGTTGAGGCGTGCAAGAGGAGCGAGCGTGGAGGAAGAGGAGGAGGCGCGCCTCTTGCACGCCCTCAACCCCCACAGCCGGCAGCTCCGCTTCCTCCCTAGGGCACACAGGCGCACACACGCACACACACAAAAGGCCTTTCCACGCTCACTCCTCTTGCACGCCCTCAACCCCCACACAGCCGGCAGCTCCGCTTCCTCCCTAGGGCACACAGGCGCACACACACGCACACACACACAAAAGGCCTTTCCACGCCACCTCTTGCACGCCTCAACCCCCACAGCCGGCAGCTCCGCTTCCTCCCACCTTCCTCCTTGCCAAAGTCCGCGGTGCCCGCCGTCGCTGGCTCGCCGCCGCCTCCCAGCGCAGGAGATCGGAGGACGGAGGCCAGGGCGAACGGGAACAGCCCACGCCCAAGAGGGAAAGGGAGCGAGTGGGTGGGTGGCTGGGACGAGACCCCACCACAAACACACACACACACGCCCGTGAGGCGTCTTGCTTGCATGTCACACACACGCACCGCTCGCTGGGAAAAAAAAGGATGGATGGATGGATGGAAGTAAGGAAGGAAGGATGGATTGATGGATGGAGGCGACCGCTTTGAAGCGCAACCTTCTCCCGCAACTAAGGGGGTCAATGTTTTCCCAATCCTAGGGTGTGGGGAAACAGTCATTCTTTCTTCCCCCCTAGTCTCTCCCGAGATCGCACTGCAGCGCCCATCATCCCCAGCCGGCAATCTGAGCTCGTGCCATCGATGTGGTCCTTGAACTTCCCCCTCCTAGGATGGCCGGCGTGGGAGGTGTGGGGGTGGTAAAACGGCCAGGAGAAAGCTTTCGCTCTTTTCGAGAGGTCCTCTTGGAAGGCTGCCTTGGAAAGGGAAAGTGGGGAGGGGGCAGAGATTTCTCCCTCAAGGTCCCCTTGGAAGGCTGGGTTGGAAAGGGAAAGTGGGGAGGGGGCAGAGATTTCTTCCTCGGGTCCTTCTAGAGTCCTTGAGAAACTGATATCATACAAGGTTAATAAATTATACTCCTCCTCCTCATTGATGAGTTTTTCATCCTGAAATTGATTGAAACATTGTACCATCATATGCTGCCATAGTATAGTGTTAACAACATCTGTAAAGATGATATATGAGCATGACACTAAGTTTTATCTATATTTCCCTTTATTGAAAAACTTCCATCATGCTTCTTTCTGAAAACAAAGGTCATTATAATATACCTCATTATATATTTGATTTGATGATATTTCAGTTAATAAATACCATTTAAGGTGTTAAGCTTCTTTTCTTTTTCAGCAGCAAAGTGAATTACAACTTTAAAGAACTTTATTACTTTATATTCATTTATTTTAAGTATAGATTTTAGATTTTTAAACAAATATGTTTAGAGCTTTTATATCTTTCAAGTTATTCAAATTATCCCCTCAGCAGGTATATAATGGCATCCAATTCCAATATCATGTTGGGGCTTTTGAGCAAGGGAGGAGGAACGTGAGCACCACCTTTCGCGCTGGCATTCCGGGATTTCCCTTTGTTTAGAGCTGGGAATCCTCCTTCCCCCTTTTGCACTCCCTCCCTCCCTCCCTCTCTCTCTCTCTCTCTCTCTCTCTCTCTCTCTCTCACACACACACACACACACACACACACACACACAGACTTCTAAAGTCGATTGGCACAATGAAAGGCAAAGACCACAATTGTTTTAAGAAAGAAGCTTTAGCAGGGAGGGGGGATGGGAGGGTGTTTTAAGTTTTGGCAAACAGCCAGGCCAACTGTATTGGAGAAGGTCACACAACTGGCCTTAACATTTTAGCTGCTGTCTTTTTCCTCACACTTGGGTTTAATGATATTAGAGACCCTTATTGCCCTGCCAAAAAAAAAAAGAGCCACCCCAACGCCTATGAAAATTAACCTTCTGCCAAGACACACTGTGCAGGGTATTTTCACTATTGGTGTGCATACAGGCTTAGATTTGTGCTGGGTTCTTAGTGCTTAGAGCACTGACCTTCAGAGGCACCCTGGTCCCTTGGAAGCTAAAGGAGGACTCATTTTCATGCTTGCAGTTGTATTGTCAATTTCTGTGAGACAATGTTGTTGAAGTAACTCACTCACTCATTCATTCATTCATTCATTCCTTGTGTGTCCAATCACACTTAGCCAATAAAAATTTATTCTATTCTATTCTATTCATTCATTCATTCATTCATTTTATTTTGTCAAATACATATTAAATAATTATATAAATATAAGCATGAATTGAATACATAAAAGGAATACAACTAAAGGGAACATTAGGACAGGGACGGTAGGCACGCTGGTGCTCTTATGCACGCCTTACAGACCTCTTAGGAATGGGGTGAGGTCAATACTAGATAGTCTTTGGTTAAGGCTTTGGGGATTTTGGGAAGAGACCACAGAGTCAGGTAGCACATTCCAGGCATTAACAACTCTGTTACTGAAGTCACATTTTCTGCAATCTAGATTGGAGAGGTTCACTTTTAAGTTTGAATCTATTGTGTTCTCGTGTATTGTTGTGGTTGAAGCTGAAGTAGTCATTGATAGGAAGTACATTGTAGCAGATAATTTTATGAGCTATGCTCAGGTCATACCAAAGGCGGCGTAGTTCTAAATTTTCTAAAGCTGGGAATCCTCCTTCCCCCTTTTGCACTTTTATTGTTTTTCGTTCAAATAAATATTCATGTTATTTTACTTGGCTCTATCTTTATTTTTTACATTGACCAGTAGCTGCCTCATTTCCCACCCTCGGCTTATACTCGAGTCAATAGTTTTTCCCAGTTTTTGTGGTAAAATTAGGTGCCTCGGCTTATATTCGGATCGGCTTATACTCGAGTATATACGGTAATCTTCTCATCGTTCCCATCACCCATCTCCTTCCACTTATGACTGTATGACTGTAACTTTGTTGCTGGTATCTTTAAGATTTATATTGACTGTTTCCCTATGTCTATCATTAAGTGTTGTACCTTATGATTCTTGACGAATGTATCTTGTCTTTTTATGTACACCGAGAGCGTATGCACCAAGACAAATTCCTTGTGTGTCCAATCACACTTGGCCAATAAAAAATTCTATTCTATTCTATTCTATTCTATTCTATTCTATTCTATTCTATTCTATTCTATTCTATTCTATTATGACAGACCTCCCCAAGGCCATTTATGACCTGGGTTTGAAGTTCTGATGACCTGTAGCCCTCAAATGTGGTCAAAAGATCCCATTTTAAGTGCTCAGCAATCCTCCTACATTTGCAGCCATTTCCAAAGTGATATGATTACAAATTTATGATGCATTTTGACGGAAAGCAGTTTTTTACTTCCGGTTTCTGGCAAAGAACACCCAGGCTGGACAATGTATTCATTTCATGACTTTGACTTTTACTTCATGACACCCACTCCTGCAAAAAGTTAAACAGTTGGGTCTTATCGTGTGAGGACCAGCTTAATAATCAGCAGAATTTATAACCATAATTCCAGGGTGGTAAGTCAAGGATTATCTATATTTGTTCAACAGCTAACTACTTGTAAAACAAAGTGTATATCCAAACAACATTCGACCCAACTGGCTTTCCTGCCTAAGGCAGTACCAGAACTCACAGTCTCCTGATGATTGGCCCAAAGTCACCCAGCTGGCGTTCATCCCTAAAGTGGGACTAGAACTCACAGTCTCCCAGTTTTTAGCCTGGTGTTTTCACCACTAAACCAAAGTAGCTCTGTCTACATGACTAACCATGTAGACTTTCAAAAGTCCTGTTCTGACCCAGCTCCCCAAACACAACAAACCCTCTGTAATCAATCAACAATTCCTTTATCAGGCATGCCGGCAGCCCAGCAAAGAAGTCTCTCTCTCTCACAAAAGACTAACAAGTCTGTCCAGCCGGGTGATGAATAGTTGTCTGCCCCATCTATTCATCTCTGCCCCCTGCCTTTTATCCCCAGAGCTAGGGTGAGGCCTCGCTAGCAGCAGTGGCTCTTCTGTCCCAAGGACCGGCCCATAGATTTCCACTGCTCTCCTCTCCCTCTGCCTTCCGGGCATCTGCGCATTAGGCGCTGGACCCATCTGTTCCTTCTGTTCCTCATCAGCCACTTCCAGAGTTGGGGACTGTTGACTCTGCATCTGAGGGCCGATGGACGGCCCAGGCTCTGTCTCTCTCTCTCTCTGATAGCTCCATATTCGCTCTTCCCCCTCGGAGCTCTCAGGTTGCCTTGATGCTGATCCTAACTCCCACACCTCCTCCTCCTCCTCTGATTTGGCTGCTCGAGAGGCCACAAGAAGTCCCTTCTATTTCTGTCAATGCCACATTCAGCTCCTGCCTAATCTAACCAACTCTTCCTGTTTATTGAAAAAGCTTTCTTGTCAAACTTCATTAGCTGATTGTTTTTCCCCTCTATCTCTCCGGACCAACAATTCCATCCAAAGCTAGAAAACCTCAGCGGGCCTACCCTGAAGGAATGCATCCTTACGTTTATCCAGATGTCTGTTGTTTCTTCGTAAACGATCAAGGGGGTAACGGAGTCAGGCACGACATCGATTAATTTCCGTCTCTTCATGGCATCGTCTTCCACGGGGATAAATAAGGCTGAGGGAAGCAAAGCAATCTGCAGCCGGGTTTGAGAACGATCAAGCAGGATGGCCCACGCGCTAAGCAGAAAGGAGGGCGAATCAGAAAATGGTGCTTAGATGGTGCTACCACCATTACAATATTACTTGAGGTATTACTTGACGTTTTATCTCCTGGAGCTGAACTGATGGGCCAGGAAAATCCTGAAGTTATGGGGCTTCAACGACTGGAGGTATTCAAGAAAAGTGGTATCCAAGAAGTGCCTATAGACAAGGCGATGGTGTTCCCTGTTGCAATGTATGGCTGTGAAGGCTGGACCATAAGAAAGGCTGAGCGCCAAAGAATGGAGGCCTTTGGACTCTGGTGCTGGAGAAGACTCCTGCGAGTCCCTTGGACTGCAAGGCGAACAAACAAGTCAGTCCTAGAGGAGATCAACCCTGACTGCTCTTTAGAAGGCCAGATCCTGAAAATGAAACTCAAATACTTTGGCCACCTAATGAGAAGGAAGGACTCGCTGGAGAAGAGCCGAATGCTGGGAAAGATGGAGGGCAAAAGAAGAAGGGGATGGCAGAGAACAAGGTGGCTGGATGGAGTCACTGAAGCAATCAGCGTGAGCTTAAATGGACTCCAGAGGGTGGTAGAGGATAGGAAGGCCTGGAGGAACATTGTCCATGGGGTCACAATGGGTCGGACACGACTTTGCAACTAACAACAACAACAACATTCAAGAAAAGACTGGACAGCCAAGGCAGGTCTGAGGATTCTCGCACTGGGTGTAAGGGTGGACTAGAAGATCTCTATGCTCCTTTCCAACCCGAGGATGCTATGAACCACCAGGGCTCAGAAAGAAGCTGAGCAAATGGATAATATAATATAAATATATAATACGTACTATTTTCCCTCTCGTGTCCATCCTGCTCTGGCGATATATTCTACTCCATCGAATAAGATTTCAAAGGGTTGGACCAGTTCTTTGTCAACAGCTCCCAAAATCTTCAGGGAAGAGGAGAAAAACACCAATTAGAAAAAACTACTAATACTTTTCTCCAAAATATATTAAGAGGCATGGATGAAAAACGACTGAAAAATAAATTCTGGATAAATAATAGAACTTGGTCATAATCTCTTTCCAGGAATCTTCCCAGGTTTCATAGTTTGTAAGGCTCTTAACTGGTTCCCACTATGTTAATTTTGAATCTTTAGGGCAGGAATTGTCTGTAACAAAGCCCATCATCCTACTTTTCTGTTTTCCTTGGAGTTTCCTCAGCCATACACAATTTGCTATTTTCAAACAGGAAACTTAGAAAACCTTGAGAGTTTTAACCCTAAATTTGGTACAATGTTAAGAACCACTTAGAAGGGAGGGAGAAAGAGAAGAAGGGAAGGGAAGCAGAAAAAAGAAAAAGAAAATAAAAGAAAGGAGGGAAGGGAAAGAAAGAACGATAAGAAAAAGAAAGAAAGAAGGGAAGGGAAGCAGAAAGAAGGGAAGGAAAAAGAAGGGAAGGGAAGGAAAAAGAAGGGAAGGGAAGGAAAAAGAAGGGAAGAAAAAAAAAAGGAAGGAAGGGAAGGGAAGTTCTTGTCTTTCCTGCAGATGCAATGACCTTCTATAACACACGTGTTTCAAACCTGGCAACTTGAAGATCTTCGGACTTCAACTCCCAGAGTTCCCTAGCCAGCATATATGGATTGGCTGGGGAATTCTGGGAGCTGAAGTCCACATATCTTCATGTTGCCAAGTTTGAAAAACATTTTTATAAGACTTCGACATGAGTGCCTCCCCCATTCTAACCAACTTTTAATCTCCAAACATTTCCTGATCCTGCCTTGTGACAGATCTCTTCCTTCTCATCCATTACCCGACCAAGTGGCTGGGCATGTTTTTCAAATTAACCCATAATTTGGCATGTCCCAAAACATCACATTACTAAGCCCTAGTTTGAAATCACCACTAATTACCCTATAAACCAGAGGGACTTGTTCATGTTAAGTCATCAGCGCCAACTCTTGAATTTGTGTGATGTGCGAAGGCCAAATCAACCATGTTGTGGCTTTGTGCAATGTGGAACCAAACTATGGTATAGAGCAGGGGTCTCCAATCTTGGCAACTTTAAGATTTGTGGACTTCAACTCCCAGAATTCGGAACTCTGGGAGTCGACGTCCACAAGTCTTAAAGTTGCCAAGGTTGGAGACCCCTGGTATAGAGCACTGCACAACAGAACAACTAGACACAAGGACAGTTTTTTCCTGAATGCCATCACTCTGCTAAACAAATAATTCCCTCAACACTGTCAAACTATTTACTAAGTCTGCACTACTATTAATCTTCTCATCGTTCCCATCACTCATCTCCTTCCACTTATGACTGTATGATTGTAACCTTGTTGCTGGTATCCTTATGATTTATATTGATATTGCTTATTTCCTGATTGCTTATTTGTACCCTATGACTATTATTAAGTGTTGCACCTTGATGAAAGTATCTTTTCTTTTATGTACACTGAGAGCGTATGCACCAAGACAAATTCCTTGTGTGTCCAATCACACTTGGCCAATAAAGAATTCATTCTATTCTATTCTATTCTATTCTATTCTATTCTATTCTGTTCTGTTCTGTTCTATTCTATTCTATTCTATTCTATTCTATTCTATTCTATTCTATTCTATTCTATTCTATTCTATTCTATTCTATTCTGTGTTGTACCTTATGATTCTTGATGAAGGTATCTTTTCTTTTATGTACACTGAGAGCTTATGCACCAAGACAAATTCCTTGTGTGTCCAATCACACTATTCTATTCTATTCTATTCTATTCTATTCTATTCTATTCTATTCTATTCTATTCTATTCTATTCTATTCTATTCTATTCTATGGATTACAGCGAGGTGCCTTGTGACTCAGGGCCCTACAGTTGATTCAATGCACCAGAATTCAAACAATACAAGGCATCACACTGTATAGACATTTATTCAAGACCAGGGGCGGGTTCAAAATCCCGCCGCAACCGGTTCACTTGTGTATGCGTGCTCGCGTATGCGTGTGGCGCTTCTGCCTCCTGCCGCCGCAGCTACCGGTTCGGCCGAACTGTGGCAAACCGGTAGCAACCCACCACTGTTCGAGACATAAAAAAACAGAGCCAGCTTACTTTGCCATCAGATGCAATGGTTATTTCAGATAACTTGAAAGTGACTTTGGGATTTGCAGTGCCTAGAAGAAGAAAAAAAACCATGAAGAGTTATAGAGGAATTAAAGATTGTTCTCCAAGTTCAGTTGGTACCCAGATCCTGATGCTTAGGGTTGTGTTTCTTAACCTCAAGCCACTTCAAGATGTATGGACTTCAACTCCCAGAATGGCTGGAGAATTCTGGGAGTTGAAGTCCACACATTTTGAAGTAGCTGAGAAACACTGTTTTAGGGCACCGCTGGGCCCTTTCTGGAATATCCCACTAGATTCTCTAACCTGTCTTGGGATACCGAAAAGAATCTGTCCTCCTGGTTTCTAGCATGGGGGATGTGACATGAATAACTTCCACCTCCGACTCGTCGTTTTCTTCATACAGAATTCTAAGGATTTTTCCTCCACCAACAGCTACCAAGAGAGAAACCAGAGAAAGACCAATGTATTTGACTTCTGCACAACAGCTGCCTGACCTCAGATTCTGTCTGATGGTTTACCTTCCAAGAGACAACCGAACTTAGCTTTAGTAAAATGTACTTTTGTTATTCATGAGTTTGAGAGCCTTTCTGTTCTGTTCTTTTTTTCTTTTTATTTTTAAATAATATTTATTAAATTTCCAAAAGTTAAAATACACAATACAAAAAAAAAAAAACACAATACACAAAAACAAAAAAATAAAATAAACAAAACAAACAAGGATAAACGCATCAAAATTACATTACACATAACAGCTTTTTTTACATCGGTATCTCTATCCTATTTAACCTCTATATACAGATTCTACTTCTAAGTATCTTAAACTAACATTCTTATTTAAATTATCTTAACTTCTATTCAGAATTCAGTCTCATGACAAAAATCTCCCTTAAGTTTTATGCTTACTCTCCAGCCAGGAATACCATCTTACACATTGGAAAAAAGAATCTAAACACTAAATACAAACTCGATGGACATTACCTTACAGATGACCCCCACCCTGTTAAAGACCTTGGAGTTTTCATATCCAATGATCTAAGTGCCAAAGCCCACTGCAATTACATCGCAAAAAAGGCTTTAAGAGTTGTAAACCTAATCTTACATAGTTTCTTCTCCAGAAACACTACACTACTAACCAGAGCGTGTAAAACATTTGCTAGACCAATTCTTGAATACAGCTCGCCTGTCTGGAATCCATACCACATTTCAGACATCAATACAATTGAATGTGTCCAGAAATATTTTACAAGAAGAGTTCTCCACCTCTCTGAATACAACAAAATACCTTATCCCACCAGACTTGAAATCTTGGGTTTAGAAAACTTAGAACTCCACCACCTTCGACAGGACCTGTGTTTAACTCATAGAGTCATCTATTGCAATGTCCTTCCTGTTAAAGACTACTTCAGCTTCAATCACAACAAAACAAGAGCAAACAATAGATTTAAACTTAATATTAACCGCTTCAATCTTGATTGCAGAAAATATGACTTCTGTAACAGAGTTATTAATACTTGGAACACACTACCTGACTCTGTGGTCTCTTCCCAAACTCCTCAAAACTTTAACCGAAAACTGTCTACTATTGACCTCACCCCATTCCTAAGAGGTCTGTAAGGGGCGTACATAAGAGCACAAGCGTGCCTACCGTTCCTGTCCTATTGTTTCCTTTCATTATATCCAATTAATATAGTTATTACATACTTATGCTTATATATTATATAGTTATTTTCATGCTTATGCTTATATATACTGTTGTGACAAAATAAATAAATAAATAAATAAATAAATAAATAAATATTCGATAGTACTCAGTATCTTCCCTCTCCTTCATTTCCATTGATAATCTATCCATTTCTGCACGTTCGTATATTTCTGTTCTAATAGGCCAACATGAGAGGGCTGACATCAGGCAATTTAAGTAAACTTCTCGAGCTGCCCACTGGGATTACTTACTTGGTTCAGCTGCTGGGCACCACCAGTAACCCGTGTATCTGTCAAACTCCTCCTGTAGCACAAAGGTAGCGACACCAGCCGACTTGGGATCCTCTTCAACGCTGGCATGTTCTGTGCAGGCAACATACGAGGCAAAAGAAAAAAGATAAAGGACGGATGCAAGCTGCAAAACATCCATTCTGAGTCTCAGTGGTGCAGCCAGTGGTGGGATTCAGCCAGTTCGCACCACTTCGGGAGAACCGGTTGTTAACTTTCTGGGCAGTTTGGCAAACTGGTTGTTGGAAGAAATCATTACGGCAGAGAACCGGTTGTTAAATGACTTGAATCCCACCAGTGGGCACAGCGGTTAGAGTGCAGTACAGCGGGCTACATCTGCTGACTGCCAGCAGTTTGGCAGTTTGAATCTCACCAGGCTCCAGGTTGACTCCGCCTTCCATCCTTCTGACATGGGTAAAAGGAGGACCCAGACTGGTGGGGGCAAGAGGATGACTCTGTAAACCACTTAGAGAGGGCTGTAAAAGCACTGGGAAGTGGTATATACAGCAAGTCTTAAGTGCTATTTCTATTATTTCTAATTCCTATTCTATTCTATTCTATTCTATTCTATTCTATTCTATTCTATTCTATTCTATTCTATTCTATTCCATTCCGTTCCATTTCCTGTTCTGTTCTGTTTTGTTCTGTTCCGTTCCATTCTGTTCCATTCCATTCCATTCCATTTCATCTCCTATTCTGTTCTGTTCTGTTCTGTTCTGTTCCGTTCCGTTCCGTTCCATTCCATTCCATTTCCTGTTCTGTTCTGTTCCGTTCCGTTCCGTTCCATTCCATTTCCTATTCTGTTCTGTTCTGTTCTGTTCTATTCTATTCTTGTTCTATTCTATTCTATTCTTGTTCTGTTCTGTTCTATTGCCATGGTGGCGCAGTGGCTATAAATGCAGGCTGACTCTGCCCACTGCCAGGAGTTCAATCCTGACTGGCTCAAGGCTGACTCAGCCTTCCATCCTTCTGAGATGGGTAAAAGGAGGACCCAGTTGGTTGGGGGCAAGAGGCTGACTCTGTAAAACTGCTTAGGGAGGACTGTGAAGCACTGTGAAGCGGTACAGAAGTCTAAATGCCACTGCTATTATGCTGCCCAGAATTGCTAAGACTCCCTAGGAAAGGAATGCATTCATCCTCTGCATCCTAAAGTTTTGTAATACGGAGCTAGGAGGCTCAAGCGTTTCCTTCTGTACGGACCCAACGTCAAGTAGTCCTTAAATTACGACCAAAGTTGGGACCAAAATTTCCACTGTTAAGCAAGGTGGCTGTTAAGTGACCCACACCTGATTATATGCACTTTCATTGCAAGAAATTAAAATATAGGTATTCCTCCACTTACAATTGGTCACTTTAAGGAAAGTTTGAAGTTAGGACAGACCTCCCTGGGTGTACCTATAATCTGGTTCCAAAGTTTCAATGGCTCTACACATACACACACACACACACACAATCATGCAATCACATGTTGGGTGTTAGCAACTGGACGGTATTTATGGTCGCAGACATGCAACTATGTTTTACAAGCATTTTGCTGAAAACCAACATTTACGACCGCTGGAAAAAAAAGGTTGTAAAATTGGATCGGTCATCTGGGTGAGCCAATTTATGACTACCATGACTTAAAACGATGATGTGCAGGCTCTATTATGGTTGTAAGCTAAGGACAACCTGTAACTGAGTTTAAATTTTAAGTAACATGCAACACACTGGGAATTCAGAGGCACCACATTGAAGAGCCCAGGCTGGGAACTCCCAAAAACACATTCAGAGAAGGACAGCCCAATCATGATTTAAAATCAGAATGAAACTAATCAGGGATAAGTAAATAAATCATGGTTTGGTCTAATTGGTTCCCGTTAATAATTCTGCAGTTATCTGGCTTGTGGGGGAAGAGTTTGGTTCAGCAGTTGAAATCCGGCTGGATTTATCCGGCTCGCGTGAACCAGTAGCGTCAGCAGCGGGAGGCTCCGCCCACCTGCCAGGACATCATTACATCCCATTTTTGACCCTTTGCGCATGCGCAGAAGAAGTGCGCACCCTCACACTCCCCAACCGGCAGTGAAGGTAAATGCATTTCACCACTGGTTTGGTTCATCCATTTTGCTACTCCAAAATATCATTCATTTCTGCACATCCAGTCAACTCTACTTTATTCAATAAACAATCATTCAACAAACCATGGGTCAGCCAGCATCACCTTTATGTACAAAGGTTAACCTCCGCTCTTCTTTGGTTGCCAGATTGGAGATCCAGATGTCGTTGCTGTGAATAAAGGCGATCCAGTTGGGGTCTGCGGGGCAGATCTTCGGATCCATCCGAATATTTGGGCAACTGGTCTCAACGCGAATGGGCTGCAAAGGTTGTTGCTGTAATGGTAAGAGGACATGGAAAGGGCTCTTTTGAAGCACGTAGTACTTGCCTCCCCAGGAGTATTGAGTGAAATAAGAGCAGCCCAGAATGCACGTTGAACAAGATGGGCCAACATTTTGACACCTCCAGAAGACTGGAGAACATAAACCTATCTGTCAGAACAAAGCCCCTTCATGTAGACTTCAAGACAACTTGTGAAAATGTTTGGTTAAAACAAAGAGAAACAAGAACAAAATTAAAAACATTTCATTGTTGTCAGAGTTTGCAACAGCAACCAAATCCAGAAAACACACACAGGTAACTGATTCAGCAGGACTCATTAACTTCTCTTTATATCCATAATAATGCATGAAATAAATATACAATACCAAAAGCAGATTTTCCAACGTGGTAGTAGTTACAGGCAAAAAGACAGGCAGAAAAGAGAACAGTTTCAGTTTTGTTCCTCTTGCACAGACTCAGAGTTACAGAGCTAAACCACGCCCAGGCTCCAAATTGTTTCAGTTTCCAAACAGCCCTCATTGGCTGACTTAGTTGCTATGCCTATTCACTGACTGACCTTGATTGATCTTTGGGCCAATCACCAGGAGACAGTGAGTTCTAGTTCCACCTTAGACATGAAAGCTGGCTGGATGACTTTGGGTCAGTCGCTCATTTTCAGCCCAACCCACTTCACAGGGGGTGTTGTTGTTGTGGGAAAACAGGAGGAGGAAGTAGTATTAAGTATGTCAGCAATCTGCCACAACCGCTCACCGTAAACCCATTTGGGCCGCCATCTTTGACATGGTAGATCCCACTGCCCGCTTGGAATAGAAAGGTGCCACTTTCCCGGTGATAATCGTAGGAAGCGATCCCAATGGTGCCAATGCGTTTCCTTTCCCGTAGCAGCTCCTCCTCTCGCGAGTACATCCCATAATCCAGGCTGGCCTGATGAGAGAGGAGAGGGACAGAAGGAACATGCGGGAAAACTAGAATTGTTTACTGCTGATAGTCCTTGACTTATAACTATCCTGTTATGTCCTCCTCGCCTCCGTCCGAACGATGGCTTAATTAGCCGGCTCTTATCAGTTCTGGCAGCAAAAAAGCCAGCGTCTGCCAAGAGCCCTCGTTAGCTGCCAGGACGCTGGTGAGTCACAACCTTCAGCTCTAGTCAATCCGTGGATTTGCCTGATATAAAGAGACACACCAGCTCTTGCTGCCTTTTATATCCTGTGGGGTGTGGCTCCATGACTCAGCACTTCCTAGGCCTGACCATCCCTTGCTTCTGTTGTTCCCGCCTCTCCTGCCTACGAAACCTGGGATTGAGCCAAGCCTGATTGCTGTCCGCTGGGTCTGCAGGCGTGGCCTGAGGGGGGGAAGAGTCAGGGGACGGAGGCCTTGTTCTCTCTTTTGCTTGGCCTGCTTCTGGCTCCTGGAGCTGATCTATGGAGGCCGGTGCTTCCGAGGTAAGTCCTGATGGCCCTTCCCCCTCACTGTCCAAGTCACTTTCTGGCAGCAGGCCCGGCTCCGAGTCACTTTCTGGCATGGGGCCAGGTTCAGGGACGGGAGCCACAACATATCCGTTTAGTAACCGTTTGAAATTACAACAGTACTGAAAAAAGTGATTTATGACCATTTTTCACCCATGTGACCATTTCAGCATCCTGTGGTCACGTGATCAAAATTCAGACGCTTGGCGACTGAATCGCATTTGTGAAGATTGCAGTGTCCTGGGGGGTGGGCGGTCAGGTGATCCTCTTTTACAGCCTTCTTGACAAGTCAATGGAGAAGCCAGATTCACTTAGTGTTCCTAACTTAACAACTGCAGTCATTCACTTTACAACCGTGGCAAGAAAGGTTGCAAAATGTGGCAAAACTCACTTAACGAATGTCTCACCTAACAAGATAAATTTTGGGCTCAATTGTGATTGTAGGTCAAAGACTACCTGTATTTAACTTCATTTGAATTACTTCAAAATAATAACAACGCTGCTCTTATTTAAGCAATTAAGAATTAAGGGGTTGGACTAGAAGACCTCCAAGGTCCCTTCCAGTTCAGTTATTCTGTTAAACTTCTCCCTGATTTCAAAGCTGGTGATCCAAAGCAAACCCTTCAAACAGCTCAGATAAAGGCTATTGATTAAAATTAAACACAGCCTACGAGAAAGGCTGTGTTTTGCATGTTTAATGTGAAGAAAGTAGCCAGCAAGAACAACTGTTAGCACTATCAATATATGGGTCTATGACAATTCGCCACGGCCAGCTCACCATAGCCAGCTCACCATGGCTAAGTCGCCATAGCCAATTTGCTGCGGAACAACTCGCCACAGCTATTTTGCCACAGGACAACTCACTGAGGACAAGAGTTACACTAATATCAAAGAATTGGTGGAACAGAATCATTAAAGAAATGATGCAAAAGGAGGAACAGAATAAAATGTAAATGGCAAAAATTAAAAAAATATTTCTTTTAGATAATTAAATAGAATTGTTATATTGTCCCAAGGCAAGTTGGCCATGAGTTGTCTGCGACGAGTTGGCCATGGCGAGTTGGCCATGATGAGTTGGCTGCATTGAGTTGGCCATGGCGAGTTGGCTGCAATGAGTTGGCCATGGTGAGTTGGCCATGGCGAGTTGGCCATGATGAGTTGGCTGTGATGAGTTGGCCGTGGTGAGTTGGTCATGGCGAGTTGGCCATGATGAGTTGGCTTTAACAAGTTGGCTGCAATGTTGGTCATGGTGAGTTGGTCATGGTGAGTTGGCCATGATAAGTTAGCCATGGTGAGTTGACCATGGTGAGTTTGTCGTGGCAAGTTGTCCCATTCCCCAAGATATCTAGCAAAAGTTTTAGACAATGCTTTCAACTGATCGGTGCAGTTTCAGAGGAGGGGTTGAAAAAGTCAAGATTTTGGCTGAACCCCTGCGACTGAACCCCTGGGTTCCATCTTGAGTTTTTTGACCCCTCACCTCTGTACCAGGGATTCAGATAGGAATTGTAGCACACCTTTAGGATGGGGAAAAAGATGAGGGATTAAAAAGGGAAGAAATAACCAAACGACATACCTGAAAGAGGTCTATAAGAGGCTTCCAAGACAGCATAAGAATGGCAGCTTTGTTAACCGTTTTGGGGATTTCGGAATAAAAAAGAGTGTTTTCCCTGTTTTCACCGGACATGGCTAATTAGAAAGAAAGAAAGAAAGAAAGAAAGAAAGAAAGAAAGAAGGAAGGAAGGAAGGAAGGAAGGAAGGAAGGAAGGAAGGAAGGAAGGAAAGAAGGAAAGAAAGAAGGAAAGAAAGAAGGAAAGAAAGAAAGAAGGAAGGAAAGAAAGAAAGAAAGAAAGAAGGAAGGAAGGAAGGAAAGAAAGAAAGGAAGAAGAAAAAGAAGGAAAGAAAGAAGGAAAGAAGGAAAGAAAGAACGAAAGAAGAAAGGAAGGAAGGAAGAAGAAAGGAAGAAAGAAAGAAGAAAGGAAGAAAGAAAGAAGGAAAGAAAGAAGGAAGGAAGGAAGGAAGGAAGGAAGGAAGGAAGGAAGGAAGGAAGGAAGAAGAAAGGAAGAAAGATAGAAGGAAAGAAAGAAAGAAGGAAAGAAAGAAGGAAAGAAGAAAGGAAGGAAGGAAAAAAAGGAAGGAAGGAAGGAAGGAAGAAAAGAAGAAAAAAAACTACTGAGTTTTTCTTCTCATTACCAGAGTCCCAAGCCGAAATTGTCATATGGGCTTAGAAACCAGCAAGTGCCTTAACCAGCTGATTTATAAATACATTTATTTGCTAGTGCTAACATCCCAGGCAGACTCAGAGACCTATCCAGAACAGCCAAATAAGAATTCTTCATATCACCAGAGCCATCATAAGAGAAACAAAAACAACACTTAAAATAAAAAAAGAAGAACCGAACCAGATGGCCTTCAGCATTGCGGATCTAATTTTCCAAGCATCTTTGGAAAGACCCAGCAAAAGGTGGATATGAGGAGCACAGAGTTGTCAAGTGCCTAGAGATGCCTTTGGCGGACTGGAGAGCATACAAGTTTGACAACTAAATCAATAAATTTGGGAATGGGAAGGGACTGAAAAGGCCTCTTTTTGCAGCCTTCAACCTCTCTTTATTCTAGACTCTGTTCTGGCTTCCTTTTCAATTATTATTTAAATCTATTATCTTTAAAAAGAAAACAATGATGGATGATACAAAGCAACAAAAATAATTATTAAAATCGCAATGATGAGATTATCTAGGAACTTGCCTGCTCCACTCACGTGCTCCAGTTCACTTTAACTAAACCATGTTTCCTGGCGGAACCCAGGATCTTCTTTCTCACATTACCAGCCCATAGGAATACTCCACCCGCCACAAGATTGATGTGGCTCTCTTCAACCAAACTCTTAACATCCCAAGCCAGAATGGTGACTATTTCAAAAGAATGGTACCCGGACAGACATTTGTCCAGAATGATGTAGGCAGTTGGTGGGCTTCAGCCATTTAGCACCTATTCGGGAGAACCGGTTGTTAACTTTCTAAGCCAGTGGTTCTCAACCTTTATAGTGCTGCGACCCCTTTAATACAATTCCCCACGATGTGGCGACCCCAACCGTAAAATTATTTTTTTTTAGGCAGCGATCTCAGCGTGCCTCAGCAGCCGCAGAAGGGGAAAAAAGCGGCAATGTTTTTTTGAATTTATCGCACCTGAAGCCATATTGGCTAGCGATCTAAACTGCTTGCGATTGCCTTGAGGATGGAGGCATTAAAGCGGAGACTCCTCCCCTATTAAGTTTATGGCGCCTGAAGCCAGATTAGGCTAGTGATTGGGAGTGATTGCAGCTGGCTTGAGAGGGAGACATCAGAGCAAAGATTTCTCTCTTTTTTAATTCATCGCACCTGAAGCCGAATTCACAATTCTTCGACTCGCAAGTATATTTCCCATATTTCCGATGGTCTTAGGTGACCCTGGCAAATCGTCATTCGACCCCCAACGGGGTCGCGACCCACAGGTTGAGAACCGCTGTTCTAAGCAGTTCCGAGAACCGGTTGTTGAAAAATCTTATTTTGTTTTTTTCCCACTTTACAGGGCTAATCCTATAAGGAAGGCAGGAAGGAAACATTCTGGAGTTGTTTCTAGCCTCATCTTTGTTGCCCTGCTTACAGAAACTGCCTCTCCGGTTAACCCTTATTACATTGTAACAGCTAAGGTGACGTGCCCATCAACGTGAGTGATGTTGAGTTGGCCACGCGCACACAGTTATTACATGACCACCAAGCCACGCCTACCCAGCTGGTCATTAGGGCAGAGAACCGGTTGTTAAATTATTTGAATCCCACCCCTGGATGTAGGGTTTCTTGCTTGAGCAGGGGTTGGACTAGAACAGGGGTCTCCAACCTTGGCAACTTTGTGGACTTCAACTCCCAGAGTTCCTCAGCTAGCAAAGCAAAGCAAAGCAAAGCTGGCTGAGGAATTCTGGGAGTTGAAGTCCACAAGTCTTAGATTTGCGAAGGTTGGAGACCCCTGGACTAGAAGACCTCCAAGGTCCCTTCCAAACCTATCATTATACTATGTTCTGCGGTTGAATCATTTTTTTCTAATGGATGTTACTATCTTTCTTTCATGATGTTCTGGTTGACCATGTCATTTTTTGTTTTCATCTTGTTTACTGTCTTCTGTCTACTGTCTTCTATTTATTGTTGTGCTACAACAGACTGGGATGGCTTATCCATGGCAAATGAGTGCATAAATAAATAATAGGAGGCAATCATTAGTCCTTTACTGCACATTAATAGTGTTTTAACTAATGTTCTTTCCTACTTTCAGGTTCTATTTATCCCCATTCATTTGCAACTCATACAGCAGAACATAGGGTTGGAAGGGACTCTGAAGGTCTTCTAGTCCAACCCCCTGCCACAGCAGGAGACTTTACACCATTCCAGACAAATGGTTCTCCAATCTTTTCTTGAAAATTTCCAGTGATGGAGCATCCACAACTTCTGGAAGCTTAATTGTCAGGAAATTTCTCCTTATTTCTAAGGTGGATCTCTCTTTGGTAAGTTTCCATTTGTTATATCTTGTCCTGCCCTCAAAAGATGCTTTGGAGAATAGGTTGAGTCCCTCTTCTCTCTGACAACCCATCAAGTACTGGAAGACTCCAGTCGTGTGATGGCGAACTTACAGCACACGTACCAGAGGTGGCACGCACAGAGCCCTCTCTGTGGGCACGCGCACCATTGCCAGCTGCTCTTCTGGTTTCTGGTGCGCATTGGTCTTTGTGGGCACTGGAGCTCTGGAAAACAGCCTGACAATGGTCCCCAAAACGGCAAAAAAACAGACCATTTTTCAGGCTGTTTTCAGGCTATTTTTCAGGCCAACAACAGCCTGAAATGGCCCAGAAAACAGCCTGAAAACAGCCCGAAAAACGATCTGCAAACGGCCAAAAAAAGCAGCCAAAAACCAGGCATGTGTGTGCCGGCCAGCTGGTCTTCGGGTTTCTGGTGGTCCAGGACACACGAAGACCAGCTGGTCGGCGCGCAGGCTCACCAGCCAGCTGGTCTTCGGGTTTCCGGCGCTAAGGCCATGTGCACATTCACACACATTCTGGTTTGGGCACTCTGTGCCGAAAAGGTTCGCCATTACTGCTCTAGTCTTTCTCTCTGTTAGTGTAGACACTCTGCCAAGCCAACATGGCCATGAAAGAGGTCAGTGCAGGGGTGAAATCCAGCAGGTTCTGGAGAACCGGTAGCGGAAATTTTGAGTAGTTTGGAGAACCGGCAAATACCACTTCTGGCTGGTCCCAGGAGTGGGGAGGGAATGGGGATTTTGCGGTATCCTTCCCCTACCACGCCCACCAAGCCACGCCCATCAAGCCACACCCACAGAACCAGTTGTAAAAAAAAAAATTGAATTGCACCACTGGGTCAGTGCCTAATAATCTGCCCCTTTGGACAGAGTCAACTCACCCAGGTAGTACACCCGGTCTGAATGAGGACATTCTGGATCGTTCCTCTTCACAAATGTGAAGTCGTGGGGCGCCTTGGCCATCAGGCAGCTGTGATATTTCCTGGTATCTGCCAGGAGCTTCTTCAGATGACTCCATGAATATCTCTCCACGTAATATGGCTCCAGCGTGGCCGTCTCCTCAACGGCTGCCACATTTTCCTTGCACTCGGCCGTCTCAAAGATTTCCAGGGTGGGTTGCTCAGTCTTCATGGCTGATGCCATCACACATCTTGGACTCTGGGAAAGAAATACATCAAAACCCTCCTCTACTAAACTGCCTACCTACTCGACCCTGTGTCTTCCTTCAAGAACTGTCACCCACCTCCTTCCATTCTGACTCAGGTTGAGGGAACCTGGAGCATCGCTCAAAAAGCTGGAGAACATCTTTAGATGACTGGAAAGCTGTTTTATGGCAGGTGAGACCTACCAGCATCGTCGGTTCTTTTGGGATATTCCAGAAAGGATGTTCAGTGGTGGACAAGGGATCTTCTGGGAACTCCGACAACCACTAAATACTCTTTCTTTCATTTCTGAATTGTGCTCATGCTCCAGGCCAGAGATCTTCAAACTTGGCAGCTTGAAGACTTGTGGACTTCAACTCCCAGAATTCTCCTGCAAGCTATGCTGGCTGGAGAATTCTGGGAGTTGAAGTCCACAAGTCTTACAGCTGCTAAGTTTGAAGACCACTGCTCCAGGCTAAGCCCCTGGGGTATTTAGTCCACTTTGTATTATTATTATTATCATCATCGTCCTCTTTTAATGACCCCATAATCCCTTGCGGCATGGAGTCTGGGTAACTGAATGGCGGTAGCAGAGTGTTTTAATGGCTGGATGCCCTTCCCGTTGCCAGTGTGGAGTTTTGTTCAGCAGGTATATTCTCATTGTGTCCAGAGAGAGAAATAGCTGCCTCTGCCTAGGATCAAACTCACAGCCTCCTGATTGTGAGGCGAGACCACTGGACCACTCACCTTGTATTATTATTATGATTGGTCAGAATCCGCCAGATTTTAGGCTGGATTTGGTATTTTTGTCCCAATCCTTCCCAAGTACCTGAGGTAGGCAGATGTTGTTTAATAACATTAAAGGCCTCTTCACATTATTATTTGTACATAACAACGTAAATCACAGTTACCAATTCTTTAGCTGGTTGTTATTATGTTTGTCACACACTCAGCCAGATGTTTAGTCTGGATTTGGCATTTTTATCCACCTATCATTATTACTATTACAGGTAGTGCTCGACTTACGACCACAATTGAGCCCAAAATTTCTGTTGTTAAGCGAGACATTTGCTTAGTGAGTTTTGTCCCATTTTGCCATGGTTGTTAAGTGAATCACTGCAGTTAATAACATGGTTGTTAAGTGAATCCGGCTTCCCCATTGACTTTGCTTGTCTCAGAAGGTCACAAAAGGTGACCACGTGACCGTGGGACAGAGCAAGGGTCATAATTCTGGATTACTGCTCGCCTGTCTGGAACCCATACCATATATCTGATATCAATACAGTTGAGCGTGTCCAAAGGTATTTTACGAGAAGAGTTCTCCACTCCTCCGTAACCAATAAAATACCTTATTCCACCAGACTTGATATCCTGGATCTAGAAAACTTGGAACTTCGTCGCCTTCGACAGGACCTGGGTTTAGCTCATAGAATCATCCATTGTAATGTCCTTCCTGCCAATGACTACTTCAGTTTCAACTACAATAACACAAGAGCTACCAACAGATTTAAACTTCATGTCAACCGCTCCAGTTTAGATTGCAGAAAACAGGATTTCTGTAACAGAATTGTCTATGCTTGGAATGCATTACCTGACTCTGTGGTCTCTTCTCATAACCCCAAAAGCTTTATTCAAAATCTATCCACTGTTGACCTCATCACATTTCTAAGAGGACTCTAAGGGGCGTCCATAAGAGCACAAACGTGCCTACCGTTCCTGTCCTATTGTTTCTTCCCCTATATATATGCTTATACTACCTTGTTTCTCCTCATATATATGTTTATATATTATATCATCTTTTGTGTTATGCTTCTGTATATTGTTATGACAAAATTAAATAAATAAATAAATAAATAAGTATGAACCAGTTGCCAAGCGTCTGAATTTTGATCACATGTTCAGGTGGATGTGGCAAAAGTCATAACTGTGAAAAACGGTTGTAAGTCACTTTTTTCAGGGCCGTTGTAACTTTGAAAGGTCACTAAATGAACTGTTGTAAGTGGAGGACTACCTGTATTATTCTTATTCCACTTGTATGTCACTGTTCTCATCAATTCTGGGCAGCTGAAACCCATCAAAGGAATTATAATTAAGGAAAAATTAAAAGATGGATAGTGGGATGAAGTGAGAAGGGTCTCATTTTTCCTTACTACAGGCCTGGGTCTAAACAAATTGCTATTTATGCCTATTTATAAATATCTTTATATATTTATGGCAAACCTATTGGTATGCTGCCTTTGCGAAAAGTCTTGTGATTGCAAGAAATAAAAAGTCAAAACATCCATTCCATGTTTTTGGTCCTTTGTTTTTTTTTGGATCCTATTACATGTTTTAGTGTGTTACTGTACTTAGTTTTTGCATTGTATATTTTATCTCCAGAGTTGGTAAGGATTGTGATAGGAAATAAATCATTGAAAATTTAAAAATACGCAAATGTTTTAAAAAGGGCCTCTGAGGCTGGTAAGACAGTCTGTTATTAACAGCAGCTGCTTGCAATTACTGCAGGTTCAAGCCCCACCAGGCCCAAGGTTGACTCAGCCTTCCATCCTTTATAAGGTAGGTAAAATGAGGACCCAGATTGTTGGGGGCAATAAGTTGACTTTGTATATAAATATACAAATAGGATGAAGACTATTGCTAACATAGTGTAAGCCGCCCTGAGTCTTCGGAGAAGGGCGGGATATAAATGCAAATAAAAAATAAAAAATAAAAATAAAAATGTGTAAAGAGAGAAAAAGCAAAGAAAATTATCCAATACTGTTTTGCTTAAAATGAAAAAAATTGTTTGGAAGATGTTCCGAGTGGTTTGAAAAAGGCGTACTGTCTTTCCACGATAATAAGACACTGTCTTATATTTTTCTGAATCCTGAAATGAGGGCTTGGCCTTATGGTCATGCGCTCAAAAGCCCGATTGGGCTTATTATCAGGGGGTGTCTTATTTTGGGGGAAGCAGGATAGTAATTGATATTCTTTGTATCTCCATCTTGTTTTAAGTTTCAGGAGATGCCCAGTTTTGACAACTATGTCTGGATTGGCATAACACAACCAACCAAGTGGAGAAGCTGACTTTTCAAACATCCTTTGCTCTGCTAGTGTTCATTGGATAGGTCACTCTGGTTGTCTGAATGTAGCCCACTGGGTTTGCTGAGTGTCCCATAGATTGTGCAAGCAATCCCAGAAAATGGCTTAGTTTAGGTTGGAACCCTAGGGGTGAAATGCTCCCGGTTCGGACCGGATTGCCTGATCCAATAGCGATGACGGCGGGTGGTTCGGAGAACCAGTAGCAAAAATCTCTGCCCCCACCTATGCCCAGCTGAGCCGCACAATCATCAGAGGTTTTTTTTCTTTTCTTTTATAAGCATTTTTTCTTCAGCCAAAAAAATGCTTTTAAAAGTAAAAAAAAAAGCCTCTGATGATGGTGCAGCTCAGCTGGGATCGTCAGAACCCTTTAAAAGCATTTTTTTTACAACCTCTTCGGCTGAACAGTTAAAAGTAAAAAAAAAAAAGTTGGCCACGCCCACCTGATCACATTACCCCCCACCACCAAGCCACACCCACAGAACCGGTAGTTACAAATTTTACATTTCACCCCTGCCTAACCCTAACCCTCAAATACATGAATATAGAATAATAGAATTGGACGGGACCTCGGAGGTCTTCTAGTCCAACCCGCTGCTCGAGCAGAAAACCTTATACCATTTCAGACAAATGTTTGTCCAATCTCTTAAAAGCCTCCAGTGATGGAGCACCCACAACTTGTGAAGACAAGCTGTTCCATTGGTTAATTGCGCTTACCGTCAGGAAATTTCTCCTTTGTTCTAGGACAAATTTCCTAACTGTGAGAACAATTAACTAATTATTAATTAATGTTGTTGAATTACAAAGTTTAATATTGTTGAATTACAAAGTTTAATGCTTTGTTATAATTTAATGAGTGTTGACCAAACCAACAAGGGTAGAACAAGAAGCAATGGGTGGAAACTGATCAAGGAAAGAAGCAACTTAGAACTAAGGAGAAATTTCCTGACAGTTAGAACAATTAATCAGTGGAACGACTTGCCTGCAGAAGTTGTGAATGCTCCAACACTGGAAATTTTTAAGAAAATGTTGGATAACCATCTGTCTGAGATGGTGTAGGGTTTCCTGCCTGGGCAGGGGGTTGGACTAGAAGGCCTCCAAGGTCCTTTCCAACTCTGTTGTTATTATTATTATTGTTGTTGTTGTTGTTGTTGTTGTTGTTGTTGTTATAACATGCCTTAAACTATAAGCACAGACGAAGTCATTAAGTGGTTTGTTCGGTTATTCTTTTAATAGGGCCTGGGGGTAAATTACCCCATCCAAACTCAAAATAGATTTTCTATGTTCAAATTGATGGCTGCATTGTGATTAATATAGGTAGTCCTTGATTTACAACCATTTGCTTAGTGCCCGCTTGAAGCTACGACGGCATTGAAAAAAGTGACTAATGACCAAATCTTGCATTTATGACTGTGTCAACATCCCCATGGTCACATGATCAGAATTTGGGCACTTGGGAATCGGCACGTATTTATGACGGATGCAGGGTCCCAAGGTCACGTGATCACAAGCAAAGTCAATGGGAGTATCCAAATTCACTTAATGACAATTTGCTTAACAACAGCGGTGATTCACTTAACAACCTTGGCAAGAAAGATTGTGACATCGGGCGCAATTCATTTAACTACAGACTAAATTCTGGTCCCGATTGTGGATGTAAGTGAACTATACTGCCTTTAGTTCAGAAAACATGGGGAGGGGTCGAGTAAAATGAGACCACTGGTGTGACTTTTCATGCTCAGGTTTGAAGACCCAAATGGAAATGGCAAATCTCTTGGAACACCTGGGTGGGGAGATCCTGCAGGAGCCCTTTAGTGCTTGGGGGAGGAAGGCAAGGGAGGGGGGCTATGATATACCCTATGCCTCCCATCCCATGGATTAGATATAGGGTTAGGATAGGCTCCCATGTGGATAGGGGATTTTAGAGATCCTGGAGGGAGCCCCCTTCATGCTGGGGACAGGTGACTTGCACAGGTGGGGAGTTGAGATGACATGCCTGGACTGGCAGCTCCGTGCCAGCTTGTCCAGCCACTGGCATGGCCGGAGGCGGCCGTGCACGCATCCACCGATGGGGGCAGCCAGGGGACCCCCCCCCCCTAAATTCCTGAGCTGCAGGAGGGGGACGCTTGCAAAGTCGGTGCGCGAGCGCAGAAACGAGGCCGGTGTGTGTGTGTAAAGTCCAATCGTCCCCACCCAGCCTGGCAAGCGCCCACTACCCCTGGTCTCCCCACACCGCGGGTCGGGGAGCAGAGGAGCCGCCTGCCTGCCCGGCTGCTGCGGAGGGCATTACTACCTCGCCTGACCTCGCCCGCGGTTGCTGCTGCTGTTGCTGCTCCGGCTTCCTTCCGACCCTGCCCGGGGCTACTGCTTCTTCCGCTCCCCGGCCCCGGAGCCGCCTTCCCCCCGCTGCCCTCCTGCCCACACCGCCCCCGCCGGGCACGGAGGAAGCCCAGGCTGGGAGCGGTGCCCGCAGCCGCAGGGGAAGCTCCTGCCTGGGCAGCCCGAGGAGGTCCCCGCCTAGAACTCATGTAGGGATGAGTGGGGTGCAATCCACTCCAGGGGTCTCCCTCTGACCCCCTCCTTCCTGCGGGGGCACCCGAGCCTGGCAGAGCTCCCGTTGCCTGCCAGTTTCCAGCGGGACTGCCCAGGATCCCCGCCCGGGATCCGCTGATCCCCAGAAGCCCCTCGCCCTGCCTTCCCTCTTGCTATAGTGCCCGAGCCTGGTATCTCTGCCCGAGTGGGGGCTATCTGGGCTGGGCCAGTGCCCACCACTGCCCCCCGGGAGTTTCTTGCCCTGCCTTCCCTCTTGCTGGGGCCCCCGAGCCTGCTGGCATCACCCCCATTGCTTGCCAGTCCCAGCGGGGCTGTCCAGAAAGATCCCCGCGCCGTCCCTCGCCCTGTCCTTCCTCCTGCCGGCTGCCCAAGCCTGGCATCGTTGCCCAGGGGGTGCCCTACCCGGACTCGGTCAGCGCCCCCACTGGTCCCCGGGAGCTCTTCGCTCTAGCCTCCTCCTGCCGGCTGCCCAAGCCTGGCATCGCTGCCTGGAGGGTGCCCTGCCCGGGCTTAGTCAAGTGTCCCCCCCCCCCCGGGAACCCCTGCCCTGCCTTCCTTCTTACCGGAGCGCCCGAGCCTGGCATCGCCCCCGTTGCTTGCCAGTCCCAGCGGGGCTGCCCAGAAGGACCGACCCCCCCGGCCGGGCTTGATCAGCGCCCCCGGGAACCCCTCGCCCTGCCCTTCCTCCTGCCGGCTGCCCAAGCCTGGCATCGCTTCCCTACCCGGGCTTAGTCCGTGCCCCCAGTGGTCCCCAGGAGCCCCTTCGCTCTGGCCTCCTCCTGCCGGCTGCCCAAGCCTGGCCTCGCTGCCCGGAGGGGCCCTACCGGGCTTAGTCAGTGCCCCCGGGAGTTTCTTGCCCTGCCTTCCCTCTTGCTGGGGCCCCAGCCTGCTGGCATCACCCCATTGCTTGCCAGTCCCAGCGGGGCTGTCCAGAAAGATCCCCGCGCCGTCCTCGCCCTGTCCTTCCTCCTGCCGGCTGCCCAAGCCTGGCATCGTTGCCCAGGGGTGCCCTACCGGACTCGGTCAGCGCCCCACTGGTCCCCGGGAGCTCTTCGCTCTAGCCTCCTCCTGCCGGCTGCCCAAGCCTGGCATCGCTGCCTGGAGGGGGCCCTGCCCGGGCTTAGTCAAGTGTCCCCCCCCCCGGCAACCCCTGCCCTGCCTTCCTTCTTACCGGAGCGCCCGAGCCTGGCATCGCCCCCGTTGCTTGCCAGTCCCAGCGGGGCTGCCCAGAAGGACCGACCCCCCCGGCCGGGCTTGATCAGCGCCCCCGGGAACCCCTCGCCCTGCCCTTCCTCCTGCCGGCTGCCCAAGCCTGGCATCGCTGCCCTACCCGGGCTTAGTCCGTGCCCCCAGTGGTCCCCGGGAGCCCTTCGCTCTGGCCTCCTCCTGCCGGCTGCCCAAGCCTGGCCTCGCTGCCCGGAGGGGGCCCTACCGGGGCTTAGTCAGTGCCCCCCCCGGGAGCCCCTCGCCCTGCCTTCCCTGTTGCCGGAGCGCCCGAGCCTGGCATCGCCCCCGTTGCTTGCCAGTCCCAGCGGGGCTGCCCACAAGGATTCCCCGGCCGGGCTTGATCAGCACCCCCAGGAGCCCCTCGCCCTGCCCTTCCTCCTGCCGGCTGCCCAAGCCTGGCATCGCCGCCCTACCCGCGCTTAGTCAGCGCCCCTCGGGAGTCCCTGGCGTTGCCTTCGGGAGCCCAAGCCTGGCATCGCCCCCGTTGCTTGCCAGTCCCAGCGAGGCTGCCCAGCGGGACCCCCGGCCGGGCTCGGATAGCTGCCCCTGGAGCCCCTCGCCCGCCCTGCCCTGCCCTGCCCTGGCGCGGCGCCTCCCGGCTGCAGCGGCACTTACTGGGCGAGAAGCGCGGCCGCCGCGGCAGGAGAGGCGCTCTCGGCGGGGCGGCCGCCGGGCGGGCACTTGCCCGGCCTCCCTTCTTCCCTTCCTCCGCCTCCTCCTCCTCCTCCTCCTCCGGCGCGCAGCAGCTCAGCTTCCCCGCCTTTGGCGCCGCCTCCCCGGCTGCTTCCTCCCGGCCGGCGCCGTTCGGAGCGGCGCGATGGCGAGCCTGACCCCGCAGGTGCACTGGGCGCAGCGGCATCCCGAGCTCTACCTGCGCGTGGAGCTCAGCGACGTGCAGGTAAGCCGGGGAAGAAGAAGAAGGGGGGGAGGGGACGGTGGGGGCTTCCCCCGGGTGGGGAAGGGGCTTGACTGGCACCCACTCTCCCAGCCAGCCAGCCGCCCTGCCCTGCCCTGCCCTTCCACGCCTGGCCTCCTGCGTGGGAAGCAAGCACGCGTGGGGAGGGGGCGGCAGGCTGGTGGCTGCGCTGGCATCGGGCCGTTGGTGGCTGTGTAGTGTGTGTGGGGGGGAGCACCCCGTGCCTGCCCGGCCTGGCTTAGGTGAATGCACGTGATCCAAGGGAGGGGGACCCACATTTGTGATCCTGCATACATAAGCTCCCACCCCTGCCCACCTTCCCACGCATAACAAGCCCTGGTGCTGCCCCTGCGACTTCCTGGATGGGAGGGGGCTCCCGTGGGCAAGCACGGTCGTGGCCTTTCCATGGATGGCATCCCCCCGTCAGGCAGGTGGGCATAGATGATGCCCTGGGTGCCCTGAACCAGGCTAGGCTTCCTGGGGGTGAATGGTTGGGTTGGGGGTGCAAGAGAAGCGGAGGGAGGGGAGGTCGGGATGGAGGAGGATGTGCCTTCTGTCCCCAGGGTCTTGCTTGGGGGGTTTGGGCAGGAAGGCTGCTAGGCTTTGGGGTGGGGGAGGTCTGCTTGGGTTTGGCTAGAAAGGGGGTAGTGGAAGAGAAATGGCAAAAAGAGAGGAAGGGGAAGATGGGGAGAACCATATGCATGCAGGATGGTTAAGTGAGGGCCCTGGTCCTCTTTGGATCGCAGGCATTCACAAGACCCTTGCAAACATGCTGGCAAGAGGGATCTGGGAGGGTTCAACGCTACCCCTAACCTCGATTTAAAGCAAGAAGGACCCTCAGAGGGAAGCAGCAAGGCCAGCCAGCTGAAAAGCATTCCTTGCAAAAAAAAACAACCTCCTTTTTAAAAAAAAAAAGTATATGGGAATCCGAAATGCTTAGAAAATCGCTCTGAGGTTTTCCTGCAAGATCTGGATTTGTTGCTTTCTCGTTCCCAAGAGCCTCCGAGAGGCTGCAGAGGAAAATGCCAGTCAGAGAAGAATAAAATTATTAGGGGTTCCTTGGGGGGTCTCTGAGCTTGCAGAGATTTCATTACCCTAACTAGGTAACATCATCAGTGCAAGTGAGGAGTGTGGATTGCTGTCAGTTTATCTTCCGGTGGTTTGTCCCGTCAGTGTTGCGGGGTGTGTGTGTGTGTGTGTCTTACTGTTGGCTTTTGGGCAGTTTCTTGATTGGGATATTGTTTACTGGATTGTTGGTGTGATGTTAACCTTGGAATTAACATCACTCCTTAGTAGCACTGATGATGTTACCTAGTTTGGGTAGTGAAACACCTGCAAGAAAACAAGCAAGTTCCTCCTCCTCCTCCTCCTCCTCCTCCTCTTCTTCTCCTCCTCCTCCTCTTCTTCCTCTTCTTCTTCCTCTTCCTCTTCTCCTCCTCCTCCTCCTCTTCTTCTTCTCCTTCCTTCTCCTCTCTTCTTCTTCCTCTTCCTCTTCCTCTCCTCCTCCTCCTCCTCCTCTTCTTCTTCTTCTCCTTCCTTCTCCTCCTCTTCTTGTCCTCTTCTTCTTCCTCTTCCTCTTCCTCCTCCTCCTCCTCCTCCTCTTCTTCTTCTCCTTCCTCCTCCACCTCTTCTTCTTCCTCTTCCTCCTCCTCCTCCTCCTCCTCCTCCTCCTCTTCTTCTTCTTCTCCCTCCTCCTCCTCCTCTTCTTCTTCCTCTTCTTCTTCCTCTTCTTCTTCCTCTTCCTCTTCCTCTTCCTCTTCCTCCTCCTCCTCCTCCTCCTCCTCCTCTTCTTCTCTCTTCCTCCTCCTCCTCCTCCTCCTCCTCCTCCTCTTCTTCTCCTTCCTCCTCCTCTTCTTCTCTTCTTCTTCCTCTTCTTCCTCCTCCTCGTTCTCCTCCTTCTCCTTCTCCTTCTCCTTCTCTCTCCTCCTCCTCCTCGTCTTCTTCTTCTCCTTCTCCTTCTCCTTCCTCCTCCTCCTCTTCTTCTTCTTCCTCTTCCTCTTCTTCCTCTTCTTCTTCCTCTTCCTCCTCCTCCTCCTCCTCCTCCTCCTCCTCCTCCTCCTCCTCCTCTTCTTCTTCTCCTTCCTCCTCCTCCTCCTCTTCTTCCTCTTCTTCTTCTTCTTTCTCTTCCTCTTCTTCCTCCTCCTCCTTCTCCCCACTCACAAACCCCAACTCCCTACTACTAGGATAACACCATCCATCTCTGGATGGCGTTATCTAATTTGGGAAATGAAACCACTGCAAGAAAACAACCAAGCTCAGAGAGCACCAAGGGCCCCTCATGTCAACCCTGAGCTACAAATATTCTCCTTGATTAATAACATTATTTGTGTCGTTATTAGTGTTGTGCAGAGTGCCACCCTTGGCAGATTTCTGCCTTCTGCAAGCTCCGAGGCAAAAAAACGAAAGGCTCAGCCCTGCTTAAGAAAATCGCTTTGAAGGTTGCTACTTTGCTACATTTGGGGCACAGCCAGTCCTTTTCCTAACCGTCCTTCCTTTTATGGCTGCCCCAGGCTTAGGGTGTCGGCAAGTGGTGACTGAAAACAGTTAAGATGGCAGCCACAGACATGCAGCGGAAACCCACTCTTCCTTTTTCTTGCGTGACCGGTGGGGGTGAAATGCTACCGGTTCACACCAGTTCAGCTGAACGGGTAGCGGTGGCGGCGTGTGGTTCGGAGAACCAGTGGCGGCGGCAGTGTGAGGTTCCGCCCACCCATCCAGACGTCATTACTTCCGTTTTGACCTTCTGTGCATGCGCAGAAGGCTTTGCACATGCGCAGAGGGTCCAAAATTGCACGTGATGTGCACGTGGGCGGAGCACGCACTTCCAAACAGATAGGGAAAATAAGTAGATTTTACCCCGGTGACCGGTGTTAAAAGGGAGTGGGACGTTGATCATGAGGTTGTGGCTGCCATCTTGACTTTTTGGACCCTGAGTGGGCCTACCTGGAAGTCAGTGTGTCTCCCCCTTTACATTTGTCATTACAGGTAGTTGTTGATTTCCAAAAGTTCACTTAGAGACCGTTGGAAGTTACAACAGCACTAGGGTCTTCTCAGGGTGCCGTCCGCCAAACAATGTCGGCTGGCGGCCCCCAGGGGCAGGGCCTTCTCTGTTGGAGCTCCTACGCTCTGGAACGAACTTCCCCCTGGCCTACGCCAAGTGCCTGATCTTCGGACCTTTCGCCGTGAGCTGAAAACACACTTATTTATTCAAGCGGGACTGGCTTAACAGTTTTATTAAATTTTAATTGGGGGTTTTATTATTTTAGGGTTTTAAATTTTAAATTTTTTAATGTCGGCCAATTTTGTAATATGCTCTGTTTTAAATTTTTTGTTTTAATTGTATATATATTGGGTTTTTATCTTTTGGCTGTACACCGCCCTGAGTCCTTCGGGAGAAGGGCGGTATAAAAATTTAATAAAATAAATAAAATAAAATAAAAAGTGACTTGGGGACCATTTCTCACACTTACTGTTGTGTCTTGCCCGTCCTCAGAGCAGCCGGGGCCTTCTTATCTGCTCCCGAACACGGAGGAATGTATGCCTCCCGGCCCCAGTCCTGGCTCCATGCCCAGACAAACTGCAGAAGAAGGAGCACCTCCCGGCCCCAGCCCTGACTCCATGCCCAAGCAGGCTGCAGAGGAGGGAGCATCCTCCGGCCCCAGCCCTGGCTCCATGCCCAGGCAAACGGAGCAGCTAGACCCCTCCCCCTCCTCCACAGCATGTGAGCCTGAGGAGGGTTTATTACCAACAGCTGATTGGAGTGACCCTCGCGTCAGAAGACTTGATAGGCGGAGGCAACAGAAGGAAGGGAGGGGCAGGCCTGGATAAGTGCTGAGTCATGGAGCCACACCCCATGGCCTATATAAAGGATCTGCTTTCTGGCAGTCTCTGAGTCAGGCAAAGTCGAACTTATCTTGCTGAAGTCACTTTCTGGTCTCCTGCCTGCTCTGAGGACTTTGCTAGGACTTTGGGCAGAGCTGCAGAGGCAAGCCTGATTCGGATTTCCCTGACCCGGCCGTCAGCGGAGGAGTGGGACACGACACTTACGACCGTTGCAACATCCCCCAAGGTCATGTGATCAAAATTCAGATGCTTGGCAATTGATTCATATTTATGACAATTGCAGTGTCAGGAGGTCAGGGGATGACTTTTTGCAACCTTCTGACAAGCAAGATCAACAGGGAAGGCAGATCCACTTAACAAACGTGTTACTACTAACTTAACAACTTAACTTAACCGCTTACAGTGATTCGCTTAACAGTGGTGACAAGAAAGGTCATAAAATGGGGCAAAACTCACTTAGCAAATGTTTCACTTAACAATAGAATTTTTGACCTCAATTGTGGTCGTAAGTCGAGGACTAGCTGTATTCCACGCAGAACCGTGCGGTATGCACAGCTCTCTATTGATTGAAAAAAAGAGAAGGAGAGGTGGTCTTTAATTTATAACGGTGATGGAGCGGGCTTATTACAGTTGGAAGTTGTGACTGTCGTAAAATGGGTCACCCACAAGGAGGTTTGTCATAGCTTTGGTTGAGGACTACCTGTAATTGAAACGCAAGTAACCATCTTTCTTTTTTCCCTCCCCAGGATCCTGATATTACCATTACGGATAATGTGCTCCATTTTAAAGGTAAACCACTTTTCACTGTTTCATCATAGAAAGTATCTTTCGATTTATAAAGTGACTATTATAAAGGCATTATAAATTATAAATGATAAAGAAAGAATAATAATTTCCAGGGAGTTTTTCACCCTACAAGCCAGATCCTTTCAAGATAAAATCAGCCTTTGCAAATCCACTCAAAGTTTCATTTTGCTTCTTTAAGATTCCTGGGATTTTAAGATAGCATTTATACCGAGAGAGAACCAAACCACCTAACAATATAGAATGGAATGAAATAGAATAGAATAGAATAGAATAGAATAGAATAGAATAGAATAGAATAGAATAGAATAGAATAGAATAGAATAGAATAACAGAGTTGGAAGGGACCTTGGAGGTCTTCTAGTCCAACCCCCAGCTTAGGTAGGAAACTTCTGACAAATGGTTATCCAACATCTTCTTAAAAACTTCCAGTGTTGAAGCATTCACAACTTCTGGAGGCAAGTCGTTCCACTGATTAATTGTTCTAACTGTCAGGAAATTTCTCCTTAGTTCCAAGTTGCTTCTCTCCTTAGCATATACTAAGGAGTATATTATCAATATACTAATATATTGATCCCGATTTGATTCTTGCACTTCCCTCAAAGATTATTTCGTTCTGGGTTGGGCAACCCCACTGAATCCTGAGGTGTAAAATAGGCCCCCTGATGCGTGTATGATAATTTATAAAACATAACGGATGTGTTCCCAAAATAAACTTAGGTAGTCATCGATTTACAGCCTCAATGATTGAGCCCAAAATTTCTGTTGCAAGATGAGACAGTTGTTAAGTGAATTTAGCCTCTTTTTGAGACCTTTCTTGTCACAGTTGTGCAGGGAATCGCTGCAATTGTTAAGTTATTAACATGGTTGTTAAGTGAATCTGGCTTTCCTGTTCACTTTTTCTTGTCGAAAGTTCTCAAAAGGGGATCCCATGATCCGGCAACACTGCAGCCATCCTAAATACATGCCAGTCATGTGACTATAGGATGCTGCATAAAAATCCGTCATAAGTCCCTTTTTTCAGTGCCGTCGTAAGTTCGAAAGGTCAGTAAATGAGTCATCTTAAATTGAGGAATAACCATGATTGGAATCATAGAAACAAACAATTTATTATTCCCAATGCCCTAGTTCTGGTGTTTTTCAAACAGATGCTTTCTTAACCTCGTTTAAATAAGACCGTAAAATTTTCATATCTGGCCTCTTTTTGCTCAGTGTTAAGATAACCATAACTCCTTTTGATGTTGGATTTTAGAACAGGAGCTCACGTTCCTCTAGGACAGTTATGTAAATGTTTATTTGCTATGGAAAAAAGTGCCTTTGAATACTTTTTGCAAAACCTGTTCTCCTGCATTTCGCAAAGCCTCTCGTGCTGTCGGAGGAAGGCTTTTGAAGTATTGAAAAAGTCAAATGAACCCCTGGGCTTTTTGAATTTGAAATCTGAAATGGTATGGAGGTCTTTTGCTTGAGCAGAGAGGGTTGCAGGGGTGAAATGCTATCGGTTCACTCCGGTTTGGGCAAACCGATAGTGATAAAAACTACTGGTTCGGACGAACCGGTAGTAAAAAAAAAAGTTAGTTAAAAAAAGCTACGATCTGACGATCACCTGTGCTGCGCAGTTTAGCTTTGCTAGGAAGCAAGTTTTCCTGCTTTCTAGTGAAGCTAAACCGCGCAGCGCAGCTGATCCCCCCCCCCCACTGTTCTACTCACCTTCCCAAGCCTCCTTGCACGGAGCGTGCATGCGCAGCCAGGGAACTGGTAGCAAACCAGTTCAGATTTCACCACTGGAGGGTTGGACTAGAAGACCTCCAAGGTCCCTTCCAACTCTATTTTGATGGATTGATTCCTTCTTTCTCTCTCTGTCTTGTGTCTATATCCGTGCAAGGGCTCAAGCCCGAATGATTAACAATTATTTCCCCTAAACAATCTCAAAATTATGCTTCTTTCTCTTTCTCCTGGTGCGGCTGTTCCGTCACCCCCTTTTCAAGAGAAATGTGACATTTTGACATTTAATTTGGAAAGTCTCCTTAGAAACTGCTAGTGTCTAATTAGAGAAGGATCCGATTTGCTATAATTCAAAGACTGTTTTTTCCCCAGAATTTTAAAAATAGGATGCATATTTTTGGTTTTCTAGCTCACGGCCATGGAGCTAAAGGGGATAATAGTTACACATTCCAGATTGAGTTCTTGGAACCAGTAAACCCTCAGGTAAGAGTTGATTACTTGCTGTCTGATAAAAAAAATATCAATGTGTTAAAAGGTACCCAACATTTTATTTTGGGACTTTGTGCAGAAATGAATAAATTAACTTTAAGAATAAAAGATAAAGAGGAATCAGTGTATTTCAAGACATGGGAAAGATTCTACGTATGGTTAGAAAAGAGATATAAACAAAAGACGATAGATAGATAAACAATGTTAATAATAGAAAAGTAAATGAGGGAAATGACAAAAAAGAAATAGAAATCCAGATGTCGCCAGAGTAAATAGAAAAGGCGGAAGGGGGGAGGAAGGAAAGAAGATTATAAATATAAATGTACAATTATGAAATGATAGATTGGGTAAAATGGAAAAGAAACTGAAAAGAAAGTACCGTATATACTCGAGTATAAGCCGAGTTTTTCAGCACGTTTTTTGTGCTGAAAAACGTCCCCTCGGCTTATACTCGGGTCTATCTGACTTATACTGAGTTTTTTTTTTTAAGCCCTCGGCTTATACTCGAGTATATCGGCTTATACTCGAGTTTTTTTCTTCTTTTTCACATTTTACCGGACGGGCGGGAAGCCCTGCCGGTGCAGTGAGAGGCGGGCGGGGGCCGCCAGCCTTCTCAGCTGAGGGAGGAGGGTTTCCCAACCGTAGGTGCCTCATTTCCCACCCTCGGCTTATACTCGAGTCCCCAGTTTACCCCAGTATTTGGGGTAAAATTGGGGACCTCGGCTTATACTCGGATCGGCTTATATTCGAGTATATACGGTATATAATATTAGAAAATTGGAGTTGCTCGGTTACCAAACAAGGGAAATATTACACAACAAAGAAGAAAGAAAGAAGAGAGGAATAGAGAGTAAGATAGAGGAGGTGAAGGAGAGAGAGAGATGGAAGGAAGGGGAAGGAGAGGAAGATAGGATAGGGGAGAAGAGTCCGGGGGAAGGCGAGAAAGGAGGGAAAGAGGAGAGGAGTGGGGGAGAGGAAGGGGAAGGAGGAAGGAGAGGAGGAGGAGGAAGGTAGGAAAGGCGAGAAGGGAGGGAGGGAAAAGAGGAGAAGAAGGTTTGTTGTGAAATGATGGGAAAGAAAGGGTAGAAGAGCAACCGCAAACATAATTAAAAGTGTTTTATTTTTGTGCTTTCTTCAGAAAAAATATGTATGATTATGTATGGACAAGAGAATGTACATTTGCAATATGTATAGAAGAAGAGAAAAAATAAAAAACTTTTTTTCAGACATTTTATTTTGGGGCTGTTAGAGCACAGTTCAATACATTCAATCACTTTCCCACCGTACAAAGGTAGTCCTCAACTTACGATCACAATTGAGCCCAGAATTTCTGTTGCTAAGTGAGACATGTGTTAAGTGAATTTTGCCCCAATTTACAACCTTTCTTGCCACCGTGGATAAGTGACTCACTGCACTTGTTAAGTTAATCGCACGGCTGTTAAGTGAATCCGGCTTCCCCATTGACTTTGCTTCTCAAAAGGTCGCAAAAGCGGGTCACGTGACCCTGGGACTCTGCAACCGTCATAAATATGAGTCAGTTGCCAAGCATCTGAATGTAAAACACGTGACCATGGGAATGCTACAATGGTCCTAAGTGTGAAAAATGGCTCTATAAGTCACTTTTTTCAGTGCCGCTGTAACTTCCAGTGGTCACTAATTGAACTAATTGAAAGGGCCTCTGGTGGCTCAACAGGCTAATGCAGCCTGTTATTAACAGCAACTGCCTGCAATATTGCAGGTTCAAGTCCCACCAGGCCCAAGGTTGACTCAGCCTTCCATCCTTTATAAGGTAGGTAAAATGAGGACCCAGATTGTTGGGGGGCAATAAGTTGACTTTGTATATAGTATACAAATGGATGAAGACTATTGCCTGACATAGTGTAAGCCGCCCTGAGTCTTCGGAGAAGGGCGGGATATAAATGCAAATAAAATAAAAAAAAATAAAAACTGTTGTAAGACAAGGACTACCTGTATGCAACTTGATTTCTGTGGACCTGTAAATGCGTCTATGCAGGTCAACCCACGAGGCCAAGTTCATACAATAAGAGTGGTTTCTTGGAGATCCCCAAAGCATGAAAGCAGAAAACGCTAGGGCTCTGCACACCAGAACAGCGAGACACAAGGACAGTTTTTCCCCAAATGCCATCACTCTGCTAAACAACTAATTCCCTCAACACTGTCAAATTAACTACTAAGACTGTATTACTATTCTTCTTCTCATCCTTCCTAGTACCTATCTCTTCCCACTTATGGCTATATCCATGTTGCTTATATTTTTACAACTGATATTGTTTTTATTGTTTCCTAGTATGATTTGATTGTTTATTAGTATCCCATGACTATCACTAAGTGTTGTATTATGATTCTTGACAAATATATTTTATTTTTGCTTTATGTACACTGAGAGCATATGCATCAAAGGCAAATTCCTTGTGTGTCCAATCACTCTTGGCCAATAAAGAATTCTATTCTATTCTATTCTATTCTATTCTATTCTATTCTATTCTATTCTATTCTATTCTATCACTAAGTGTTGTATCTTATGATTCTTGACAAATTTATTTTATTTTTTCTTTACGTACACTGAGAACATATGCACCACAGACAAATTCCTTGTGTGTCCAATCACACTTGGCCAATAAAGAATTCTATTCTATTCTATTCTATTCTATTCTATTCTATTCTATTCTATTCTATTCTATTCTATTCTATCACTAAGTGTTGTATCTTATGATTCTTGACAAATTTATTTTATTTTTTCTTTACGTACACTGAGAGCATATGCACCAAAGGCAAATTCCTTGTGTGTCCAATCACACTTGGCCAATAAAGAATTCTATTCTATTCTATTCTATTCTATTCTATTCTATTCTATTCTATTCTATTCTATTCTATCACTAAGTGTTGTATCTTATGATTCTTGACAAATTTATTTTATTTTTTCTTTACGTACACTGGGAGCATATGCACCAAAGGCAAATTCCTTGTGTGTCCAATCACATTTGGCCAATAAAGAATTCTATTCTATTCTATTCTATTCTAAGCCAGCCTTTTGCCCCCTGACCTACACAAATACACCTTGTATTAATCCTAAACAGGTTTGGCCTGTTGAGTGAATGAAATCAGTTGGTTTTTAACTCGCCCAGTTAAGCATTAGCAGGACGACAATTACATATTAGCACAGAATGAGCCCAGAATGAATGTTGACCTCCTTGAACTGATACGGCATGCAAGATATCAGCCAGCTCTCTGTTTCTCAACCTCAGCAACGTTAAGATGGATGGACTTCAACTCCCAAAATACCTTAGCCAGCGTGCATTCTGGGAGTTGAAGTCCATCCATCTTAAACGTTGCCGAGGTTAAGAAACACAGAGCTAAGTTATTTAATACAAGCAAATCATTTAAAGAGTAGCAATAACTAAACTCAGTCATTCATAGCCACTGTTCCTGATGGGGCTTGTAGGAGGGTAATATTTTGCATCTGACTTTTTGGGGAAAAAATGTATTTCTGCGTATTTTGGGGTCCCAGAAAGAACTTGTTTTCTTCTGAAATAGCAGGGATGTCCGACCTTGGCCACTTTAAGATTTGTGGACTTCCAACTTTCAGAATTCTTCAGCATGACTGGCTGAGGAATTCTGGGAGTTGAAGTCTATACATCTTAACAGTGGCCAAGGTTGGATGGTTGAGGAATTCTGGGAGTTAATCCATACATCTTAAACTCGCCAAGGTTGGATGGCCAAGGAATTCTGGGAGTTAGTCCATACATCTTAAACTTGCCAAGGTTGGATGGTTGAGGAATTCTGGGAGTTAGTCCATACATCTTAAACTTGCCAAGGTTGGATGGTTGAGGAATTCTGGGAGTTAGTCCATACACCTTAAACTTGCCAAGGTTGGATGGCCGAGGAATTCTGGGAGTTGAAATCCACAAGTGTAGTCACCAAGGCTGGATGGCTGAGGAATTCTGGAAGTTGAAGTCCACACATCTTAACAGTGGCCAAGGTTGGATGGTTGAGGAATTCTGGAAGTTAGTCCATACATATTAAACTTGCCAAGGTTGGATTGTTGAGGAATTCTGGGAGTTAGTCCATATATCTTAAATTTGCCAAGGTTGGATGGTTGAGGAATTCTGGTGTTAGTCCATACATCTTAAACTTGCCAAGGTTGGATGGTTGAGGATTTCTGGGAGTTGAAATCCACAAGTGTAGTCACCAAGGCTGGATGGCTGAGGAATTCTTGGAGTTGAAGTCCACACATCTTAAAACTTGCCAAGGTTGGATGGTTAAGGAATTCTGTGAATTGAAATCCATACATCTTAAAGTTTGCAAGGTTGGAATCCCCTGTATAATAGAACATTGCAGCAAGAGTCCTTATCAAACATCAGATTTCTGCAAAGCCCAGCTGGTTTTTCAAAGGTTCTTGTGCCTGCAGAACTGGCTCTAGGTTTTATTGCAGAAGCTTTGGTTCTTTGGTTACAAGCCTGGTAGACACATAACAACCACAATTGCATTGGAAGGCCATGATGAAATGATCAAACCGCTCTGCAGATAGAATGGGCTCCCCTGAATTGCTCAATCATATTGGCACCCAGACTAGAAATTCTGGTCATTCCAGCGTCTCTTGAATGTGGCTTATGAAGTTTGCCCATTGTGTAAATCTCAGGCCCTGCCCACTCTAGGCAAGACTGTGCGGTCAGCAATAAGGGCAGGAGCCTCACACTGTTATTACTATGTGTATTACAACCAAAGAGGTTGTAAAAAAATGCTTTTAAAAGTAAAAAAAAAAAGTTGGCCACGCCCACCCAGTCACCTTACCCCCTACACACACCAAGCCACGCCCACAGAACTGGTAGTAACAAATTGCCGTGTTCAAGCACAGCCTGCTATTTTTTTTTTTTAAATGTGCATTTTCACCAAAGCCCCTTTTCCCAGGGGTGGGATTCAGCCGGTTCGGACTGGTTTGGGCAACCTGAATGTTAATTTTAATCTGGTTCGCTGAACCGGTAGTTACCAAGGACTGGCTGACCGTGACCCTTTCCTCCCAGGAGTCTCTACGCGGCCCATTTTGGATGCCTGGTAAGTGCAGCACCTGCACAGAGGCACTGGGAGGGTGAAAAATGGGCCTCTGGAGCCCGGGGAAGGCCATTTTCACCCTCCCAGACACTTGAGGAAAGCCTCCAGTGCCTGGGGAGGGTGAAAAATGGGCCTACCGGAAATATCAGAAGTACTGGAAGTCCGGAAACAGTTCCGTTTCTGGCCTCTGGAGGACCTCTGGAGCCTGGGGGAGGCCGTTTTCATCCTCACAGAGGCTCAAGGAAAGCCTCCAGAGCCTGGGGAGGGTGAAAAATGGGCCTACCGGAAGTACTGGAAGTCTGGAAACAGGCCCGTTTCCAGCCTCTGGAGGACCTCTAGAGCCTGGGAGAGGCCGTTTTCCTCCGCCTGGAGGCTCGAGGAAAGCCTCCAGTGCCTGGGGAGGGTGAAAAATGGGCCTACCGGAAATATCAGAAGTACTGGAAGTCCAGAAACAGTCCCGTTTCTGGCCTCTGGAGGACCTCTGGAGCCTGGGGGAGGCCGTTTTTGTCCTCCCAGAGGCTCGAGGAAAGCCTCCAGAGCCTGGGAAGAGTGAAAAATGGGCCTACCAGATGTATTGGAAGTACTGGAAGTCCAGAAACAGGCCCGTTTCTGGCCTCCGGAGGACGTCTGGAGCCTGGGGGAGGCCGTTTTTGTCCTCCCAGAGGCTCGAGGAAAGCCTTCAGAGCCTGGGAAGGGTGAAAAATGGGTCTACCAGATGTACTGGAAGTACTGGAAGTCCGGAAACAGGCCCGTTTCTGGCCTCCGGAGGACGTCTGGAGCCTGGGGGAAGCCGTTTTCCTTCTCCTGGAGGCTCGAGGAAAGCCTCTGGAGCCTGGGGAGTGTGAAAAATGGGCCTACCGGAAATATCAGAAGTACTGGAAGTCCGGAAACAGTCCCGTTTCCGGCCTCTGGAGGACCTCTGGAGCCTGGGGGAGGCCGTTTTTGTCCTCCCAGAGGCTCGAGGAAAGCCTCCAGAGCCTGGGAAGAGTGAAAAATGGGCCTACCAGATGTATTGGAAGTACTGGAAGTCCAGAAACAGGCCCGTTTCTGGCCTCCGGAGGACGTCTGGAGCCTGGGGGGGGGCGTTTTTGTCCTCCCAGAGGCTCGAGGAAAGCCTTCAGAGCCTGGGAAGGGTGAAAAATGGGTCTACCAGATGTACTGGAAGTACTGGAAGTCCGGAAACAGGCCCGTTTCTGGCCTCCGGAGGACGTCTGGAGCCTGGGGGAAGCCGTTTTCCTTCTCCTGGAGGCTCGAGGAAAGCCTCTGGAGCCTGGGGAGTGTGAAAAATGGGCCTACCGGAAATATCAGAAGTACTGGAAGTCCGGAAACAGTCCCGTTTCCGGCCTCTGGAGGACCTCTGGAGCCTGGGGGAGGCCGTTTTTGTCCTCCCAGAGGCTCGAGGAAAGCCTCCAGAGCCTGGGAAGGGTGAAAAATGGGCCTACCAGATGTACTGGAAGTACTGGAAGTCCGGAAACAGGCCCGTTTCTGGCCTCCGGAGGACGTCTGGAGCCTGGGGGAGGTCGTTTTCCTCCTCCTGGAGGCTCGAGGAAAGCCTCTAGAGCCTGGGGTGGGCGAAAACGCCCCCCCCCTCCATGGTGCAGGAGGCTGAGTAGGTGCCCACCCAGCAACCGGGCAGAGGACAGATTGCTAAAATTTTTGAATCCCACCCCTGCCTTTTCCTTAAACCGGTGTTTGCTTTCTCGCCCCTCCTGCTCTTTCAGCCGGTGTGTAAAGTGACCCAAAGGCAGCTGAACATCACGGTGAAGAAGAAGGAGAGCCACTGGTGGGAGAGGCTGACCAAGCAGGAGAAGCGGCCGCTGTTTCTCGCTCCGGATTTTGACCGATGGCTGGACGAATCGGATGCCGAGTTGGAACTGAAGGCCAAGGTGAGGGCAGGTGGCTGGCACGGCCATTGGTGAGCAAGTCGGGAAGAGAGGATTTCTCCAGTGGACGTTAAGCAAAGAATTTTTCAGCCCAGAGTCTACCTTTCATATCTTCCCAAACCTTCCCATCAAGCGGTTGTAATTCACGTGCTGTACTCAGCATTCTGCAAGTAGTCCTTGACTTACGATCGTAACGGGACTTTTCCGTTACGGTCGTAAGTTATGATGCTAATAAATAGGGAGTTCTGGGAGCTGAAATCCATGGGTCTTAAAAGTTGCCAAGGTTGGGAAACCCTGTCCTTAAGTGTGGTGTTTTCCCAGGAATAAAAAACCAGAGGTGAAATGCTCCTGGTTCGGACCGGATTGTCTGATCCAGTAGCGATGGTGGGGGAGTGGTTCGGAGAACTGGTAGCAAAAATCCCTGCCCACCCCCTGCCCCAGCTGAGCCGCGCAATCATCAAAGGCTTTTTTTTTTTAACTTTTAAAAGCATTTTTTTCGGCCGAAAAAATGCTTTTAAAAGTAAAAAAAAAAAGCTTCTGATGATCGCGCAGTTCAGCTGGGATCGTCAGAACCCTTTAAAAGCATTTTTTCTACAAACTCTTCAGCCCAAAAGGTTGTTAAAAAAAAAGCTTTTAAAAGGCTCCTCCGGCGATCCCAGCTGAGTTGCCTGATCATCAAAGGCTTTTAAAAGCATGTTTTCCACAACCTCTTTGGCCGAAGAGGTTGTAGAAAAAATGTTTTTAAAAGGTTCTGGCAATCAGAGGCTTTTAAAAGCATTTTTTTACAACCTCTTCGGCCGAAGAGGTTGTAGAAAAAATGCTTTTAAAAGGGAAAAAAAAGTTGGCCACACCCACCCAGTCACATTATCCTCTCCCCACCAAGCCACGCCCACAGAACCGGTAGTAACAAATTTTACATTTCACCCCTGTAAAAAACGCTTTGGATTATGTCTCTTAAGTCTTAAAAACCAGTGCAACTATCATATGTAACCCTATGAATTTGCCCCAGGTAATTCTTAGCTGGCATCCGCAGAACCTCAGCATTAAATTAAAAAGCGGAATGAAAAAAAAAAAAAGAAAAGAAATCCGACTCTTTCAAAATTAACCAATCTTGTGCAATACCTGTGTTCTTGTGTAAGCGCTGGTAAAATTTCACAATTCTGAAATTCCTTGACATGTTATAGTGCTCCGTTGAGATCAGGCCAGATCACCAAAAATCTTGCAAGATCGTGTCTGCTTTTTAATATTTTTTTAAAGTATTTTTTTTGGCTAACATCCAGGAGAGCTTGGAGGCTTGGAAAAAAACAAAACCAACTCTTGTTATCACCTTGAACTTCAATCCTTGGCATTTGGAAAAGAAAACAGGCCTCTCAGCAGCCTTGGGCCATTTGCCAGCTTTCCGTTTAAATTGAGCAAAAGTGGGGCTTTTTTTCTGACTCAGAGATACAGAAGTAGAGATAGTCCTCGACCTACGACCGCAGCTGAACCCCAAATTTCTGTTGCTCAGTGAAACATTTAATTGAGTTTTGCCTCATTTTATTCTTTGCCATGGTTGTTAACACTCTCACAGCCTGTCCCTAAACAAAAATAGGTGATCTATGCGGATTTGAGTTGTTAACTACTTAAGGCATGAAGGACCTCTGTTACTATAAATATAAATATAAATACTCTGTATTTAAGTAACAGAGGTCCTTCATGCCTTAAGTAGTTGAGGAGATGGCTTTCGGTTTTTCTTTCCAGACCATTCCAATTTGTGGAAGCATCTCAAAATAACAGAATACAGATACTCAGAATCCTCGACTCAAGACCACAATTGAGCCCAAAATTTATGTGGCTAAGTGAAACATTTCACTGAGTTTTCCCTCGTTTTATGACCTTTCTCGACTCATTTGCTAAAGGAATCACTGCAGTTGTTAAATTAGTAACACGGTTGTTAAGTGAATCAGGCTTCCCCCGTGGACTTGGTCGAAGGTCACAAAAGGGGATCGGATCAGTGGTGGGTTGCCCCCGATTCGAACTGGTTCTATAGAACCGGTAGTAAAACTGGCGGGAGGCTCCACCCACTGACCCGAACGTTATCAAAAGCGAACTGCGCATGCACAAAAGCTTCTGCGTATGTGCAGAAGGGCGCGCGCGGGCACGATGCAAACTGGTAGTAGAGGTAAGTAGAAACCCACCCCCGGATCAGATGACCCTGGGACACGGTCACTATCATAAATAGGTGTCTGAATTTTGATCGCATGACCAAGGAGAGGCTGCAACGGCCGTAAGTGTGAAAACGGTCGTAAGTTCCTTTTTTAAATGCTGATGTAACCTTGAATGGTCACCAAACAAAGGATTTTATGGTCTTCAAGAAGGATTCTTCCATGTGCCTTAAACCAGTGGTGGGATTTAAGTAATTTAACAACCGGTTCTCTGCCCTAACGATTTCTTCCAACAACCAGTTTGCCAAACTGCTCAGAAAGTTAACAACCGGTTCTCCCGAAGGGGTGCGAACTGGCTCTAATCCCACCACTGCCTTAAACCAAAGGTCTCCAACTTTTACAGCTTTATGGACCAGTGGAGAGAGTCAGGGAGGTGGAGAGGGGATGGTTCCACACGAGGGGCGGGCAGGTACATACACAGCTCCATTTGCACCCACCAGTTGCACAGATAGAGCTGTGCATGTGTGCACACTCGCCCACCACTTCCACGGCCTAGTTCTGAACAGGCCATGGCTCGGTAGTGAGCTGTGACCCACTAGTGAGTCTGCGACCCTAATCCTGCCTTAAATCATCTTAACAATGGTCTTGGTATTAAAAATAGTCAAGAGGAGTGACCTACCAAGACCTGACTTGGTAGATCACTCATTGGGAGATGAGTGACCTACCAAGACCCACCTTGGTAGATCACTCATCTCCCAGGTTCCTCAGACCTAGTGGCCTAACCAGGTCTTCAGGACCTCTGGGAGCTCAACAGGGATGAGACTAAACTCACTTCAAGGGGGAGAGGTAGCCCTGCTACCTAGCGCCCCCTCCCACAATGTCTGTGGAGATTTTCCATAGTGGAAAAGGTGCTTTTTCAAGAGGCAGGTGGATTTTCTTTGTTTTTCTTTGAAGTCGTTTCGCTTCTCATCCAAGAAGCTTCTTCAGCTTTGACTGAAGATAGATCTCTATCGCCACCATCCAGTCGGAGCTGAAGAAGCTTCTTGGATAAGAAGAAAAACTGGTCTTCAAAGAAAAATCAGAAAGTCCAGTTAAGAGCTGGGACGCAGCAGGCAGAGGTGGATTTCAGCAGGTTCTGACCAGTTCTGGAGAACCGGTAGTGGAAATTTTGAGTAGTTCAGAGAACCGGTAGTAAAAATTCTGACTGGCCCCACCCCCGTCTATTCTCTGCCTCCCGTGTCCCAGCTGATCGGGAGGAAATGGGGATTTTGCAGTAACCTTCCCCTGAAGTGGGGTGGGAATGGAGATTTTACACTATCCTTCCCCTGCCTTGCCCACCAAGCCACACCCACCAATCCATGCCATGCCCACTAAGCCACACCCACAGAACTGGTAGTAAAAAATTTTGAAACCCACCACTGGCGGTGGCTCAGTGGCTAAGACACTGAGTTTGTCGATCGAAAGGTCGGCAGTTCAGTGGTTCGAATCCCTTGCACCGCATAATGGGGTGAGCTCCCATTATCTGTCCCAGCTTCTGCCAACCTAGCAGTTCGAAAAAATGTAAAAAAAACATTTAAAAAATGCAAGTAGAAAAATAGGGACCACCTTTGGTGGGAAGGTAACAGCGTTCCGTGCGCCTTTGGCGTTGAGTCATGCCGGCCACATGACCACGGAGACATCTTCGGATAGCGCTGGCTCTTCGGCTTTGAAACGGAGATGAGCACCGCCCCCTAGAGTCGGGAATGACTAGCACATATGTGCGAGGGGAACCTTTACCTTTACTTTAGAAGATGGATCATGCCATCTGCTGGATTTGGTAAGGCAGGCCAGTGAAATCATGCGTTACATTGCATTTTTCCTGCTCTAAGGCTTTCTGAGTTGTGTGTGTCCCAATCCATTTGGCACACCAAGGAGCAGCCAGTTATTTACAAATAATGTATCAACCGCAACACTGGATCCCTTCTGGATGGGAACGTACCACTTTTCATGCTGTCTGTCTGTCTCTTTCTTTCTCTCTCTTTCTAACATCTAGGAAGAAGAACGGATAAACAAAATCAGTATCAAGAACAGAATCCCCAAAGATCGTAAGTGGCTCCACTTCGCAGTTGGCCATCCAAAGACATCTGCCCTTCACCCTTTGCTAACTTGGTTCTGTAACCCCTTGCAGCTTTCCGACACTTGAAGAGAGGCTATTTGTTCATGTACAACCTCGTGCAGTTCCTGGGATTTTCATGGATCTTTGTGAACATGACCGTCCGGCTGTTCATACTGGGGAAAGGCAAGTGGCACAGTTTATGGTTCCCTTTCTTGTCTACGTGTCCAAGAAACTGAAGTGGGTTTTTAAGGGAGAGGTGCCTTGCGAGGCCCATGGTTTGATCTGCACCAGTCCACATGTTCCAACCTCTGTAGTTGGTCCTTCTGGGAAAGTCGTAACTCGTTGGAAGTGGATTGTGATTTAAGCAAAGAACTCTAGGGTTACCTAAAGGTGCTTTTTCAGGAGGCAACTGGACTTTTTGCTTTTTCTTTGAAGACATTTCACTTCTCATCCAAGAAGCTTCTTCAGCTCTGACAGGATGGTGGGGAATGGAAGGATTTATACTCCGTGCAGACAGCTGGGCATTTGCATCCTTTTAGAGGGTTGTTGAAAGGGATGCAGTGGCTCAGTGGCTAAGATGTTGAGCTTCAACAAGGTCGGCAGTTCAGCGGCTCGAATCCCTAGTGCCGCATAACGGGATGAGCTCCCGTTACTTGTCCTAGCCTCTGCCAACCTAGCAGTTCGAAACCACATTAAAAAAAATGCAAGTAGAAAATTAGGGACCACCTTTGGTGGGAAGGTAACAGCGTTCCATTCGCCTTTGGCGTTGAGTCATGCTGGCCACGTGACCACAGAAATGTCTCCGGACAGCGCTGGCTCTTCGGCTTTGAAACGGAGGTGATCACCGCCCCCTAGAGTCAGGAACGACTAGCACATATGTGCGAGGGGAACCTTTACCTTTACCTAGAGGGTCCTTGAAGCACCTGGAGGTTTGTCTGTGTCCTCACGGTCACCTGAGTGGTGCAAATGGTTCCTGTAGCCTGCAGTTTTTTTTCCTCTGGAAATCCATTCCTACTCCCACACCATTCAAAGGGTGTTCATCCCAAATAGTATAGCTAAAGGTATGTAGAGATTCTCAGTCGTGACCTGGATGACTGAGAATCTCTACAAACTTTTAACTCTACGGTGAATTCCTAGCAGTTCCACTTACTAATAATTATTTTTATTATTTATTATTATAATTATAATTAATTATTTATTATTATTATTATAAATATTATAAATAATTCTTTGGGTGGTGGGTCTTAGAGAAGATCTGGGAGAGGGATCGAGATGCCCTTGTAGATCACTACTCAAGTATGAGCCAGCAGTGTGCTGCAGCTTCCAAAAAGGCCAATGCAGTCCTGGGCTGCATCAAACGAGGAATAAAGTCAAAATCCCGAGAAATGATAGGACTGCTTTATGCTGCATTCGTGAGGCCACACTTGGAATACTGCATTCAGTTCTGGTAGTTTAAGAAAGAAGGGAATTGATAGTGTGATGGTGTGAAATGGAATATGTTTTATGTTATATTTTAGATTATGTTTGTTAGTTACAATACCCTGTATTCTGTTCTGGGAAGTCTTGGGGGAGGGGAAATGGGGGAGGGGAAGACTATAAATTGATTGGTTGCCATTGTACAGGAATAATGGTAGAATTAAACAAGTTGGAATGGTGTAAAGTCGGGACTGCTCGGTAACCACTCCCGAAGGAAAGGGTAAGGAAAGAGGAGTAAAGAAGGAAGAAAGTAGGTAGGCAGGTGGGTAGGTAGGAAAGAAGGAGGAGAAGAAAGGATAGGAGGAGGAGAAGAAGGAGAAGATAGAGGGTTAGAAAGGATGGTAGTGAGAAGTGGGAAAAAGGAGGGGAAGTAGGAAAGCGAGGAGAAGGATGGTGGGGAAAGTTTAAGAAGGATGAGAAGGGAAGAAAGGATTAAGGGAGGGAGTGGCAGTCGAGCAGCCCTGATTGAGTATAATTTGAGTATAGGATTGATTGTTGGATAAGTGATTGTATTGTACACTGGTCAAATTGTGGGAATTATTATGGAAAATCAAAATTTTGCCCTAAAAAAAAAAAAAAAAGTTCTGGTCACCATGATACAAAGAGATGCTGAGACCCTGGAAAGAGTGCAGAGAATAATAACAAAGATAATTAGGGGTCTGAAGGCTAAAACATATGAGGAACAGTTAAGAGAGCTAGGTATGAACAGCCCAAGGGTGTCAAATTCACGGCATCATGGCAGCATCATGTAACATACCAGGATGTCTCCTCCCCCTTCGCTAAACCGGGCGTGGCCTTGGCCAACATGTGACACATCTGGCCCACGGGCCAGGAGTTTGATAGCCCTGGTCTAGAAGAGAAGGATTAGAGGGTTCATGGTAACTTCCTTCCAATACCTGAGGGGCTGTGACAGAGAAGAGGGGACTGACTGATTCTCCAAAGCACCTGAGGGCAGGAGTTTTGGTCGCCACGATGTAAAAAAAAAATGTTGAGACTCTAGAAAGAGTGCAGCAAAGATGGTTAGGGGACTGGAGGCTAAAACATATTAAGAACAGTTGCAGGAATTGGGTATGTCTAGTTTAATGAAAAGAAGGACTAGGGGAGACGTGATAGCAGTGTTCCAGTATCTCAGGGGCTGCCACAAAGAAGAGGGAGTCAAGCTATTCTCCAAAGCACCTGAGGGCAGGACAAGAAGCAATGGGTGGAAACTAATCAAGGAGAGAAGCAACCTAGAACTAAGGAGAAATTTCCTGACAGTTAGAACAATTAATGAGTAGAACAACTTGCCTCCAGAAGTTGTGAATGCTCTAACACTGGAAATTTTTAAGAAGATATTGGATAACCATTTGTCTGAAGTGGTATAGATTTTCCTGCCTGGGCAGGGGGTTGGACTAGAAGACCTCCAAGGTCCCTTCCAACTCTGTTATTATTATTATTATAAGAAGTGATAGGCAGAAGATCACTCAAGAGAGATCCAACCTAGAACTAAGGAGAAAGTGTCTAACAGTGCAAAGATCAGTGGAACAACTTGCCTCCCAGAGTTGTGGGTGCTCCATCACTGGAAATTTTCAAAAATAAACTGGGCAACCAATCTATTTTTGACCAGAAGGGTATGAGTCTCCTGCCTTGAGCAGCGGGTTGGACTAGAAGACCTCCAAGGTCTCTCTTCCAGCCCTATGGTTCTATGTAGCTGGATAGGGTTCTGGAAAACATTTGAAACAAGTGGTTCACTGCCCATGGAAATTTTTGCAGCAGTTTGATCTTTTGCAAGGTGCCTAAAATTGCTCTGAAATGTATTCCTGATTCCCTCTGCATTTAGTAGGTCTCCTTCCTTCACACTCCAGTTACAGGTAGTTTATTTTGTGTTCTTGCAGACTCTTTCTTAGATACTTTCCACATGAGTGGGGACATGATGTACTTCTGCCAGATGTTTGCCTTGATGGAGATTGTCAATGCCTTGATAGGTCTCGTCAAAGCTCCTTTAGCTCCTGTTTGTATCCAGGTAATACTTTTGCAAACCACTTTGAAAAGTGTAAAAACTCATTTTTATAGGGCTGGTTGAAGGTTTACTTTGTCAGTGCAAGATATCAACCAAGATCTCTCTTTCATACTTTCTGTCTTAAAAGAAGAAATGACAAAGGATTGTACACTATATCATTCTGCTTGTTAGTAATTCTCTTGAGTGAGTCTTGGGCATCTAATGATGTGCAAAGTTTTGTTATATAGGCTGAGAGCTCTTCAAAAGCTTCCTGCCTTTGATGCTTCATTAGAGGAAATTAGAGTTTAAAATATCAGACTGGAAACCTGAAAGCTGTGCGTTCTAGTTCTGCCTTAGGCATGAAAGCCAGCTGGGGAATTTTGGGTGAATCACCAAGAGACAGTGAGTTCTAGTCCGGCCTTAGGCAGGAAAGCTGTTGGGTGACTTTGGGCCAATCGCCAGGAGGTGGTGAATTCTAGTTCTACCTTAAGGTGGGTGGGTAGACTTCCAGAATTCCTGTCAAACATGGGAAAATTAGGAAGCCCAGGGAGTTCAAATGAATATAAAGTTTTATTGCAAACTTGTGCTCTCTACAAGAATCTGAACTACTAACAAGAATCTGAACTACTAACAGTCAAAGCAAATTGGTGGTAGATAAAAGTCAGCGGAATTTAAAGAGGGCTGGGCTTAGATCTCATGTGGGCACAAAGGGACTTGAGACTGATGACACATCTGACCCTTTCCTCAGGCTCAGCCTGGTCATTTCCTACATCTCCTCAGCCAGCACCTACGGAATTCAAACTCTCAGATCTTCCCAGCCACAAGCTGGCTGAGGAATCAGTACTATTCCTGATGGGCTTGTAGGAGGGGTAACATTTTGCATCTGACTTTTGGGTGGGAAAATGTATTTCTGCATATTTGGGGGTCCCAGAAAGAATCCGTGTCTTCTGAAATAGCAGGAGTCTCCAATCTAGGCCAGTTTAAGACTTATGGACTTCCAACTTGCAGAATTCCCAGCCAGCCATGCTCCCACAAATTCTGGGAGTTGAAGGCCACATACCTTAAAATGGCCCAGATTGAGAAATACTTGTGTAGGTGACCCTTTTTCACCTGGGTGCCTCAAGGTGGATACACCTCCGAAGAAGCTTCCCTTGTTCCGTTGGCCACGAAATTCTTGATTGTGCTTGTTTTTCCTGGAGGGTTTCCTCCAGGAAAAGTTTTCCCAAATATTTTAACAACGTCCTTAAAAGATGCAGATGGGAGCTTGTTAAAGAGGACTCCAACTTAGAATTAAAGGGGACATTTCCTGACGGTGCAGAAAATGAACCAGTGAAATGGCTTGACTCCAGAAATTGTGGGTTCTCCATCACTGAAGATTTCTAAGGCGAGACTGGACAACCACTTGTCTGGAATGCTTGTACAGGGGGTTGGACTAGGCTCCCTAGGTGGCTCAGTGGCTAAGACACTGAGCTTTCTGACATCAGAAAGGTCGGCGGTCCGAATCCCTAGTATAGCTCTCCTGCGTGAGCAGGGGGTTGGACTAGATGACCTCCAAGGTCCCTTCCAACTCTGTTACTGTTACAACCTATAAAAAACCTGTAGAAAACCACACTATAGAAAAGATGTTGAGACTCTAGAAAGAGTGCAGTGAAGAGCAACCAGGGTGATTAGGGGACTGGAGGCTAAAACATACGATGAACGGTTGCAGGAACTGGGCCTGGCTAGTCTAGTGAAGAGAAGGACCAGGGGAGACACGATAGCTGTCTTCCAATATTTAAGGGGCTGCCACAGAGAGGAGTGGGTCAAGCTATTTTCAAAGGCACCAGACAAGGAATAATGGATGGAAACTGATCAAGGAGAGATTCAACATGGAAATAAGGAGAAAATTTCTGACAGTGAGAAAAATCAACCAATGGAGCAGAAGCTGCCTTCAGAAGTTGTGGGAGCTTCATCAGTGGAAGCTTTCAAGAAGAGACTGGGCTGCCATCTGTCAGAAATGGTGTAGGGTCTCCTGCTTGGGCGGGGGGGTTGGACTAGATGACCTACAAGGTCCCTTCCAACTCTGTTAATCTGTATCTTTACCTCCAGGGTCTCTTCTGACCCTGTTATTCCATATCTACTGATGCCAGTTTTGCCATTCTGCTAGTTTTGTCTATGTTTATATCCTACACTGTCTAGTTCTCTGGGACAGAAGCTGAATGAGTTAGCAACGCAGGTCTTCTTCTCCATCATTCCCACAACAGCTTTTGTGCATGATGGGAAAAGGAATATATATAGGGGACTGGAGGCTAAAACATATGAAGAACGGTTGCAGGAACTCGGTATGTCTAGTTTAATGAAAAGAAGGACTAGGGGAGACATGATAGCAGTGTTCCAATATCTCAGGGGCTGCCACAAAGAAGAGGGAGTCAAGCTATTTTTAAAGGCACCAGACAAGGAATAATGGATGGAAACTGATCAAGGAGAGATTCAACATGGAAATAAGGAGAAAATTTCTGACAGTGAGAAAAATCAACCAATGGAGCAGAAGATGCCTTCAGAAGTTGTGGGAGCTTCATCAGTGGAAGCTTTCAAGAAGAGACTGGACTGCCATCTGTCAGAAATGGTGTAGGGTCTCCTGCTTGGGCGGGGGGGTTGGACTAGATGACCTACAAGGTCCCTTCCAACTCTGTTAATCTGTATCTTTACCTCCAGGGTCTCTTCTGACCCTGTTATTCCATATCTACTGATGCCAGTTTTGCCATTCTGCTAGTTTTGTCTATGTTTATATCCTACACTGTCTAGTTCTCTGGGACAGAAGCTGAATGAGTTAGCAACGCAGGTCTTCTTCTCCATCATTCCCACAACAGCTTTTGTGCATGATGGGAAAAGGAATATATATAGGGGACTGGAGGCTAAAACATATGAAGAACGGTTGCAGGAATTGGGTATGTCTAGTTTAATGAAAAGAAGGACTAGGGGAGACATGATAGAAGTCTTCCAATATCTCAGGGGTTGCCACAAAGAAGAGGGTGTCAAGCTATTCTCCAAAGCACCTGAGGGCAGGACAAGAAGCAACGGGTGGAAACTGATCAAGGAGAGAAGCAACCTAGAACTAAGGAGAAATTTCCTGACAGTTAGAACAATTAATCAGTGGAACAACTTGCCTGCAGAAATTGTAAATGCTCCAACGCTGGAAATTTTTAAGAAAATGTTGGATAGCCATTTGTCTGAAATGGTGTAGGGTTTCCTGCCTGGGCAGGGGGTTGGACTAGAAGGTCCCTTCCAACTCTGATATTATTATTATTATTATATATACCTGCTTCCCCAATCCCTAAAATAGGTGGGAATTCTTAGACATTGGAATGCCAACTTCTGAAGACAGCAGCTTGCAAAACGCTTGGCTGAATCTCACCAAGATTGGTTCCTTGTTCGCAGTATATATTTGAAGCATCTGCTATAGAGCTCTGCACACCAAGACAACTACATACAAGAACAGTTTTTTCCCGAACGCCATCACTCTGCCAAACAATTCCCTCAACACTGTCAAACTATTCACATTAGGCTCCATTACTATTGCTATTGGTCTTCTCATCGTTCCTGTCGCCCATCTCCTTCCACTTGTGACTGCATGACTGTAACTTTGCTGCTTGTATCCTTGCGATTTATATCTTGATTGTTTCCTAGTATGATTTGATTGCTTATTGTACCGTATGACTGTCACTGTGATTCTTGACGGGTGTATCTTGTCTATTTTATGTACACTGAGAACATATGCACCAAAGATAAATTCCCTGTGTGTCCAATTCTATTCTATTCTATTCTATTCTAATTCTAATTCTAATTCTAATTCTAATTCTAATTCTATTCTATTCTATTTCTATTCTATTTCTTATTCTGTTCTATTCTATTCCTATTTTCCATTATTCTATTCTATTCTATTCTATTCTAATTCTATTCTATTCTATTCTATTTCTATTCTATTTCTTATTCTGTTCTATTCTATTCTATTCTATTCTATTCTATTCTATTCTATTCTATTCTATTCTAATTTCTATTCTATTAATTCTATTCTATTCTAATTCTATTCTATTCTAATTCTATTCTAATTCTATTCTATTCTATTCTATTCTATTCTATTCTAATTTCTATTCTATTAATTCTATTCTGTTCTATTCTAATTATATTCTATTCTAATTCTATTCTATTCTATTCTATTCTATTCTATTCTATTCTATTCTATTCTCTATTAAGAATTCTATTCTGATCTCGGAAGGGATAAGCCTTCCTCCCATTACTGACCTCTCTGCATCTCTCTTTCGGCTCCTTTCCAGATCTTTGGGAGGAATTTTATATTGTTTGTAGTTCTTGGAAGCGTGGAAGAAATGCAGGGCAAAGCAGTCGTCTTCTTCATCTTCTACATCTGGAGCACGGTTGAGATCATCAGGTATTTGGGGTGGAAAGGGGGCCGTTGTACCTGAAATCCTTTGCAAGATTCTTGACCGTTGCCATCTCTACATTATCATCTTGGGGTCCCTCCAAACCCCCCTCCCCCACAACTTTTCTGTGCAGTTTTAACTGAACTATTTTATTTTCATTTGCACCTCTCAGTTGCAATTGCTTCACCTCTCACTGGTGGGTAACATGGCATCCTTAGTTTCTGGTTTTCTTGCAGATGTTTCATTACCCAGCTAGGTAACATCATCAGCGGTGGGAGGGAAGGAGGGAGGAAAGGAGGAGGAAGAGGACTGGGGAGTCCTTGGTGCTCTCTGAGCTTGACTGTTTTTCTTGCAGACGTTTCATTACCAAACTAGGTAACATCATCAGTAGTAGAAGGTGGTGGCATTTGCTAGGTATTTGGGTAACTTACGGGACCGCCTGCTGTTACCATATGCCTCCCACCGACCCGTACGCTCTCACAGAGAGGGACTTCTCAGGGTGCCGTCCGCCAAGCAATGTCGGCTGGCGGCCCCAGGGAAGGGCCTTCTCTGTGGGGCTCCACACTCTGGACGAACTTCCCGGGTTTATGCCAAATACCTGACCTTGGACATTCCGTCATGAACTGAAGACATATCTTTTATTCAGGGCTGGCTTAAATTGAATTTTATTAAATTTTAATTTCTTATTAACTAATTTTAAATGGGTTTTTTAGTTCATTGTATACTTTTCAGGCCAATTTTAAAATAAGTTTTTTAATTGCATTTTAAATTGTATATTGTGCTATCTGTTTTATTTTGCCTGTACACCGCCCTGAGTCCTTCGGGAGAAGGGCGGTATAAAAATCAAATAAATAAAATAAATAAATAAATAATGAAAAGTCTTCAAGAAAACAAACCAGTTCAGAAAGTACCAAGGCTCCTCCAACCCTGAGCTACAAATTATACCTTCTAGAAGTTGGTAGTTTAATCCCCAACATCTCTAAGAAAACCTCTGCTTTTAAACCTCTGTGATCAGGCGAATAAAACCCTTATGATTTTAGAATATTGTCCTTTTTTCTTTCTGTTGAACAGGTAACGTTGCTTCTACTTCTTGGCTAGTGTTATCTTTTCCCCTCTTTTTTATTAGTTTATAATATAAAATGTAAAAGAAAATAGAAGGAAAATAGGGGAAGAATAAGGGAAGAGTGTAAAAGAAAGAGAAAGAGGTGTTGACATCTGTCTCTCTTTGATGTAGTAAAATAAGATAACATCAATTTTACTTTTACATAATAGTATAAACTAGCCATTTCTACAACAACAAACCTATCTAAGTGAGAGCAATCAACCCATGGAACAGAAGTTGCCTTCGGAAGTTGTGGGAGCTTCATCATTGGAAGCTTTCAAGAAGAGACCGGACTGCCATTTGTCAGAAATGGGTGTAGGGTCTCCTGCTTGGGCGGGGGGGTTGGACTAGATGACCTACAAGGTCCCTTCCGTTCTTCTGTAACTTCTGTAATCAGTAAAGCCCAAAATCAAAAGTTTCATTTTTTCCCCTCACCTCAAATACAAAGTCCAGAAGCAGTTTCCAAGTAGAAACAAAAGTAATTGTGGTGTTGTGACTCCAGCCCCCAAACCTGGCCCCATGCCCCAAAGTGACTCCGAGAGTGAGGGGGAAGGGCCGGTAAGGCTTACCTCGGGAGCACCGATTCCTTTGGCCCGGCTCCAGGAGCCAGAACCAGGCCAGTCGGAGGACGTAATGAGGCCGTCATCCCGATTCCTCCCTTCCTCAGGCTACGCCTTCAGACCTAGCGGATAATAATAATAATCAAGCTTGGCTTGACCCATGCTTCAGAAGATTAGAGAGGCGGCGTCATCAAAGGGAAGGGTGGGGCAGGAGCCCCACCCCACAGGATATATAAGGAGCTTTGAGACTGCTCTCACTCCACAGGAAGCAAAAGTTTAGCTGAACCGTTTCAAAAAGAGCTGAAAGTCTTGCTACGTGAGTCATTTGTTTGAACTTTGGCAGGCAGCTGCGATTTCTCTGCCAGGACTGATAAGAGCCATGAATCCACTGGTTGAAGGCCAGCTCGTTAATCCGAAGTGGGGAAGGAGACAGAACATGTGTTTCCCTTCCCCCCCCCTTCAATCTAGGGCGGTCAATTGAGCCATCTCTGGCTTGTCTTACCTTGATTTGGTCAAGTGAACTTTTTGACCTTGATTTTTAAGGCCTGTATAAAATACACATGAAGTTTATACTAAGAAACATCTCACGGTTTCAGTGTGCTGGGCCATGAGATGTAGGGTGTGGTTGTTGCTAATCCACTTCCATTTCCTTCTCCTGCAGCCTTGCGCCGACCAGGTGAGCCATAAGCGATGACCGATGTTTGTGGGTTTCCTTCTAGGTATCCCTACTATTTGCTTTCCAGCATCGATATAGAATGGAAAATCCTTACTTGGCTTCGATACAGCATATGGATGCCTCTCTATCCGCTGGGAATGTTGGCAGAAGGTAGGTGGGAAAAATATGGGTGGATAACAGGGGTGGTGCTGCTGGGGGTTCGCAGGGGTTCGGGAGAACCTCTAGCTAAGATTCTGTGCAGTTCTGAGAAGCCCCAAATCCCACTCCTGGCTGGCCCCGGACACCCCGCCCCTCCCAGGAGTCCCCACGCGGCCCGTTTTGGATGCAGGTAAATGCAGGGCGTGTACGGAGGCTCAGAGAGGACAAAAAAATGTTATAACGGCACTGAAAAAAGGGACTTACAACTGTTCCTCGCACTTACGACCTTTGCAGCATCCCCAGGGTCTCATGATGAGAATTCAGGGACCTGGCATCTCGCGTGTATTTAGGATGGTTTGAGCGTCCCGGGTGTTAGTTGATCACTGTTTGCGACCTTCCCAACTGGCTTCCGACAAGCCAAGTCAAAGGGGGAAAATCAGATTTGCTTAACAACTGCTTTGGTTCACTTAACAACCTCAGCGATTCATTGAGCCTTGGCAAGGAAGGTCATAAAATCAGCCATGGTTCATTTAACAGCCAACCCGATTAGCAGTGGAAACTCTGGTCGCAGTTGTGGTCATAGGTTAAGGATGAACCAGTAGCTTGTGGAGAGGTTGGCTTGGCAGCCCCTGCCCTACCTTGGCCAGCCTCCGAAGCTCAAAACAGCTGGGCTGATGGATGGGAGACCACTCAGAAATCCCACAGACTGGAAAGTTCCATTTGAAACTTTGAAATCTTGAGGATGTGTTGGCTTGGCAGCCCCTGGTCTGCCTTGTCTGGGCTCTGATGCTGGGCAAGCCTGGGGTGATGGACCTTCAGAGGGGAGACCACTCAAAAATCCCAAGGTGGACAGTTAGCCAAAACTGGAAGGTTGCTTTTGAGTTGGTCTTGTCTGAGGCAGCTTTCTCTGGAGCATGAGTCCCCAACCTTAGCAACTTTAAGCCTGGAGGTCTTCAACTCCCAGAATTCCCCACGCAGCAAAGCAAAGCTGGCTGGGGAATTCTGGGAGTTGAAGTCCACCAGGCTTAAAGTTGTCAAGGTTGGAGACCCCTGCTCTGGAGGGTATATTGACTTGACAGCCATCTACTCCGCCTTGCCTTTCCAAGGCACCTGAAGGCCAGACAAGGAATAATGGATAGAAACTGATCAAGGAGAGATTCAACCTGGAAATAAGGAGGAATTTTCTGACAATGAGAGCAATCAACCGATGGAACTTTGGTTGCCTTCAGAAGTTGTGGGAGCTTCATCACTGGAGGCTTTCAAGAAGAGACTGGACTGCCACCTGTCAGAAAGGGTGTACGGTCTCCTGCTTGGGCAGGGGGTTGGACTAGATGACCTACAAGGTCTCTTCCAACTCTGTTAATCTAACCTAATTTTGTCCAACCTCCGAAGCTTAGCTCAGTTTCTACCGTTGTACACTGCTCTTCCCCAAAAGGCCCTTTAACCTTCCCTTTCTGCTTTTAGCTGTAGCCGTGATCCAGGCCATTCCTATCTTCAACAGCACCGGAAAATTCAGCTTCACCCTCAATTATCCGCTGAACATCACTGTCCCGTTTTCCGTCTTTCTGCAGCTCTATCTCATCATCTTATTCTTAGGTGAGTTTTCAGTTGGCAGGGATATCATCTATACTAGGGGCGTCAAATTCAAGGCCCGCGGGCCAGATCCGGTGCTTAAATCTGGCCCGTGGGGTCAGCCTGGAAATATCAAAGGAGCGGCCCACAGTGCTTCAGCTGGTCAAAATGGGCTTCGGGGGGGTTTCTGCCTCCACGGCCTCCTGCAGCACTCTGCCAGCCAAAACTGGGCTGCCCAGAGGCCTTGCAGCCCATTTTCAGCCTCTTTGTTTTTGGCTGGCAGAGTGCTGCAGGCATCTGGGTTCCCACAGATGCCCTAATTAAGTCATGAGCCTGGAGCTAAGCTTCAAAAGAAATCCAGTTATTTATTAGCTTCATGTCAGCAGTTCCCAGGTGAAGCCAGCTCTGACCCTACGTAATTTATGCCCCAATTATGACCCTGTTTCCCCCCTCTCCCCCAGGGTCATCAAAGCCAATGGAGCAATTTCACGGGTTGTAGAGGTCACTCCCTTTGCTGCTGTAGGTAACCCTGGGAGACAGCCTTGAGAGAGATCATAATGGAATGTGCATCTGTTTTTGGCTGCCGTGTCGTTTTGCCAGCTTCCCATCCCCCCCTGGCCTATGGCAACTTGAGAGCAGGCCAGCGATGCTTTATGATTGACAGCAGGAGGCCATGAAGGCCGAAAACCAGTGGTGGGATTTAGCCAGTTCTCACCACTTCGGGAGAACCGGTTGTTAACTTTCTGAGCAGTTTGATGAACTGGTTGCTGGAAGAAATAACTAGGGCAGAGAACCGGTTGTTAAATTATTTGAATACCACCACTGCCGAAAACTGGCCATCCGGGGGCCTGCCAGGGCCTCCACGCGCCCTGTTTTGGCTGGCAGGGTGTTGCAGGAGGTCCTGTTTCACCCCCTTGCTACCCCCTCTCCACCCACCAGTCCACGGAGAACTACAATGCTGATCTGGCCCTCGAAGAAATCCATTTTTGACACTCGTGATCTATACACTCAGAAAAAGCTTATATACCACACACAAACAAGATATATCGGTAGTATATCTTGAACTTAGAACATTTCATTTAGTGACCGATTGACTGGCACTGGAAAAAAGGACATCTGACCGTTTTTCACACAACCGTCACTTTGATCACTTACGAGCAGCCCCATGGTCGTGTGATCAAAATTCGGACATTTGGAAATTGGCATGTACTTGGTGACCGTGGCAGCGTCACCTTTTGAGAGCTTCTGGCAAGCAAAGTCAACGGGGAAGCCAAATTCACTTAACGACCGTGTTAGTAACTGAACAATTCACTTAACTGCTGTGAAATGGGGCAAAATTCACTTAGCAACAGAAATTCTGGCCTCGGTTGTGGTCGTAAGTCGAGGACTACCACGTCCATACAACACGGAGAGAAAGGGTTGACTTTCAGTTATGCCATCAGACACCATCTTCAGTGTTTGAACTTCTTGCTCTCAACCACCAATCCCTCGTCAGTAGGAATTAAACCAAACCAAGCCACAACCGTTGGTCAGGAAGACAACCAAGATGCCGAGCAACCACCGGCCATGCGTGGAGCTCATAAAAGTATGGGAGATAGAAAATCAGTCGACAGGCCCTGATGCAGCATGGAAGGAGATTGGCTCGTTCCACTAGTTGTTAAAAGATGTGAACAAGATGAGTCTCTCTTTTGTAGCAAGCTTAGGGTAAGTCTCTTATCCTCAATGGCCACTATTTCTCAACCTTGGAGACGTTAAGATGAGTGGACTTCAACTCCCAGAATTCCCCAGTCAGCCAGGCATCTGCTACCACATGCCTCCCACCGATCTGTACGCTCCCATAGAGAGGGGCTCCTCAGGGTGCCGTCAGCCAAACAATGTCGGTTGGCGACCCCCAGGGGGAGAGCCTTCTCTGTGGGGGCACCTACCCTCTGGAACGAGCTTCCCCCAGGACTTCGACAACTCCCTGACCTCCGGACCTTTCGCCGCGAGCTGAAGACGTATTATTCTTCAGAGCAGGACTGGCATAAGTGGGGTTTTTAATTGGATTTTAAATGGGGTTTTATTTTATAATATGTATTTTAAAATTTTAATTTATCGGCCTTATTGAATAAGTTTCTTAATAGTTATTTTATTGTATTGTATTGTTTTTATCTGGCTGTTAACCGCCCTGAGTCCTTCGGGAGAAGGGCGGTATAAAAATTAAAATATTATTATTATTATTATTATTATTATTATTATTATTATTATTATTATTATTATTATTATTATTATCATCATCATCATCATCATCATCATCATCATTTTCTTCTTAAAGTCCCCAAGGTTGAGAAACTGCCTGGATGGCTCCTTGATTTCTGTTAGGGTTTCTGATCTCGAGAACAAAAGCTCATCTTTCCTCCTTTCTTTTTTGTCTTTCAGCGCCTTTTATCCTTTTCCGTCACCTCTACAAGCAACGGCAGCGGCGCCTTGGACCCAAAAAGAGGAAAATGCACTAATTGGGAGTCTTCTTTTTTTCCCTAATCTTCCTCAAAGATGGGTGCAGGGGGTGGGCTTGGGGCTCTTCCAAACTCTTTTCCTTGCCCCGTTAACCCCAAAACCAATTTTGTAGTCGTGATGACACACACGTCTTCCTTGCCTGACACCAGAAAGTAAAGCCGTCCAGCTAACATTTTCCTTTGCACCTCACTCCCTTCTCGGGGAAGCTAAACAGGGGGATCCGTGCTAAAAACCTCTTCCGTATGAAAGAGACCTGGAGCCGTTGGTGAAAAGGGAAAAAAAAGCATTAAAAAAACCGCCGCCCGAGAGATGCAGAAAAGGGTTTCCCAAACACCAACTTGACGAGGATCTAAACAACCTAGAAACGTAGTTAAGACTGAGCCGTAACTTTAAAGGAGCGAGTGGTTTGTTAGGATCAATTTTCCTTTTTTCCTCACCCTGACAGCAAAAATGACTAAATCTGGAGAGGGCAAATTCATTGCCTACTTCTTCCTAGTGGCTTTCTTGCATTGGACTCTTTTTTATTATCTGTAAACTTCCTGACATACAAGTAATAAAACCTCAATCAAATTTAAAATAAGAGCAGGCCTCTGCAGGAAAGCCCCAGGGAGCAGAGACTTCTTGGTAGTAAAAGAACAGAGCTGGTTCAAATCCTCGTAGGCTTGAAAATGCTAGTTTCTGGTTTAAGAATACTGACCGCGTCAACTTTCCAACCAGCTGAATCTACAGTACTAGATTCTAGGAAAGGTGCCATTCGGACATTAAGGGAAGGAAAGGTGAAGAAGTTGCCTCTGTTTGGGTGCAAGTCGCTCACGGCAATCGGAGGGCAAGCTCTGCATTCTCCAGGCTGTGTGGAGTTTTTGCGTTTTTCCAATTGGGTTTCGGACCCCCAAGTCTTGGGCTGCTGTCTTGATGCTAATTTTCCTTCTTGGCAGTGAGAGCGTTTGGTGGTGGCATTTCACATTTTTCACCCCTTTTAAATCTTCAGCAGGGTTCCCACCCACCCACCCGCAGGACCCCACAAAGAGGGCTATTAACGTATTCGGAGTTAGTTTAAGAGTTTACAGTGCAGGCACTTTGTTACAAAATCTGTGTTGGCAAGTTTTGGACAAGGCAAATCAAAGGCATATTTCTAATAATAAATCCTTCTGAAAATACCCTTGTTGTTTCTGCATCTCTGGCTTTGCACTAGGTAGGTGCCTGATCGTTGGAAGCTTTTTTTTTTTACTTTTAAAAGCATTTTTTAAAAAGTAAAAAAGCTGAAACCTGCTAGGCAAAAAATGGGGGGTGTAGGCAAAAAATGGGGGGGTGGGGGTTCATTAGAAAGCGAGAGGGAGGGAAGGAAGGAAGGAAGGTAGGTAGGTAGGTAAAATGAGGACCCAGATTGTTGGGGGCAATAAAAGTTGACTTTGTATATAATATACAAATGGATGAAGACTATTGCTTAACACAATGTAAGCCACCCTGAGTCTTCGGAGAAGGGCGGGATATAAATTCAAATTAAAAAAAAAAGGAAGGAAGGAAGGAAGGGAAGGGAAGGGAGAAAGAAAGAAAGAAAAAGAAAGGAAGGAAGGAAGGAAGGAAGGAAGGAAGAAGGAGGGAGAGAGGGAGGAAAAAGGAGAGGAAGGAAGGACTACAAACCTGGCACTAGACGCAGCTTCAGAGGATAATCCAGGGCTGGAAGGTACCTGGAGGTCATCTAGTCCAACCCTGCTCTAGCAGGACATTGTTAGGGAGGTTCTGTCTTTTGATCCCCCAGCCACATAGCCACGCCCACCCAGTCACATGACCCCCCACCACCATGATGGAAGGAAAAGTGAAATACAAACAGAGTAAGTTTAATAAAAGTCCCATCTGGGTGAAAAAAGTGGTCTCGACATTTTATAGAACAGGGGTGTCAAACACAAGGCGATGTGGTCGGATCTGGCCCACGGGGGCCGGCCTGGAAAATGTTAAGGGGCTGGCCTGCGTCACTTCAGTCCGGTCCACCAAATGCAAAGTGGAAACATGCCAGCAGTTTGGGGAGTGGCGTCAAGCTGGCCACACCCACCCAGTTAGCTACACACCCCGACACCTCCCCCCCCCACCCGAGATCAACCATAGCCCTGATGCAGCCCTCAATGAAATTGAGTTTGACACGGGGGAAATGCTCCCGGTTTGGACCAAATTGCCCGATCCGGTAGCAATGGCGGCAGGTGGTTCGGAGAACTGATAACAAAAATCCCTGCCCTCCCCCTCCCCCATGCCCAGCTAAGCCGCATGATCATCAGAGGGTTGGGTTTTGTTTTTTTTTAGTTTTAAAAACATTTTTTCTTCGGCCGAAAAAATGCTTTTAAAAGTAAAAAAAAGAAAAAGCCTCCGATGATCGCGTATCTCAGCTGGGATCGGCAGAACCCTTTAAAAGCATTTTTTTCTACAATCCCTTAATGCTTTTAAAAGGTTCCTCTGGCGATCCCGGCTGAGTTGCCTGATCGTCGGAGGCTTTTTTTTCTTTTAAAGGCAAAAAAAAAATAATGCTTTTTTTAAAAAAAGAAAAGCCTCTGACCATCAGGCAACTCAGCTGGGATCGCCAGAGGAGCCTTTTAAAAGCATTTTTTAAACAACCTCTTCAGCCGGAGAGGTTGTAGAAAAAAATGCTTTTAAAAGTAAAAAAAAAAAGTTGGCCACGCCCACCCAGTCACATTACCCCACCACCAAGCCACGCCCACAGAAACGGTAATAACAAATTTTACATTTCACCCCTGGTTTGACACTCCTGTTATAGAAGGTGGAATCTCCACAGAGTCTCTGCCCAGGAGGGGCTCACATCCGCTCTGTCCCACTGCCAGAAAAATCCGTTTGCAACGGTGTGATGTTATGGTCGTAAGTAGCGTACTCGGAAGATCCGGAGCTGGCCATTTTGAGCTGCTGGGCTGCGTGGGTGAGCTGGAAGGCCGCGTCGGGGTGCGCCGTGTCAGGCAGGAGGGTGCATTCTCTCTCCAGGATATCCGCCACCCCTTTTAGCAGGTCCAAAAACCCAAAGGCTAAGGCGGCCTTTCGCAGCCGGTTTAGTTCCTGGAATAAAGCCAAAAAGGGCAGGAAAATAAGCCATTGGCACTCCAGCATTATAGCTCCGGCTCAGAAGGAAAAATTCCGAGGACCCATCATCCCCTCACACCCTTCCCATAAATGATTAGACTCTGGAAGAAAAAAAAAAAAGGAAGGTGGAAAATCTGAATCAAACAGATTTTATTCCGCTTGGATTGTTGGTTTTAGTGGGCATGTTTACATCTGATGACTTTTAATGCTGTCAGCTGCCCAAGGTTGCTTTGAAATGAGATGGGTGGGCAAATAAACTTCATAATAAATAAATAAATAAAATTTAAAAAAAATTTGCCCTGACATCAAACAACTAAGTTAATGATTCCTGGCTAGGTTGCAGAGAGGGAGAGAAAGAAGCGTCAGAGAGGAAAATACAGTATCTGGACTCAGCCCCTTTTGATATGGGAAGCTGAAATATTACAAGCTGCCTGACAGTCTGGGGTACCCTGGAGAGGCAGAGTTAAATGTTAAGTGGGGATGATCCCGGGAGACGGGAGGAAAAGCTGCAGTTTAGACAACCTTCAGGCAAAAAAATATCTCAGCCCCTGTTATGGTCCGCCAGCAGCCTGCGGAGCTGGCAACGGAGTTGGACAACGATGAGGCTAAGGAAGAGTGTGGGCCAGTTCTGGAGGCTGGGGAAGGCCCGGATGAGGGCTCTGCGTCGGAGGCAGAAGTGGGTCCAGGGCCATCAGGGAGTAATGTACGGACTCCAGAGCCTCCGGAGGCTGACAGTAGTGAGGCAGAGGAACAGGAGGAGCCTGTTCCTAATGCACGCATGAGAAGAGCTGCCAGAAGGCAAGAGCAGCTCAAGCAAAGAGGACGACTCAGGAGTAGGGCCAAGAGATGATTGGCCCCTCCCATAAGGCTTAAAAGACCAGCGACGGTGTTTGGACTCTTTCCCGGAAAACAACGTTGATAGCTTCGTCTTCTTGAATTTGTATCAGTGTCTTCTGAACGTTTGCCAAGAAAGGCCTTTGGCAGTTTGCCTAATTGGACCAAGTTTGGTGATAGGACTGAGGAATTTGTGTTGGGAGGAATTTGCTTTAATTTAGTTAAACTACACTGGGAATGAAGTAATTCTCAGCTGTTCGAATAAAGTTTCTTTGTTTTTTCACTGACTGAGTTTCCTACTCCCTACTTGGGCCTGGGTCACAACAGCCCCCAGAAGGAAAAAGGGGCTTGGGAAGCATCTCAGGAGGGGTTCTCTCTAGTGTTCTAGACACCAAAAGGAACAAGAGCTATCTAGGACAACTCGCCGCAGCCAATTCACCATGACCAACTCACCGCGAGACAAGAGTTACACTAATATCAAGAAATGATGGAATAGAATCATTAAAGAATTGCCCAGAAGTTAAAAAATTCTGGATTAAAATACAAAAATGACTAAAAGAAATCACACACTGTAATAGAGAATTGAAACCTAAACTGTTTCTTCTGGGGATTATTAAAGGAAATTATCCTAAAAGGATTAAATATTTGATTACTCATATTACCACAGCAGCAAGAATCGTACTCGCACAAGCCTGGAAAATGTCCACTATACCAACAGACTGTGCAATAATCCGGAAATTTTTTTCAAATGTGCAGAAATGGACAAACTTACTTTAGAATTAAATAATAAGGAAGACTCAGAATACTACTTAACTTGGGGAAATTGGTATCAATGGATAGAAATTAAAAATAAGGACTGTATAGAATACAATTAAGATATAAAATGTGTTTAAACATGTCAATTAAGTAGGAATATGTGGGAATAGATGAACAAAGTTAAGAATTATATACCGTCAGAATGATGTTGAACGGTATAAATATTACGGATGTATTTTTTGTTAGATGTATTTTTACTTGTATTTTAGGATTTTAAATGTTAATAAAGATTTAAAATTTTTTTAAAAAAGAATAATTAAAGAAAGCATGCAAAAGGAGGAACAAAACAAAACGTGAATGACAAAAATTAAAATATTTTTAAAATTATTTTAAATAATTCTTCTTCCTAGCATATTCCGACAGGTGCAGGGTCTGCTTAAAATGGTTTTAAATACTTGAATTGTTAAAATTGTCCCCAGGCGAATTAGACGTGTTCCATTCTGAGGGGAGATGGGCTTTCAATCTTTCGAGATCCTGTTACTGTAACTTTACAAGGAAGGGCAGTCTGGGCTTCTTGTTTGGACTACTCTAAAGGGCTGGCTGAAATACTTTGGCCACCTAATGAGAAGGAAGGACTCACTGGAGAAGAGCCTAATGCTGGGAAAGATTGAGGGCAAAAGAAGAAGGGGACAACAGAGAACAAGCTGGCTGGCTGGAGTCACTGAAGCAGTCGGCGTGAGCTTAAATGGACTCCACAGGATGGTAGAGGACAGGAAGGCCTGGAGGAATGTTGTCCTGGAGGAATGTGATGGGTCGGACACGACTTCGTGACTAACAACAACAATAAAGGAAGGTTGAATGCCAAAGAATTGAGGCCTTTGAACTCTGGTGCTGGAGAAGACTTCTGCGAGTCCCTTGGACTGCAAAGCGATCCAACCGGTCAGTCCTAGAGGAGATCAACCCTGACTGCTCTTTAGAAGGCCAGATCCTGAAGAGGAAACTCAAATACTTTGGCCACCTAATGAGAAGGAAGGACTCATTGGAAAAGAGCCTAATGCTGGGAAAGATTGAGGGCAAAAGAAGAAGAGGACGGCAGAGAACAAGGTGGCTGGATGGAGTCACTGAAGCAGTAGGCATGAGATCAACCCTGACTGCTCTTTAGAAGGCCAGATCCTGAAGATTAAACTCAAATACTTTAGCCACCTAATGAGAAGGAAGGACTCACTGGAGAAGAGCCTAATGCTGGGAAAGATTGAGGGCAAAAGAAGAAAGGGACGACAGAGAACGAGGTGGCTGGATGGAGTCACTGAAGCAGTCAGCAGGAGCTTAATTGGACTCCAGAGGATGGTAGACGACAGGAAGGCCTGGAGGAACGTTGTCCATGGAATCACGATGGGTTGGATAGGACTTCACAACTAACAAGAACAACAAAGGGCTGGCTCAGAGTCTATGCTGGACACTGCCTAAGGCTATTGTGCTTCATCATGGTCTCTTTCAAAGCCACCCCAGCATTTCACCCTGTGTTTGTCCGTTTCCATGCACCCTGTTTGAAAATGTGAGACTGTTTGAATAATAGCTGAACATTGGTCTTCCGTTTCCAATGCTCACCTTATAGAAGGTCAGTGTTTTCTCGGGGAGTTTTCTTGCATTCCTGAGTATCTTCTGTACGTCCGTCTGTGGGAAAATGGAGAAGACACAAAAGTAATATTTAGCCTACTCCTGGCCAAAGCAGAGCTACCAACTGAAGTTGAAGAGATCATTCTCCCTTGCTTTGTCCCATTGGAAAAGCATGAGATGAATTCTGGTTTAGACAGATAGATTAACAGAGTTGGAAGGGACCTTATAGGTCATCTAGTCCAACCCCCGCTCAAGCAGGACAACCTAACCATTTCTGACAAATGACAGTCCAGTCTCATCTTGAAAAGCCTCCAGTGATGAAGCTCCCACAACTTCCGAAGGCAACTTCTATTCCATGAGTTGATTGTTCTCACTGTCTGGAAATTTCTCCTTATTTCTAGGTTGAATCTCTCTCGGTCAGTTTCCATCCATTATTCCTTGTCTGGCCTTCAGGTGCCTTGGAAAATAGCTTGACCCCCTTCCTCTCTGTGGCAGCCCCTCAAATATTGGAAGACTGTTATCATGTCTTCCCTGGACCTTCTCTTCACTAGACTAGCCATGCCCAGTTCCTGCAATCGTTCTTCATATGTTTTAGTCTCCAGTCCCCTAATCAGTTAATCATTTAATGACCTCTGCTTTCAACATCCAAGCTCTATTGTTCAGAAGCACCAACAGGGCCTGTCTTTGTGCAAAGCTTCATCCTGCACACCCATGGAAAGCAAACAGACCGATGATCTTGGACAAATGGGAATCAAAACCCTGCAAGCAACATGCTGGGGATTATCATGGGCTGCAAGGGAACGTGAGTTATTTGGAAATTTGTGGTGGATGAATTTGTGCAACGGAGGACTAAAGAGGAAGCAGGCACATATACCAAATGGGTTTTACTTTAATAAAAGGCAAGTTATTTGAAGCAAACTACAGGTGGTTCTGAATTTATGACCACAATGGAGTCCATGTGCGTGCAGCTCCATTTGTGCAAGCGACAGGCACACACGCCCAGCTGCTCGTGCAGATGGTGTGCGCATGCACACGCTCGCCCACTGCTTGAGCAAGGCGGGGATTCATGCATACACGTGCTCATCAGCTGCTTTGGGCGGTCCAGTTTTGAACAGCTCACAGCCTGGTGGTGGGCCATGGCCCGCGGGTTGGGGACCCCTGTTGTTGTTGTGGCTCCCGCCCCCGAACCTGGCCCCATGCCCGAAAGTGACTCGGAGCCGGGCCTGCTGCCAGAAAGTGATTTGGACAGTGAGGGGGAAGGGCCATCAGGACTTACTTCGGGAGCACCAGCCTCCCTGGATCAGCTCCAGGAGCCAGAAGCAGGTCAAGCAAAAGAGATAAGGAGGCCTCCTTCTCCTGACTCTTCACACCCCCCCCAGGCCACGCCTGCAGACCCAGCGGACAGCAATCAGGCTTGGCTCAATCCCAGGTTTCGTAGGTAGGAGAGAAGGGAACAACAGAAGCAGGGGAGGGGCAGACCTAGGAAGTGCTGAGTCATGGAGCCACACCCCACAGGATATAAAAGGCAGCAAGAGCTGGTATGTTTCTTTGTATCAGGCAAATCCACGGATTGACTAGAGCTGAAGGTTGTGACTCACCAGCTTCTCGGCAGCCAATGAGGGCTCTTGGCAGACGCTGGCTCTTTTGCTGCCAGAGCTGATAAGAGCCGGCTAATTAAGCCATCATTCGGATGGAGGCGAGTAGGACATAACAGTTGTAGACCGTCATAGGCTGGTCCTGCTGGGTGCCCCCAGGAAGAGAGCGCCTGTTCTGACCCAGCTCCCCAAACATGAAAAACCCTCTGAAGTGAAGTCAAAGATTCCTTTAATTAGGAGTGCCGGAAGCCCAGCAAAAAAGTTTCTCTCTCACCACAAGCTAACAAGTTTGTCCAACCAGGAGATGAATAGTTGTCTGCCATGTCTATTCATCTCCTTCCTTTTATCCCCAGAGCTAGGGTGGGACCTCGCTAGCAGCGGTGGCTCTTCCATCCCAAGGATCAGCCTATAGATTTCCACTGCTCTCCTCTCCTCTGCCTTCTGTGCATCTGCACGTCAGGCACTGGACCCAGCTATTTCTCCTCTTCCTCATCAGCTGCCTCCAGACCTGGAGGCTGTGGACTCTCCATCTGAGGGCTGACGGACGGCCCAGGCTCTGCCTCTGTCTCGCTGCCAACTCCATTCCCTCTTCCCCCTAGGAGCTCCCAGGTTGCCCTGATTCCCACGCCTCCTCCTCCGATTCGATTGTTGGAGGGGCTGGTGGCCAAAAGGCCAAAACAGCACCCTTAAACTGCGCAATTCTTTTCATACACCCGAAGGAAAGGACCATCTCTTGGGAAAGGTTGCCGTTCTCATTACTGTATTTTTTGGAGTCTAAGATGCACTTTTTCACCCCTAAAAGGGGGTGAAAATTTGGGTGCTTCTTATACACTGAATGTAGCCCCTCCCACCCACTGGCTCCCACCCTTTGGCCTCTGCCTCCCAGCAATTTACCTCCTTACAGCAAGCAGCAGAAAGAAACAGTCCATTTCAGCTTCAGCACAGCCTGATTAGCACAAGTTGATTGTCCGTTGGATCGGCCTCCTGACTCTCGGCTGTTTCAGGCTGCAGGGATTGCCATGGCCTATTGCTGTGCGGGCCTCTGCTGCTTGCTGCAAGGAGGTAAATTGCTTGGAGCAGATTTTTTTTTTCTTGTGCTAAACAACCTATGCTGAAAACGAAAATGGGAGTAAAGCAGGCTATTTGCTGCAAGGAGGCAAAATTGCTGGGAGGCAGAGGCAGATTTCTTTTTTCTGGAAAGAGCTTCCTCCGGGGTTATGATCACTCCCCGACCTCCGGACCTTCCGATGCGAGCTCAAGACCCTATTGCTTCATCGCACAGGGCTGGCCTAATGTGTAATGTGTTGTTTTTTAATTGGGGTTTTATTATTTGATTTTAAAGATTCTTAATTGTTAGCCAAAATTTAATTAGATTTTATATTGTTTTTAATTTATTTATGACTATTGTGAATTCTGTTTTTATGCTGGCTGTGAACCGCCCTGAGTCCTTCGGGAGAAGGGCGGTATAGAAATCTAATAAACCTAAACCTAAACCTCTTGCTTTCCTCACCAAAAAAGGTAGGTGCATCTTATAGTCCAACAAATACGGTAAGCTTTTTAGTAAAGGAGCTTCCTTTGCCCCCAGGGAGCCAAGTTGGGTCTTGCCGGCTTTACCTGCAGGCCGTTCGGTTTAATCCACACCGTGACGTTCTGAGCGTAGCTTCGCTTGTTCTTGGGCTGCAAAGGGAAGGGGCTCTTGTTGTCATCTTCCCCGTAAGGGTTCTCCTTCGCATCTGGAAAAAAATAATAATGCGTACAGACAGTCCTCATTTAGAGACCACAATTAGGATTGGCAGTTCGGTTGTTAAGCAAAGCACTCGTGAAGTGGACACCGCGATGATGCTTATAAGGATGACTACAGCTTCCCTTTGCTTTACAGATTTTTGAAGGCTGGGGAATTCTGGGAATTGAAGTCCACAAGTCTTCAAGTTGCCAAGGTTGGAGACCCCTGTTCTAAGGCACATCAAGAATGAAAGTTACAAACAGGGAGGGAAGGAATGGCCGCGGTGTGGCTCAGGCTGTAAGACAGCCTGTTATTAAACACAGCTGCTTGCAATTACTGCAGGTTCAAGTCCCACCAGGCCCAAGGTTGACTCAGCCTTCCATCCTTTATAAGGTAGGTAAAATGAGGACCCAGATTGTTGGGGGGGGGGCAATAAAAGTTGACTTTGGATATAAATATACAAATAGAATGAGACTATTGCCTTACACAATGTAAGCCGCCCTGAGTCTTCGGAGAAGGGCGGGATATAAATGTAAATAATAATAATAAAAATAAAAAAGAATGGCACTGTTTCAACCAGCACGGCCAGTACCTGAGATGGGACCCAGCTGGGCCATCTTGCCCAGCCAAGGAAGTGGCTCCGGTCCTGGCTCAAAGAGAGACATCATTAGGTTGGACTTTTTCTTGCTGTCGGCTTGAGAATAGAGCATTCCGTACCATTCGTGTCTGAAAGGAAGAGCCAGATTCAAAATGAAAAGAGATATTGTTGCCTAGAAAAGAAAAGAAAAACATGTACGTACAGATGATCTTTGACATACGACCACAACCGAGTCCAAAATATCTTGCTGCTAAGTTCTTAAGGGGGCTTTGCCCCATTTCACGACCTTTCTTGTCACCGTTGTTAAATAAACCACTGCAGTTGTTAAGCAAAGCAGTCGTGAAGTGGACACCGCGATGATGCTTATGAGGATGATTACAGCTTCCCTTTGCTTTACAGACTTTTGAAGGCCGGGGAATTCTGGGAGTTGAAGTCCACAAGTCTTCAAGTTGCCAATGTTGGAGACCCCTGTTCTAAGGCACGTCAAGAATGAAAGTTACAAACAGGGAGGGAAGGAATGGCCGCGGTATGGCTCAGGCTGTAAGACAGCCTGTTATTAAACACAGCTGCTTGCAATTACTGCAGGCTCGAGTCCCACCAGGCCCAAGGTTGACTCAGCCTTCCATCCTTTATAAGGTAGGTAAAATGAGGACCCAGATTGTTGGGGGGGGGGCAATAAGTTGACTTTGTAAAAATATACAAATAGAATGAGACTATTGCCTTATACACTGTAAGCCGCCCTGAGTCTTCGGAGAAGGGCGGGATATAAATGTAAATAATAATAATAATAAAAAAAGAATGGCACTGTTTCAACCGGCACGGCCAGTACCTGAGATGGGACCCAGCTGGGCCATCTTGCCCAGCCAAGGAAGTGGCTCCGGTCCTGGCTCAAAGAGAGACATCATTAGGTTGGACTTTTTCTTGCTGTCGGCTTGAGAATAGAGCATTCCGTACCATTCGGGTCTGAAAGGAAGAGCCAGATTCAAAATGAAAAGAGATATTGTTGCCTAGAAAAGAAAAGAAAAACATGTACGTACAGATGATCTTTGACATACGACCACAACCGAGTCCAAAATTTCTTGCTGCTAAGCCCTTAAGGGACCTTTCCCCCATTTCACGACCTTTCTTGTCACCGTTGTTAAATAAACCACTGCAGTTGTTAAGTTAGTAACCCAGTCGTTAAGTGAATCTGGCTTCCCCATTGATTTTGTTGGTCAGAAGGTCGCCGAAGAGGATCGCATGAACTGGCGGGGGGGGGGGCACTGCAACCGTCATAAATATGAGTCGGTTGCCAAGCATCTGAATTTTGATTGTGTAACAAGGGGTGGGGGTGGGGGTGCTGCAACGGTTGTATAAGTGTGAAAAACAATATGTCACATTTTTTTCAGTGCCGTTGTAACTTCAAACCGTCACAAAATGAGGCATTTGTCAAACCTGGAAGCCATCTTTTACAGTTGGGCCTTCAGGCCTGCCACATTTTCTACTGTGGGAAATTGGGAGGGGGGATTGTAGAGAGTATAGGTGATATGTAGTCAAAATAACATTCTTTTCTCAGAGTCAAGGCCAAGGTGCCCTGCAGCTGCCATGAGGGGATTGGGTGGTGCCTGATTGGACCATGTGATGGACATGTGGGTGCAAGGAAAGGGACTTGGACTTCCTTTTGGGTGGGGACAACCTGGAAGCTTTCAGATTCGGGTTTTCCCAGATGTGCCAATAAAGGTAAAGGTAAAGGTTCCCCTCGCACATACATGTTAGTCATTGCCGACTCTAGGGGGCGGTGCTCATCTCCGTTTCAAAGCCGAAGAGCCAGCGGTGTCTGAAGATGTCTCCGTGGTCATGTGGCTGGCATGACTGAACGCCAAAGGCGCATGGAACGCTGTTACCTTCCCACCAAGGTGGTCTCTATTTTTTCTACTTGCATTTTTACCTGCTTTCGAAACTGCTAGGTTGGCAGAAGCTGGGACAAGTAACGGGAGCTCACCCCGTTACACAGCAGCACTAGGGATTCGAACCGCTGAGCTGCTGACCTTTCGATCGACAAGCTCAACGTCCTAGCCCCTGAGCCACCGTGTCCCCGATGTGCCAATATGACAACTCTAATAAAATGGAATTTTGAGGAAATACAAGGCTCGGAGTCTTCTTTCGTTGGGGGTGTTACATGGAACCCTGACAGTGTTCTCTTTCAACTAAGAAGAGTTCCCTTTGTTAGCAGGAAGAAAATCTGAGAATGGCCTGTTGCAGTTTTTCTCAACCTTGTCAGGTTTAAGAGGGGTGGACTTCAATTCCCAGAATTCCCCAGCCATGCTGCCATGCTGGCTGGGGAATTCTGGGAGATGAAGTCCACCCTTCTTAAACCTGACACGGTTGAGAGACATTGGCCTGATGCTCTTCTCACCTCTCAAAATCAAAATCTTCCTAAAATGTTCAATTCCAGGATACAAGTATTTGCCTAAATCAAATTTGCACCTCCACCCATGCACACTGGGGAAACACAGTACATACACACCTCTCTGTTTTCTTCTGAGCAACAACGTCTACAGTTACTTTTCGGAATATAAGAAGCACTTTTTCTCCCACTAAAAGTGGATGGAAATGTCTATGCATCTTATACACTGAATGTTGCCGAAGCCCCACCGACCTGCTGGGCCCTACCCTTCGGCTGTTCTTGGCCTCCGCGCATCGCATTTTTTGGCCTCCGCGCATCGCGTTTTTGGCTTCCATGCATCGCATTTTTTGGCCTCTGCACGCTCCATTTTAGACGCGTTCCAGGCTGCGGGGATCGCCACAGCACATCACCACCAATTGCCAACCTCCATACGTTGCCTTTTTGGCCTCCATGCGTTGAGTTTTCAGCCAATTCCAGGCGGCGGGGATCGGCTGAATCAGGCTGCAATGACATGGTGAAGCTAACCAGGCTGTTTGCTGCAAGGATGGTAGCCAGATGAATACTGATGCATGCTGGTAGACAGAGGCAGAGTTGTTGGTTTTTTTGTGTGTGTGTGTGTGTTTTTTTTTTACATTTATATCCCGCCCTATTCCGAAGACTCAGGGCGGCTTACAGTGTATAAGGCAATAGTCTCATTCTATTTGTATATTTACAAAGTCAACTTATTGCCCCCCCAACAATCTGGGTCCTCATTTTACCTACCTTATAAAGGATGGAAGGCTGAGTCAACCTTGGGCCGGGCTTGAACCTGCAGTAATTGCAGGCTACTAATAACAGGCTCCTTACAGCCTGAGCTATCCACGCTATTTTCCTCCCCAAAAACTAATGTGCGTCTTATACTCCAGAGCGTCTTATACTCTGAAAAATACGGTATTTTCCTGGTGGCTACATCCATGTTGTCACCACCCACCCGCAAGCCAACTTGCGTACCCCAACTGAACAACAGCCACCATTCCTTCCACTTTCAGACTCCCGTGAAGGAGCACGCAGAAGTTGGGGATCTTTCCTGCGATTTGATTGGCTGAATTCTCATCTTCAACATCCTCGGTGATCCCTGGACCCATCTCGTCTCCTTCTGGGCAGGAAGAGAACAGAAAGCCATCAGAACCTGGCCCGGCCTGCGGAGCCTTGCCAACCGGGGAACTGCCAGCGTGGGAAGGTGGAATCGCTCACCTTTGTTAAGTGCGATAGGCAACACCAGGTGTCTGGACAGGACCGGCGGGCTGGCGATATCTGCTATGTCAATAAAGCCAACAATTTCCAAATCTACAAAAGAAAAGGTACTTTCAGGTCTGAGAACTGGGTGTCAGGATTCCAAGTAACCCACCCAACGACATGGGCATGTCTGGTCTTGTGAAGAGAAGGACCAGGGGAGACAGGATAGCAGTCTTCCAATATTTGAGGGGCTGCCACACAGAGGAAGGGAGCAACCTCTTTTCCAAGGCACCTGAAGGCCAGACAAGGAATAATGGATGGAAACTGACCAAGGAGAGATTCCACCTGGAAATAAGGAGAAATTTTCTGACAGTGAGAACTATCAGCCAATGGAACAGAAGTTGCCTTCGGAAGTTGTGGGAGCTTCATCACTGGAAGCTTTGAAGAAGAGACTGGACTGCCCTCTGTCAGAAATGGTGTAGGTTGGGTGTGGGGGTTGGACTAGACGACCTACAACAGTGGTCTCCAACCTTGGTCACTTTAAGACTTGTGGACTACAACTCCCAGAGTTCCTGAGTGTGAGTTGAAGTCCACAAGTCTTAAAGCGACCACGGTTGGAGACCCCTGACCTACAAGGTCTCTTCCAACTGTTAATCTGTTAAGACTTCGTTTTCATTTCACACAGGTAAAATGTCTATGAGGTTCTCAATCATCCAGGTCGTGTTTGCGTCAAGGGTGCTTTTCCAAAAGGTAATTGTACTATAGGTGCTCCTTGACTTACGACCACAACTGAGCCCAAAATTTCTGTTGTTCAGTGAGACATTTGTTAAGAGAATTTTGCTCCCTTTTACGGCCTTTCTTGGCTCAGTTGTTAAGTGAAATCACTGCAGCTGTTAAACTAGCAACACGGTTGTTAAGTGAATCTTGTTTCCCTGTTGATCTAAATGTTGGATGAAAAACCAACTGGTTCTGAGGTAACACTGGGTATTCCAATGAACATCCTGAGGGAAAGCAAGATCCAAGCCTTTGGTATTTGGTCAAGAAAACAGCTGTTAGGCCTGGAAGCCATATTTTCCGTTGGATCTTCAGGCCTGCCACATTTACTACTTCTGTGGGAAACTGGGAGGAGGAGGATTGTGTGGAACAGGGGCAGGGGTGAAATCCAGCAGGTTCTGGAGAACCGGTAGCGGAAATTTTGAGTAGTTTGGAGAACCGGCAAATACCACCCCTGGCTGGGTGGGAATGGAGATTTTGTAATATCCTTTCCCCAGCAGTGGAGACGGAATGGGGATTTTGGAGTATCCTTCCCCTGGAGTGGGGTGGGGATGGAGACTTTGCAGTATCCTTCTCCTGTCATGCCCACCAAGCCACACCCTCAGAACTGGTAGTAAAAAAAAAATTGGATTTCACCATTGAGCGGGGTGTGTGTGTTGATATATAGTCATAATAACATGTCTTTCTCAGAGAGTCAAGGAGATCTTGTCCTGCACCTGGAGTGGCGTGACTGGGAGGCATCTCCAGTTGGGACGGTGCATTGATTGGACTGTGAGATGGGACATGTGGGTATTGGGTAGGGACTTGGACTTTCCTTTGGGTGGGGAAAACCTGGAAACTTTCAGATTCGGGTTTTCCCAGATGTGCCAATATGACATCCTAATAAAATGGAGCTTTGAAGAAACTCAACCCTTGGAGTTTTCTTTCGTTGGGGGGTGTTACTTGGAACTCTGACAACAGCAGGGATATATCCCTGATTATATGAAAACTTTTTAAATATAAGTTATTTAGAGGCAGGGGAAGATGACAAGAGGGAATAGTCTGTGTGAGTTCAGGACTACTCCTAAGTAAGATGGAAATTGTCTATGTGATCGCTGGGCAGCTGTAAGAAAGGGTTTTTAGATGGTCTGACCTCTGATTAAAGTAACACAGAAATATGTTTAGATTGGTGAAATTCAAGAAGTTAACAGAAGAATTATTAATGATGTTTTGGGGAATTAAATATGAGGACTAGATTTCATTTAAATATTTTTTAGAATGGGATGGAATAGAATTTTTTATTAGATACGTGCAAACAACAATTAATTTTAAAAAGGAGAAGAAAATATATTGTATAGACCACAAGGGGGAGGGGGGCGAAATTTGAAATATGTTTAAGGATGTACTTGACTGTTCACAATGATTTTTTATTATTATTATGCTTATAAAAAATAAAAAACTTTTTCCAAAAAAATGAAAAAGAAAAAGAAAAAAAGAAACATGAATTTAATGGATTTTCGCTTGTATGTAACAGGTCCCATTTTACACACTTACGGTGTTTTATTGGGCGTGATGCTTAGATGTTATGGACTTTTAAGGCACAGGAAGAAAGGTAGATCAGAAGAGAGCAAGTGTTGTGACTTGTCCTCCCTCCTCTCCTCAGCCAGGCCCCTCCCGTCTCCAACCGGGCCTTTTATCAGACTCCGAGTCTGATAATGAAGATGAACGGCCTGTCATGCCTCCAGCCTCCGGCCCTGGCCCCATGCCCGGAGAGGATTTCAGGAGTGAAAGGAGTAGCCCAATAAATCTCACTCATACAGCGTGTGTTCCTTTGGCTCAGCCTTCAGAGCAGGACGCCAGCCAGGTGCTGGAATTGCTTGGGCCTACTCCCTCTGACCCCTCCCTTTCCCAGACGCTGACAGCAGATCCAGCTGAAGACAATTCAGCGTGGGTAGACCCTCGCTTCTGGAGATCTGAGAGGCGACGCCAGCAGAAGGGAGGGAGCAGTAGGCCTAGATAAATGCTGAGTTATGGAGCCACACCCCACAGCCTATATAAAGGACCTGCTTTTGGCATTCCAACCTTGAGTCAAGCAAAGTCTTATCTAGTTTGCTGATACCAGACCCTATCGCTGAAGTCACAACTTGGACTCCTGCCTGCCCTGATAAACCTCGAAGGAACTTGGCAAGCTGCAGAGGCTTCGTTGTCAAGTTTGTTACGGACTTCCTTGACTCGTTCTTCGGAGTGGGGGTGGGACACAACAGCAAGGGCTAAATTCACTGCAGAGAAGAAAATGTTTACCTGTGTTAATGGTTTTAGGGATCGGGTCAATTTCTTCATCTATAACGAATGGCTCCGGCCTGGGAAAAGCTTGCACGTCTGAGGACAAGTGGCCACATTTCAACACAGCGTGGAAGGGTGTGTACGCCACATCTATGAGCTTTCTAGGGCAAGAGACGATCATTAGTAAAAAATCCAGAGACACAAATCACTATATGAGGAGCTTGTGCAAGTTCTCCTTCGGGGTGGGGGGGGGGGAAATACAGATCAGTGATCGAGGAGTTTTTACTGGATCTTTCTCTGCCAAGGGCTCAAGCCATGCGATTTCCACCTCATGCATTAAAATGAACAGTGGGCATCCTAGATCTTGAATGTGAAATGGGCCCTAAATTTTTCTAAGCATGTTCCCTCCCTTGCCTTATTCAGAAATGCATAATTCCCAAAATTCCTCAGTTCCGCTTTGAGAAGAAGCCTTGCAGAGAAATGTATGTACCATATTTTTCGGAGTGTAAGACACACCTTTTTCCCCCCTAAAAAGAGGGTGAAAATCTGGGTGCGTCTTATACTCTGAATGTAGCCCCACCCCAGCTTCTCAAACGGAGGTTTCAGAGTGTCAGCCTCCACTCCAAGCTTCACTCTATTTGTGTTCCATGTGTGCAATTTGTTTCAGTAGTTAGATTACAATGTCAGTATGTTGATGTAAAATAGCCATGGACCTAAAATGTATACTATCCGATTCAGGTTAACAGAAGCGGGCCCTTTAAGAGTGTCGTCTGACATAAAAGAAGGAGGAGGGGCAGTAAGGTTTGAAATCAGCATAATTTCCAACGAACCCTGCATTCCTGAGATGATAAACTGCCGGAGACCTGCGGAAGAAGATTACCACGGGAGGGCGAGAAGGAGCTGGCATTGGACCAGCCCTGTCTGACCTTTTGTGGGAAGGAGGGACTAACGAGGGGATATGGGATGTTAGCCATATTTTGTCTCAGATTCAACTTTAAACGGCTGTAGTCCAGATGTATTTAGTAAAAGTACTTTTCTTTATTTTCAAATGAAGTCAAGGTGTATTCTTTCCTAAATATAATCAGAGACAGCCTTACACAGAGGCTGAAAGAAGCTTCAGAAACGAAGCTTCAGAAAAGAAGCCCCCAAACAGAGCTTCAGGAAAAAAGCCCCAAAGGGAGCTTTTTTTCTGAAGCTGTTTCGGAGGCTTTCAGAGGCAGAAAAAAATGCTTTTTCTGAAACAGAGTACAGAAGTTTCAGAGACAGAAAAAAAAGCAAAAAAAAAAAAAAAAAGCAAGGCACAGAGCTCACAACCAAGGAACGTGTTCCTAAAATTCACCTCTGGGAGGCCAATCCACCTGCCAATCAGCTTTTTTTCTTATTTTCCTCCCCAAAAACTAAGGTGCATTTTATACGCCGAAAAAATACGGTAATCTGGCTACACAAACACTACAAGTTTTTTTAAAAAATGTTAGCACATAATTTTATGTGAAAAGTCAAGAGATCCTATCATAGTTTAGTATTATATATAGAATAGGCCGTAGCATTTAGTTGCTATCTGCTAGTAATTCAATGCTTTCTTGGCTCAATGGCTTACATGAGCAAAACACCCTAATTTGCTTTATTTTCACGGTTTGATAAACCCCTTGAGAGAATTAGATGGAACATCCAACTTAAAAGTTCGAGATTTGTAAACCTACTTATAAGTAGGTAGCTAAACTGGTCCTTCAGCTGAGTCACATAGACCAGCTTCTACCAAACTGACATCTTTCAGATATATCTAGGGTTAAAGAAGTTGACGCTGCATGCATCTAGAACCATATTTGTTAACTTTGGCAACTTGAAGATGTGTGGACTTCAATTCCCAGAATTCCCCATGTTGGAATTCTGGGAGTTGAAGTCCCCATGTCTTAAAGTGGTGAAGGTTGAGAAATCTTGATATCTAGAGGGCACCAGATTGAAAGAACTTGATGAAATCCAGACTATAACTGAAGGCAGTTTCACCCCAAGATTCTTAACCAAGATCGCTTACCCGAACATGGACTGTACATTTTTCAAGCAAAGGGGTCCATCGATGGTAAAAATCTGCCCTTCTCCGTTATTTAAGTCAATGAGCCGTTCAAGGCAGTCTAGAGAATCGGAGCTTTGGAGCTTCAAATGGAAAGGAAACACAGTTTTACACACAATGGAAAAAGCATATCAAAACACTAGGTTTGGTTTTTTTTAATCTCAGGAGGAAACTTCCAATAATCAACAACAAAAACATTTATTTGTCCACTCCGCTTTGTGTGCATTCAAGTGTCCTTGCATGTAGAGGCTGCATTAGCCTCTGATGATTTCACTGGCACAATGAACAGGCCAAACTTTGCCCAAAATAATCAAGTTTGAGGAGAGAACAAGGGCAAAATAATAGCAGAGAAATAACTTTTCAACCTCCCGGGAGATTACAGAGCATAAACTAGCCATTTTGGGGAAAAAGAAACTTCAAACAGTGTTTAAATTCGTGTTTTAAAAAGTATTAAAATCGAGCAAGAGATTGCTGAACTCATGTAGATCAAATTCAGGCTTATTACACTTAATGGATAAATTGCTTGTGTAGAAAGTTAGAACCCACCCCTCTCCTGGAAGAATGAAATATTTTAGGAAACATTAAAAAGGCGGAATATTATATTTCCCTAAAGGGAGAAATATGCTCTTGGAGACAGAAAGCAGTGCCCACCTTCCTGAATAGCCCCCAGCAGATGTCAGCCTCACCCCAATTTAAATTCTCTATCGGTCTCATCACTCCATGTTCCTGATAAGAGTGAGGCGCAATTCACAAAAAAACTCTGCCTTTCAATAAAACACATATTTAATTTTATATATTTTAACAGCAGCCGGGATTGTATATGCACAATACTGGAAAAATCTAGAAACTCCTCCAGATCAGGGGTCTCCAACCTTGGTCCCTTTAAGACTTGTGGACTTCAACTCCCAGGGAGTTGAAGTCCACAAGTCTTAAAGGGACCAAGTTTGGAGATCCCTGCTCCAGATGATAATATAATCAAAAAAATTCTGGAATGTGCAGAAATGGATAGGTTAACTCTAAAAATCAAAGGAAAAGAAGATTTGGAATATTTTGTAATATGGGAACTATTCTACGAATGGTTAGCTGGCAGATACAGAGGTTAAATGAGTGAATTTATGTGAAATATGGACTACATGAGAAAGAAATACTGATGAGTAAACATTTTGATGGTTATATAATTGATAGCATAATGGAAGATAGTATACTTTTCAATAACGACTGGTATTGTCGCATATGTTTACAGTATATGTACACGATTATAATGACTATGATGATGTTTATATTTTAACACTTTGGACACCAAGAAAACACACTGTTCAATATAGAAATAGAATCTGTGATATAAAACAATAAGAAATATTTATACACAAATAAAACTGGTTCCCCTCCAAAGCACCATTAAGGCCAACGCAAATCCGGGACTGATCTAATTCTAACCCCTCCTGGCCCTCCGAGGGGACTCACCTCTTCGAGGTTAGCCATGCACATGATGTAAAGCTTGGATGGAAACGGAAAAGGCAGCGGGAACCGGTTGCTTTCACTCCGCTGGCTGAGCGTGGACAGAGAGTGGCGGAGGGAGCCCCTCCCAATGCCCAAGCTGCCATCGGTGACCAGGACAACCTGGCAAGGAATGGCAGCGCCCCACTCCTGCTGCACGATGCTGCAGACTCCCAGCAGGGCTGACTCCAAGCACGTTTTGTCGTAATCGTCTATATTACTCAAGGCTTCCTGGGAAACAAAGCGGACACTTATTGGGCTGGGCTAAAACAAAGCTTGATTTCCAAACTCACGTGGTTAATTTAGGCTGATTTTTTTAAAAAAAGAAAAACAATTATCAGCTCTAGGTCAGAACACACGACGGTTTATTCACTTATCTATCGTGGGTTGTGTTTTTTTGGGTTTTTTTTTTTGCATTTTATTATTATTATTATTTATTATTTATTCGATTTTTATACCGCCCTTCTCCCGAAGGACTCAGGGCGGTGTACAGCCAAGGTAAAACAAACAGTGCAATAAACAATTAAAATACGAATTAAAAAACTTATTACATAATTGGCCTAAAAACTTTGGAACATATAAAACTAAAACCCATTAAAAATTAATAATAAAAATTTAAAACCAATAAAATTTAAGCCATCCCGAAGCGAATAAATAAATGTGTTTTCAATTCGCGGCGGAAGGTCCGAAGGTCAGGTATTTGGCGTAAACCCGGGGGAAGTTCGTTCCAGAGGGTAGGAGCCCCCACAGAGAAGGCCCTTCCCCTGGGGGCCGCCAGCCGACATTGCTTGGCGGACAGCACCCTGAGAAGTCCCTCTCTGTGTGAGCATACAGGTCGGTGGGAGGCATAAGGTAACAGCAGGCGGTCCTGTAAATACCCAGGCCCTAAGCCATGGAGCGCTTTAAAGGTAGTAACCAAAACCTTAAAGTGCACCCGAAAGACCACAGGAAGCCAGTGCAGTCTGCGCAGGAGTGGTGTTACACGGGAGCTACGCGAAGCTCCCTCTATCACCTGCGCAGCTGCATTCTGGACTAACTGAAGCCTCTGGGTGCACCTCAAGGGGAGCCCCATGTAGAGAGCATTACAATAATCCAAGCGGGAGGTAACAAGCGCATGAGTGACTGTGCACAAGGCATCCCGATCAAGGAAGGGGCACAACTGACGAACCAGGTGAACCTGGTGGAAGGCCTTCCTGGAGATGGCCGTCAAATGATCTTCAAACAACAGTCGTTCATCCAGGAGAACACCCAAGTTGCGCACCCTATCCTTTGGGGCCAATAACTCGCCTCCAACTGACTGAATTGGGGTGCCGGCATCCACAGCCACTCCGTCTTGGAGGGATTAAGCTTGAGCCTGTTCCTCCCCATCCAGACCCGTACGGTTTCCAAGCATCGGGACAGCACTTCAACATTATATCCCGCCCTTCTCCCAAGACTCAGGGCGGCTTACACTGTGTCAAGCAATAGTCTTCATCCATTTGTATATTTATATACAAAGTCAACTTACTGCCCCCAACAATCTGGGTCCTCATTTTACCTACCTTATAAAGGATGGAAGGCTGAGTCAACCTTGGGCCTGGTGGGACTAGAACCTGCAGTAACTGCAAGCAGCTGCTGTTAATAACAGACTGCATTAGTCTGTTGAGCCACCAGAGGCCCTGTTGACAGGTAGCCTTCAACTTACGTCCACAATTGAGCTCAAAATGACTGTCGCTTAGTGAAACAGTGGTTACGTGAGTTTTGCCTGATTATATAAGCCCTTCTGGCCACCCGTTAAGTGAATCACTACAGTTGTTAAGCAACATGGGTGTTGAGTGAATCTGCCTTCCCCACTGACTTTCTTGTCAGGTCAGGAAAAGGTGATTATTAGACGGTCACAGATTGTCAGTCACTTTTCAAGGTCTATCAGTCTCTGGCTTTGGGTTTTACCGATTAGACTGATAGATCTTTATAGAAATGGCTTCTTCATATTATTATGAAAACGCAAAAAGTTGTAATTTGATATTAATGCCTTATTTTACTGTAACAGAGACAGTTGGAAGTCAACTCTTCTTTTTCTTTTTTTCCCCTTATCTTTCCTCATTTTTCTTCCCCCCCCCCGACTGCTTTTCTATTTACGTTGTATTTTATAATACCTTATAACTCAACAAAAATGTTAATAGAGAAACAGATTGTAAGTCACTTTTTTCAGTGCTGTTATAGCTTCAAATACAGTGATGGGCTGCAACTGATTTAACAACCGGTTCTGTGAGGGCGCGCTGTGTGCGCGCCCCTAACACACTTGTGCGCGGCGTCCAAAATACAGCAATTTGAAGCTCAGCTGCTTACCTTCTAAGGCAGCCCCTGTAAGTAGAGCAACGGAAGTGCGGAAATCAGCTGAGCCAGAAAGAAGGAAATATAGAACAGGATAGGGCGGAGCCAGGTGGGCGGGGCCAGTGGATAGTCAGAACTACCGGTTTTCCCAAACCGGTCTGAACCAGCAGCAGCCCACCTGGTGCTGCTGCTCCTGATTCGGGCCGGATTGCCTGATCTGGTAGCGATGGCAGCGGGTGGTTCGGAGAACCGGTAGCAAAAAAAAAGTTGGCCACGTCCACCCGGTCACATAACCTCCCAAGCCACACCCACAGAACTGGTAGTAACAAATTTTACATTTCACCGTTAAGCCCATCACTGTTTGAACGGTCACTAAACAAATGTTTGTGGATCAAGGACCACCTGTAGTGAACAAAGGCTCTGTGCGGCATACAACAAAATATTAAAAGCATAAAAAGCAATATGTAAGATTTAAAAGAGGCAGGGGATGTTAGGAATTGATTAAAAGGGTGCTGTTAGTACCCTAATCTTTCAGGGCACCAATCAACTCTACAGCTGCATTCCCATCAGCATGTCCCAAACAAGGGCACAGAAATATGTCTTTACAGTTTACACATTTATGGAAAGTCAGGAGACTGGGGCCCACCTCACCTCTGGGGGGAAGATTGTTCCACAAGGGATGACCTTGACACAAGGATGACCTCTGGAGGGCCAGGGATAGGGGTTGCTCCTCTGCCCTGGTCCTGTTGAATCTCTCATCGGCTTTTGATACCATCGACCATGGTATCCTGCTGCGCTGGTTGGAGGGGTTGGGAGTGGGAGGCACCGTTTATCGGTGGTTCTCCTCCTACCTCTCCGACCGGTCGCAGACGGTGTTGACAGGGGGGCAGAGATCGGCCGCGAGGCGCCTTACTTGTGGGGTGCCTCAGGGGTCGATTCTCTCGCCTACCCTGTTCAACATCTACATGAAGCCGTTGGGCGAGGTCATCAGTGGCTTTGGGGTGAGTTATCACCTGTACGCTGATGATACCCAGCTGTACTTTTCCACCCCGGGCCACCCCAGCGAAGCTGTCGAAGTGCTGTCCCGTTGCCTGGAGGCCGTACGGGTCTGGATGGGGAGAAACAGACTCAGACTCAGACTCAATCCATCCAAGACGGAGTGGCTGTACATCCAAGACAGATGCCGGCACCCCGGTACAGTCAGCAGCAACCGCGGCTGACTGTTGGGGGTGAGTCACTGGCCCCAACGGAAAGGGTGCGCAACTTGGGCGTTCTCCTGGATGGACGGCTGTCGTTTGACGATCACTTGGCGGCCGTCTCCAGGAGAGCTTTTTACCAGGTTCGCCTGGTCCGCCAGTTGCGCCCCTTTCTTGACCGGGATGCCTTATGCACGGTCACTCACGCGCTCGTCACTTCTCGTCTGGATTATTGCAATGCTCTCTACATGGGGCTACCCCTGAAGTGCACTCGGAGACTCCAGCTAGTCCAGAATGCAGCTGCGCGGGCAATTGAGGGAGCAGCACATTGCTCCCGGGTAACACCACTCCTGCACAGTCTGCACTGGCTACCTGTGGTCTTCCGGGTGCGCTTCAAGGTTTTGGTTACCACCTTCAAAGCGCTCCATGGCTTAGGGCCCAGGTACTTACGGGACCGCCTGCTGTTACCACATACCTCCCACCGACCCGTGCGCTCTCACAGAGAGGGACTTCTCAGGGTGCCGTCCGCCAAGCAGTGTCGGCTGGCGGCCCCCAGGGGAAGGGCCTTCTCTGTGGGAGCACCTACTCTCTGGAACGAACTTCCCCCCGGTTTACGCCAATTGCCTGACCTTCGGACCTTTCGCCGGGAACTGAAAACTTATTTATTTATCCAAGCGGGACTGGCCTGATTTTTAAATTTTAAATTTTCAATTGTAATTTTATTGGATATTTTATATGGTCAATTGGACGGTTTTAATTTCGGCCTTTTATTGAATAAGTTTTTTAATTGTTATTTTAGTGTGTATATTGTTTTAATGTAGGCTGTACACCGCCCTGAGTCCTTCGGGAGAAGGGCGGTATAAAAGTTTAATTAAATAAATAAATAAATAAATAAATAAGGTGGGAGCAAGGGCAGAGAAGGTTCCCTTACTAGAACCCACCAAATTCTTTTGCTGATGGGGTCTGCAACATACTTCCTCTGCCTCCCTCCCCTGGGATGGGCTGACGTTACATGATGAAGGCAGTTCCTATACTTTATTATTTAGAGAGCAAATCTACATAGTTATCCATCCACCGGAGCAGCAGAGAGAGAGAGAGAGAGAGACAAAAGCCTTGCCTAAATTTACAATGCAGCATGTGACAATTGACTACAAGCTCAGATTTATACTGCACCTGGAGAGTGTTGTAGTCTCTTGTGAAGGGGACCATCAGCTCCCAGAGAGATGAAAACACAATCAAGGCGGTAAACTCCAATTTGTAGTTGGTGGCCATGTGCTCGAAAAGCATCGTCAGGCCGTGGGCCGCTAAATGCTTCCGCTGATATTCTTCAGAGCCTTCAATCGAGACCGGCCGGGTCATGGAGAGGGACACATCCATGACCACAACAGTAGGCATGGTGGCCCTTTCTATGTGCTGTCAAATGCAGAAGGGGAAAAAAATCTCTGCAGAAGAAAGAAAATAAGGTTTTCAGCAGCCTCTCCCCCACTTTCAAATTACATGAGCGTGTTCACTGACACATTGGTAAAACAAGTTGAGTCAATCTTAAGAAAGCTGCTGTGACTTTGTTTGATATGTACAAGCTGGGTTTATCTCCAGAGTGGTGGTGGGCTCCCTTTTGCAGGAGGTATTCAAGCAAATATTGGAGAGCCACCTACTGGGATGCTGTAATTTGGATTCAAGTTCCAAGCGGGAGGCAGACTCCAATTCTATGAATCTTTGCAAAACTACAAATGCACCAGAGAAGAGCAACTAAGATGATCAAAGGCCTGGAGCCTGAAACATATGAAGAACGGCTGCATATGGATTTGGGTTTGGCCAGTCTGAAGAAAAGAATTATGGGTGACATGATAGCAGTATTCCAGTATTTGAGGGGCTGCCACAAAGTGAAAGGGGGTCAATTTATTCTCCAAAGCAGGGGTCACCAACCTTTCAGACTTCAAGGACCACTAAATTCATAATTTTAAATCCCGCGGACCACTAATATGTTTTTTAAAAAAAGATAAATAGTATTTAGTGCAATATAAAAATGCAAATAATTTTTCTGTGGACCACCAATGTTTTCTCACAGACCACCGGTTGGTGACCACTGCTCCAAAGCACCAGAAGGCAGGACAAGAAGCAATGGATGGAAACTAATCAAAGAGAGAAGCAACCTGGAATTAAGGAGAAACTTCCTAACAGTGAGGACAATTAACCAGTGGAACAGCTTCTCTTCAGAAGTTGTGGGCGCTTCATCACTGGAGGTTTTTAAGAAGAGTCTAGACAGAAATAGTATAGGTTCTTGTGCTTGAGAAGGGGGTTGGACTAGACGACCTCCAAAGTCCCTTCCAGCTCATTCTATTCTATTTAACAAAAGGCAATTGCTAATTTACATACCAAAAGTAATAAACCCTTTTCCCCATTCATCTGAAGGCTTATTCATACAACATGCTGAGACAATGGCTGCATTCCAAAAATGAAGTGAATCACAAATAAGCCAGTTTAATTTCATTTAAGACATTGTGTATACTGAGACTATTACTGCCAGCAAAACCCAAAATGTGAAGTACGTGTATTTGATATTAGCCAAAGTAATAACCTGCAAAATGAAAAAACCAGAACAGGGAGCTAGAAAAGCATCAAGTCCAAGAGTAGAGAATATATGCAGGTGGAATGATTGGGTTTTTTGGATTTTTTTAAAACTGGGTTGTTTTCCTGCAGAGATTTCAGTCCCAGGCTAAGGAACATCTTCAGGGCAGGGTGAGTGAAGTCAATACAACCAAGTTAGGAGAACATCAAGAGCCCCAAAGTAAAAATGAAGAAGTTGGAGGGGAGAAACGACTTACCAAAAAAAAAAGCAAACCCATTAAAGTGGTGATTTAAAAAATCAGAAAGGGTAAGACATCCATGTTAATCAATGGTAGCAAAACCCTTTAAGGCTTCTTTCTTTTCCTCCCTCCCTTTCATTCTTTCATTCCCCCCCCTTTTCCCTTTTCCCATTCTTCCTTTTCTTTCTCTCCTTCCTTTCCTCTCTTTCATTCATTCTTTTTTCTTCCTCCCATCTTTCCTCCCTCCTTTTCTTTTTCCTTTCCTCACTTTTCCTTTTATTCCTTTTCTTCTTTTATCGCCTCTTTTTCTTCCCTTTCTTTTCCTAAGCTCCTCCCTTTCTCCCTTTCTTTCTTTCTTCCCTCTTTTGGTTTCCTTCCTTCCTTTCTGCCCTCCCTCCTCCCTCTTCTCTCACTCCTTCCTTCCTTCCTTCCCTCATCTCTCTTCTCTCCTTCCTTCCTTCCTTCCCTCCCCTCTCTTCTCTTCTTTCTTCCTTCCCTTCTCTCTCTTCTCTCCTTCCTACCTTCCTTCCATTCTCCCTCTTCTCTCTCCTCCTTCCCTCCCTCTTCTCTCTCCTTCCTTCCTTCCTCCTCCCTTTCATTCTTTCATTCCCCCCTTTCCCTTTTCCCATTCTTCCTTTTCTTTCTCTCCTTCCTTCCTCTCTTTCATTCATTCTTTTTCTTCCTCCCATCTTTCCTCCCTCCTTTTCTTTTCCTTTCCTCACTTTTCCTTTTATTCCTTTTCTTCTTTTATCGCCTCTTTTCTTCCCTTTCTTTTCCTAAGCTCCTCCCTTTCTCCCTTTCTTTCTTTCTTCCCTCTTTTGGTTTCCTTCCTTCCTTTCTGCCTCCTCCTCCTCCCTCTTCTCTCACTCCTTCCTTCCTTCCTTCCCTCATCTCTCTCTCTTCCTTCCTTCCTTCCCTCCCTCTCTTCTCTTCTTTCTTCCTTCCTTCTCTCTCTTCTCTCCTCCTTCCCTTCCTTCCTTTCTGCCCTCCTCCTCTCTCTCCTTCCTCCTCTCTCTCCTTCCTTCCTTCCTTTCCCCTCCCTCCCTTTCCCTTCCCCTAGCATATTATCTTCTTTCCTTCCTTCTCTCTAATCCTTCCTTCCTTCCCTCCTCCCTCTTCTCTCTCTCCTTCCTTCCTTTCCCTTCCCTTCCTAGCATATTATTTTTTCCTTCCTTCTCTCTAATCCTTCCTTCCTTCCTCTTCTCTCTCTCTCTCCTTCCTTCCTTCTTTCTTTCCTTCCTTCCTTCCTTTCCCTTTCCTTCCTAGCATATTATCTTCTTTCCTTCCTTCTTATCCTTCCTTCCTCCTCCCTCTTCTCTCTCTCCTTCCTTCCTTCTTTCCTTCCTTCCTTTCCCTTCCCTTGCTAGCATATTCCTTCCTTCCTTCCTTCCTTCCTTCCCTCCCTCCTCCCTCTTCTCTCTCCTTCCTTCCTTCCTTTCCCCTCCCTCCCTTTCCCTTCTCTTCCCCTAGCATATTATCTTCCTTCCTTCCTTCCTTCCCTCCTTCCTTCCTTCCTCCCTCCCTCCCTCCCTCCCTCCCTCCCTCTTCTTCCTTCCTTCTTTCCCCACCCCCGACATCCCCTTTTTCGGATTCTGGGGCGCAACTGTCCTTCCCAGGATGAGGTTCCGCCCAGGGCTTTCCTGGTGGTCTCCCATCCCCGCTCACACTTCTCTGCTCACCTTCGCTGTTTCGGATCCTCCTTCAAACCGGCCGGCTCGTTTCCGGCGGGGTCTGCGGCAGGAAGCACCCCCCCCCCACTCCAGGTGCGCCGCGTCAGTCTTCCCCACGGTCGGGCTCCTCTACCTCCCCCTCCTTCCCCCCCCCTCCCCGCCAGGGTGCAATTCAAAACATTCCCCGCCGCCGCCACGACCGCGAAAGTTGGTTCCGGGATCGCCAGGGGCCGCCTCTTCCGAGCATGCGCAAGCCGCGCGCGCAGACTCAGTAGGAACCTGCTTCAGGACTTCCCTATTCGGGGCGGCGCGATTAGCGCAGCACGACCGCTAGAGGGCAGCCACGAGCACTTCGCAGCTAGTGAACCTACCTGTTTGCATGATGACGATGATGATATTTTTTACCCCACCTTGGGGTAAAAGACATTTTTTTTTTCCATTAGGCACTGAATAAACATGGTTCGAAAGCTGTTAAGTCTAAGTTGATTGGGGCAGGAATTGTTCATTTTTTTTTAATTTCAATTTACAGCTGAACTTTTTTAGCCAGTGTGTTGGTTTATTTTATAAAATAAAATGAAAAATTTAAAAATGATTTTTTTAAAAAAAATAGATGGGTTCATTCATATACCTGCTGAAGTTGTAAATGCTCCAACACTGGAAATTTTTATGAAAATGTTGGTAACCATTTGTCTGAAGTGTAGGGTTTCCTGCCTGGGCAGGGGGTTGGACTAGAAGGCCTCCAAGGTCCCTTCCAACTCTTGTTGTTGTTGTTGTTGTTGTTGTTATTGGCTGATCTCCTGCCCAAAGCCCACAGGGTGATTGCTCCAGTTCCTAAACAGGATAAAAACAAAATAGCAAAGGCTTCCAGTCCAGAAGGAGCCCCCTGCCTGCCCCCCCCCACCTGGGTTTACCTAATCCAGGTTGGGATGAGACGCTAAATAATAAGGTTTGTCTGATTGACTCTGTAAACCGCTTAGAGAGGGCTGTAAAGCACTGTGAAGCTGTACGTAACTCTTAAGTGCTATTGCTCTTAGTGCTGGGTTGGATGGGAGACCTCCAGGAGATACCCAAGCAAACCACAGCAAACCACATCAGCAACGGTGCTGAGAAAACCGTCCCTCAATACCTGCCACTTGCTAAGGGCCTGAATTTTATTCACATGAATGTGATTAATGAATGCATGAATGCAGACTGATACTGCAACAAGTCTCTAGTGCATGGACTGGTTGCAAACCACTTTTTTTTTCTTTTTTGGGAAAGTTTTTTTATTTTTTATTTTCTTATACACATATTGTAAATGTACATTCTCTTGTCCATAAATAATCATACATATTTTCTCTGAAGAAAGCACAAAAATAAAACATTTTAATTACATTTGGAGTTGCTCTTCTACCCCTTTTTTCCCTTCAATTCACAACCAACCTTCTTCTCTTTTTTCCTCCCTCCCTCCTCACCTCTCCTCCCTTCTTTCTCCTTCTCTCCCTCCTCCTTCCCCTTCGTCTCTCCCACTCATCTCTTTCCCTCCTTTTTGACCTTCTCTCCTACTCTTCTCCCCTATCCTATCTTCCTCTCCTTCCCCTTCCTTTATTTATTTATTTATTTATATTTATTTATTTTATTTTATTTTGTCACACAGTATATATAAGCATAAGCATGAATTAATTATACAATATATAAGCATATATATAAATATGAGTATGTAATAACTATATTAATTGGATATAACGAAAGGAAACAATAGGACAGGAACAGTAGGCACGCTTGTGCTCTTATGCATGCCCCTTACTCTTTTTTTTTTTTTGTAAAAAGTTTTATTTTCATTTTCCAACAACCTATTCAATATACAGTCTCTTATTCAACATTAATCATTAATTTTCATTTATTACTTATTCGGGCCTGCCCAGCTACCACTTCCTTCCTTAACAAACCTTTCCTCCTCCCTTCTCTACTTTCTTCTACTTTCTTCATCCTTCCTCTCCTTCGCTTTTCTACATCCTCTCCTCCTTCCCTACTCTTCTCTTCCACCCTTTCTAACCCTCTCTCTTTCCCCTTTCTTCTTCCTCTCCTTTCCCCCTTTTCTACCTCTCTCTTTCCTACCTACTTTCTTCCTTCACTCACTCCTCTCCCTTTCCATTCCCTTCTGAAATGGCAGCTGAGCAGCCCCGCTTTCATTTCAAATTATTTCTATTTCTTAATTACTTATCTTCAATCATATGCCCCTTACTCTTATGCACGCCCCTTCCATCCTTCCATCCCTCTCTCTCCTTCACCTCCTCTATCTTATCCTCTATTCCTCTCTTCTTTCTTTCTTGTTTGCTGTATGATATTTCCCTTGTTTGGTAACTGAGGAACTCCAATTTTCTAGGATTATATACTTTCTTTTCAGTTTCTTTTCTATTTTACCCAATCTATCGTTTCATGATTGTACATTTATATTTATAATATTCTTTTCTCCCTCCCCATTCCCCCTTTTCTATTTACTCTGGCACTATCTGGATTTCTATTTCTTTTTTGTCATCTCCCTCATTTAATTTTCCATTATTAACATTGTTTATCTATCTATCGTCTTTTATTCATATCTCTTTTCTAACCATACATAGAATCTTTCCCATGTCTTGAAATACACCAATTCCTCTTTATCTTTTATTCTTAGAGTTAATCTGTTCATTTCCGCACAATCTAATATCTTTTTTATTACTTCACCTTCTGATGGGATTCTCTCTTTCTTCCAATTTTGCGCAAATACAATTCTTGCTGCTATTATTACGTGTATAATTAAATACGTATCTTCTTTATCTCTCTGGCAAAAATACCCAATAAGAAAATCTCTGGCTTTAATTCTATACATTTTTGTAGCATTTCCTTTAACCATGTCTGTACTCTAGAACAATAGTTTTTTGCTTCTGTACATATCCACCACATATGGTAATATGATCCCAGCAAATGCGAACATTTCCAACATTTAGCTGATTTATCTTTCAACATTTTTGCTAGCCTTTCTGGTGGCATATGCCATCTATAAAAAAATTTATATAAATTTTTTTTATGCAGTTGCCATTGCCAATTTATAATTCCTTTCCCAAAGTTGTTGCCATTTCTCTAATTTTATTGCATAATCAAAATTTTTCGCCCGTGTTATCATTGTCTCTTTTACTTCTTCATCTTCTAATCTAACTTGAAATAAATTATACAATCTTTTAATCATTTTTTCATCCTTTCCAGTCAATATCTAATCCAACTCTGATTCCCCCAAATTAAAACTACAGTATATTGTTTCAAATCTTTATCATATCTTGATTGTATTTGCAATCTTGTGTACCAATTAATCTCAATCCTTTGTTTTTCTAAGTCTAGCTTCTGTTTTAACTCTCCCTTCTCAGTTAAACTTTAAACTAATACATAATAAACAAATGATAATATAGTAATATATTTCTTAAACCTTATACGCTATTTACACATAATGTAATAATAATAATGTATGCCTTATTTCTATACAATTATACATATCTATACATACACCTATCTATATAATTCACATACCCATTTATCTATAATAACGTATATATTTCTAGTCTAACACTATCCATTTGTCTGGGGTAGCCTCCTTTTATCTAACTATTCATAGAATTTTACCCAGATTTTATAGTACAATTTTTTGCTTTTATCCTTGAGTTCCAAGGTGAATCTATCCATCTCTGCACAATTGCAATTTTTTAGTCATATTTCCTCTTCAGTTGGGGTATCTTTCTCTTTCCATTTCTGAGCAAAAGCTATCCGTGCCGCTGTAAGTATATAGAGTAATAGATAATTTATGTCTTTCTTGTAATTACCCTCTGTCATTCCCAAAAGGAAAAATTCCGGATTGACTTCTATATTTATTAACAAAATTTCTTCCAACCAACTCTTTATTAGAGTCCAATATTTTTTTGCCTTTGGGCCTTCCCACCACATATGATAGAACTTCCCTGTGGCATCTCGCACTTCCAGCATGCCGAAGAATTTCCCTTATTAATTTCTGCTAATCTTGTGGGGGGAGGTTCCACCTATAAAACAGCTTATATAAATTTTCCTTATATGAAGTTGCTAATGTGATTTAAAAAAAATTCCAATAAAGTCTGCCAATTGTCCAAACCAATACTATGACTAAAATATTTACTCCAAATTATCATCGTTTCTTTGACCTGTTCCTAAATTGTGTCCTGTTCCAATAAATAGCAATGTCATGTCCTTACGGTCTTACCTTCCCTACTTAAAATCTTATCTAATTTTGATAATCCTTTCTTTATGCCCCACTCCTTTTTGTCTTTGCTAAATTTAGATTGTATTTGGAGGTATGCCCACCATTCCAATTCAATTCCTTCTTCCTTTAAAATATTTCTCACTTTCAGTTCTTCCCTCTCATTCAGAATATCTTTATAAGTGACAACCCCCCCTAATTTAATAAGATTTGGATGAGTATACATTTCTAATGTTGACGCCCAGTTGGGAATTTCCATATCGTTACTTCTTTTTGTCTTGATCCAAATATCTAATAGAGCACTCCTGATATTATGCCTCCGGAAATCCTGATGGACTTGACGTTTTTCCTCCCATAAAATAGCGTGCCACCCTGTCTGTAAACCATGGCCTTCTAGTGCCAATAACTTTGTATTTTTGAAACGCATCCACTCACTTATCCATACCAAGGCTGCTGCCTGATAGTATTTTCCCCAATCTGGCAAGCCGAATCCCCCTCTTTCTCTAGCATCTTGTAATGATTTTAATCTAATTCTTGTTTTTTTCCCCTTGCCAGATGAATTTTGAAATATGTCTATCCAAATTTGGAAAAAAATCTTTTTTGAACTGAATTGGTATGCACTGAAATAGAAAGAACATTTTCGGTAGGACATTTATCTTAATGGTGCCTATCCTGCCCATTAAAGATAGCTGTAATTTTCCCCATTTCTTGGAATCTCTTGGAAAAGCTGAGTGACAGTTGTGTTACTGGATTGTGGTTCAGAATTGAATGGAAATGGGTGCCATAGGCTTATCCAAGCAGGCGTGAATTATGAAGGGAAACTGATCTTCACTCTTCACGGTCATTCATCTAACTCCCATCTAGGATTTTGTCTCCAAGCCAGCTTGCCTGAAATGCCATCTAAACAGGGTCAATGAGGATAGAACCTGGCAACCAGGCACTGCTAGGAAATGAAAAGTATGGCAGCCAACCTGGGACATCTATTGAACTAGTACCGGGTCAGATCTCCTATCTTTCTTCTCCACATGTATCGGGATGTCCACCTAAGATCAAAAAGGCCACGATAGAAATCACCTGTTTGCAAAGAATGTCACCTGCATCACAATTTCATTACAGATGCAACTGGTTTCAAATCAGCATGTTGTTGTATCATCTTCTCCAACCAGGTATGTATTTTTGTCCAATATTTTTTGGCTGCTATGCATCTCCACCAGATATGAAAGTACAATTGTTTTCAAGGGTTTACTTTCAAGCTTTATTTCTGATAGTTTCCTTAATTGCTACTTAAAGAATTAATTAGAGTTAATAGTTTATTATAGTTAGCTAATTAATTAGAATTAATAATTAAATAGAATTAATTAGAATAGTTACTATTTCACTCAAAATTTCTGACATGCCCCTGTAAGGGCAAAGTATTTTTGGGCTAATAATTTTTAAGCCAGATATATTCAATCTTAATTTTTGATAGTTTCCTTAATTGTTACTTAATTACAATATAATTCCTTAGAATAGTTAGTTCAAAACTTCTGACATGTTCCCAAAAGGCTAGAATATATTTGGACCGATAGTTTTTAGGTGGGATACTTTCACGCTTCTGATACGTTATTTAATTCTTACTTAATTAGAATACTTACTTTTTCTCCCCTAAGTTCTGATATCTTCGTAATTGTTACTTAATTAGAACAGTTGCTATTTCGCCTCTAAGTTCTGATATGTTTCTGATTGTTACTGAATTAGAAGAGCTACTGTTTCGCTCCTAAGTTCTGCCTTTTTTCTGTAAGGTTGAAATGTATTTGGGCCCCATAATTTTAGGAGGGGAAATTTTTGCAATGGAATTGTGAGCATTAGATGAAATAATGAATCCAGAATATTTCTATGTTCTCTTCTTGCCTAGGTTGAGAATTACAAAATGCTGATGGGAGGTGAATTCTGTGTGTGCACCAAATTTGATGAATTTATGAAGGTTCATTTGAAGATTGAAGGGGAAGATATCGGCTGCTGTTTGGTTTCTGCCAGTCATCCACCAGCGATGACCCAACTCGATGTTCTTTCACATTTCCCCTCCAAGATCTGGGGTAGGACTTTCGTACATAAAGTGATGGACTTAAAAGGAAAATGAAATCCCTGTGACTAAGCAGAGTAATTAATTTGAATTTATATTTGTGACAAAGGAATTTGGCACTCTTGAAGTGATTTCCAATGTAAATAAGTTGTTTATAAAGTATTATGAATTTTTTTCTATGGTTAAGCTCCTATACTTTGGATTGTTGAATAAAATAATGGCATTGTGTAGGAGGCCTTCCCATCTTCTGGGAAATGCACAGCCCAATTCTTTTGCATTAATTCCCGGTCCATTTGGAGTGAGCTTCCTGACGATAATTGATTTATGATCTATTACCCATCGCTTGCTGTTGCTTGTATGTAATAGGAGCTTATGCACCAGAGACAAATTCCTTGTGTGTTCAATCACACTTGGCCAATCAAGAATTCTCTTCGATAATACAAGACCCGAATGGTACGCTAATGCCACCAACTCAGCAGGCAGCCTTCTCAGCAGGGGGACTGACCGGAACAGCTCATCATGTCCACTGCAGAAGCAGGAAGGAAGAAGTCATTGGGGAAGAAGGTGCAATTGCGATCTGAAAACCGACACCACTGAAAAAGATGTCCCAGCTCTCCTACCTTGTTTTCCCCAAAATAAGACATCCCCTGATAATAAGCCCAATTGGGCTTTCAGGGTCTTAGTTTTGGGGAAACACGGTATAGATTTGAGATGGATTGTTTTCCAAAAAGAAAGACTTCAGGATGATGTCAACCAGAAGATTTGCACCTAGAGGTGGCATGGACTGCAATAATAATGGCCTAGTTCCCTAGCTGATTTTCCTAAGTATCAGAACAGGAGTGGACATCCAGCCTTTGTTACTTTTATAATAAGCTCTGGGCAATTAACATACTTAATACTCCTCCTGTTTTCCCAAGAACAACCCTGTGTGGTTAGTTGGGCTGAGAAGGAGTGACTGTGAGGTTGATTGGGCTGAGAAGGAGCGACTGGCCCCAGCTCATCCAGCTGGTTGTCATGCTAAGGCGGGACTCAAAATCCAGTCTGCTAGTTTCTAGGCCAACATCTGAAGCATAGACCAGATTGGCTGTCTGCCATGTCAGTTGCTCACTGAGCAATGGAATTTAGAACCTGGAACCCGGGGATGAAGGCAGTTAGGGGAAGGGGCTTCCTATTGGTCTGCTTGAGTAGCCCCCACCAGCCGAGTTTCAGTTATTACTGAGGATTGTGGGAACTGAGCAGTTTGAATTTGACCAAATTGTCGAGCAGACATATTCACGTCTGGCTGATCATCAGTTGGCTGTTCTGGCAAAGAAAATGGAGGTTATTTGTTATTTGTTTTTTTTGTTTTTTTTTTGAAATAGTTAAATAATTAAATAATATAGTTAAATAATATAGGTAGAGGGAATTTGGGGTTGGGTGGCGATGGTGGGGTGGGGTTTGTAGTTAGATATTAGGAAGTTTTTCTAAAGGGGAGTGGGTTTGGACAAGTAAAGATAGGGCCTACTAAACTGGCCAGCAAGGAGGAGCTTTCAGCTTGGAGCAAGTTGGTCCTTGATACCTGACCCTTTGTGATCCTGGAGGAGGAGGAGGAGGAGGAGGAGGACAAGGAAGGGGAAGGAGAAGAGAAAGGAGAATGCGAAGGGGAAGAGAAAGGAGAAGGAGAAGGAGGAGAAGATGAGGAGGAAGAAGAGCAAGGGGAAGGAGGAGGAGGAGGAAAGAGGAAGGAAAAGGGGAAATGGGAAATGAGAAGAAGAAGAAGAAAAGGATGAAGAGGAAAAAGAAAATGAAGGAGAAGAAGAAAAGGAGGAGAAGGAAGAAGAAGGGAAAGAGGAAGGAGATGGAGAAAAATGAGAAACAGTGGAAGGAGGAGGAGGAGGAGGAAGGAGGAAGGAAGAAGAAGGAGAAGGAGAAGGAGAAGGAGAAGAAAAGGAGGAGGAGGAAGGAGAAATGGAAAGGGAATGGAAAGGAGAAAGAGTAGAAGGAAGAGGAGGGGAAGGAGGAAAAGGAGAAGAGGAGGAAGAAGGGGAAGAGGAAGAGGAAGAGGAAAGATAGGAAGTTGAGTCAACCTTGAGCTTGGTGAAATTGAAACTGCAGTCAGCTGGCAGTCAGAGAAATAGCAACCACCTTGCTTGCACACAATTGGCAATTGGCTACCATTGAGCATGTCTTGAATGATGCTTTATCTTGCTACCTAGGCTCTTCAAATTACTCACCTCTCCCCAACAGTGTCTCAAATACTATATATTTCCTGACTTTGGAGAATGCTATTTTGGTTTTGCCCACCACTGAGAAATCAGAATAAGAATATAAAATTTCCATGCAGCTGAGTTTCAAATTTGTTTTCAGGGAGATTTCTCCTTCTTCAATTATCATTGCCTAAGTAATCCCAGGGCTCAGAAAGTTGGTGGGTTGACACATTTTTAAAAACCCAAAAGCTTTGCCCATACAAGATAGGAAAAAAAGGTTGGAGCCAGTTTTGAGAGTTGGCTAACTATGAGTGAGCTCGAATTACTTCCCTCAGTTCCTCTGTCCACCTAGCAGTTCAAAAGCAGGCAAATGTGAGTAGATGAATAAGTACCACTTTGGTTGGAAGACAACAGCATTCCATGTGCCTTTGGCGTATAGCCATGCTGGCCATATACCCAGGGAAATTGTTTTTGGACAATGCTGCCTCTCTTGGCCAAAAAGGCAGATGAGCACTGTCCCATAGAGTCAGCCCCGACTGGACAGAGGGAATCTTTACCTGTACTTTATTATGTTGAGGATGGAGAGCCCTGTTTGAAGGGGGGAAAGGAATCACCTGGAGCAGAATGCAAGTTTCTCACCACCCTTGTTTTAGTTTTTGGTGTTTCTTAAAATGAGGAAGGGGAAGAGGGAGGAGAAGGAGGAGGAGGAAGGAAGGAAAAGGGGAAGGGGAAGGGGAAGGAGGAGGAGGAGGAGAAGGAGAAAGGAGGAGGAGAGAAGAGGAGGAGGAGGAAGAGCTAGAGGAAGGAGGAGGAGGAGGTAGGAAGGAAAAAGGAAAATGGGAAATGAGGAGAAGAAGAAGAAAAGGAAGAAGAGGAAGAAGAAGAGGAGGAGGAGGAGGAGGAGGAGGAAGGAGAAGGGGAAAGGGAAGGGGAAAGAGAAAGAGTAGAAGGAGGAGGAAGGGAAGGATGAGGATGAGGAAGAAAAGGAGAAGAGGAGGAAAAGGAGAAGAGGAGGAGGAAAGAAGAAGAGGAGGAGAGAAGAGGAGGAAGAGGAGGAAAAGGAGAAGAAGAAGGAGGAGGAGGAGGAGGAGGAGGAGGAAGGAAAAGGGGAAGGGGAAGGAGAAGGAGAAGGAGGAGAAAAAGGATGAGGAAGGGAGGAGGAGGAGAAAGAGAAGAAGGAAAAGGAGGAGGAGAAGGAGGAGGAGAGGAGAAGGAACAAGAGGAAGGAGAAGGGGAAGAAGAAACAGTAGAAGAAGGAGGAGGGGAAGAGAAAGGAGGAGGAGGAGGAGGAGGAGGAGGAAGGAAAAGGGGAAGGGGAAGGAGGAGGAGAAGGAGAAGAGGAGGAGGAAGAAGAGCAAGAGGAAGGAGGAGGAGGAAGGAAAAGGGGAAAGAAGAAAATAGGAGGATGAGAAGAAGAAGAGGAGGAGGAGGATGACGAGAAAGAGGACGAGGAAGAAAAAGGGGAAGGAGATGGAGAAGAAGAAGGAAAAGGAGAAGAAGGAGGAGGGAAGGAGGAGGAGGAGAAGAGAAGGAGAGGAGGAGGAGGAGGAGGAGGAGGAGGAGGAGGAGGAGGAGGAGGAGGAGGAGAAGGAGAAAGGAGGAGGAGAGAAGAGGAGGAGGAGGAAGAGCTAGAGGAAGGAGGAGGAGGAGGTAGGAAGGAAAAAGGAAAATGGGAAATGAGGAGAAGAAGAAGATGAAGAAGAAGAAGAAGAAGAGGAGGAGGAGGAAGAGGAAGGAGAAGGGGAAAGGGAAGGGGAAAGAGAAAGAGTAGAAGGAGGAGGAAGGGAAGGATGAGGATGAGGAGGAAAAGGAGAAGAGGAGGAAAAAGGGGAAAAGGAAGGGGAAGAAGAAACAGAAGAAAGAGGAGGGGAAGAGAAACGAGAAGAAGGAGGAGGAGGAGGAGGAGGAGGAGGAAGGAGAAGGGAAAGGGAAGGGGAAAGAGAAAGAGAAAGTAGAAGGAGGAGGAAGGGAGGAGGAGGAGGAAGAAGAAGAAGAGGAGGAGGAGGAGGAGGAGGAAGAGGAAGAGGAAGAAGAGGAAGGAGAAGGAGAAGAAGGAGGAGGCGCAAGGAGAAGAGGAGGAGGAGGAGAAAGACGAGGAAGAGGAAGAAGAGGAAGGAGAAAGAGGAGGAGGAAGAAGAAGAGGAGGAGGAGGAGAAGAAGAAGAGGAGGAAGAAGGGGAAAGTGAAGGGGAAAGAGAAAAAGTAGAAGGAGGAGGAAGAGAAGGAGGAGGAGGAGGAGGAAAAGGAGGAGAGGAGGAAGAAGTGGAAAGGGAAGGGGAAAGAGAAAGAGTAGAAGGAGGAGGAAGGGAAGGAGGAGGAGGAGGAGGAGGAAAAGGAAGGTAGAGGGAATGGGAAGGGCAAGGGCAAGGGGAAAGAGTAGAAGGAGGAGGAAGAGAAGGAGGAAGAGGAGGAGGAAAAGAAGAAGAGGAGGAAGAAGGGGAAAGTGAAGGGGAAAGAGAAAAAGTAGAAGGAGGAGGAAGGGAAGGAGGAGGAGGAGGAAGAGGAGGAGGAAAAGAAGAAGAGGAGGAAGAAGGGGAAAGTGAAGGGGAAAGAGAAAAAGTAGAAGGAGGAGGAAGGGAAGGAGGAGGAGGAGGAAGAGGAGGAAGAGGAAGGAGGAGGGAAAGGGAAGGGGAAGGGCAAGGGGAAAGAGTAGAAGGAGGAGGAAGAGAAGGAGGAGGAGGAGGAGGAAAAGGAGGAGAGGAGGAAGAAGGGGAACGGGAAGGGGAAGATGCAGGATGGAAAGCCGAGTCAACCTTGAGCCTCGTGAGATTTGAACTGCCGTCAGCTGGCAGTCAGCAGAAACAGCCACTACCTTGTTTGCACACAATTTGCAATTGGCTACCATTAAGCATGGATTGAATGATGCTTGATCTTGTTACCTAGGCTCTTCAAGTTACTCACCTTTCCCCAACAATGTCACAAATACTATATACAGTTGTGCTTGTAAGTTTACATACCCTGGCAGAATTTATGATTTCCTGGCCATTTCTCAGAGAATATGAATGATAACACAAAAACCTTTCTGTCACTCACGGTTAGTGTTTGGCTGAAGCCATTGATTATCAATCAACTGTATTAACTCGTTTGCAAGCATCATGACAACAGAAACTACCCAAATGACTCTGATCAAAAGTTGACATACCCCAGTTCTTAATACGGTGTATTGCCCCCTTGAACATCAATGACAGCGTGAAGGCTTTTGTGGTATGTGTGGATGAGGCTCTTTATCTTCTCCGATGGTAAAGCTGCCCATTCTTCCTGGAAAAAAATTCCTGTCAATTCTTGGGCTGTCTTGCATGAACTGCACGATTGAGATCTCCCCAGAGTGGCTCCAGGATATTGAGGTCAGGCGACTGAGATGGCCACTCCAGAACCTTCACTTTCTTCTGCTGTAGCCAAGGACAGGTTGACTTGGCTTTGCGTTTAGGATCATTGTCAGGTTGGAATGTCCAAGTAAGTCCCATGCACAGCTTCCGGGCTGATGCATGCAAATTGTCCTCCAGGATCTTTTGATAACATGGTGCATTCAGCGTGCCATCAATTCTGACCAAGTGTCCTGTGCCTTTGTAGCTCACACATCCCCAAAACCTCAGCGATCCACCTCTGTGTTTCACAGTAGGAATGGTGTCCTTTTCATCCTAGGCCTTGTTGACTCCTCTCCAAATGTAGCATTTATGGTTGTGGGTGAAAAGCTCAATTTTGGTCTCATCACTCCAAATGACTTTGTGCCAGAAGGTTTGAGGCTTGTCTCTCTGCTGTTTGGCATATTGTATTTTATTATTTATTTATTTATTTATTTTTCACAACAATATATAAGCATCACACAATAATATTATATAGGATATAAACATATATGAGTAAATATTAGGAAGAATAAGAATATATATATATATATATATATATATATATATATAGAATAAGAATATATATATATATATATATATATATATATATCTATATATATATATATATATATATATATATATATATATATATATATATATATATATATATATATATATATATATATATATATATATATATATATATATATATATATATATATATATATATATATATATATATGAAGAAAATATATATATATATATATATATATATATATATATATATATATATGAAGAAAATATATATATATATATATATATATATATATATATATATATATATATATATATATATATATATATATATATATATATATATATATATATATATATATATATATATATATATATATATATATATATATATATATGAAGAGACCACAGAGTCAGGTAATGTGTTCCAAGCAGTGATAACTCTGTTACAGAAGTCATATTTTCTGAAATCTAGATTGAAGCGGTTAACATTAAGTTTGAATCTATTTGAATCTCTTATATTATTGCAATTGAAGCTGAAGTAGTCTTTAACAGGAAGGACATTACAGTAGATGATTCTATGAGTTAAACTTAGGTCTTGTCAAAGGCGATGGAGTTCTAAATTTTCTAAGCCTAGGATTTCAAGTCTGGTGGGATTAGGTATTTTGTTGTTTTCAGAGGAGTGGAGAACTCTTCTTGTAAAATATTTCTGGACACGTTCAATTGTATTGATGTCAGAAATGTGGTGTGGGTTCCAGACAGGCGAGCTGTATTCAAGAATTGGCCTAGCAAATGTTTTATATGCTCTGGTTAGTAGTGTAGTGTTTTTGGAAAAGAAGCTACGCAAGATTAGATTTACAACTCTTAGACCCTTTTTTGCTATCTAGTTGCAGTGGGCTTTAGCACTTAGGTCATTTGATATGAAAACTCCAAGGTCTTTGACAGGGTGGGGGTCATCTGTAAGGTAATGTCCATCAAGCATGTACTTAGTGTTTGGGTTCTTTTTTCCAATATGTAAGACTGAAAATTTGCTGGTTGAGATTTGGAGTTGCCAAGTTTTGGACCAAGCGGTTAGATGATCAAGGTCTTTTTGAATGGTAGATGTATTGTCGGTGATGTTAAATAGTTTGACATCATGAGCAAAGAGAACACAATTCTCTTTGCTCATGAGATATGGTCACAAAGATCATTATGTATAGTATGAAGAGTGTGGTCCAAGAACGCTACCTTGAGGAACGCCACTCTTGACAGGAACAGGATTTGATAGAGCATTGCCAATTTTGACCATTTGTTGTCTGTTAGACAGAAAAGCAGATATCCAATTGTGAAGGGGTCCTGAAATACCATAGGATTTTAATTTTAGGAGAAGTTTATCATGTACTACTGAGGCAAAAGCTTTGCAGAAGTCTATGTAGATTGCATCTATTGTTTTGCCTTGATCAAGATTTGTAGTCCATATGTTTTTACAGTGGAGAAGTTGTAAATTACATGATAATTTTTTTCTGAAACCAAATTGTTTATTAGAGAGTAGGTTGTTTATTTCTAAGTGGAAGGTAACGGTTTGGTTGAGGATTGATTCCATTACTTTGCAGGTGACGCAGCATAGAGAGATTGGTCTGTAATTTTCAACTAAGCTGGGGTCTCCTTTTTTGAAGATTGGGATAACTGTGGCTAGTGACCAAAGTTTGGAAAGGGAACTGGTCATGAAAGCTTTATCAAAGATTATGCTTAGGGGTTCTGCTATATTAGTGGAAAGTTTTTTTAAAAAGTATGCACATAGTCCATCAGGTCCGATAGATAGAGATGGTTTCAAGTTATGAAGAGCTTTTCCAACATTATCTTCTGTGAAATCTATATGTGTTAAGTAGTCATACTCATTGTTGGTATGATTTGGGAATGTCTGATATGTGTCATCACTGTTAACAAAAACTGAGCCAAAGAATTAAAGAGGTTTGTTTTAACTGTTTCGTCATTGCATTCATTGCCAGTATAAACTTTTAGTGGTGGGATGGATCTTGAGTCCTTAAGTTTATTGTTCACAAAATCATAAAAGGCACAATTGGAATTTGTGTGCAGAAGGTCCTCTTCTTGCTTGGTGTGGTAATTTGTGTATTCGGTTTTTATTTGATTGCATATATTTCTGTAGCGGTTTTTGAAAATTGCTACATAGCCCTTTTTGTTTCTTTTCCAGAGGGATTTTTTTTTTATTGAAGCTTTTTTATTGATATGGGTAGTTTGTTTTTCCTGATCTTGGTGGTCATTAGTGGTACGTATAGTTTAATGACTCTATTGATTTCAAGTAGGAAATCTCTATAGTGGTCTTCAGCAGTTACACAGTTTGAGAACAAATTTTGCCAATCCAGAGTTGAGAGATCGTTGTTTATAAGGTCATAGTTGGCTTTTTTGAAGTTGTAGTTAGGAATACTATTGTTATGACGATTTGTGTAAGGGCGTATATTGAGACGAAAGTCAATCATGCAGTGGTTGCTGTTGGAAAAGGGTTCTTTTATTTGGAGTCCATAAATTGAGTTTGTGTTATTGCAGAAGATGAGGTCAAGGCAATTGTTGAGTCTTGTATTGTTAGTTACAAGTTGTTCAAGACCTAGATTTGTAACAGTGTTGTATAGTGTAGTATGGATTGGATCAGTTGTACATTCATTAGTTATCCATAACTAATAAGTGGTAGATTGAGGTCACCCAGGAAGATGAGAGGATATGGGAAATGTTAGCAGTGAGGTTAACATATTTCCATGGGTAATGTCGTAGTCAGGGGCTCTGTAGCATAGTAAGAATCGAAGTGTGGTGTTAAGGGATAGGTCGCATACAATAGTTTCAGGAAGATGAAGTTTATGTGCAACTTGAATGTTTTTTAGATTTAGTGACTTTTTGTAAAAAATAGCCACTCCACCACCTCTTTGGTTTTCACGATCTGATCGATAAACTTGATATTCTTTGTTTGAAACAATGGAGTCAGGGAGGGATGAGTTCAGCCATATTTCACAAACAAATATAATATCAAATCTACCACTGTTTAACAAGAGGATAAATTCAGGTAATTTGTTAACAATGCTTCTTGCATTTATCAGTTTGTACTTAAGATCTGTAGTGTTTGGTGTTGAAGAGGTACCAAGTTTTGGATGGTAGTTGATTGAGGGATATGTATAACAGGTGTTTGTGTAGGTGGTTGGATGGGTGGATGGATGTTTTGGGTGGTGAAATTGGGTACTTGATTGTTTGTTGAGATGGTTGGTTGGATGGCTGGTTGGATGGTTTGTTGGATGGCCAACAATCTGCCAGGATATGTAAAATTTTGAGCACAATTGTATTTCCTGACTTTGGATAATGCTATTTTGGTTACCTATATAATCAAATAATCAGTTACTCTGGATCGAAAGAAAAATATCATTAACGAATTCACTTAAAGAAAGATGGGAACTCCGGTACAGTTTCCAAGATTTTTATGGCTAGCCTAGACGAGTGTTAAATCCCATTGTGAAATTTGGGTAGCTTGGAGTTTTCTGACAATGTTGTTTTTCTCTTCGGCAGGCACAGAAAAAAGGACCCCACCCCTATAGGAGGGACAACCAATCAGGAGGAGCACATGGGTTCCAACAGGTGAGAGGGTGCCCACAGCAGATCCCCTCCCCCAAATTCAAAGGGGTTTAATTGGGGTCTCCCTTTCCTCCACCTTCCTTCTGTTATTTGACTAATGAGGAACTTTCCTTTTTCTCTCTCCGTAGTGCAAAAAGGTGATGGCTCCAATCGTCCAGTTCCTGAAGCACCTGGACCACCCCGTATCGATTACTGAGGATGACCAGCTGGAGGAGACCCGGGGTTGCCTCATCGCTATAGGGGACCACATCGAAATTTCTGTGAAGGGTCAAATTCAGGAGGAAACATGGAGAAGGTGATTTTCCTGCCCACCAAATGGTCCATCCCTCCCCCCTCTCTCACCCTCCCTCCCCCAGTCCCCCACTCTCCTTGAAGAAAATTAACATTATCTGTTCACCTTCTTTCAGGAAGCTGTGGAGATTTGCGGCCAGGTTTTCGTATTTCGATGGCAAGACTTTAAAAAAGTGAGTCCAGGAACAGGGGGTAAGGACAGAGGTGTGTGTGATATCCTGACCCACAAAACAAAGAGTGTAGGCTTGGGCTCTGCACTTGTCCATCTTCTTTCCTTCCTCCAGTGTCTAGATCCAGCTGGACTGGGCTGGCCTTTCTGCTCTCTTCCATGCAGAGAGGGAGTTAAGCATCCCGAGATCTCGATAGGGTCATTTTTGCCTCTTCTGTTGAGCTGAATGCTTTGAATTCTTCTTTGCCCTCCAGGTTCTATCAGGAAGCCAAGAGACAAAGATCACACGAATTCCGGCCTCAGAACTACCAAGATTATTATGGGAGGATGCCTGACTACTGACCTCCCTTGAAAGGGAAAGGCTGCAAAGCAAATCTCCTTCTCCATGTTTCCTGCACAATGTGACCTTTTACAGATTCTTCACTGTGGTCCCCTAGGTTGAGCGGGCAACCCCCACTTTCCTCCAGCTGCTCTTCCTCAGTCATCGAATTGGGGGGATTCAGGTGCTTCAGGGACTTTCTTAGTGGCCCCATCACCTTTTTGCACTTGGTCGCCAATCTTGTTTCCTCCAGCAGGTCTTCTGTCATCGTTTCTGGAGTGAAAAGGTAGACTGAACTGTGAGGGGCTCTACTGTGATATACTGTAAATATGTTTTTTTATAGAATATGTTTGATTATTTTTTTATGTTTAAGCTCCTGTACATTAAAAGTTGAGTTTTTCAAAAATTGAAATGTCTGTCTTTTTTTTTCTTCCCTGAGGTTTTTTGTTTTTGGTGGTCTTGTTTTGAATCTATTGAAGACTTTTCTTAGATGATTCTAGATAGCTTGACATTTTCTGGATTTATTTTTTCTTTTTGATCTCCTCTCTGAAAAGAAGCCCAGTACTTTGAAAAAGATCTCAGTGCAGGAATTTGAAATTAGGCCAAAGGTTATATGTGACCTAGCTTCTTCCCTATTACAAAACTATTCTAACTAAAAGCTGATGACACATTTTAAAAAACGTTTGTTGATCTTCAGGTTTTCTGAAGTGGGTAATTATTTTGTCAGCAAGGTGAGCTGGCTTTTACAGGTAACTAGCCAATTCAACAAACACAAGAAACGTGATCCGGTTCATGCCATTTTTTTCGTCCTAAAGATTGCATCAACAGAAATGCAGGACTGCATTACCGGGAAGAAAAAGAAATTTATTTGGTGTTTTGTTTTTAAATCAATAAATAATGTACAGTATTTACATCACAACACCCCACACAATTTCCACACACATGCAATAAGCTGGAAAGGGAGGCAGTGTGTTTGTTATACGCTTTCCCTGACTTTATTCAGATTTTCATTTGGAGCCTCTTGTGTCTTCAAAGTCTGAATTCACTCAGACGCCAACATTTGACTGAGGATGATAGAAAATAAAGTGTCAATAATTAGAGGTTTAAGAAACACTATCCCAACACCTGGGAAATGGTTTTAGAGCTCACCATAATCAGAGAAATAAGTTGAGGGGAAGGAAGGATGACAATTGATTAAGAAAAAGCTCCCACTTTATTAAATTTTACCGTTTTCAAGAATTTGATTTATGAAATGTCAAAATGAAATGCCATTTTGATAGTGGCCAGATCATTTGCATTAAAATCCCCCTCCTCTTGGAATAGCCCTACCAGGTTGGGAAATTTATTATCAAGCAGCATGCCTGACGTGGTTAAAGGAATGGATGGAGCTGGGAAACCAAAGTATCTTAACAATAGAACAACACTATATGAATATACCATTTTGGGCTTCCTCCAATGAAATACTAACACACCCAAATTTAATCGATGGGACTAAAATAATTAGATACAGGGATATATTAAATGAATTGGGAAAATTAAAAACGAAACAAGAATTGGAACAGGATTTGAATAGACAAGTCGAATGGTGGACATATCTCCAAATCAGATCAAAATATTTAGAAGACTCTAAGACTAATCAGATACAATTGGAACAAAATGAATTGGATAAAATAATATACGGGAAGGACCAAAAACTAATTAGTAAAACATACAATTTCTTGTTACGGTATAAAATGGAAGGGGACATAATGAAAGATACCCTGATTAAATGGGTGAGAAATTTTAACCATACAATAGAATTAGAGAAGCGGGAATAGATGTGGAGAACAAACACGAAATTGACAATATCGACAGCATACAAGGAAAACCAGATGAAAATGTTTCATAGATGGCATCTTCCACCAGCCAGAATAGCAAAGATGTTCCCCAATAACTCACCAAAGTGTTGGAAATGTAAGAGCAATTACGGATCATATTATCATCTCTGGTGGAGCTGCCCAGTGGCAAAACAATTCTAGGCCAAAATCAAAAAGTGATTACAGGAAATAATACAGGAACCAATAAAAGGAGAGTCAGAACAACTTTTTTTTTAAATTTTTATTTCCATTTTCCAACATCATATTTATGTACAGATTATTATCCATCATTAATCATTAATTTTTATTTATTGCTGATTCAGGCCTGCCCGACTGCCACTTCCTTTCTTCACACCTCCTTCTACCCTCTACTACTTTTCCATCCTTCATCTCCTTCACTTTACTACTTCCTCTCCTCCTTCTCCACTCCTCCCTTCTTTCACCCTATCTAACCTTCTTATTCCCCTCCTCCTTCTCTACTCTTTCCTACCTACTTTCTTCCCTCCTTCTACTCCTCTCTTCTTTTCTTTCTGAAATGGCAGTCGGGCAGCCCAATATCATTTTAAATTTTAATTTCATATCTTCAAACATTACTGTATATTAATAACCAATCCATGTATCATTCCCCCCCTTTCCTCCCCTCCCCCCCTCCCCCCCGGACTTCCCAGAGCAAATACTGGGTATTATGACCAATAATCACAAGCTAAAGTATACAAAATATACATAACCTCAAAAATTTAAAACTTTAAATCCCCTCACAATAAAAATAAAGAGATAAGAAAGAATAAGAAAAAAGAAAAAAGAAAAGAAACAGTACCAACTTCACATATTACTTCTTCTTACAATCCATTTTTAAAATTAATCCATCTTCTCAAATTCAATTTTTTTTCACTTGTATATTCCTTCAAATTTCATAAGTCCATTTCTTAAATTACAGTCCATCTTCTCGAACTCAAATTTTCATTACTTATATATTTCTTCAATTGTCATAACATTTAATGTCCGATCTTCCAATACTACTCCATCAATCAAATATCATTACGAATAAAATCTCTCAAATACAATATTTCCAACTTAACTTCATAACTTTTACTATCTATAAACGTATCAATTAAAACAAATAATCATTTAAGCTACATCCACAATATAACAGAGCAATTTTTATTAGGGATTCCAACAGAAAACTATACAAACGATACGCAATACTTAATATTCCATATACTAACTGCAGCACGTATAGCCTGTGCCCAAAATTGGAAGAAAGAAAATCCACCAACGGAGGAAGAATTAATGAAAAAAATACTAGACTGTGCAGAGATGGACAAACTTACAAAAGAAATTAAAGAGAAAGGGGACACAGAATACTATAAGGTCTGGTGCAAATGGTACGAATGGTTAGAAAATAGGGAAGATAAGAAAATTGAACAACAAGGTAAAATGTAGATGAAATGAAGAATGGTAGATAAATAAAAGTAGAATAGGACAGAATTAAAATATGCATAAATAATAGGAAAGGACAGCCTTGAATAGCTGATAAACAGTGAGATGTATATAAATGTTATACGTCTTGTCTTCCATTTCAATGTGTTTAGAATAAAAAACTTTATAAAAAAAATAAAAATAAACCCCCCCTCCTCTTGTAGTGACATCATTGGTTGGGGGTTCTAGGACTTGGCGTTGGGGAGGGCAGGAGTGAAACTGAATTACAGAATGGTGGAACCAACTTTTGATGAGAATGCTTGGAACTCTGACTGAAGACTGCAGAGACTTGGAAGTCCATGGCCTTCAGATGGCCAGAATGCCAGAAAAGGAAAGAAAAGAAGAAGAAGGAATGGTTGATGATCTGCTCCCTCCTTTTCTCTTCTCCATGCTTTTCTTTGCCTTAGCAACTTTGGGACTTCCAGCAGCGCTACCTGAACCAAGTAGACAAAGAACCGTTTTTACATGGTGGTGGCAGAACTTTCATTTCCATGGTTGTGAAGGAGCAAGAAAGACAGTAGGTCCTTGGGGGACTTCAGTATTCAACAATTGACTGTGGAGCTGCTGATTTTTCCCTCTCCTCCTCTTCCTCATGATCCATGGGAAGACCAGGGATTCGGCTTGGAGGAAGGAGTGAGAGGAGGAGCCACCTCAGACAGGATTCCATGAACATCTCAAGATGGTCAACTTAACACTTTTGGTTAGAAAGGCTCAAAACCCCCCATGGCTGTCATCCATAGAAAGGAGACACAGTGAACTAAGCAAGATGAAGGAATTCTTTCATCGAGGGAAGAGAAACATGGAGTTTTGTCCCAGGGGGAATTTTTATTCACAGGTGGCAAAGATCTGAGTGAGAATTATACTTTAATGATATTCTCAAAAAAAAAAAAACATAACTCCAACAGATATCCCTCCCCCCCCACCCGAAATGTACATGTGTGTGCAGATGTGCGCAGTTAGCCCCAAATCTATTGCTTTGGGTTAAATTCCTGCTTTTAAAAATGAAATGGCCAAATACATGCTGAAAAGTAGCATCCCTGCGTTTATCACCTTTCAGATGAATTTTGTGTCCCTGACAACAATCCTGAGCCATAATTTTTGATATTCCACTGCCAAGTTGGTTCGTTAAGTGTTAAAACTTGATTGGTGAAATAAGAAGGAAAGAATCAGACCAAGTGTTTCTCTTCTAAGTTTCTCGAGGGGCGTTTTTCTACGTTTGTCTACCTGTGTCCAGGAGTCTGCCATAAACGCTTTTTCTATGACATCTCGCCTGTTAACTGTGATGGCAGGAAAGGCACTACAGAGTTGTTGTTTTAAAGGTCCTTTTGTTTTCACCCAAAGTGGTTGACTAAATGTGAATTCCAAATATATCCAACAGCCAAGGGAAGCCATCTTGTTAGCTCATTAGAACAATTTTTTCACTCCTTTGCATTGATTAGGTTCCTTAATTGTTCCTTAATTAGAATTAGTTCGAATAATTCCTATCTCAACCCTATATTTTCCTAATAGGGTAAAATATTTTTGGACTAATCGTTTTCAGGTGGGATACTTTCACTCTTCTGATATGTTACTTAATTCTTACTTCATTAGAATAGTTACTTTTCTCCCTAAGTTCTGATATGTTACTTAATTCTTACTTCATTAGAATAGTTACTTTTTTATTCAAAGCGTCTGACATGTTCTCATAAGGGTAAAATATATTTGGACTAATCGTTTTCAGGTGGGATACTTTCACTCTTCTGATATGTTACTTAATTCTTACTTCATTAGAATAGTTACTTTTTCTCCCCTAAGTTCTGATATGTTACTTAATTACAATACAATTAATTAGAATAGCAATAGCCCTTAGACTTTACACTGCTTTACAGCCCTCAACAATTTGGGTCCTCATTTTACCTACCTGGGAAGGATGGAAGGCTGAGTCAACCTTGAGCCTGGTGAGATTTGAACGGCCAAATTGCAGTCAGCCAGCAGTCAGCAGAAGGAGCCTGCAGTACTGCCCTCTGACCACTGCGCCACCGCGGCTCGTTAGAATACTTATTATTTCACTCAAAATGTCTGAAAAGCCCCTTTAAGGGCAAAATATTTTTGGACCAGTGGTTACTTTCAAATTTAATTTCTGATACTTTCCTTAATTGTTACTTAATTGTTCCTTAATTGTTCCTTAATTGTTACTTAATTCTTACTTCATTAGAATAGTTACTTTTCTCCCTAAGTTCTGATATGTTTCTGATTGTTACTGAATTAGAATAGCTACTGTTTCACTCCTAAGATCTGCCCTTTTCCTGTAAGGTTGAAATGTATTTGGGCCCCATAATTTTAGGAGGGGAAATTTTTGCAATGGAATTGTGAGCATTAGATGAAATAATGAATCCAGAATGTTTCTATGTTCTCTTCTTGCCCAGGTTGAGAATTACAAAATGCTGATGGGAGGGTGAATTCTGGGTGTGCGCCTAATTTGATGAATTGATGAAGGTTCATTTGAAGATTGAAGGAGAAGATTTTGGCTGCTGTTTGGTTTCGACCAGTCATCCACCTGCGATGACCCAACTCGATGCTGTTTCGCATTTCCCACCAAGATCTGGCGTAGAAGGACTTTGGTGCATAAAGTCATGGATTTAAAGGGAAAATGAAATCCCTGTGATTAAATAGAGTAATTAATATGAATTTATATTCGTGACAAAGGAATTTGCCACTGTTGAAGTGATTGGTGATATTAACCTGTTGTTTATAAAATATTTATTAATTTTTTTTCCCTATGGATAAGCTCCTGTACTTTGGATTGTTGTACATTAAAAGTTGAGTTTTTCAGAAATTGGAATTTCTGTCTCTTATTTTCCAATAGTTGTCCCTGAGGTTATTCAACTGGTGGTTTTGAAGACTTTTATTACTTCAGTTTAAAAGCCTGATTCTAGATCAGTGGTAGTCAACTTGGTCCCTACCGCCCACTAATGGGCGTTCCAGCTTTCATAGTGATACTGAAGCACTTTCTTTTTTTTTAATTTAATTGATTTTTTAAAATTTTCATAGCATTATTTAAAAACATTTTCATTAGGTTTTCATAAAATTCCCCGTGACAATTTAAATTTCTGAAAATATACTATTTGTATCGCCCACGCATAAGTTTAGTTCACGTTACGTAAGTGAAACTAAATGGCACTGAAAAAGAGACCACTTGGAAACCAAATTATATTTCAGAACAACTGCTCGGAAGAGGAATGTTCGGGTGTCTCCTAGGACAATTCCTATATCAGGCCAGTTTAGGGCATATAATACGAAGCATGTCTTCCGTTTCTCCCTAATTTCTTATATGTTACTTAATTACCATAGAATTAATAGAATAGTTACTTTTTTATTCAAAGCGTCTGACATGTTCTCATAAGGGTAAAATATATTTGGACTAATCGTTTTCAGGTGGGATACTTTCACTCTTCTGATATGTTACTTAATTACCATAGAATTAATAGAATAGTTACTTTTCTCCCTAAGTTCTGATATGTTACTTAATTACCATAGAATTAATAGAATAGTTACTTTTCTCCCTAAGTTCTGATATGTTACTAAATTCTTACTTCATTAGAATAGTTACTTTTTCTCCCCTAAGTTCTGATACCTTCGTAATTGTTACTTAATTACCATAGAATTAATAGAATAGTTACTTTTTTATTCAAAGCGTCTGACATGTTCTCATAAGGGTAAAATATATTTGGACTAATCGTTTTCAGGTGGGATACTTTCACTCTTCTGATATGTTACTTAATTCTTACTTCATTAGAATAGTTACTTTTTCTCCCCTAAGTTCTGATATGTTACTTAATTCTTACTTCATTAGAATAGTTACTTTTCTCCCTAAGTTCTGATATGTTACTTAATTCTTACTTCATTAGAATAGTTACTTTTCTCCCTAAGTTCTGATACCTTCGTAACTGTTACTTAATTCTTACTTCATTAGAATAGTTACTTTTCTCCCTAAGTTCTGATACCTTCGTAACTGTTACTTAATTCTTACTTCATTAGAATAGTTACTTTTCTCCCTAAGTTCTGATATGTTACTTAATTACCATAGAATTAATAGAATAGTTACTTTTCTCCCTAAGTTCTGATATGTTACTTAATTCTTACTTCATTAGAATAGTTACTTTTCTCCCTAAGTTCTGATATGTTACTTAATTACCATAGAATTAATAGAATAGTTACTTTTCTCCCTAAGTTCTGATACCTTCGTAACTGTTACTTAATTACCATAGAATTAATAGAATAGTTACTTTTCTCCCTAATTTCTGATACTTTCCTTAATTGTTACTTAATTACCATAGAATTAATAGAATAGTTACTTTTTTATTCAAAGCGTCTGACATGTTCTCATAAGGGTAAAATATATTTGGACTAATCGTTTTCAGGTGGGATACTTTCACTCTTCTGATATGTTACTTAATTCTTACTTCATTAGAATAGTTACTTTTTCTCCCCTAAGTTCTGATACCTTCGTAACTGTTACTTAATTACCATAGAATTAATAGAATAGTTACTTTTCTCCCTAAGTTCTGATATGTTACTTAATTACCATAGAATTAATAGAATAGTTACTTTTCTCCCTAAGTTCTGATATGTTTCTGATTGTTACTGAATTAGAAGAGCTACTGTTTCACTCCTAAGATCTGCCCTTTTCCTGTAAGGTTGAAATATATTTGGGCCCCATAATTTTAGGAGGGGAAATTTTGCAATGGAATTGTGAGCATTAGATGTAATAATGAATCCAGAATGTTTCTATGTTCTCTTCTTGCCCAGGTTGAGAATTACAAAATGCTGATGGGAGGGTGAATTCTGGGTGTGCGCCTAATTTGATGAATTTATGAAGGTTCATTTGAAGATTGAAGGAGAAGATTTTGGCTGCTGTTTGGTTTCTGCCAGTCATCCACCAGCGATGACCTAACTCGATGCTGTTTTGCATTTCCCTCCCAAGATCTGGCGTAGAAGCCACCTGTAAAACATCTTATACAAATTCTCTTTGTATGCTGTAGACATTGTCATTTTATAATTATACCTCCAAAGTTTCTGCCATGCCTCTAAATCTATCCCATGACCAAAATTCTTCCCCCAAGCAATCATTGTCTCTTTTACTTCTTCTTCCTCCAGTTTAATCTCTAATAAGTATCCATACAGCTTCCTAATCAAGTTATCATCTGAACCTGTTAAAATCTTACCAAAAGCTTCTTGGATGAGAAGCGAAATGTCTTCCAAGAAAAACCAGAAAGTACAGTTGCGTCTTGAAAAAGCAGCTTTGAGAGTCCCAGGTTAATGTTGCAAGATCTGATCTGGGTCAGTCCTCCGAGCTTTTGGACCCGTGCTGGAGCCCATCTTCAGGGAACTTCTCTCTGCTAGAATAAGGGCTTCGGGATATTCTACACTTTGTATTTATGTGGTGCCTTCCTATTGGTTGATTGGTGTGTTGATGGGGCGTTTACATATCTTCTTGTGCAATCTCAAGATAAACATCTCTTTCCTACATCTATCTTATATCATGTAGATCTCTTATTCGGTCTGGGTCTTTAACATATCTTTCCTTCTAGCCAATAATAAAATAACTCCCATATTTTATAATATTGCTTATCTTCTTGATCTCTAATTTCAAATGTCAATTTACTCATCTCTGCACATTCCATCATCTTCCTAATAATTTCATCTTGTAAGGGTAATTTCTCATTTTTCCAATTTTTAGCAAACACAATCCTGGCTGCTGTAATAATATTCACAATCAACTATTTAACATCTCTAGTATATATTTCAGGTAAAATTCCCAGCAAAAACACTTCAGGTTTAAAGTCAATACATTTTTCTCCAACCACGTGTGTATTTTAGTCCAATATCTTTTCGCTTCGACACATGTCCACCGCATGTGGTAATATGATCCAGGTATCTGATGACACTTCCAACATTTTTCGGATTTGTCCTTGGACAAATTCTTGTTGGGGGTAGATGCCACCTGTAAAACATCTTATACAAATTCTCTTTGTATGCTGTAGACATTGTCATTTTATAATTATACCTCCAAAGTTTCTGCCATGCCTCTAAATCTATCCCATGACCAAAATTCTTCCCCCAAGCAATCATTGTCTCTTTTACTTCTTCTTCCTCCAGTTTAATCTCTAATAAGTATCCATACAGCTTCCTAATCAAGTTATCATCTGAACCTGTTAAAATCTTACCAAAAGCTTCTTGGATGAGAAACGAAATGTCTTCCAAGAAAAACCAGAAAGTCTGGTTGCCTCTTGAAAAAGCAGCTTTGAGAGTCCCAGGTTAATGTTGCAAGATCTGATCTGGGTCAGTCTTCCGAGCTTTTGGACCCGTGCTGGAGCCCATCTTCAGGGAACTTCTCTCTGCTAGAATAAGGGCTTCGGGATATTCTACACTTTGTATTTATGTGGTGCCTTCCTATTGGTTGATTGGTGTGTTGATGGGCGTTTACATATCTTCTTGTGCAATCTCAAGATAAACATCTCTTTCATACACCTATCTTATATCATGTAGATCTCTTATTCGGTCTGGGTCTTTAACATATCTTTCCTTCTAGCCAATGATAAAATAAATCCCATATTTTATAATATTGCTTATCTTCTTGATCTCTAATTTCAAATGTCAATTTACTCATCTCTGCACATTCCATCATCTTCCTAATAATTTCGTCTTGCAAGGGTAATTTTTCATTTTTCCAATTTTTAGCAAACACAATCCTGGCTGCTGTAATAATATTCACAATCAACTATTTAACATATCTAGTGTATATTTCAGGTAAAATTCCCAGCAAAAACACTTCAGGTTTAAAGTCAATACATTTTTCTCCAACCATGTGTGTATTTTAGTCCAATATCTTTTCGCTTCGACACATGTCCACCACATGTGGTAATATGATCCAGGTATCTGATGACACTTCCAACATTTTTCGGATTTGTCCTTGGACAAATTGTTGTTGTTGGGGGTAGATGCCACCTGTAAAACATCTTATACAAATTCTCTTTGTATGCTGTAGACATTGTCATTTTATAATTATACCTCCAAGCGATTTGAAGAGCCTGCAGCTGGCTTGTGGAGTCAACCATTGGAGCGCGATTCTTCGACTCGCAAGTGTACTTCCCATATTTCCGATGGTCTTAGGTGATCCCTGGCAAATCGTCATTCGACCCCCAACGGGGTCCCGACCCACAGTTGAGAACCGCTGACCTAGATGATCGCCTCGCTCTCTTTTCTTTTCTTCTTCTGTGTGGCTGCCCTGGCTTGACAGCTCCAAATGGCTGTCTTCTTACGCCACTGGGTCGGAGGCTAATGCCGGCACTCCAGGGAACTTGCAACTTCTCTGTTCGCACCAGCCTGTGCCTCTGTTCTTCACTGTCTCTACAGGATAGCTATGATCCACTGGGGAGCCCCTGATCGGCCGGGATATCGGCATTTTCACAGAGCCCCGGAATCCATGCCGTACCACCGCGACACTGGTCACTCACACCCTAAACCACTTTTCTTAGCATCATCGTAACTTGAAAGATGAGAAGTGGTTAAGGGGCTTTGATGGCTCAGCAGTTAAAAATGCTGAGCTTGTCACCTGGAAAACTGACAGCTCAGATTCATGACCTGAGTGCGGTGTGATAAGGTGAGCTCCCGTGATGGTGTAGGGTTTCCTGCCTGGGCAGGGGGTTGGACTAGAAGGCCTCCAAGGTCCCTTCCAACTCTGTTGTTATATGTTATGACTCACACCAGCTCCTGCCCACCTAGCAGTTTGAAAGCTTGTAAACCAGTAGTGGGATTCAAATCCTGGCGCTACTGGTTTGCTATCGGTAGTGTGCGGTGCTTCTGCACATGTGCTGAGTGTTTTTGATGACATCTGGGTGGGTAGGTGGAGCTTCCTGCCACCACTATTGGTTTGCCCGAACCAGGCTGAACTGGGAGCAACCCACCACAGATGTAAACGTGAGTAGATAAATAGGAACCACTTTGGTGGGAAGGTAACAATGTTCCGTATACCTCAGTGTATAGTTATGCTGGCTACACAACCACAGAAAAATCTTCCGACAACGCTGGCTCCATCAACTAGGAAACGGAGATGAGCACCAACCCCTACAATTGGACACCTTTACCTAAACAAATGGTTGTAAGTTGAGAACTGCCCATGTTCAGGTGTTACGGAAACATGGGCAGAAATGTAAGCCCTGGGAAATGTTGTGGTCTGCCAGCAGCCTACAGAGTTGGCAACAGAGTCAGACAGCGATGAGGCTGAGGTAAGGTCAGGGCCATCGGGAAGTGAGGTGCGGACTCCAGAGCCTCCAGAAACTGATAGTAGTGTTGTGTCTCGTCCGATCTCACCACAGCCGGGGCCTTCTTATCTGCTTCTGAACACGGAGGAATGCCCTAGTATTTCCCGGCCCCAGCCCTGGCTCAATGCCCAGACAGGCTGAAGAGGGCAAGAAACGCAAACATTAAAAAGGTGCTGGTGTTTAAAGCCACTGAGCTCTGAAACCAGAAGCTGCACTGAATCACAAAAATCGCACACTTCAAAACAAACTTTATTTCTTTATTAAGTTAAAGGGTTGTCTATCTCACAAAGGAAGAGATTCTGGATGGTTGGTTTTTTTAAAAAAAGTTTTTTATTTTTTAACAAAAACTAAACATAAAAATCTCATCAAATCAATTACAATGTGTTGATGGGGCGTTTACATATCTTCTTGTGCAATCTCAAGATAAACATCTCTTTCATACACCTATCTTATATCATGTAGATCTCTTATTCGGTCTGGGTCTTTAACATATCTTTCCTTCTAGCCAATAATAAAATAACTCCCATATTTTATAATATTGCTTATCTTCTTGATCTCTAATTTCAAATGTCAATTTACTCATCTCTGCACATTCCATCATCTTCCTAATAATTTCATCTTGCAAGGGTAATTTCTCATTTTTCCAATTTTTAGCAAACACAATCCTGGCTGCTGTAATAATATCCACAATCAACTATTTAACATCTCTAGTATATATTTCAGGTAAAATTCCCAGCAAAAACACTTCAGGTTTAAAGTCAATATGTTTTTTGATCATTTTCTCCAACCACGTGTGTATTTTAGTCCAATATCTTTTCGCTTCGACACATGTCCACCACATGTGGTAATATGATCCAGGTATCTGATGACACTTCCAACATTTTTTGGATTTGTCCTTGGACAAATTGTTGTTGAGGGTAGATGCCACCTGTAAAACATCTTATACAAATTCTCTTTGTATACTGTAGACATTGTCATTTTATAATTATACCTCCAAAGTTTCTGCCATGCCTCTAAATCTATCCCATGACCAAAATTCTTCCCCCAAGCAATCATTGTCTCTTTTACTTGTTCTTCCTCCAGTTTAATCTCTAATAAGTATCCATACAGCTAGGAAACGGAGATGAGCACCAACCCCTACAATTGGACACCTTTACCTAAACAAATGGTTGTAAGTTGAGAACTGCCCATGTTCAGGTGTTACGGAAACATGGGCAGAAATGTAAGCCCTGGGAAATGTTGTGGTCTGCCAGCAGCCTACAGAGTTGGCAACAGAGTCAGACAGCGATGAGGCTGAGGTAAGGTCAGGGCCATCGGGAAGTGAGGTGCGGACTCCAGAGCCTCCAGAAACTGATAGTAGTGTTGTGTCTCGTCCGATCTCACCACAGCCGGGGCCTTCTTATCTGCTTCTGAACACGGAGGAATGCCCTAGTATTTCCCGGCCCCAGCCCTGGCTCAATGCCCAGACAGGCTGAAGAGGAAATACCTCCAGCCCCCAACTCTGGCTCCATGCCCAGGCAAACGGAGCAACTAGACCCCTCCCCCTCCTCCACAGCATGTGAGCCTGAGGGAGGTCAATTGCCAACAGCTGCTGACTGGAGTGACCCTCGCGTTAGAAGACTTGATAGGCGGAGGCAACAGAAGGAAGGGAGGGGCAGGCCTGGATAAGTGCTGAGTCATGGAGCCACACCCCTTGGCCTATATAAAGGATCTGCTTTCTGGCATTCTCTGAGTCAGGCAAAGTCTAAACATATCTTGCTGAAGTCACTTTCTGGTCTCCTACCTGCCCTGAGGACTTTGCTAGGACTTTGGCAGAGCTGAAGAGGCAAGCCTGATTTGGATTTCCCTGATCCGGCCATCAGCGGAGGAGTGGGACACGACAAGTAGTGAGGCAGAGGAAGAGGAGGAGCCTGTTATATATGCACGCATGAGAAGAGCTGCCAGAAGGCAAGAGCAGCTCAAGCAAAAAGGACAACTCAGGAGTAGGGCCAAGAGATGGTTGGCTCCACCCATAAGGCTTAAAATAGTCCAGCAACGGCATTTGGGCTTTGCCAGAAAACAACATTGATAGCTTCGTCTTCTGCTTCGTCTACATCTTGCATTTATTTTTGTGACTTCTGAACGTTTGCCAAGAAAGGCCTTTGGCAGTTTGCCTAATTGGACCAAGGTTTGTGATAGGACTGAAGAATTTGTGCTGGGAGGAATTTGCTTTAATTTGAGTTGACCTACGCTGGGAATGAAGTAATTCTCAGCTGCTCGAATAAAGTTTGTTTGTTTTTTCACAGACTGAGTTTCCTACTACCTACTTGAGCTGGGTCACAACAGGAAGGGGCATAGTATGTAGAAGAGACTCAAGTTGGCCCTTGAGATATTATGGGATGTAGAGGGAGGGGAGGGAAGACACAAGATGCTGTTGCTATATAGTGTAATTAGTCTGTTAATAAATGAAGGTCAGCCTTGGTCTATCTTGCTGACATCATTGTGCTAGAGATGTAAAGCAGAAAATAGGGAAAAAAAATAAGAATTGCAGCCTGCAGGTCTTGTTTCTGCTACAATCCACTCTGAATACTGAAGCCTGAAAATAAGTGTAAATAAATTACAGGTATTCCCACTTATGACTGTATGACTGTAACTTGTTGCTGGCAATCCTTATGATTTATATTGACATACTGACCATCAATTGTGTTGTAAATGTTGTACCTTGATGAACGTATCTTTTTATTTTTTATTTTTTTATGTACACTGAGCATATGCACCAAGACAAATTCCTTGTGTGTCCAATCACACTTGGCCAATAAAAATTCTATTCTATTCTATTCTATTCTATTCTATTCTATTCTATTCTAACAAAAAATACCGACAAGCATTTTTTTTTAACTTTTCTTTATTGAGTCTTTGTAAAACTTTAAATAGTCTTTTTTTTCTATGACATTTCAGGAAAAAAATATGTTTTCCCATTGTGAAGATTGAAATATACACCTCAAAATTGACCTACAAATTGAAACCAAAAATAAACACTTGAAGTGATGTCCTTTTTTTTTGGTAAACAAAACGTCAACAGTTCGTATGTACAAATCTACAGCCATTCCTTTGTGAAAGTGCTCTTTTGCAAATTAATAAAATGTCTGTTTTGAAATTCCAGTGAGATCATATTTTTGAGAGATAAAACTACTTTCTGGAAACCCACCAATTTTCTTTTTTCTGTTTTATGTACACATTTACATGTAACAAGTCTCCATTTCCACCTTTGGGAGTAAAATATTTCCTACTGAAATGCTAAGTTACGAAGACAAAACACTTTATCAGATTCTTGATAAAGCCTTATTTATACATTACAGAGTTTTACAAACCTTTTGTTCCGTCCTGAAGCAAACAGAGGGGAGACTGATTTCATGATGAGTGGAAGTACAAAACTGTTCCAAAATATGAGGATAAAACAGGATGCTCAGAGAAGGGAACACATTTCATTTTCGTTCAGTTTTTAATAATAATAATAATAATAATAATAATAATAATAATAGTAATAATAGTAATAATAATAATAATAATAATGATAGATCATCTCGGATTGCTTTTTAAGGGAATATTCAATGAGGCAGAATTTCATGGTTTGGCCAGCAGAGGCCCCAGAATTCTCTTTGTTCTCTAAAATGAGTATAAATTGAATTAGGTACTGAACAAGATAGATTTTGGACTCAATTGTGGTTATAAGCCTAGGATTACCTGTTTTGTCTGACCATACAGATAAGGTCAAGGTAAGGTTCCAATTCCTCAACTTAATGCTATGGATATGTAGCAAATTATTAAATGGTTAATGAGATTAACAGATTAACAGAGTTGGAAGAGTCCTTGTAGGTCCTCTGGTCCAGGGGTCCCCAACCTTGGTAACTTTAAGCCTGGTGGACTTCAACTCCCAGAATTCCCCAGCCAGCTTTGCTCCAGGCTTAAAGTCCTCCAGGCTTAAAGTTGCCAAGGTTGGAGACCCCTGCTCTAGTCCAACCCCAGCCCAAGCAGGAGACCCTACACCATTTCTGACCAATGGCCGTCCAGTCTCTTCTTGAAAGCTTCCAAGGATGAAGTTCCCACAACTTCTGTAAGCAACTTCTGTTCTGTGAGTTGATTGTTCTCATTGTCAGAAAAAATATCGGTATTTCCAGGTTGAATCTCTCCTTTTTCAGTTGATGTCGTGTCCCACTCCTCTGATGGCCGGGTCGGGGAAGTCCGGATCAAGCGTGCCTCTGCAGCTTTGCCAAAGTTCTCAGGGCAGGCAGAAGACCAGGATGTGACTTCAGCAATCCAATTTAGACTTTGCCTGACTCCGAGAATGCCAGAAAGCAGATCCTTTATATAGGCCATGGGGTGTGGCTCCAAGACTCAGCACTTATCCAGGCCTGCCCCTCCCTTCCTTTTGCTGACGTCGCCTCTCCACTCTCCGGAAGCGTGGGTCCCTCCAGCCTCCAGCTGCTGGTAATTCCAGCTCGTAACTGGCTTCACACTCCCCAGGCTCACATGCTGTGGGGGAGGGGCCCAGCTGCTCGGTCTGTCCGGGAATGGTGCCAGGACTGGGGGCTGGAGGCATGCCAGGACATTCTTCTGCACTATCAGCGTCCGGCAGGAGACGAGAGGGGCCCAGCTGCGGAGAGGGGGCGAGCGAGGCACAACAGTTTCCATCCTTGTCAGTTCCTTGTCTGGCCTTGGGGAAAATAGCTTGACCCCCCTCTTCTATGTGGCAGATGTTGACGACTCTTGGTGACTTCATAGGCAATTGGTCTCCATGCTACCCTATCCTGCACAGCTCCTTTCAATTGTTGGATGTTCAACTCGGCATCAGTTTTGATGGGATCGAGCCAGCGGGTTCTTTCTTTGCCCCGTCTTCTTGTTCCACAACCATTCCTAGCATCGTTGCTTCTGCAATGAATTTGCACGCGTGACACAGCCAAGGTAAATCAGACGTAGCCTTCTGATTTTAGCATTCTAAAGATGTTTCCGGTTTTATATGTTTTAACACCTCTCTGTTAGTTACTCTGGCTGTCCAAGAAGAGTCTCCATACTGGCTGGCTATGAAAGACTCTTGTAACTCTTACTTAAACTGAATGAAAGCTGACAGGAAGTGGCCTCTGTGGCTCAGGCTGGTAAGAGTGTCTGTTATTAACACAGCTGCCTGCAATTACTGCAGGTTCTAGTCCCGCCAGGCCCAAGGTTGACTCAGCCTTCCATCCTTTATAAGGTAGGTAAAATGAGGACCCAGATGGTTGGGGGGGGGCAATAAGTTGACTTTGTATATAAATATACAAATAGGATGAAGACTATTGCTAACATAGTGTAAGCCGCCCTGAGTCTTCGGAGAAGGGCGGGATATAAATGCAAATAAAAAAAAAAAGAGATTACAGGGTAGTCCTCGACTTAAAACAGTTCATTTGGTGACGGTTCGAAGTTACAACGGTGCAGGAAAAAGTGACTTAGGACCATTTCTCACACTTACGGCCCTTGCAGCATCCCCGTGCTCACTCCTGTGGTTTATTATTTGGATGCTTGACAACTGGCTCACATTTATGGCGGTCGCAGTGTCCAGGGTGTCATTTGCGACCTTCTGACAAGCAAAGTCAATGGGGAAGCTGGATTCACTTAATCACCGTGTTGCTAATTTAACAACGGCAGTGAATTGCGGCACGAAATGGGGCCAAAGCTCACTTAAAACATTTCTCACTTAGCAACAGAAATTCTGGGCTCAATTGTGGTCGTAAGTCGAGGACTACCTGCATATTTCCCCCCCCCCTGTCATTATACTTGGTTGAAGCAAAACTCCGAGCAACTATTCCTGATCAGGAATCACGTCCGCATTGAGTCTGGCTAGTGGTTCTCTTTATCCCTCAGTTACAGCTCAGGAAGAAGCTAAACCTTCCCTCCGTCATGGCTATAAAATACTATAAAATAGTGGCTTTCATACAGTTTGGTATGGGAGTCCTCCTTTAGCGACTGCCTTATTTAGCGACTGTCCACAGTTACAACATCGGCTATATGAGCAATTCTCACATTTATGACCTTCGCAGATTGGTAAAGCAAAGGAAGGCTGAAGTCAGATCATAAGCACATTGTGGGTTTTTTTCTGCTTCACTTAACAATCGAATGGCCAGTCCCAACTGTGGTCACTAAACGCGGATGACCTGTAGTGCACAAAAGTAGTATTGTAGGCGATTACATTTGTTTCCACTGGAGGTTACAACAATTTAGGAACTGTATAGGGAAATTAAGAGACACATTATCCCAAACGTTGCTAAATTATTGGCAGTAAAGTGGAAATTGAGATTATCCAAGCTTTAACATACAATTCCTAGAAAGGACCGTCTAAAAATTCAACGATAAATAAAAGCTGGATGCAGAACTGTAGAAGGTATGGTTCACTGGAGAAACTGGCAGAAGCGCCGGAAGAAAAATCTTGCTGTGTTGTCCCTTATTTTGGATATTTCCAAAATATCTAATGGTTTCAGATTTCAGTTTCTTTAAAAGGATGGGCAAAGGCTGTTTAAAACCTTCAAAAGCAAGGGGAACTGATGGAATCAAAATCTCAATAATGTGATTCTTAAGATGCAGCGAGGCAGCTGACTTTGAAAAAAAAAAAAGCTAAATTGGCATTTATTGTACTGTATATGGGGAATCAGTTAGAAATCCTGGGGCCTCTTGGGAAGTCAAAAATCACGCTCTGGGGCCTCTGGTGGCTCAACAGACTAAGTCTGTCTGTTATTAACAGCAGCTGCTTGCAATTACTTCAAGTTCAAGTCCCACCAGGCCCAAGGTTGACTCAGCCTTCCATCCTTTATAAGGTAGGTAAAATGAGGACCCAGATTGTTGGGGGCAATAAGTTGACTTTGTATATAATATGCAAATGGATGAAGACTATTGCTTAACACATTGTAAGCTGCCCTGAGTCTTCGGAGAAGGGCGGGATATAAATTCAAATAAAAATAAAATAAAATAATAAAAAAAACCGCTGGAAAAAGGGAAGGAGGAGGGCAAACCGTTTTCATCTTGTTGAAAAGAAAACTAGTGGGCGTGTCCAACGGAGTCTCTCTTTGACTTCAGATTTTTATACTGAAAGTATTTTTTTCCTGAATTAAGCATACACCTTCATCCCACCGTTATTAGCACAGACCTGAATCTGATAAAATCTGCTTTTATAGGAGATCTGGGGTCTCCAAACACAGCAACTTTAAGACTTGTGGACTTTAACTCCCAGAATTCCCCAGCCAGCTTATGCTGGCTGGGGAATTCTGGGAGTTGAACTCCACAAGTCTTAATGTTGCCAAGTTTGGAGACTCCTGAACTGGATAATAAGAAAGACGAAACCATAAGAACAATATTTTGGAAATCGACCGTGTCTTTTTCAAGGATGACTCATGCCCAACGTAGGGAAGACACAGCTGCTTCCAGATGCTATTCCCATGTTCCTAAGCCCTCCAAAGCATCTTTGGCAGCGTGCAGGATCTGAATTTGAAGCCCTCTGAACTTCTGGCAGGGAGTTCCTTTTACAGACACTTAATTCTCCATCCATATGCCAGTTTGAGATATGGGAAGCCGAATCCTCCGGTTCTTAAGAAACCAAGAAGCACGGATATGAACAATGGAAAGTGAAAAGACGCAATTCTGCCTGAATATTTGCAGCCTTCCAAGCTCTCAGCCCCTCACCTGAATATACAGATAGTCCTCCACTTAAAACCGTTCCTTTAAGCGACTGTTCAGAGTTACAACAGCGTGAAAAGTGACGTGCAAACGATCCCTGCACTTAGAACCATCATGGCACCAATAATGTGGTTAAAATTTGGATGCTTGGCATGTATTTACAATGGTTGCAGATGTCCTGGAATCATGTGATCGCCACTTGTGACCTTCCCAGCCAGCTTACGACATGCGAAGTCAGTAGGGAAAGCTGGATTAATTTAACAGCTGACTTAACATTGGCAGTGATTCGCTTAACAACCATGGCAAAAAGGTTGTAGCATCAGGTGTGACCCGCTTAACAATTGCTTCACTTAGTGGCAGAAATTCTGGTCCTAATTGTGGTCGTTAAGTCAAGGACAACCTATACAGAGAAGCGTGCAACTCTGCTCCGCAGAAACCTCCTTTAGACTGTTCTTTGCAATGATCTGCAGTAGCTTCTAATATTCAGTCGGGTCTTTTAGAGAAAAGTATTGGAGAAACTCAGCTCGGTGGGACCAAAGGAAAGTGACGTCAGCTTCAATGTTCAGTTAGTGACAAATCTGATTAACTTATCAAAGCTTCTTATTACTCAGTCAGCTAAATACCTGTCAGCTAAAACGAGCTAGGTAAATATAGATTTTGCAGAATAGGAAATGGAGTTGCTGAAAATTCTGTATTACCTTTAAAAAAAAAAAAAAGCAAAAATGAACAAAGTGTTTCTTTTAGAAAAAAAGGGAAAGAAAAAAACAAACAAACCCACAGACCTGTTGCTTATACACAGCAATATTCTGAAAAGGATTTCCTTAGGCAATGAAGTCCCTCAGTTCACTCTTGGAATTTAAAAAGTTTAAAAAAATATGAACTTGCTATAAATAATTTAAATTCTGTTATAATATAACTCCGGCCGGCTCTCTGTCACTTTTTGCACCTTCTCTGCTAACAGTTCTATTTCAAAAGCTTATTTGATGCATGCTCCCTTCCCTGCATGTTTCTGCTCCACCCTGATTTGCCCTTTGCTGCCACAAGACGCTCCAGATTTTACGCCACGTGGCTCATCTCTGCGTCTAGATGAAGAGCCCCCAGCTGGAGCCTGGGGAGGTCTTTCGTAACCCCGGGATTGCGTTCCCTGCAGGAATTCTCCTCTAGACAAAGGCCCAGGTGCTTTCTCTCAGTGGAGGAGGAGGAGGAGGAGAGTCTGCGGCGGCTGCTGTTGTTCACCTACAAAGCACCTCGTGATGCGCCCTGATTCCGTCTAAAGATACGGCTCCCCAAATGTCTTCCGACACTCCATCACGCCGGTACTTGGTGGCCGATCACAGTTGTGGGTGTTCTTGACCTGACTGGCGGTGAGACGATCGTAAGCCATCTTGTATTCTCGGTCGAAGGCATCTGGAGGGAGAGGAAGAAAATATCTATAACGTGGGGCTTAGGCAGGCAGGCAGGGTGGGTAGGTAGGTAGGTAGGTAGGTAGATACTGTGTTTCCCCGAAAATAAAACTGGCTCTTATATTAATTTGTGCTCCAAAAGATGCACTAGGGCCGTGATGGCGAACCTATGGCACGCATGCCACAGGTGGCCCACGGAGCCGTATCTGTGGGCACGCGAGCATTGCCCTAGCTCGGCTCCAGCGCGTATGCACACGCCAGCCAGCTGATTTTTGGGCCTTCTGGGCCCACTGAAAGTCAGGAAAAGGGCCATTTCCGGCCTCCGGAGGGCCTCCTGGAGGGCGGGGGAAGACGTTTTCGCCTCTGGAGCCTGGGGAGGGCGAAAAATGGACCTACAGAAGGTGCATTTGGTCCAGAATACGGAGGCAGACCTTCCATCTCCACCTTCATCCCTCGAATAAAACAATGGCATTGTTCATGAGGCCTTCCCATCTTCTGGGAAACACAGTAGATAGATAGGGATGGATGGATGGATGGATGGATGGATGGATGGATGGATGGATGGATGGATGGATGGATGGATGGATGGATGGATGGATGGATGGATGGATGGATGGATGGATGGATGGATGGATGGATAGATAGGATAGGATAGACAGAGAGAGAGATAGAACAGGTAGACAGATAATAAATGATGATAGATAGCTGATTGTTTTCTGAGGTTTTCACGGGTGTTTGTATGTAGGTCTTTGGTTGTTTGGGTTTTCTCCCGTGTAAAATTGGAAGTGTCTTGGCGACATTTCGACGAAGTCTCATTCGTCATCTTCAGGCTTCAGCGTCGTGCTTCTGGGAGCAGTGTGCGATCGCAGCTGTTTCTTCCTTTCAACTGCTAGTGGGGGTTTGAACTGATTGGGTGGGAGTTTGGCTGTGCTCTGATTGGATGGGGGTTTTTTTGTGCTCTGATTGGCTGGGGGTTATAGGAGTTATAGTTAGCATGGCTTGTGAGGTAAACCATTTTTGATGAAAAATTAATGTGAAGGGTGAGTTACAAGCTTCATGGACATTAGCTTACAGATGACCCCACCCTGTAAAAGACTACTTCAGCTTCAATCGCAATAATAGAATAGAATAGAATAGAATAGAATAGAATAGAATAGAATAGAATAGAATAGAATAGAATAGAATAGAATAGAATAGAATAGAATAGAATAGAATAGAATAGAATAGAATAGAATAGAATAGAATAGAATAGAATAGAATAGAATAGAATAGAATAGAATAGAATAGAATAGAATAGAATAGAATAGAATAGAATAGAATAGAATAGAATAGAATAGAATAGAATTTTATTGGCCAAGTGTGATTGGACACACAAGGAATTTGTCTTGGTGCATATGCTCTCAGTGTACATAAAAGAAAGATACGTTCATCAAGGTACAACATTTACAACACAATTGATGATCAATATATCAATATAAATCATAAGGATTGCCAGCAACAAGTTATAGTCATACAGTCATAAGTGGAAAGAGATTGGTGATGGGAACTATGAAACGATTAATAGTAGTGCAGATTCAGTAAATAGACTGACAGTGTTGAGGGGAATGAAGGATTACAATTGGTTATTGTTACTAAATTTCACTATTTTCAAGAATTTGATTTATGATCTATGACCCTTCGCTTGTTGCTTGCATGTAATAGGAGCTTATGCACGAGAGTCACATTCCTTGTGTGTTCAATCACACTTGGCCAATCAAGAATTCTCTTCGATAATACAAGACCCGAATGGTACGCTAATGCCACCAACTCAGCAGGCAGCCTTCTCAGCAGGGGGACTGACCGGAACAGCTCATCATGTCCACTGCAGAAGCAGGAAGGAAGAAGTCATTGGGGAAGAAGGTGCAGCTGGGGTCTGAAAACCGACACCACTGAACAAGATGTCCCAGCTCTCCTATGGATCGGCTTGGTTTCTTCTCCCAAATGCAAGACTTCAGGATGATGTCAGCCAGAAGATTTGCCCCTAGAGGTGGCATGGACTGCAATTATACTGGCCCAGTTCTGGAGCAGGCGTCCTTTCCGTGTGGCTGTTTGTCAGTTGGCCCAGTTCTGGAGCAGGCGTCCTTTCCGTGTGGCTGTTTGTCAGTTGGCCCAGTTCTGGAGCAGGCGTCCTTTCCGTGTGGCTGTTTGTCAGTTGGCCCAGTTCTGGAGCAGGCGTCCTTTCCGTGTGGCTGTTTGTCAGTTGGCCCAGTTCTGGAGCAGGCGTCCTTTCCGTGTGGCTGTTTGTCAGTTGGCCCAGTTCTGGAGCAGGCGTCCTTTCCGTGTGGCTGTTTGTCAGTTGGCCCAGTTCTGGAGCAGGCGTCCTTTCCGTGTGGCTGTTTGTCAGTTGGCCCAGTTCTGGAGCAGGCGTCCTTTCCGTGTGGCTGTTTGTCAGTTGGCCCAGTTCCCTAGTTTATTTTCCTAAGTCCCAGAACAGGAGTGGACATCCTGCCTTTGTTACTTGTATAATCAGCTCTAGGCAGTGAATATACTTAATACTCCTCCTGTTTTCCCAAGAACGGGGAGACACCCGCCATGGTGTATTCAAGATAGAAAGGGATCAGAATAAGTTTTAGGATGGGAGACTTCTCACCTGGCACCTGGACCTCAACCCAACATGATGTTTCAGATTCCTTAGCTCAGGTGTTGTACAAAGAAAAACATGGACCTACAGAAGGTGCATTTGGTCCAGAATACGGAGGCAGACCTTCCATCTCCACCTTCATCCCTCGAATAAAACAATGGCATTGTTCATGAGGCCTTCCCATCTTCTGGGAAACACAGTAGATAGACAGACAGACAGACAGACAGACAGACAGACAAACAGACAGGCAGATGATAGATAGATATAAATCTAGCCACACACAAAAATATACCAGTCAAAAATATATAAGAAGATGTGTAGTTTAAAAGCCCATGTTTTCAAAGCCCTCTTCTTCTTGTGAGGCTTATATGCAGGCAATACAGGAAATCCCTGACTTATGACCATTCATTTAACAACCATTCAATGTTATGACCATCCTGAAAAGAAGGGCTTGAGACTGGTGATTGATTGATTGATTTGAAAACTAGCATATTTTTAAATGATGCTGGAAGCTTTTGTCCCTAGCAATAACTATGGCTACCCTTTAGGCTGGAAGTGGGATGGCATATTTTGAGTTAATGACCATCGTTGGGAAGAAATGCTAATTCAGCCTGGAAACAGCGTCAAGGTTGGGAAAATGGGAAAATTTTCTCCCTCTATCAAAAAGCCAAAGAAAGCCAGAGTTTGCAATTAGGGATCTTTTTCTGGGGAAAGTATTTTTGCGCAGAGAAGCAAATTCAATTATTCTACTTTACACAAGCTTTTCTACTGGACTTTCTGAATCCAACCTTCCCCTGTCATTGGCTCAAATTTATTCCTTATTTTGGAGAACAGAAAGGATTAAATGCCACATTAAGAGAACTCTACACTTTTAAAATACTAATATGCTTTTTAAGCGACAGTTTGCAGTAAACATTTAACACATACTTAGGAGAACATCACTGGCAGCTTACCTATATCGATATTATCTCTTCCAAGAGCAACGAGAGAGAGAAATAGTATTTCTCTATAAAGGCTCCTGAAACAAAATAGACAAAAATAAAATGGGAAAGCTTTGTTTTTCAGTCACTGTTTTAAATCCGCTATACCAGACTATGTATTAGCGTTAAGATACTGTGCTGCAGGTAATTTTATTTTATTTATTTATTTATTTTGTCACAACATCATACAAAAAGATTATATAGTATATACACATATAAACATATATAGGAAGAAGAAAAGAAAAACAATAGGACAGGAACGGTAGGCACGTTTGTGCTCTTATGCACGCCCCTTATGGTCCTCTTAGGAATGGGGTGAGGTCAATAGTAGAAAGTTTTTGGTTAAAGCTTTTAGGATTATGGGAAGAGACCACAGAGTCAGGTAAAGTATTCCAAGCACTGATGATTCTGTTGCAGAAGTCATATTTTCTGCAATCTAGATTAAAGCGGTTTACATTAAGTTTAAATCTATTGGTTGCCCTTGTATTATTGCAATTAAAGCTGAAGTAGTCTTTGACAGGAAGGACATTACAATAGATGATTCTGTGAGTTAAACTTAGGTCTTGTCGAAGGCGACGGAGTTCCAAGTTTTCTAAGCCTAGGATTTCAATTTGAGAATGGTTTTTTCCAACCCCAGTAAGATTCTGTTGATTTTTAACAAAATCATTTCATTTTCATTACATTTTTCTTGTCCGAGATGTCTGACCTGTTAGGCACAGAGCACAAAGTACACGTAGTCCTCAAATTAGAACAGTTCGTTTAGTGACTGTTCGAAGTTACAAGGGCACTTGAAAAAAGTGACTTATGACCGTTTTTCACACTTACAACCCCCATGGTCATGTGATCAAAATTCAGACAAGCTTGGCAACTGGTTCCTATTTATGACGGTCGCAGTGTCCCGGGGTCACGTGATCATCTTTTGTGACCTTCTGACGAGTGAAGCCAATGGGGAAGCCAGATTCACTTAGCAACTGTATTACTAACTTAACAATGAACCCACTGCAGCGGTTCACTTAACAACGGTGGCAAGGAGGTTTGTAAAATGGGGCACAGCTCACTTAACAAATGTCTCATTTAGCAGCAAAAATTTGGGGCTTCATTGTGGTCGTAAGTCGAGGACTGCCTGTGTAAGGTTTTCTGGGCTCTCTAGAATTGCCTTCTAGGAGGAGAAGCAGAATAAGTCGCCCCGTAGCTTCAAAGCATTGCTCGATATGGGGATGCAGGCAGTTCTCAACGTAGGACTGGCCATTTAGCAACTGTTTGAAAATACAACAGGGAAAGGGAGCTTTGTGGCCCATAAAGCACTTCTAGCCATTGCAACATGTTGCAATGGCTAGAAGTGCTTCAACCCAGTGGTGAAATCCAATTTTAAGGACACTTAATAAATCATCAACTTAATAATTAATTGTAGATTATTTAATAATTAAATAACAGTGCTTAGACTTATATACCACTTTGCAGTGCTTTTACAGCTCCTCTCTAAGCGGTTTACAGAATCAGCCTCTTGCCCCCCAACAATCTGGGTCCTCATTTTACCCGCCTTGGAAGGATGGAAGGCTGAGTCAACCTGGCGAGATTCGAACTGCCAAACTGTGGGCAGCCGGCAGGCAGCAGAACAAGCTTGCAGGACTGCACTAACCACTGCGCCACCATCGTTCATGAACCTGTTTTTATTGCTTAGCTGTCATTCCTACTACTCAACCAGAATCTACCTCCTTAGCAATAGCAATAGCACTTATATACCGCTTTACAGTGCGGTTTCTAAGCGGTTTACAGAATCAGCCTCTTGCCCCCTATCTGGGTCCTCATTTTACCCACCTCGGAAGGATGGGAGGCTGAGTCAACCTTGAGCTAGTCAGGATCGAACTCCTGGCAGTGGAAATACAGCATTAGCCTGCACCGCTGTATTCTAACCACTGCGAGGAAGGAAGGAAGGAAGGAAGGAAGGAAGGAAGGAAGGAAGGAAGGAAGGAAGGAAGGAAGGAAGGAAGGAAGGAAGGAAGGAAGGAAGGAGAAAAGGGCAATACCACTTCCCAGTGCTTTTACAGCCCTCTCTAAGTGGCTTACAGAGTCAGCCTCTTGTCCCCCAACAATCTGGGTCCTCATTTTACCCACCTCAGAAGGATGGAAGGCAGAGTCAACCTTGAGCCTGGTGAGATTCGAACTCCCAAATTGCAGGCAGAAGTAGCCTACTGCACTGCACTCTCACCACTGCGCCACCACCGCTCATTAAATAATTAGTTAAATAATTAACAACGAAGAAACAAGCTTGGAGAGCAAACCGCTGCCAAAATTCAATACCCGACCTACAAGTATTTTCTATGATTTCAGTGAAGAATGAACTTAAGAAAGAATACCTTGCCACTTTGCCAAGGGATCACTTGGTAAAGTGGCAGTGAAAATGGCAAGGCTATTGTTTCTGAAGTTCATTCTTCTTTGAAATAAGGAGGATCAAACCCTGGTGAATGGTGGCGTTGCTCAAAAGAAGGCAGCACCCAGGTGGTGAAATGTAAAATTTGTTGCTACAGGTTCTGTGGGCGTGGCTTGGTGGGGGTAATGTGACTGGGTGGGTGTGGCCAACTTTTTTTTTTTTACTTTTAAAAGCACTTTTTCTACAACCTCTTCGGCTGAAGAGGTTGCAAAGAAATGCTTTTAAAAGGCTCCTCCGACGATCCCAGATGAGTTGCCTGATCGTCAGAGGCTTTTCTTTTCTTTTAAAAGCATTTTTTTGCCTTTAAAAGGAAAAAAAAAGCCTCTGATGATCAGGCAACTCAGTTGAGATCACCAGAGGAGCCTTTTAAAAGCATTTTTTCTTTGGCCGAAGAGGTTGTAAAAAAAATGCTTTTAAAAGGCTCCTCTGACGATCCCAGCTGAGCCGCACGATCATCAGAGGCTTTTTTTTTTAATTTTTAAAAGCATTTTTCCGGCCGAAGAAAAAAATGCTTTTAAAAGTAAAAAAAAAAACCTCTGATGATCGTGCGGCTCAGCTGGGCATGGGTGGTGGGGCGGGGATTTTTGCTACCGGTTCTCCTAACCACCCGCCGCAATCGCTACCGGATCGAGCGATTCTGTCCGAACGGGGAGCATTTCACCCCTGGACCACCCTGCAATAAGCCACAAAAAAGGAAACGGGCAAAAGGAAGAAATGGTGTTGCTGCCAAGTCTTTTGTGACATGACGAATCCCATAAGCACAGAACGTATTTTGGAAATGTTTTAAAAACGCAGGCTATTTTTACAGGGAAGTGCTGGCGTGAAAATAGCTCGCATTTTACAACGATTTGAAAGTACATTCTATTCTTACGTGATAAAATGCCATCTGGAAGCATCATCTCAAGGAAAAGGTCAACAATTCAGAACAGTCTCACCCCGCTGACTTGGCAGGTCCCCCACGGCCCTTTCGGGAGGCCATCAAAAGACCTGGTTTGTTTTAGCCGGGCGCTAAAGATAGGATAGAACAGAAGAGGTAGAACATGGAGCTTGCTGGGAGCATCCAATCGGGGTAAGGGGGGTGGGAGGTGAGGCTCTGTGATTGTTTTATGGTTATATGTTATAGTTACTTGGTTTTAGTGCTGCTGTGAGCTTCTATTAGAATAAATAAGGTTGGAAGGGACCTTGGGGGTCATCTAGTCTAATCCCTGCTTGAGCAGGAGACTTTATACCATTCCAGACAAATCGCTGTCTAGTCTCTTCTTGAAAACCTCCAGTGATGCAGCACCCACAACTTCTGGAGGCAACTTCTGTTCCATTGATTAATGGTTCTGTCAGGAAATTTCTCCTTAGTTCTAAGTTGCTTCTCTCCTTGATTAGTTTCCAGCCATTGCTTCTCATCCTACCCTCAGATGCTTCGAAGAACAGGCTGACACCCCCCCCCTCTGTGATAGCCCCTCAAGTACTGTAAGACAGTTATCATGTCACCCTAATCCTTGTTCAAGATGGACAACCGGACAATTTTTTAAATGAAAAGCAAAAAGCGTCCTTGAGTAGCTCAGACTGCTAAGACAGTCTGTTATTAACAGCAGCTGCTTGCAATTACTGAAGGTTCAAATCCCACCAGGCCCAAGGTTGACTCAGCCTTCCATCCTTTATAAGGTAGGTAAAATGAGGACCCAGATTGTTGGGGGCAATAAGTTGACTTTGTATATAATATACAAATGGATGAAGACTATTGCTTGACATAGTGTAAGCCGCCCTGAGTCTTCGGAGAAGGGCAGGATATAAATGCAAATAAAAAAAACCAAAAAAACCCACAAAACAATTAGGGCTTTTTAACTACTAAACCTAGAGCTGAGCCAGGCCTGCTTTACTGAATGGCTGCAGTCTTGCCAAATGCTCAGCCCAAGGGAAGATGCTGCAACCAGAGGTGAAATCCAAATTTTTTCCCTACCGGTTCTGTGGGCGTGGCTTGGTGGGTGTGGCAGGGGAAGGATATTGCAAAATCTCCATTCCCACCCCACTCTGAGGCCAGCCAGAGGTGGCATTTGCCGGTTCTCCAAACTATTCAAAATTTCTGCTACCGGTTCTCCAGAACCTGTTAGAACCTGTTGGATTTCACCCCTGGATGCAACCCATCTCAATACAACGTGTGGACCTAAACTAAGGAAACCAGTGGGACAAAAATATCACAGTATCTCAAAATCCAGATGCTCCAATTCTTTTGGAAAAGAAGAAACACGGAAGGAATGCAAAGAAGGACTAGGGATGATACAATAGCAGTCTTTCAATATCTAAGGGGCTGACACAAAGAAGAGAGGGTCAAGCTATTTTCCAAATCACCTGAAGGCAGGAGAAGAAGATGGAAACTAATCAAGGAGAGAAGCAAGCTAGAACTAAGGAGAAACTTCCTGACAGTCAGAACAATTAACCAGCGGAACAACCTGCCTGTTTTGGGTGCTCCATCACTGGAAGTTTTAAAGAAGAGATTGGACAACCATTTGCCTGAAATGGAGTAAGTTTCCTGCTTGAGCTGGGGGTTGGACTAGAAGACCTCTAAGGTCCCTTCCAACTCTGTTATTCTGAATATTTGGTTCTTTGTTCTCTGTTTATCTTCTCAACGAGTGAGTGACTGAATCTTCGGAGTTTTTTCTTCCAAGAAAAAAAAAAAGCAGATTTGCAGTCTTTGGTCTTACCTCTGCCTTTTGATCTGTGGTCCTTTGTTCAGCCTCTCTAGGATCTGACTCATTGGTCCGTAGACATCGTTCGTCTTAATACTCTTGACCATGCTTCTTAAGAGTTCCTGGTTAAAGAAACTGTCGTCCTTTTGCAGTAAACGAACCACTGGGTATTTCTGAGCTGAAGAAAGACATTTAGAAAGTACAGTGAACAATAACAACAACAAAAATACAACAACAACCCCAAGATTGCCAGCTGGTTTTAAAAATAAAAGAATATTGCATAAAGGCAATTTTGTGAAGCCGGGGCAGGGGTGAAATGCTCCCGGTTCTGACCAGATCTCGTGATCATGGCCGGTGGTTCAGTGATCTGGTAGTGATGTAACCACCGGTGACACCTGCTGTCCGGGTGTCATTATCTCCTGGTTTTAACCAGGAAGTAATGTGTTTTTACCTTCTGTGCATGCGCAGAAGGTTTTGCGCATGTGCAGAAGGTTTTGCATGCGGCATGTGGACTTCCAAGCCAATAAGGAAGGTAAGTAGATTTCACCCCTGAGCCGGGGTCCACAAATTTATTTATTAAATTTATTTATTTATTAAATTTTTATACCGCCCTTCTCCCGAAGCCAAAATAAAAACAAAATATATACAGTTAAAACAACATTTAAAAAAGCAAATTATAAAGGCTGATAATTAAAAATTTAGATTTAAAATTTTAAAATATTAAGAAAACCCAATTAAAATTAAAAATGAAGTATGACAGGGAACAGCCAGCCATAAGAAAGACAATCTGATCCATGGCATATAGGAGCTGTAAGCAAAGGAATATAAAGGCCAGGTCAAAACAGGTAGGAAGCCGAGAAGTTATTTCCAAATTATTACAAGAATTCCTAGGGTTCATCTCAAAGAAAATGAAACTAGGACACAAAATAGCTTGGGGGGGGAAACACGTATGCCTAGGCAGGATGCTTTGCTGTAAGCCAAAAAGCAACCACATAAAATATACACGTACACAGACTAGGAAAGGAGAGGGGTGTGTGGTTCAAAGTAAGCCAAGGAATAAATAATTTCTCAGCAACAGCAAGACGTAACACAACACTCACTCTCAAACACAAGGGTACGGTTTTGACCTGTAAGACAAGAATGGTGTGATCAAACTCCTAATGCTTATCTGTTCCCGCTTCTGATATGGTGGGAAATCTTTTTCCATAAAACAGTTAAGAATACTGGTAACTTACTTTGGGCGTTCCACAGTATATAGAGGGGCTGCCCTGGATCTTTGTGCAGTTTCATATTGTCCCACAACATCTGAATCAGAACGTGCTTGCTGTTCTCCAAGATACAGTTTCGGGGTATCTGTTAGAGGGAGAACACAAAATATTTCAAGGACAATTGTAAAAGGGAATAAGGCAGCGTTACTTGGGAGCAGAGTCACAAGGAACAAGAAATGCGAAGAAAAATGGAATTTAGCTCAGGATGAGAAGAGGCACTGGAAATTCCAGAATAAAGCAAAAATGAATGCTTCAGGACAGGTAATCCTCAACTTATAACAGTTCATTTAGTGACTGTTCAAAGTTACAACAGCACTAAAAAAAAGACTTATGGTTGTTTTTCACACTTATGACCGTTGAAGCATCCCCATGGTTACATGATCAAAATTCAACTGGTTGGCAACTATATTAATAACAGTTGCAGGATCCAAGGGTCATGTTTTCACCTTTTGTTGTGATTCAAGCTCCAGTAGGTAGTAGAAAACTCAGTCAGTGAAAAAACAAACTTTATTTGAACAGCTGAGAATTACTTCATTCCCAGCGTAGGTCAACTAAATTAAAACAAATTCCTCCCAACACAAATTCCTCAGTCCTATTGCAAACCTTGGTCCAATTAGGCAAATTGCCAAAGGCCTTTCTTGGCAAACGTTCAAAAGTCACAGATACAAAAATAAATGTAAGACGTAGATGAAGAAGACGATGAAGCTACCAACATTGTTTTCCGGCAAAGACCAAACGCTGTTGCTGGTCTGTTTTAAGCTTTATGGGAGGAGCCAATCGTCTCTTGGCCCTATTCCCGAGTCGTCCTCTTCGCTTGAGCTGCTCTTGCCTTCTGGCAGCTCTTCTCATGCGTGCATTAGGAACAGGCTCCTTCTGTTCCTCTGCCTCACTACTATCAGTCTCTGGAGGCTCTGGAGTCCGCACCTCACTCCCCGATGGCCCCAGCCGCACCTCAGCCTCATCGCTGTCCGACTCTGTTGCCAGCTCCGCAGGCTGCTGGCGGACCACAACACCTTTTGTGACCTTCTGACCAGCAGTCAAGGAGGATGCTGGATCTGTGCTACTAAGTGAACAACTGCAGTGATTCACTTAACAACAGTGGCAAGAAAGGCCGTAAAATGGGGCAAAATTCACTTAACAACTGTCTTACTTGGCTAGAGAAATTTTGGTGCTCAATTGTGGTCATACGTTGAGGACTATCTGTACTTTAACACGATTGTTAACATGAAAGTAGGATATATATTCTATAGGAAGATAATTATAGCCACGAGACAAAGCACTCAGTTTAGTTAAAATGTTCTTGTAAGGTGTGAAAAACCAGGTCCACACACCAAGATTCAATTAAACTGATTTATTGCTAAAGGTCTATGCACAGGAATCGCCTCAATTCAGGGGTAGCCCCAGGTTAGAGTTAGATAAGCTTTAATGGTACTCAAGGGCGGTTGGAGTTGGTTGCCTTGTGACCATGCAGGGATTCTAGGCTGATTCCCTTTTTCACTCCGCCCCCAGGTTCTGCCACCCTTTCTCCCGTAGTTCTTTAAATTAATAACAACCACAAATGATCTGTTAGATTCCCCCAACAAAAATCAATGCTTACAATTAACATAATGTTTTGCTTTCCATACCTTGGAATTTTTATTGCAGTGTTCAGAGGACAGGATCAATCCAGGCAAGCTACTGGGTAAGTCCAGCCGCCGGAAATACCAGACCAAGTTCCAGAAGACGATGGGATGATGGTCCACAAACTCGGCCACGGTGATCACGTGATCTCCTTCGTTTTCCAATAAGCTCTCAAGCTCTTTCCAGACAACGAGAGGACTTAGATAAGGAACGGTGATGGGCTCCGGGCTAGGCAGATGCCACTTCAGCTGCACAGACTCCTGTGACGCCAAAGAGGACATTAAGAACAAAGCTGAGTGAGAAATCCGTGTTGAATTGATTTTCCTGGGCTTTAAAATTTCTGCTTTTGACTATTTTTAACTACAGGTAAGTTTTTTGTCTTACGACATACTGTAACGTAATTAAATCTGCCTTTTAACGGTTTCAATTGTTCCTTCTCCTAAAGGAGCCCAGAGCACAGCTGAACAATAATACAAAACAGTGATCACAACCAGTGATCCGTGGACCGCTGGTGGTCCACGAGAAAATTTTGGTGGTCCATAGAAAAATTATTTGCATGTTTATATTGCACTAAATACTATTTATCTTTTTAAAACATTCATATTAGTGGTCTGCAGGATTTAAAATTATGAACTTAGTGGTCCCTGAGGTCCGAAAGGCTGGTGACCCCTGATATAAAAGACAATTGCTACCACAATTTATGACTATAGTGAGGGCCAGAATTTCTGCTGCTAAGCAAGATGGATGTTTTGTGGGACACGCCCGATTTCCTGATCTTTTTGCTATGGTCGTTAAGCAAACCACTGCAGATGTTAAGTGAATCGTGATTGTTACGCAAATCTAGCTTCCTTCCACTGATTCTGCTTGTTGAGAGTGGGTTGGGAAGGTGGCAAATGGCAATCGCATCTCCCTGGGATGCTGCAACTATTGCTGTCACAAATACATGCTGGTTGCCAAGTGTCCAAATCACATGACCACGGGGATGCGGTGATGATCCTAAAACATGTTTTGCAGGGTCGCTGTGACATCAAATGACTGCTAAGTGAACGGTTGTTAAGTTAAGGACTACTTGTGAAACTATCAATAATAAAATTACCAATCCAACAGCAGGAATGATTTATTTCCCACTGAGGGAAAGTGATTCTAAAGTTAAAGTGGTTAAGGCACCCAGCTAGAAAGAGGGAGACTAGTTCTGCTTTAGGCACAAAAGCCAATGGGGTGATTTTAGGCCAATCACCAGGAGACGGTGAGTTCTAGTCCCATCTTAGCCATGAAAACCAGCTGGGTGACTTTGGGTCAGTCCCTCTCTCTTAGCCCAGCCCAACTCCCAGGGTTGTTATTGTGGGGGAAACAGGGTGAGGAAGGTGTGTTGGATATATTCATCCCCTTGAATTATTTGAAAACTGATAAAGGCAGGGTACAAACAAACAAATATCACAGCAAGACTTTAACAATGGCAATAGCACTTAGACTTATGTACCGTTTCCTGGTGCTTTCCAGCCCTCTCTAAGCGGTTTTACAGAGTCAGCCTCTTGCCCCCAACAATTTTGCCCCCAACATTTTACCAACCTTGGAAGGATGGAAGGCTGAGTCAACCTTGAGCCGGTCAGGATCGAACTCCTGGCAGTTGGCAGAATTAGCCTGCAATGCTGCATTCTGCCCACTGAACCATCACAGCTCCTTCCTCCCTCCCTCCTGAATAGCACTTAGACTTATGTACCGCTTTCCAGTGCTTTCCAGCCCTCTCTAAGCAGTTTTACAGAGTCAGCATATTGCCCCCAACAATTTGCGTCCTCATTTTACCCACCTCGGAAGGATGGAAGGCTGAGTCAACCTTGAGCCGGTCAGGATCGAACTCCTGGCTGTGGACAGAGTGCAATACAGCATTCTACCTACTGTGCCACCAGGGCTCTTTATTCAGGCTATATTTCTTCTTCTGAAAATCCGGGTGAAGAAGGAACACAACACTCGGACCCTTACCGTTCTCTGCTGGAAAGTTGTAGGCAAGCTCCCAGTGGGCACCACACGGTTGTGGGTATGGACTTCCACTTCATCTATCTCTAAAGAACTGTACGCACTGACGCTTCTCGACAGGGGGTGGCCAAGCGGTTCCTCTTTGGCTGAAGGATGCCTTCGCTGAGAAGGGATCTGGATGCTCTTGGCACAGAAGGTGTCCAAATGTTTCATCTTGCAGCTGCTGGAAGAGTTTACATATTGACTGAGAACAACAGAATGTCAACTCGCAAAGCATCCCTGGACTGCTCTTGAGCTGCCATAGGCAAGGGGCATGAGAAACCGACAAAGCAGCATGGCAGCCAAAAACAAAAGCACATTCCAGACATCTCTCTCTCAAGGCTGTCTCCCAGGGTTATCCACAGCAGCCGGAGGGGAGTGATCTCTACAACCCGTGAAATTGTACCCTGGGGGGAGGTGGGAAACAGGGTCATAATTGGGCCGTAAATTACGTGGGGTCAGAGTTGGCTTCACTTGGAATGTGCAGACATGAAGCTCCTAATAAATAACTGGATTTCTTTCTGAAGCTTGGCTCGAGGCCCATGATTTAATTAGGGCATCCATCGGAACCCTAACACATATACTGCTGAGGAGATTCCATGGAGGAAGAAAGATACTAAAATCTGATAACTAAGCTGGAACACAAACTATCTGTCTTCCTCTAGTTAGTATCTAAGCCATTTACAGGATAACATAGTTGGAAGGAACCTTGAAGGTCTTCTAGTTCAACCCCCTGCTCAAGCAGGAGACTCTATGACATTCTGGACAAATGGCTGTCCAATCTCTTCTTGAAAATCTCCAGTGATAGAGCACCCACAATGATGGAGGCAAGTGGTTCCACTGATTAACTGTTCTCATTGTCAAGAAATTTATCCTTAGTTCTAGGTTGCTTCTCTCCTTGATAAGCTTCCACCCATCACCTCTTGTCCTGATCTCAGGTGCTCTGGAGAATAGACTGACACCTTCTTCTCTATGACAGTCTCTCAAATATTGGAAGACAGCTATCATATCACCCTAATCCTTCTCTTCAATAGGCCAGACCTACCTAGTTCACTCAACTGCTCATTGTATTTTTTAGCCTCCAGCATCTTCTCTGCATTCCTTCTAGAGACTCAGTATTTTTCTCACAAGTCCCCTCATCAGTTCTCCCCATTCTTTTGAAAACATCTTAAAAATTACTTGATGGCTCAAGTTATCAACATACATTGCTGCCAGGAATTAATTACAATGATTAAAATAATTACTCCTGCTGAATTTTCGGTGGTTTTATCATACATGATCTGTATGAAAATCCAACCTTTTCCCTCCAATGTAATTACAGACCTTAAGTGCTTTTGTTCACATGACTTCCGATGCCCAAAACAACAAACCAATCCCATTTCAGTTGTCTTATATATGCTGTGCAGGGGTGAAATGCTCCCGGTTCGGTCCGGATTGCCCGAACCGTTAGTAAAAAATGTAAAAAACCCCGTTCCGATGATCAGGTGAGCGACGCCCAATCGTCGGAACTTTTTTTTTTTTACTTTTTTAGCATTTTTTTACTACCGGTTCTCCAGAACCAGTAGTTAAAAATGCTTTAAAAAGTAAAAAAAAAGTTCCGAAGATCGCGTGTTGCTCAGCTGATCATCAGAACTTTTTTTTTTCTTTTTAGGCATTTTTTTTAACTACCAGTTCTCTGGAAGCTCGCATGTGCAGCCAGCAAACTGGTAGTAAACCGGTTCAGATTTCACCACTGATGCTGTGTGAATTCAGTCAAATTGGTGCACTTGGGGTAGGGCTTTTTCCATGAATTTTGCAAGTCCCTTCTCTCCATCCAATTAACCTCGCCAAGTTTGGGGTGCAGAGTTCATTTTGAGGAAAAGGTTATAAATGTAGTTATGAATGTTTTTAAAAACCGTGAAATAAATGTACCTTTCTGAAGCCACGTCATTTTGAGCTGGGATTAAAGTTGTAGTAAACCCTGAAAGTGGATCGGCAATGCACGTTTTGTCGGCCTGGTTCATCACAGAGGACGGAAGCTGGATAGTTTCCGAAGAAGGACTTGACTTCAGGAAGTACCTACAAAGAGTTCACCTGATTATGACATGGTTGCGTGTGGAAAACGTTGCCAGTAAAAATTCCCTTTCCAAAGGATCTGTCAACAGGTACCTTCCAGGTCCCCGGAGATCTCGGATTTCAATATTCAGGAAAGGCAAGAAGAGATTTCCACAGAAGGGGCAGGTCGTGTTCAGGTTGGAGTCATCCGCCGTCCAGCCTGCCATGATCTCTTCGTCATGAACCAGGCAGTCGCAGGTTCGACATCGGGAACAGCTTGAGATCAGGACCTGAGGGAGGCACTTGAGTTAAAGCCATGGGGGCCATTTTGTCTTTGGTCTGGCATACAATACTGAGGCTGACAAGATGTCTCTTTGAGGCATCTTTCCCAGCCTCCTACCCTGCTTGCAAAAGTGGGGAATTTTTAATGCCCCCCTTTTTTTTTTTTACAAATGTATTCATGTTTCCAGAGAAGAAATGTTGAATTTGCAATTGTGGTCAGCCAAAATTAATTATTTTCCTTCCTTCCTCCCTTCCTTCCTTGTTGACTCAGCTTTCCATCCTTCCAAGGTAGGTAAAATGAGGACCCCAGATTGTTGGGGGCAATAGGCTGACTCTATAAACTGCTTAGAGAGGGTTGTAAAGCAGTATATAAGTCTAAGTGCTATTGCTATTGCTGCCTGCCTCCCTCTTTTCTTTTCTTTCTTTCCCTTTCTTTCGTTTTCTTTCTTTCTTTCTTTCTTTCTTTCTTTCTTTCTTTCTTTCTTTCTTTCTTTCTTTTTTTCTTTCTTTCTTTCTTTCTTTCTTTCTTTCTTTCTTTCTTTCTTTCTTTCTTTCTTTCTCTCTCTCTCTCTCTCTCTCCTTCCTTCCTTCCTTCCTTCTTCCTTCCTTGTTGACTCAGCTTTCCATCCTTCCAAGGTAGGTAAAATGAGGACCCCAGATTGTTGGGGCAATAGGCTGACTCTATAAACTGCTTAGAGAGGTTGTAAAGCAGTATATAAGTCTAAGTGCTATTGCTATTGCTGCCTGCCTCCTCTTTTCTTTCTTTCTTTCCCTTTCTTTCTTTCTTTCTTTTCTTCTTTCTTTCTTTCTTTCTTTCTTTTCTTCTTTCTTTCTTTCTTTCTTTCTTTCTTTCTTTCTTTCTTTCTTTCTTTCTTTCTTTCTTTCTTTCTTTCTTTCTTTCTTTCTTTCTTTCTCCCTTCCTCTCTCTCTCTCTCTCTCTCTCTCTCTCCTTCCTTCCTTCCTTCCCTCCCTCCCTTCCTCCCACCATGTTCTGGCCTTATAGACAATGGAAGCAGTCATCATATGTTCTGATGATGCAATGGTGGCCAAGAGGTGGAGCTCTCGCCTCACAATCCGAAGGCTGTGAGTTTGATCCTACATAGAGGCAGATATTTCTCTCTCTGGGCACAATGAGAATATGTCTGCTGAACAAAGCTCCACATTGGTGACAGGAAAGGCATCCGGTCAGTAAACACTCAGCTCCGTTCAGTTGCCCAGACTCCACCCCGCAAGGGATTATGGGGTCATTAAAAGAAAGAAAAACGGAGGGAAGACCCTCAGCCAGGGAACAGTCAGATAAAGGCAGCTTAGCCTTCATAAGGAAATTGTGGGTGTGGCAAAGTCTTAAAAGAGACCCTCTCTAATATCTTGGCCTGTAAACATGGGGGAAGAAATAATACTTTAAGACTTGCAAGATTCTGTTAAGGTAATGTGATAATTAAGTAGAATTAGTTCATCAGGGCATGCTTTCTACCTGGCTGGCCAGTGGTCATTCTTCCCATGCTCCCTTCAAGGGAGTGTTTTCCCTTGATGGGGTCTCCTTCCAGGCTGACCCCATCAAAATGCTCTTATTCAGGCAGGAAATTCTGCCCTCTCTCTGCTCTCCTCGTCCCCGCTTTCTGTTTTATTTTTTTGGTTTGCCTTTTTCTAATGTCACATTCTACCCCACAACAGATGGATATGTTCAAGCCTCACTGAGCATTTTGGAATGACTATTTGCAAGGTTTTCCTTAAAGGAAAAGAAGTCACTATAAAGTCAGAACTGCAGTTTTGGGCACAGGGCAAAGCCTGTGGAGGGATGCTGGTCCCTGCACCTGATGAGGAGAATTTTAATGGGGGATGGCAAGAACCTCTGGTCCTTCAAACTGTTTCCCACAAACAGGAGTGATTTAGGAGGCTTCTAAGGGAAGGACCAAAGAGCATAAACTCAAAATAATTAATAAAAACAACTTGAAGAACTGCATGGGATAAGCTACCGCACGAAGTATTTTCCAATTCCTGTGCAGGTATGACATTGAAACCAAAGAACAAAAACAGGAATCCGAAGGATGGTTGCTGGCCAGAAGGTTGTGGAGACTGTTACTTTTTTTAACGCAGCTGGACAAGCTATTCGACAGCATAGTTAAAAATAACCCCCAAGTACCAGCACTAAAACAGCTTCTGGAAAAAAAAAGGTGTTTTTTACTCTGATAAAAACTGCTCCCCATGTCAGTTAAACTAATTAAAGCTTTAGCTGACTAATCTACAAATTAGGCTAATTGCAGCTTGCTAGCCTGGCGGGAAAAGTCCAGTTTTAACAAACAGATCCAGTGGAAAACAGGACGATGTTTCATCCAAGGTACACAGACAGTAACGGATCTATTATCCCTATTGTGTGTCTACCAATTGTTTAGGGACCCCACAACCTTAAATTGCGTCATCTATTTTTTAAAAAAATGTTTTTTTTTTAACTGCTGACTTTTTCATATAACTTATATAAACGTTTTGTTAAATGTTCGGTAGATATTTTCAGGGACATCTTTCCAAGCCCTTAGAAATGAGTAAATAACACCATTTTTATTATAGTTACTGATTAATACTCAAGTTCTGATCAAGATACTCCACAGATAAACTGAGCAATATAGAATTCAAAGACAAGTAACTACAGCACCTTTAACAAGCATGCAAATCACAATTTTTAAAACTTTAATCACTTCATATAGGCAGCAAACTTTTCATATGCCGCGTAATTGGGCACTGCAGAAAAAACAATGGCTACCAACTTGCCTTCCATTGAGGACCTGTATACTGCACGAATCAAGAAGAGGGCCGTGAAAATATTTACAGACCCCTCGCATCCAGGACATAAACTGTTTCAACTCCTACCCTCAAAACGATGCTATAGAGCACTGCACACCAGAACAACTAGATGCAAGAACAGTTTTTTCCCGAAGGCCATCACTCTGCTAAACAAATAATTCCCTCAACACTGTCAGACTATTTACTGAATCTGCGCTACTATTAATCTTCTCTTCGTTTTCATCATTAATCTCTTTTCATTTATGACTGTATGACTGTAACTTTTCGTTGCTATCATTAAGGGTTAAATTGCAACCTATGACCATCATTTGTGTTGTAAATGTTGTACCTTTGATGAAGGTATTTTTTTTCTTTTTCTTTTATGTACACTGAGAGCATATGCAACAAAACAAATTCCTTGTGTGTCCAATCACACTTGGCCAATAAATTCTATTCTATTCTATTCTAAAGCAAGGATAGTCAACACACCAAATTTAAATACTTTCTGACATTTTGCTAAAAAAAAAAAGGATATTCCCCATAACTTTCCACATAGGATTTGAACGTCTAATTTCCAGTTAGTACATTGGTAGAAATAATACGCATTCCAGTACAGTCTGCCTCCATGTCAGCACCAATTAAAGTCTTGCCATTGCATTGTCTCAGCTTCCATATCACCCATTATGAAGGATATCCAAGGAGCATGGTGGCTCCCGTAGGTAGGATGTTGGGTTGGAAGCAGCGGTAAAATCCAATTTTTTTTTACTACCGGTTCTGTGGACATGGCCTGGTGGGCGTGGCTTGGTGGGGGTGGCAGGGGAAGGATACTGCAAAATCTCCATTCCCTCCCCACTCCTGGGGGAAGGATATTGCAAAATCTCCATTCCCACCCCACTCTGCGACCAGCCAAAAATGGTATATGCCGGTTCTCTGAACTGCTCAAGATTTTCAGTACTGGTTCTCCAGAACCTGTCAGAACCTGCTGGATTTCACCCCTGTTTGAAAGTTAGCAACCCTGAAGCTGATCTGGTAGAAGCCATCTTGGAGCTTCAGTGCTGCCACACTGGAGTTGAGGGATGCGGGGGGTATTAGAGGTAGCTGGGGTTTTTGTAGCCAAAATAAAATACTTCCTCTTGGGAACCAAGGACGTTCTCACACCAGGTCAGAGGAAGGGGGAGTGATGTCACCAGGCAACCAGACAGAGACGTGATTGGACCATATGACTGTTTTGAGAAAGTGAGAAACTTTTAATTAGGTGAAAACTGTGGGAACCTTCAGAGTCGGTTTTCACCAGATCTGTGCTAATATGATATATCCACTAAAGCTGTTCTTTGAGGAACCTACCTACCTCAAAGTTTTGCTTACTATGGGTCTATTACTTGGAACCCTGACACCTGCCTCCAAGACCCCAGTGCTACCATGGGGTGAGGTGAGCTACCGTCCTTTGCTCCAGTTCCTGCCGGACACATGAAAGGAGCCCCCACAACTGGGTGTCTCCCCAAGTGGAGATGTCACCAGCTAATCCTTTCAACCCAGAAGTACTTCAGTGCTTCTGACACGAGTGTGATGCGATGAAGGTTATCTGTGAGATCAGCTTATCAGGAATGATCGTCTTCTCTACTTCACACATCCATGGAAGTTAAAAAGAGATGGATCAAGTTTAAGATGGCTGGGCCCTATGGGCAGAAGAATTAAAAGCTGTGAACAGGATTCTGGATTCCAGCTTTATCATCCTTCTTCTAACTGCAATGCCCTACTTGGCACAAAATTGAGCATCTGAAAGAATTTGGATTGCATAGACTCTACTGTAGTGCTTCTCAACCTTGGCAGCTTGAAGATGTATGGACCTCCACTCCCAGAATTCCCCAGTCAGCATTCCCCAGACTAGCAATGAAGATGTCATCTAGTTTGGGTAATGAAACGTCTGCAAGAAAACAACCAAGCTCAGAGAACACTGAGGACCCCACGGTCCTCGTCTTCCTCATCCTCCTTCGGCAAACCTCACTTTCTTCTAGCACTGATGATGTTACCTAGTTGGGTCATTAAATGTCTGCAAGAAATCAACCAAGCTCAGAGAGTACCAAAGGCTCCTCTTACTAACTGCATTTAACAGACCGATTGAACAGTAATTAGAACGTAGGTCTTTCTTCTTCTTCTTAAGGGTGGTAATGTCTAGGATACAAAGCTGTGCTGTCTATACCACAAAGCCTCATTTAATGGTTTAGCAGGCTTTGAGCAAAAACTTTAAAATGTGTTCATACACTCTAGTTGTCAAGGTTCCAGAGGTTCTCTTCTGCATAAAAAAAACTCAGAAGCCATTGTCTTTCAGAGTTCTTTACTAGCATGAGGAAACTGGCACACGATGAGTGAAAATCCCAAAACTGAACTCCCGGATTCTTTTCCCAGTTATACAAACCCCAAGAGTCCCACCCCCCTAACCCCTTTGCTGGTCACATGGTTCCACGTTCTCCCAGTTCATTCAAATATCTTCTCGCCACTCTTCCTGCAGATGTGAACACAATCCGACCTTGACCGCTTGAAGAATGTCACCATACCCCTCAACCCCCCTCCTTCCCCTCAGGGGGAAAAATGTGGCAGCGTCTGGAAACCTAAGGCCTAGTATGGTTTCCAGGCCTGACACTAGTCTTCTGTGAGTGAATTTTATTCAAGTGTAAAATCAGTTCAGATTTGATGAACATTCCAGTTTAATAGACAGCCCTTCTCCCCAATAGATAATATTAATGGACTCATAGGGGGGTAAGTGTTGTCCATGAAAGCAGAGTGTTCATTGAAAGTATAAATAATGAGGCCAAGATCAGAGCCAACCAATCCACACCTTTTAATTAACTCTAGGGGAATTGAGGATCAAACCAGTGCCTTTCCAGCTTTTAATTGATAATCTAATTTAAAAAAGCCCTGATGCTGAAACAGGAGGCCAAAGCGGGCAGTAAAATTAATTAGTTTCTTCAACAGAAGTAAAAGTGCCAGCCTTGTAATGTCAACAAAATTAAGAGCCGAATTAATCTATGTATACAGCTGACAAATACATTTTAAACTGATTTGTCCTTTTTTATTTTTTTAAGAGCAGCTCCCACATACCGGGACAATCAAAAAACGGGGTCAGTCTAGATGATAATGATGCTTTGCAGGGTTTATTTGAAGGGTGATGAGTTAATACCTGTCCAAAAATGCTCCCAAGAAATTCCAGCAGACTAAATCGCAAAATTCCTTGGATTGAAATGTTCGCATTTTAGGAAAAAATGTAATGTAAAAGTAGAAGGCAAATAATTGTTACCAACCTGAAAAAATAATAGAAAAAATAATGGCTACCAACCTGCCTTCCATTGAGGACCTGTATACTGCACGAATCAAGAAGAGGGCCATGAAAATATTTGCAGATCCCTCGCATCCTGGACATAAACTGTTTCAACTCCTACCCTCAAAACGACGCTATAGAGCACTGCACACCAGAACAACTAGACACAAGAACAGTTTTTTCCCGAAGGCCATCACTCTGCTAAACAAATAATTCCCTCAACACTGTCAGACTATTTACTGAATCTGCACTACTATTAATCGTTTCATAGTTCCCATCACCAATCTCTTTCCACTTATGACTGTATGACTATAACTTGTTGCTGGCAATCCTTATGATTTATATTGATATATTGATCATCAATTGTGTTGTAAATGTTGTACCTTGATGAACGTATCTTTTCTTTTATGTACACTGAGAGCATATGTACCAAGACAAATTCCTTGTGTGTCCAATCACACTTGGCCAATAAATTCTATTCTAAATTCTAAATTCTAAATAAACCTTCTTTTGAAATCCGTTTCACCAGGTTTATGGTTAACGATAGCAAAAAAATACCCTACCTCCAGGGCGTAGTTCTGGAAGACGCTGGTGCTGCTTGGACTGCAAGAGGAAACCACCTCTGATTTTGAAAAGAAGCCTAAAAAGCAAAAGGACTTTTTAAAAGCAAATTTTTACACAAGTCCAGTCCTGGAAAAGAAGATCTCTTCACAGCTGCCCCCTCCCTTTATTTCTGAGAGAAAGAAATAACAACAACAACAACAATAATAGAAACAATTAAAATGTATTTGCCACCTGACTCCCAAAAACTCTGGGAAGTTTATCTATTATTTAGATTAGATTAACAAAGTTGGAAGGGACCTTGTAGGTCATCTAGTCCAACTCCCCCGCCCAAGCAGGAGACCCTACACCATTTCTGACAGATGGCAGTCCAGTCTCTTCTTGAAAGCCTCAAATGATGAAGTTCCCACAATTTCCGAAGGCAACTTCTGTTCCAGGAGTTGGTTGTTCTCACTGTCAGAAAACCCCTCCTTCTTTCCAGGTTAAATCTTTCCTTGTTCAGTTTCCATCCATTATTCCTTGTTTGGCCTTCGGGTGCTTTGGAAAATAGCTTGACCCCCTTCCTCTCTGTGGCAGCCCCTCAAATATTGGAAGCCTGCTATCCTGACTCCCCTGGTCCTTCTCTTCACTAGACTAGTCATGTCCAGTTCCTGCAACCGTTCGTCATATGTTTTAGCCCCTAATCATCCTGGTTGCTCTTCTCTGCACTTTTCCTAGAGTCTCAACATCTTTTTTACAGTGTGGTGACCAAAACTGGATGCAGTATTCTAGATATATCTAAAACATTAAAGAAGACATTAAAACGACAAAAAACAAAAAAACAAAACCAATGAGGGCAAAGATGGCAAGAGAAAGACAAGTCCTTCTCATATTGCCCTCAAGAAGGAATCTTTCAGCTTTAGAGACTATTCTGGATTTCTTCCATGAAACCCGCGAGATGTCAGCATTCTTCAACCCTTATTTTATCTGAAACCTTGCAAGGATTTTGATTTTGTAAGACTGAATCCCTTGGGCCAATTCTAATGCCTTCTGGAAAGAGAGGTGGCTATCCCACCAGATCATAGGGCGACAGGAGTTTCCCAAGCGGGCATCAGCTGACAAGATGAAAGCAGACGAGGAGAAAAAAAACAACAGCAGCAGCTCTCTTACCGCAGTGCGAGGAATGTTTTGAGGAGCCGTTGTGAGAGGCGGCGCTTTCAAGACTGGTGGAGCTCACGCCGATGCCCTTGAAAGCCGATGACACATCGTCCCGAGGAGAAGAGCTGCTTTCCAGATCATTGCACATGTCTTCGTCGGTTAGCGAGGCAGATTCCGAATCCAGGGCCCCGAGGGACGACAAGCTTGCTCGGTCCGAGTTTTGATCCTGAAACAAGAAACAGGCATTGGGGGGGGGGTGGCGGCGTTGGGAGCTGCTACAGATCCACATCTGGTAGCAAACATCTAGTGTAGGGGTGTCAAATTCAAGGCCCGTGGGCTGGATTTTTAGCCCATGGGGTACTTAGATCTGGATTTTTCTATGTGCATTTTTTATCTGCTTTCGAACTGCTAGGTTGGCAGAAGCTGGGACAAGTCATGGGAGCTCACCCTGTTACGCGGCACTAGGGATTCGAACCGCTGAACTGCCGACCTTTCGATCGACAAGCTCAACGTCTTAGCCACTGAGCTACTGAGCGTCCCTATAAATAATTCTTACTGTTGCCCAAATGCAGCCTGTAGAATTTGTGTTTTACCAATGGTCAAATAGATCAGTATTTTGCAGGATAGCTAAGGAATTCTGGGAGTTGAAGTCCACAAAAAGTTACTAAGTTTGAAAAACCCCAAAACAGTTTTTCAAACTTAAGTCGTTTTGATGTGGTCCGTAGCACAGAATAACAAAAAAGCCCTTTTCTCATACTAATCCTTCGCTACAATACTAATCTTGTAGAGTCCACGGGGATTTCCATGCTTGGTTGTTTTCTTGCAGACATATCGGTAACATCATCAGTGTTAGAAGGGAGTGGAGTTGGTTGCCATTTTTATATACTGATGGCTTGCTCTGTCAGTGTTGGTGGGAGTGATAAACAACAACAACCAAGCAACCACCAAGAATACTCCTCCCAACACTGGCAGGGCAAATCACTAGTGTATAAAAATGAAAGCAAACTCCACTCCTGTTCTGTCCCCCTCGCCTCAGTCCGAGCGATCAGCTATCAGCTATCAGAGCTATCAGCTCTGGCAGCAAACTAGCGAGCGTGTGCCAAGTGTCTCTGTAATCTCTCTTGATGAGTCAACCAGGAACAAACAGTACTTCAGCTCTAGTGAAGCAGTTGATTTGCTTGCTACGAAGAGGTATAGCAGCCCTTTCTGCTTTTATATCTTGTGGGGTGTGGCTCCATGACTCAGCACTTCCTAGGCCTGCCCCACCCTTGCTTCTGTTGTTCCCGCTTCTCCTGCCTACGAAACCTAGGGTCCAGCCAGGCCTGATTGCCATCAGCCTGGAGACGTCTGGAGGCGTGACCTGGGGGGGGAAGAGTCAGGGGACGGAGGCCTCGTTATCTCCTCCACCTGGCCTGCCTCTGGCTCCTGGAGCTGAGCCAGGGAAGCTGGTGCTCCCAAGGTAAGTCCTGATGGCTCTTCCCCCTCACTTTCCGAGTCACTTTCTGGCAGGGGGCCCGGCTCGGGGGGTGCAGACACAACAACTCCCTTCTAACACTGATGATGTGACTGAGTTGGGTAATGAAACATCTGCAAACACTCCCCCCCCAAAAAAACCCCACTAAATTTGGAGAGCACCAAGGGCACCAGAGCTAAAGTTACCTAAATAAGCAATTCCCTAATCAAGAGATTAGAGACAACCGCACTCCCACCAACATTGGCAAGGCAAACCACTTAAAGAGAGAGCAAACCTCACTCCTTCCCAACACTGATGATGTTACCTAGTTGGGTAATGAAGTGTCTGCAAGAAAACACCCAAGCTCAGAGAGCTCCATGGACCCCACAGTCCTCCTCTGCCTCCTCTCTGAATACCCCACTCTCCTCTAGCACTGATGATGTTACCTAGTTGGCTAATGAAACGCTTGCAAGAAAACAACCAAGCTCAGAGAGCACCAAAGAGCCCAAGGTTCAGCCTTCAGCTACAGACATTCTTTTCTACCAATACTCGCCTTGTAGGCCTCGTGATTCTAGCCAACACTGAGGAATATAAATGACACCTAGGACGGGGGGGTCAAACTCAAGGATCCGGCCCGTGGGATGCTTAGATCTGCGGGGCCGCCCTGGAAACAACGAAGGACTGGCCCACGGTGCCTCCGCCAGCAAAAATGGAGCTCGGGAGGGCCGCATGCAGAAGCTGTTGCAGCTGAAAATGGAGTTTGCGGAGGGCCACATACTCCTGTTTTTGCTGGCAGAGAGTTGCAGGAGGCCGTCGCGGCTGAAAATGGAGCTCGAGAGCCCATTTTCTCTGCCAGAGCGCTCGGGCCAGTCCAAGCGCCCCTGATACAAGTGACGTCGAGCTGGCCACGCCCCCCCACTCCAAGGTCAAACACAACCCTGATGCATCCCTCAATGAAATCGAGTTTGATACCCTTGACCTAGGACTTTCAGAGCCTTTAAAGGCAACTCCTGTGGAGCCGAAGGAGTGTTCAACCTTGAGCCATCAAGGGGTGAGAGGAAGGGCAAGCAGCCACACCGGAATTTCTGCTGAACTGCCGTATTTTCACGGCAACCCTTCGAAAGCCTTACCTTCGATGCCGCCGCGTAGGTGGCGAACTTGGAATACCACCTGCTGGCCTTCTCCGCCACCCCTTTTCCGGCAGAAAACATGCTGCTCTTCAGAACATCGAAAGTCGGGGTCAGGAGCGTGTCCAGGTTGAAGGAGGTTGGAGAGGCGAGCGTTACGGCACCGGCCATGTCTTGAGATTGCCCCCTTGACAAATTGTTGGGAGAGAACACGGGGGAGGACCAAAGCCGGTCCCTCCCTCTTTCGTTTTTGACCTGGTAACTCTTGGATTTGGGGAGCACTATTGACCTGGGTGAGTTTGGTGGGAGGCTTGATCTTCGGCACGGCTGGCTTAAGGTCGGGCTTCTTTTGTTGGGGTTCTTGTCGTTGTAGGCCTTTTGCAAATCGATGCTGGGGGTCCGGCTTGTTAAAGGACTGCTCATATTATTCATGTAAATCTCGATCTCTTCGGCTAAATCGCGCCTTGCCGATGGGGTGGAGGCCCTTTTGTCCTCCTCCTCCCCCCCCTCTTCCTTCTCTTCCTTCCCTTGCCCCGTCTCAGCGGCCAGCAAGGAGAGTGGATCAAAGCCAGTTTCGACATTGACTTTCTCGATGGGCTTTACCGGAACACTTATAGCCCGCTGAATCTTCTTTGGCTTTTTATGCATCGGCTTCGCAGGTTTCGCTTGCGGGACGGGTTCGTTATCCAAGTCTTCCAAATCGAATATAACCGGAGATTCGGTCTTATCCACGAGACCGTTCTCGTAGGCTCCGTCTTCATCACTAGATTCTTTTTCCAGATTGCTCTTGCGAGCGGGTCCCAAAGCAGCCGGTCGGAGGTTAAGAGTCTTCGGCCTCGTTCTTTTCTCAAACATTTTAGAGAGGATTTTGGCATCCGTGCCCAGTTTCTCCACAATTTCTTCGGACCTGGCTTCCTGGTTGATCTGATTCTTCATGAGCTCCATTAGAGCATCTCCGCTCAATTTCCTGTTGCGCCAAACGATCCGCTTGTGCTCCGTTTCAGCTGCATTTAAATGCTTGTTTCTCAGCTTTTCAGCCTTAGTGACTCCCGTTTTATTGATATTGTCAAAACAAGAGAAGAGCAATCCTGCAGAGGTTTCTGGAAAGAGGAAAAAAAAACATGGAGAAGATCCAAGGATATTACATTAAATTACTAAAACTCCAGCTAACTCACAGGACCCCCTTAATATCTTTTTTTTCTTCATATATATATATATATACATATACATATACATATACATACATACATACATACATATATATATATATGCTTATACCTCCTTATATTTCCTCATATATATGTTTATGTACTATATAATCTTTTGTGTGATGCCTAAGTATATTGTTATGACAAAATAAATAAATAAATAATTAATAAATAAATAAATAAATATGCTCACAGGGTTTTGTTGTCTTTTTTAAATGGAAAGGGTGCGAGCCTTATTTTTCTATTCAATTCACGATGAGTTTTTGTTGTGACCTGGCTCTCAAATATGACAAACCCTCTGTAGTTAAATCAAAGATTCCCAGTGGTGAAATTCAATTTTTTTTACTACCGGTTCTGTGGGTATGTATGGCTTGGTGGGCGTGGCTTGGTGGGTGTGGAAGGGAAAGGATACTGCAAAATCCTCATTCCCTCCCCACTCTTGGGGGCAGGATATTGCAAAATCTCCATTCCCATCCCACTTTGGAGCCAGCCAGGTATTTGCCGGTTCTCCAAACTGCTCAAAATTTCTGTTACCGGTTCTCCAGAACCTGTCAGAGCCTCCTGGATTTCACCCCTGCAGATTCCTTTATTAGGAGCGCCAGCAGCCCCGGCAAAAAGTCTCTCTCACACAGCAGGCTAACAAGTCTGTCCAGCAGGGAGATGAATAGTAGTCTGCCACACCTATTCATCTCCGCCCCCTGCCTTTTATCCCCAGAGCCAGAGTGAGGCTTCGCTAGTAGTGGTGGCTCTTCCGTCCCAAGGACCGGCCCATAGATTTCCACTGCTCTCCTCTCCTCTGCCTTCTGCACATCCGTGCGTCAGGCACTGGACCCAGCTGTTCCTCCTCTTCCTCATCAGCCACCTCGACCTGGGGGCTGTTGACTCTCCATCTGAGGGCTGACGGATGGCCCAGGCTCCACCTCTGGATCTCTTTCTCTGCCAGCTCCATTCCCTTTTCCCTCTGGGAGCTCTCAGGTTGCCTTGATGCTGGCCCTGATTCCCACGATGCCTCTTCATCTGATTCAGCTGTTGGAGGGGCTGGTGGCCAACAGTCCAAAACAGTTTTCAGGAAAATCTGGCCATTCATGAATAGCCGTGTGCAAGGGGAATTTAAAGTAAGTCAAATATCAATAAAGTTCACCCACGCTTAGAAAGAACTCTCAGCCACATCATCTTACCTATAGCCCTGTCTCCTGTTGTATCTGATATTTTGCCAGTTGTATCATTAACACGAACGATCCTTGAACCGAGCTTGACACAGGTGGAGTTTTGATAATTTAGCGTGGGGAGGCAGTCACCGCTTCCCTTTCCACTCTCAATTTCAGACACTATATGGACACAAAAATGCACGAGAACTGATCAAAAGTTAAACTTACTCTTAATCAAAGCCTGAAAGTACTCAATTTATTATTCTTTAAACTAAGTTATTACCAACTATTGATTTATAAGGAGCCTGGAATGTCAGCAAATATGTCTGAATAGAAGCCTGATTATGGGAACCGGCCTTAGCCCAAAACACCGTCAATAAAATGTTGTAATTGAGACTAGCATATCAGCAACATCTATGAACAGAAGCTACAATCTCTCATACTCAGTTTGTTTCAACGTGCATCTGAATATTCCTTTAAACCAGGTGTTTTCAAAAGGTGGTCTGGGAACCAAGAAGTCTCTTTCAGGTTTGTAAAATCTAGTAAATAACTACTATAACATTTCTGATGTTTAATTTGTAATCTAATCTATATTGAGAAATATAATCCATACATTGACATTCTTTGGGTCATCAATAATCATTTTTAAGCACACAAAGGGGTCCTGACACCAAAATGCTTGAAAACCACTGCTCTAAACAGTTGTAAATATTAATGTGCTATGTAACTGATTTTGCAGAGTTTTCAGGGGGGGAAAATGAAATCTACATTTTGGTCAACTTTTTACTTAAGCCAACTTTTATTTATTTATTCTTTTTGCTTAAGTACCACATAAAAGAATCAAATCTCCTGTTGCTAAACGTATTTCTATCATTAATTATGATAGAATTATAAGAGTTGTGACATCATATTTTTGAACTGTGTATGTTTCTCCATAAATATTTAGGCAATATAATAAATGAAAGTAGACGGGAAGAATAAGAAAAAAATGCAGCCCTTCTTCCTTTTCCTTGCTCCAAATATGGGGAAACTTGCTAGATCTCAGAGGCGGACAAATCTTAACCTTAAGAATGGTGACATTCTGTATTATTTTGCCATGTAGCTGAATATACCTGTTATTTTAACTGCATTAAAAGGAGCTTTAGTATATAATCGTGATGGCGAACCACAGGTGGCATGCGGAACTATATCAGTGGGCACACGAGTGTTCCCCTAGCTTAGCTCCGGTGCGCATGCGTGCGCCAGGCAGCTGATTTTCAGGCCTTCCGGGCCCACCGGAAGTCTGAAAACAGGCTGTTTCTGACATCCGGAGGGCCTCTGGATGGGTGGGGAAGGCCCTCCCCAGGCTCCAAGAAAGCCTCTAGAGTTTGGGGAGGGCGAAAAACAGGCCTATCGGGCCCACTGTGACATTGTGTGCCAAAAACGAGGGGAGTGCGGAGGGGGTCATGCGCGCAGCGCAGGGGGGGATGGGGCGCATTGAATTATGGGTGTGGACACGTGCGTGCACGACCCCTCCGCGCTCCCCCCGCTTTTGGCACGCGACAGCATAAAAGGTTAGCCATCACTGGTATATAACTATAACAATGAAAAACCATCAATCTGAAAGTAGAGAATAATAATTAAAAAATATGGGTCTCATCTACCTGCCTCTGAGCACATACTTAGTCATCAAACAGATGTATTTCTTGTATCTATTCCAATGGATGTAAATCAGTGGTAGTCAACCTGATCCCTATCGCCCACTAGTGGGCGTTCCAGCTTTCATGGTGAGTAGTAGGGGTTTTGTCCGATACCGAAGCACTTTCCTTCTTTTAAATTTAATTGACTTTAAAAAAAATTTTCATAGCATTATTTAAAAACATTTTCATTAGGTTTTCATAAAATTCCCCGTGACAATTTAAATTTCTGAAAATATACTATTTGTATCGCCCGCGCGTAAGTTTAATTCATGTTACGTAAGTGAAACTAAATGGCGCTATAATGCGAACGCAAACAAAAGAGCCACGTCCCAGAAGAGTTCACGCATCTCCCACCCACACCACCCAGCTGTAACAGACAAGCAGAGCTGGTAGCCGGCACCCCCACCCCCCAAAACCCAATCCATGATGCACGAGAGGCATGTGCAGACGATGAAACATGGCGCATTACTGTGGAACCGGTGGGTGGTTAGAAAATTTTACTACTAACAGAGATACAAAAGTGGGCGGTAGGTATAAAAAGGTTGACTACCCCAGGTGTAAATGAATACAGGTAGTTCTCTACATACCGCCATTCGTTTAATGAATGTTCAAAATTACAACACCACTGGAAAAAACTGACTTTTGGCCATTTTTCAACACTTACGACCGTTGCAGCATCCCCACGGTCATGTGAGCATTGGCTCATCTTTATGACCGTTGCAGTGTCCCAGGGTTGCAGTGTCCCTTTTGTGACCTTGGACAAGTACTGACAATGGGGAAGCCAGATTCACTTAACAACCGGATTACTAACTTAACATCTGCAGTGGTTCACTTAACAACTGTGGCAAGAAAGGTCCAGTGGTGATATTCATCTGGTTCTATTTAATTCGGGCAAACAGGTAGCGGCGGCTTGCGGGAGGCTCTGTCCCACCCGCCTGGTCATCATCACGTCCTGTTTTTGATGTTCTGCGCATGCGCAGAAGGCTCTGCGCTCACATTTGCGAACCAGTAGCGAAGGTAAGTGAATACCACCCCTGGAAAGGTCGTAAAATGGGACCAAGCTCATTTAACGACTGTCTCACTTAACAACAGGGAATTTTGAGCTCAATTGTGAAGATGTCGTGTCCCACTCCTCCGCTGACGGCCGGGTCAGGGAAATCCGAATCAGGCGTGCCTCTGCAGCTCTGCCAAAGTCCTAGCAAAGTCCTCAGAGACCAGGCAGGCAGGAGACCAGAAAGTGACTTCAGCAAGATATGTTTAGACTTGGCCTGACTCAGAGAATGCCAGAAAGCAGGTCCTTTATATAGGCCATGGGGTGTGGCTCCATGACTCAGCACTTATCCAGGCCTGCCCCTCCCTTCCTTCTGACGCCGCCGCCTATCAATTCTTCTGAAGAGAGGGTCACTCCAGTCTGCAGCTGTTGGCAATTGACCTCCCTCAGGCTCACATGCTGTGGAGGAGGGGGAGGGGTCTAGTTGCTCCGTTTGCCTGGGCATGGAGCCAGAGCTGGGGGCTGGAGATATTTCCTCCTCTTCAGCCTGTCTGGGCATGGAGCCAGGGCTGGGGCCGGGAGGCATACTAGGACATTCCTCCGTGTTCGGAAGCAGATAAGAAGGCCCCGGCTGTGGTGAGATTGGGTGAGACACAACAGAACATAAGTCAAGGAGTACCTCTAACATGAAATCTAGCTTGTTTTTTTCTGTAAATTTCTGCTGGAAAGCACCGCTATTGGAAATTAAGTGATCTATGGCAAGCAAGGAGGAAAAATAATTTTAAAGTTTCGCGGTAAAATAACCTACAAACAAGAGGGCAAAATCAACCAAGGCTGGAATTGAAACCAATCAAGCCTGAGTATTAAAAATCAAAATCAAAAATCAAACGCAATTGTATTGCATTTGGTACATACAGGAACTTGAGTCGCTCTCTTTTTTCTCATCTCTTTGGTCAAAGCTCTTCTGGATGTTCGTTTTTCCTTGCTTAACTGCTTCTTTAGACAACTTATATAAGAGATCAGAATGGTCCCCTATTAAAATAAAACAAATACAATCAATTTTAAAAAACAGGATAAAACGTATCTTAAAATAGGGCAACGTAAATCCCCACGTAAGGCGATGGTGTTGTGTGGCTTGTTTTATTTTTCAATTATTGTAAGGAGAAAAAAAAAACCTGCGTCATAGCTGAAATTTAATAAAAGCAGAGCCTCTAAATCAGGACTGCGTTCTTTTTTCCCCCCCCCAGACTGAAGAACTCATCCAAACCTCTAAATGGAGCCAGGACCAAATATCTATTTGATTTCCATAGAATTTAAATTAAATTGAGATGCAATTAATTAAGCAGAGCTCATAAAATTATAGCTTGTAGTGTCAGCCTGTTGGCACTGCCATCCATTTACTTCCAGTTTTCAGCCAAAATGCTGAAAGTGGAGTGTTGGCTTCTTAACAACTGATGCCAAAAAAAAAAAAAAAAGTTGAAAATCTAGGTCTGGTCACGAAGACCTGTTTTATGACCATCACAACTTATGACCATTATGGTCCAGATGCATTACCATCATAACTCAGGGACTACCTGTACCTACTTAAGACTGCCTATAGCAGGAGTGGGGTGGAATTCTGAGCCAGAATTCTGGGAGTTGAAGTCCACAGGTCATAAAGGGGACACAGTTCCCCACTCCTGCATAGTAGTATGGAGTTATCTTTACCTCATGGCTATTCCTTTCAGTCTTTTTTCCTTTAAGTACTGAGGAACTATGTCAGGACGTGTGGGTGTGTTTCTGGGCATCTTTCAAGTCATTCCCCTCTTGTCTTCACCCCCTCTTAATTTCATTTATGGCTTCAATTAAATTTGAAGTTTCATCAAAAATTCTGTTTAATAAATACTGTGAGCGCCTTTGGGCACTCAATCAACAATATAGATAAAGGTCTAGCAGATGAATAAATACATTTATAAACTCTGGAGCTGAAGAGTATGATCTGTTTTTCCTTTCCTAGAATTCGACATGTTCTTTGTTTTCCACAAATTGGTTGCTAGGTATTAATGTGTGATTACCTATTTCTTTACTACTTATGACCTGTTTTATAGCAAAGATTGCATTTCATGTTTTTTTAATACGATCCACGGTAGTTAATCCCATGCAGCATACACAACCCCACCACCTTAATTTTATATCCATACTGCACATTTGTTTAATCTTTCTATTTTAGCTTCCAGTTTCTGTAATGGTTTGTACTGTACAATTTCATTTATTACTGTTAATAAGACTCTGATGGTTTTGCCTTTAATTTATTCAAGAAGGACTCATCAGCTTCAACAGAAACCAGAAAGGGAAAAGTACAGAAACAGGAAGTGGACTTTAATATTTATCATTTGGGAGAGTTTCCAGTTTACCTGAAATGGTCTTGCAACATTGAGGCAGAGGCTAATCTCAAACTTTTACTGCATTTAAGATTTGTATTCAGGTCCATGATTCTTTGAATGCACATGTTTCCATTAGAGCATTGACTATACTGACATGTTCAGTCATTTTTACTGCCTGTTAATATTTAATATTTAATATTAATGAGCTTTGCTGGCTGGGGGATTCTGGGAGTTGAAGTCCTCCAGGCTTAACATTGCCAAGGTTGGAGACCCCTGGTCTAAAGTACAAACATTCCTAGAGTTACAAAATAAAAACCACACACACACACGAATGATTTACCAGAAAGAGTTTTGTGGATGCCGTTTGCAGGCTGCTTCCTTAGAACTCTTTTAAACTGGGTTATTCCTAAAATGACATTTCTTATCTTGGTCCACAGGAAGTAGCCACTCCTATTGCTCGACGGCCAACTGCTTTCCAAAACAGCCTGCAACGACATCAAAGGGATGTTAATCATGCATTTCTGAGGATCTTGGCAAAGATTAGCTCCTGTTCTGAAAGTTTTATCTTGTCAACACTGTAAGCCGCTCAGAGTTACTCTGTGCCTAGATGGCCAACCCATAAATAAACAAATAAAATGTTTTTTTAGTATATTTATATATAGCTGTTATGTCAGGGGTAGTCAACCTTTTTATACCTACCGCCCACTTTTGTATCTCTGTTAGTAGTAAAATTTTCTAACCGCCCACCGGTTCCACAGTAATGCGCCGTGTATCGTCTGCGCGTGCCTTTCGCGCATCGTGGATTGGGTTCGGGGGCGTGGGGGGTGCCGTGTACCAGCTCTGCTTGTCTGTTATAGCTGGGTGGTGTGGGGGGAGATGCGTGAGCTATTCTGGGACGAGGCTCTTTTGTTTGCGGTCGCACTATAGCGCCATTTAGTTTCACTACGTAACGTGAATTAAACTTATGTGCGGGCAATACAAACAGTCTATTTTCAGAAATTTAAATTGTCACAGGGAATTTTATGAAAATCTAATGAAAACGTTTTTAAATAATGCTATTTAAAATAATTTTTTGAATATTTTTTTTTGAAAAAATTAAAAAAAAGGAAAGTGCTTCAGTATCGGACAAAACCCCTACCGCCTACCATGAAAGCTGGAACGCCCACTAGTGGGCAGTAGGGACCAGGTTTACTACCACTGTCTTAAGTCTATTTGTACGTTGGCCAGAGTTGCTGTATAAGGGAGATGGAATTTTTAAAAATATGATATATAAATAAATATGGATAAGCCCATGTGGAATACGGAAAGGATGCTGAGCTGGCTTGGAAAACAAGGGCTAATCAAAGACAGGGGAGCTGGTATTTCCATCTTATCTGATGCCCGACGTTCAATTTACCTTGTTGTAGTAACCATAGGTAATGGCATTTGGATCAATGCCAGCTTTCTTCATCTCAAAAAGGACTTTCACGGCTAAGACAGGCTGACCATATTGCCCGCAGAGCTGCATCAAGACCCGGTAGCATACCTGACCAAAAGAAAAAGAGAGAGAGAAGAGAGAGAATGATAGAGGAGAGAGAGGGGGGAGACACATAGAGAGAGATAGAGAGAGATAGAGAGAGATGGATGGTGTTTATTTTTTCACTCTTGGAAAGCTAACCCACCTGTCAACGGCCCCACCTGCAAGAAAGCCTGTCCCTTTACCTCATCGGGTGGCTCAATCTTTTTTGTGTGCATCTTGCGCAAGACATCGTAGGCCGTCCTCAGGGCCCTCACTTTGGAATGGCAAACGCGGACGTAAGCAGGCAGGCAGATGAACCACAGGCCATAGCAATGGCGCAGCAAACACCTGGACCACATCTGGGGGATGGAGGAGTATCTCTTGGCTATCTTGTGCGCAGACTTGATTTCCTGCAGAAAGGCAGAAAGGAAAAGGTTAATCCAGTGGGGAAATCCATTTTTTTTTACTACCGGTTCTGTGGACGTGGCTTGGTGGGTGTGGTGTGGCTTGGTGGGTGTGGCTTGGTGGGTATGGCAGGGGAAGGATACTGCAAAATCCCCATTCCTGAGGCAAAATTTCTATTCCCACTGTTCAGTCCCCTCCCGGCCTCAGCCACGCGAGCTGGCTAAACGAGCCAGTAATTCAGTTCACAGCTGCTACCAGTCCTGGCAGGGAATCTGCAGCTGCCTGCCAAAGTCTCCCTTTTAACTTGGGGTTGCCAGGCAACCAGGAAGTCAGCAGTCCAGGCCGAATGTTCAGCTCACTTCTCCGAGTCAAAGAGTTCAGCTCAATTTTTGCTCGTCACGGAGCAGCAGAGCAGCCAGCCAGCTTTTATACTCTGTGGAGTGTGGCTCCGTGACTCAGCACTTCCTAGGCCTGCCCCACCCCTGCTTCTGTTGTTCCCGCCTCTCCTGCCTACGAAACCTAGGGTCTAGCCAGGCCTGATTGCCATCAGCCAGGTCTGGAGGCGTGACCTGGGGGGGGAAAGAGTCAGGGGACTGAGGCCTCGTTATCTCCTCCACCTGGCCTGCCTCTGGCTCCTGGAGCTGAGCCAGGGAAGCCGGTACTCCTGAGGTAAGTCCTGATGGCCCTTCCTCCTCACTTTCTGGCAGGGGGCCTGGCTCGGGGGGTCCAGACACAACACCCACCCCACTCCGGGGCCAGCCAGAGGTGGTATTTGCCGGTGCTCTGAACTACTCAAAATTTCCACTACCAGTTCTCCAGAACTTGTCAGAACCTGCTGGATTTCACCCTTGGATTAATCATAGCTCCAGCACCACGGTTATTGTGAATAGTGGACCAAATACTGAGATCTCCCATTTCCCAAAATATTGGGAAATGAGAGATTAGATTCTAATACCAAGTGAGGAAGGAAGGTCCTGGCTTCTCTTCAAAATCCACCAGAAACCTTCAACCTTTGCTTGTGTCACTGAGAGGCAGAGAGCTTCTACTACATGATGCCAGGATTAGGTCTTGCAACACCTCAGATACACCTCATTTTAACATCCAATTTATCAATTTCATTCTTTTGCCATTATTACCATATCATTCTTAATATTCTTTTGCTTTGCCACTGTTCTATCATTCTAATACAGTATACACATTAATCCCACCCTTTGTTCTAAAATTAGCTTTTTAAAAGTAACACTTTATTCCTTAGCGTACTTCGTTTGCCACTAAAGTTTAATAAATTTATCCTAAGAATCATAGTTTTGGAATCTGGCCTTACAAATTTTGCTTGTTTATCTATCGTATTTATATGGCTGCTCACTAAAAGCAACTCTGGGCAGCATACAACAAGTATTTGCTATTTGAATCTTGGTCAACAAGACCTAAAAAAAATATAAAGAAATAGATAATTCAAAGTTGAAATTAAAAGGAGAGGAATATCTTAATTGCTATGCAAATGATGAAGTATTAATTAGAAATCATAAAACTCCACATGGCAGTTGATGAAATGAATTAAAGATACTGGTTGCTTTTCCAGACATAAAATCAACAAAGATAACACAAAAACTTAATTTCCAAAGAAAAAAAATTGTGAAAAAAGAGCCTGATATAACAAAAGATCCAGTGAAATGTTTAGGATTTTACTTGATGGGATACAATAAAGACATACCGTATATACTCGAGTATAAGCCGAGTTTTTCAGCACGTTTTTTGTGCTGAAAAACGTCCCCTCGGCTTATACTCGGGTCTATACGGCTTATACTCGAGTTTTTTTTAAGCCCTCGACATACTCGAGTATATCGGCTTATACTCGAGTTTTTTTTTTTTTCACATTTTACCGGACGGAAGCCCTGCCGGTGCAGTGAGAGGGCGGGCGGGAGCCAGCCTTCTCAGCTGAGGGAGGGAGGGTTTCCCCAACCGGTAGGTGCCTCATTTCCCACCCTCGGCTTATACTCGAGTCCCCAGTTTACCCCAGTTTTTGGGGTAAAATTGGGGACCTCGGCTTATACTCGAATCGGCTTATATTCGAGTATATACGGTATTTTAAAACAATTGTAGCAAATTATGGAAGGAAATAAAAGAAGACATTGAAAGATGGAAAAGCTTAACATTTCCTGGCTAAGATTTACAGCAGGAAATAAAAATAAATGTATTACCTGAGATGAACTTATTACAAATGGCACCAATTCAAATCGCAGATTAAAACAAGTTGCAGAATTGGCAAAGAACAATTAATAGATTGATATGGCATGGGGGGGGGGGGAAGAGTAAGATTCAAAATTTTGCAAGTCATAGAAGGGAGAAGGGCAAAACTAGTTTTTCCCAATTTCAGATTATATTATAAAGTATGCCATTTATCATGATGCCCGAATGAATAAAAATTCCTATTCGTAGAAGATCAACTACAGAAAGAGCAAATTTCACAGATATTGATGATATAAAGGAACAAAGAAGACAATGATCTGAAGTGACATAAAGAGAAAACTCCTTAAAGGCAAGGATAAATCCCAGTATTTTACTATTAGCATTAATGTCAAATACTTCTGATTTCAAAGGCAACGATGGCAAGAGAGATCTGATGACATTTGTCGACATGATACAACTCAAGAAATAGACTAAAGGCACAACAGGAATTGCAAAATAAAAGAAGGAATCTACGGTGGCTAATATATTTGCAACCAGAAAAGTAAAAATTGATTCTAGACCCTGAGAGAGATGAAATACTTATACAGGATTTAAATTATTCACTAGTACGTATATACAAATAAATTTTGGGGCAGACTGTTTCAAGAGAAATGCTTGTATTTGCCACTATAATATAACCTATAAAAGAAAAAAAACACACCTCTGTCTTAATATTATCCAGATCAGATTTTGTGTTCTTGCTATGGGATAGCTTGCCTAGATAAAACATCGTAAAGGAATTAAATTCAGAGGTGGGTTTCAGCAGATTCTGATCAGTTCTGGAGAACCAGTAGCGGAAATTTTGAGTAGTTCGGAGAACCGGTAGTAAAAATTCTGCCTGGCCCTGCCCCCATCTATTCTCTGCCTCCTGAGTCCCAGCTGATCGGGAGGAAATGGGGATTTTGCAGTAACCTTCCCCTAGAATGGGGTGAAAATGGAGATTTTACAGTATCTTTCCACTGCCACGCCCACCAAGCCACAAAAATTTTGAAACCCACCACTGATTAAATTACATTTACAAATTTCTTCAAGGAGTTTATCTAGACAAGCTAACCCAGCAGCAATCCCATGAGATTTTATGGGCGTCTAGTTTGTTATTTCTATTTTCACCTATGTTAACTCTGCATTATACCACAGGTGTACAAATTACCTGTTTTGTTCTTCTGAAGACTGGCAAAGGACTGTTTGGGCTGCTGACTTTCGAAGACAATTTGCTGTTTTGTATTGTCAGAAGTCCTGCTGGCTGCTCAAATAAATTTTGCTTTAGTACCGGAAATCCATTGTAGCTGAAAAAAAGTAAGGCATACTTTTATTTACTTGTATTCCACAAACCCCTGAAGGCTCTTTCGTACTTTGCCATTAAGGTAGAACATCTGGAGCATGTCTAAAATGCTTATTCCCTGAGCGGACCATATTTTATTTCATCTATTGCAGGAGACTACAAAATTCTTGAGATGGGCTGCTACTTACAGTAACGGCCAAAATTGTGGAAATCTTTTGGGGAAAGTGCATTTTTGAGGTTTGATGGCTAATCACACAAATTTTTGGGGGGAGTTTCAAGATAATCCTATTCCACTGCTGGAATGACCTGGGAATAGCCCAGACCTTAACCTGATTGAAAATCAATGGAGCCAATTAAAGAAACCTGTTAGTCAGAAGCGACCCAGCAATAAAAACCAGTTAATAGAAGCCATCATTCAATCTTGGTTTCACATAACAGCAGCAGAACTAAAAGACTTGGTTCACTCCATGGGAAGACATTATAAGGCCCTAATTCATGCTAAAGGATACCCAACTAAGTATTAACTGACCTGGTGATAATTTTTGTGTACCTCATTTTTTCTATGGCAATCGTTTTTGTATATCTCGTTTTTTTCTACGTGTTTCACTTTTCTTCTATATACAGTAAGTGCTATTCTAATAGCAAATCCTTCATAAAAGTTACTGCATTACATTCTTGATTAAATTAACTTTCCATTGATATATAATTTTAGGCTACTACTCCCCCAAAAAGTGGTGTTATTAGCTAGTTTTAGAAAATACACTTTTCCCAAAAGGTTTCCACAATTTTGGTCACTGTTGTAGTTGTTACTTTTTTTTTTTTTTACTAATGTACTATTTTTAAAATGTACATTTCGTTCATACGTTATGCAAGAGACATTTTCTCTTGGAAAGAAAGGCTTCCAAATTCTGAAATCCAGAAGTTTGTATTGACATCACTTTCTTGGGCTGCTGAACATCAACCACTGATAAGCCCACTGCTGTTATCTCTTGACAGTTGCTCCCCAAAGTCTTAGTAAGAAACTATTCTCTGTCACCTGATTATAACAGAATAACCGAGCTGGAAGGGACCTTGGAGGTCTTCTGATCCAACCTTCTTGCTCAAGCGTGAGACCCTATATACTATTCTAGACAAATGGTTGTCCAATCTCTTCTTAAAAATCTCCCTGATGCAACACCCACAGCTTCTGGAGGTAAGCTGTGTCAATTGTTCTGGTTAATTCAGTGGTAGTCAACCTGGTCCCTACCGCCCACTAGTGGGCGTTCCAGCTTTCATGGTGGGCGGTAGGGGTTTTGTCCGATACTGAAGCACTTTACTTTTTTTTAATTTAATTGACTTTTTTAAAAAAATTTATAGCATTATTTTAAAACATTTTCATTAGGTTTTCATAAAATTCCCCGTGACAATTTAAATTCGGAAAATATACTATTTGTATTGCCCGCGCATGTTTAGTTCACGTTACGTAAGTGAAACTAAATGGTGCTATAGTGCGACCGCAAACAAAAGAGCCTCGTCCCAGAATAGTTTGCGCATCTCCCCCCACACCACCCAGCTGTAACAGACAAGCAGAGCTGGTACCCAGCGCCCCCCCACAAACCCAGTCCACGATGTGCGAGAGGCATGAGCAGATGACAATACACGGCGCATTACTGTGGAACCGGTGGGTGGTTAGAAAATTTTACTACTGAGATACAAAAGTGGGGGGTAGGTATAAAAAGGTTGACTACCCCGGGTTAATTGTTCTCACTATGAGGAAATTTCTCCTTAGTGCTAGGTTGGATCTCTCTTTAACGATCTTCCTCCTTTCCCCTCTTATCTTGTCCTCAGGTGCTTTGGAGAATAAATCTTTTTTCTCTTTGACAGACCCTCAAGTACTTTTCTCTTTGACAGACCCTCAAGTACTGGAAGCCTGCTATCATATCACCCTTAGTTCTTCTCTTTGTTAGACTAGACACACCTAGTTCCCTCAATCCTTCATCATGTTTTAGCCTCCAGAACCCCTATCGTCTTTGTTGGTTTTCCCTGCACACTTCCTAGGGCAGTATTGGCGAAACTTTTCGGCACCAAGTGCCGAAATGGGAGAGAGAGCACACGTGTGGGGGAGCACCGGAAACCGGAAGAGCAGCTCCCTGGCACGCATGTGCACGCTGGGAAGCTAAGCTTCCAGTTTCCAGGCGCACATGCACGCCGGTCACCTGGTCTTCCGGTTTCTGGCGCGCATGCAAAGACCAGCTGGTTTGCGCGCATGTACACGCCGGAAACTGTAAGCTCAACTTCCCAGTGCGCACATGCGCACCGGGGAGCTGCTCTTCCAGTTTCCAGCGCTCCCACATGCGCAAACACCAGCTGGCCGGCGCGCATGTGCATTCCAGAACCCAGAAGAGCAACGGGTGACGGCTGGCATGCCCGGAGAGATGGGGACCACTGGAAACTGAAAGACTAGCTTCCTGGCACGTATGTGCATGCCGAAAAACTAAGCTTTCGGTTTCCTGGTGCACATGCGTGCTGATCACCTGGTCTTCCGGTTTCTGGCGCGCATGCACGTGCAAAGACCAACTGGCCGGCACGCATGTGCCTGCCGGAAACTGTAAGCTCAACTTCCCGGTGTGCACATGTGCGCTAGGGAGCTGCTCTTCCAGTTTCCAACACTCCCACACGTGCAAACACCAGCTGGCTGGTACACAAGCATGTGCCGGAAACTGTATGCTCAGCTTCCTGGCGTGCACATGCGTGCCAGGGAGCTGCTCTTCCTGTTTCCAGCACTCCCACATGCACGAACACCAGCTGGCTGGCGCGCACGTGCATGCCAGAACCCAGAAGTTCGCCATCATTGTCCTAGGGTCTCAGCATCTTTTTTGTATTATAAAGTGGATTTGACACCAATCGATGCCCACCATTAGTGAGCTAGAGCAGGGTCTCCAACCTTTACTTTACAAACTTTACAAACTTTACAAAGTTGACTTTGTAAAAATATACAAATAGAATGAGACTATTGCCTTATACACTGTAAGCCGCCCTGAGTCTTCGAAGAAGGGCGGGGTATAAATGTAAACAAAACAAAAAACAAAACAAACAAAACCTTGGCAACTTTAAGCCTGACGGACTTCAACCCCCAGAATTCCCCAGCCACCTGGCTGGGGAATTCTGGGAGTTGAAGTCTGTCAGGCTAAAAGTTGCCAAGGTTGGAGATCCCTGAGCTAGAGAACCGATACCAGTGACAATCAAAAGACATGGCAGATAGACGCAGAAGACACACACACTGAGGCGTTGAGGTTTCTCCATGTCATTGCTCAAAATTAGTTGCTGTTCAGGAAACTGTACACTTACTTAAATTTCAGTATTTAAGCAGGATGGTTTTTTGTTGTTGTTAATTTTATTTTCATGTGCTATTCAGTTAGACTGACAACTTCGTTAGTATTGACCACATTTAAGAACGCAGTTTATAAAGCCTATTTAGTTTTTAGCGAACTAGCAGAAACAACAGCCCATGTAAATCGATACTAAACCGTAGATTTGTTTGGTGGAGAAAATTAGATGATGGACGAAAATGGAGTCTCAGAACGGGTGAAAAAGAACAGAAAAAAAAATATTGTCTGGGACATCGAGTAATTAAATTCATTACATGCGTTTTATCTTAATTGGTCCGAGAGACTCTTTAAACTGTTGCTGAAGTACAATGAAAAGCTTGCTGGAGCTCAAGTAAAAAAATATCTGTTAGAAAGGCTATGCGCTGAAATTTTAAATCTCTTTCAAAATGAAGCTCAGTATAGAATATTCTGCAGTCATTCAGTCGGGAACGACTAGCACATATGTGTGAGGGGAACCTTTACCTTTTTATATGACTGCATATAAAGGGAGGAACACCCTTTGAATGGTGTGGGAGTAGGCATGGATTTCCAGAGGAAAAATTGCAATTTTTCCAGAGGAAAAATTACAGGAACCATCTGATCATTGTTCATTGAGACTGCTCGCTGCCAACCTCGAAAGCTGATATTCTAAATAGGAGCCTTTTCTACGTGCATTTGAACACGAGAGAAATATCCATAGTACTAAATCCATGCATAACTAAAATGTGCCCAATTAAACCCACTGAAATGATTGCAATCAAGACGAAAACCAGCGCTAATTAAAATCGCTCAGCTGTAAAAAGCTGAAGGAATGTTTTCTGCCAAGAAGGCTCCACACCCATTTGCACCACTCAGGTGACCCTAAGGACACAGATGGCCTCAATGACCCTCTAAAAGGATGCAAATGACCAGCTGTCTGCAAGGTGTATCAATCCTTCCTTTCCCCACCATCCAGTCAGAGCTGAAGAAGCTTCTTGGATGGGAAGCGAAACGTCTTCAAGGAAAAACCACAAAAGTCCAGTTGCCTCCTGAAAAAGCACCATTGGGGCAGCCATGACTTGGATGACTGAGAACCTCTACAGACTTGTAGCTGTGCACTTTGGGAGGAACACCCTTGGAATGGTACGGGAGGAGGAATGGATTTCCAGAGGAAAAAAACTGCAGACTACAGGAACCATTTGCACCACTCAGGTGACCCTGAGGCCACAGACAAACCTCCAGGTGGCCTCAATGACCCTCTAAAAGGATGCAAATGATCAGAAGTCTGCAAGGCGTATGAATCCTTCCATTCCCCACCATCCAGTCAGAGCTGAAGAAGCTTCTTGGATGAGAAGCGAAATGTCTTCAAAGAAAAACCAGAAAGTCCAGTTGCCTCTTGAAAAAAGCACCTTTGGGATTTCACCCAGGATTACCTGTACTGGTATGGGAGTTCTTCTCCGTTGGGCAGATGAGGGATCTCTGGGGGTGTTACGAAGACGGTGTGCTCGCTCTTGTGGGACTCATCGAGTTCTATAAGCCGCGTGTCGCCGGTCTTGTCTATATCCAACTGTCCGAAATGGATAAAAAATGTTATTATATTCCTTGCCAGGGAAGTTAGGAACCATTCATGCCATGAGCTTTTGCAAACAGTTGCCAGGTTGCAGATTAAGGGATCACAGTTAAAAACCTCTATTAAAAACTGCTTTGTTTTTGATTTGTTGGTATTATTTGTAATTCTACCAATCTCGCAGAAAGAGGGGATAATTTTCTTTCTCGCACTCTTTTCTGACTGGACTCCCTCAGGTTGTTTTCAACACGTTGCTTTCAAAAGATACCTGCCCTGTGAAGAGATTGCTTTCATGCAGTGTTTCTCAACCTTGGCAACTTTTAAGATGTGTGGACTTCAACTACCCAGAACTCCCCAGCCAGCACGCAGAAGTCTACATGCTTTCAAAGTTGTTAAGTTTGAGAAAACACAGGCTTTCGTATAATGGTCTCATGCCTGGACATTGCACACCAAAACAACTACCCTGTTTCCCCCAAAATAAGACATCCCCTGATAATAAGCCCAAGCGGGCTTTTGAGCGCATGGCAATAAGGCCAAGCGCTTATTTCAGGGTTCAAAAAAAATATAAGACAGGATCTTGTTTTCGGGGAAACACGGTAGACAAAAGGATAGTTTTTCCACCCCACCCCCCATGCTATCTCTCTGCTAAATAAGTAATTCCCACAACACTGTCAAACTATTATTCTCCTCATCTTTCCTACTACCTATCTCCTTTCTACTTTTGACTATAACTTTGTTGCGTGTATCTTTATGATATACACTATATTATTTTATTTAGTTTCCTAGTATGATTTATATTGATTGCTTATTTAGTACCCTATGACTGTCATTAAGTGTTCTATCTTATGATTTATGATGGATGTATTTTTATGATACTATGATCATGATTTATCACTTAGCTTTTATGTACACTGAGAGCTTATGGACCGGAGACAAATTCCTTGTGTGGCCAATAAAGAATTCTACTCTACTCCACTCCACTCTTTTCCTATTCCTGTTCCTGTTCTATTCTATTCAAGTAAGGTACTAATGCCACTCTATAAAGCCTTAGTAAGACCACACTTGGAATACTGCATCCAGTTTTGGTCACCACACTATAAAAAAGATGTTGAGACTTACAAAAAGTGTAAAGAAGAGCAACCAGGATAATTAGGGGACCGGAGACTAAAACGTATGATGAACGGTTGCAGGAACTGGGCATGGCTGGTCTAGTGAAGAGAAGGACCAGGGACACAGGATAGCGGGGTTCCAAAGTTTGAGTGGCTGCCCCAGAGAGGAGGGGGTCAAACTATTTTCCAAGGCACTTGAAGGCCAGACAAGGAATAATGGATGGAAACTGAACAAGGAGAGATTTAACCTGTAAAGGAGACATTTCCTGACAGTGAGAACAATCAACCAGTGGAACAGAAGTTGCCTTCAGAAGCTGTGGGAGCTTCATCCCTGGAAGCTTTCAAGAAGAGACTGGACTGCCATTTGTCTGAAATGGTGTAGGGTCTCCTGCTTGAGAGGCGGGTTGGACTAGATGACCTACAAGGTCCCTTCCAACTCTGTTAATCTGTTATTCTATTCTCCTGCAAACATTTTTGTAATTGTTCAGCCTCTTTGCAGAGACAATGTGAAGTTACTAATTTTTGGGGGGATTTAGGTATTAATTTAAATCAACAAGCTTGCTTAGATGTGTTTAACAACATTATGCAAGAAATTCTACGTGCCACTTTCTTAAAGGCATTTCCCCCCCCACCCCCGCCCCAGGATCCTATGTCAGTGAGTCTCAACAGAAAACATGTTTTCCTGCCAGCCAAAGAGCTTGTCATGGCACCTGGGGGAGCAGGGCCTCTGTCTACAGCATGCAGGAAATGTGCTTAATTTTCATAGTTGCTATGTTCATTCCTCTCAGGTGCCTGAGGAGTAGTTTTCATATTTGCAACCGTTAGCCCAAGGGGATTCTTGCAAAAATAAACGTTACTGTCCTCAAAAGGCTTCCGCAGCGCACAGAAATCTCAAAATTACCGTCTTCAAAAGGCTTCCACGGCGCACAATGAGACTGAGAGCAAGCCATGAACATGTTAATGACTTGGACAGATTATAAAATCTATCTGAAGCAAAACGGTGCTGAGAATAAACCTCATTACTGAAACACATTATAAATGCAAGCTATACTGAAGCTATGGCATCTCACACCTCATTATTCTATTTCTTTTTCAACGGCCCAATGGAAAATACCACATCAATCAAAAGTGGACTGTTACTATTTGAACAAGAATGGCCTTTGGGTCAAGATCACACAGAAAAGGGAAAATGGGAAAGCAAAATAATATAATAGAAGAAACCAAAGAAAAATTTGAATTGTTCTGAAGTTGGTTAACCTTCTCATCCAGGAATAAAAGTCCTGGTAGGACAAGACCCTTGATGGAGAATTAAAGAAGACCTGGACTCTACACTGAAGAAGAGATTGACCTCAGTGGTCTAAATCAGGGGACTCTAATCTTGGCAACTTTAAGACTCGTGGACTTCAACTCCCAGAATTCCTTTGCTGGCTGAGGAATCCTGGGAGTTGAAATCCACGAGTCTTAAAGTTGCCAAGGTTGGAGACCCCTGGTCTAAATAATCCCATCCAAAGGTATGTTTCTATGATTTATCATGAAGGTGATCTATGATTGGAACAGAGAGGTGGTAAACAGAGAATCCTTTGTCATCTTGAGCTACAAGTGGGCTGTTTGGTTCCACATACGGTTTGCTGACATTCTTTATCCAAAAGATAACTCTCCCCAAGTGAAGACATTTAGGTAACATCACCAGATATGATCCAGTTTTGGTCACCACATTACAGAAAAAATGTTGAGACTTTGGGAAAAAATGCAAAGAAGAGCAATTATGCAAAGAATGCAAAGAAGAGCAACTTCTTGAGAATGCAAAGAATGCAAAGAGCAGCTAAGATGATCAAGGGCCTAGAGACAAAAACATATGAAGAACGGGTTGCAGGAATTGGGTATGGCTAGTCTAGAGAAAAGAAGGACTAGCGGGGGGGACATGATAGCAGTATTCCAATAGTTGAAGGGCTGCCACAAAGAGGAGGGGGATCAAATTACTCTCCAAAGCACCAGAAGGCAGGCCAAGAAACAATGGATGGAAACTAATCAAGGAGAGAAGCTACTTGGAATTAAGGAGAAACTTCCTAACAGTGAGGACAATTAACCAGTGGAACAGATGTTGCCTCCAGAAGTTGTAGATGCTTCATCACTGGAAGCTTTTAAGAAAAGACTGGACAGCCACTTGTCTGAAACGTACAGGGTCTTCTGCTTGAGCATGGGGTTGGACTAGAAGACCTCCAAGGTCCCTTCTAGCTCTATTCTGATCGATTGCTCCGTGGTTAGTGACAGGTAAAGAATTTCCACCTTCCATAAAGACAGCTGAAGAGAACACCTCTAATAGATTGTGATCCTGGCAGGAGAGTTATGCAATGTGACTTATTTGTTAATGCAATCTTTGAAGGATGATTTCCAAAGCTGCTTTTGTAAGGCAAGCTCACTTTATAGGCAACACACAACAATTAATCCCCAGTCACTTTCTGTTCTTAGGTTACACTTGAGGGACTCTGGCCATATCTAGTCTGTCACTCTTTTCCTGGACGAAAAAGAAGAAAAACATAAGGTTCTTGTGTCTACCAAACGGAGAGCGATTGTGATAACACACACACAATCCATATGAAATTTCTCCCTCTCAGAGTGACATATAACACAGACTTCAGAGGATAATTAGAACTGCAGAAAAAACAATGGCTACCAACCTGCCTTCCATTGAGGACCTGTATACTGCACGAATCAAGAAGAGGGCCGTGAAAATATTTACAGACCCCTCACATCCAGGACAAAAACTGCTTCAACTCCTACCCTCAAAACGATGCTATAGAGCACTGGACACCAGAAAAACTAGACACAAGGACATTTTTTCCCCAAACGCCATCACTCTGCTAAACAAATAATTCCCTCAACACTGTCAAACTATTAACTAAGTCTGCACTATTAATCTTCTCATCATTCCCATCACCCATCTCCTTCCACTTATGACTGTATGACTGTAACCTTGTTGCTGGTATCCTTAAGATTTATATTGATATTATTTCCTGATTGCTTATTTGTACCCTATGACTATCATTAAGTGTTGTACCTTATGATTCTTGACAAACGTATCTTTTCTTTTATGTACACTGAGAGCGTATGCACCAAAGACAAATTCCTTGTGTGTCCAATCACACTTGGCCAATTAAAAAATGCTATGCTATGCTATGTTATGCTATTCTATAATGTGTTGAAGCAAAACAACAATAGAGTGTTTTGCTGATGTTGTACTTTAGGAATAAACTTTATCCTTTCAATTTGTACTTTAAAGAAGCCGGAGGCTAAATAAAATAAGTAATATTTTAAAGTTAATACTTTGAAAACATGGTGTGGCATAAGATTCCATAGACAAAATCCTTCCTTGTAAGCCTATTGGTATTACAGCCTACAAATTATCCTTGTTTAGCCCTTGTTTAGTGACTATCTCATTTAGTGACCATTTGCAGTTGCTTCAACAGTGATGAAAAAGCAAGTTTGTGGCCAAACTGCGTATCTACAACGTTCACAAATCCTGTAAGGCACAGGAAAGCTGAAGTAAGCAGCAGTGGTGGTTTCACTTAGTGACTGCTTCACTGAACAATCGAGTTGCCGATCCCAATTGTTGCTAGGCAAGGATTATCCTTATCGCTTATGAGAGTAAGAAAGAAAAGAATCAACTGCAGAGGAAGGTTAATGCGTAATGTCTCACTAAATTTAACATCTTGTCAGAAAAGCTGCGCCAAAGAAAGTGTGATCAAAAGAATCTCTGAAAAAGTCATTTCATAAGGAATTTCATTAAGGTGGCAGACTTTAGATCTAAATATGCATCCGAACTTCAGATGCAATATGCACACAAACATACCTTGGATAGACCAAGACAAACAAATATTTTGACAAGTACGAGGGAAGGGATGTGTAAGTCTCCCCTACTAAGAGTCGTGGTGGCCCAGTGATTAGATGCATATTGCGGGCTAATTCTGACTGCCGGCTGCCAACAGTTTGAATCTCACGGGCTCAAGATTGACTCAGCCTTCCATCCTTCCGAGGTGGGTAAAATGAGGACTCAGATTGTTGGGGGCCATAGGCTGACTCTGCAAACTGCTTAGAGAGGGCTGTAAATCACTATGAAGCAGTATATATAAGTCTAAGTGCTATTCTGTTCTATTCCTGTTCTGTTCTCTTCTATTCTACTGCCATGGTGCTGCAGTGGTTAGAATGCAGTATTGCATTCTATGGCCACTGCCAGGAGTTCGATCCTGACCATTCACATTTTATTTTGTCCCTCCTTTTGCATCCTTTTTTTAAGGATTCTATTTCACCATTTCTTCGCTGTTAAGTAACTTTTGTCCTACAGCAAGTTGTCCCACAGTGAGTCAGCCATGGCCAAATTGTCCCGTGGCGAGTTAGGCATGGCAAGTTGTCTTTCTCACGGATAGCCCCCTTCCATGGAACTTTAGCCCCTCTTCTGGTGGTGAGTTTTGCCCCAATACTTCTTTCATGGACCTTCTGGTGCATAGCTATGAAATGGGACTTCCACAAGATAAAGTAAGAGCAGCGATGGCGCAGTGGTTAGAGTGCAGTACTGCAGGCTGCCTGCAATTTGGCAGTTCAAATCTCACCAGGCTCAATGTAGCAACTGTAGCCAGTTAGAGGTGGGAGTCCTTCTATAATGTAGTGAGTGGCCAGAAGTCTTTGGAGCAACAAGTATAATCAAATAGGATGTGATACCCAAGCACACTTACTTTATTTACACAGTCATCAAAAAATGCAAGGCTTGCATCTTTATCACTAACAAAAGAGCATTCTTCAATGAAGCGAATGAACATCTGGGTCTTAGTCATCATTGTATAAAACTTTTGATGTGAACGATCACGGCTTTTCAAGAATCCTGTAAGATTAAAAAAAAATGATGTTGTAGATCCCACTAGCAGAAAAACAAGGAGCAACTTATTCCACGAACAAAGGAAGAAATGAAATTAAATGCAACCAATTAATTCATACCCTCACTAAGCCATGTATATTTTGATCTATGTGTCTTTGTCTGTCTGGGTGTGTGTTATCTATGTTTTGTGTTATACAGCCACCCAGAGTCACTTATTTTGCAAGATGGGTGGCCATATAAATTTGATTGATTGATAGATTGATAGATAGATAGATAGATAGATAGATAGATAGATAGATAGATAGATAGATAGATAGACAGACAGACAGACAGACAGATATATATAAAACAGACAGGCAGACATAGGTAGGTAGGTAGATAGAGATGAGAGAGAGGAGAGAGGGGAGAGGAGAGAGAGGGAGAGAGAGAGAGAGAAACTGAGCGAAATATTTAAATATTGCCAAATTCACAATAACCCACTTTGGATACATGTTTCTAGTATACTAAATTGTAATTTGCAAATTGAGTATTAGGACTGAATCACGGACTGTTCCCTTCATTATCAGCATGTTAATCCTGATTGTTTTAAATCATGTTTTCTTGTTTCATTTATGGCTTGTTACTGTTAACATCACATCTGATGGTGGTTCTGTTTCAGTAAACTGGGATTTAACAATCCAGGAATTTATGGGGAAACCAGGGCACTGAACAGCTTCTTGTAGTTGGTTGACACCTGGAGTACATGTCAAATAAATAAATAAAGTAATTGATTGACTATCAATGGCCAGCAATAAATAAATAAATAAAGCAATAAATTCCTTTCATAAGGAACGTACTGGATGTTATTGGCATTTTCACACGTGAGATTTAAACCCATTTTGTTTTAATTAGGTTTCTAATGTCAATGAAACTTTGGCCAAAATGTTTGTGCGGTTCATTTTGAAAATTATCTCTGCACTATTCTAATAAGGAAAATGTTTCACTTTGTAATCTAAAAGTGATTTGGGTGGCGTTATTTATGTATTTATTTAAATTTATTGGCCAGCCAACTTCAGTGGACTCCGAGAAGCATAGAAAACTAGAGAAAACATAAAAACAACTAAAAACTCGATAGACATAGGATATTTAGTTCTGTCACGTACAATTAGGGGTGAAATGCTCCCGGTTCGGACCGGATTGCCCGATCCAGTAGCAATGGCGGTAGGTGGTTCGGAGAATCGGTAGCAAAAATCCCTGCCCCCACCCATGTCCAGCTGAGCCACACGATCATCAGAGGGTTTTTTTCTTTTAAAAGCATTTTTTCTTTGGCCATTAAAATGCTTTTAAATGTAAAAAAAAAAGCCTCTAATGATTGCGCGGCTCAGCTGGGATCGTCAGAGGAGTCTTTTAAAAGCATTTTTTCTACAACCTCTTCGACTGAAGAAAAATGCTTTTAAAAGGCTCCTCTGACGATCCCAGCTGAGTTGCCTGATCATCAGAGCCTTTTTTTAAAAAAAGACAAAAAAAATGCTTTTAAAAGAAATGAAAAGCCTCTGATGATCAGGCAATCCAGCTGGGATCGTCAGAGAAGCCTTTTAAAAGCTCTTCGGCCAAAGAGGTTGTAGAAAAATGCTTTTAAAAGTAAAAAAAAAAAAGTCATATTACCCCCCCACCAAGCCACAGAACCGGTAGTAACAAATTTCACATTTCACCCCAGCGTACAATTACCACTTAATACTAAAATTAACCAAAGTCATCAACTGGCAAATCATACATAAGACTTGGAGTGCCAAGATCAGAAGCAATTCAGAGATTTCAAAAGAAGCAATTTGATTTTTGCTGGATGCTTTCTTCACATTGGGGTGAGTGGTCAATAGAAAAGGGTGGGTGTGACTGGAAAATCCAAGCCCCACTCCCTTTTTGCGTATGTATAACACACAATATAAAGGGGCACCGTTTTGATCCACAACTGCTGATGCCACAGACCTCCACAAATGCCCCTAGCTCATGTTTTTTTTTTTATTTCAACCCAGCCTCTACATCAGTGTTTCTCAACCTGGGGGACTTTTAAGATTTGTGGATTTCAATTCCCAGAATTCCCCCAACTTACACGCTGCGAACACAACAGGCTCTGGCTTACCTTGCAGTTCAAAAAGAGAGCTTGCATCGGTTGCCGTTTCTGAAGGGGCTTGTGTAATAGGCCTCAGGTAGGACCGATAACCTTTTAGGATCGAAGCCATGAAAGTGAGAAATGCCTCTTGAATTTCTACATCTAACAGATGCAGCTTCGAGCCTGAATGAAAATCGTAGTCATTCATAGCCAGCTCCATTAAAGCATCATCTCGGGGTCTTTGCTGCACTGTGGATTAAAAAAAAAAAAAGAGAGTAGAAATGTCAAAACACGGTTATATTTATAGAATGACGGAGGGAGGGGCTTTGGAGGTCTTCTAGTCCAACCCCTTGCTCCAGCAGGAGACCCTATAACTATGATGATGAACCTATGGCATGCGTACCACAGGTGGCACGCGGAGCCTTCACTGCAGGCACGCGAGCCGTCGCCCAGCTCAGCTCCACCGTGCATGTGCATGCCACCTCCCGCCAGCCAGCTGACTTTCAGCTCTCTGCCACATATGCGGGAGACACGTGCGCATGTGTGGGAGTGTGTGTGTGTGTGTTGCACAGAGGCCAGAAAGAGGCCCATTTCTGGACTTCCAGAACATCCATTTTTTGCCCTCCCCAGGCTCCGGAGGGCCTCCGGAGGCCGTTTTCACCCTCTCAGAGGCTCAAGAAAAACCTCCGGAGCCTGGGGAGGACAAAAAAATGGGTGTTCCGGAGGTCCAGAAACGGGCCTCTTTCTGGCCTCTGGAGGGCATTCAGAGCCCGGGGGGGGGGGGCATTGTCGTCCTCCCAGAGGCTCGAAGAAAGTCTGGGGAGGGTTGCCATGGTGCAGAAGGCTGAGTAGGCCACGCCCACCCAGCAACCGGGCAGAGAACCAGTTGCTAAAATTTTTCCATGGGGGGAGCGGGTGACGGCGCGCACATGTGCAGGGAAGCAGGGCACATTGCATTATGGATGTGGACACGCACACGTGTCCGATTTCGGCACGCGAGGACAAAAAGATTATCCATGATTGCCCTATACCATTCTGGACAAATGGCTGTCCAATCTCTTTTTAAAAACCTCCAGTGACAAAACACCCACCATTTATTTACTTATTAAACTTATATTCCAGCCATCGTACTGTTACACAGCGACTCTGGGCAGCTTACAGCATAACAGAAATATAAAAAGATAATGTGCAACCATTAAAAATGAAGAAAGATTAAAGTAAAGATTAAATTATTAAAGATCCTTCGTATTGACCACAGTATTTCTTTCTCCTTTGCCAGGCTGATTTCGCTGCCAGGTTCATGGTCTGATCTGACTAGATACATTTTGCTAGCAGGGACAAACCCACATCTATCACAAGCCCAAACCTGCAGGACAATTGATTTGCACCAAGAAAGGTATAATTCAAAAGCAAAGAATGCTGCCCCCAGTGAGGTGGGGTTTAAATCTAATTCAGGCACAGTGTCAACTGTCCAACTAGCGGACCCAAAATAAGGAAACGCTCTCAGGTGCTTTGAATTCCCAAAAGTAAAACTTCAGTGGATACACCATTTTGGTACTGAAGAATCAAAACGAGCTCTGGGTTTCCCGGGCAAATGCTTCTTTAGTTAAACAATGGCTTCCCTTTCTCCCCACCCCTGGGTGATCACACTGTCCAATTATGAAACATCCTTTTGTTATGGGAACAGTCCGCCTCCTTCTCAAGCACCTGCAGTCGTGACCTTGAAGGTTGCCAGGTTCTCACGATCTGTGCACAACTTCTCAGCATTCCATTCCACCTTTCCCTCCCCCCTCCCCCGTTTATTGGCAAGTTGAATAGTGATAGGGTTTGAAAGAAGCAAAGTGGTTCTATCACGACACAGTCAACATCCAAGGTCCACGAGAACTTTCTAAAGAAGTCCGAAGCTTCTCAACCTTCTCAACTTTAAGATGAGTGGAATTCAACTCCTAGAATTCTGGGAGGTGAAGTCCAGCCATCTAAGAGTTGGCAAGGCTAAGAAACATTGCTCTGAGGATTTAAATAAAAGAAGGGTGTTTGGTTTTTTTAAACCTCGCCCAGGGTTTCAAAGGAAGTGATACATTAGGCAAAGGAAGTGCTGGGTCCCGCAGTGCTACTTCCCCAAAGCACAAATTTCCCTCTGTATAACCTGAATCTAATTTCCCTCTCCTCCTACTTGATATGAAAAAGGGTTTCACTATCATAGTGTACCACAACCACAATCAGAGAGGCTCTTCTGGGCCCTCGTCCACTTACACGCTGCCAGCTGCTGATACAAGTGATTTAAAGTGCTCATCAGTTTCTTACAAGACTTCTTCGGCAAGATCTTCCATGCGATCGTTCGCTTATCTCCTGGCCTGGAATCCAAAGGGAAATGTTAAGGATTAAGAGCGGCAGAGGTGCAGCCGTTAGAGTGCAGTACTGCAGGCAACTTCTGTTGACTGCCCCGGCTGCCAACAGTTGACTCAGCCTTCCATCCTTCCGAGGTCGGTAAAATGAAGAGCCAGATTGTTGGGAGCAAGAGGCTGACTCTGGAAACCGCTGTAATGCACCGTGAAGCGGTATATAAGTCTAAATGCTATTACTATTCATTGAGACCAGATATTGACTCAAATATTTGGTCAAATCTGAGCATCAGAAGTCCCAGAAGTGATTTCTGCTTCAGTATTGTCAGCTGAACTTAATTCTTAATGGGCCTCTGTGGCTCAGACTGCTAATGCAGTCTGTTATTAACAGCAGCTGCCTGCAATTACTGCAGGTTCTAGTCCCACCAGGCCCAAGGCTGACTCAGCCTTCCATCCTTTATAAGGTAGGTAAAATGAGGACCCAGATTGTTGGGGGCAATAAGTTGACTTTGTATATAAATATACAAATAGGATGAAGACTATTGCTAACTAGTGTAAGCCGCCCTGAGTCTTCGGAGAAGGGCGGGATATAAATGCAAATAAAAAAAAAATTCAGTGGAATAGGAATCTTGAAATAGAATTTCAAGGAATCATAGAATCATAAAACTGGAAGGTACCTCTGAGGTCTTCTAGTCTAACAGGAAGACAGGAAGCATGCTTTATTTATTATTTTATTTATTAAATGTATAAATGGGTCATTGTTATTTGATTCCTGAAATCTATACCTTTCGTGTTTGACTTATAACTATTCGTTTAGTGACCATATGAAGTTTCAACAGCACTGAAAAAAGACACTTTAAGACTGTCTCGCTTAGTAAGAGAAATGCTGGGCTCAACTGAGATCCTAAGTTGAGGACTACGTGTACGATACAATTTTGATTAAAAGTAAATATCTACCTCTGTCTTCTTATCTGCAAAGAAATCATTTCTATAATCTAGAAGGGGACCTAATTTGTGCTGCAGGTAGGGCTGGTTGGGAGAAAAAAACCAAGTGCTTCAGAGACAAGCAGGGAACGAAGAGTCAGAGCAGTTATTATTAAATTATTATTATTAAATTTATTTGCTGCCTATCTCGTGGTTAGAGGCGCTTCTGCTTTCCCTTTCCTAGCATCATTATTTCACCAATTAATCTTCCAATGGCAATGTAGATGGGATGACAAATTGCAGCAGGAAGGTTCCCTCCCCACCTGGTATGACCCAGCAAATATAAATAGAAGAACCAAATATGAATGTTTATTCCTTTCCTTCCTGGATGTATGCGCTCTGGCTTACTGGGTGAAGAGGTTTATATTCTCAGCTTCTGCAGAAAAATTTGCTTGTTGGCTTGGCAGATTCATAAAAGGAAGTTCAGGTTTCCTGGAGCAGCGGTCACCAACTGGTGGTCCACAAGAAAATTATGGTGGTCCGCAGAAATTTTTTTTGCATTTTTTCTATTACACTAGATCAGGGGTCCTCAAACTACGGCCCCTGGGCCAGATACGTGCAATGAACGCTTGTGTTGCTGCAGAGAGTCTCCCCCTTCGGGGTCTATTTGTGTGGGTCGGAGGGGGACAGAAATTCCAACTTGGGGTCTGCTTCAGCTTCTTGGTGCGGGGCTTTGGGCAAAGACTAGACGGAAGTGCCACTGGTGGTAAAGAGATGGAGGGCCTCATTCCAATGGGACTGCCTCATGGCCTGGAACTGCCTGACCATCTCAGCCCGCTGAGCCTCCAGGCACCGGTACCTGGCCTTGCACTCCCGCAGGTCTTCCCTCTGTTTGGAAAGGCTATGCTTGTAGTCCTCAGTGAGGTGCTTCTACTGAGCCTCCTTCTCAGTCAGATCCAATTTGAACTGAGCTGTTTTGCCAACCCTTTCTCATGGTGGCTGCTTAGCTCCAACAACTGCTTCTTGTTGGGGCCCTAAGGAGCCTGGGCGGGAAGGCGAGGAGTGGCTGAGAGGGGAGAGGCAAATAGAGACTGGCGAGGCGCCCCTCGATGTGAGATCGAGTTGGCTACGCCCACCCAGTCACATGACCACCTAGCCACGCCCATCCAGCTGGTCATTAGGAAGATCATATTAGTGGTCCGTGGGATTTAAAATTATGAATTTAGTGGTCCCTGAGGTCCGAAAGGTTGGTGTCCCCTGTCCTGGAGCATGTTACTACTGCTTGGTGCAAATGACAGATTTTTTTACTTGAGCGACAATACCCTTCATGGGGTATTGGTTCTGTCGAGCACACAACACCCTATTTGAAATTCTCTAGCTCTGCCATTCAGTGGCAAAATGCTCAAATGTTAGGTCTTCTAGGTGTGTTTTGGGGCATTTTTAAAAGTGGGTTATACCTTCCTACTAAAGCCCCACATGCCCCTCCTCACCCTAAAAGGCTACAAACGATAGGAAAATGCCCTTCCAGTGACATTGTGGTTTTACCAGTGCATGATCATGATCTTCAACCTTCCCCACCAGTATCCCACAAGCAAAGTCAATGGGGAAGCCTGCAGGAAGTCTAGAGTCACCATCACACGAGGCTGGCTCCGGGGAATTATAAATGCTTCATTGATGGAAGGGGTTTTCCCCGCTGCTTTGAAAGAGGCAGTGGTGAGACCCCTCCTCAAGAAGCCTTCCCTGGACCCAGCTATCTTGGGAAATTATCGTCCTGTCTCCAACCTTCGCTTTGTGGCGAAGGTTGTAGAGAGTGTGGCTGCATGGCAGCTTCCCCGGTACCTGGATGAAGCTGTCTATCTAGACCCGTTCCAGTCCGGCTTCCGGGCCGGTCACAGTACGGAGACAGCTTTGGTCGCGTTGGTGGATGACCTCTGGAGGGCCAGGGATAGGGGTTGTTCCTCTGCCCTGGTCCTATTAGATCTCTCAGCGGCGTTTGATACCATCGACCATGGTATCTTGCTGCACCGGTTGGAGGGGTTGGGAGTGGGAGGCACCGTTTATCGGTGGTTCTCCTCCTATCTCTCCGACCGTCGCAGACGGTGTTGACAGGGGGCAGAGGTCGACCGCGAGGCACCTTACTTGTGGGGTGCCTCAGGGTCGATTCTCTCGCCTCCTGTTCAACATCTACATGAAGCCGCTGGGTGAGGTCATCAGTGGTTTCGGGTGAGTTATCATCTGTACGCTGATGATACTCAGCTGTACTTTTCCACCCGAACCACCCCAACGGCTGTCAAGTGCTGTCCCGTGTCTGGAAGCTGTACGGGTCTGGATGGGGAGAAACAGACTCAAGCTCAATCCTCCAAGGCGGAGTGGCTGTGGATGCCGGCACCCGGTACAGTCAGCTGCAGCCGCAGCTGGCTGTGAAGCGAGTTATTAGCCCCAACGGAGAGGGTGCGCAACTTGGGTGTCCTCTTGGATGGGCGACTGTCGTTTGACAATCATTTGGCGGCCGTCTCCAAGAGGGCCTTCCACCAAATGCGCTTGGTGCGCCAGTTGCGCCTTTCTTGACCGGGATGCCTTATGCACGGTCACTCATGCCCTGTCACTTCCGCTTGGACTATTGCAATGCTCTACATGGGGCTGCCCTTGAAGTGCACCCGGAGGCTGCAACTAGCCCAGAATGCAGCTGCGTGGGTAATAGTGGGGGCAACTCGTTGCTCCCATGTAACACCAATCCTGCGCAGCTTGCACTGGCTTCCTGTGGTCTTTCGGGTGCGCTTCAAGATTTTGGTTACCACCTTTAAAGCGCTCCATGGCTTAGGACCCGGGTACTTACGGGACCGCCTGCTGTTACCTTTTGCCTCCCACCGACACGTACGCTCACACAGAGAGGGCCTTCTCAGGGTGCCGTCCGCCAAGCAATGTCGGCTGGCGGCCCCCAGGGGAAGGGCCTTCTCTGTTGGAGCTCCTACGCTCTGGAATGAACTTCCCCCCGGTTTACATCAATTGCCTGATCTTCGGACCTTTCGGCGTGAGCTGAAAACGCACCTATTTATTCAAGCGGGACTGGATTGAAATTTTATTGGGGTTATTTATGTTTTAAGATTTTAAATGGTTTTAAAATTTCGGCCACATTATATTTCTTTTTAACCTCTTTTTAATGTTTATATATTGAATTTTCACTTGGCTGTACACCGCCCTGAGTCCTCCGGGAGAAGGGCGGTATAAAAATCGAAATAAATAAATAAATAAATCACATGAGGTCCTCTTTTAACGATCTGCACAGTCCTCGTTAACAATGACATCCAGGTGGCTTTTCCACTTACAACCTTGATGCTTAACAATGGAGTTTCGAGTTCCAATTAGGGTCATTAAATGAGGACTGTATGTACGGTACCAAGAGTAAGCACGAGTACCAAGCGTAACCATACACAAAACAGATTTCAGAAGCAGCTAAGCTATGAATAAATTAAGAGTTTGTTCATGAAGGTAATTTCTTTCACTTTACAGACACGTTTCCCCCTGCAATTTTTCTTTTTGCTGGAGCTGCTTAAATCTAGATCATCAAGTTGTATTTCATCTTTAAGAAATATTCTTTCACCCCAAGGATTTCAACTTTTTGTTGTAATAAAGCTTTATCCGAAGTACTAAGAATAACGGAAGACCATCTGCTAAGCGTTTAAAAGATTAATTTGTACACGGACTGGCAAAAACGAATTGCTGAGGCAACCAATATGTCTTTGTCATTCACTAATGCACTGTTCCTGTAAAGCAAGGCAGTAAAAGAAAACGAACAGATAATTGTCCTTACATGAACATTTATCCTCTGATTCTAGCTCAGGAAGGAACTTATTAGGTAAAGGGCCAATTATTCCCTTAATCTCGCTTCCCAGTTTAAAGCTAAAGCCAGTTTATTTTACAAGGCTATTGCAACAACATGGAATGGTTTACAAGCACATGCTAAATAATTATATTTACTAAATGCAATTTGCCTCTGTGAGAGATTTAATATCGAAGGATTAAATGCTAATCTTCAAAACAATGCTTTTTAGTGGAATCCATTTACAGATTCAACTATACGTTTTTCCACTGCCGAGTAAACAAGGGACATACGTGCAAATATGAACGGACCCTTAATTCCCTCCTCTGATAAATAATTTAGCAAACCTAGGAAAATTAATTTGAAAGCCTGCCCCCTGAATTACGTTATTATCAAAAAAAAAAAAAAAAGCAAGCAAACAAAGCTCTCCAAATACTTACTGTGAAATGGTGTTTGTATCTAGGTCGACGCAGCTAACATCTGGTGGAGGGTCATAAAGATCAAAATATCTGGAATCAATTCCCACTATGAATGGACACGGCGCGCTCAGGACATCAGCCAGGGCTAGGGGGCAGAGAGGAATGTACGGGCACGGCCAGTGGAAAGGAAATATCATCTTTCAAAAGAGAAGAACAAACATGTTTGAATGCAGAGAGCCAGATGTGCTTCAAGAAAAACCGGGTGGACAACCTAATAACTCTTGAACTAATGTCAACCCATCCAAAGAGATCATTTAGACCCTGAGCAAGAGCTCTGTGTTCCCAAAAGAACATGTTCTAATCCAGGGGTCTCCAACCTTGGCCACTTTAAGCCTGGAGGACTTCAACTCCCAGAATTCCCCAGCCAGTGGGAGTTGAAGCCCGCCAGGCTTAAAGTGACCAAGGTTGTAGACCCCTGTTCTAATCAATGTCTCTGGAGATTCTCAGTCATCCAAGTCATGGTTGCTCCAAAGGTGCTTTTTCAAAAGGCAATCGGACTTCCTTAGTTTTTCCATGAAGATGTTTCGCTTCTCTTCCAAGAAGCTTCTTCAGTTCTGACCTGACCTTCAGTCAGAACAGAAGAAGCTTCTTGGATGAGAAGCGAAAGGTCTTCAAGGAAAAAACAAAGCCCAATGGCCTTCTGAAAAAGCACCTTTGGGGATGTTCTGCTGAAGAAAAAGAAGGTTTTGGACTATAAGCATCTCAAAGCATCTATACATTCTTGTTATTAGGAGATAGTCTTGAGCTGCTGGTTTTATTGATTGTACTTATTGGGCCATGACCGAAATAAAGCAGAATCTGTCTGATTCTCCTCAACCCTTCATGAGGACTAGCATATTATACCTGGAAAAAAGATGTTTCTTGACAAAAGGAAGGCTGTCTGCCTCCGAAGAAAAGGGAACACTCAACCAACCATGTTCTGCTTTCAATACTGGTACATCATTATGGAAAGCAGCCATTCCTTTCTTTTAAAACATGAATTAGGCCAACGGATAGATACAACTGGGATGTTCCCATCAACAAACCTCTTGAAACAATAGTATTAATAATAACAACCCATGATTATTGATTCATATATTAGATTCATACCTGCCTTTCCCATCAACAAAGGATCTTTTATTTATCTCTGTTAATTTGTACGAAATGGAGAACCTTTTGACAAGCACCGTGCTAATGATCTGAACTAGATGAATAGCACAGCTCCGCAGCCATCTGTACAAACATCCTCAGGAGGTGAAAGCAGAACAAACAAAATGTTTAAAACATGACACTCAGCGTGAAGTGGAGGGCAGGAGGGGCCTGTGCTAGCTCAGTGGAATTTTTGACTTCATTTCTTTGAACAACAACTGGCCTTCCTACCCGCTCCACAAATGGTGTTCGAACCTCCTGCTCAGTTTGACCTGCAGCTGGTATTGAGCAAAACACTCTAAAAACCACCAGCTGAAGAATTTTGCAAACAGCTGTGGATCCTAGACAAGGGAGCAAAGGCCCATCAGAACATCGGAACCACAACATCAGAAGTTGGAAAGGGACTTTGGAGGTCTTCTGGTCCAGCCCCCTGCTCAAGTAGGAGACCCCCTATACAATTCGGGATAAATGGCTGTCAAGTCTCTTCTTAAAAGCCTCCAGATGAAATGGAAGAAAGGCAACCCCGAACATATTTGAATATATTAGGATAAAAATTGACACAGTTAAAAAAGAAGGATGCAAGAGAATGCATACCAATAAAAATGGAGAAATTAGAATTTGAAGGCGAAAGAAGATGAGACTCAGTGTAATGAGCAAAGAAATATCAGGATATGAATAAAAACTATGAAAAAAGAATATTTTGGCAAAAATTGTAACTAAGTAAAATGTATTTGAATATATTGAATTGTGAAAGACATGATACGGACAATACTCTGTTCATAAATTATGTAAGTGTGTAGGGGGGGAATTAAAAAACCAATAAAAACTTGTTCAAAAAATAAAAATTAAAATTAAAAGCCTCCAGTGAGGGAACACCGATAACTTCTGAGGACAAGCCGTTCCACTGATGAATTGTTCTCACCATCAGAAAATTTCTCCTTACTTCTAGGTTGGATCTCTCTTTAATGATCTTCTATCTTTTAGTTCTTGTCCTGCCCTCTGGTGCTTTGGAGAATAGGTTGTCCCCTTCTTCTTTGTGTCAGTCCCTCAAATATTGGAATCTGCTATCATATCACCCCCAGTCCTTAGACTAGACCAGGGGTCTCTAACTTTGTCAACTTTAAGCCTGGAAGACTTCAACTCCCAGTATTCCCCAGCCAGCAAAGCTGAAGTCCGCCAGGCTTAACGTTGACAAGGTTGAAGACCCCTGGACTAGACGTACCTAGTTCACACACAATTATTCATCGTTACCAGATCCACAAATCCCTTCTTTTAGGCCCCCAATTCCACTGTAGCCCATTTTAAATTTAAATGAAATAGAACAGGTAGTCCTTGAGCTACGACCAAAATTTCCATTGCTAAGCAAGGCACTAGTTAAGTGGGCTGTGTGTCAATTTACAACCTTTTTGCCACAGTTTTAAAGTGTATTACTGTAATTGTTAAGTGAATCATGAGGTGTTTTTTTAAAAAACGAATCTGGCTTCCCCCACGCTTGTGAGAACGTCGCAAAAGGAGATCATGTCAGGGGTCTCCAACCTTGGCAACTTTAAGACTTGTGGACTTCCAACTCCCAGAATTCTGACTGGCTGAGGAATTCTGGGAGTTGAAGTCCACAAGTCTTAAAGTTGCCAAGGTTGGAGACCTCTGGATCACGTGATCCTGGAACACTGCAACCATCTTAAATATGAATCGGGCGGTGGGGGGCGCTTGACTTTTGATCACGTGAACATGGGGAAGCTAAAACAGCCGTTAAGTGTGAAAACTTTTTTTTTCCAGTGCCCTTGTAACTTCAAACGGTCACTAAACAAATGCCTGCAAGTCAAGGACTACCTGTTATAAATTGTAATAATTATTTTTAGGGCCCTGAACTTTAAAAGATATTTTACAGTCACTTAGTTGGGGAGGGGGTTGTTGTTGTGGTCTGCCAGTAGCCTATGGAGCTGCCAACGGAGTCGGACAGCGATGAGGCTGACGTGGGGCCAGGGCCATCGGGGAGTGAGGTGCGGACTCCAGAGCCTCCAGAGACTGATAGTAGTGAAGCAGAGGAACAAGAGGAGCCTGTTCTTAATGCACGCATGAGAAGAGCTGCCAGAAGGCAAGAGCAGCTCAAGCAGAGAGGACGACTTGGGAGTAGGGCCAAGAGATGATTGGCCCCTCCCATAAGGCTCAAAACAGACCAGCACCGGCACTTGGGCTTTGCCTGAAAACAACGCTGCAGCTGCGTCTTCTGCTTCGTCCTCTGCTTCATGTATGTCTTTGTTTTTGTGGCTTCTGGACGTTTGCCAGGAAGAGCCTTTGGCAGTTTGCCTAATTGAACTAAGGTTTGTGAGATAACTGAGGAATTTGTGTTGGGAGGCATTTGTTTTACTTTGAGTTGAATGATGCTCCAGCTGTTCGAATAAAGTTTGTTTTTCCACAGACTAAGTTTATTACTACCTACTTGGGCCTGGGTCACAAAAGGTGTTTTCTGTTTATCTTAATTTGAAAATACTTATTTGAGAAATTCTCACAACTTACAGAGACCAGGGCTTCGGTTACGCTGGTGAGGACCGAAGGGCGCAAAGAGTGGATGAGGATTTTATGCTCTGTCACCGCGAAGACAAGAAGATTGACAGCATTCTCAGGTCCCAGATTCTGTAGAAGAGCAGAAAACTTCCCTCCGCTATTAATCAAAGAAAATGCAACAGGAATAAATACTACAAATGGCATATTTTTTTCCCAGGAACTGAACTATGTTTCCTCCCCAATCATCGAATGACTCAGCATAAGGGTATTCAATTACTAGTCTGAGTAACACTAAAATTACACAGCACAGAATAGATTAAAAAGCAGTTTTCCATTTGGCGCTCCCTTAACTTTTAAATAAAGTTGTAGAGTGAAGTTTGTGAAGTGACAGGTGCACACAGTCCAGCCAGAAATGGACTTAGTTCACTGCAAACAAGTCCTTCGAGATCAAACAAACCAGACATGGAACCCTTCTCACACTCTCTGAACCTGGTTTCATTCTTTCCTGTTTTCAATAATTTAGGATTCACAAGAAATTTGTTCACAAGAACAAATCGTCATCTAGCTTTGACCGGTTTCCTCAGCTTGACTGGAAAGTCACACTTCCCATTTTTAGTGTGTTTGACCTCCTCGCCTGGAGAAAAACCGCAAACCGGAAACTGTTTTTCATAACTTTTATTTATTTATTTATTTGCTTTCTTAATAGATCTGACAACTGCCCCAATCTTATAGCTCTGAGTAATCTACCACAAAATGAAACAAACTGGAAACGATAAAGCAGCGTTTCCCATCGTTGGCCATTTTGGGATTGTGGACTTCAATTCCCAGAATTCCACTGCCCAGCGTGGCTATCAAGAATAATTCTGACAATTGAAGTCCCTACCCCTGGAAATGGCCAATGCTGGGAAACACTGCAATAAAGTAAGCATCATATAGTCCTTGAATTACGACAATTGAGCCCAAAATTTATGTTGCTTCGTGAGACTTTAATTGAACTTTGGCCCATTTTTCAACCTTTCTTTCTAGAGTTGTTAAGTGAATCACTGCCGTTAAGACATTGCAACCATCATAAATAGGAACCGGTTGCCAAGCGCCTGAATTTTGATCACGGGACTGAATTTTTATCATGTTGCAATGGTCCTAAATGCCAAAAAGGGTCATGTCACTTTGTTCAGGTCTGCTGTAACTTTGAACGGTCACTAAATGAATGATTGTTAAGTCAAGGACTACCTGTAGGACAATTACAACTGCCAATTACAACAATTCCCACTGTCACGTGATCAAAATAAACATGGCGACTGACATGTATTTATGACGGTTGCCGTGTCCCAGGGTCATGTGATCATCACCTTTTGCGACTTTCTGACAAGTATAGTCAATGGGGAAGCCAGATTCACTTAACAACCGTGTGACTGACTTAACAACTACTGTGATTCATTTAACAACTGTGACAAGAAAGGTCATAAAATGAGGCAAAACTCACTTAACAACTGTCTCGCTTAGCAACGGAAATGCTGGGCTGACTGTGGTCGTAAGTTGAGGACTATCTGCCTGAGTAAGCAGGAATAGAAAAGCAAGATAAATCCAGGTGCAACTGAAAGGAAACTCTGTAGTGTAAAGTTTCTGCTTTTAAATGGGTAATTTTTATCGATTTTTTTTCTGCCTTGTTTTCCTCATCGCAACCTTTAAGAGTTAGAGAGGAAACTAATTCTTCTTTCTTGATATATTTATATATTTTTATTGTTGACTTCTTCACTAATTTCTAAATTGGTTTGTTCATCCCTCACATAACAGCACACAAATATATATACACACACACATATATTTTACTTGCCTCAGCGGTAGAGGTGATGATATGGGCTGACTAAGAATCAGATTATCATGGGGTGATAGCTATAAAACAATAAAAGCATGGTTTTTATATTTACCTGAAGATTTAAATATAAAGCAATTTGTTTGTATAGAAAACATATTGCTGTCACAGAATTAATAGCATTGCTGTAGGCTTGAAAAACATGGTTAAATATGCAGATCTCTAATGTTAAAAAAAAGTATAAAGATATATTAACATGAAATAGATATTATGATCTGACTCCAGAATCTCAAGCAGCTTCAAGCGCTGCTCTATTTGCTTGCAAATTCTATAAAAACGGTTAAATAATTTATTACAGGTGTCCTTTCCCCAAAAAATCCCAGGGAGTGCCCAGAAAAAATATGCAAGCTGAATATTTTAAAAGCTGCCAGATATCATTTTTGTAATTCACCTCCCACATCACATTCATTGCAGCTTTTAAACTTTAATACAGAATTGATTTTCATAAAGGGAAAGCTTCCACCACTCAGACTGAATTGTGAAATGGTTTAAAATAGCAAAAAAGGGTATTATATTTTTAGGTAGGACCCAAGAAAGTTTGAAAATAGAATTGAATTCTATATCAAATGTGTCTGGGGTTTGTTTTTCAAAAAGTGATCCAGAAATATTTATCAGTGGACAGATTTAACATGCCAAATTTCTAGATAATGGGATTTTTTAAAATTAGTATCTGATACTCTTTGTTTTATAATGTTATTTAGAAAAAGCCAATCGTTTTCATTTACCAACTGCTTTTAGGCCTAGATATATTTAAAAAGTAGATAATCTGACAAATAAACAGCCTTGTAACATAAAAAGTGTGACTCATACACATTTCTTGATGACTTCCAGCATTGAGTAGCAAATTTGTGGTTCCAAGTCTGTAACATTTTTACAATGCCTTTTATCTTTTTTTAGTGGAACCTACTCATCTGAATAAACGTATGAACAGAATGGAATAAATTTACACTTACCTGAACTAAAATCCTTGGTCTTTGTGGAGATGGAAAAGGAACCTTGTGCATAAAATGGGAAATATGCCTAAGGAGGGAATAATCACTTTATCTTAAGAAAAATAAATCAATCCGCATTTGTTTATAGAATACATGCTAGAGTTTTAAGGTATCATATTCAACAAGCTAACAGAATATTCTTCAGAGTCTTGGTTTGTGAAGATTAAACCCATTTGAAACTAAACATAGATCTATCTATCTATCTATCTATCTATCTATCTATCTATCTATCTATCTATCTATCTATCTATCTATCATGTCTCTCTCATCTATTTATCTATCTCTATCACTTGTCTCTCTCATCTCTCTCTCATCTCTCATCTATCTCCTATCTATCTATCTATCTATCTATCTATCTATCTATCTATCTATCTATCTATCTATCTATCTTATCTTATCTTATCTATCTATCTATCTATCTCTATCTATCTCTATCATCTGTCTCTCTCATCTATCTATCTATTTATCTATCTCTATCACTTGTCTCTCTCATCTCTCTCATCTCTCATCTATCTCCTATCTATCTATCTATCTATCTGTCTATATCTATCTATCTATCTATCTATCTATCTATCTATCTATCTATCTATCTATCTATCTCTATCTATCTCTATCATCTGTCTCTCTCATCTATCTATCTCTATCTATCTCTATCATCTGTCTCTCTCATCTATCTCTCATCTATCTATCTATTTATCTATCTCTATCACTTGTCTCTCTCATCTATCTCTCATCAATCTATCATCTATCTCCTATCTCTCTCTCTCTCTCATCTGTCTCTCTCATTTCTCATCTATATCTATAATCTGTCTCTCCTATCTATCTATCTATCTATCTATCTATCTATCTATCTATCTATCTCTATCTATCTCTATCATCTGTCTCTCTCATCTATCTCTCATCTATCTATCTATTTATCTATCTCTATCACTTGTCTCTCTCATCTATCTCTCATCAATCTATCAATCTATCATCTATCTCCTATCTCTCTCTCTCTCTCTCTCTCATCTGTCTCTCTCATTTCTCATCTATATCTATAATCTGTCTCTCCTATCCATCTACCTACCTACCTACCTACCTACCTACCTACCTACCTACCTACCATCTAGGCTCAGATTCAGACAGAAAGCTAGACTCTGGCCATTTTAGTAAGATCTCAGTTGCAGGCACAGCTGAGGAGACAAACTGGGGAACAAACATCCCCCGTGTGCTTTTGATGTCATAAAGAGTAATCTGAAGAATTTTGGTTGAACGGTTTGCACAAACACATTATAGTATCATCGATCATGTGAAAAGAAAACAGGAGGACTTGGCTACGACCAGTATGCATTCCGTCAATATTTGCAGCTGAAATACACACAAGAGATCTTGCTTCTAGATGTTGGCTTTTTATAACAGCAGTTAAATATAAAATGGGTGGATTAAACCTCTGCTTGGCCCCAAACTCTAAAAGGCAAAGGCAAAAAAGCCAAATATGTCCTTTCTGATCCCCAACAGAGAGGTCACAGTATCACTGTTGAGCCCTGACTCTCCACCGCTACCCTGGAAGTTATCCCTAGAGCAGGGGTGTCAAACTTGATTTCATTGAGGGCCGCATCAGGGTTGTGTTTGACCTTGGGAGGGGGAGGGGCATTGCCACCATTCGTGTTGGGGGCACCTGTGGTGGCCAAGTGCTAAAGTAGGACTTCCTTCAGACTCTCCCTCACTCCCATTATAATTTCCTTCCTTCCTTCCTTCCTTCCTTCCTCCCTCCCTCCCTCTTCTTTTTCCTTCCCTCTTCATTCTTTCTTCTTCCTTCTCCTCTTTCCTCTTTCAGCGAAAGAGGATCTCGGGAGGGCTGCACACTATCAAGTTTGCATTGCTGCAGACCAGGAAAGGAAAAAAAAGAATGATCAAATTTGAGGAGGGGTCAGGATTTGGGGAGACGCCAGGCAAGCTTGCCCCAGTTATCAAGGGCATAGGCTGGCTCAAGTGCCCTTCCGACTGAAATGATCAAAGTTATGTATTACAATGACAGTTAATGATGCGTGGAGCCCAAAATACCCCTCCAACTTACTTCTCAATAGGAAGGACGTGTGGACCAGATATTGAATAGCGGTAAAGAAAAGTGAGAAATTTCTTGAACGCATCGAAGAAGGGCCAGTGGGACAGCAGGCAGATGCACTTGTTAGTTTGGACAGTTTTGGAGCTGGGTATGGCCATGAAGCCCAGTTGAGACTTCTGTTTTTCTGTCAGGTTTTCCTCAGAGTATGTTTCATAGAACTGAATAGCAGCACCGTAGACCTGCGAGTGACAGTACATTTAAATTTAAGTGACATGGGCATTCTGCATCTGCCAAGTATTTCCTTCAGGCCTAAGACATTCAAATATAGCTGCCATGGGCGACACTTAAAATGTAAGGCACATCTGCTGTAAACGTGGCAAATGTGGCTTTTAGGAACCCAGAAAAATAAAAATAAGCTCTAGCCAAGTTCTGCTTGCACACATGTAGTGGTATAGTAGCCGGCTGATGCATCACTTTTCAAAGAGCAATTGTAACCTAAGGATGGATCCCAACGAGCCTCTCCTTTATTCTTTTTACCAAGACTTTGGATAGAATCCAGTGCCCTTCCATCAAAAATTAATCTGGAAGAAATTTGGGGGGGATGGAGGAACTAGGACTTCCTCGTTTCCAGGAAGAAAAGATACAGATACAGATTAACAGAGTTGGAAGGGACTTTGTAGGTCATCTAGTCCAACCCACCCACTCACCCCCGCACAGTAGACCCTACACCATTTCTGACCGATGGCAGTCCAGTCTCTTCTTGAAAGCCTCCAGTGATGAAGTTCTCACAACTTCTGAAGGCAACTTCTGTTCCATGGGTTGATTGTTCTCACTGTCAAAAAATTCCTCCTTATTTCCAGGTTGAATCTCTCCTTGATCAGTTTCCATCCATTATTCCTTGCCTGGCCTTTGGGTGCTTGGAAAATAGCTTGACCCCCTCTTCTGTGTGACAGCCCCTCAACTATTGGAGTTCTTGCAACCATTCATCCTATGTTTTAGCCTCCAGGCTTTAATTAACTTAGATAGATTCAGATTAACAGAGTTGGATGACCTTGTAGGTCATCTAGTCCAACCCCCCGCCCCCACCTAAGCAGGAGACCCTACACCATTTCTGACAGGTGGCAGTCCAGTCTCTTCTTGAAAGCTTCCAGTGATGAAGCTCCCACAACTTCCGAACGCAACTTCTGTTCCATCGGTTGATTATTCTAACTGTCAGAAAATTTCTCCTTATTTCCAGGTTGAAAAGCAATTCTAACAGCAAAATGCTATAATCACATTTCATTCTACACTTTGTAAAACTGCTCCTGCTCAAACAGACAGCAGAGAGTGATTCTCTTGCCACCCAAACCGAAGAAGCACATTGTTTTGACAACAAGGATTCAGACAGACTGACAAACTCCAAATGTGCAGGGATGTTTCTGTATACAGGTAGTCCTCGATTTATGTCCACAACGAGCCCAAGATTTCTGTTGTTAAGCCAGACAGTTGTTAAGTGAGTTTTGCCCCATTTTAAGACCTTTTTCTGCCACACTTGTTATGTAAATCACTGCAGTTGTAAACGTAATAACACGCTCGTTAAGTGAATCTGGCTTCCGCCTTAACTTTGCTTGTCAAGAAGGTGGCAAAAGGGGATCACATGATCCCATCGTAAATATGAGTTGGTTGCTAAGCGTCTGAATCACGTGGGGATGAATCCATGGGGATGCTGCAACTGTCGTTTAAGTGTGAAAAATCATGGTCAGTCACTTTTTTCAGTGCCATTGTAATTTTGAATGGTCCCTAACCAGATGGTTGTAAGTCGAGGACCAGCTGTATTTGTAATGAGACGAAAAGAAAATAGATGGCTGGACAGATGCACTGAATGTAGCAGAGAGACAAGAAAAGAAAGAAAGGAAAAAAAAATGAATGGCTGCATAACAAGGGTAAAAGTGAACAAATGGTCACTTTAGAAAAAGCTTCCAGCCTTCCAGCTCTTTTGACTAAGTGACCAAACTCAGAAAAAGAGAAATAACAAACAACAAAGCGGGTTTGCAGAAAAAAAATTGCAGACGGCAGGAGCTGTTTGCGCTTCAGTTTGAGATGCAAAGATTCATCCCCAGCAGCCTGCCTTCAACAGGGAAGGGACACAGGGCAGAAAGCATCCTGCAGAAAGCACAGTTCCAGGAAGGCTCCACATCCATTGGCACCACTCAGGTGACCCTGAGGACACAGATAAACCTCCAAATGGCCTCAACAACCCTCTTTTGTTGTTGCTAGATGTCCGACCCATCATGACCCCATAGACAATGTTCCTCCAGGCCTTCCTGTCCTCTACCATCCTCTGGAGTCCATTTAATCTCATGCTGATTGCTTCAGTGACTCCATCCAGCCACCTCCTTCTCTGCCGTCCCCTTCTTCTTTTGCCCTCAATCTTTCCCAGCATTAGGCTCTTCTCCAGGGAGTCCTTCCATCTCATTAGGTGGCCAAAGTATTTGAGTTTCATCTTCAGGCTCGGGCCTTTTAAAGCAGGGGTCTCCAAGCTTGGTCCCTTTAAGACTTGTGGACTTCAACCCCCAGAGTCCCTCAGCCAGCAAACCTGGCTGAGGGATTTTGGGAGTTGAAGTTCACAAGTCTTAAAGGGACCAAGCTTGGAGACCCGTTCTAAAGAGCAGTCAGGGTTGATCTCCTCTAGGACTGACCGGTTTGATCACCTTGCAGTCCAAGAGACTTTCTTCTCCAGCACCAGAGTTCAAAGGCCTCCATTCTTTGGCGCTCAGCCTTCCTTATGGTCCAACTTTCACAGCCATCCATTGCAACTGGGAAAACCATAGCCTTGACTAGATGCGCTTTTGTTGGCAGGGTGATGTCTCTGCTTTTTTAATATACTGTCTAGATTTGCCATAGCTTTCCTCAACCCTCTAAAAGGATGAAAATGACCAGCTGTCTGCAAGGAATATAAATCCTTCCATTCCCCACCATCCAAGTCAGAGCTGAAGAAGCTTCTTGGATGAGAAGCGAAATGTTTTCAAAGAAACATCAGAAAGTCCAATTGCCTCTTGAAAAAAGCACCTTTGGGACAACCATGACCTGCATGACTGAGAATCTCATGGACACCAAAATGACAGTTGAGGATACTGTATATTGATCGTACCTTTTCAGCTGAGGCTCCAGTGAGCACAAACGTAGAAAATACTGGGAGGGGATATTTGCTGTTGGAGGGCCAGCATTCAATTGTTGCCCCCATTGGCAGACAAAAGAGAGGGACCGACTCTGGTAGAGGAAATGAATCATAGTCTTTTTCTGGATATCTGCATATGAGACCTATAATAATAATAATAATAATAATAATAATAATAATAATAATAATAATAATAATAATAATAATAATAATAATAATAATAATAATAATAATAATAATAATAATAATTTAATTTTTATACCGCCCTTCTCCCGAAGGACTCAGGGCGGTTAACAGCCAGATAAAATACAATACAATACAATAAAAACCAATTTAAAAACTTATTCTACATGGCCAATAATTTAAATTATAAAATACATAATATAAAACCCCATTTAAAATCCAATTTAAAAACCCATTTTACATCAGTCCTGCTCGGAAGAATAGAGGAAGCAATTTTCCGGGTCACTCCAAGTTTATGTACACAAGAAAAAAAAACCTAAAATATATATGAACTCTAATCATCATCTTCATTTAACAACCCCGTAATCCCTTGCGGGGTGGAGTCTGGGCAACTGAATGGAGCTAGCGGAGTGCTTTAATGGCCGGATGCCCTTCCTGTCGCCAATGCGGAGGTTTTTTCAGCAGATATATTCTCAGTGTGCCAGAGAGAGAAATATCTGCCTCTACCTAGGATTGAACTCATGGTCTCCTCATTGCGAGGCAAGAGCTCCACCTCTAGGCCACCGTACCACTCCATATATGAACTCTAATGCAGGAGTCTCCAACCTTGACTTGTGGACTTCAACTCCCAGAATTCCTCAGCCAGCAAAGCTGCCTGAGGAATTCTAGGAGTTGAAGTCCACAAGTCTTAAAGTTGCCAAGGTTGGAGACCTCTGCTCTAATGCCTATAGAAATAAACAGTTTTCAATTTCTCTACTTCTTTGTACTAATACTTCCGTGTCAGAAGCACTGACGTGGTAAAAGGATCTATTGTTGACATCATCGTTGCCCAGGGGATGCCCAGTTGGGGGTTCCTTTCGCGTCCACCTTCGTGGTACACATTTATCTACCATCATACGATCGGCTTTCAAACTGTTGGGTCGGCGGAAGCTGGAGCAGGCGACAGGAGCTCACCCCGTCCCACAGCAGAACAGGTCTCGAATGCGAGGCTGAGTGTTCTAACCTCGTGAGCCACCCGCGCCTTCTACTTCTCTGTAGAAAATAGTAATCATTTGAATTCATTCTGATTCAAAATTAAGAGCCAAGGAACAAAATCAGAGGCCAACTTGAATATTTGGCTGAGTTTGCCTAATTTCTTTTGTTTATTCGTTTTTCTATAGCTGCCCTTGTCATTCCAGCTGGCTCCTATTTAGCTAAATTTGATTAGTTTTAACACTGGTTGTCACTTCTGTGGATGAGTTCACTGTTGCGCAATCTCAAAGACAGTTTGTTGCTTTGTGATTCAGCGTGTTGTGCAAAATGAGGCGGCAGGGTTAATGAATGCAGTAACCTTAAAATTAACTGAGCTTCCTACGTGCAAACACAGCCACAAAATAACACCGTACCTGTTTCCGCACAAGCTAGTGTTTAAGCCTGCTGCTCTTCTGACCACTAGGAGAATGAAATTCATGAAAAACTGAACAGGAAAGCTCAAACCCAACAGGTAGTCTAACTCAAAATTACTGTGCCAGGAATAGTCATTTGTGTTTAAAATATTTTTTTTTAATTTGAATTTATATCCCGCCCTTCTCTGAAGACTCAGGGCGGCTTACACTGTGTTAAGCAATAGTCTTCATCCATTTGTATATTATATACAAAGTCAACTTTATTGCCAACAATCTGGGTCCTCATTTTACCTACCTTATAAAGGACGGAAGGCTGAGTCAACCTCGGGACTGGTGGGGCTTGAACCTGCAGTAATTGCAAGCAGCTGCTGTTAATAACAAACAGACTTAGTCTGCTGAGCCACCGGAGGCCCTTAACCACAGGGATGCTGCAAGGGTCATAAGTATGAAAAAAATGGTCGCAAGCTGCTTTTCCCAGGGCCTTTGTAACTTTGAACAATCATTAAGCCAGGGGTCTGCGAACTTGGCTCTTTTAAGACTTGTGGACTTCAACTCCCAGAGTTCCTCAGCCAGCAAAGCTGGGAGTTGAAGTCCACAAGTCTTAAAAGAGCCAAGTTTGCAGACCCCGGCACTAAGCGAACTATTGTAAGTCGAGAATTGCCTGTATTTATAGTTCTCAAGGCCGTCTTTTAAATGATGTAATCTTCAGCACCAGAACAGGTCTTTAGCCGGACTCACCTTGCAAAAGAAAATGTGCCGTGTTTATCTTATTACACAAATAGGTTATGCCACCTGACTCGCTGGTACAGGATGCAATTAGAGCATGCTTGGCAAATGACACTCTAGCATTTGTCTCAATACTTCCTGTGTTGAAGGGGGTCCTAAGGCATTCTCATCCAGCCTTAAATATCTGAGCAAAGACGATGCCTCTGCTAAGATATAACTGGAAGTTTAGCTTAATAATGTCATTGCTATCCACGGGGTCTCATCCTGTCCTCTGAATAACCAGTAAATGAGTCTGTTCTAACTTCTGTATGATATCACTTCAGATGTATGGAGACAGCCATAATGTCTCCCCTTTGGCTTTTCTGACTTAATTGTGATACACTCAAGTCTGTCACCTATTCTTCATGTTAAGTTTCCAAATGCTCGTTTTTCTGACTGGCTGCATCATCTCGGCTGCATTTCGGTTTCTAGAGGTTCTTCTGGAGCAGGGGTGTCATGGTGGCGTCACGTGACATATTGGGACTTTTCCCCCCCTTTGCTAAAATGGGCGTGGACAGCGCGTGACGCATCTGGCCCGCCTTACGGGAGTTTCACAGCTCTGTTCTAGAGGTTAAGACCAGAACCAGAGCCATGGTAGCGCAGTGATCAGAATGCAGGATTACAGGCTGACTCTGCCCACTGTCAGGAGTTTGATCCTGACCGGCTCAAGATTGACTCAGACTTCCATCCTTCTGAGGTTGGTAAAATGAGGACCCAGATTGTCGGGGGCAAGAGGCTGACCTTGTAAACAGCTCCGATGTTTCTCCTGGATGGACGGCTGTCATTTGAAGACCAGTTGGCGGCCGTCTCCAGGAGAGCTTTTTACCAGGTGCGCCTGGTCCGCCAGTTGCGCCCCTTCCTTGACCGGGATGCCTTATGCACGGTCACTCACGCTCTTATCACTTCTCGTTTGGATTATTGCAATGCTCTCTACATGGGGCTTCCCCTGAAGTGCACCCGGAGGCTTCAGTTAGTTCAGAATGCAGCTGCGCGGGTGATTGAGAGAGCCCCACGCTGCTCCCACGTAACACCGCTCCTGCGCAGTCTGCACTGGCTTCCTGTGGTCTTTCGGGTGCGCTTTAAGGTTTTGGTTACCACCTTTAAAGCGCTCCATGGCTTAGGGCCTGGGTACTTATGGGACCGCCTGCCGTTACCTTATGCCTCCCACCGACCCGTACGCTCGCACAGAGAGGGATTTCTCAGGGTGCCGTCCGCCAAGCAATGTCGGCTGGCGGCCCCCAGGGGAAGGTCCTTCTCTGTGGGGGCTCCCACACTCTGGAACGAGCTTCCCCCTGGTTTGTGCCAATTACCCGACCTTCGGACCTTTCGCCGTGAGCTGAAAACACATTTGTTTATTCAAGCGGGACTGGCTTAAATTTTTAATTCTAAACTATTAATTCTAAATAATTTTAATCGGGGTTATTATTTATAAATTTTAAGGGTTTTTAAATTTGATTGTCTTAATTTCGGCCATTATGGATTATGTTTGTTTTAAGTTCTTGTTTTAATTGTACATTGTGTTGTTTTTATACTTTGGCTGTACACCGCCCTGAGTCCTTCGGGAGAAGGGCGGTATAAAAATCTAAATAAATAAATAAATAAATAAATAAATAAATAAATAAATAAGATACAGCTATAAATCAGGGGTCCCCAACCTGTGGGCCATGAGGGGCTTGCAACCAGGCCGTGGGCTGCAGAAACAGCTGATGAGCTCACAGGCACTTGTGCAAGCAGCGTGCGAGCATGCTCAAGGGTCCTTGAGTGGCTCAGACTGCTAGACAGTCTGTTATTAACAGCAGCTGCTTGCAATTACTGCAGGTTCAAGTCCCACCAGGCCCAAGGTTGACTCAGCCTTCCATTCTTTATAAGGTAGGTAAAATGAGGACCCAGATTGTTGGGGGCAATAAGTTGACTTTGTATATAATATACAAATGGATGAAGACTATTGCTTGACATAGTGTAAGCCGCCCTGAGTCTTCGGAGAAGGGTGGGATATAAATGCAAATAAAAAAAAATTAAAAATAAAATAAAAATGCACATGCATGCTCCATTTAAGCGCGCAGCAGGCGCACACGCACACTGCTTGTGCAAATGGAGTTGCATGTGGCGATCGTTCAGAACCCTCCCCTCTTTCCCCCCACCCTCCGCCAGTCCATAAAGCCAGAAATGTTGGGGAACTCTGCTACAAAATACTATGGAACGGTGTAGAAGTCTAACTGCTATTGCTTTTTTTTTTTTTTTTTTACATTTATATCCCGCCCTTCTCCGAAGACTCAGGGCGGCTTACAATGTATAGGGCAATAGTCTCATTCTATTTGTATATTTTTTACAAAGTCAACTTATTGCCCCCCCAACAATCTGGGTCCTCATTTTACCTACCTTATAAAGGGTGGAAGGCTGAGTCAACCTTATTGCTATCATCCAACTGGAACTATTTCTCATGAACTGGAGATATAATACTTCATGGTTCTTTCTCATTAATTGGAGATTATGCTGAGCAGCCTAAGATTGCATGAGCTTTGTTGGCATCTGCATCACACTGCTGGCTTATGTTCAGTGTAATTATCCAGGACTCCTAAATGTGATTTTTTTTTTTTACATGTCAAGACAAATATTCTTCTGGCAAGCTGAGTTTCTTCCATCCCTTTGATGTCCTCCAATTTATTTATTCCTTTTGTTTCAGAATCTGTTTAGCCTACATTCATGGCATTCAAAGCTCTAAAAAAGAACCCCACCAACTCTTTCAAAAAAGGAATAAAATTTTTAAAGTTATTGTGGACCTCACAACTGTGACCAGGGCAGATGTCATGTTCATTTATCTCTTTAGAAGGCTGATCTTTGAATAATTTATTCTAGAACTGTGCAAAGTTTCCTTCAGGCTTTCAAATCCTTGCTTATGTTATATTAATTGAGCCCAATTTTCCTTGTAGAACCAAACAGATATAAAAACAAGGGTTAGTTAATTTGAGTTATTCACTGATGAATTGACCAATAAACGCAGGAGTAACTTCTTTAGTTGTTAGTTATACATTCAGAGAAAAGGAGTATAAAATAATTTGTTTTTACCCAAGAGGTTGTTGAATTTGATTCAAGTTTGGTGATTTAAGAGTTTTATATCTGGATGTCTGTGTGTGCTCATTTCACGGCTGCTACTTAATCTCCATTGTTTTGACTAGCATTATTTTTCACACTACCATCATTATTCTCTTAATAACAAATGTGGGTGGTAAAATGTGCATCTATTTTGCAACCAAACAGGGCCACCCAGCTGTAAGACTGTGGCTTATGCAGCTATCAGATTACTAGAAATTCAAAATAAAAAGGGGAAAATGCTATTAAAATAATCTAATAAAGAATTATATGCCGTGGTTTCCTGAAAATAAGACCTTGTCTTATATTTTTTGAACCCTGAAATAAGCGCTTGGCCTTATTTTTGGGGAGGTCCTATTATTTTGGGGTGCGTGGAGCAAGATGGCGCTCCTCTTGCTGTCTTATCTGATTTCCAGCTCTGTCTCCCTAACCCTAAGCAGAGGAAATGGTGGGGACCAGCTACGCATGCAGTTAAATATTATCGGGAAGGGCTTATTTTCAAGGGTGTGTGTGTTATTTTAGCGCATGCACTCAAAAGCCTGATTGGGCTTATTATCGGGGGATGTCTTATTTTTTGGGAAATAGGGTATAGTTATGTATAGAGGGAACCTTTTTGAATTTGTCAGGACACTCAGCTCTGCAAGACAGGCACATTCAAAGCCTTTACCTCTAAGGAAAACTCTCCCCAGAAAACTTTCCATTAGAAGATTAGACCTGGCATATAATTAGATCAGAGGACTCCAAACTTGTCAGCTTTTAAACTTGTGGACTTCAACTCCCAGAATTCCTCAGCCAGCAGAGCTTGAAGTCCACAAGACTTAAAAGCTAACAAATCTGAAAATCCTTGGATTAGATTAAGATTAAGGTTAGACCTCGCATGACCAAGGTCCCTTCCAACCCTATCCTTCTATGTTCTGTATCTTTTTCAACGCTATTCTTTTTTTTTTAAGTATCTTTTAAAAGAGATGTTTATTTACTTCTTATTGCAGTTGAGTGCCTCAAATAGTTGACCGAACCGAAAGGTGGGAAATCAAATAGAATAAATCAAACTAGCAATTAAATAAAATCCTTGAAAACTGAAATCAGTGGAATTTTGGATGCTGCCCTGTCTCCAAATGCGTGTAATGTATCTGCGTCACATGAATTGGTTTTCCCTTTGTAGTGCTCAGAGGAGCTGCGGTTGCATTATTTCATTATCTGAAATATTTTGAGAAGCCAGTTGACAGGTAGCAATTTTTAAATACTGGTTGTATCAGATAGCACGGCTACTTTTACAATGCTCCTAACTTTTCCCATGAGTTCAACACTACTACTTCAACTGTGCTTCTTTCCAGGAGCACAGTCGGAAAATTCAGTTTGACATTTTGCTCTGTGGATTACATACTATACTTTAAATCTCTGAAGTATTTCAACAGACTTGTCCAGGCAGGCTCTGTAGGAAAAAAAATAGGGCCATTTCTGTGCCTGGCTAGAGTTTATACTTGTATGCCTCCAGAGTGTCACAATTAAGTTTTCTTTTGTTTTCTTCTCAAGAATAGCTATGGAGATACTTGACACTGAAATATCACTATTAGAATTCCCTTGTACATATGCTGGGGGAAGAGTGGCTGTTTGGGACTGCCTAAACCTAAATTCCAGTGTATGGAATGCTCCATACAGTTCTGGTTCGCCACAATACAAACAAGATTCTGAGACCCTAGAAAGACCGCAGAGAAGAGCAACAGAGAGGGATCTGGAGGCTAAAGCATACAATGAACTACTGGGGAATTAGGTAGATCTAATCGAATGAGGGACACGGTGGCTCAGGGGCTAGGACGTTGAGGTTGTCGATCGAAAGATTGGCTGCTCGGCAGTTCGAATCCCTAGTGCTGCCGTGTAACGGGGTGAGCTCCTGTTATTTGTCCCAGATTCTGCCAACTTAGCAGTTTTGAGAGCACGTAAAAATGCAAGTAGAAAAAATAGGGACCACCTTTGGTGGGAAGGTAACAGCGTTCCGTGCACCTTTGGCGTTGAGTCATGCCGGCCACATGACCACGGAGACGTCTTCGGACAGCGCTGGCTCTTCGGCTTTTAAACGGAGATGAGCACCGCCCCCTAGAGTCGGGAATGACTAGCACGTATGTGCGAGGGGAACCTTTACCTTGACCTTTTAATCTAATGAAGACAAGAGCTGACTTGACAGCACTCTTCCAATATTTGAGGGCCTCTCACAGAGAAGGGTTGACCTCTTCTCTAAAGCAGGGGTCTCCAACCTTGGCGACTTTAAGACTCGTGGACTTCTGGGAGTTGAAGTCCACAAGTCTTAAAGTCGCCAAGGTTGGAGACCCCTACTCTAAAGCACCTAAGGGCAGGACAAGAAGCAATGGGTGGAAGATCATTAAAGAGAGACCCAACTTAGAATTAAGGCGGAATTTCTTGACAAGGAGAACAATAGATCACTGGAACGGCTTTCACCAGAAGTTGTGGGTGCTCCATCACTGGAGGTTTTTAAGAAGGGATTGGATAGCCATTTGGCCGGGATGATACAGGTCTCCTGCTTGAACAGGGGGTTAGACCACAAGACCTTCAAGGTCCCTTCCCACTCTCTTATTCTATGTTCTATATTCTAAACATGTTAGATTAACGGAACAAAATCACAGAGTGGGAAGGGACTTTGGAGGTCTTCTAGTCAACTCCCTGGTCAAGCAGGAGACCTTATACCATTCCAGAAAAGTGGTTGTCCAGCCTCTTCTTAAAAGCCTCCAGTGATGGAGCACCCACAACTTCCGAAGGCAAGTGGTTCCACTGGTTTATCGTTCTCACTGTCAGGAAATTTCTCCTCATTTCTAGGTTGTTTCTCTCCTTGATTAATTTCCATCCATTGCTTCTTGTCCTGCCTTCAGGTGCTTTGGAGGTTGACCCCCTAGGTGGACATGTAATCCATAAAACTGTAACATGTAATCCCAGGCCCAGAAACATTTTTGAAATGAATCGACCATGCTTACCTGCTTTGTATGATATGGTGTTTGTTTTTGCCACAGATTTCTTATAACACAAGTAGGCTGATAATCCCCACTGTGGAAACATAACATTGGAAAGGGCAGATTAGCATTCTAGGCCATGTAGAAACACAATGTTCTATTCTAGGTAATGTAGAAACAAGATGTTGGATCGTAAAGTGTTAAATAAACACAAGCTATGTTCCATAAAATGCTGTTTCTTTAAACCAACTTTTCTAATTACAAATGGAAAGTGTTTAACACATATGAAATAGTTTATTTTTTCATATAGGTCTTTTTATTGGATTCATGCTGATTTAAACCTTTTGGGGCAATGCTTAGTTCTCCTAACTTGCAATTACTCACTCTAGGATCCACTTTTAGCAAAAATATTATGCAATTCAATGATTCCTGTGCAGTACTAACTTATTTCTGCTGCTAGCAACATGTCTATGCAAACAAAACATTAACGGTATCCCACTAAACGTTGCCACACATCTAAATTCTAGGGCAGACCAGAAGTAAAGTGGAAAAGGCTGCCAACAAAAGCATTTTGGACACAGGCATTTTGCGAGGCAAAAGGCATGTTTTCATGTATTATGTGCATGATAAAATGTACATTTGACTTAGCCGTCAGAGCTAAATTATAAACTAGCTAAGGACATCGAGAGCAGGCAAAGAACAAAATTCCCATTAACTGCAAGGGCAGTAAGATAACTTTGGTGAATATGAAATTGTACAACATCCAAATGTGTAAAAATAATCATGAAGTAGTATCTTCATAATCAACCACTTATACTCAACACATCTTATCTGAGTTCCCCCAGTTCTAACATCTCATGAACTGATACCACTATTTCATTTCTTTAAGAGCTGATCTCTAAGTTAGCGTTTCTCAGTATTGTGCTTTCGACAAACAGTGAGAAAGACCAGCTTCTTTTCTTTTCTGTCATTTAAAAACAGCCTACGGTAGTCCTTGAGTTATGGCCACAACTGAGCCCAAATTTTCCATTGCTAAGCAAAGTATCTGTTAAGTGAGTTTTGCACCATTTTACAACCTTTCTTGCCAAAGGTGTTAAGTGAATCACTACAAATATTAAATTTCTGTATTTCAAAAGGCAGAGCATTAGGGGAGTCCTAGCCATTCTTATAACAAACAGAATAGCATGATACACTTTGAAATAACAGAAACCACTGCCAAAACATGATATACTGTACAATATAAAGGTTGGAAATCTATGGTGTTGTTGTAAGGTTTAGTAGCAAAGGCAATCTGGAATCTAGAGGATACAAACAAAACAAAACAAACAAAACAAAACAAAACAAAACTAAACTAAACTAAACTAAAATAAACTAATAAAATAAAGTAAAATAAAATAAAATAATAAAATAAAATAAAATAAAATAAAATAAAATAAAATAAGCTTTGAAGACATTTCATTTCCAAAGATCAACTGGCTAGTGAAGCTCAGTATGGACCTCAGGACCAGCAGTAAAATGTGTTCAATGAAGAGACTATAATCATAAAAGACCCATATAATTTAAACCTGTAAGAAATTAATAATACCAATGAATTTATTAGTATTATAACTATGTGTTTGGATTCAAGATTTTAAATTACACACACACACACATATGAAAAGTTCAAATAACACTGCAATTTGCAAGATATAAATATGGGCAGGGGGGCCTATAATCACACTTTGCATTACTTCTTCTACAAGTATCTATTTAACAGAAACATTTATTACGTGGGAAGAAGTTCTGTCTGCTTAATTTTTTTGTAATTTTAAAATGAAGAAGGCTGCTGTTTTACTCTGTCACCATAATTTGTTCTGATCACTGTGATTGGAACAATATGTTAAGCTCTTAGTAATTAGAAATAAAATTTAAAAGTGAAATATGTTGATGGTGCTTCTCTCTCAGCTGTCAAAATGCACATGGTTTTGCCTTTTTTCTAAGAAATGACCTAATGACCACATTTTATCATTTAAAAGCAGCCCTAAAGAATAGAGAGATAAGGAAATCCTTCAGTTTAACAAATAGGAAGATTAGCAATGCTCTATGAAAATGTTTATTTTCAAAAATAAACTATTAGCTTCCATTCTTTTTACATTTGAAGAAGTCCTTTTGATGCAACTGACTTGTTGAAACCGGTTTTCATTTTCTACAACCCAGAAAATAAGTAACATCCAATAGTTTAATTCATGCCTTTAAACTAGTGAATCATTTCAGAACCATTACGTGTGAATCGTTAATAGTTAATATAAAGAAGATAATGAAAACCTTTAGTCCCATTGCTTGAAGCTAGGAATTGGTAATTACTGGATGCTGATTTAAAAAATAATATTTGCACTTGAAATATTAGCCATTAAGGGCAATATTCATGAAAAATCATTTAGTATTAGATGCTAAATGCAAACAGGGGGAAAAACCAGTGTGAATTCCCAGAGATACAGCAAGATATGTGGTGCTTCTCAACCTGGGTAAGTTTAAGAAGGATGGACTTCAATCCCCAGAATTCCTTAGCCAGGACCCCCATGGCTGTCTGGAGAATTCTGGGAATTGAAGTCTTAAACTTACCCAGTTTGAGAAACACTGCTTTATGGCATTCAAGAACAGACAATATTATAACACAACCAACTAACGAAGAGTAGAACAATAGTTGCTCACTCATCAAGAGAGGTATGGGAAAACCCAGCCCCACCTAGCTAGAAACCCTATAATAATTCAGAATATTAAGATGAATTAACAGACCCTCATCTATGCTATACGTTATGACAAGTATTATAAATCCACCAAAGGGAGAGAAAAAAACAACCCTCCAAATCCAGAAATCCCCTTACCATACTGTTGTTCAGATTCTTGTCAACTTTGCAGAAGGTGTGTGGTGGGGTTTCCCCCTTGCTTGGGATAATGATGCAGATGTCTGTGACCGCCAAGGTGTTTTGAGTCATGTTCTCCGAAGCTCTTCGATACGTTATGTACACTTTCTGCGACGAGGCACCGCTGCTGATATTCGCCGGGCGGCCAGACGGAGTCGTCTGGATGATTTCGCATCCCTGTTTCAACCTCTCTTTCCCGTCGTATAAAACCCTAGGCGGGAGACAAACGAAAAGCAGGTGCTCGAGCGCTGCTGTGGTACGGAGCAAATTCAGCCCCGACGTAACAGCACAATCCCAGATCTCCCCCAGAGCAGGGGGGTCAAGCTTGACTTCATTGAGGGCCACATCAGGGTTGAGTTTGAGCTCAGGGTGGGCGTGGCCGGGGTGGGCATGGCCAGCTCAGCGTCACTCATGGTGGCCTGAGTGTTCTGCCAGTAAAAACGGAGCCTGGAAGGTCGGCATGCGGCCCGCCCGAGCTCTGTTTTCACTGGCAGAGGCACCACGGGCCAGTCCCTCCCTGTTTCCAAGGCAGCCCCGCCAAGGCCAGATCTAAGCACGGGCCTTGAGTTTGACACCCCTGCCTTATAGGTAGTCCTCCAGTTATGACCCTGACTGCGATCAGAATTTCCTTTATTGAGCGGCCAGTTGTTAAACCTTTATGATTTCTCGCCACGGTGGCAAAAAAGCAAATTGGGATGCCGCCGTGAAGCGAACCACGCAATTGTTAAGCCGATTCCGCTTCCCCCCTAAACTTGGCTTGTCAGAATCCGGTTGGGAATGTTGCAAAAGGGCAATCCCATGACTCGGGGACGCTGCGACCGTCATAGATACCGAGTGTCTGAATTATGATCACGTGATCATGGGGATGTTGAGAAAGTCGCAAGTGCGAGGAGCAATCGTGAGTTAGGTTTTTTTCAGTTCCACTGCACCTTCAAATAGTCACTAAAAAAAGTTGTAATTCGAGGATTACCTGTTCACCATTTCAGTCAGAATCTGTTACATACTCAAAATCAAATGCCGTATATAGGCATTTTTGCAAATAAATATGTTTTCTAGTGGCTCAGTGGCTAAGACGCTGAGCTTGTCGATCGAAAGGTCGGCAGTTCAGCGGTTCGAATCCCTAGTGCCACATAACAGGGTGAGCTCCCATTACTTGTCCCAGCTTCCCCTGTCCAGTTGTGTCCAACTCTAGAGCAGGGGTCTCCAACCTTGGTAACTTTAAGTCTGGAGGAGGACTTCTGCCAACCTAGCAGTTCGAAAGCAGATAAAAAATGCCAGTAGAAAAATAGGGACCACCTTTGATGGGAAGGTAACAGTGTTTCGTGCGCCTTTGGCATTTAGTCATGCTGGCCACATGACCACGGAGATGTCTTCAGACAGTGCTTGGTCTTCGGCTTTGAAACGGAGATGAGCACTGCCCCCTAGAGTCAGGAACGACTAGCAAATATGTGCAAGGGGAACTTTTACCTTTATGTTTTCTAGTCAATTCTAGTTTTGCCACCAAGCAGTATTGAAAGGCCCATTGAGTTTATAATTTACACATTTCTATTATCATCTGAAGAAGGAAAAGCCAAAAGACCAGGATCACGCTAAATGCAGATTCTTAGACCATAATATCCTCACTGTGGCCAACAAGAGGCCAAAGGGAAGTCCATAAACAGGGCACTCAACCATCCTCTTTTGTTTCTCAGCTACAAGTACAGATAAATAGTGGGAAACTTGCTGATCCCAAACCAAGAGAAATATATATTAGATGCTGATGGCTTTCTCTTTGGACTTGTCAAGTCTCCAAATTGATGGCCATCCTTATATCTTGAGCTACGTATCTATGTAACTAAGTCCTTTTGCTTATCCTGATTTTCCCACTAATGGGTGTTCCTGGATGACCACAGATTGTAATGGTTTTGAGAAAGGAAGAAACTCTTCTCCTTATTACTGAATCTTTTTGACAGCCATTTTATGCCTTTAGTATCTTTTATGATCTGTGGTATTTGAATTACACCTAATATTCTAAACCATCATCTGCACCATAAACTCGATTAGGACATTATTAATATTGGCAGTTTCATTTTTTTATGCCTTTCTCAACAACCTCTCGGAGAGAATTTACCTTTTTCATGGCAATCAAATCCTGAGTCAGTTTTTCACGGAGTTATTCATCATCATGTCAAGCCAGTCGATTTTTGCCCGGATCTCTTGCTTTTACATTAGACTTTTCTTTTTTCCCCCCTAAAGTGCATTACTTTGTCAAGGTAAAGGTTTCCCCTGTCCAGTTGTGTCCAACTCTAGAGCAGGGGTCTCCAACGTTGGCAACTTTAAGCCTGGAGGATTTCAACTCCCAGAATTCCCCAGCCAGCTGGCTGGGGAATTCTGGGAGTTGAAATCCTCCAGGCTTAAAGTTGCCAACGTTGGAGACCCCTGCTCTAGAGGACACTGGTCATTTCCATTTCTTAGCCTAAGGGAGTCAGTGTTGTCCAAAAACAATTCCATGGTCATGAGGACTATACACAAGGAGCGCTGTTACCTTCTCACCAAAGTGGTACCTATTTATCTACTCGCATTTGTGTGCTTTCGAACTGCTCGATGTGGAGGTGTCGACTTCAAAACGTGCCTATGCTGTCGCAGCCATATTTTCGTTTCTCAGCTTGCCACAGACTGGAAGGGGGGGAGGGATAGGTTTGGAATGCTAGTCCCAGATGGCAACAAGAAATTGTCCCACGGGAACCAAAGACATCCCAACAGATGTTTGGCAAAGACTTGAAGGAATTACCATTGAGACACCACAACACCTAACTGGACAATTTGACGTGGCTGAAGGAGGGGAAGAGAAGAATCTATTCTTTAATTAGGCGAAAACCGCGGGAAATAGCTAGAGTTGGTTTTGCTTCATGCGTGCCGAAATGATGTACTCAATAAAGTTGTGCTTAAAGAGATCTGATCGTCTTGACTTGCTGGCTTGGTTGGGTTCATCAGTCAGAACCTTGAGGGCAGGAGCTGGGGCAGGAATGGGAGTTCACCCCATTTTGAGGCACTCGGAGAACGAACCAGGGCCAAGCTTTCCAGCTGACAAGCCCAGCATCTTCTGTTGTGGTCCGCCAGCAGCCCACGGATCTGGCAATGGAGTCAGACAGTGAGGAGGCTGGGGAGGACCATGGGCCAGTCCTGAAGTTAGAGGAAGGCCTGGACGAGGGCTCTGCGTCGGAGGCAGAGATGGGGCCAGGGCCATCTGGGAGCGTTGTGTGGACTCCAGAGCCTCCAGAGGCAGACAGCAGAAAGGCAGAGGAACAGGAGGAACCTGTTCCTAGTGCATGCATGCGAAGAGCTGCCAGAAGGCAAGAGCAGCTGAAGAAAAAAGGACAACTCTGGAGTAAGGCCAGGAGAGGATTGGCCCCTCCCATAAGGCTTAATAGAGCAGCAACGAGCCATTGGGTTCTTTGCAGAAAAGCAACACTGATTCCATTGCTTCTTGTCAGCGTCTCTTGAACTTTGTGGGGTTTTTGCCAAGAAAAGCCTTTGGCAGGTTGCCAAAGACATCAAAGGTTGGTGATAAGGCTGAGGGACTGGTTATTAAGAATTTTGTTTTGGACAAAGCTGGGAATGAATTAATTCTCAGATGCTTTAATAAAATAAGTTTGTTGAGGATTGAATTGTGTTTCGTAATCAATACTTGGGCCTTGGTCACAACATCTTCATCTGCTGAGGCATCGCACCACCCCTGGATTATTTTATGCTTGATTATATCACACTACAATTACATGAGAATATAAAATTTATATATGGACAAATTTTACAAACTAAACTTCAGTTTCGTTTAAAATGGAACAGGCAGATGTCTAACTCAGATTGGGCAAAGCTATACCTACACCTGCATATGTGGAAACAATTCAAAATGGTGGTTTAACTAAGAAGTCTTAAAGGTAAAGGTAAAGATTCCCCTCGCACATACATGCTAGTCGTTGCCGACTCTAGGGGGCAGTGTTCATCTCCGTTTCAAAGCCGAAGAGCCAGCGCTGTCCGAAGACGTCTCCGTGGTCATGTGGCCGGCATGACTCAACGCCAAAGGCGCATGGAGCGCTGTTACCTTCCCACCAGAGGTGGTCCCTATTTTTTCTACTTGCATTTTTACGTGCTTTCGAAACTGCTAGGTTGGCAGAAGCTGGGACAAGTAACGGGAGCTCACCCCGTTACACGGCAGCGCTAGGGATTCAAACCGCTGAGCTGCCGACCTTTCGATCGACAACCTCAACGTCCTAGCCCCTGAGCCACTGCGTCCCAAGTCTTAGGTATCTTGAAATCTGCCTATCCCAAGGATAATTCCATTCTACATTTGCTCATCCAAACAGTGTAATCTTCATCTGAGACCCTCAGATGAAGGGTCTTCCAGCATCATTATGATCATTCCAGCATCATGGTAAAAATCTTCTGCAATTTTCTCAGGTTTCATAATGATAGACTTGTGATTTTGCTGCTTGCTTTGTAATCAATTTATCAGCTCTTATTGCTGCTGCTGAACATTTTATGTCCATAACGCTGGGTTTTTTGTTGGTTTCAGTTGGTTTATTTTATACATAGGTTTTACACACACACACCCCCCCCAATGAAATGATGATAAGTGGGCAGTTTAAAAATGCAAGAGATGAACAGATCAATAGATATCCTATCATTTTTCTGAAATAGCTGTGTTTCATTTTAAAATCAAGCACCCCTCCATAGTGACTTTAAGTCAGCTACCACTGAAATAGAAAAATCATTATATTGTATTTTTTTTCCTATGCTTTTCTGCATGTGCATTCTTCCCTGGGAACTATGGAGGATTCAACAGGTTCTCTGACAGCCCAACCCACCTCATAGGGTTGTTGTTTTTTGTGGGGAAAATATAAGGAAAAAGGATACGCTGGCTGCCTTGAATTAGTTGTAAAAATGATAAGGGCAGGATGTAAATAGATAAGTAACGTAATATTCTCCTTTGGCTCCCGTCCCCATTTACAAAGTAGGACTATGAAAGCAGGGCCTCCTTCCTCAAGTGTTTAATGCAGCTACCTCCTTCAAAAGTATATTCAAATACCAGTACTTGAGGGGCGGTCATAAAAAAGAGGGGGGTCGACCTATTCTCCAAAGCAACTGAGGCAGGGGTGAAATGCTCCCAGTTTGGACTGAATCAGCCAATCCGGTAGCGATGACAGCAGGTGGTTCGGAGAACCGGTAGCAAAAATCCCTGCCCCCCACCACCCATGCCCACCCAATCGCCCAGTCGCCCGCTTGCCACTTCTTTCTGGCTCGCTCGCTTTTCCCACCCGAATGGTAGGAATAGGTTGTAAAAAATGCTTTTAAAAGGTAAAAAAAAGGCTCTAATGATCACAGCTGAGCCGTACGACTTTTTTTGTACTTTAAAAAGCATTTTTTTACAACCTATTTGGCCGAATAAGTTGTAAAAAATGCTTTTAAAAGGTTAAAAAAAGGCTCTGACAATCACAGCTGAGCCCTGCGATCGTCAGAGCCTTATTTTTTTTAGTTTTAAAAGCATTTTTTACAACCTAGTCGGCTGAATAAGTTGTAAAAAAATGCTTTTAAAAGTAAAAAAAAAAGATTGCATGCCACAGCTGATCACACCCACACCCTGCGCGCTGTTCTACTTACCCCATGCCTCCTTTTGGGGTGCAATGCGCATGTGAGCACCTTGCATTTGGTGTGTGGTGGTCACTGCGCATGCACGCAACGTGCATTTGGTGCGCAGCACACAACCAGTGAACCAGTAGTAAACCGGTTCAGATTTCACCTCTGAACTGAGGGCAGGACAAGAAGTTATGGATGGAAGCTCGTCAAGGAGAGATCCAACTTGCAACTAAGGAGATGTCCTGACCATGAGAATGATTAATCAGTGGAGCCACTTGCCTCCTAAGGTTGTGGGTGCTCCATCACTGGAGGTTTTAAAAAAATGAAATTGGACAGCTGTTTGTCAGGGATGGTATAAGATCTCCTGCCTTCGGTAGGGGGTTGGACTAGAAGACCTTCAAGCGCCCTTCAAACTCTATGATTTTGTGATTTCATGAAAAAGCTCAGAGTAACTCTTTCAAAAGGCTTCCTCTGGTTGCTTCATTTCAATAGCGATCTCGGTAAACATGAGTATGGATGCAAATTCAAATGCAGGAAAGCCATTAACATGGCATTTATCCTCCTGAAAGATGCAGCTGCTGTTGTGTCTGCGCCCCCCGAGCCGGGCCCCCTGCCAGAAAGTGACTCGGAAAGTGAGAGGGAAGGGCCATCAGGACTTACCTCGGGAGCATTGGCTTCCCTGGCTCAGCTCCAGGAGCCAGAGGCAGGCCAGGTGGAGGAGATAACGAGGCCTCCGTCCCCTGACTCTTCCCCCCCCGAGGCCACGCCTCCAGACCCAACTGATGGCAATCAGGCCTGGCTGGACCCTAGGTTTCGTAGGCAGGAGAGGTGGGAACAACAGAAGCAGGGGTGGGGCAGGCCTAGGAAGTGCTGAGTCATGGAGCCACATCCCACAGGATATAAAAGCAGCAAGGGCTGCTATGCCTCTTCGTAGCAGGCAAATCAACTGCTTGACTAGAGCTGAAGTACTGTTTGTTGACTCATCGGCATCAAGGGAGATAACAGAGACACTTGGCAGACACTCGCTAGTTTGCTGCCAGAGCTGATAGTGCCGGCTAATTAAGTCATCGCTCGGACTGAGGCGAGGGGGACAGAACAGCTGCTTTAAAGCTCCAAAGGCAGGTGCTTCATTCACCTGACATACGTTACGAAAGCTTTATTTCAAATTCTTTGCCCGACCTATTCAAAACATCTTCCAATTTCATTCCCTACGGACGCTATCTCCCATATTAAATGCTCCTCCAATTCCTGCCAGGTTTCCCCAGAACAATAAACTAGTAAGGAAAAACTAACTTACCCCAGATCTGTAAGTGGGGGTTTGTCCCTTCCTCTCCTGTGGCACATATATATTTGGGGTCCCATGAGGCTGCCATTGTTGAGATCAGCAGACAGTCCTGACGGAGTGACATCGATGCATTTGTATCCAGGAGGGACCTCTTCCCCAAGGGATTTAATTATCACCGCCACATCCGTAATTGGTTCTTTGGGCTTTGCAAGCTTATGACAAGCATCGTTGAAGTGAATTTCCTCCTCAAGTGGTTTAGAAATGTCGGTTAATCCCGCCACCACAAAATAGTCAGCAACCCGAGATCCTCTGTCTTCCATCTTCCATTCCAGAAAGTTCTATCTGGCGAAGGATTAAAAACAATCAATCAATCAATAACATAGTCAAGTTGACCACATGGAAGCATCCCTTAAAACCAGGGGTGAAATCCAGCAGGTTCTGACAGGTTCTGGAGAACCAGTAGCGGAAATTTTGAGCAGTTCGGAGAACCGGCAAACGCCACCTCTGGCTGGCCCCAGAGTGGGGAGGGAATGGAGATTTTGCAGTATTCTTCCCTTGCCATGCCCACCAAGCCACACCCACAGAACCGATAGTAAAAAAAAAAAATGGATTTCACCACTACTTAAAACCAGCAACTTTCAAGAACTATTACATTTTTGAGGGATGACTCGGCCAAAATCAGTTTAATGTAAAAGAGACTTTTTCCCCCTCCCCTCATCATGGAATGAAAATACACTTAGATTTCAGGATTTGGTTATACACTTTTTTTAAAATTTGCATTTATATCCCGCCCTTCTCCGAAGACTCAGGGCGGCTTACACTATGTTAGCAATAGTCTTCATCCTATTTGTATATTTATATACAAAGTCAACTTATTGCTTCCAACAATTTGGGTCCTCATTTTACCTACTTTATAAAGGATGGAAGGCTGAGTCAACCTTGGGCCTGGTGGGACTTGAACCTGCAGTAATTGCAAGCAGACTGTGTTAATAACAGACTGTCTTACCAGTCTGAGCCACAGAGGCCCTGAGCCACTCAGGTTCCAGCTCCATTACAGTATATAAAGCCCAGCTATGTCAATTTATAGACAGACTAGAAAAATAAAGGGCTTGTCTAGTTGTGAACTGAAAACCCTCACATACTGGGCACGCACAGTTCTTTTTTTTGCAATAATAACAGAATTACTTATCAAGATATCCACTTTTCAGCCTTTCGCCTAAGATTAACCATAGTGTACAGCGGTGTTTCTCAACCTGGTCAACTTCAGCATGCGTGAACTTCAACTCCCAGAATTCCCCAGCCAGCATAGGGGAACTAAAGCCCACGCATGAAACAGTGGTACATAAAATCGCCAGGTTGCATTATATACCATATAAAACACAACACCAACATCGTTTTAAGTAACTTTATCGTACTGGGAACTTGAAGTGAAATTATAGCCTCAGACCTCAAAAGCAATTTGTACCGACATAATGGAACTTCAATATTTTTTCAAACACAATATCGGCTGGGTAAGCAAATGCTTGTAACAGTTTAAATAATGCAATCCAGATTAGCCCTCTTCCTACTCTCCCCGACCTCAACCCCCCCCCCAAGCATTATTCTGTACCAGTGTTCGGTAAAAGAGGAATTAAGAAAATAACTGTGTGCACTATAGAAATATCAAGTACCGAATGACAAATCGTAACTAATAATTTAAAAAGAAAAGAAAGGATATGCTAAATAGACATTCTGTTTTTTCTCCAGGAGATCAAAGCACCTTACCTGGAGATTTCCCTTCACAATATTTCTCTGTTAATAGCAATACTGAAGACTGAAAAAGGTGAGTTTTATGGGATGGGGGAAATGAACTTGAATTGAATGGGGCTTGCACACACACAAACGAACGCACACGGGATAAAATGGATTGCATCCCACTAATTCTTATAAACAATAAAAAGAATAAAACAGAATAACATAATTCAAAGGAACCCTGGAGGTCTTCTAGTCCAGGGGTCTCCAACCTTGATCCCTTTAAGACTTGTGGACTTCAACTCCCAGAGTCCCTCAGCCAGCAAAGCTGGCTGAGGAACTCTGGGAGTTGAAGTCCACAAGTCTTAAAGGGACCAAGGTTGGAGACCCCTGTTCTAGTCCAAAACCTTGCTCAAGCAGAAGATCTTATACCATTCTGGACAACTCTTTTCTTAAAAACCTCCACTGGTGGAAACCCCCAACTTCAAGATATAAGCCGTTCCATTGGTTTAATTGTTCTCCAGATTGCTTCTCTCCTTGATTGGTTTCCATTCATTGCTTCTTGTCCTGCCTTCAGGTGCTTTGGAGAATAGGTAGACCCCCCTCTTCTTTGTGGCAGCCCCTGAGATATTGGAACACTGCCATTATATCACTTCTAGTCCTTCTTTTCACTAGTCTAGACCCCTGGTCTCCAACCTTGGCAACTTTAAGTCTGGCAGACTTCAACTCCAGGAGCTGGCAGGGGAATTCTGGGAGTTGAAGTCTGCCAGGCTTAAAGTTGCCAAGGTTGGAGACCCCTGGTCTAGAATATCAATACCCAAATCCTGCAACCAATCTTCATAAGTTTTAGTCTTCAGGCCTTTAACCAATTTTGTTGTATACATGATGCACAATGACAATAAAGGCTTTGACTAATTAAGAGTCTTATTTACTAATTCAGCATCAACCTGCAGAATAGCAGAGTTGGAAGGGACCTTGGAGGTCTTCTAGTCCAACTCCCTACTTGAGCAGGAGACCTTACACTATTCCAGATAAACGGCTGTCCAATCGCTTCTTAAAAATCCTCCTTATCATACTGTATTCATTCATTCATTCCACTTTGCCTTTAATTGTCCAATTTCTGTTGACAGTTCACCCTACAGCTGCCACCAAATAATTGTATGGGATACATATAAGCACGTGTGCACGCACACAGAGACACAAACACACACAGAGTGTACTCACCAATTTCCATGAGAGCCTCTAAACCCCACACCCACAATCTTATTGCATATCCCTCCATCCTGCTGCTATCCACTATTTTTCCCCAGAAAAATCCCTCTGTCTACTTTATTTAGAAAGAGAGAAATCTTTTTATTCACAGCTTAAGCAAAGGGAGAAAACATGGCTAAAGGCTTTTCCCAGACTGAGCACAGCTGATTCATTAAGTATTGAAGTCTTTAATCCTACATTAAGGACAAAGAATTAGAGAGAAGGCATGAAAGGGGAATGGAAACAAACAAACAAACAAAGATGGATCAATGACTTTTCAATCACTCCTTGACCGTGGAAGCCCCACAGCTGATATCATAGTTTATAAAATAAAATAAACTTCAAACCAGCATTTAGCTTTCTTTAGTCTTTAGTTTGCCTCTACCTTATCACCACAGCTGATATCATAGTCTATAAAATAAAATAAACTTCAAACCAGCATTTAGCTTTCTTTAGTCTCTAGTTTGCCTCTACCTTATCAGCACAATTGAGCCGGCAGTTCTGAGTTTAAAGCCAATCCCTTATCACTAGGGATTCTTCTCTTACCTGAGGGCTCAGCTATCCCTGGGAGGGGAGACCTCCAAGTGGTAAGGAAGAAGGAAGATGAAAGCCAAAGACAGCTCCCCTCCTCTTCTCAAAGCTTATTGGAGAGCAGAAAACTCCCAGCTCCCGATTGGCTCTTCAATCAAACTCAAACATTTGAGTTTTCCTGGGCTTCTATCATCTCTGCCCATCACCTGGATCCATAAACTGGTTCATTGTTCTTCAACTCTTCGATCTTCAGATGTTATTGGAACTTCAACTCTTACAACCGGGCCTCCGAACCAGCAATAAACCAGTACAACTGACGCTGAACCTGCAGGTTCTGTTTTATCGGTTCCAAAAGAACTAAGCCTCGATACAATCAAGCGTATTTTTAAATTATGGGCTGCCCGACCTTCAAGGGAAGTCAGGGTGACACGCGTAGCCGTCACTCACTGCTTTCACTTCCCGCTTGTTCTCAAAGGATATAAAGAAAGGACAAGGACTAAGTGAAGACCCAAGGTTGCTTAATGACTAAAAGGGTCCAAGGGGGAAACGTTTCCGTCACTCGGTTGGGCAATGTTGAAGAACCTCTCGGTCCTCTTGAAGGACACTTCCTTCCCTTTTTGGACTTCCTATTCATCACTAAATACCAAGAACAGCCACAGATTTGCTCTGTCAGGGCAGTTAAGTGACATTCTTTAACCATCAATCATTCCTCGAGTCAAGCCGGCTGGAAGAACATATTCCACTTCTAAGGCTAGGCTGAGAAGGCTTTCGCAAAGAAAGCAAAAAAACAACAACAATCTGGAACTGAACACACTCAAAACCATAGAAATGGTGGTAGAGTTTAGGAGAAACCCTTCCATGCTTCCACCTCTCACAATACTAGACAACACAGTATCAACAGTAGAAACCTTTAAATTTCTAGGTTCTATCATATCGCAAGATCTAAAATGGACAGCTAACATCAAAAACATCATCAAAAAAGGACAACAAAGAATGTTCTTTCTGCGCCAACTCAGGAAGCTCAAACTGCCCAAGGAGCTTCTGATCCAATTCTACAGAGGAATTATTGAGTCTGTCATTTGCACCTCTATAACTGTCTGGTTCGGTTCTGCAACCCAACAAGAAAGACACAGACTTCAGAGGATAATTAGAACTGCAGAAAAAATAATTGCTACCAACCTGCCTTCCATTGAGGACCTGTATACTGCACGAATCAAGAAGAGGGCCGTGAAAATATTTGCAGATCCCTCACATCCAGGACATAAACTGTTTCAACTCCTACCCTCAAAACGACACTATAGAGCACTGCACACCAGAACAACTAGACACAAGAACAGTTTTTTCCCGAAGGCCATCACTCTGCTAAACAAATAATTCCCTCAAACTATTTACTAAATCTGCACTACTATTAATCTTCTCATCGTTCCCATCACCAATCTCTTTCCACTTATGACTGTATGACTGTAACTTTGTTGCTGGCAATCCTTATGATTCATATTGATATATTGACCATCATTTGTGTTGTAAATGTTGTACCTTGATGAAGGTATCTTTTCTTTTATGTACACTGAGAGCCTATGCACCAAGACAAATTCCTTGTGTGTCCAATCACACTTGGCCAATAAAAAATTCTATTCTATTCTATTCTATTCTATTCTATTCTATTCTATTCTATTCTATTCTATTCTATTCTATTCTATTCTATTCTATTCTATTCAAAGGAAACATCTACCGTTCGAGCCCAAATTGATCAATAAATAAAATTCACCACTCGGATTGCATTTACTCCTTGTCCTCCAGACAAAGAAAGCAGGACAAGAAGCAACAGATGGAAACTAAATCAAGGAGAGACCCAAGCTAGAAATAAGGAGAAATTTCCTGACACTGAGAAAAATGAATCAGTAGAACAGCTTGCCTTCAGAAGTTATGGGCGCTCCATCACTGTAGGTTCTTAAGAAGAGGCTGAATAGCCATTTGTCCAGAATGATATGAGGTCTCCTGCTTGAGTTGAGGGTTGGACTAGAACAGGGGTCTCCAACCTTGGTCCCTTTAAGATTTGTGGACTTCAACTCCCAGAGTCCCTCAGCCAGCAAAGCAAAGCTGGCTGAGGAACTCGGGGAGTTGAAGTCCACAAGTCTTAAAGGGACCAAGGTTGGAGACCACTGGACTAGAAGACTTCCAAGACACCTTTCAACTCTTGTTATTCTGTAATTCTGTTATTCTGATTCAGAGTAGGGATAAGCACAGAAAGCCTCTATTATTGGTTCTTTCAGCTGCATCTTTGCAGTCACAGCTTCCATTTAAAAAAAAAGGGGGGGGGGAGAATTAGCCATAAAGATAATTCCTGTGTGTGCGGGAAGGGAGATAATTCAACATGACTTCCAACGACGACATCCCATCGCCTGCATCATTTCTCTCCATGACTACTGAAAGGTGGCTATGTTATTTTAGCCCCACTAATGTGGCACTTCTCCTCCCCACCCCAATAACTCTGGTAAAAATACTCAGAATTGCCAGCTCAACTGTGACCATAAAGTAAGAGAAAGACATAAAATATCTATGGGGTGATCCAAACAACACAAAATACAGATCATTTCTCAAAAAAGACGAAGCAGCTTCCGTTGAAGGGATGACCTGTTTATTATAACAATAACAACAACAACAACAACAGAGTTGGAAGGGACCTTGGAGGCCTTCTAGTCCAACCCCCTGCCCAGGCAGGAAACCCTACACCATCTCAGACAGATGGCTATCCAACATTTTCTTAAAAATTTCAGTTTGTTCATAGGGAAGAACTGGATTCACCTTCCTTTAATCCCTGGAAGCTGATGCTATTTCATCAAACACGCCGATCTAATTGATTTAAAAGAGGAGACGGATGGTGCTTTTTTTTAAAAAAAGAAAATTGAAACAGAGGGACAAGATCTCAGATTCTTTCTCCAGATGCAGTTACTCCCCTTCGAAAACGTGGCTCCTGTTGCAATGGAGGGGGGGAGCATTTGTTTAAAGCCAGCCAGGCTCTCTGGCAGAAAAGAAAACAGGGATGACTCATCCGAGTTCAGCAGAGAAGCTTTTTCCCATCCGATCTGTATAAAACAAGCAAATCTTCCATCGAAATGGTTAATTCTCAAAAAGAAAAAAAAAACACCAAGCACCAAGGATTTCACCAAACTGCAGATTTTGTAAACCTTACTTAACGAATCCCACTTAAACCCCCCTTAAACAAACCTAATAACCACCCTTTAACCTCCTGGGCTGATTATTGTAATTATTAAAAAGAAGAAAGCACATCATTCTTGTTTTTCCAAAATTATCGTTTTCTCTAATCCTAGCAATTTTACACTCTTAAAGAGAGAAAGAAATGTTTTCCTACCGCTCAGCGGAAGATCAGAGTCATCCTGCAAAAAAACCAAACCCCGATCTCAAGCAGAAGATTGAAAGTTTGGGGAAAAAAACAAAACCCAGCAAATGGTTACATCATAGCCTCCTGCTATGTCAGACAACAATTGCCTAATAACTGCACATTTCACTTCTGAGAAATTAAAGCGGTATATGTAAAACAATGATTACATCAACTATCCCTTTTTAGGACCATTTATCTGGTTGCACAATTACTTTTGGCTCTCTTCTTCTGAAAAGCACATTTCCAACACTTCAACAAAAATCCATGTTCCATTTGTCATCCTAAGGTGCAATGCATTTTAACTAATCAGAATTTCTTTCCAAGTTCATTTGTTCGCTAGCTTTCTGTCCTATGCCTTTTTTGAAGAACATCCGGGAATTAAGGAGTTCCCCATACTTTTATTCCCTGGGGAGAAAGATACGTTTTGCCGAAGGAGGAGAAGCTTTAGGGAAGACCTTATAAGCCGTCTTCCAATATTTGAGGAGGTGTCACAGAGAAGAGGGAATCAAGCTATTCTCCAAGGCACCTGAAGGCAAAATAAGAAGCAACAGATGGAAACTAATCAAGGAGAGGAGCAACTAAAGAGAAATTTCCTGATACTTAAGAACAATTAATCAGTGAAACCAGTTGCCCTTAGAAGTTGTGGATGCTCCATCACTGGAGTTCTTCAAGAAAAGATTGAACCACCATTTATCCAGGATGGAATGAGGATTCCTGCCTTGGCAGGGGGTTAGACTAGAAGACCGCCGAGGTCCCTTTCAGCTTTATGATTCTATTTCTAGTTCATTTGAACTCAGTAAGCTCAAACTGCCCAAGGAGCTGCTGATCCAATTCTACAGAGGAATTATTGAGTCTGTCATTTGCACCTCTATAACTGTCTGGTTCGGTTCTGCAACCCAACAAGAAAAACACAGACTTCAGAGGATAATTAGAACTGCAGAAAAAATAATTGCTACCAACCTGCCTTCCATTGAGGACCTGTATACTGCACGAATCAAGAAGAGGGCCGTGAAAATATTTGCAGATCCCTCGCATCCTGGACATAAACTGTTTCAACTCCTACCCTCAAAACGACGCTATAGAGCACTGCACACCAGAACAACTAGACACAAGAACAGTTTTTTCCCAAAGGCCATCACTCTGCTAAACAAATAATTCCCTCAACACTGTCAGACTATTTACTGAATCTGCACTACTATTAATCGTTTCATAGTTCCCATCACCAATCTCTTTCCACTTATGACTGTATGACTATAACTTGTTGCTGGCAATCCTTATGATTTATATTAATATATTGATCATCAATTGTGTTGTAAATGTTGTACCTTGATGAACGTATCTTTTCTTTTATGTACACTGAGAGCATATGCACCAAGACAAATTCCTTGTGTGTCCAATCACACTTGGCCAATAAAAATTCTATTCTATTCTATTCTATTTACACATACAGTAGCAACCTACATAGCTGCCTGGTTCAGGAAGTAAGACAGCCACCTAATATTCACACATATGAAATTACACAGATGAATGAATGCTATTAGCATGCTAGCAATGTAATTAAGAAACACTTCAAATTACATTGTTGGTTATTGTATCAACTGGTCCTAAACCCCAACACTGTTTTTTTCCTTCTGTTCAATCCTGTCTTGATTATCAGGCAGAAAGTAATAGGATTATTTAAGGCAGAACAGCAGATCTTTCATCTGGTTTAGCCCATTTTTTTCTTCTTCTTTTTATTTGGTCAACATGAATTAAAAGGAGCATAAATCTAACTTCCATGGGATGGGGGACATTCCAAATTTAAATTCTCATTTCTTTCCCTTCCAGTTGACAAGCGGAATACAACAACTACATGCATCAACACTGCCTTTTTTCAAAGCAAGCCGTAACTAATTTTTGTTTCTTATTAAAAACAAAACAAAACATGCAACTGTAACGTTTATCCCATTGCAACAAGCCTGGGCTACAAAAATTACCTTCCTTCGTGCCACAACCCAACAACCATCAGCAAAGCACGCCAACACATCTGTCAACCGATGCCAGATGAACCGATTGGCCAACGCATCGGTATCTTCAGAAGATTTAAATGTTACGAAGTGCAAGAATAAATTTCATCAACGTGGAAAGTAGACTACAAGAAAGGAAATCTTTGCTGCCCTTGACATCTTTTCATGTTGCCTGCTGGGAAAGGTTGCACTTTTCCCCTATAAATAAATCTGGTACTACATTTCAGCGCAGAAGCCCCAAGGAAAGCTTTCATTATTCAGTTAACTTTGCCAGAACAATACCAGATGTCAAGTTACAGCCTTATATGACTTCCCCCCCAATCCCTGTTATCACAACTGTACTTCTTGCAACTGCAATAGCTTAGTTGCTTCCCCCGAAGAAAATAAACTGGAATCAAAGGTGCCACTTGTCAGTATCTTTTGTTGTTGTTAGTTGCAAAGTCGTGTCCGACCCATCGCGACCCCATGGACAACATTCCTCCAGGCCTTCCAGTCCTCTACCATCCTCTGGAGTCCATTGAAGCTCATGCCAACTGCTTCAGTGACTCATCCAGCCACCTCGTTCTCTGTCGTCCCCTTCTTCTTTTGCCCTCAATCTTTCCCAGCATTAGGCTCCGGAGCAAAAATTAAAACATTTCCCCTAGATGATTGAGCCACAAGATCCTAAGTCAACCTAGACCAAGATCCTATGTTTTAAGAGTCAAAATAGATACTTAGATACTGCTACTTTATAATCCCTTAGTAAGACCACACCTAGAATAATACTGCATCCAATTTTGGTCACCATAATATAAAAAAGAGCTTGAGACTCTGGAAAGAATGCAGAGAAGAGCGACAAAGATGATTGGAGATGAAAACATATGAAGAATGTTTGGAGAAATTGAGTATGTCTAGTCTAGGGGAAAGGAGGAGCAGGGGGTGGTGGTCATGATAGCAGTGTTCTGATATTTGAGGGGCTGCCACAACAAAGAGGGGGTCAACTTATTTTTCAAAGCACCAGAAGACAAGGCAAGAAGCAATGGATGGAAGCGGAACAAAGAGAGGAGCAACCAAATTTCCTAACAGTAAGAACAATCAATCAACCAACCAGTGGAACGACTTGCCTCCAGATGTTATGGGTACTCCAACATTGGAGGATTTTAAGAAGAAACTGGACAGCCATAACAAGCAAATTCCATGTCCATTACTGAAATCAATCCCTCCCAGGATTAGAGCCTTGCTGTTCTGCATTTAATAACTGAGAAAATGAAAAATAAGAAAAAACTAGATAGCAGAAAGGTGGGAACTGTAATATTTTTAAAATTATCCAATGTATCATTTCACTATTTGGCTCTTTTCAAACATTAAATTCAAGAGCAAAATCCATACCTCCCACCCACTCACTCAACATTTCCAGAATACGCATGAAACATAAATCTCGATTGGGATTGTGTCCAAAACACGTTTGTGCATTTTTTAAAAAAAAAAAAAACAGAAAATGAGATTAGCAGGGTTCCAAAAGTCGCTGCCATAATTAACAAGCTGTTAAGTGTTATTAGTATTTGACCTGCTGATTTTTCTGGTTATTAAAGAAGGGATAACCATAAAAAAATCCCATAGCCTTTACCGTTTACACTGCTGCTCTGTTAGAGGAAAAATACTAATCACTCTTGTTTTTGAAGTAACCGATATTATGTAGACAAGGGACATCATCATCAAGAGTTGGCACAGATAACGGCCTCAGTGGGCACATTTTGGCTACTATTAAAGGCAGCAAAGTGGAAAAAGGGGCAATTTTGTGCATGTACATTTTCCTATCTATTCAGTCTCCCCTCAATTGGATGCAAGAGGAACGTTTTGATAAATTAGGGATTTACTAAAAGGGTGGGTAGCGTTTGATTTTTCATCTCCACTAGCAAACTGGGTTGAGCCGCTGTGAGTGACGTTTATCCAGTTCATTCTAGCTATCAGTTTTATGTGGTTCAACTAAATTTGCAGGCCTACTAAGCAAAAACTTCAAAACATTTCTTTCTTCACTCTACGCAATGAAACTTTTCACCACGTTTACGATGCTGCAAGAGTGCAGATCAAAATCAATGTCAACAAATGATTTGTAGCTGTAGATAATCACTACCTCGGTTCCTCCTGATCTTTGAAACTTTGATGACATATAGATATCTTAAAAAGAAAAAAAATACCCAATGAAAGCTTCCTAAAACAGAGCTAAACCCAAACCCAAATTTATTCCTACCCTCCAAAAATCCATTTATAATGCAAAAAAGACATTGATACAGTTCCAGATCATGGACAAATAACAAACACTAAAGCACCTAACCATTTCTAACATGAATTTTGAAGTTATTTATCTAGTATATTTTCTCTAATGTCAAACACTAAAAAAAAAAAAAGATCTAAAGGAAAGCTCCTGTATCCATTGGAAACCAGAAAATGAAGGGGAGGGGGTGATGGAAGTCACATCACGACTCTTCCAAACAAAACTGAGGCATCTAATTTTAGATAGTTTAATCCCCTCCTTACTCAATACACATTAAATTACAGCATATATGCCATCCTCACTGACAGAGAAGAATAAATAAGGGAGTTAAACCGACCAATCAGTTTTGCTTTTCCTGGGAGACTGGTGAAAAAGATGGACTACTGGGGTCTCACTGGAACCCCCAAATTGTTCCAGAGCTCTGGACAATTCCCATTCCTTTATTACATTGGTCATTCCTAACATGCCTTATAATACTGACATTTGATGTTCAAATCTTTATTACCCTCGTAGCATAAACAACATTAAAATTTTGAAAGGTGTTCACAAAAGATAATTAAGCTGATTCCTCCCAATTTTCCAGTCCCCCAATAAAAGCGTTTTTCTATCCCCGAACTTCACCTCCCCATCTTCACCAAATAGGATCCTTCCTTGCAATGTAAATTCAATTTGGAGCAAATAGCTTCCCCCTCCACGTATTTCTCACATTTAAATATATTCTCCGAAGAAAATCTTTTTGGACCTGAAAGTTCACATGCTACGGTTGATTCTTACGGAATTAGAATTCAATTCCTCCTGTGAACGTGTTTATAAAAGACCAACAGAATTACCTATCGCTATAAATACAGCCATTCCCAAATGCCTAAGCCTGTCCTTGTGCTGTTCATACAATCATAACAACTCTAGCAGTTAAGCTCCCAGCTCTGTTTTCCAATAGCAAACTTCCACGTGTCGGATTACTAATCCTGTGTAAATTACCTCAAAGACAAAGAAATAACCTTTTTTAAAAAAAATAATAATAATCGTCCTAAAAGGCAATCTGAAAATACGACCGCTACTACTTACACCCAGTAATAATCCTGTACTAAAAATACTATCAAAGAAAATCTTTTTTAACTCTGCTTCAGTCTCAGCTAATAAAAATCAAGCGTATTTATTTCTGTTTCAACGCAAAGCAAGAACTGCTTACCTAATTTTCAGGTCTGAAGTCGAAGTAATTTAAGCATTTATGCTATATATCCCAAGAAAGTTAAGGATTTCTTCTTGTACGCAGGAATATTCTAAACTGTTTTTAATCTTTCTTTACTGAAGCATGTGAATCTTCTGCTCCTTTACTGTACGGAACACAAGACTCACACCCTTCAATATAAATGAAATAGGATATACACAGTAAACATTTAATTATCATTCTGCGTAGAAGGAACGGGTTAGTTGCAGCCAACCTATAATTATAATTCTACATAAATGGAACCGGATATATACCGGAGCTGTTATGTTTACATGAAATAGGAACACATACTGCATTTAGCAAAAAGCAAAGCTGGCATTTTCACCCAAATCATTTTTCTTTGAAAGGGGCGAGACGGCTCTTAGATTTGATGATAATAAAATAAAAGAGGCAAACCAGCTTTCCTGGATGTGGGGAGAGAGAGGAGTGAAGGAAGGGTCTAAAATGCAGGTTGAGTTTCTTGGGGGGGGGGGACAACTCCGCGGATGGACGGGCATCGATTCGTACAACTGCCCTGTGCCTGATTTAAAATGCCTGACAAAATGAAAATTTAGGATAGGTGTACTGAGATGAAAAAAGCTGGAAGAAGCAACTCTGTTGATGGAGAAGTGAGAGAGTCGGAAGATCATAACATCTCCCACCACCGAGCAGGTTATCCTTGTAGTTGTAGGGTTTTCTAGAGGAGACTGGACAGCCATTTGTCCGAGGTGGAATAAGGTCTCTTGCCTTGGGCAAGAGGTTGGACTAGAAGACCTCCAAGGTCTCTTCCAGCGCTTTGATTCTATGTCTCACCAGCACATCAGGAGTGTGGGGGAGCCCACATGGGTTCCCTTTTGTGGGCATCTCCAAAAAGGGGAATCCTCTCCCCTTTTCCCAATGCCCCCCCTCCTCTTTCCCAGGGCTTTCCCCTCGTTGCCCTCCTAAGGGGGAACCTGAATGAATGAAACCAGCCCCATCATCCACTCCTATCTTCCATTTTCTCCTGCTGAGCTATCCTGGGAAATGCCCAAGGCTCTGGATCAGGCACCTCCAGGTCCTTGTTTGCCCCAAAAGATTGTGCGTGTATGTGTGTGTGGGGGGGGGGCAGTGCCAAGGCTCCAGCATGGCAGGGATGTAGGGGGAGACTGAGAAATCTGCTTCCCTTAAGGATCATCCTAACAATCGTGACATCAATAGCAAATGACAATAACAATAGTAATAATAATAGCAATAGCAATAGTAACAATCGTAGTAGTAGGAGTAATAATAATAGCAATAATAACATAGCAATAATAATAGCAATAGCAATAACAATAGTAGTAGTAACAATAGCAATAGCAATAATAGCAATAATAGCAATAGCAATAGTAGCAATAGCAATAATAGCAATAGCAACAATAACAATAATAGCAATAGCAATAATAGCTATAGGAATCATAGCAATAGCAACAATAACAATAATACCAATAGCAATAATAGCAAAGCAATAATAGCAATAGCAATAATAGCAATAGCAACAATAGCAATAGCAATGATAGCAATAATAGCAACAACAATAACAATAACAGCCGTTTATTATTGCTAGGTCCATTAATAGGAGTAGCAGCAGCATCCCTAAAGCCAGGAAGGCTCTGCATCCCGGGCGGACCGGACCACCAGCTCTGGTTTCCACCCCCAACCAATGACCCCCCCTCCAGAAAATGGTGAGGGTCGCCGACCCCCCCCCCACACACAGGGCAGAGACCTGGGGGGGGCTTCAGCGCCCCCCCCCCCCGGGGACCCCACCACCACCGCCACGGGGCAGCCCCCCTCCCTCCCTTCCCCGCTCACCTGAGGCGGAGGAGGCCCGTCACGGCGCCGGCAGCGGCGACCTCCCGTCACACGCGGCTCCGCCACCCGCGGCACCAGCAGCCGCCGCCACCGCCGCGCTTCGCGCCCCGCCGGGGAGACGCGCGCCCGCCGCCATCTTGGCCGAGGGGAGGGGGGGCGTGCGCGCGGGGGGAGGGGGCGGAGCCACGGGCGCCCTGGAAACCGGCCCGCCCGAGGAGGGGGAGGGGTGGCGGGCGCCCCTCAGTTAGGGTGGGGGCCGTGGGCGGGGAGGGGAGGGGGGGCTGAGCAGAGCCCCCCTTTCCCGCCCCCCCCTCAGAAGAAGAAGGGGGTTTTATAGGAAGGGGAGGCAGGGCATTAATCACTAGTGCAGGAAAATGGGTCTCTGGGCTTCCTTCTTTTCTTGCAGGCGTTTCATGACCCAACTAGGTCACCCCATCAGTGGAGGGAGGAAGGAGTTGTGGAGTGGAGAAGGAGGAGGACCAACAACAACTGAGGGGTCCTTGGTGCTACCTGAGCTTGGTGGTTTTCTTGCAGACGTTTCATGACCCTACTGGGTAACATCATCAGTGTTAAAGGGGTGGTGGTGGTTTGTGAGTTGGAAGAGGAGGAGGAAGAGGAGGAGGAGGAGAACTACTACTGCTGCTGCGGGGTTCTTGGTGCTCTCTGAGCTTGGTGGGTTTCTTGCAGTTTCATGACCCTACTGGGTAACATCATCAGTGCTAAAGGGATGGTGGTGGTTTGTGAGTTGGGAGAGGAGGAGGAGAAGAAGAGGAGGAGAAGGAGAAGGAGAAGAAGTACTACTACTGCTGGTGCTGCTGCTGCTGCGGGGTTCTTGGTGCTCTCTGAGCTTGGTGGTTTTCATGCAGACGTTTCATGATTCTAATGGGTAACATCATCAGTGCTAAAAGGGAGGGGAGTTTGTGAGTGGGGAGAGGAGGAGGAGGAGGAGGAGGAGGAGGAGTACTATTACTACTACTACTGCTACTGAGGTGTCCTTCGTGCTCTTTGAGCTTGCTGATTTTCTTGCAGTTTCATGACCCTACTGGGTAACATCATCAGTGCTAGACGGGAGGGGGGTTTGTAAGTTGGGAGTGGGGGAGGAGAAGGAGGAGGAGGACAAGAGGAGAAGGAGAAGAGGAGGAGGAGAAGGAGGAGAAGAACAACAACTACTACTACTACTACTACTACTACTACTACTACTGAGAGGTCCTTGGCTCTCTCTAAGCTTGGTGGTTTTCTTGCAGACGTTTCATGACCCTAATGGGTAACATCATCAGTGCTAAAGGGGGAGGGGGTTGTGAGTGGGGAGAGGAGGAGGAGAAGGAAAAGAAGAAGAAGAGGAGGAGAAGAAGAAGTACTACTACTATTACTAGTACTACTGAGGGGTCCTTGGTGCTCTCTGAGCTTGCTTGTTTTCTTGCAGACATCTCATGACCCAACTAGACAACATCATCAATGTTATAATGGGGTGGGGTATGCAGAGAGGAGGAGGATTATGGTGTCCTTGGTGCTCTCTGAGCATGGTGGTTTTCATGCAGGCGTTTCATGACCCTATTGGGTAACATCATCAGTGCTAGAAGGGAGGGGAGTTTGTGAGTGGGGAGAGGGGGAGGAGAAGGGGGAGGAGAACAAGGAGAAGAGGAGGAGGAGGAGGAGAAGTACTACTACTACTACTGCTGCTGCTGCTGAGGGGTCTTTGGTGCTCTCTGAGCTTGGTGACTTTCTTGCAGACATTTCATGACCCTACTGGTAACATCATCAGTGCTAGAAGGGAGGGGAGTTTGTGAGTGGGGAGAGGAGGAGGAGAAGAAGTACTACTACTACTACTACTGCTACTACTACTGAGGGGTCCTTGGTGTTCTCTGAGCTTGCTTGTTTTCTTGCAGACATTTCATGACCCAACTAGACGACATCATCAGTGCTAGAATGGGGTGGGGTATGCAGAAAGGAGGAGGATTATGGTGTCCTTGGTGGCCTCTGAGCTTGGTGGTTTTCATGCAGGCGTTTCATGACCCAGCTACGTAACATCATCAGTTCTGCAAAGGATTGGAGCGCACTGATGATGTTACCTAGTTTGGGTAATGAAACCTCTGCAAGAAAACCAGCAAGCTCAGAGAGCATCAAGGATCCCTCACAGTATTAATCGCCTCGAATAATGAGAAAATCCTAGGGCAGTTCAAGCTGTGTGGCAAAAAAAGGTCATAAAAAGAGAAATTCACTTAACAACTGTCTTGCTTCACAAGAAAAATTTGGCCATGAGTCTTGAACAACCTGTACTATGCAATTCCTATGCAAGCAGAATAGAATAGAATTTTTATTGGCCAAGTGTGATTGGACACACAAGGAATTTGTCTTGGTGTGTATGCTCTCAGTGTACATAAAAGAAAAGATACCTTCATCAAGGTACAACACGTAATGATAGCAATCAGGAAACAATATCAATATAAATCATAAATTGGTTACCACCTTTAAAGCGCTCCATGGTTTAGGACCGGGTTACTTACGGGACCATCTACTGCCGGCCTCTATCTCCCAGCGTCCGGTGCGTTCCCACAGAGAGGGACTCCTCAGGGTGCCGTCAGCCAAACAGTGTCGACTGGCGGCCCCCAGGGGGAAGGCCTTCTCTCTGGGGGCTCCGACCCTGTGGAACTAACTTCCCCTCGGACTTCGACAACTACCTGACCTTAGGACCTTTCGCCGCAAACTTAAAACCAATTTATTTCATATGGCTGGACTGGCCTGATTTTAAATTTTAAATTTAAATTTTAATTGAACTTTGATGGGTTTTAAATTTCTGTAATTTTATGGGGTGTAATGTTATTTTAAATTTTTTGGCAAATTTGAATCAATTTTTTAAGGGTTGTTTTAATTATGGTGTATGTTTCTGCTTGTATTTTATTTGCCTATTCCCCGCCCTGAGTCCTTCGGGAGAAGGGCGGTATACAAATTAAAACATTATTATTATTATTATTATTATTATTATTATTATTATTATTATTATTATTATTATTATTATTATTATTATTATTATTATTATTATTATTATTATTATTATTAGGCTTATCAGCAGCAAAGTTACAGTCATACAGTCATAAGTGGAAGGAGATGGGTGATGGGAACGATTAGAAAATTAATAATGCAGATTTAGTAAATAGTTTGACAGTGTTGAGGGAATTATTTGTTTAGCAGAGTGATGGCGTTTGGGAAAACTAGTCTTTGTGCCTAGTTGTTCTGGTGTGCAGTGCTCTATAGTGTCGTTTTGAGGGTAGGAGTTGAAACAGTTTACGTCCAGGATGCGAGGGGTCTGTAAATATTGTCACAGCCCTCTTTTTGACTCATGCAGTACACGGGTCCTCAGTGGAAGGCAGGTTGGTAGCCATTGTTTTTTCTGCAGTTCTAATTATCCTCTGAAGTCTGGGTCTTTCTTGTTGGGTTGCAGAATTGAACCAGACAGTTCTAGAGGTGCAAATGACAGACTCAATAATGCCTCTGTAGAACTGGATCAGCAGCTCCTTGGGCAGTTTGAGCTTCCTGAGCTGGCAACTAACTGCAGCCCCAAACATCTAGAGGTCATAGGAGAGAGTAAGGGGGTGAATATTGAATCCAACTTCCCCTTTATACATTCTCCAGGACTTTCCTCTCTGCATCTGTTCCTTCCTGGATGAAAGCATGCCGTTGTTCTTCCAGCTGCACACAGACACCCCACACACACACTTATAAATGCATCTTTATCCCTTTTGCCCAGAGGCCTCCGTGTAATTATTAATTTTTATTGACAAAAATCTGCACACTGTTTCAATCTAAGACCAGTTATTAAATACTATGGATTCTCTCCCTTAATTGAAAGTGCCTGAAGGAAGAATCCCGCCCTCTCCTTTGGCACAAGAAGCTCAATGTAATGTAGGGGTCCTGAATGTAAAGCCCCCCCCTCTACTCCTCAGGGACCAAGGACTGGGCACCCCACACCTCTCTTTCTCTCTCACTCCTGTGGAGCCCTCTCCATCATTCAGGGCATCAGGAGTGTCTGCTACTACAGTGGTCACCAACTGGTGGTGCATGGACCACTGGTGGTCCGCAGAAAAATTATTTGCATTTTTTTTATATTGCACTAAATCAAAGTTTCTCAAACTACAGCCCCTGGGACATATATGTGCAATGAATGTTTGTGTTACTGCAGAGAGTCTCCTGCTTCGGGGTCTTTTTGTGCAGGTTGTGGGGGGCTGAGAAATTCCGACTTGGGGTCTGCTTCAGCCTCCTGGTGCGGGGCTTTGGGTGAAGGCTGGAGGGAAGCGCCACGGGTTGGAAAGAGAAGAGGGCCTCGTTCCAGTGGGACTGCCTCATAGCCTAGAACTGGCTGACCAGCTAATCCCGCTGAGCCTCCAGGCACTGGTACCTAACCTTGCACTCCTGCAGGTCTTCCCTCTGCTTGGAAAGCCTATGCTGCTAGTCCTCAGTGAGGTACTTCTGCTGAGCCTCCTTCTCGGTCAGATGCAATTTGAACTCAGCTGTTTTGCCAACTCTTTCTCATGGGGGCTGCTTAGCTCCAACAACTGGTTCTTGTTGGGGCCCTAAGGAGCCCAGGCAGGCAGGCAGGCAGGCGAGGAATGGCTGGGAGGGGAGGGGCGAATAGAGTCTGGCGAGGCGCCCCTTGACGTGAGTGATATCGAGTTGGCCCCGCCCACCCAGTCACATGACCATCTAGCCACACCCACCCAGCTGGTCATTAGGCAGATCATATTAGTGGTCCGCGGGATTTAGAATTATGAATTTAGTGGTCCCTGAGGTCCGAAAGGTTGGGGACCCCTGTCCTACTACAATACATTGGCCTTCATCCTGTGAAAAGGGCCCCTTATTTTGGGCTGCTGAAGCTAAGCTCTTTCCTTGAACGTTCCATCTGGACTGCTGCCATCATAAGTCCCCCCCCCCTCTTTTCAGAGGTGTTCAATTGTACACAAAGCCATTATTTTGGAGGGGTTAATAATATGATTCCCCACCCCCCTTATTTCTGGGTATTGAAGCTTAGGTCACTCCTTGGATGCTCCCTCCTGCCTGCTGCCATTGTATGGGGTGCTCAGTGATATGGGGGTGCCCCATTATTTAGGTCTGTTCCACGCTATGAACCCCTTTGAGCACGCAGTCCTGCCTGCACCCCAGGACACTCCCATTATTCAGGGGTGCTTCATAAGGTGATCTGCTCCGGCCCTCTGCCTGATCCCAAGACACCCCACCCTACTCAAGCAGTTGCTGCATGGAAAAACATCTTAGGGGTGTCTATGAACCCCTTATTCAGCTTGAACTGCCCGCTCCCTTGGATTTTCTCATTATTCGAGGCAATTAATACTGTGAGGGGTCCTTGATACTCTCCGAGCTTGCTGGTTTTCTTGCAGAGGTTTCATTACCCAAGGAACAATGGATGGAAACTGATCAAGGAGAGATTCAACCTGGAAATAAGGAGAAAATTTCTGACAGGGAGAACCATCAACCAAAGGAACAGAAGTTGCCTTCAGAAATTGTGGGAGCTTCATCACTGGAGGCTACCAAGAAGAGACTGGACTGCCATCGGTCAGAAATGGTGTAGGGTTTCCTGCTTGGGGGGTGTTGGACTAGATGACCCCCAAGGTCCCTTCCAACTCTTGTTCATTTTAGTAACTTGGCTATTATGTGAATCCGGCTCCCGCGTTGACTTTGCTTAGGTGACCACATGACCCCAGTACACTGCAGCTGTCATAAATACATGCCAGTTGCCAAGTTGCCTGAATTTTGATCACAGAACCACAGGGGTGCTGCAAAGCTGTGAAAAATGGTCACAAGTCACTTTTTAAAGTGACCTTGGAACTTTCAAACATCATTAAACGAATTGTTGTAAGTCGAGGACTACCTGCATTGATGTCTAAAACAGGGATCTCCAACCTTAGTAACTTTAAGGCTTGTGGACTTCAATTCCCAGACTTCAATTCCCAGCAAAGCTGGCTGAGTTACTAAAGTTACTAAGGTTGGAGACCCCTGATCTAAAAAGTCCTGAAAATACCAGAAGGGTAATAGGGTAATAGTATAGGGTAATAGTATCTATCTGTCTATATCTAGTTAATACTGCCGTGAATTTTGAAAATCAGACTTGGATTTTTAGGTCTTTTTTCATCCTAAGATACCTTGGAGAATTGTTAGGATAATGAAAAGCTGTCTCGGGCTTCTAAAAACATTTTAGCAGAGAACTGAATAAAGGTCTTAGTTTCATTTGTGTCCCCTTTTTTTTTTCAACAAGGACCTCGAGATTTTGTTGAAAGTCTGCCAAGATTATCCTCAGATATTAGTTAAACAGAACATGGGCTGGAAGAGACCTCAGAGGTCTTCTAGTCTAACCCTTTGCTCAAGGCAAGAAACCTTATATTATCCTGGTCAAATGGTTGTCTAGTCTTCTCTTGAAAACCTGCAGCAATGGAGCACCCACAACTCTGGCAGGCAAGTTGTTCCCCTGATTAATTGTCCTCACTGGCAGAAAATTTCTCCGGTCTTCTAAATTGGATCTCTATGATATCAAATATAAATATTATATATAAATATTGTAAAGAAAAGAGAGCTTAGCTATGAGAGAAATCTATGTGAGATTCAAGAAGTATCACACATGGTTTGTTTTAATTCAGTACCAACCATAACAACCTGCAAACCTTTGGAAACCGAGTGAATGCCATATAAATTTAAAAAGAAAAACAGATTTAAGGAGAAGGTTACCGATATATGACATCCTCTAGTGAAAAGGATGTGGGTTTAGCTTTCAGAGCACAGGGAAAAAGAAAGAAATGCTTCAGTCTATTATTGGGATCCATTTAGGTCCACTCATTCCAATGAGAGTCCTATTAGATTAGATTACAGATTAACAGAGTTGGAAGGGACCTTGTAGGCCATCTAGTCCAACCCCCCGCCCAAGCAGGAGTTCCTACATAATTTTGGACAGATGGCAGTGCAGTCTCTTCTTGAAAGCCTCCCGTGATGAAGCTCCCATAACTTCGGTTCCATGGGTTGATTGTTTTCACTGTCAGAAAATTCCTCCTTATTGAATCTCTAGTTGTTCAGTTTCCATCCATTACTCAGATGTTCAAGATATAACTAGATCTTGATATCAGTGAAGCTGGTATCAGTGAAGAATAGATCTAATCAACTTTGATTATTAATCCAGTGGGAAAATAGAGAGCAGGTCAATGGTAGGAGGTGGACCTGACTCCATGGGGCTCAGTCCATGATGCTTGAAGAGCCACAAAGATGACTGGGGAGCTGAAGACTAAAACATATGAAGAACAATTGCAGGGTATGCCTAATCTAGGGAAAAGAAGGACTAGGGGTGACATGATAGCAGTTTTCCAATATCTCAGGGGCTGCCACAAAGAAGAGGGGATCAGGCTATTCTCCAAAGCAAGCCTGAAGGCAAGACAAGAAACAATGGATGGAAACAGAAGAAAGAGAAAGAACCTGGAACTAAGGAGAAACTTACCTGACAATTAGAACAACTTTAACCAGTGGGACAGCTTGCCTTCAGAAATTGTAGGTGCTTCATTACTGGATGAAGAGATTTGGACAGCCATTTGTCTAAAATGGTGTAGAGCAGAGGTCTCCAACCTTGGCAACTTTAAGACTTGTGGACTTTAACTCCCAGAATTCCTCAGCCAGCAAAGCTGTTAAAGGTCACAAGTCTTAATAGAATAGAATAGAATAGAATAGAATAGAATAGAATAGAATAGAATAGAATAGAATAGAATAGAATTTTTATTGGCCAAGTGTGATTGGACACACAAGGAATTTGTCTTGGTGCAGATGCTCTCAGTGTACATAAAAGAAAAGATACGTTCATCAAGGTACAACATTTACAACACAAATGATGGTCAATATATCAATATAAATCATAAGGATTGCCAGCAACAAAGTTACAGTCATACAGTCATAAGTGGAAAGAGATTGGTGATGGGAACTATGAGAAGATTAATAGTTAAAGTTGCCAAGGTTGGAGACCCCTGTTATAGTAGAGTCTCCTGCTTGAGTAGGGGGTTGGACTAGAAGACCTCCAAGGTCCCTTCCTGTTATTCTGAAGGCTGCAATGTTTTCCAAAAAAATAATAAGGGTTTCTGCATAGATTTTCTCCCAGATGAAGTGTCAGAAGCCAAGTACATGGTTATTGTTTTGTATCTTGGGTTATTTTGTTCCAGGAAGGAACTCAATATGCTTACTGAAATGTACTTAAAAGTCTGCGTGACGAGTCTCAACATTATTGTCTCTCTTCAAAATATTAATTGCAGCAGTCCTGGTTTGCAGACTGATGTTATTAGCAACACAAATGGCTTATTGGCATAGAACAGCGATGGATATTTATAATGGAAGACGGCCACCATTTATTGAAATATTCATGTAGGATTTTCATAGATGTATGTGCATCCGTTAATATATTCCCTCTCTGTTTTGCTACCTTTATAGTTTTTTGTTTCCTTTTAAAAATAATTTTGTGTAATGTTTATTTTTGTAACATTGAATTCAGTTAATAAAACCATTTTTTAAAGTTGAAGTTCTAACCGCATTATGCACAGGGGTTATATCTGTGTGCGCGTGTCTGTTTGATATGGCACGTTGATCCTGGGTGGAGAAGAACAAAGAAGCAAACATTTCTAACGTAAACCGTGAGCAGCAAATGTGATCTTTCTTATTTCAAACAGCTAATTGGCTCATTCCTTTCCTCTCGGTCTCTTAGGATGCTTAAAGGTTATACAAACTGAGACTTTTGGCTTGCGATCTGCCTATTAAAATTCAGACTATAATGCCAAGAAAAGCCCTTGGTCTGTTTGTCAGGAAATTTAGCATTGATCCCTCAGAGCGTATATTTGACGGGAATTGATTAACTTTAAACCAAGCAAAGAAATAGTACATTTGAATGCAGGAGTAATGATGGGGCAAGACTAAAAACAGCAGCTTTAAATATCTTTGTTTCTACAAAAATATTTTGTTTGTTTTGTTTCTACAAAAGCAATGACATTGGCTATAATTTATAAAAGAGGAAAGCAGCTATTATACACGGGACAACAGATACTCAACTTACAACCGCAATTAAGGCCAAAATTTCTGTTCATAAGCGAGACACTTAAGTGAATTGGTATCAATAACCGTTCTTGCCACAGTTATTAAGTGAACCACTGCAGTTGTTAACTTAGTACCATGATGGTGAACCTATGGCAAGTGTGCCACAGGTGGCACGTGGAACCATTTCTGTGGGCACGCTAGCTGCTGCCCTAGAAGACCTCCAAGGTCCCTTCCTGTTATTCTGAAGGCTGCAATGTTTTCCAAAAAAATAATAAGGGTTTCTGCATAGATTTTCTCCCAGATGAAGTGTCAGAAGCCAAGTACATGGTTATTGTTTTGTATCTTGGGTTATTTTGTTCCAGGAAGGAACTCAATATGCTTACTGAAATGTACTTAAAAGTCTGCGTGACGAGTCTCAATATTATTGTCTCTCTTCAAAATATTAATTGCAGCAGTCCTGGTTTGCAGACTGATGTTATTAGCAACACAAATGGCTTATTGGCATAGAACAGCGATGGATATTTATAATGGAAGACGGCCACCATTTATTGAAATATTCATGTAGGATTTTCATAGATGTATGTGCATCCGTTAATATATTCCCTCTCTGTTTTGCTTCCTTTATAGTTTTTTGTTTCCTTTTAAAAATAATTTTGTGTAATGTTTATTTTTTTGTAACATTGAATTCAGTTAATAAAACCATTTTTTAAAGTTGAAGTTCTAACCGCATTATGCACAGGGGTTATATCTGTGTGCGCGTGTCTGTTTGATATGGCACGTTGATCCTGGGTGGAGAAGAACAAAGAAGCAAACATTTCTAACGTAAACCGTGAGCAGCAAATGTGATCTTTCTTATTTCAAACAGCTAATTGGCTCATTCCTTTCCTCTCGGTCTCTTAGGATGCTTAAAGGTTATACAAACTGAGACTTTTGGCTTGCGATCTGCCTATTAAAATTCAGACTATAATGCCAAGAAAAGCCCTTGGTCTGTTTGTCAGGAAATTTAGCATTGATCCCTCAGAGCGTATATTTGACGGGAATTGATTAACTTTAAACCAAGCAAAGAAATAGTACATTTGAATACAGGAGTAATGATGGGGCAAGACTAAAAACAGCAGCTTTAAATATCTTTGTTTCTACAAAAATATTTTGTTTGTTTTGTTTCTACAAAAGCAATGACATTGGCTATAATTTATAAAAGAGGAAAGCAGCTATTATATACAGGACAACAGATACTCAACTTACAACCGCAATTAAGCCCAAAATTTCTGTTCATAAGCGAGACACTTAAGTGAATTGGTATCAATAACCTTTCTTGCCACAGTTGTTAAGTGAACCACTGCAGTTGTTAACTTAGTACCATGATGGTGAACCTATGGCAAGTGTGCCACAGGTGGCACGTGGAACCATTTCTGTGGGCACGCTAGCTGCTGCCCTAGATCAGCTCCACCACGCATGCACATGCGCCTCCTGCTGGCTAGCTGATTTTCGGGTCTCTGTTGCACATGCGGGAGACGCGCATCTATGCCCATGCTGCCCCTCCCCTCCCAAGAGTTTCCATGCGGTCCATTTTGGATGTGTCGTGTCCCACTCCTCCGCTGACGGCCGGGTCAGGGAAATCCGAATCAGGCATGCCTCTGCAGCTCTGCCAAAGTCCTAGCAAAGTTCTCAAGGCGGGCAGGAGACCAGAAAGTGACTTCAGCAAGATAAGGTAGACTTTGCCTGACTCAGAGAATGCCAGAAAGCAGATCCTTTATATAGGCCATGGGGTGTGGCTCCATGACTCAGCACTTATCCAGGCCTGCCCCTCCCTTCCTTCTGTTGCCGCCGCCTATCAATTCTCCTGAAGCGAGGGTCACTCCAGTCTGCAGCTGTTGGTAATTGACCTTCCTCAGGCTCACATGCTGTGGGGGAGGGGGGGTCTAGGTGCTCCGTTTGCCTGGGCATGGAGCCAGGGCTGGGGGCTGGAGGCGCTTCTTCTTCTTCGGCCTGTCTGGGCATGGAGCCAGGGCTAGGGCCGGGAGGCATGCTAGGACATTCCTCAGCGTTCGGAAGCAGATAAGACGGGCCCGGCTGCGGGGAAAGCGGACGAGGCACAACAGGATGCCAGGTAAGTAAAGGGCTCGCACGGAGGCTCTGGGAGGACAAACGTGCTGTTTCCGGCATCCAGATCGTTCAGGGAGGCCTGCTAAGCCCAAACGGAGAACAGGGGGGTGGAGGAGCGCGAGGGGTCGCACGCACCTGCGTGGGGGGATGGGGGGTGGGACAGTGCGGAGGGGATTGTGCATGCATGCGCAGGGGGGCAGAGCATGCGTGGGGGACATTGTATTATGGGTGCGGGCACACATGTGCGCTCTAGTGCACCCGCGCGCTCACTTTTAACACCCAGGGGAAAAAAAGGTTAGCCATCACTGACTTAGTAACTTGATCGTTATCTGGATTCCCCACTGACTTTGCTTCTCAGAAGTTGCAAAAGGAGAACACGTGACCCTAGGACTTGGCAACCGTCATAAATACATGCCAGTTGCAAAGCGTCCAAAGATGATCATAATTCAATTTTTTTCCAGTGTCATCGTAACTTCGAACAGTTTCTAAATGAACTGTTGGAAGTCGAGAATCCGGATTAGAAGATTCGCAACCAAAATAGCGGTGAGCGGAATTGAGAAAGCCATTCAATATTTCGTGGGAAGCTTGCACTGAGTTTAGAGGCGTGAACGAGTGAAACTCATCACCCAGCGGCATGTTGTGGCGATCGTGTCTTTTAGCATCGCAAGATCCTTTTTGGTGTTTTTTTTTTTTTTTAGCAGCAGTCAGACGCCCCAATTAGAGAAGGTAACTTTTGAAATTGGAATGCACAGGTAGTCCTCAATGTACGGCCACAGCTGTGCCCTAAATTTCTATTGTTAAGCGAGACCTTTCTTAAGCAAGTTTTGTCCCATTTTATGACTTTTAACACCACGGTTGTTAAGAGAGTCCCTGAAGCTGTTAAGTTAGTAAGATGGTTGTTAAGTGAATCCAGGTCCCCCGTTGACTTTGCTTGTCAGAGGTTCGCAAAAGGACATCATGTGACCTCAGGACACTGCGACGGTCATAAATACGAACCAGTTGCCAAGCGTCTAAATTCTGATCACATGACCATGGGGATGCTGCAAAGGTCGTAACTGTGAAAAACGGTCATAAGTGACTTGTTTCAGCACCATTGTTATGAACTATTTGTCGTGTCCCACTCCTCCGCTGACGGCCGGGTCAGGGAAATCCGAATCAGGCTTGCCTCTGCAGCTCTGCCAAAGTCCTAGCAAAGTCCTCAGGGCAGGCAGGAGACCAGAAAGTGACTTCAGCAAGATATGTTTAGACTTTGCCTGACTCAGAGAATGCCAGAAAGCAGATCCTTTATATAGGCCATGGGGTGTGGCTCCATGACTCAGCACTTATCCAGGCCTGCCCCTCCCTTCCTTCTGCTGCCTCCGCCTATCAAGTCTTCTGACGCGAGGGTCACTCCAATGTTTTCCAAAAAAATAATAAGGGTTTCTGCATAGATTTTCTCCCAGATGAAGTGTCAGAAGCCAAGTACATGGTTATTGTTTTGTATCTTGGGTTATTTTGTTCCAGGAAGGAACTCAATATGCTTACTGAAATGTACTTAAAAGTCTGCGTGACGAGTCTCAACATTATTGTCTCTCTTCAAAATATTAATTGCAGCAGTCCTGGTTTGCAGACTGATGTTATTAGCAACACAAATGGCTTATTGGCATAGAACAGCGATGGATATTTATAATGGAAGACGGCCACCATTTATTGAAATATTCATGTAGAATTTTCATAGATGAATGTGCATCCGTTAATATATTCCCTCTCTGTTTTGCTTCCTTTATAGTTTTTTGTTTCCTTTTAAAAATAATTTTGTGTAATGTTTATTTTTTTGTAACATTGAATTCAGTTAATAAAACCATTTTTTAAAGTTGAAGTTCTAACCGCATTATGCACAGGGTTATATCTGTGTGCGCGTGTCTGTTTGATATGGCACGTTGATCCTGGGTGGAGAAGAACAAAGAAGCAAACATTTCTAACATAAACCGTGAGCAGCAAATGTGATATTTCTTATTTCAAACAGCTAATTGGCTCATTCCTTTCCTCTCGGTCTCTTAGGATGCTTAAAGGTTATACAAAATTAGACTTTTGGCTTGCGATCTGCCTATTAAAATTCAGACTATAATGCCAAGAAAAGCCCTTGGTCTGTTTGTCAGGAAATTTAGCATTGATCCCTCAGAGCGTATATTTGACGGGAATTGATTAACTTTAAACCAAGCAAAGAAATAGTACATTTGAATACAGGAGTAATGATGGGGCAAGACTAAAAACAGCAGCTTTAAATATCTTTGTTTCTACAAAAATATTTTGTTTGTTTTGTTTCTACAAAAGCAATGACATTGGCTATAATTTATATCTTCGTTCTGTTTATCAAGAAAAAGACACAGACTGGAAAAGGGGGCCACCCTGAAACCGGTTATTGATTCTCTCTTTCCAAAGAACAGGTAGTCCTTGACTTAGTACCACAATCGATCCCAACATTTCTGTTGCTAAGTGAGACATTTGTTAAGTGAATCACCGCAGATATAAAGTTGGTAGCACAGTTATTAAGTGAATCACCGCAGATATAAAGTTGGTAGCACAGTTATTAAGTGAATCACCGCAGATATAAAGTTGGTAGCACAGTTATTAAGTGAATCTTCCTTCCCTGTTGACTTTGCCTGTCTAAAGGTCACAAAAGGGGATTAGGTGACCCCTGCACACTGCAACCCTCATAGGTATCAAGTGTTTGATCACATGACCATGGGAATGTTGCAATGGCCATAAGTGTGAGAAATGGTCACAAATCCCTTTTTTCGTGTTGTTGTAATTTTGAATAGTCACGAAATGAACTGTTGTAAGTCAAGGGTTGCCTGTATTTTAATTTCAGGTCTGTATTTCTCTGTTCTGTTAAATAAGCGTGCAAATATTCCATTTTCCATTTTTTTCTATGTTTTAATGTTATAAAATGTTTTGTTACTGGGCTCTGGATTAATTAATGGATATGCAATACTGAGCCAGTTTGGTGTGGTAGTTAAAGCATCAGGCTGAAAACCAGGATCTCGAATTTTGCTCCACCCAGACAGCTGGGCGTCCTTGTGCCAGCCATTCCCTTTTAGCCCATGGAAGATGGCAAATGGCATTCCACTTCTGAAATCTTGCCAAGGAAACTGCAGGAATGTGCCTTGGCAAAATAGGAGGAGGACGGTGTGTTGACTATAATAAAGGAGGGAACTAAGCAAGCCAGCCAGCCAGCCAGCCAGCCAGCCAGCCAGCCAGCCAGCCAGCCAGCCAGCCAGCCAGCCAGCCAGCCAGCCAGCCAGCCAGCCAGCCAGCCAGCCAGCCAGCCAGCCAGCCAATCAATCAATGAATCAATCAATCAATCATGGCAGCTGAACAGCATTGCTTATATAAATTTATATCTTCGTTCTGTTTATCAAGAAAAAGACACAGACTGGAAAAGGGGGCCACCCTGAAACCGGTTATTGATTCTCTCTTTCCAAAGAACAGGTAGTCCTTGACTTAGAACCACAATCGATCCCAACATTTCTGTTGCTAAGTGAGACATTTGTTAAGTGAATTGTGCAACTTTTCTTGCCGTGGTTGTTAAGTGAATCACCGCAGATATAAAGTTGGTAGCACAGTTATTAAGTGAATCACCGCAGATATAAAGTTGGTAGCACAGTTATTAAGTGAATCTTCCTTCCCTGTTGACTTTGCCTGTCTAAAGGTCACAAAAGGGGATTAGGTGACCCCTGCACACTGCAACCCTCATAGGTATCAAGTGTTTGATCACATGACCATGGGAATGTTGCAATGGCCATAAGTGTGAGAAATGGTCACAAATCCCTTTTTTCGTGTTGTTGTAATTTTGAATAGTCACGAAATGAACTGTTGTAAGTCAAGGGTTGCCTGTATTTTAATTTCAGGTCTGTATTTCTCTGTTCTGTTAAATAAGCGTGCAAATATTCCATTTTCCATTTTTTTTTTACATCATATGCTGAATAAAGTCCTTAAAAATTTTAGTTTTTAAATGGTTTTTTTTTTTACTATTTTAATTATAATTTTAAATTTGGCCTAATTTAATAAGTTTTTTAAATATTGTTTTTATTCTTGTTCTATTTTATCTGGCTGTAAACCGCCCTGAGTCCTTCGAGAGATAGGGCGGTATAAAAATTTGATTAAATAAATAAATAGTGTATTTTCATTGCAGTAGAGAAAATACTCTATCATCTATCCTTTAACAGATTAACAGAGTTGGAAGGGACCTTGGAAGTCATCTAGTACAACCCCCCGCCCAAGCAGGAGACCCTACACCATTTCTGACAAGTGGCAGTCCAGTCTCTTCTTGAAAGCCTCCCGTGATGAAGCTCCCACAACTTCCGAAGGCAACTTCTGTTCCATGGGTTGATTGTTCTCACTGTCAGAAAATTTCTCCTTTATTTCCAGGTTGAATCTCTCCTTGTTCAGTTTCCATCCATTATTCCTTCTCTGGCCTTCAGGCCTCCTTATCTGAAAATGCTGACTTTGAATAAGATACTTTAGAGATCCAGATGAAGTCTAAAGCCCCACAGGGTCCCTATCGGAGCAGAGGAAAAAGAAGTCTGGTGAGAGCACTCCAAAGTTGAAGAAACCTTTTGAGAAGAACACGTAGAAAGGAACTAACTTACTCTTGCCAGAAAAAGCAACTTTAAGTGGGATGAGAGGCAAATAAGGTCAGGGTGGAACTAGAGAAGTTCAGTGTTATTACAGAGAGAGAGAGAAAAAAAATCAACTAGCAAGAATTCCTGGAGAAAGACAATCGCCCTAAGAAAACAAGAGAAATTCTGAACAAACGATATGAAAATGGGTAGATTTTTTTTTTACATCATATGCTGAATAAAGTCCTTAAAATTTTTAGTTTTTAAATGGTTTTTTTTTTTACTATTTTAATTATAATTTTAAATTTGGCCTAATTTAATAAGTTTTTTAAATATTGGTTTTATTCTTGTTCTATTTTATCTGGCTGTAAACCGCCCTGAGTCCTTCGGGAGATAGGGCGGTATAAAAATTTGATTAAATAAATAAATAGTGTATTTTCATTGCTGTAGAGAAAATACTCTATCATCTATCCTTTAACAGATTAACAGAGTTGGAAGGGACCTTGGAAGTCATCTAGTTCAACCCCCTGCCCAAGCAGGAGACCCTACACCATTTCTGACAAGTGGCAGTCCAATCTCTTCTTGAAAGCCTCCCGTGATGAAGCTCCCACAACTTCCGAAGGCAACTTCTGTTCCATCTGTTGGTTGTTCTCACTGTCAGAAAATTTCTCCTTTATTTCCAGGTTGAATCTCTCCTTGTTCAGTTTCCATCCATTATTCCTTCTCTGGCCTTCAGGCCTCCTTATCTGAAAATGCTAACTTTGAATAAGATACTTTAGAGATCCAGATGAAGTCTAAAGCCCCACAGGGTCCCTATAGGAGCAGAGGAAAAAGAAGTCTGGTGAGAGCACTCCAAAGTTGAAGAAACCTTTTGAGAAGAACACGTAGAAAGGACCTAACTTACTCTTGCCAGAAAAAGCAACTTTAAGTGGGATGAGAGGCAAATAAGGTCAGGGTGGAACTAGAGAAGTTCAGTGTTATTACAGAGAGAGAGAGAAAAAAAATCAACTAGCAAGAATTCCTGGAGAAAGACAATCGCCCTAAGAAAACAAGAGAAATTCTGAACAAACGATATGAAAAATAGAGCCAGTGTAGAAATATCCAGACAGTCAGGCAGGTCTGGTAGAGGTCAAAAAATCAAGCCACAACCATGTGATTTTTACACACACACACACACACACACACACACACACACACACACACACCACTATCACCATCCCCAGCCCCTCTTGGGTAGAGGTAGTCCTCAACATATGATGACAATTGGGCCCAAAATTTCTGACGCTAAGCCAGACAGAGTCTTAAGTGAGTCACTGCAATTGTTAAGTTAAGTGAACCTGGCTTCCCCTTTGACTTCGCCCCCACCCCCCAAAAAAAGATCACACGATCCCAGATCACTGCAACTTTCATGAATATTAATCAGCTGCCAAAGTTCCGAATTTTGATCTTGTGACCATGGGGATGCTGCAGTGGTCAAAAGTGAGAAAAAAAGGCATTAAGGCACATTTTTTTTTCAGTGCAGTTGTAACTTCAAATATCACTAAACCAGAAGTTGTAAATTGAGGACTACTTATATCTACATGGAAGGGACGCGGCGGCTTAGTGCCTAAGACGCTGAGCTTGTTGATCGAAAGGTCGGCAGTTCAGCGGTTCGAATCCCTGGTGCTGCCGCATAACGGGGTGAGCTCCCGTTACTTGTCCCAGCTTCTGCCAACCTAGCAGTTCGAAAGCAGGTAAAAAATGCAAGTAGAAAAAATAGGGACCACCTTTGGTGGGAAAGTAACAGCGTTCTGTGTGCCTTTGGCGTTGAGTCTAACCGGCCACATGACCACGGAGACATCTTCGGACAGCACTGGCTTTGAAATGGAGATGAGCACCGCCCCCTTGAGTCAGGAACGACTAGCACATATGTGCGAGGGGAACCTTTACCTTTACCTTGTATCTACGTAATTCCTCCTGGAATTAAGCCGTAATAGGCAAATATTGTTGTGAATGCACCAATAATTCTGGGCTGCCAAGTTCCCAATCAAGTTCACATGAAGTATTACTACCACTTTATAAAACCCTAGTATAAGGTCACACCTGGAATACTGCAATCAGTTTTGGTTCCCATACTACAGAAAAGATGTTGAGACTTTGGAAAAAGTTCAGAGAAGAGCAACTAAGATGATCAAAGGCCTGGAGACTAAACCATAGGAAGAACGGCTGCAAGTTTTGGGTCTGGCTAGTCTAAAGAAAAGAAGAATTAGGGGTGACACAATAGCAGTATTCCAGTATTTGAGGGGCTGCCACAAAGAAGAGGGAGTCAAATTATTCTGCAAAGCACCAGAAGGCAGGACGAGAAACAATGGATGGAAACTAATCAAAGAGAGAAGCAACCTGGAATTAAGGAGAAACTTCCTAACAGTGAGGACAGTATTTGAGGGGCTGCTAGTGGAATAGCTTGCCTGCAGAAATCGTGGGTGCTCCCACCACTGGAAGTTTTTAAGAAGAGACTAGACAATCACTTGTCTAGAATGGTGCACAATCTCTTTCTTGAGCAGTGGGCTGGACTAGAAGATCTCCAAGGTCCCTTCCAACTCCTATTCTATTTCTATTTCTATTTCTATTTCTATTTCTATTTCTATTCAAATATCATTAAACCAATAGTTGTAAACTGAGGACTACTTATATCTTATATCGCTTGCTTTTTCCTCCTGGAATTAAGCCATAACAGGCAAATATTGTTGTGAATGCAGCAATAATTCTGGGTTGCCAAGTCAATGTGACTGGCTGAAAAATTTCAGAATTTTGTAACCAAGCCCTTGAGTGGCAAGTCTTAATCTCCTTCCTGAAACACATTTTGTTTGCAAAGGACATTCCCAGTGGATAATGTCCCATGTTTATGGATTCAAGACGAAGGTATTTTATTGAGACTTCTTGTAGACATTCCTGTTCCTTCCCAGACTTTCTGTTTTAAATTCGAAAGGAAGAGCAGTTACTGCGGTACAGTTTAAAAAAAAAGAAAAAAGAAGATGATTTCACAGTGGCTGGCATCCCAAATCCATCTGCCTTCTTCTGCCTTCCTTCCAGGTTAACTGTTTCCTAGGATTTGTGGGATGCTCACGTCCTGCCACGATTAATACATTTACACATTTTGCCTGCCATTATTCCAATAATCTCCAGCAGTGGAAGAAGGCACATTAAGGCTAATTCAGCCCTTGAAAGGCAGCGCAGTGGCTGATGCCAACGGGCCCACCCACATCAACAGCTGCTTTTGATTAATCCACTTCTACAAAAGCCGCTAGTGAATATTCTACCCCACAAGGCAGAAACCTGATCGTTGCTAATCAGGAGGGGAGAAAAGTTAAAATGCCGAAATTGTCCAATATGCAGAAGAAAAAACTCAGCGCAGTTGTGGAGCAACTGTGGAATAGTTGTGGGGCTGCAACAGAGAGGAAGGAGGTCAAGCTGTTTTCCAAGGCACCCGAAGGCCAGACAAGGAATAATGGATGGAAACTGAACAAGGAGAGATTCCACCTGGAAATAAGGAGGAATTTCTTGACAGTGAGAACAATCAACCAATGGAACAGAAGTTGCCTTCGGAAGTTGTGGGAGCTTCATCCCTAGAAGCTTTCAAGAAGAGACTGACACTTGTCAGAAATGGTGTAGGGGGTCCTGCTTGGGTGGGGGGTTGGAACCAGCATTGCTGACTGAGGAATTCTGGGAGTTGAAGTCCACAAGTCTTAAAGTTGCCAAGGTTGGAGACCCCTGGACTAGATGACCTCCAAGGTCCCTTCCAACTCTGTTATTGTGTGATGTTGAGACTTTGGAAAGCATGCAAAGAAGAGCACAAAGAGCTAAAAGATATGAAGAACAGTTGCAGGAACTGGGCATGGCTGGTCTAGTGAAGAGAAGGACCAGGGGAGACATGATAGCGGTCTTCCAATATTTGAGGGGCTGCCACAGAGAGGAAGGGGGTCAAGCTGTTTTCCAAGGCACCCGAAGGCCAGACAAGGAATAATGGATGGAAACTGAACAAGGAGAGATTCCACCTGGAGATAAGGAGGAATTTCCTGACAGTGAGTGTAATGTATCTTTAAGGGTTTTGGAGGGAAAATAGAGCGGGAAATAGCACGTTGCTAATTGGCTGAAGCCTCCAGCTGAACTGTATATAAGGAGGGGTTTTTTACCGTTGCTTTTGCTGGGTTCACTATAAACTAAAGAGCTGTTGTTACTCATCTGGTCTCCTGCCTCGTTATTGCCCGAATCTAACACTGGCGACGAAGGTGGGATCTCGGGGCAAAAGAGCACCAGGAACGAACCCAGCAAAATAAGGGCGGTTAGCAACGATGTCCAGCTATACACCGCCAGCGCCATTCGACCCAGCCAAAGAAAAATGGGGGTCATACATGGCTCGCTTCGAGTGTTTCCTCGAAGCCAATGAGCTCCAAGGAGTCTCGGACAACAGGAAACGGGCGTATTTCCTGAGTCACTGCGGTCCAGAGGTTTTCGACACCGCGGAATCGCTTTCGGAGCCAACGCCGGTACAAGGGGTACCGTGGCAAACTCTGCAGACTGTTTTGAAAGCCCACTATGCACCAACACCTTCCAAGTTCGTTCAACGGTTCGAATTAAGGCAGCGCATGCAGCAAGAGGGCGAGTCCATCAGTGTGTACATGGCAGCACTGAGGAAAGCCGCGAACCATTGTGAGTACCGAGACTTGGAAGACGCCTTGCTCGACCAGCTAATTTGCGGGGTCAGTGACATCCGTTTGCGACGGCGGCTGCTGTCCAGAAGCAACCTAACGCTCGCAATCGCCCTGGACGAGGCAAGGGCTCACGAGATGTCTACCCAAGCGGCAGAAACACTACAAAAGCCGGTCGCGCCAGGGGCGGCAGCGAAAACAACCCCGGTCCACAACGAGGAAGTCCAGGCCGAGTCGGAAGAGGAGGAAGAGGAAGAAGTCTTCCACACCGGGAATGCGCGAGTTGCGGGGGCCAACACTAATGGCAGCATTGCAAATTTAAGGATGCCACGTGTCGGCGATGTGAAAAAAAAAAAAGGGCACATCGCGAAAGCCTGCCGAGCGCCCCAACCTTCCCGCCAAAAATTCAAACCGACCAATCAAAGCGCGGGAACCGCGAAACGGCCCGGGATTGGTCAATGTAAAAAAGGCGCGAAGTTGAATCAGACCGCCGTGAGAGTGGGCCAGGCATCAACGCGCCTAGAAAAAAAAATCTTTATTAAAACACTCATCGAAGGAGTGCCGTGCCGAATGGAAATGGACACTGGATCTTCAATTACGATCATGTCCTGGAGCAACTTAGAAAAAAACTCCTGGTACGGATGGGCTTACAGTTAGTTATTATAGGAATTTACAGGATGAGATGTTAGGTCCACTTAAGGAATTATTTAATCAGATACAACTAGGAGGGGGAATTCCCCCCTCATGGAGAACCTCTTTTATTTCATTGATACCAAAAGAGGAACAGGATTGTTCTAAACCTGGGAATTATAGGCCAATCTCACTTTTAAATAATGATTATAAGATTTTTGTTAAAATAATAGCTAATAGATTAATGTTGATTCTGCAGCGAAGAATTCATAATGATCAATCTGGATTTATAAAAGGGAGACAGATGAGGAATAATGTTAGGCAGATTGTTAATTTACTGGAGTACTTAGAAAAGAAAAATTTTATTCCAGCAGCATTTATTTTTCTTGATGCTGAGAAAGCTTTTGATCGATTGCATTGGGATTTTTTATTTAAATTAATAGAAAAGATGCAATTTGGAGATGGTTTTTTAAGAATAATTAGGGCAATTTATGGAGAGCAAACAGCACAGATTATAATCAATGGTAGCTTAACAGAACCTTTTAAGATTGCGAAAGGAACAAGACAGGGATGTCCTTTATCACCATTATTGTTTATTTTAACTCTAGAACCATTATTGGATAAAATACGAGAAGTAAAGGAGATAGAGGCAATTAGAGTTAGACAGTATGAATATAAGTTAAGAGCTTTTGCAGATGATTTGGTGATTACTTTAACAAACCCTATAAATTCTAGTAAATCTTTGTTGGAAATAATTGATCAATATGGGAATGTCTCAGGGTTTAAGGTAAATCAGAAAAAGACAAAAGTGATAATAAAAAATATGGCCAGACAACAGAAAGAAAAACTAGAGGAAGTAACAGGATTTGAAATTGTAAAGAAGGTTAAGTACTTAGGGGTTTATATTACGTCATCAAATGTGAAATTGTATAAGAATAACTATGAGGTTTTATGGCAAAAAGTTCAGAAGGAGTTGATTGTTTGGGAAAAATTGCAATTATCTTTGCTGGGGAGAATTGCTGCTATTAAAATGAATGTTTTACCTAGATTTTTATTCCTCTTTCAGATGATACCAATAATTAAGAAAGATAAGAATCTTGAGGAATGGCAGAAGGGAATTAACAAATTTATATGGGAAGGTAAAAAAGCTAGGGTTAAAATGAAAATAATTCAAGATTCTCGGGAAAGGGGAGGTTTAAAAATGCCTAATTTTAAATTATATTATGAAGCAGCTGCTCTCTCTGCAATAAGTGATTGGTTTAATTTAACAGAGGACAGAATTTTGAATATAGAAGGTTATGATTTGTTATATGGATGGCATGCATATTTAATTTATGACAAAAAAGTGGATAAGGCCTTTAAAAATCATGTGCTAAGAAATGCCCTTCTGCGTGTTTGGAAAAATACTCTTATAAACTAAATTATAAGGTTCCTATATGGGCATGTCCTAGACATACAGTAGAAAATATAAACATAGAACAGAATCAGGAAATGATTACATATAAAGATCTTTTGTATACTGAAAGAGGTAATTTGCAGTTAAAATCTCTGCAAGTATTAAGAGAGGAAGGGAAAAATTATACTTGGTTTCAATATGAGCAATTACGTGCTAGATGGAAGGGAGATCAGAAAATTGGTATAGAGCAGAACGAGGGAAATTTGGTAAAGCAAATTAGAAATCAGTCTCAGGAGCATATAAAGAGATTGTATAATGTGTTACTTGAAATAGATTCTGAAAGGGACTTGGTAAAGGACTGTATGATAAAGTGGGCACAAAATTTTCAGGAGCCAATATTATTGGAAACGTGGGAAAAAATTTGGGTTAGAAATGTTAAATTCACGAGCACAGAATCTGAGGGAAAATTTTTATAAAATGTTTTATAGATGGCATCTAGATCCAAAAAAATTATCGTGTATGTATCCAGAAATGCAAGCAAAATGTTGGAGATGTAATTGTGATGACGCTACATATTTTCACATTTGGTGGACTTGTAAGGACATAAAGGCCTTTTGGATAAAAATTTGGTGGATTTTACAAAATGTTCTGAAAAGAAGATAAAGTTCCTGCCGCAATTTTTCTTGTTGGGAATTATTACGGATTGTACAGTAATTGAGACTAAATTGATTTTAAATCTAATAACTGCAGCAAGATTACTAATAGGACAATATTGGAAGAAAAGAAGTACCAACAATACAAGAATGGATATTGAAAGTTGCCAATTTGGCTGAGATGGCGAAGATATCAGCCTTTTGAAAGACAATACGCAAGAAAGATACTTAAAGGAATGGAAAAATGGATTGACTATATTCAACGTAGATATCAGACTAAGAGTTATCAGACTGTTTTGAATGATTATGATGTATTATTTTGATTGCTTTGGGGAAGTTAGGAATTGATGATTGTAGGGTATAATTAAGTTGGGACGAAAATTTTTAGCATATGTTTGTTTTACTTTTAACTATACCTTGTGCTTGTTCCGGAAGTCGGGGGAGGGTTGCGAAGGAGGGGAGGAGGGGAAGGGAAAAAATTTTGTAAAACTTTTTGAATAAAAAAAAAAAAAAAGAAAAAAACTTGCCGGCTATCGCGAAACGCAAACTGCGGCCACAGAAACTACGAGTGCAGGACTATCAAGGGAACAGGATCCCTGTTAGTGACCGTCCACGTCAAGTATGGACAGTTCGAAAAACTCTGCCCATCACCATCGTCGATGGGACTCTGCCGAGTTTGTTGGGACTAGACTGGTTCGGGCATTGGGCATGGGAGTGACCGGAGTCTTCGAAATGAAGTCAACCTCAGGGCGAACTCATGAAGAGTTCGAGGACGTTTTCAAAGACTGCCTGGGCAAGTACAAGGAGACCCCTATCTCCTTCAACCTAGACCCTCAGGTTGCCCCTATCTGTTTAAAGGCTAGGAGGGTTCCCTTCGCCCTGAAGCCCAAGATTGACCGGGAACTGGATAAACTAGTAAGCCAGGGGATACTAGTGCCAGTCGACCATGCAGTGGGAGGCCGATAGTCACCCAGTGAAACCAGACGGGTCGGTCAGGATTTGCGCCGATTACAAGGCGACGCTAAACAAAGCTTTGCAAAAGAGCGCTTACCCCGTCCCAGTGGTGCAACATTTGCTACACTCGTTAGGGCAGGGGCAAGTTTTTGCCAAACTAGATTTGGCCCAAGCCTATCAGCAGTTACCCGTAGATAGCAGCACGGCCGAAGCACAAACAATCGTAACGCACAGGGGTGCTTTCAAATGCACCAGGTTACAATTTGGGGTCAGTGTGGCACCAGGGTTATTTCAAAATTTAATGGAGCGGCTTCTGCAGGGGCTCCCCGGGGTGGTACCGTACTTTGATGACGTACTGGTATCCGCCGACAATATGGAAGAACTTGGGGTGCGACTGAGAAAAGTTTTAAGTATTTTCCGGTCCACGGTCTAAAAGTCAAATTAAACAAATGCCAGATCGGGTAGGATCCGTAGAATTCCTGGGCTATCGGATAGACAGGGAGGGGATCCACCCCACTGAGAGCAAGGTTAGGGCAATCAGAAAGGCCCCAGCACCCCAAAACAAAACAGAGTTGCAGGCGTTTTTGGGTCTAGTAAACTTTTACGCGGTTTTTTTAAAAAACAAAGCAACTATAGCCGAGCCGCTACACAAATTACTAGGGAAAAATGCTGCATGGTCTTGGGGAAAGGCAGAAGCTAGAGCACTCGAAGCAATAAAAAACCTCCTGTCTAGTGATAGCCTATTGATCCAATACAATAGCACACTACCATTGGTGCTAGTTTGTGATGCATCCCCCTACGGGGTGGGGGCTGTGCTCAGCCACAGGCTGCCAAATGGCACAGAAGCCCCTATAGCGTTTTACTCCCGAACAATGTCCTCAGCTGAAAGGAACTATAGTCAGTTGGATAGGGAAGCCTTGGCCATAGTCTCCGGGGTAAAGAAGTTCCATGAATATGTGTTTGGTCGCGACTTCGAAATCGTCACAGACCATAGACCCTTACTAGGGTTGCTGGCTGGCGACACCAACGCCCGTGGCACCCGATGGACTATCTTTCTGGCCGCATATTCTTACAAACTGCTACATCGGCCAGGAAAGGAGTTAGGGCATGCAGACGCCTTGAGCAGATGCCCTTTACCAGCGACTGTCGAAGACCCCACTCCGGGCACACCCGTCTTGTTAATTGACTCTTTGGACTCTGGTCCAGTCACTTCCAAGGAGGTGGCTCGGGCTTCTTACAAGGACATTACATTAAGGACTGTAATGGGTTGGGTGCAAAGAGGATGGCCCGCTGCGCCGGGCGGGCGTTTTCGGGAATACGTAAAAAAGCGCGGGGAATTGTCGGTGCAAGGGGGGTGTTTGCTCTGGGGGGATAGAGTGGTGGTCCCAGAGAAATTGCGGAAAAAAGTTCTGGAACTTCTGCACGAAGGCCATCCTGGAATCGTGAGAATGAAGTGTTTAGCCAGGAGCTATGTGTGGTGGCCCTTGATGGACATGGAGATTAGCGATAGGGTTGGGAAATGCCAAGCATGCCAGGAATCCAGACCACTACCACCAACGGCCCCAATCCGAGAGTGGGAGAAACCCCAGGGCCCATGGTCCCGAATCCATATCGATTTTGCCGGCCCTTTCCACGGCCAAACATTCTTAGTGGTGGTAGACGCATTTTCCAAATGGCTGGAAATCATTCTAATGAAATCCATGACCGCAGAGGCTGTAATTTCAGTCCTGCGGCACCTTTTTGTAACACACGGGTTACCAGACACACTCGTTTCAGACAACGGGCCACAGTTCACGGCGACCCTTTTTGAGGTACTTGGCGGAAGGGCATCCGGCATGTCCTCTCGGCGCCTTTCCACCCTGCACGAGCGGCCTTGCAGGCGTTTCGTCGGGTCAAAAAGGCATTGTCAGAATCAGACCGGGGATTGGCAATTAAAATTGACACCTTCTTAGCGGTACAACACAGAACCCCTTGTGTAGCGACTGGCGCAGCCAGCAGAGCTACTGATGGGGAGAAAGCTTAGATGCCCGTTAGACCGGTTAAACCCGAACTATACACCAGACGGGTACAAAACAACACCGGGCAAAACAAGAGAATTGACAGTAGGGAGTTCCGTATGGGCACACAATTATGGTGAAGGCCCAAACTGGCAAAAGGGAACAATAATAGAAACAAACGGGCCCAAATCATATCTCGTAGAAATAGAGGATGGCGGGTTTGGAAACGCCACATAGACCAGTTAAGAAAAGAATAGCCACAAGTCTAGAAACAGACGAAACAGGCCCTGACTATCCAATGATTGAATCCACATCTAACTCAAACCCGACAAAACCGCAGGACTTATCTGAGTTCCAGCGACACCAACCGGTCCCTCCGAAGGAAAGCAGGAACGACGCTGCAAGTAATCCAAGGCCGGATGGCCTGGAGGAGGAGCTGAGAGGAACGAACAGTCCCTCCGGCCAGCTCGACTCACTCCCAGAAAATGAACTGCGCAGGTCCGAGAGAGCTAGGAGGCGCCCTGCGTTACGTGACTACGTAGAAAATAATTATTCATTTTATGTAAATAGGGGTAGGATCCATAGAATTCCTGGGCTATCGGATAGACAGGGAGGGGATCCACCCCACTGAGAGCAAGGTTAGGGCAATCAGAAAGGCCCCAGCACCCCAAAACAAAACAGAGTTGCAGGCGTTTTTGGGTCTGGTAAACTTTTACGCGGTTTTTTTAAAAAACAAAGCAACTATAGCCGAGCCGCTACACAAATTACTAGGGAAAAATGCTGCATGGTCTTGGGGAAAGGCAGAAGCTAGAGCACTCGAAGCAATAAAAAACCTCCTGTCTAGTGATAGCCTATTGATCCAATACAATAGCACACTACCATTGGTGCTAGTTTGTGATGCATCCCCCTACGGGGTGGGGGCTGTGCTCAGCCACAGGCTGCCAAATGGCACAGAAGCCCCTATAGCGTTTTACTCCCGAACAATGTCCTCAGCTGAAAGGAACTATAGTCAGTTGGATAGGGAAGCCTTGGCCATAGTCTCCGGGGTAAAGAAGTTCCATGAATATGTGTTTGGTCGCGACTTCGAAATCGTCACAGACCATAGACCCTTACTAGGGTTGCTGGCTGGCGACCGCCCAACGCCCGTGGCACTTTCGCCCAGATTGACCCGATGGACTATCTTTCTGGCCGCATATTCTTACAAACTGCTACATCGGCCAGGAAAGGAGTTAGGGCATGCAGACGCCTTGAGCAGATGCCCTTTACCAGCGACTGTCGAAGACCCCACTCCGGGCACACCCGTCTTGTTAATTGACTCTTTGGACTCTGGTCCAGTCACTTCCAAGGAGGTGGCTCGGGCTTCTTACAAGGACATTACATTAAGGACTGTAATGGGTTGGGTGCAAAGAGGATGGCCGCTACGGGTGAGCGTTTAGGAATATGTAAAAAAGTGCGGGGATTTGTCGGTGCAAGGGGGGTGTTTGCTCTGGGGGGATAGAGTGGTGGTCCCAGAGAAATTGCGGAAAAAAGTTCTAGAACTTCTGCACGAAGGCCATCCTGGAATCGTGAGAATGAAGGGTTTAGCCAGGAGCTATGTGTGGTGGCCCTTGATGGACATGGAGATTAGCGATAGGGTTGGGAAATGCCAAGCATGCCAGGAATCCAGACCACTACCACCAACGGCCCCAATCCGAGAGTGGGAGAAACCTCAGGGCCCATGGTCCCAAATCCATATCGACTTTACCGGCCCTTTCCACGGCCAAACATTCTTAGTGGTGGTAGACGCATTTTCCAAATGGCTGGAAATCATTCTAATGAAATCCATGACCGCAGAGGCTGTAATTTCAGTCCTGCGGCACCTTTTTGTAACACACGGGTTACCAGACACACTCGTTTCAGACAACGGGCCACAGTTCACGGCGACCCTTTTTGAGGGGTTCTTGGCGGAAGAGGGCATCCGGCATGTCCTCTCGGCGCCTTTCCACCCTGCGACGAGCGGCCTTGCAGAGCGTTTCGTCGAGTGCGAAGAGGCATTGTCCAGACTCAGACCGAGATTGGCAATTAAAATTGACACCTTCTTAGCGGTACAACACAGAACCCCTTGTGTAGCGACTGGCGCAGCCCAGCAGAGCTACTGATGGGGAGAAAGCTTAGATGCCCGTTAGACGGTTAAACCCGAACTATACACCAGACGGGTACAAAACAACACCGGGCAAAACAAGAGAATTGACAGTAGGGAGTTCCGTATGGGCACACAATTATGGTGAAGGCCCAAACTGGCAAAAGGGAACAATAATAGAAACAACCGGACCGAAATCATATCTCGTAGAAATAGAGGATGGCCGGGTTTGGAAACGCCACATAGACCAGTTAAGAAAAAGAATAGCCACAAGTCTAGAAACAGACGAAACAGGCCCTGACTATCCAATGATTGAATCCACAGCTAACTCAAACCCGACAAAACCGCAGGACTTATCTGAGTTCCAGCGACACCAACCGGTCCCTCCGAAGGAAAGCAGGAACGACGCTGCAAGTAATCCAAGGCCGGATGGCCTGGAGGAGGAGCTGAGAGGAACGAACAGTCCCTCCGGCCAGCTCGACTCACTCCCAGAAAATGAACTGCGCAGGTCCGAGAGAGCTAGGAGACGCCCTGCGTACTTACGTGACTACGTAGAAAAATAATTATTCATTTTATGTAAATAGGGGTAAAAAGTTTTCTGGGAGGGGAGGAGTGTAATGTATCTTTAAGGGTTTTGGAGGGAAAATAGAGCGGGAAATAGCACGTTGCTAATTGGCTGAAGCCTCCAGCTGAACTGTATATAAGGAGGGGTTTTTTACCGTTGCTTTTGCTGGGTTCACTATAAACTAAAGAGCTGTTGTTACTCATCTGGTCTCCTGCCTCGTTATTGCCCGAATCTAACAGTGAGAACAATCAACCAATGGAAGAGAAGCTGCCTTCGGAAGTCGTGGGAGCTTCATCACTGGAGGCTTTCAGGAAGAGATTGGACTGCTTGCTTGCTTTTGTTTGTTTGTTTGTTTGTTTATTTATTTATTTATTTATTTATTTATTTATTTATTTATCAACAAGTACAAGATAACAAGTAACAGAATAGACATAGACATGGACACATGAAAAAATTGACACAAAAAGGATATAAATAGGCACATAAAAGGAGTACATATAAATGAGGACAATAGGACAGGGACGGTAGGCATACTGGTGCGCTAATGCACGCCCCCTTAGGGACCTCTTAAGAAACATGAAAGATCCACGGTAGACAGTTTAGGGTAAAAGGTACGTGTCAGCTTCGGAAGCCATACTAGGCCGAAGGCTTCCACACGCAACCCCCCTGCAAGGAGGGTTTTCTGGAACGCTGACATTATGGGGATTAGAGAGACTAACAACAGGAATATGCCAGAAATGGTGTAGGGTCTCCTGCTTGGGTGGGGTGGGGTTGCGCTAGATGACCTAAAAGGTCCCTTCCAACTCTTAATCTGAAGAAGAATCAATTCAAGTTGGTGCGAGTTATCAGTTTGCACTTGTCCCCAGAGGGAAATTGGAGGTTTTATTTTAGAATAGAATAGAATAGAATAGAATTTTTATTGGCCAAGTGTGATTGGACACACAAGGAATTTGTCTTGGTGCATATGCTCTCAGTTTACATAAAAGAAAAGATACGTTCATCAAGGTACAACATTTACAACACAATTGATGGTCAATTTATTTGATTAATTAATTAATCAAATTAATTAATTGATGGTCAATTTATCCCTTCAACAAATATAATCAGGAATCCCCGGTGAAATAGTAAACCATATTCCATTCAAATCAGGTGTTGTGTCTTGTCCGCTCTCACTGCAGCCGGGGTCTGCTTATCTGCTCCCGAACACGGAGGAATGTATGCCTCCCGGCCCCAGTTCTGGCTCCATGCCCAGACAAGCCGCAGAGGAGGGGGCACCTCCCGGTCCCAGCCCTGGCTCCATGCCCAAGCAGGCTGCAGAGGAGGGAGCATCCCCCGGCCCCAGCCCTGGCTCCATGCCCAGACAAGCTGCAGAGGAGGGGGCACCTCCCGGTCCCAGTCCTGGCTCCATGCCCAAGCAGGCTGCAGAGGAGGGAGCATCCCCCGGCCCCAGTTCTGGCTCCATGCCCAGACAAGCTGCAGAGGAGGGGGCACCTCCCGGTCCCAGCCCTGGCTCCATGCCCAGGCAAACGGAGCAGCTAGACCCCTCCCCCTCCTCCACAGCATGTGAGCCTGAGGAAAGTTTACTTCCAACAACAGCTGACTGGAGTGACCCTCGCATCAGAAGATTGGATAGGCGGAGGCAACAGAAGGAAGGGAGGGGCAGGCTTGGATAAGTGCTGAGTCATGGAGCCACACCCCATGGCCTATATAAAGGATCTGCTTTCTGGCAGTCTCTGAGTCAGGCAAAGTCGAACTTATCTTGCTGAAGTCACTTACTGGTCTCCTGCCTGCTCTGAGGACTTTGCTAGGACTTTGGGCAGAGCTGCAGAGGCAAGCCTGATTCGGATTTCCCTGACCCGGCCGTCAGCGGAGGAGTGGGACACGACATCAGGTCTCAGGAGGCGAAAAAACAAAACCACGGCTTTCTTTGTCGGAGAAAACAGCAGGTAAGTCTACTGACCCATGATTTGGAGAAGTTCCAAAGAGACGTCTTTGACACATGCCCTAGCTAAGGAAGAAAAAGCATCCACTGTTCCTGTCGTTGGAGTGACATTTTAGAAGCACGCTGGGCGAAACCTGCTGATGACATTTCCAGTGCAGATTTCCCGGGACTGTAAAAAGCCGAAGGAAAAGTTTGGCCGAGTTGTCTTCTTTTACAATTGCACAGGAGGAAATGGGTGTGACCCTGGCCATGTATCTGGGATTTTGGAAGTCCTTTTCAAGAGGCAATCTTTCTTTCTCCAGCCATCAGCTGCTCGCTAAAAAGAAACTCACAACTTTTACACACAAATCTGTGCCAGAATAAGCTACCTCCGGCAACATCCTAGCCTTCCATCCACCCCACCCTCCCGCTCTCCAGTCTCAACTGTCAGTACCGCTCCTTCCAACACCCCCACCATCAGAACTGATGAAGCTTCTTGGATGAGAAGGGAAATGTTTTCTTCTTCTTTCTCGAGGAAAAAACAGTTGCCTTTTGAAAAGCACCTTTGAGACAGCTATAACCTGGATGATTTAGAATCTCCACAGGGTTTATAAATCAGTTTGTATGGTGCTACTAACAGAAGGCATTTCTGACCTCACCCAAGACCACAGTGAGTAGCTTCTCTCCTTCTTACTCATTCTCATTGCAGGGTCCCTGAAAATCCAGAGGGATACAATCAAGATCAAGGGAGGTACTAATACAACTCTATAAAACCTTAGTAAGACCACACCTAGAATAATATTGCATCCAGTTTTGGTCACCACACTATAAAAAAGATGTTGAGACACTAGAAAGAGTGCAGAGAAGAGCAACCAGGATGATTAGGGGACTGGAGGCTCAAACATAGGATAAATGGTTGTAGGAACTGGGCATGGCTAGTCTAGTGAAGGACCAGGGGAGACACGATAGCAGTCTTCCAATATTTGAGGGGCTGCCACAGAGAAGAGGGGGTCAAGCTATTTTCCAAGGCACCCGAAGGCCAGACAAGGAATAATGGATGGAAACTGAACAAGGAAAGTTTCAGCCTAAAAATAAGGAGAAATTTTCTGACAGAATAATCAACCGATGGAACAGAAGTTGTGTTCGGAGGTTGTGGGAGCTTCATCATTGGAGGCTTTCAGAAGAGACTGGACAGCCGCTTGTCAGAAATGGTGTAGGGTCTCCTGCTTGGGTGGGGTGTGTGGGTTGGACTAGATGACCTACAAGGTCCCGTCCAACTCTGTTAATCTGCAATCTGTTAATCTGTAATAAAATCCAACATGGCACTGTTTTTATCAGTTTGTGTACCTGCAACATTTTAAAATCGCAAGATTATCTCAAAAGGAAAACAGGCTTTAGATTCTGAGCAGCGAAAGGCTCCAGGGCCGTTTTGCAAAGGGATCAGCCTCTACCGAATCCCAGCCTGTCCTACATTTTTGACTAAATCATCACTTAGGACATGTTTTTGGCACGTTCAGCTTGCCCCGTCTGAAAAAATATATATATAATAGGAACCAGCTGCTAAAACACAAAAGCAGGAAGGCAAGGAACAGCCGCTTTTTGGAACTGGGAACATAGAGGGAGAAGAATGTGAAAATCAGGAATTCATTATGAAACCTCTTTGACGTTACAAAAATGTCAAACCTCCTGGAGAACCGCAGTCTCTCCAACAACAATATACTTTTTTTGACTTAAGTTGCAAAAATGTGCCATGCAGGAGAAATTAGGGCAAGGATCAATTCCCCCCCACCTCCTTTTTTTTTTGGCTAAGAATCAGTTAAGCAGAATGTTCCCCTTACAGGGATATGGAGAGTGTGATTGTTAGTGTGTGCGAGTCCACCTTATCTTGCAACCACAACTGAGCTCCAAATTTGCATTGCTAATCAAGATGTTAAATGACTTTGGCCTCAGTTTATAATCTTCCTTGTGCAAGTTCATTATTTATTTATATTTATTTATTTATAATTACATTTGTATACCGCCCTTCTCCCGAAGGACTCAGGGTGGTTCACAGCCAGTTAAAAATACAATAAATACAAATTAAAAACAGAATAAAATTTATATAAGTAGTGGCCAAAGTACTAAAACTAACAATAATAAAAACTAAAACCCCATTTAAAATTACTTATTCAGGCTAGCCCAACTCGATGGAATAAAAATGTCTTCAGCTCACGGCGGAAGGTCCGAAGGTCGGGGAGTTGTCGAAGCCCCGGAGGCAGCTCATTCCAGAGGGCAGGAGCCCCCACAGAGAAGGCCCTCCCCCTGGAGGTCACCAGCCGACATTGCCTGGCTGACGGTATCCGAAGAAGGCTCTCTCTGTGAGAGCACACTGGTCGGTGGGAGACTACCAGTGGCAGTAGGCGGTCCCGTAAATAGCCTGGTCCTAAGCCATGAAGTGCTTTAAAGGTGGTAACCAACACCTTGAATTGCACCCGAAAGACCACCGGGAGCCAGTGCAGTCCGCGCAGGAGTGGTGTTATATGGGAGCCACGAGGTGCTCCCTCTATCACCCGCGCGGCCGCATTCTGGACCAGTTGGAGCTTCCGGGTGCTCTTCAAGGGGAGCCCCATGTAGAGAGCATTTCAGTAGTCCAGGCGGGAGGTAACGAGGGCATGGGTGACTGTGCGCAGGGAAACCCGGTCTAGAAAGGGGCGCAAATGGCAAATCAGGCGAACCTGATAAAAAGCTCCCCTGGCGACGGCCATCAAATGGTCTTCTAGAGACAGCCGTTGATTAAGTGATTAAGTGAATCACTGCCATTGTTAAGTTAATAACACAGCGGTTGAGGGACTCCGGCTTCCCCATTGACTTGGCTGTTCAGAAGGTTGCAAAAAGGGATCACATGAACCTGGGACATTACGACCGTCATAAATGCGAGTCGGTTGAGTTGCCAAGTGTCTGACTTTTGATTATGTGACCCAGAGGTGGGTTTCAGCAGGTTCTGACCAGTTCTGGAGAACCGATAGCGGAAATTTTGAGTAGTTCAGAGAACCGGCAAATACCACCTCTGGCTGGCCCCGCCCCCATCTTTTCTCTGCCTCCCGAGTCCTTTTGCAACCTTCTCACAAGCAAAATCAATGGGGAAACCAGATTCACTTAACAATTGTGTGACTAATTTAATAACTGCAGTGATTCACTTAACACCCACCCACCCCCCAAAAAAGTGGCGAAATTCACTTAACAAATTTCTTACTTAACGTCATAAATTTTGGGCTCAAAATTTTGGCCGTACATCAAGGACTATGGAGGGAGGAAAGGGAGGAAGGAAAAGGCAGCACTTGGATTGCATGGTGGTGGCCACTATCTGGCTTTTTGGACCAGACTGTTGTGGCTTATCGGCCACCGGTCCCTCCAGCAGCCGAATCAGATGAGGAGGAGGAGGTGTAGGATCCTGGGGTCAGCATCAAGGCAACCTGAGAGCTCTGAGGGGGAAGCGGGAATGGAGCTGGCAGAGAGAGAGACAGAGGTGGAGCCTAGGCCGTCCGTCACCCCTCAGATGGAGAGTCCACAGCCTCCAGGTCTGATGAGGAAGCTGATGAGGAAGAGGAGGAACAGCTGGGTCCAGTGCCTGACGCGCAGATGCACAGAAGGCAGAGGGAGAGGAGAGCAGTGGAAATCTATGAGCTGGTCCTTGGGATGGAAGAGCCACCGCTGCTAGTGAAGCTCCACCCTAGCTCTGGGGGTAAAAGGCAGGGGACGGAGATGCATAGATGTGGCAAACAAATATTCATTTCCCTGCCGGACAGACTTGTTAGCCTGTGGTGAGAGAGAAACTTTTTGCCTGGATTGCCAGCACTCCTAACAAAGGAATCTTTTGAGTTCACGTCAACAGGGTTTGTCGTGTTTCGGGAGCTGGGTCAGAACACAGACCCTGCCGTTCCCTCTGCTGCAAAGACCACCAGTCTTCTCAGTGGTGAGTTTCAAATTTTTTTTACTACCGGTTCTGTGGGTGTGGCTTGGTGGGTGTGGCATGGCTTGGTGGGTGTGGTAGGGGAAGGATACTGTAAAATCTCCATTCCCACCCCAGTCCAGGGGAAGGTTACTGCAAAATCCCCATTTCTTCCCGGTCAGCTGAGACTCCGGAGGCAGAGAATAGATGGGGGCAGGGCCAGTCAGAATTTTTACTACCGGTTCTCCGAACTACTCAACATTTCTGCTACCGGTTCTCCAGAACTGGTCCGAACCTGCTGAAACCCACCTCTGAGTCTTCTTCGGTGGGAATCCTTGGAAATCCTTTGCTGGTTGTGCTTCAGAGATTTTCCGTCTCCATGGCGACCGTCTGTGTCTTCTCCATCGGAGAAGAAGGATGCCTTTGCACAGGAAGAAGTTTGCAAATGTGGCTTCGGAAAGAGGATGTGGCGGCTTTCTTCGTCCTTTCTGCGGGCGTCAGATTCCGCAATCGCAGCCATTCAGCGGAGGATCCGGGAAAACCCCTTTCGTCATTTTCTGACGCAGGGATCAAAACCAACCAGAGCAACCGAGTTTTTCCCTTCCGTAAACACCGAAGGACCAAAATATTTGCAGGTGGCCCTTGACTTAGGACCAGAACGGAGCCAAATATGTCCGTTGCTAGGCAAGACCATTAAGTGAGTTTTGACCCATTTCACAACCTTTCTTGTCACTGTGGTTAAGGGAATCCTTGAAGTTGTTCAGTTACGGGCATGGTCGTTGTATCAGGTTTTAACAAAATATAAAATAAAGTATAAAATATTGATGGAAGCGAATGTTTGTAGCTTAGGGCTGAAATGAGGGTTCCTTTGTGCTCTCTGAGCTTGGTTGTTTTCTTGCAAGTGTTTTATTACCAAAGTAGGTAACATCATCAGTTCTGGAAGAATGTGGTGTTTGGGAGGAGGAGGAGGAGGAGGAGGAGGAGGAAGAATAATAATAATAATTTGGAGTCCTTGGTGCTTTCTGTGCTTGGTTGTTTTCTTGCAGGCGTTTTATTACCAAAGTAGGTAACATCATCAGTTCTGGAAGAATGTGGGGTTTGGGAGGAGGAGGAGGAGGAGGAGGAGGAGGAGGAGGAGGAATAATAATAATAATAATAATTTGGAGTCCTTGGTGCTCTCTGTGCTTGGTTGTTTTCTTGCAGGCATTTTATTACCAAAGTAGGTAACATCATCAGTTCTGGAAGAATGTGGGGTTTGGGAGGAGGAGGAGGAGGAGGAGGAGGAGGAGGAGGAGGAGGAGGAGGAGGAGGAGGAGGAATAATAATAATAATTTGGAGTCCTTGGTTCTCTCTGTGCTTGGTTGTTTTCTTGCAGGCATTTTATTACCAAAGTAGGTAACATCATCAGTTCTGGAAGAATGTGGGGTTTGGGAGGAGGAGGAGGAGGAGGAGGAGGAGGAATAATAATAATAATAATAATTTGGAGTCCTTGGTGCTCTCTGTGCTTGGTTGTTTTCTTGCAGGCGTTTTATTACCAAAGTAGGTAACATCATCAGTTTTGGAAGAATGTGGTGTTTGGGAGGAGGAGGAGGAGGAGGAGGAGGTGGAGGAGGAGGAGGAGGAGGAATAATAATAATAATAATTTGGAGTCCTTGGTGCTCTCTGTGCTTGGTTGTTTTCTTGCAGGCGTTTTATTACCAAAGTAGGTAACATCATCAGTTCTGGAAGAATGTGAGGTTTGGGAGGAGGAGGAGGAGGAGGAGGAGGAGGAGGAGGAGGAGGAGGAGGAGGAGGAGGAGGAGGAGGAGGAGGAGGAGGAGGAGGAATAATAATAATAATAATAATAATTTGGAGTCCTTGGTGCTCTCTGTGCTTGGTTGTTTTCTTGCAGGCGTTTTATTACCGAAGTAGGTAACATCATCAGTTCTGGAAGAATGTGGGGTTTGGGAGAAGGAGGAGGAGGAGGAGGAGGAGGGGGAGGAGGAATAATCACATTATTATGTGTCCTTGATGCTCTCTGAGCTTGCTTGTTTTCTTCCAGACGTTTCATTACTCAACTAGGTAACACAATCAGTTGTAGAAGGGAGTGGTGTTTGTGGAGTGGAGGAGGAGGAATGTAGGGTCTTCGGTGCTCTCTGAGTCCAGTTGTTTTCTTGCAGATGTTTCATTACCCAACTAGGTAACAACATCAGGGTAGCACACTCAGACATACAATATATATCTTGCATTTTTTTCTATTGTGCCCGATGGGACCATTTTAATTTCAATCAAGGGCACATTACTGGCTGCAATCGTATATATTCTTCATGCATGCCCTCGACTGGGCAGAAAAAGATGCCAGAATAATGAAGGGGGCTTTGATGACCAAGCCCTTTTCTGCCTCGGGAGCAAGGCTGATGGGTGATGCTGTCCTTTAATGAGGGGTAATTTAAGGACAGGGTTTGGTGGATTCCCTGGGTTTCATTTCCTCTCTCAGTGAGTGTCTTTTCCAAAGACTGCTAAAGACATGTTTAGGAGCAGGGCTAATCAGGGGTAGGCTTCAAAATTTTTAGCAAGGGGTTCTCTGCCCGGTTGCTGGGAGGGTGTAGCCATGGTGGGTGTTGCTTAGTCGGCCACCTGCACCACAGCAGGGAAGAGGGGTGTTTTTGCCCTCCCCAGGCTCCGGAGGCTTTTCTCGAGCCTCCGGGAGGGTGAAAATGGTCTCCCCAGGCTCCGGAGGCCCCCCGGAGGCCAGAAATGGGCCTGTTTCCGGCCTTCCTGAACTTCCGGTACACCTGTTTTTTGCCCTCCCTGAGCCTCCCTGAGTTTGCGCCCTGCACTTACCCGCATCCAAAACGGGCCACATGGGGATTCCTGGGAGGGGCGGGGTGGGGTGGGGTGGGAGGGGCCAGCCAGGAATGGGATTTGGGGGGTTCTCCAAACTGCACAGAATCTTAGCTAGAGGTTCTCCCGAACCCCCAGCAGCCCACCTCTGGGGCTAATGCTCTTCCAGAAAAGCGCCAAGCCCATGGACATCTGGAAGCCTGGCAGTGCCCTGCTCTGGCATTTTGCAGACAAATGCCTCTCCGGAAGTACAGGGAGTCCTCGACTTACGACCGCAATCGAGCCCCACATTTCCGCCGCGAAGCGAAACGTTTCTTAAGGGAACTTTGCCCCGTTTTGTGACCTTCCTCGCCACTGTTGTTAAGCGAACCACTGCAGCTGTTACCTTAGTAAAGTGGTTGCAAAAGTGAAACTGGCTTCCCCATGGAGTTTGCTTGCCAGAAGGTCGTAAAAGGGGATGACGTGATCCTGGCATGCTGCAACCGTCATAAAAATGAGACGGTGGCCAAGCGGCTGAATTTTGATCACATGACCCTGGGGATGCTGCAATGGTCGTAAGTGTGAAAAACGGCCATAAGGCACTGTTTTCAGGATGGTTGTAACTTAGAATGGTCATTAAATGAACCATTGAAAGTCGAAAGCATATTGTTTTAATAAATTACGTATTACAAAACGCAAGGAGTGCCTTCTGTTGTTTGGGTAGAGTGATCGTTATACAGGTGGTGCTGGGCTTACGGCCACAACTGAGAGCAGAACGTCTGTTGATAAGCCCTGCGGTCATTAAATGAGTTCAACCGGATTTTATGTCCTTTTATGATCTTCTGTGGAGATTCTCAATCATCCAGATCATGGTTGTCCCAAAGGTGATTTTTCCAGAAGGCAACTGGACTGTCCTGATTCCTTCCTTCCTTCCTTCCTCCCTCCCTCCCTCTCTTTCCTTCCTCCTCCTCTTCCTCCCTCCTCTCCTCCTCCTTCCTCCCTCCTCTCCTTCCTTTCTTTCTCCTCCTCCTCCCTCTTTTTCCTTCCTTCCTTCCTTCCTCCCTCCTCCCTCCCTCCTCCCACTCCAACCTCCCTCCCTCCTCCTCCTCCTCCCACTCCTTCCTCCTTCCTTCCTTCCTCCTTCCTCCCTCCCACTCCTTCCTCCCTCTCCTTCCTTCCTTCCTTCTCCCTCCTCTCCTTCCTTCCTTTCCTCCTTCCTCCCTCCCTCTCCTTCCTCCTCTTCCTCCTTCCTTCCTTCTTTTCCTCCCTCCTCTCTACCTCCCTTTCTTTCCTTCCTTTCCTCCCTCCTCCCTCCCACTCTTTCCTCCCTCCCTCCCTCCTTCTTCCTTTCTTCCCTCCCTCCTTTCTTTCTTTCCCTCCCTCTCTCCTTCTTTCTTTCCTTTCCTTCTTCCTTCCTTCCTCCCTCCCTCCCTCCCTCCCGCTTCTCATCCAAGAAGCTTCTTCAGTTCTAACTTGGAAAAAGCGCCTTTTCCTGCCGTGACTGACTGCCACAGCTGGAAACGTCCCGTGGCCCCAGAGGAGTGGCGTGGCCCAGAGCTGCCAAGTGTGTCTCCAGTGGGAGCTGGGAAGACCCCAAGCCCTGCTTGAATTACTGCCAACGTTGTGCAGATTGTCCCAGATTTGTTTGTGTGGCAACAGCGAGCAAGAGAACCTGGGAAATTGCCTTGAGAGCAGCTAAAAATAAATCAGAGCTGCCGGTGTAGTGTTGTCATGAGGAGAAGACGAGGGCTGCTTCACAAAACAGTCCTCGGTGGGATATCTTTCGGCTGTGGTTCAGGGCGAAAAGAAGTCCTTTGAATACAGGTGGTCCTCGACTTACGACCACAGTTGCGCCCATGGTTTCTGTGGCTAAGCGAGATAGTTGTTGAGTGAGTTTTGCCCCATTTTATGACCTTTCTCGCCACAGTTGTTAACTGAATCACTTCGGTTGTTAAGTTAATCACCTGGTTGTTAAGTGAATCTGGCTTCCCAATTGACTTTGCTTGTCAGAAGGTGGTAAAAGGGAGTCATGACACTGCGACCGTCATAAATATGAACCAGTTGTCAAAAATCCGAATGTAAATCATGGCGGATACTGTTGTGGTCTGCCAGCAATCTGCGGAGCTGGCAACAGAATCAGACAGCAATGAGGCAGAGGTAGGACCAGGGCCATCGGGGAATGATGTGCGGACTCCAGAGCCTCCGGAGGCTGACAGTTGTGAGGCAGAGGAACAGGAGGAGCCTGTTCCTAATGCACGCATGAGAAGAGCTGCCAGAAGGCAAGAGCAGCTCAAGCAAAGAGGACGACTCGGGAGTAGGGCCAAGAGAGGATTGGCCCCTCCCATAAGGCTTAAAAAGACCAGCAACAGAGTTTGGACTCTTTGCCGGAAAACAACGTTGATAGCTTCGTCTTGTTGCATTTATTTTGTATCGATGTCTTCTGAACTTTTGCCAAGAAAGGCCTTTGGCAGTTTGCCTAATTGGACCAAGGTTGGTGACAGGACTGAGGAATTTGTGTTGGGAGGAATTTGCTTTAATTTAGTTGAACTATGCTGGGAATGAAACAATTCTCAGCTGTTTGAATAAAGTTTTTTTTTTTCACTGACTGAGTTTCCTACTACTTACTTGGGCCTGGGTCACAACAGATACAGCAAATGGTCTTAAGTGGAAAAAACGGTCATAAGTCACTTTCTTCAGCACCGTTGTAGCTTCAAGCAGTCACTAAACAAACAAGTCAAGGACACGTGCTTGGGTTATATTCTCAGCAGGCACCGCAGGATTTCCGCTAGAAGAAAATCTGCCTGTAACAAGCAGAAAGTGGAAGGTCTGGAGGGTGATATGCGGGCAGTGCAGAAAAGAGAGGAGACGACAGGCAATGCTGTGCTTGGACTACAGATGGATAAAATGTCTTATTTCCTTAGGTTTCAAAATTTGGAAGAAGTGGACCAAGAAGATTTGAGAGATGTTGTGACTAAATTGTTGGGAGAATTTCTTGGGAGAGGTGTTGATTTCATGAATTGGGATGTGGATCGAGTTTATAGAGTTAATTCGCAATATGCACGCACGCATGCAGTTCCCAGAGAGGTTCATGTCAAATTTGTGAGAAGAGAGACGAGAGATGAAATTCTTAGAAAACATAGGAGTGGGGCACTGATTTACAGGGGCAGGGAGATAGCCATTCTGAGGCAGATTCCCAGACAGGTACGTGAAAAAGAAAGAAATATTATTTTTGTCAAGCAAATTGTACCAGAAGGAGTGGGCTTCAGATGGCTGATGCCAGAGGATTGATGATTTTCCGGGAGGGCATTACGAAAAAATCAGTACAATTGTGGAGGCTACGGCCTATGTGGAGGAACACAAAGCCTTCCTGGAATCAGATGACCCAGGAATTGAAGAAGGGAGGTTATAGATCATGGGGCTGAGCGGCTGCGCTGTTGCGGCCCTGGAGTTGGGTCAGGCTGAACCCAGAGTTCTGAGATCCAAAACTAGGAAGTGATAAAGATATTTGGGATTGTGTTGGTTTTCCTTATTCTCTTTTGTACGATATTCTGATTATTCTTGACTCTTCTTTATTACGTATTTAAAATTTGCAAACTTAGCTACTTCGTGTCACCTGCTTGCCTTATGGCTGTTGTATGTGTTAAAAAATTTGAGTAAAATTCTTATTTTAGATAAGAAAAATGAAAATTTACCATACCTGATATGTATTTGTATAAACCTTTTTTGACTAATAAAAACTTTTTGAATAAAAAAAAAAAAAGAAGAAAATCTGCCTGTGAAAATCATTGGAACATCAGAGCAGATTTCCATATGAATAAGAATGCTCCAATTTTGGTTTTGGACAGACCTTCTGGGTATTTTTAGATTAGGGAAGAAGCAGAAATCCAAGGAGGCAGAACAGAGCTCAGGGATTTGATGCCACGTTGTGTGAAGCAAGCGTTTTTGGGCCGCGTTTCTACCAGAAGACAAAACTTTCCAAAACTCAACCACACCAATGGGAGCCTTTCCCAAAATATCATTTGTGCTTTGGAAGGCCTTCTTCTCCCAGTGCTTAAAAACATGGAAGGGGAAAAGTTCATTTCCCCATCTGTGCTGCCTAAAATGGACAGTTTCTTTCTCTTTTCTCTTTTTTTAAAGTTTTTTATTAATAATTCAAAATTAAAAACATTGGCCCTAGAGATGATATCGCTGGTTCCAAGCATCTTCCAACACTTTAAACTAATACATAATAAACTAAGGATAGTATAATAATATATTTCTTAAACCTTATACTGTTGTGGTCCGCCAGCAGCCTGCAGAGCTGGCAGTGGAGTCGGACAGCGATGAGGCTGAGGTGAGGCCAGGGCCATCGGGAAGTGAGGTGCGGACTCCAGAGCCTCCAGAGGCTGACAGTAGTGAGGCAGAGGAACAGGAGGAGCCTGTTCCTAATGCACGCATGAGAAGAGCTGCCAGAAGGCAAGAGCAGCTCAAGCAAAGAGCTTGATGACTCAGGAGTAGGGCCAAGAGATAATTGGCCCCTCCAATAAGGCTTAAAAGACCAGCAATGGCATTTGGGCTCTTTGTTGTAAAACAATTAGAACAATTAGAACTGCAGAAAAAATAATTGCTACCAACCTGCCTTCCATTGAGGACCTGTATACTGCACGAATCAAGAAGAGGGCCATGAAAATATTTACAGACTTCTCGCATCCTGGACATAAACTGTTTCAACTCCTACCCTCAAAACGACGCTATAGAGCACTGCACACCAGAACAACTAGACACAAGAACAGTTTTTTCCCGAAGGCCATCACTCTGCTAAACAAATAATTCCATCAACACTGTCCAACTATTTACTGAATCTGCACTACTATTAATCGTTTCATAGTTCCCATCACCAATCTCTTTCCACTTATGACTGTATGACTATAACTTGTTGCTGGCAATCCTAATGATTTATATTGATTTATTGACCATCAATTGTGTTGTAAATGGTGTACCTTGATGAAGGTATCTTTTCTTGTGTGTCCAATCACACTTGGCCAATAAAATTCTATTCTATTCTATTCTATTCTATTCTATTCTATTCTATTCTATTCTATTCTATTCTATTCTATTCTATTCAATGTTGATAGACAGCAACCTCATTGCTGGTTTCCCACGAACCCTGGTGGGGGGGAGGCTAGAAGGGAGGTGCAAGGGGCTGGGGGAAAATGAAGCTGAATTGTACGAAGAGTTCTCTGTGAGAACCTATATAGCAATGATAGCTAACCTTTTCCAGACTGAGTGCCCAAAGTGCGCATGCGCGAATGCATGCACTTGCACCCGAACCCCCAAAATGCAATTTACGCATGCCCCTGCACATGTGCCACACCCCGTGCATGTAAGCGCCCCCCCACACATGCCCCCTTCCCCCCTCACATGTGCATGCGGCCCCCTGCATCTGCCCTGCCCACCGCGCTGCGTGCGCAACCCCCCACGTGCGTCTGCCCCCATGCATGCCCACGTGCCCCCCCGCACACATCCGGCCCCCTGCATGCGTGCATGCCCCACCCCTACACGTGCCCCCCCGCGTATGCATGGCAGAGACCTGACAACCAGCTGGCTGAAGGGAGGCGCGTGCATATGCATGGCAGAGCTGAACTGGGGCAAGGGCTGGCGTGCTCTGAGGGCTGTGTGTGCCACTTGTGGAACGCATGCCATAGGTTCGCCATCATGGCTATATAGTCTTCAAGGTCATTTCCCTGGAAATTTAGCAGAAATGGCAAAAATTTCTGCCTACTTGAAAGACTGTACACAAGAAAAATATATTTTGGAATGGAGAAAGTGGATTGATTATATTCAAAATAAGTATCAGATTATTTATTTATTTATTTAATTAAACTTTTATACCGCCCTTCTCCCGAAGGACTCAGGGCGGTGTACAGCCTTCATTTAAAACAATTAATATACATATTAAAATAACAATTAAAAAGCTTATTCAATAAAAGGCCGAAATTAAAACCGTCCAATTGACCATATAAAATACCCAGTAAAATTACAATTAAAAATTAAAAATTTAAATTTAGAATTTAAAAATCAGGCCAGTCCCGCTTGGATAAATAAATAAGTTTTCAGTTCCCGGCGAAAGGTCCAAAGGTCAGGCAATTGGCGTAAACCAGGGGGAAGTTCGTTCCAGAGGGTAGGTGCTCCCACAGAGAAGGACCTTCCCCTGGGGGCCGCCAGCCGACACTGCTTGGGTCGGTGGGAGGCATGTGGAAACAGCAGGCGGTCCCGTAAGTACCCGTGCCCTAAGCCATGGAGCGCTTTGAAGGTGGTAACCAAAATTACCAAGATTAAAAAATATCAATTAGTTTTTGAGTGAAGTTAGGAATTGCTATGTATTAGAGTTTAAGAAAGAAGGGAATTGATAGTGTGATGGTGTGATGGTGTGAAATGGAATATGTTTTATGTTTTATGTCTACTGCCACCGATTGCCTCCCACCGACCCGTGCGCTCTCACAGGGAGGGACTCTTTAGGGTGCCATCCGCCAGGCAGTGCCGACTGGCGACACCCAGGGGAAGGGCCTTCTCTGTGGGGGCTCCCACCCTCTGGAATGAACTTCCCCCAGGACTCCGCCAACTTCCTGACCTTTGAACCTTCCGCCGCAAGCTTAAAACACATCTATTTATCTGTGCAGGACTGGACTAGAATTTTAGTTTTAAATTTAATTTTAATGGGGTTTTTATCAGTTTAATTGTAATTTTAAATTTTGGCCTATTTAAATAAGTTTTTTAATTTAGTGTTTTATCTTGTATTATATCTGTATTTTTATCGGGCTGTAAACTGCCCTGAGTCCTTCGGGAGATAGGGCGGTATAAAAATTTGATTAAATAAGTAAATAAATAAATGTTATATTTTAGATTATGTTTGGTAGTTACAATACCCTGTATTCTGTTCTGGGAAGTCTCGGGCAGGGGGGGAGGAGGGGGGAAATGGGGTGGGGGGGGAAAAAAAAAAAAAGGTCATTTCCCTGGGAGAACAATGCCGACAGGTAGAGTGCCTGTTTCCAAGACATCTCTTTTGAAATTGATTGGGCAATAAAAGACAAGCAACAGGATCATGGGGACTAAGGTATAGTGACCAGACGTCCCGCTTTTGGCGGGACAGTCCCGCTTTTTAATAATTTGTCCCGCATCCCGCTGCAATTCCAAAAAGTCCCGATTTTTTTTTGTTTCACCCCATTCGGAAAATGGGAGGTGGCAACGCAAGAGGAGGAGGCGGAGAAGGGGGAGTGGCGGAGAAGGGGGCGCGAGAGGGAGGAGAGATGCCGCTTGACTTCACCTGAGAGGAAGAGAAGAGTGGAGAGGAGAGCCGAGAAGAGCCGAGCCTGCCTGGAAGAGCGGAGAAGCAGCAGCCGCTCCTCCTCCTTCAGGCAGGTGACAAGACTCAGCGCGCATGCGCAGCCCCTCCTGCCCCTCCCGTCAATGGTGTCCCGCTTTGCCATGGCTGAAATCTGGTCACTATAGACTAAGGGAGGAAAGTTAACTGGGAAAATTTGGCACGAATCCTCCGTTCTGGCTTCTCACCACTGTGACTCACTTAGCTTAGGACCGGGATACCTTCGAGACCGCCTTCTGCCACCGATTGCCTCCCAACGACCTGTGCGCTCCCACAGAGCGGGCCTCCTCCGGGTGCCGTCGACCAAGCAATGCAGATTGGCGACCCCCAGGGGGAGGGCCTTCTCTGTGGCAGCACCGGCCCTGTGGAACGAGCTTCCTCCGGGATTACGACAACTCCCTGACCTCCGGACCTTCAGACGGGAACTGAAGACTTTATTATTTCAACGCGCTGGACTAGCCTAAGAATAAAATGTTTTAGCTAAATTTTAACGGGTTTTTAACGGGTTTTGTACTGTTTTTAGTGATTTGGCTATGATAATATTTAGTTTTAATTGGGTTTTAATGTTTATTTATTATATTGTCTTTTAATATGCCTGTGAACCGCCCTGAGTCCTATGGGAGATGATGCGGTATAAAAGTATGATTAATAAATAAATAAATAAATAACTCACTTCTAGTAAACTATACCTTTCTCCACAAATGGGAGTTAAGCAGCGGTGAAATCCGTCCGGTTCTAATCCGGCTCGCGCGAACTGGTAGCGCCGGCGAGAAGCTCCGCCCACCCGCAGGGACATCCTTACGCCCCATTTTTGACCATATGCGCATGCGCAGAAGAGGTGCGCACGCTCACATTCCTGAACCGGTAGCGAAGGTAAGTGCATTTCACCGCTGGAGTTAAGGATCATTTTTACTTAGGAGACCAACTTGAGGCAGGTCTGACGTCAAGAACCTTTCAGAGCTGAAGATGGACTAGTCCAGGGGTCTGCAAACTTGGCTCTTTTAGGACTTGTGGACTTCAACACCCAGAGTCCCTCAGCCAGCTTTGGGAGTTGAAGTCCACAAGTCTTAAAAGAGCCAAGTTTGTAGACCCCTGGTCTAGGACCTTGTGACTTCTTAACCTCCAGCACTTCAAACTCTTCCTCACCTTGTTCCTCCTACACTCTCTACCTGATTTGGTGCGTCCTTTAAAGTCTGATGAAGTTAGCAGCTTCTTCTGTTGTTTGATTTTTGTTGTTGTTGTTGTTGTTTTAGTGGTTTAGTGGCGGATGGAAAAAAAGCCAGGTGGAATTGGGTGAGGTTCTGCTTCCACCTCCGTGCACGGAAGCCCAATGCTTATCAAAGCAAGGTGCAATTTTTGTTTAAAAAAAAAAGAATCTATAGCATTAAAAAACAGGAAATTCTACCTGGGCCATGGTTTTCAAAGTGTCAGGGATGTGTGACCACAGGGGAGAAGACACCCAGCCATGCTTTGTCATGCATGTCACCTGTTTTGGCATCTTCTGAATAGCAACCTTACTCATCACTGGTGGTTCAGCTGTTTTTAGTGTGTTCTACAAATTCATCCAGATGTTGCCTAAGCTGGATTGTCAGGACTGCCAACCTGCTACATTATGTATTGTGGCAGTGATGAAATACAATTTTTTTTTGCTACCGGTTTTGTGATGAGTGTGGCTTGGTGGTGGTGGGGTCAGGTGACTGTGTGGGCATGGCCAACTTTTTAAAAAAACTTTTAAAGCAGTTTTTTTACTACCTGTTCGCCCGAACCGGTAGTAAAAAAATGCTTTTAAAAAGTAAAAAAAAAGAGATTCTGACAATTGCCCAGCACAGCTGTGATCGTTGGAACCTTTTTTAAAAAACTTTTAAAGCATTTTTTTTTTACTACCAGTTCATCTGAACCGGAGCGAACTAGTAGCATTTCACCCCTGTATTGTGGGCGGTTAGCCTGCCAGGTTTAACGGGGAGGGACAATTGTGGGGTGAGATAAGGGAGGATGGTTAGCACGAGAGGTATCAAAACTAAGTATTGGGCTGTCCTGTTCCATTACAAGGTCACACTAAGGCAGTGCTTCTCAATTATTTTCTGTCATGCCCCCCTAGGAAGAAGAAAACATTTTTCGCGCCCCCCGCGCGACTGTAAATAGTATCATTATTAAAAAAAACGAGGTCAAACGCGCCCCCCTTTACGGAGCCTCGCGCCCCCCCGGGGGGTGCGCCCCACTATTTGAGAAGCACTGCACTAAGGAATACAGAACCACTCAGCCCGCAGAGACAGGGACTGTTACCCAAACTATTTGTTAGCATCTAATTGGACACTTGTTGATAACCAGGGGTGAGTGTGGGTGGCTGGGTGGACAAGGGAAACCAAGGCAAGATAAGAGCAGAAAACAAGAGAGAGAGAGAAAGAGATATTTGGAGATTTTTGGAAAAAAACAGGGGAAAGATTAAAGTGCTTCCCATAAAGGAGAATATTGGTAGCCCAGGATTAAATGAGTTTGGTTGTTTTCTTGCAGACGGTTCATTACCCAACCTGGTAACATCATCAGTGCTAGTCCTATCACTAGCAAATATGGTGTTATCTAGTTGCAGGGATTGGGTCTGGCTAGTCTGGTGAAAAGAAGGACTAGGGTAGACATGATAGCAGTGTTCCAATAATTGAGGGGCTGCCACAAAGAAGAGGGGGTGACCCTATTCTCCAAAGCACCTGAAGGAAAGACAAGAAGCAATGAGTAGAAACTAATCAAGGAGAGAAGCAACCTAGAACTAAGAAGAAACTTCCTGATACTTGGAACAATTAATCAATGGAACAACTTGCCTCCAGAAGTTGTAGATGCTTCATCACTGGAAGCTTTTAAGAAAAGACTGGACAGCCACTTGTCTGAAACGTACAGGGTCTTCTGCTTGAGCATGGGGTTGGACTAGAAGACCTCCAAGGTCCCTTCCAGCTCTATTCTGATCGATTGCTCCGTGGTTAGTGACAGGTAAAGAATTTCCACCTTCCATAAAGACAGCTGAAGAGAACACCTCTAATAGATTGTGATCCTGGCAGGAGAGTTATGCAGTGTGACTTATTTGTTAATGCAATCTTTGAAGGATGATTTCCAAAGCTGCTTTTGTAAGGCAAGCTCACTTTATAGGCAACACACAACAACTAATCCCCAGTCACTTTCTGTTCTTAGGTTACACTTGAGGGAGTCAAGCTATTCTCCAAAGCACCTGAAGGAAAGACAAGAAGCAATGAGTAGAAACTAATCAAGGAGAGAAGCAACCTAGAACTAAGAAGAAACTTCCTGATACTTGGAACAATTAATCAATGGAACAACTTGCCTCCAGAAGTTGTGGGTGCTTCATCACTGGAGGCTTTTAAGAAGAGACCGGCAGCCATTGGTCTGAAATGGTATAGGGCCATAATGGTGAACCTATGGCACGCATGCCCGACGTGGTACATGGAGCCATGTTGCCTGGCATGTGCGCCATCGCCCGTTCCTCTTCCAGGCTTCTGGCGTGCATGTGCACACAAGGATTAGCTGGCCTTTGTGCGTGCGGCAGTGCTGGAAACCAGAAGAGCTGGTCTTCCAATTTCTGGCATGAGCATGTGCGCCAGCCACCCGATTGGCGCAAGCGGATGTGCCCCAGTAACTGGAAGACTTGCTTGCAGGGAAGCACCTTATCCGCCACGCGCATGAGTCCTAGGCAGCTCCTTTCCACGGCTCTGACGTGCGCGCACACGAAGTGCTTCCTTTTTGGCATTTGGTGCTGCATGCACGCACACTCCCTTTTCGGCACTCGGTGCGAGAAAAGTTCACCATCACTGGTATAGGGTCTCCTGCTTGAGAAGAGGGGTTGGAATAGAACAGGGGTCTCCAACCTTGGTCCCTTTAAGACTTGTGGACTTCAACTCCCAGAGTCCCTCAGCCAGCAAAGCTGGCTGAGGAACTCTGGGAATTGAAGTCCACAAGTCTTAAAGGGACCAAGGTTGGAGACCCCTGGAATAGAAGACCTCCAAGGTCCCTTCCAACTCTGTTGTTCTATTAATAAAACCTCTGTGAAAAAGAAAGAAAGAAAAGCAACCAAGCTCAGAGACCCCCAAGAGCCCCTCATTAAAATGCTGAGAAGCTTAAGAACTTTTAAGTTATGGACTACATTGTTGGGCAGATGAGATCTCCGGGGAGCTGTCCCAGAAAAGTGATCCACCCAGTGGTGGGATTCAAGTCATTTAACAACCGGTTCTCTGCCCTGATGAGTTCTTCCAAAAACCAGTTTGCCAAACTGCTCAGAAAGTTAACAACCGGTTTCTCCCGAAGTGGTGCGAACTGGCTGAATCCCACCACTGGTTGGTACTGAATTAAAACAAACCATATGTGATACTTCTTGAATCTCACATAGATTTCTCTCCTAGCTAAGCTCTCTTTTCTTTACAATATTTATATATAGTATTTATATTTGATATCATAGAGATCCAATTTAGAAGACAGGAGGAATTTTCTGCCAGTGAGGACAATTAATCAGGGGAACAACTTGCCTGCCAGAGTTGTGGGTGCTCCATTACTGCAGGTTTTCAAGAGAAGACTAGACAACCATTTGACCAGGATAATATAAGGTTTCTTGCCTTGAGCAAAGGGTTAGACCTCTGAGGTCTCTTCCAGCCCATGTTCTGTTTAACTAATATCTGAGGATAACCTGGGCAGGCTTTCAACAAAATCTGAATCCCACCACTGGATCCACCACCCGGGATGTTTCTCCAAGTTTTCAGTCCGGGGTTGATCCTTCTGCAAATGCAATCCTTGCCAGATCTGATTCTGCTGGCATTTTAAGATCGGCCAAACCTGGCTACCTACTGCCACCTAGACCTCAATTTAATATTTGTACCTTCACCTATTTGTATATAATATTTGTTTCACATCATCTCTTCTTTTCCCCTTTGCCTCCCTTTGCCTCCCTTTGGAAGCAGACACTGAAATGAAAATCACAGGAATCGGGGTTCTTTTCGAGTCATTCCCGCTGATGCAATAATTATTTCTTAAAAGTCTTTAGCAAGAGCTTGTAGGAAGTTAGCAACCACCCCCTTCCTAGAAGAATGAAATATTTTAGAAAATATTTAAAAGGCAGAATATATTTCCCTGGATGAGAAATGGAGAAACATGTTTTAAAGACAAAGCAGCTTCCTGACTCCCCCCCCACCTTTGTCAATGACCATCATTTGCAACACAATAGAACAGAAACTCACCACATGGCAAGGCTCAGGCAAGCTTGAGAGACAACCTACAATGTTAGCTAAGACCCCCACCCCCTGGGAGTCTGACAACCAATCAAGGTACTCTTCTTGTGCCCCAGGAAATTCAAAGCTCAGAGAAAGCATAAAGCCAGGGAGTGCACAGGATCTCAGCCCTTTTCTGTTCAGGAACTCAAGCCATGTGATCCTGACCACCATTAAACCATCTTTCCAAGCAGTCTCCATGTTTCCAGTGTCTTTGTCCCCACTTGGAACTGAACCCAGATGGATATTTCTTCCAACAAACTAAAGTCATTCGTTCTGCTTTGGAGGCTTCCCTGATGCCAATTGGCTCCTGCGGAGAAATGCTGGGAATCTTTTCAGGGAATAAGCCAAAGGGCTGCAGAGTAACTGGGGTGTTTGGATGTGTGTGGATTTTGTGAGCAATTGTCATTGTTTATGCAGAAAGGGACAAGAAGACCGTGGGTCACCTTGCCTTTCCATCCCGGGACTTCCACCCCCTCCTGACTTCCTACCTGGGGCTGAGAATTTTGCAAATGGGTTTGTCAAGAAACTCTGTAGTTTCTTCCCCAAACCCCCAAAACTTTAAGCTTAAACTGTTTACTGTTGACCTCACCCCATTCCTAAGAGGTCTGTAAGGGGCGTGCATAAGAGCACCCGCGTGCCTACCGTTCCTGTCCTAATATTCCTTTTTACTTACTCTTTTCATGTATCCAAATTATGTTTATACTTTTACCTATTATCTTATATGTGATTGACAAATAAATAAATAAAATAAAGATAAGTGTTGTGTTTGCGCCCCCCGAGCCAGGCCTCCTGCCAGAAAGTGACTTGGAAAGTGAGGGGGAAGGGCCGTCAGGACTTACCTCGGGACCAGCTTCCCTGGCTCAGCTCCAGGAGCCAGAGGCAGGCCAGGTGGAGGAGATAATGAGGCCTCCGTCCCCTGACTCTTTCCCCCTCCCCCCGGCCATGCCTGCAGACCCAGCTGATGGCAATCAGGCCTGGCTGGACCCTAGGTTTCGTAGGCAGGAGAGGCGGGAACAACAGAAGCAGGGGTGGGGCAGGCCTAGGAAGTGCTGAGTCATGGAGCCACACCCCACAGGATATAAAGGCAGATATAAAACTAAGAGCTGAGGTACTGTTTGTTCCTGGGTGACTCATCGGCATCGAGGGAGATAACAGAGACACTTGGCAGACGCTCGCTAGTTTGCCGGCTAATTAAGCCGTCGCTCGGACGGAGTCGAGGGGGGGGACAGAACAATTAGAGAACAGCAATCAAACAGGACAGGGATAATCATCAACGAATAATTAAGACTGCAGGAAAAAAAATACCAATTGCAATTGATCTGCTTTCCATTGAGGACCTGTATACTGCACGGGTCAAAAAGAGGGCTGAGAAAATATCACCCCCATATCCTGGACACAAAGAGTTTTGAACTCCTCCCTTTGGGATGCTGCTGTAGGTCATTGCATGCCAAGACAACTAGACACAAGCACTGTTTTTTCCCTTGTGCCATCCCTCTGCTGAACACGTAATTCCCACAGTGCCCTAAGGATATTTACCCATGTAGTAGGGCTATATTGCTATTATCCTTCTCAATTTTTCTACTCCCTTCTATTTTTGATATCATGATGATGATTATTATTACTCTGTTGTTCTGCATGTACAGGGAGCATCTGCACCAGAGACAAATTCCTTGTGTGTTTAATCACACTTGGCCAATGAAGAATTCTATACTTATTCTTATTCTTTCATTCTTATTCTTTCTTCTTTCTTCTTTTTTATTCTTATTCTTTTAATCTTATTCTTATATTCTTATTCTTTATTCTTCTTATTCTTTTATTCTTATTCTTACATTCTTATTCTTATATCCTTATAAGAATATAATAATTTTATATTCTTATTCTTTATCCTTATATTCTTCTTATATTCTTATTCTTTCTTCCTTTTTATTCTTATTCTTTTAATCTTATTATTATATTCTTGTTCTTCATTCTTATTCTTTTATTCTTATTCTTACATTCCTATTCTTACATTCTTACTCTTTCATTCCTATTCTTTCTTCCTTTTCATTCTGATTCTTTTAATCTTATTACTATATTCTTATTCTTTATTCTTCTTATTCTTTTATTCTTATTCTTACATTCTTATTCTTACATCCGTATAAGAATATAAGAATATTGTATTCTTATTCTTTATTCTTATTCTTTTAATCTTATTATTATATTCTTATCCTTATATTCTTATCCTTTCATTCTTATTCTTACTTTTTATTCTTATTCCTTTCTCCTTATTTTTTTATTCTTATTCATTCTTATTTTGTTATTCTATTCTAATTCTCTTTCTATTCCCCAAATGGAGAGGCTCATGTTAGGTCCTTGCATGGCCAGACTCAACCTGGGCAAAGGCTGGATGGGGAATTCTGGGAATTGAAGTCCACCCTATTAAAGCATTCGATTTTGAAAAGCTGCGATTTTAAATGAAAAAACAAAACAACAACCCAGCCTCAGCGGCAGAAGCAGCTGAGGAGGAAGCTCCCCAGCAGCCAAAGATTAAAAAGAGAGATAGGGAGAGGGGGGGGAAAAAAAAAAAGGAAGAAGCCGAGCAGGTTCCACCGAGATTTGAACTCGGATCGCTGGATTCAGAGTCCAGAGTGCTAACCATTACACCATGGAACCGCAGCGCCACCGGGGTTGTCTGGCGCCCGTGGAAAAGCCGCCTTAGCAGAGGCTTCCTTCCCACCCTGCCAGGCAAGACAGCGGCATGGTTTTTGGGGTGGGGATTTAAAGGGCCACCGAGCATGCACAGAGGGGAGGGTGGGCAGGTGGGGGGGAGAGAAGGGTGGGGGGACCGCTGCTGCCTTTGGGTCAGGGGTCTCTAACCTTGGCAACTTTAAGACCTGTGGACTTCAACTCCCAGAATTCCTCAGCCAGCTTTGCTCCCCCGCCCCACCCCTTACAGATCAAAATCAGAGAGTCCTGCCAGGCCAGCCCACTTCCGGCTTCGACTCACAGGGCACTTCCTAATTAGCCGGAAACTAGAGATGAGGCGCGCTACCCCTTAGGTCTCTGTCTCTCTCTCTTTCTGGCCCCCTTCTCTCCTCCTTCGGCACCGGAAGAGCCGCGGAGGGTGTAACCCCGGAAGCGCTTGGAGCAGTCGGCGCGGCTGACCCCGGAAGTTGTCCTTGGTGGGCGGAGAGCAGCGAGCGAGGCCGGTCAGGGGGCGGAACCGGAGCGTCACTGGTCCGAAGGCGGAGGGAGCGGCGGCTGCTGCAGGAGGAGGGAGCGGCCCCTTGGCTCTGCCTGCGCTTCCTTCTTCGCTCAGAGGCCGCCATCGCCGCCATGGGGGGCTCCCGCGACGACGAGTACGACTATCTCTTCAAAGGTGGGCTCCTCGACCCCCGCCCGCCCTCCCTGAGGGAAAAGCCCGCCGGCCCCTCAGGAGGCTTCCTGGCCGGACGGTCGCTCCTCTCCGGCCTGCCTGGTTCGCGGTGGGAAAAGGGGAGGGGGGGCAGAACGAGGGTCTCCCCATTGGCCCCGCCCTTTTTCTCCTCAGGGGGGGGTCTCCAAGGGGAGGGGGCGTCCCCTCGTGACCTTGGCCCAGGCTTGACCTTCCCGCCCGTCCTGCCTCGCAGGGCTGTTGTGCAGAAGCGCGTGTGTGTGTGGGGGGGAGTCGCCCTTCCCGAGCGGAGTCTCTATATGGTGGGGGGGTGGGAGGAGGAGGGGTGAAATGAGCGATGAAAGCAGCCTCAGTTTCTCTGCTAGACGCAGTCCAAATGGGGGGGGGGAGGAGGAGGAGGAGGAGGCTCTCCTTTGCCTGGAACCCCCAGGACAGACCCCCCCCTCTTTTCCCTCTTTCTCTCTCTCTCTTTTCTCTATTTTTTTTCCCCTCCCTGGCGAGGGTCTCGGCATCTACTTGGCAGCTTGGTCAATCTAGGCAGAAACCTGATTTCTTCCCTTATTCATTCAGATTTGCTTCCTCTAGCTTTTCTGGAGGGTGGGGCGAGGGGGTGGGGGAGATTGAGGTGGGGAGGGGCTGCAGAGGATGTGGGCGCCCCACCTGCAGAGGTTTTGGGAGGGGGCTGGATTTGGACGGTCCTCGGTGGTCTCTTCCCCCCCCCCCACCCCAGGATCCTTTGAGATCCTTTCCTTGTCAGGGGACCAATAGGATGGAGCGGGAGGGGGGGGCTTCACCCTTCACTCCCTTTTTTTTGCACCCAATTAGCCCAGAGAGTAATAATCAAATTTCAGCTTCTTTCTCATTTCCGGCCTTTTCGGGGTGGGGGGTAGGGAACCTTTTCCTTGTAGAAAACTCAGACTGAGGTACTTGGAAGTGAACCTTGAACTCAAGACCAACTTTTCTCTTCTGCAATGCAAAAAAAAAAAAAATGACCTCATTTTAATGAAAGAGCAAAGATCTCTGAGAAAGGTTGAATTCTTGAGGAATTTATTATCCAGCATGGAGTGTAAAATGGTTAGGAACAGAAATCTTTCTTTTTTTCCCCCTTCAAACATCCTACCCCATTTATTTCTACCAATCGCAGACAGTCTGCTGTTCGTAGACGTTACCCTTAATTCTAGCCAAACTTGTTTTAAAAAGAAGAAGGTATTTGATTCAGGTGGAGAAAAGAAAGATGGAGTAAACCTGTCAAACTAATAAATTCTAAAACCCCTTTTACTTTTTTTCCCATTCTCGTTTCCTCCCCCCCACCCACTTAGAATAAGGTTCTGCATTCTGAATATGCCAGTTTATTGCCTTTTCTCCAGAATTGTCTTTCCTAGCTAAGCATAATAGTTGAATGTTTAAATAAGGGCCAGGTATTGGGTAGCTCAGGGATGGGCAGGGTGGCAGAAAGCATTGGCAGCAAAGGAGGTTATCAGGTGTAACAGGAATGTCCTGTTATTATAGAATCATTTAGAATGTTTTTTTTGCTTTTTATCTGTTATTGTTTTTCAGTGCTCCAAAGGACGTTTTGTTATTATTGCCCCAGTACTTAATTCATTTCTTAGAGTTTTGTGGGTACAGCAAAGATCAAATTCTTAATAAGCTTTCTCTTGAGCACTCCTTTGGTGTGAGGATCTAAACTGTTACCTTTGTTATAGTTTTTATTGGAATGTTTGCTGCAATCGTTTGTTAAGAGATATTTGTAGGGTTGAGGCTTGACTTTTGTTCCAAATGTGTTGGGTATGGTAGTTTCCTGATCTGGACAAATAAAAGTTTTCTCGACCTGGTTTTTTTTTTTTAATTTTCAAACCATTTTTTAAAAAAAGTACATTTACAGTCTGAGAATAAGCCATTATTGCCTTGACTTTGGGTTTTGAAAAAGTATAATTTTCACTCCTCTTTGGGTCTTTCATATCTACATGTTTTTGCTTCCCCAATTTTTGTGGCCCTTTGAAATAGAGGAAGTGGTTGCCAAAGACTTTTCAATCTGGAAGTTAGTGATTTAATATATTAATGAGGTTTGTTTGAAAGGCATGAACTTGCAGGTTTATTTTGTATCTTTGAGGGGTGGCTGGAAAGAGAAAGCTAGCTTTTGAATCTGAGATTTATTTTTTTATGTATTGCACACCTTTTACAGTTAATGTGCATTTATCCTTTATTTTTAAGGGTAAATTGGATACTCTTCTCAAGTAGCAGTAGACCAGGGGTGTCAAACTCAAGGCCCGCAGGGTGCTTAGATCTGGCCTGCCGGCCCACCCTGGAAACAGTGATGGACTGGCTCCTGTAAACGGAGCTCGGGCAAGCAATGTACAGTTCTCCTGGGCTCTGTTTTCGGCCGCAATGACCTCCTGCCAGCGAAAATGGATCTTGGGGAGGCTGCGTGCGGACCTGGCAGAGGGCTGCAGGAGGCCGTCACAGCCGAAAACAGAGCCTCGATGAGTGACGTTGACCTGCCCCCCCCCCCCCCGGTGAAACACAATCCTGATGTGGCCCTCAATGAAATTGAGTTTGACACCCCTGCAATAGACATATCCTCCCTTGGCCCCTTTCCATCCCTCCTTGTTTTGGGATAGCCATTTTGTGAATAGATTGGATTCCCTTTATTCAGTGGTGGGATTCAGCCAGTTCGCACCACTTCGGGAGAACCGGTTGTTAACTTTCTGAGCAGTTTGGCAAACTGATTGTTGGAAGAAAGCATTAGGGCAGAGAATCGGTTGCTAAATTACTTGAATCCCACCACTGCCTTTATTGACCCATAGCCCCCAGGAGTTATCTCCGAATGGCGGATGCTCCCGCCGACCCACAAAATTCAGGCGTTTTGGAATGCCAAACCCTGATCTGTGCGGACAACAGAGGAAGGTGCTGTGGGTTGTCTGGTTCTGGTTCTGCAACTGACCTTCTTTCCCTTCCTGTTGTGAATTCTGCCTAAATTCATTTGAGTGACTGACTTCCTTTGGGATCGGTATACATTCTTCCCAGGTTGCTTACTCAGCTTTCTGATAGCGGACAGGATATGCTGGGAAGTACCATACTTGTCTGCTTAGATAACGGGCGTTACGTTATAAAAAGGAAGTATTGCACAGAGCTTGGCAGCCAGCTTTTTTAGAAGTAAAGGTGATTGAAGTGGAAACACACACTGGTCTTATTTCCTGGGCTTCGGAACCAGGGTTTCCTTTCAATCAAGCCTTCCCAATTGGAGAACCTAACCAGTGAATGGATGTTGCTTTTCAGACCCAGGTTAGATGTAGAACATCTGCCCAACGATGCCGATTATAGTTAACATCTTCCAAGACGAAGGAAGAATAATTAGCCTTGTCGTATTATTCTCATACTGACTCACATATTGGACATGCCTCTAAGTGCTTTCCTATATTATTTCTTAGATCATTTTGGCCTGCACGGCATAAATATAATTTGAATTTCAAGCAACTCCATGCTAATGGTGGTATTTATTCATTTACTCCATTTATATCCATGACCTCTTGAGTGTTATTTATTTACACCCTGCCTTTATTTATTTATTACACATCAGGCAGCAAACACACACTATATACTTCCTTCCTTCCATGTGGTTTGGGCTGAGAAAGAGTGCTTGGCCCAAAGTCTCCCAGCTGGCTTTCATGGCTAAGGCAAGACTTGAACTCGTGGTCTCTTCCGTCCTAGCCTGGCGCCTCGTGATGCTTTACCAATAGCATAAATTTTAAAAGTCATCAATCAACATTTAAAACATCCACACTTATAATAACATAACAGTCTTAACCAATGTACGAATTACAAACGTAAAATAGAATTTAAACAGTATGCTATTAATCCGTGACTTACGACCATTCGTTTAGTGACTATTCAGAGTTACCGTGGCAGGGGAAAAAATGGCTGTTTTCCACACTTATGACCTTGGCAGCAGCAGAATCAGATGCTTGGAAACTGACTCATGTTTATGACAGTTGCAGTGTCCCAGGATCATGCGATCAGCTTTTGTGACTTTCTAACGAACAAAATCAATGGGGAAGCCATTGTCTGCAAGGAATATCAATCCTTCCATTCCCCACCATCCAGTCAGAGCTGAAGAAGCTTCTTGGATAAGAAGCAAAATGTCTTCAAAAAAAACAAAAACAAAACAAAACAAGGAAGTCCAGTTGCCTCCTGAAAAAGCTCTTTTGGGACAACCGTGACCTGGATGACTGAGAATCTCTACAGACTAATGGGGAAGCCAGGTTCACTTAACAACCGTGTTACTAACTTAACAACCACAGTGATTCATTCACTTAGCAACTGTGGAAAGAAACTTTATCTTACTTAGCGATGGAAATTTTGGGCTCAACTATGGTCGAAAGCCGAGGACTTTTAATAAAGCAATGAGTTTACATAGTAAGTTCCAACGATGAAAGCATTGCTCACGTACCATGAAATGTTGCCTTCTGGGAAGGTGGCTTTATTTCCATAATGCAAATTGGGAAGAGAAATAATATCCCTCAGTTGCTATAATAATGGCAGAATTTTGGTACAACAAATGTGCTGGAGCTTGTTAGGTTGCTTATATTGGCTTTTCCTGCTACAAGCGATTAAAAATGAACCAGAGATTCACTTGTTTTAAAAGTTGCCCAATTTGGGAAAAACCTGATTTAGAACTTCTCTTTAGGTCAGTATTTCTCAAGCTCCTTTACAGGTAAGATCCTCCTCCATCCTCCTGGTCTTCCGGGAGAGTCTAAAAACATGCTTCTGATTCTTGGCCTGGGACCCCAATAGGGGCCTGCTATATTGGGGGTGCAATAATCCAGAGATGACCAGAGTACGGGCGACTGTATACAGGGGCCTCACAATCCAGGAAAGCAACTGGCCCACCACCCAAAATTGTGCAGAGACTCTCCTGGCTTCAAGCAGGAGTCGTGAGTCTAGGAGACCCCCCTCCCCACCTCCCCCTCCCCACCAAAGCTCCCAGCTTTGTCCCCGAGCTCAAAGGATAGGTGTTTTCTGATCGAGCTGTCTTCCAGAAGTTCTTTTCGGTCGTTCAGAAGGTGGTCCTCCTCCTTTTCTTCCACTGTCACTCAAAAGTCGTGGCCTATCCTGCTGGCTAGGATATTGTTGCAGCATCGCCTCTGGATCAGGATCCATGGTTTGTTGCTCATTTAATAAGTCAAGATTTTAAACCAGCCAGATAGAGCAGAACCTAGCCATAGATCTCAAATTTGCTTAGCTTTGCTTCTTGGCAAGCGGAGTCCAGCATGAGCGAATTCTCTTGTTATCCAAACCGTATCGAATGGGAAAGACTATATGGCAGAACTATAAAAGGTATTTTTTAATTTACTCATTAGATGTATTTTCTGCCCCTTTTGTCTCAAAAGAACCATTGGATGAAAAAAAAAATGGTTTGGCCTTTTAGTTATCGCACGACACACTTTTTCTAGGCAAATTCTCTTAAAGTTTAGTTCTCGATGACATTTTCGAATACATTTTTGAAGTATACATTTTGAAGTTCTCTTTACAATATATTCTCCACAAGCTGGAGAATAGCCTTTCTTGTTTGTAGCCCACCCCCACCCCAAAATATCTGCTCAGCTTTGCAGGTACTTTCCCTTACCTTGAGAATTCAGGGCCCTTTGATTGCCTAATAATTTAATTATTTGGGTCTTCGAGGCAGCATTCAAAACTGTTTTCCAGTTGCGCGGCAGACACAGTTTTAAAAACTGTAGGTACATTACAGAGTCAGTCTGCTGCAGTGGTGAAGGCATCAGACTAGAAACTCAAGAGGCCATGAGTTCAAATCCCACCTTAATCACAAAGCCAATTGTGTAATCTCGGGCCAGTCATTTTCTCTCAGCCTTAGGAAGGAGGCAATGGCAAGCCACTTCTGAAAAAGCTTGCCAAGCAAACTGCAGTCTAGACCAGGGGTCTCCAACCTTGGTCCGTTTAAGACTTGTGTTGAAGTCCACAAGTTTTAAAGGGACCAAGGTTGGAGACCCCTGGTCTAGGCAGCCTCTCAGAAAGAGACATACAGTAATGGAACAGAAGAAAAAACACATTACATCGTAGTGATTTTCTTGTAAGGGATTTTTGGCAAAGGAACTGGACTTTTGTCCAAGATCTTGGATTGCAGGTAGGTCCAAGTGACACCATCGGTTAACCTACATCTAGTTCAACAAAAAAACAGCCGTTTCACCACACCAACATTGACAGACAGCATCAGAGAGGTGATATTGGAATTAAGAGGCAAGTCAGTTGAAACTTAATTCTGTCTTTATTTTCCATTAGGAGTAAATTACACAGTGTAGTTTGGGAAGTCCCTTTGATCAGGAGTGGCCAGAAGTACTGCTTGTCAACTTCAATTGGGCAGCCGGTTGAGTCCTTCTGCATTAATCTTGCTTTGCTGATATTCGGAAGCAAATCTAAAGCGCACTCTTTTGCGAATCATGCGTGTTTTTTGTTTTTAACGGCAGCTTGGAAACTTGAATTCATTTTAGAAACCGTCATCAAGAACTTTGCAGGAACAAGGCAGTTGGATCATGCAGGGTCTTCCCCCCGTGTTCTTTAACACCGACGATTTTAACTCGTAACGTGTTGGTTTAATAATGTTTTTTAAAAACCTTCCCTGGAGTGCAGTTGGTGATTGAAAGTTCTGCTCGAAGGAGATCTGTTTGGTGAGTTACAGAAGCAGGATTTTTTTTTCCCCCACTGTAAGAAATGGGTTTTTATTTGTGATAATACAGCATCTTATGTAAGGTGAAAGTTTAGCATCGAGAAATTATAAACGTGTTAATATCTGAGCAGCAGGGAATTAAGAGTTTAACATGGAAAGAACTATAGAAAACTTGCAACGTCCGATTTTGTAGAGGAGTTGGGGATAGAACAGTATTGAACAGCCTTCATTGTAGTAATTTGACAACCAAAATGATGATACGTTTGCATAAAGCATAAAGACACATGTCTATGGAGATTCACACTCATCCAGTCATGGTTGTCCCAAAGGTGCTTTTCAAGAGGCAACTGGGCTTCCTGGTTTTTCTTTGAAGACATTTCGCTTCTTATCCAAGAAGCTTCTTCAGCTGTTTTTCCCCGCACCATTTGAAGGGTGTTCATCCCAAAGTGCATCACTAAATGTCTATGGAGATTCTCTGTCATCCATATCATGGTTGTCCCAAAGGTGCATTTTCAAGAGGCAACTGGGCTTCCTTCAGCCTTGACGAAGCTTCTTGGATGAGAAGCGAAACGTCTTCAAAGAAAAACCAGAAAGTCCAGTTGCCTCTTGGAAAAGCACCTTTGGGACATAAAGACACAAAGCTATATCCTTCTACCCTATAAGAGGGAGATTCTAGGGCATGGCTACCCTGAACCTTCCTTTCTCTCCCATCCAGTTTAGGACTGCACAGTCTCTTGTCTTGGGACCTTCTGTTTTTTTTAAAAAAATTTTTAAATTTTGCATTTATATCCCGCTGTTCTCCGAAGACTCAGGGCAGCTTACACTATGTCAAGCAATAGTCTTCATCCATTTGTATATTATATACAAACTCAACTTATTGCCCCCAACAATCTGGGTCCTCATTTTACCTACCTTATAAAGGATGGAAGGCTGAGTCAACCTTGGGCCTGGTGGGACTAGAACCTGCAGTAATTGCAGGCAGCTGTTGTTAATAACAGACTGTCTTAGCAGTCTGAGCCACAGAGGCCCAGCACATTCTGTGGAATGTGCTGACTCTTCCACCGTGCCGCTGCCAACATTTCCTGCCCCAGTGCTTCTCCTTCACCTGCACATTTAATCACATCTGATTTAGAACATAGAATAACAGAGTTGGAAGGGACCTTGGAGGTCTTCTAGCCCAACCCCCCAGCCTGTTGGCTGTCCAATCTCTTCTTGAAGAGCCTCCAGTGATGGAGCACCCACAACTTCTGAAGGGAAGCTGTTCCACTGGTTAATTGTTTTCACTGTCAGCAAATTTCTCCTTACTTCTACGTTGGTTCCCTCCTTTATTAGTTTCCATCCATTGCTTCTTAGCCTGTCTTCAGGTGCTTTGGAGCACTGGCTGAGGAATTCTAGGAGTTGAAGTCCACAAGTCTTAAAGTTGCCAAGGTTGGAGACCCCTGCTTTGGAGGACAGGTTGACCCCCACTTCTATACAAAAACCCCTTAGATATTGAAAGTCTGATATCATGTCGCCCCCAGTCCTTCTGTTCACTGTGCTACAAATCCCTTGTAGCCTGAGCGCAAGGGTGCATTTCCCCCCCAAAGTATTGTGGGTACAACATTTACCTTGCTAAGTAGGGGAGGCTTTATGTCCAGCCACTTAAGAAAAATAACTTACAGACATTTAGGTCTTGTGTGTTTGTCCCTCTTGCCAAAAAACCCATTTATTTCATAACAGCTTAATTAGCTTTGATCCGAATATGCGAGTAGCATTTTTAAGAACATATTGCAGCCATGCTATTCTTTGAGGTTGGATTTTCCCTGATTAATTGTGGGAATATTTGATTTGTTTAGACTTTGTATTCTTTTAGTAGTTGTCCCAGTCAGAAGCTTGAATGGCAAAAGATTGTGAGGTGCAGTCCAAACCCTCTCGGATCACCATCTGCCTGTCCCTCAATCGAACTATACAGCTCACCGTCCAACGTTGCTAATTTTATTTATGCAATAAGTTATTGTTTAAAGAAAATAAGGTATCTGAGTCTGAGAAACCCATCACTTTAGTTTCCTTTTGAGACATACCCTTTGATCTGTCTGAGATCTCTTCTGGAAATGTGGAGCCTTGAGAGAAGGTAGAAACGAACATCCAACGTTCTACCAGTTTAGTCTCAAATCCAAGTCTTTGCCTTTCCAAAGGGCTGGTGCATGGTGTTTGTCCTGATAGAGAAGGAGTAAGAGAAGGAGACGCTTTAGATCAGGGGTGTCAAACTCAAGGCTTAGATCTGGCCTGCGGGGGCCCCTGGAAATAGCAAAGGACTGGCCCTCTATGCCTCTGACAGGGAAAATGGAGCTTGGGAGGGCTGTGCGCTGCATTTTTGCTGGCAGAGGGTTGCAGGAGGCCGTTGTAGCCGAAAATGGAGCGCAGGAAGCCCATTTTCGCTGGCAGAGCACTCGGGCCACCCAGGTGCCCCCCTGATGCGTGATGTCATGCTGGCCACACTCACTCTGGTCACACCCACCCCGCCCCCCTGAGGTCAAACATAAAACTGATGCGGCCCTCAATGAAATTGAGTTTGACACCTCTGCTTTGGATGACGACAGGATGAGCAGGACATCCTCAAAGGAGCAGCAGAGATGGGCAACCAGAAGGTGACTTCTGGCTGCCTTCATCTCTGCAGAAAAAGGAGAGATTATGAGGTTGCCCACATGCGCTCCTCCTGAGTATACTGCAGGAACAGAGATTTTTGCAATCAACTCACGAGTGGCTTGGAGTCGAGGGACCCCTTCTAATGTTGCAGTCCCAATGCAGTCTGTATGGACAAAAAAGCTCAGCTGAGCCTCACTTTTTTGACTTGCCTTTTAATTGCTTTTTATTTATTGAGAACTTTTGGATTGATCCGTTTTACAACATTCCTTGAGTGAGTCCCCTTCAATTCTTGAAGAAAGAAGTTGTAAGGGCAAGATTAAAGACTTAAAAAAATGAGGAGGGAGAATAAACATCAAAAACCTGATTAGAATCTTTATTTTAGAAAGTTACGAAAGGGTTAAAGGTCCAGAGGGATTTCAAATAATTAGAAGAAACCTTCCCATGGGAAAATGCTGTTATTTGCGGGGTGGGGGGTGGGGGGGGGGACATAAGATGGGATTTAGAAGGTTAGACACCAGAGGGAACATGAAATAAACTGAAGTTTATAATTCAAAATGCTTACATTTGCCTCAGTAACACAAAATGGAGCAAAATACTTTGATTCTGGATGAACCGAAAGGCATTTCTGAACAATAAACTCAAGTTAATCTTAAAATTGTCTGCTATCATAGACTAACTGGTTTTAAAAGACATTATAGAATAGAAACAAGTTTTACTGGATAAGACAGTATTTGATTTGAATATGGATTTAAAAATGACAGGTTACAAGAATGGTAAGAAAAAAAGATGTTATACTGGATATACAAATGATACCAACTGATGTCTTAGTAATTATAAGGGATATACAAATGAGAAACCAGAAGAGTGACTTGGATATTTTTCATATTTTGGATTTGGAAGAGACTTGTTGAAATTTTGAAGGATTTTCTGAGATGGGACAAAGACACCATGAAAAGAAATAAACTTCTGAGAGATTATTTAAATAAACTAAATTAACATTGTTAAAACCAAACGGAAGGGATATAAAGTTGGGTTATTTGATCAAGTGTAAAATATATATGTTATTTCTGGTAACCCCCAATGGACTTTTGTTGACCTGAACTGAACGTATGGGAAGCAGATGTTTTATTGTATTTTCAGAGAAAGTGATAAGCTTCTGAAATTGCTTCTACATGCTGTGATGAAGAGAGAAGTTACTTCTTCATATATTTCTTTTCTTTTTTTCTTGTATTATCTTTTCTTCCTTTTCTCTTCTCATTTTCTCACTTTTTATTCTTTTCTTTTTAATTTTATTCTTATTCATGTATGTTTGTTTTTTCATCTTTGAAATTATACACTTCCCCCCTTCATTCAATCATGTTCAATTCTCAGAAACTTTCTGGACAGGTCCCTGTAGTTTTCCTGGCAAGGTTTTTCAACAAATCTTAATTAAAAAGATCAATATTTTCTTTGTGAGCTTGATTTCTTATCTGAGGCTGGGGTTCACTCATCTGATTTTATTGAACACTGATTTCAGTAATTTGTGGAGAACAGAGACTGGGTTGGCTGTTTTTATTCTTATATCAGGAGTAACTGAATGGTCCTTGTAGAATAGACTTTCTTTGTGAATTTGACTCCCTGGGATTCTATTGTCCAAGTTAAGTTTCATGGCATAGTTGGCCTTCTAATGCACAAAGTTGGATTCCATGGGCAAAGGGCAGATCCTGCTTCTCCCTGTAATCCCTCAAATCCATTCAGATCTTTTCTAGAAATGAATTCCCAATCTAGTTAAGGCACCAGGTTGGAAAGCGTGAGACCCTGAGTTCTAGTCCTGCCTGAGGCATAAAAGCCGGCTGGAAGTCTTTGGGCCAATCACCAGGAGACAGTGAGTTCTAGTTCCCCCTAAGACATAAAAGCCAGCTGGGTATCTTTGGGGTAATCACCAGGAGATAGTGAGTTCTAGTTCCCCCTAAGACATAAAAGCCAGCTGGGTATCTTTGGGCCAATCACCAGGAGACAGTGAGTTCTAGTTCCCCCTAAGACATAAAAGCCAGCTGGGTATCTTTGGGCCAATCACCAGGAGGCAGTGAGTTCTAGTTCCCAGTAAGACATAAAAGCCAGCTGGGTATCTTTGGGCCAATCACCAGGAGGCAGTGAGTTCTAGTTCCCCTTAAGACATAAAAGCCAGCTGGGCATCTTTGGGCCAATCACCAGGAGGCAGTGAGTTCTAGTTCCCCTTAAGACATAAAAGCCAGCCGGGTATCTTTGGGCCAATCACCAGGAGACAGTGAGTTCTAGTCCTGCCTTAGATACAAAAGCCAGTCCCTCTCTCTGAGCCCGTCCCATCTCCCAAGTTTGTTGTTGTGGGGAAAATAGGAGGAGGAAGGTGTGTGGGATACGTCCGCCGCTTTGAGTTACTTGTAAAAATAATAAAGGCGGGATATAAATAAATGAAAATAATAATTTAAAAATTATGCAAGGTTGGATATCATTCAGAGAAGGGACTATTTTACAGAAGGGGTTTGGAGGCACTTCAGTTTGATCTTCTTGCTGCTTTTACCCTTGGCTGAACTTGTCTCGCTGGCTTCCGCCATTCTTGGCCCAGGCTGATGGGAGTTGTGTTCTGACACGCTTGGGAATTACGGCACAGACGGGAGAACTTTGCATCACTTCTGCTTCCTTGTTCTGGCCTTCAAGTCACCACTTCATGTTCTGTTCGACCTCCTTTGGAGGTTCTGGGCCACGTGCAGAGTTTGGAAAATTCTATGATGGGCAAAGCGAACCTGTCATTCTCCTCCTCCACCCAAGTAGTCCTCAACTTAACGGCCGCAATTGAGTCCAACATTTCTGCTCCCAAGCAAGACAAAAAAGAGTTTTCTTGCCACAATTGTTAAGTGAATCTGGCTCCCTCCTTGACTTTGCTTGTCAGAAGGTCGCAAAAGGGGACACGTGACCCCGGGACACTGTAACCGTCATAAATATGAATCAGTTGCCAATTTTGTCTGAATTTTGATTGCCCAACCATGGAGTTGCTGCAGGGGTCTTAAGTATGAAAAAAGCCGCCATAAATCACTCTTTCAGTGTTGTAACTTTGAATGTCTGTAGAGATTCTCAGCCATCCAGGTCACGGTTCTCCCAAAGGTGCTTTTTCAGGAGGCAACTGGACTTTCTTGTTTCTTCTTTGAAGACGTTTCGCTTCTCATCCAAGAAGCTTCTTCAGCTCTGACTTGAATGGTGGGGAATGGGAGGATTTATGCTCCTTGCAGACAGCTGGTCATTTGCATCCTTTTAGAGGGTCCTTGAAGCCCCTGGAGGTTTGTCTGTGTCCTCAGGGTCACCTGAGTGGTGCAAATGGTTCCTGTAGTCTGCAGGTTTTTTTTCCCCCTCTGGAAATCTATTCCTACTCCCACACCATTCAAAAGGTCCCAAACTGGATAGCTAAAAGTCTGTAGAGATTCTCAGTCATCCAGGCTTTTGAATGTCTTCAAAAGAAAAAAACAAGAAAGTCCAGTTGCCTCCGGAAAAAGTACCTTTGGGGGAACTTTGAATGATCGCTGAACGAATGGTCGTAAATCGAGGGGTATTTATATCCCCCCCCATGCATTTGTTTTAAAATATTTAAAATATTTCGTCTTTTCTGCCCCTGGAAAAAAATACCTTTCCAGCCTGCTGGAGGCTGGTTTCATTTCCCACCCAATCCTTTGTTTGCCAAGTGTTTGCAGAACCTCAGCCTATGCAGTGGTTTTAAACTGTTTTGGATCTGTAAATATGAGTCAGCTGATTACCCAATGAGGTAATGGATTTCCTCCCTGGCTTGTGTCCTTGTGAGTTGCTGAGGCCAGCTAATTGTGCCCTGCCGGCTGCTGGGAGGGCGATGGGGAATATTCAGCAGGCTGGTTGGCTTTGGGGGACCCCCGTGCTGGGTGCTTTTTATGGCTCCCCAGATTGATTGCTTTCCAGAGAAGCCAGAAAAACTTCATTAAGCTGGCATTCGAATTGTGTGCCGCTTTGGCTTGGCCGCCTGGGAATGTTCATAACCTTTGGTGTTTTTCTCCGTTTTCCCCGCTGGGGCTGCTTAGCATAATGGATCCCTTTTTATGTGCGAGAGGCTTGTTTTCTCAGGAAGAGCTTGTTGGTGGGTTGTGATTTATTATTTTGGATCTCGGGTAACTACGCCCTTACTCCATAGCTTCACAGCAGCAGTCGACTTCAAAAGGCCAGCCTTCTTCCTCTGGCAGGCTTATGCGCTTCTGAACTTATTTATTACTTTATAAGTACAGGTAATCCTTGACTTGCAACAGTTCATTTAGTGGCCGTTCAGAGTTACAATGGCATATATTTATTTTTCTTCAATTCAAACAGTTACTTTTGCCATCTGTGCCAACTCCATCACTTTTTCCATCCCTTCTTCCATTGTGGGAATTGATGGGCCTTTCTATCTCTCCCCCCACCCCCCCACCCCCAAAAAAATCTTGCGGCAGTTGACATGTAGCAATGTTGGCGAACCTTTTCCACACCAAGTGTGAGTGTGTGGAAGCGCTGGAAACCAGAAGAGCAGCTGAGTTTCCGGTTTCCATAATGTGCATGCCCGCAGGTCACATGGCCTTCCGGTTTTTGGCACGGATGCGCACACGAAGACCAGCTGGCCGGCATCCATATACGCACCGGAAACCGGAAGCTCAGCTTCCTAGCATGCGCATGCGCGCTGGGGAGTGGCTCTTCCAGTTTCTGGTGCGCAAAGACCAGAAGAGCAACCGGTGACGGCTGGCGTCGCCCAGAGAGTTGGCTTTGGGTGCCACTTCTGGCATGCGTGCAATAAGTTCACCATAACAGACATATAGAATAACAACGTTCTATTTTTTTGTTCCAAGTTTTCTTTCTCCAATAATCTTCCGGTTTTCACCTTTCCAGTGGTTCTCATTGGGGACTCCGGAGTTGGAAAAAGCAACCTCCTCTCTCGTTTCACGCGTAACGAGTTCAACCTGGAGAGCAAAAGCACCATCGGTGTAGAGTTTGCCACCCGGAGCATCCAGGTGGACGGCAAGACCATCAAAGCTCAGATCTGGGACACGGCCGGGCAAGAACGATACCGAGCCATCACATCTGCGTAAGTGGTCCCTCCCCTTCCTGCCCAGACCGAGCATCCAAATGGGTCTATCTTTCTATTACGTCTCCACCCTGTTTTCTATACAGTTTCCTCTGGATTAATTAAAACCGAAATTTTACAACAATACTTTTAATTGCTAAATTTATTTTTAATACGGCAGAGGAAGAAAATTATGTGGAGTGGTGCGGTGGCCTAGAGGTGGAGCTCTCGCCGCACAATCAGGAGGCTATGAGTTCAATCCTAGGTAGAGGCAAATATTCCTCTCTCTGGGCACAATGAGAATATATCCGTTGAGCAAAACTCCGCATTGGCGACAGGAAGGGCATCCGGCCATTAAAACACTCTGCTACCTCCATTCAGTAGCCCAGATTCTACCCCGCAAGGGATTATGGGGTTGTTAAAAGAAGAAGAGGAAGAAAATTTCGTAGTGGGAATAGTCACATTAGCTATATTAACATGGTTTAAATCAGGGGTCCACACATGGGTGAAATGTAAAATTTGTTACTACCAGTTCTGTGGGCGTGGCTTGGTTGGGGGGGTAATGTGACTGGATGGGCGTGGCCACCTTTTTTTTTTTACTTTTAAAAACAACCTTTTTTACTTTTAAAAACAACCTCCACCGAAGAGGTTGTTAAAAAATACTTTTAAAAGCCTGTGATGATCTCTCGCCTCTCCTGTTCAACATCTACATGAAGCCGTTGGGCGAGGTCATCAGTGGCTTTGGGGTGAGTTATCATCTGTACGCTGATGATACTCAGCTGTACTTTTCCACCCCAGGCCACCCCAGCGAAGCTGTCGAAGTGCTGTCCCGTTGTTTGGAGGCCGTACGGGTCTGGATGGGGAGAAACAGACTCAGACTCAATCCATCCAAGACGGAGTGGCTGTGGATGCCGGCATCCCGGTACAGTCAGCTGCAACCGCGGCTGACTGTTGAAAGCAGTCACTGGCCCCAACGGAAAGAGTGCGCAACTTGGCGTTCTCCTGGAGGAGCGGCTGTGGTTTGAAGACCCCTTGCCGCCCGTCTCCAGGAGAGCTTTTTACCAGGTTCGCCTGGTCCGCCAGTTGCGCCCCTTTCTTGACCGGGATGCCTTATGCACGGTCACTCATGCTCTCGTCACTTCTCGACTGGATTATTGCAATGCTCTCTACATGGGGCTACCTTTGAAGTGTACCCGGAGACTGCAGTTAGTCAGAATGCAGCTGCGGGTGATTGAGGAGCACCACGTTGCTCCCGGTAACACCTCTCCTGCGCAGTCTGCACTGGCTACCTGTGGTCTTCGGGTGCGCTTCAAGGTTTTGGTTACCACCTTCAAAGCGCTCCATGGCTTAGGGCCCGGTACTTACGGGACCGCCTGCTGTTTCCACATGCCTCCCACCGACCCCTACGCTCTCACAGAGAGGGTCTTCTCAGGGTGCCGTCCGCCAAGCAATGCCGGCTGGCGGCCCCCCCGGGGAGGGCCTTCTCCGGTGGAGCTCCTACTCTGGAACGACCTTCCCCCCGGTTTGCGCCAAATATCTGACCTTGGACCTTTCGTCGAATTAAAACTTATTTATTCATCCAAGCGGACTGGACTGATTTTTTAGATTTTTTAAATTTCTAAATTTTAAATTTTAAATTCTTAAATTTTCTGTAATTTTATATGGGGTATTTTAGGTTGGTCAATTTGACGGTTTTAATTCGGCCACTATTGAATAGGTATTTTAAATTGATTTTTAACTTTGTATACTTACTGCTTTTTATCTTGGCTGTACACCGCCCTGAGTCCTTCGGGAGAAGGGCGGTATAAAAGTTTAATTAATAAATAAATAAATAAATAAATAAATAAATAAATCAGGCAACTCAGCTGGGATCGCCAGAGGAGTCTTTTAAAAGCTTTTTTTTTTTTTTTGTAAAAAGTTTTATTTTCATTTTCCAACAACCTATTCAATATACAGTCTCTTATTCAACATTAATCATTAATTTTCATTTGTTACTTATTCGGGCCTGCCCAGCTACCACTTCCTTCCTTAACAAACCTTTCCTCCTCCCTTCTCTACTTTCTTCTACTTTCTTCATCCTTCCTCTCCTTCGCTTTTCTACATCCTCTCCTCCTTCCCTACTCTTCTCTTCCACCCTTTCTAGCCCTCTCTCTTTCCCCTTTCTTCTTCCTCTCCTTTCCCCCTTTTCTACCTCTCTCTTTCCTACCTACTTTCTTCCTTCACTCACTCCTCTCCCTTTCCATTCCCTTCTGAAATGGCAGCTGAGCAGCCCCGCTTTCATTTCAAATTATTTCTATTTCTTAATTACTTATCTTCAATCATTCCTTTACATTGATCCTTCATCTCCCCCCCTCTCCCCCTTTCCCCTCCCTCCCCCCTCCCACCCCCCGAGACTTCTTTGGCCGAAGAGGTTGTAGAAAAAATGCTTTTAAAGGGTTCTGACAATCCCTGCTGAGCTGCGCGATCATCAGAGGCTTTTTTTTACTTTTAAAAGCATTTTTTTGGCTGAAGAAAAAATGCTTTTAAAAGATGAAAAAAAAACAACTTCTGATGATTGCGCAGCTCAGCTGGGGTGGCAGGGGTGGCAGGGATTATTGCTACTGGTTCTCCGAACCACCCGCTGCCATCGCTACCGGATTGGGTAAAACGGTCCGAACCGGAAGCATTTCACCCCTGGGTCCACAGCCCTTTGGAAACCAGGCCGTGGGAAGTAGTGGGCACGTGTGCGCGTGCACAAAGTTGCATTTGTGAAAGCTGTGCGCACCTGCAAAACCATCCCCTCTTCTTCTCTTGCCACTGCTTCTGCCAGTCCACCAAACCAGAAAGATTGGGAAACTCTGGTTTAAAAGCAAGGTAAATTTAAATATAACATGAAATCAAATTTAGTTCTTCCCGTTTACTTTCTTGGTCTCTGCAAAAAATTGTGCACCCTTAATTTAAAACTAAATCGCACCATGTCGGCTTCCCTTTCCATGGGTGTGAAACTCTCTGCTCCTGGACCCTTGTTAAGTGCTTTTAAGAAAAGCTTTTAAGACTCTTTTTATTTGTAAAGAAATCAGGAATGATGTGATAACAACGAATGCCATAGAAGTCCGGAATCCTTGTTATTAGGTTTGTCAACAAAAAGCACATAATGACAGAACTAGCTTGAGGCTCTCAGATATTAAGAGTTAGTGGGTTTTTATCTGCTGAGGATCAGTTGCATCTTACCTATTAAGTTTCTTCATTACACTCAGGTGCAGTGTAGTTTCATTGGCATATGTTCAGTGTGTTGTAATTTAACAGATCATGGTTAAAATAGATGATGGTTGTACATAATGCTTCTCATCAATTAGAATGAAAATAGAAAATAGAATAGAATTTATTGGCCAAGTGTGATTGGACACACAAGGAATTTGTCTTTGGTGCATAAGCTTGCAGTGTACATAAAAGAAAAGATACCTTCATCAAAGTACAACGTTTACAACACGAATGATGGTCATAGGATATAATTTGACACTTAATGATACAACACTTAATGATAATCATAAGGTACAAATAAGCAATCGGGAACAATCAGCAATCAGGAACCTCAGGTTTTCTCTCACACGTGGAAGATTGCCTGCCCTTTGTGAGTGGGACCACAAAGGACACGCGGGATTTATTTATTTGTTTAATATATGTCCCACCTTTATTCTCTATAACTAGGCATTCAATATACTGCTGCCACCTCATATTGTCTCCACACAACTATTGCCCTGTGAGGTGGATTGGACAGAGAGAGAGAGAGGGTGTCTGGCCCAAAGTTACATGGCCAGTTTTTTGGTCCAAGGGAGTACTAGAACTCACAGCCTCCTCATTTGTAGTTTCTCACCATGATCGCTGCACCAGGCTGACTCTCTTAGGTGAAGGAGCAGATGCACCTGTAAGGCTTTAGGTATAAATTTTATTCTTGAAATTCTTCAACCTCAACCAATTTTTTTTTTAAAAAAGGTGGGGGCTATATCACTGACTCAGCCTTCCATCCTTCCGAGGTCGGTAAAATGAGAACCCAGATTGTTGGGGGCAATATGATGAGTCTGCAAAACTGCTTAGAGAGGGCTGTAAAGCACTATGAAGTGGTATATAAGCAGTGGTAGGATGCTGCCGGTTTAACAACCGGTTCACTGATCGCGCGTGCGCAGTTTTACAAATACTAACCTTCTGTGTTACCACTTGGTAGTAACACAGCTGAGGTGCGGCAATCTGCTCTGCCACGCCAATCAGCTGAGAAGATAAAGGTAAGTAAAGCGCAGGGACAGGCAGGCAGGCCTACCTGATCGTCAGAGCGAACCGGTTCGCTCCCGGCTGATTGTCGGAGGTACCAGTTTGCCTGAACCGGTAGAATCCCACCCCTGTATATAAGTCTTAAGTGCTATTGCTATCTACTCTGAGACTCCTTTTCTGGCCCCCTGTCTCAGTGTAATGTGTGAATCCAATAATGGGCAAGTCAGGACCAAATGTTTGTCAAAGAATGAGCTCTTGGCCCTTTAGCTGTTGAGATTGAATTTGTAGTCTACAGATTTCCACAATGGAAGGTGCATAGGGTAAGGGTTTTTTCCCCCTCCCCTCATTTTAATATCCAGGCGGTCCTCGACTTAGAACCATTAACAACCATTTGAAGTTCTAACGGCACTGAAACACATGAATTACGACTGATCTTTGCACTTACGACCATCTCAGCCTCCCCGCGGTCATGTCATAAAAATTTGGGTGCCTATCATATGTTAACATCAGTTGCAGGTCACCTGATCACCATTCGCAACCTTCCCAGCTGGCTCCTGACAAGCAGTCAGTGGGGAAAGCCAGATTCGTTAAACGACCGTGGGATTCACTTAGCGACTGCAGCTATTCACTTAACCTTGGCAAAAAAGGTCATAAAATCAGACATTCTTCATTTAACAATCACCTTATTTAGCCATGGAAATTTTGGTTCCAATTGTGGTCGAAAGCCAAGGACTACCAGTATAGCAATAGCAATAACACTTAAACTTATATACTGCTTCACAATGCTTTTACAGCCCTCTCTAAGCGGTTTACAGAGTCAGCCTCTTGCCCCCCAACACTCTGGCTCCTCATTTTACCGACCTCGGAAGGATGGAAGGCAGAGTCAACCTTGAGCTGATCAGGATCAAACTGCCAAACTGCAGGCAGCCGGCAATCAGCAGAAGTAGCCTGCAGTACTGCATTCTAACCACTGCCCCACCGTGGCTCTGATATAGCATTTGTTTCCATCCTTGTAAGCCACCCAGATTTGTCAATGAGCGGGCGGGCCTATAAACTTAAATGATGGATAATCAGTGTTGTGCTTTGTTCCTCCAGCTATTACCGTGGTGCCGTGGGGGCCTTACTGGTTTACGACATTGCCAAGCACCTGACCTATGAAAACGTGGAACGGTGGTTGAAGGAGCTGCGGGATCACGCAGACAGCAACATCGTCATTATGCTCGTGGGGAACAAAAGCGACCTGCGTCACCTGCGAGCCGTTCCAACAGATGAGGCCCGAGCCTTTGCAGGTCAGTGGGTTTGGGACAGTGGTGAGATTCAATTTTTTTTGCTACCGGTTCTGTGGGCATGGCTTGGTGGGTGTGGTTTGTCTTGGTGGGCGTGGCTTGGTGGGCGTGGCAGGGGAAGGATACTGTAAAATCCCCATTCCCTCCCCACTCCAGGGGAAGGATACTGCAAAATCCCCATTCCCACTCCACTCTGGGACCAGCCAGAGGTGGTATTTGCCGGTTCTCCAAACTACTCAAAATTTCCGCTACCAGTTCTCCAGAACCTGTCAGAACCTGCTGGATTTCACCCCTGGTTTGGGACCCCCTCCGATGGTCACCTGGGACGTCCTCGCCTGTAGAGTGACATTTATAGCAGGTTGCTTTAATTGTTCTTGATGCTGCTTGTCTGGCTGGAAAGCTGGAGCTAAATTAGATGAGAGACAAACTCTGTCAAGCCCAACATTGGGCGGTGAGGGGCAGTTTTGCAGTAATTTTATTAAGCATTACAATTAAAAAGTACAAATGAAAAAGTATTAGAAAAATTATAGAAGTTGCTGGAAAGAAAAAATAGGAAGGAAAATAGAAAATAAGAAAATAATATAATAAAGAAAAGAAATATACCAAAAATGACTTCTCCTTCATAACGAGTATAAATAATTTCAGTGGTTTATCACCTTTTAAGATTCGATAAATGATTTCTTCTCGTATCTTATCTCTTATCTATAAACAAATCCTTAAAGTCTGGTCAGCAAAAGTCCATTAAGAGGTAACCAAATATCTATTTTAACCTTGATCAAATAAACCAATTTTATATGTCTTCCTTTTCTTTTAACTGTCTTGCTCCTTTCCTTTCCTTTTTTCTCTGTTCTCATTAACTCTTCAGTGTTTTAACAGCATGTTCTGTAAATCCAGTAGGAGAATTATCCAGGTTTTTTATTTGTGTATCTCTTTCAATTATTAAGATATTAGCTGGTCCAGTGTATCATCTTTTAAAGACAGTCTACGTAAAATGTCAGGCCTTCTTAAAATTAGCTTCTGGGTCCCTGATTTTCAAATATTATCTAATGTTGAATTATTTTGCTCCATTCTGTATTGGTAAGTCAAATTAACTGTTCTTTTCCTTTAATTGTAATCTTTAGATCCTTCTGGTTCTTTCCCATCGTTTTATGTTTTGCTTTAAAAGAATTCAAAACAACGACATTTTCCCATGGGAAGGAGTCTTATAATTAATGTTTAAAATTATATTTCTTTAAAAAGCTGAAAACTCTGTACTTTTTTTAAGGGGTTTCCAGTCAACAATGAATGTTGACATTGCCTTTTCTCTGAGTAAAAAATATATATCAATTTTTCATATCATTTTCATCAAGCATTCGATAATGCTGAATCTTTCCATCTTTAAACTCACTGCAGTTAACGTTCCATGACTTTTTCCCAACTGTTTGTCCATCAGTCCCCTGAGAAAAGCCCCCGATTTCAATTGTATATTAATCTTTAAAATCCTCTGCATTATGTACACATTTGAACTTTCTGGTTTTTTAACGCATCCAACACACATGATGAAACCTCCTCTCTTGCTGTTCACATTTCCAGAGAACGTTTGAAGGACCTTTATACACTCTAGAGCAGCGGTCACCAATTGGTGGTCTGTGGACGACTGGTGGCAGTGAGAAAATTTTGGTGGTCCCCAGAGAAATTATTTGCATTTTTAAATATTGCACAAAATCAGGGGTCCTCAAACTACGGCCCCTGGGCTGGATACGTGCAATGAAGGCTTGTGTTGCTGCAAAGAGTCTCCCCCTTCGGGGTCTTTTTTTGTGGGGGGCAGAAATTCCAACTTGGGATGGGGCTTTGGGCGACGGCTGGAGAGAAGCACCACTGGTGGCAAAGAGCCGGTGGGCCTTGTTCCAGTGGGACAGCATCATGGCCTGGAAGTGGCAGACCATCTCAGCCCGCTGAGCCTCCAGGCGCAGGTACCTGGCCTTGCACTCTCACAGGTCTTCCCTCTGCTTGGAAAGCCTATGCTCGTAGTCCTCACTGTGGTGCTTCTGCTGAGCCTCCCTCTCGGCCAGATCCAATTTGAACTGAGCTGTTTTGCCAACTCTTTTCTCGTGGTGGTTGCTTAGCTCCAGCAACTGCTTCTCGTTGGGGCTCTAAGGAGCCCGGGCAAGGAGTAGCAAGTAGAGGCTGGCAAGGTGCCCCTCAACGTGACATTGAGTTCGCCATGCCCACCCAGTCACATGACCACCTTGCCTCGCCCACCCAGCCATTCATTAGTGGTCCACAGGATTTAAAATTATGAATTTAGTGGTCCCTGAGGTCCGAAAGGTTGGTGACCCCTGGTCTAGAGCATGGGTCTCCAACCATGGCAACTTTAAGACTTGTGGACTTCAACTCCCAGAGTTCCTCAGCCAGCTGGCTGAGGAACTCTGAGAGTTGAAGTCCATAAGTCTTAAAGTTGCCATGGTTGGAGACCCATGCTCTAGACCAGGGATGTCAAACTGGATCCCATCCCTTGCCACATCAGGAGTTTGTTTGCCCTTGGGCATGGCCTGGTCATTGTGTCTGACTGGATGGGTATGGCCTGGCCCGGGACGGCAAGGGCTGGGCCCTTGCCATCTCCGGGACAGCCCCATGGGCCAACTTGGTGGACTATCACAGGCCGTATCCAGTCCGCAGGCTGCCTGTTTGTCACCTCTGCTCTAGACAATTTCTCTGGTGACGTGTGCCAACAATACATCGTTTTATAAAGCTTCTCTTTAAGACTATAGTATAGTGTAAATTTCAATCATATATTTTCCCATTATTCCATTTACATATTTATAACCACAAGTTTTACCCCACTCATCATAAAAGTGGCTCTTGACGGTCGCTTAGTGACAGTTCACAGTTACGATGGCCATACCTGGGGATACAGTTCTGATGTTCCCCATCCATGGTCATGTGACCACAGGTGAGGCACTTAGTGGCCAGGATGCAGCATCCCATGGTAACATGACTGTGTTTTATAACAGTTTTGCCAAAAATTTATTTCTAGTTTTTAGCAAAATCAGCCCACTGAGGACTATTGGTTTGTTAACAAAGATGGCATTTCTCTACGACCACTGCAGATAAGGTTGTAAAATCAGATTAGTCACGTGGGTGACCTGTTTTATGACTGTTACAGCTTATGACCATGATGGGCAGGCTCCATTACGGTCATAAATTGAGAATTACTTGCACATTCTTTTATAGCCCTTCCCTTTTGTTTCCATTTTGGTTCTTGAAATATTGAATAAACCAAGAGAATGGCAAATGGGCAGCCTTGTCTCGTTCCTTTTTGTATCTGACATGGTTTTGTTAGATTTCCATTAACAGTTATTTGTGTTTTCTGTGAAGCATAAATCAGTTTTACCCATTTTATAAAATATTCTCCAAAATTCATATCTTCCAAAATCTTGAACAGCAAAGCTCCATTCTCTGCATCTAAGAAAATCAGTGCACTTTGCTTTTTTTATTATTTTATTTATTATTTATTAAATTTTTATACCGCCCTTCTCCCGAAGGACTCAGGGCGGTGTACAGCCAGAAATAAAATACAAGATATGTACAATTAAAACAAATTAAAACATAGCAAAATTACAAAAACGGCTAATAATTAAAATTAAAATTTAAAATATTTAAGAATATTAATAAAACCCCAATTTAAAATCAAATTATTAATTATTATGCCAGTCCCGCTTGAGTAAATAAGTATGTTTTTAGCTCACGACGGAAGGTCCGAAGATCAGGCACTTGACGTAGGCCAGGGGGGAGTTCATTCCAGAGCGTCGATGCTCCCACAGAGAAGGGCCTACCCCTGGGGGCCGCCAGCTGACATTGTTTGGCGGACGGCACCCTGAGGAGACCCTCTCTATGAGAGTGTACGGGTCGGTGGGAGGCATAGGGTAACAGCAGGCGGTCTCGTAAGTACCCGGGTCCTAAGCCATGGAGCGCTTTAAAGGTGGTAACCAAAATCTTGAAACGCACCCGAAAGACCACAGGAAGCCAGTGCAGACTACGGAGCAGTGGTGTTACGTGGGAGCCACGAGCGACTCCCATTACTACTCGCGCAGCCGCATTCTGGACTAACTGCAGCCTCCGGGTGCACCTCAAGGGCAGCCCCATGTAGAGAGCATTGCAGTAATCCAACCGAGACGTAACCAGAGTGTGAGTGACTGTGCATAAGGCATCTCGGTCAAGGAAGGGACGCAACTGGCGGACCAAGCGGACTTGGTAAAAGGCCCTCCTGGAGACGGCCGCCAGATGTTCATCAAAGGACAGCCGTCCATCCAGGAGGACGCCCAAGTTGCGAACCACCTCCTTTGGGGCCACTAACTGCTTCAACAGTCAGCTGGGGATGCAGCTGACTGTACCGGGGTGCCGGCATCCACAGCCACTCCGTCTTGGAGGGATTGAGCTTGAGTCTGTTTCTCCCCATCCAGACCCGTACAGCTTTCAGGCACCGAGACAGCACTTCGACCGCTTCGTTGGGGTGGTCCGGGGTGGAAAAGTACAGCTGAGTATCATCAGCGTACAGATGATAACTCACCCCGAAGCCACTGATGACCTCACCCAGCGGCTTCATATAGATGTTAAACAGGGTAGGTGAGAGAATCGACCCCTGAGGTACCCCACAAGTGAGGCGCCTCGCGGACGACCTCTGCCCCCCTGTCAACACCGTCTGCGACCGGTCGGAGAGATAGGAGGAGAACCACCGATAAACGGTGCCTCCCACTCCCAATCCCTCCAACCATCGCAGCAGGATACCATGGTCGATGGTATCAAAAGCCGCTGAGAGATCTAATAGGACCAAGGCAGAGGAGCAACCCCTATCCCTGGCCCTCCAGAGGTCATCCACCAACGCGACCAAAGCCGTCTCCGTGCTGTAACCGGGTTGGAAGCCGGACTGGAATGGGTCTAGATAGACAGCTTCCTCCAGGTGCCGGGGGAGCTGCCACGCAACCACACTCTCTACAACCTTCGCCACAAAGCGAAGGTTGGAGACTGGACGGTAGTTTCCCAAAATAGCTGGGTCCAGGGAAACTATTTTCACTATGATGTTACTCCAAATATTCCAAAAAGGCCAACACATTTCTAGTGGCATCTTTTAGGTAAAAATGCGTATTGATCCTCATCAATACATTTTTGAAATATTATTTTCAGTTTATCAAGTAGAATTGTGGCGAACAACTTGTAATCATTAGCGATAGCACTTAGGCTTATATACCACTTGATTAATATAGTAACTAACGATACTGATCTATGATTTCTCGTTAAGGTCAAATCTTGACCCTTTTTAGGTATTAGTACTATATTGGCCTCTTTTCAACTCTCTGGAGGCTTTCTATCTTGGCTCCTGGTAATTTCTAGAGGTTGTAAAAGTTCACCCTCAAACCATTTATAATAAAACCTAATAATCCATCTGGTCCAGGGAGCTTTCCCAGTTTAAACTTTTATATTGCTTCAGAAACTTCCTTTATTTTTATAAGTCCATTCATAATTTGTCTCAGAATTCTCAGGAACTTGTGTTTCTTTAGATATTCATCTATATTTTCTAAAGTGATGTCACTTCCTTTGGACAAGTTAGAATAATATTGATAAAATGGTTTTCTCATGGCCTCATTGTCCTTTAATAGAGTATCTTTTTCCTTTTTGTAATTTAAATGCCAGCCACTTCTCTGGTTTATTTGAAAACTCAAAATCCTTTGTTTCACATGCTTCATTTTTACTTCTATTTTTCTTCGTGATATCATAGATAACTGTCATTATAATAGCTTAATCTGTTGAGAAATACTTATCATCTGCAAAAATTTTTTTTATTTTTATTTACATTTATATCCCGCCCTTCTCCGAAGACTCAGGGCGGCTTACAGTGTGTAAGGCAATAGTCTCATTCTATTTGTATATTTACAAAGTCAACTTATTGCCCCCCCAACAATCTGGGTCCTCATTTTACCTACCTTATAAAGGATGGAAGGCTGAGTCAACCTTGGGCCTGGTGGGACTAGAACCTGCAGTAATTGCAGGCAGCTGTGTTTTAATAACAGGCTATCTTACAACACCCCCCCCCCTTTATCTCCTCCAAAATAGCTTGGGTTTTCTCTTATCTCTTCTTTTGGAGCACACTGTTATATTGTATAAAATAATCTCTAATAAAAACTTCACATGCCCATTCCCAATGATACTTAAGCCAGTGCCTTTATCTAATTTTTTTATTCAAAGAAATTCTTTTAAATTTCTTTTTACAGTCCTCCAATATTACTTCTTTCTGTGATATTTCATGTAGTCACCATGTGAAAGAACTAGTTTTCCTTTTATAAACCAGGCTCATAGGATTATGATTTGAAAAAGTCCTTTGTAATATCTCTCCTTTACAAACTTCAGAAGCCAAGTTCTTTGAAATCCAATCATATCTATTCTTAAACAAGAACTAGGTCTTTCTTAAGAATTGTGTGTACTCCGCAGGCAATTCAAGCCATTTTTTTCTCCCTATATCAAATAGCCCTAAATTGTCCATTAAATTTAAAAAAAAAGGGTGATTTATCTTGAGTGATTTTTAACCTTTTTTTTCCCCCTCAAAAGCTCTGTCCAGTTGTGGGGAGTTCACTCCAACCCCCTCCAAACACCGATTTTCTCAAGAAAAACTTATTAATCTCCCCATAAATCATTTACACAACAGTACTTTATCCTCATTTGGGGCATAAATTCCCAGGACCAAAAGTCTGAGCATCATGCAAATTAATGTCCACCACCAAGGAATCTACTGTGAACTTCAGTCAGTACAAGTGCTGGTTTTGGTTGGGGATGAATATACAATTAATTTCAATTAATTAATATACAGGGTTTTTTTCCCCTTTGTTCCTGCTGAAATAGATTCCCTGTATTTGTATAAATTATTCATGTCCCTTTTTTAAGAAGAAAAGAAATGCAGGCAAATTATATCTTGTTTTAATTTATTTTCAAATTATGATATTCCCCCCCCTTCTCTTTTGAGGAGCGCTTGCTTCATTTATTATTCCATCTTAAGCACTTGTAATCCATAAAAACTTTAGAAAAATCAATAGCCGTAGTGCCTCGTTTGATATCTCCCCTTTTCAGTTTCCTGTGAAGCCTCTTCTAAGCTGAAATTTAATTCACTTTGTGCTTGCTGACATTAAGACCTGACTGAGATCTTTCACTCACTCCTTGGTTAGCCTGACACAACAACAACAACAACAACAACAACAACAAAGGCTGCGAAATCTTTTTTTATTTGTTTGTTTTACTGCACATTATTCTTAGATGTGCTTAAGGCATCGTAGTGCCCTTATTTCTAAATCTCTGCTTAATTACCGATTCCCCATCTCGGCTTCTCTCTGAATCCTGTTCAACTGAAACAACATTTCCTTCCTCTGTTTCCTTGCTTATTCTTTTTTAGAAGTTGTTTGTAGTCCTTCCCTTTACGAGGACGGGAGAGGTCACAGCTCAGTAGTGAAGGTGAAACCTTGAAGTCCCGTTGTGTGTGTTTAATTTGTGGCATGCCTTGGCCGGAACTGTTTGCAGGGCTCAAAAATAGGAGAACTGCTTGTAGAAATAGCCCTGCATTTACTGCTATAATGGAGCCTGGAGTTTCCATAAGTCAGGATGGTCGTATATCGAGGCACCCATTAGACCAGATCTGATTTTATGACTTAAGTCAGGATGGTCTTATATCGAGGCGCCCATGGGACCAGATCTGATTTTGTGACAAGTCAGGATGGTCGTATATCGAGGCACCCATGGGACCAGATCTGATTTTGTGACTTAAGTCAGGATTACTTAAATTAATCCATATACTGTATCCCAAAAGGTACTTTTTTTGTCAGAAACCTACCAAAAATGCAGGAAATTGGCAAAAAACATCAGTCCCAGTCATATGACCATGCAGTGCTACAGCCGGCTATACAAGTGAGCTGATTGCTAAGGGCCCAAAATGCAGTCATGTTGACTGCAAGGATGTGTCCAGTCATCACAGCTCTGGAACCGAGTCGTAAATAGCTTTTTTTTTGAGGGAGGTGGAGTTGTAACTTTGAATTGTCACTAAGTGACCGTTCATAAAATGAGGACTCCCTGTCGAAATAGTCAGTGGCCTTGCTATGTATTTAGCAGGTTTTCGCCTTGATTCCTCTCCCTCTTTCCAGCTTACTTTGGTTAATAACAGAATAACAGAGTTGGAAGGGACCTTGGAGATCTTCTAGTCCATCCCCCTGCTCAAGCAGGAGACCCTAAACCAGGGGTCTCAAACTCAAGGCCCAGGGACCGGATCCGAGTCGCGCAGTGCTTAGCTCTGGCTTGCAGGGCTGCCCTAGAAACAGCAAAGGTCCTGTCCGTGGTGCCTCTGCCAGCAAAAACAGAGCTTGGGAGGGCCGTCCCAGGCATCGTTTTCAGCCGCGACAGCCTCCCCAAGCTCCATTTTCACTGGCAGAGGGTGGCAGGAGGCCGTTGCGGCTGAAAACGGAGCTCAGGAGCCCATTTTCACTGGCAGAGTGCTGGGCCACCACAGACGCCCCCGACACGAGTGACGTCAAGCTGGTCACACCCACCCCAGCCCCTCCCCCGAGGTCAAACACAACCCTGATGCGGCCCTCAATGACAATCGAGTTTGACACCCCCTGCCTTAAACCATTGCAGAGAAATGACCGTCCAGTCTCTTCTTAAAAAGCCTCCAATGATGGAGCCACCCACAACTTCCTGTGGCAAGCTGTTCCACTGGTTAAGTATCCTCACTGTGCTGAAATTTCTCTCTAATTCTAGGTTGCTTCTCTCCTTGATTGGTTTCCATCTGTTGCTTTTCGTTTTGCCTTCTGGTGCTTTGGAGAATAGGCTGACCCCCCCCCTCCTCTTCTTTGTGGTAACCCCTCAAATACTTCAGCATATCTTTCACTCCTCCCCCCCCCCCATTTATCTTCTTCTGACTTTCCTGATAGTCTGTCCAGCGAAATTGCTGGTGCCTGGAACTGCTTTCCTTTGCATATTTGTCAACTGAGAATTATATTTTAGTGACCTCTCAATCCCATCAACGGGAGTGCCAATCAGCTAAACAGTAGCTAGGCTTTTTAAAGAAATTAAACAAGGGTCTGCGCTTTTTCCCCTTCTCTCCACCCCCTCCCCGCACACCCTGAAGGGCAGGAGCAATTCAACTATGGAGCCATGTGTGTCGTGACCTCATGGGAATAAATCTGAGTTTCAGACTTGGGTTTATTTCACTCTGGAATGCGACATTGGGTCCTTTGCACTAATCATGATTAAAAAGGGCTTGATTTATATCCCCCTTGCAGTCAAGGGAAGATTTCTGATAAGGGGAAGGGGGAGTGGGGGAGAGGAGGAGGAAAATGCTGGCGATTGGATTTTGTGCTAGAGAAATGGGCTGCCTCCCCCTTCCTTAATTCCCCACGCAGCTTCTTGCACCAAAATGTTGTTTTCTGAGGATTGCAAAATCCCATCCTGTCTGTGCACAGGACGCTTTGCTAATCGTTCAGGAAGGGAAAACGAGAAGTGGTAGGGTGGAAAAAGGTTGCCTTGAAGCCAGTTTGACATTCATTCCTATTTGTCCCCTGTAATTTTAAAAAACCTTCTGGCCCTTTTGATGAAAGAAAGTTTTTAAAAAAACCAAAGAAGTTGTGAGCTTTAAGGACGATACAGGTAAGGCTTGGCTTACTATTTGTTTAGTAACTGTTTGAAGTTACAGGGGCACTGAAAAAGTGACTTTGTACTGTTTCCCACATTGCCACCTCCCTATGGGTCATGTGATTTACATTCGGATACTTGGCAACTGGTTCACGGTTTATGACGGTTGCAGTGTCCCAGGGTCACGTGATCTCCTTTTGCGACTTTCTGACAAGCAGAGTCAACGAGGAAATTAGATTCACTTAACAACCGTGTTACTGACTTAACAACTGAAGTATTTTACTTAACTCTGGCAAGAAAGGTTGTAAAATAGGGCAAACCTTACTTAACAATTGTCTCGCTTAGCAACAGAAACGTTGGGCTCCATTGTCATAAGTCAAGGACTACCTGTATGGTTTTCAAGCAACACCTCCTCATTCTAAGCCTTGGGCCAGCCAGAAGCAAAGGGTTGCTATCCTCCTCTCCCCAATTTCTTCCATAAATCTCTTGAAAAAAGAAACTTCCAAAGGCAGTGTGGTTGCTAAAAGTTTACATATAGCTGCAAATTAGTTGAATAAAAAGGAGGAAGTTAGAAATCAAAAAAGCCTACCTACTTTTCCAAGTAGTTTCTTTTTTTCTTTTCGATTTGGTTTTATTTTCTTTTTTTAACAGTTGTAAATATTAAATAGCAATGCACTGGAGATCTTAATGTTAGCCATTAAGCTCTTAAGACAGAAACCTTTTTGATACTATAAAATTATGGAATGCATCAATTGTCTCTCAATACGATACTTAGCTTTAATTATACCATTCAAACAGTTTTACGTTTCATAACTTTTTCAAAATTATCCTTTTAGCAATAGCAATAGCACTTAGATTTATATATCGCTTTACAGTCCTTTACAGCCCTCTCTAAGCGGTCTACAGAGTCAGCCTCTTGCCCCACAACAATCTGGGTCCTCAGTTTACCCACCTCGGAAGGATGGAAGGCTGAGTCAACCTTGAGCCAGTTAGGATCGAACTCCTGGCAGTGGAAATACAGCATTAGCCTGCACCGCTGCATTCTAACCACTGCGAGGGAGGGAGGGAGGGAGGGAGGGAGGGAGGGAGGAAGGAAGGAAGGAAGGAAGGAAGGAAGGAAGGAAGGAAGGAAGGAAGGAAGGAGAAAAGTACAGAGTCAGCATTTTGGCCCCCCAACAATCTGGGTCCTCAGTTTAACCATCTCAGAAGGATGAAAGGCTGAGTCAACCTTGAGCCTAGTGAGATTTGAACTGGCAAACTGCAGGCAGCTGGCAGGCAGCAGAAGTAGCCTGCAATACTGCACTTTAACCACTGTGCCACTGTGGCTCATTAGCATTGATATATGCCTTTAAATGTTTACCTTATCCGAACCCACCATAGTGTTAACAGTTTCTAGTTTAGATTGCATAATGCCACAACACCCCAATCTGGTTGTTGGGAAAAAAAAACAACAGAAGAGGTGAAGTCACCTGGTTCTTGGGTCAATAAAGGGAAACTGTTCTTATGTCCCCTTTTGCAAACAAAGCACTATAAAAATAGTCTGGCGCTAACCGGTTGGTTAAGAAGGGCGTGGAGAAGAATAGAAACACAGACTGCTTTCTCAGGAGGCAACTGGACTTCGGGTTGTTTTTTTCTTTAGAAGATGTTTTGCTTCTCATCCAAGAAGCTTCTTCAACTCTGACAGGGTAGTGGGGAATGGTCTTCAAAAGGAAAAAAAAACACAAGAAAATCCAGTTGCCTCCTAAAAAAGCACCTTTGGGACAACCATGATCTGGATGACAGAGAACCTCTACAGATTGATTGATTGATTTTTGTAAAGCATGTATTTTATGACAGACACAAGTGCAAACGTAATTATAATTGAATTGTATAATTGTAATTATAATTGCATCAATTGAATTCAACTATCTATTCTTTAGCTGTTTTTAATCTATTATATGTTTTCTGTTGTTTTTTGTCTGTGAACCGCCCTGAGTCCTTCGGGAGAAGGGCGGTATACAAATATAATAAATAAATAAATAAATAAATAAATACATGTAAAGGGTACGAATAAAAGAAAACATTAGGACAGGGATGGTAGGCACGCTGGTGTGCTTATGCATGCCGCTTATAATGGGGTGAAGTCTACAGTAGACAGTCTAAGGTTAAAGTTTTGGGGATTTGGGGAAGAAACCACAGAGTCAGGTAGTGCATTCCAGGTGTTGACAACTCTGTTACTAAAGTCGTATTTTCTTCAATCGAGTTTGGATCGGTTTACCATGACTTGGTATCTATTGTGTGCTCTCGTATTGTTTTGGTTGAAGCTGAATTATTCATTGGCTGGTAGGACATCGTAGCAGATGATTTTATGTCCTATGCTTAGGTCAGACCGAAGATGGCGAAGTTCTAAATTGTCTTATAGACTCATAGGGTTGGAAGGGACCTTAAAGGTCTTCTAATGTTAAGTCCCTGCCCAAAGCAGGAGACCTTATACCAGGGGTGTCAAACTCAATTTCATTGAGGGCCACATCAGGGTTGTGTTTGACCTTGGGGGCCTGGGGTGGGCGTGGCCAGGATGGGCGTGGCCAGCTCGACATCATTCATGTCAGGGGCGCCTGTGGCAGCCCGAATGCTCTGCCAGTGAAAACGGGCTCCCGAGCTTTGTTTATGGCCGCGACGACCTCCTGCATCTCTATGCTAGTGAAAATGGAGCTGGGGGGGCACGTGCTCCATTTTCACTGGCAGAGGCACCACGGGCTGGTCCTTTGCTGTTTCCAGGTTGGCCCCGTGGGCCAGGTCTAAGCACCCTGTGGGCCAGATCCAGCCCCCGGGCCTTGAGTTTGATACCCCTGCCTTATGCCATCCTGGACAAATGGTTGTCCAATCTTGTTTTGAAAACCTCCAGTGATGGCGCACCACCCACAACTCCAGGTGGAAAACTATTCTGTTGATTAATTGTTCCTACTGTCAGGAAATTTCTCCTTAATTCTAGATGGGGTCTCTAACAACTTTGTAATTACTTCTGCATCTTGCTGCTTTGGAGGAGAAGAAGTCAAGTCCCTCTTCTCTGTGACAGCCCCTCAAATTTCAGAAGACTGCCATTAGGTCTGTCTATCTATCTCTATCTCGATATATATCAATTGTATATCTATTTATATCTATATTCAGGTAGTCCTCAACTTACAGCCACAATTGACCCCCCCCCCAAATTTCTGTGGCTAAGTGAGACAGATGTTAAGTGAGTTTTGCCCCATTTTATGACCTTCCTTGCCACGGTTGTTAAGTGAATCTCTGCAGTTGTTAAGCTAGTGACCCGGTTGGTTTAAGTGATATCTTGCCTTCCCCATTGACTTTGCTTGTCAGGAGGTTGGAAAAGCGGATCACTTAACCTCAGAGTTCAACAATCGTCATAAGTATGAATCAGTTGCCATGCACCTGAATTTTGATCCCGTGTCCATGGGGATGTGACAAGGGTCGTAAGTGTGAAAAAGTCATAAATCACTTTTTCAGTGCTATTGTAGTTTTGAACAGTCACTAAATGACCTGTTGTAAGTCGAAGACTATCCGTATATCTGTGTTAAATATGCTGCCCATCTCAGTGTTCCAAGGGACTCTGAGTGGGTTGCAGTGTAGTATAAAAGCATAAATATAAAAACATTAAAAGCATCAAGAGCATCAAGAGCTGTGGTGGCGCAGTGGTTAGAATGCAGTACTGCAGGCTACTTCTGCTGACTCCCGGCTGCCTGCAGTTTGGCAGTTTGATTCTCACAGGCTCCAGGTTGACTCAGCCTTCCATCCTTCCGAGGTGGGTAAAATGAGGACCTGGATTGTTGTTGGGGGCAAGAGGCTGACTCAGTAAACCGTTTAGAGAGGGCTGTAAAAGCACAGCAAGTCTTAAGCGCTATTTCTTTTATTTCTAATTCCTATTCCTATTCCTATTCCTATTCCATTCCATTCCATTCCATTCCATTCCATTCCATTCCATTCCATTCCATTCTATTCTATTCTATTCTATTCTATTCTATTCTATTCTATTCTATTCTATTCTATTCTATTCTATTCTATTCTATTCTATTCTATATTCTATTCTTGTTCTATTCTATTCTATTCTTGTTCTGTTCTGTTCTATTGCAATGGTGGCACAGTGGCTATAAATGCAGGCTGACTCTGCCCACTGCCAGGAGTTCAATCCTGACTGGTTCAAGGTTGACTCAGTCTTCCATCCTTCCGAAGTGGGTAAAATGAGCCAGATTGTTGGGGGCAAGAGGCTGACTTGGTTTACCGCTTAGGGATGGCTGTAAAAGGACTGTGAAGTGGTATATACAGCAAGTCTTAAGTGCTATTTCTATTGTTTCTAATTCCTATTCTATTCTATTCTATTCTATTCTATTCTATTCTATTCTATTCTATTCTATTCTATTCTATTCTATTCTATTCTATTCTATTATTCTATTCTATTCTATTCTATTCTATTCTATTCTATCGCAGTAGTTAGAATGCAGTATTACAGGCTAATTCTGCTGACTGCCAACAGTTCAAATGTGACCGGCTCAAGGTTGACTCAGCCTTCCAAGGTCGGTTAAATGAGGACCCAGATTGCTGGGGGGCGGGGTAATAGGCTGACTCTAAACCTGCTTAGAGAGGGCTGTAAAGCACTGTGAACTGGAATAGAAGTCTAAGTGATATTGCTATTAAGATTAACAATTAAAAAGAAGGTTAAAATCAAGAATGCAGGGCTGGATGTTTGTCTCTCGCTCAGTCAGTCACCTCCAGCATAGTGTGCCCTCATCGGATCCCCAAGGCCCTTCCGTAAAGCCAGAAGGGTGGTAGAGTCAGATCTCAACTCCCAACGACACGATTTCCAGCGAGACATAATAGCTGGTAAATGCAGAAGCCGGCGTTCAGTGTTTTGGTTCTCCGGTTGCGATGGACAACTGAGAAAGCCAGGTGTCAATTTTGTCCTCCACTTGCCGCTTCCCAAGGTCACGAGGTTCTCCCAGGCCAACCCCCTGACCTGAGCCTGTCTTCTTTCCCGCAGAAAAGAACGGCCTGTCGTTTATCGAAACCTCTGCTTTGGACTCGACAAACGTGGAGGCTGCTTTCCAGACCATTCTGACTGGTGAGTGGGGCCTTAGAGGCCATGTAGAGTTCTTAAAAAAAGGTCTGACTGGCTGACTTGGGCCTTCAAAGGTTATAGCGCTTGGGCTGAAGGACCAGCCTCAGGACTGAGGGACCCTTCCTGAATTAGGAATGCTTTGGGAGAAATTCTGCTTTCCTCTTGCTCCATCACTTATTGCTGCTGTTCTTCAATGTACAGTAGTTCCCTCTGAAAGAAGGAATGAAATTGCGACAAGACCAAAATGTCCAGCTAATGGGTAATATTTTATGTCATAAAACTTGTTTTTTCCTCCATGTCGGACACAGCAAAGTACTTCTGTGGCAAAAGAATTTGCCGGTGACATCACTGTCGCCTGGGGGGGCATGCCTAGTCGGGGGCTCCTTTCATGTCCCTGTTGAAGTTTCTCACTGAAGGGGTAATCTACTTGGGGTTGCCCGCTTTCAAACTGCTGGATCAACAGGAGCTGGAGCATATGACAGAAGCTCACCCTGTCCTGCAGCAGTAACAGTACTCGAACGGGAGCCTGCTGATTGTCAGCCCAGCATTCTAACCTTGTGAGCCACCGGGCTCCTCCATGAAAACGTAATTCCCAAACAATAGAAGATTATGAACTTGAAGAAAGAATTGGGTAAATCAGGTTAGCTGCCATCCCATCATTACCTCTTGAAGCGTTCCATCTGCCCCCTGGCAAAATGCTGGTGCATCATGGGTAATAATGAGGGATCCATCTGCAAATCAACAAACGAAAAGGAATTCATCTGGATGGCCAGAAAAGATTACAAAAAGGGGGCCACAATGCACGTACAGTATCGCATATATTCTGTTACAATCTATGTACAGAAAAGCAGGTTGTCCCACCTGAATTTTTCCCAATCTTTAAAAATTGCCATTGCTATTATACCCTAAAGCAGCGGTTCTCAACCTGTGGGTCGGGACCCCGTTGGGGGTCGAATGATGATTTGCCAGGGGTCGCCTAAGACCATCGGAAATATGGGAAGTATACTTGCGAGTCGAAGAATCGCGCTCCAATGGTTGACTCCACAAGCCAGCTACAGGCTCTTCAAATCGCTAGCCCAATTCAGCTTCAGGTGCGATGAATTAAAAAAGAGAGAAATCTTTGCTTTGATGTCTCCCTCTCAAGCCAGCTGCAATCACTCCCAATCGCTAACCTAATCTGGCTTCAGGCGCGATAAGCTTAATAGGGGAAGAGTCTCCGCTTTAATGCCTCCGACCTCAAGGCAATCGCAAGCAGTTCAGATCGCTAGCCAATACGGCTTCAGGCGCGATAAATTCAAAACTAAAATAATTTTATGGTTGGGGTCGCCACATCGTGGGGAATTGTATTAAAGGGGTCGCAGCACTATAAAGGTTGAGAACCACTGCTCTAAAGGGCTCACTGGTAAAGGAACCACTGGCTCAGGGGCTAGGACGTTGAGCTTGTCGATCAAAAGGTCGGCAGCTCGGCGGTTCGAATCCCTAGTGCTGCTGTGTAACGGGGTGAGCTCCCGTTACTTGACCCAGCTTCTGCCAACCTAGCAGTTTTGAATGCACGTAAAAATGCAAGTAGAAAACAGGGACCACCTTTGGTGGGAAGGTAACAGCGTTCCATGCGCCTTTGGCATTGAGTCATGCCGGCCCCATGATCACGGAGACGTCTTCGGACAGCGCTGGCTCTTCGGCTTTGAAACGGAGATGAGCACTGCCCCCTAGAGTCGGCAACGACTAGCATGTATGTGTGAGGGGAACCTTTACCTTTATTATACCGTTTGTCCATATCAGAACAGAGGAAAAAGGTCCGAAAGTTCCATCAGGCACACACCCAAAACAAGCAAACAACAGAGAGATTAGCTTTCTTCACACCTGGCATGTTTGTAGTTTGATGAAGTTTTGAGAATCCTGCAAATTGAATTAGTGTCCCAGGACAAACGGGTGTGGAAGTGATGGTTAAAGTCCTTTCAGTGCACAGCTGGCTTATGCCTGAAGGCTTTTGCTCCTCCTACATGCAGTGTGATTAAAAACGACTTCCATTTCTTTTGAAATTCTTTGGAACTGACTGGGCATTTTGCTTTTGCGCAGTTAATGCCACCAGTAAATGATCTGCAGAAAAGACACTAAAGAATTTGCTGACAGTGGCATTTCAAGTGCATACCTCTGTCTTTGTTTTAAAAAGATACTTCCCTACTCTAGAAGGAAAAAAGAAGGAAAAACACAACAAATAGAAAAGAGGTGTGCAAAATAAAAATAAAAATATTAGTTTTGCAAGTTTTAAATCTTAATGATGCAGCCAACCCCGATTTTGTTGGTAAACTTCTCTTCTTCCTTTCCCCAGCTTTCTCATGGCCTTGGCGTGCTCCAAGAACCATGGCCCACCTGGATGTGCCTGTGTCTTTTATTCCTTCCCTCAAAAGCAGGGTAATGCTGGGTTTATTCCTACAACTGCCCAGCTTTGAAAGCACAGTTAGCCTTTGCCTCTGGAATGCCAGGCTGGTTAAAGACACTCCATCCACCAGTCCTGAATATTCCACCCACACCCATTCCAATAAATGGTTAAATAATAATAATAATAATAATAATAATAATAATAATAATAATAATAATAATAATAATAATAATAATGTTGTTGTTATTTTGTAAATCCCCCAGAATAACTGAGAGTCAGTGGGTGGCCATCTAAATTCTCTAAATAGAATAGAATAGAATAGAATAGAATAGAATAGAATAGAATAGAATAGAATAGAATTTTATTATTGGCCAAGTGTGATTGGACACACAAGGAATTTGTCTTGGTGCATAGGCTCTCAGTGTGCATAAAAGAAAAGATATCTTCATCAAGGTACAACATTTACAACACAATTGATGGTCAATATATCAATATAAATCATAAGGATTGCCAGCAACAAAGTTACAGTCATACAGTCATAAGTGGAAAGAGATTGGTGATGGGAACGATGAGAAGATTAATAGTAGTGCAGATTTAGTAAATAGTTTGACATTGTTGAGGGAATTATTTGTTTAGGAGAGTGATGGCCTTCGGGAAGAAACTGTTCTTGTGTCTAGTTGTTCTGGTGTGCAGTGCTCTATAGCGTCGTTTTGAGGGTAGATAATGATAAAACAATATTTGTTTTATCATTATATTAAATTGTAGATAAAACAATAGATAATGGAACAGCTGCTTTGGGGAGAAGATGGTTCTGAATTGAGACACGCAAGGATGAATGTGGTGATTCTGAACAGCAGTGGAAGGAAGTCGGGGATGGGAGGCTCCCCTGTGATCCTGGGTACAGCCCTTTGGAGACAGGAGGATTGTCACACCTTGGCTGTGCAAAGAAGGGAGAGCAGGCAGGGTGGTGGCCCAGTGTTAACCCTCCTTGTCCCATCACATCACTCTGGGATCCCTCCAGAGGTTGGACAGATGTATTCTGGATTTTGTTTCTGCTGAACTGTGGCCCATCTGAACATTGGAAGAATACAGGGAGTCCTTGACTTAACGACCGTTTGTTGTTGTTAGTCACGAAGTCGTGTCTAACCCATCGCGACCCCATGGACCACGTTCCTCCAGGCCTTCCTGTTCTCTACCATCCTCTGGAGTCCATTTAAATTCACGCCGACTGCTTCAGTGACTCCATCCAGCCACCTCGTTCTCTGCCGTCCCCTTCTTCTTTTGCCTTCAATCTTTCCCAGCATTAGGCTCTTCTCCAGGGAGTCCTTCCTTCTCAAAACATATTGGACACCTTCCAACCTGAGGGGCTCATCTTCCAGTGTTGTATCTTTTTGCCTTTTGGTATTTCCATGGGGTTTTCATGGCAAAGATATTGGAGTGGGTTGTCATTTCCTTCTCCAGTGGATCACATTTTGTCAGGACACTCTGTCCGTCTTGGGTGGCCCTGAATGGCATAGCCCATAGCTTCATTGAGCTACGCAAGCCCCTTCGCCACGATAAGGCCGTGATCCATGAAAGGGTTAACGACCATAATTGAACCCAAATTTTCTGTTGCTAAATAAGATAATCGTTAAGTGAAATTTCACCTATTTTATGACTTTTCTTACCACATTCGTTAAGAGAATCCCTGCAGCTGTAAAAACGGTTGTTGAATGAATCTGGCTTCCCACTGACTTTACTTGTCAGATGGTCGCTAAAGGAGATCACTGCAACCGTCATAAATACGAGTCACTTGCCAAGCGTCTAAATTTGGATCACGCGAACACAGGGGTGCAGCAAAAACAGTCATAACTTTGAACGGTCGCTAAACAATTTTTTTGTAAGTGGAGGGCCCACCTGTATCTGGAATGTGCGATTTGAAACAAACCATATTTTCTGTTTCCCACTAACAGACCACGGGGTTAGCAAAAGGGTCTTCTGAATTTAGGGTAAAAGTTTTCCTTTCTTCTGGTTGAGAAAGAAGAAGGCTTGTACCTGTTGGAGCCTCATTTTGCTTTCCCACCCCCTGGCCCAATTTTAAAGGAAACAACACGATTAATTTATTTCAGGAATGCCATGTCCTGAAAATCCAGAAGCCAGATATCCTAATTAACCACCGAGGGATTAGCGCAAGTCTCAAAGGTAGCATTTGCAATGCTACGTGTCAGAGGAGTGTAGGAAGTGCCTCTGGATCTCTGCTTGATAAAAGAACAGCTTAGAGAAGATAAGAACGTGGTATTCTGGAATTTGGAAGTGGTGCTTGGAGTGGCTTTAAATTCAGGTGAAAACCAGTCATCCCAGGACAGGTTTTAATCCCCATAAGCAGGAAGAAGCCTCTGCCAGGGCATTGGGTCAACGGAAGCCAGCGCTCAGCAAGGAAGGGCTTATACATTCCAAGAAACAAACTCAGTCCAGACCAGCTTTTGCAACCGGCCCCAAGACGTGTGGGGTTTACAGCTCCTGAAATTCCAAGCATATCAATCCCATGAGCTGATTTGAGGTCTTCAGGCTGGCACGGGACTCGCCTGAGAGTGGGCAAGATGTGGTTCCGCAGCCCCCCCCCCCGAAATCTTGGGAAGTACCTTCTGCAAAGTACCTGTAGGTCAGGGGTCTCCAATCTTGGTCACTTTAAGACTTGTGGACTTCAACTCCCAGAATTCCTCAGCCAGCTTTGCTTTGCTGGCTGAGGAACTCTGGGAGTTGAAGTCCACCATTCTTAAAGTGACCAAGGTTGGAGACCCCTGCTGTAGAGGTTACCATCAAATTGTAATTGTCAAGGGGATAGAAGGTCACCAGAATAATGAAGATAATGGGATTCTTTTTAAAAAACTAACGATATGTATGAAATCATTTCTGCCCTACATGGTACAGGTAATCCTCAACGTACAGAAGATCGCTTTAGTGACCGTTCAAAGTTACAACAGCACTGAAAAAAAGGGATTTATGAGTCCCTTTTCCACATTATGACCACTGTAGCATCCTCATGGTCACGTGATCAAAATTCACATGCTTGGCAACTGATTCATATTTATATATTTTTTTATTATTATTATTATTTTTATTATTATTTGCATTTATATCCCGCCCTTCTCTGAAGACTCAGGGCGGCTTACACTATGTCAAGCAATAGTCTTCATCCATTTGTATATTATATACAAAGTCAACTTATTGCCCCCCAACAATTTGGGTCCTCATTTTACCTACCTTATAAAGGATGGAAGGCTGAGTCAACCTTGGGCCTGGTGGGAGTTGAACCTGCAATATTGCAGGCAGTTGCTGTTAATATTTATGACGGTTGTAATGTCCCGGGGTCATGTGATCTCCTTTTGCAACCTTCTGACCACCAAAGTCAATGGGGAAACCAAGTTCACTTAACAACCATGTTACTAACTTCAGTGATTCACTTAACAAAGGTGGCAAGAAAAGTAAAATGGGGCAAAACTCACTTAAGAAATTTCTCAGTAACATCAGTGTTGGGCTCAATTGTGGTTGTAAGTTGAGGACTACCTGTATAAGCTGTGGGTCTAGTATCTGATTTTTAAAAAAAAAATACAAATGATGCTGTGCTTCAATGGTTAGATGGCCTAGCCCAGGGGCCTGCAAACTTGGCTCTTTTAAGACTTGTGGACTTCAACTCCCAGAGTTCCTCGGTCCCCCTGGCCCAGACATTGGTATTTAAACACAGATCTTTTCACACATTTATATTTTAATGTGTTTTACTAATTTAGGTAAGAAATGAGGTCATTGAGCAAATTCAGGTTCTGCTGTTGACTTTGCTTGCCAGAAGCCAGTTTGGAAGGTGGCAAATAGCGATTATGGGAAGGTTGCAATGGCCAGAAATGCACATCAATTGCCAAGGGCCCAGATTTTAATGAGGTGACTGTTGGGAATGCTGCAACGATTGTAAGTGTAATTGCCAGTCAGTTTTTTTCAATGCCACTGTGACTTTGAACGGGTCACTAAACAAATGGTGGTAAGTTGAGGATTACCAGAATTTACCAAGTGACAGAAGTTGTGAAGCTTAGGAGGGACAAAACTCAGTAGATGTTCACAAGTTAACCTCTCCTGCAAGGGGTCTAGGACAGGGGTCTGCAAACCTGGCTCTTTTAAGACTTGTGGTCTTCAACTCCCAGCAAAGCTGGCTGAGGAACTCTGGAAGTTGAAATCCACAAGTCTTAAAAGAACCAAGTTTGCAGACCCCTGGTCTAGGACAACTCGCCACGCTGTGGCCAACTCACTGTGGAATAATTCACCGCAAGGCAAGTGTTACAATAATATTGAACAAATAGTCAAATAGAATCATTAAAGAAAGGATGCCAGAGGAGAGACAAAATAAAATGTGAATGACAAAAATAAAAATTATTTTAGATAATTCACTTGAATTGTTGAATTGTCCCGTGGGGAGTTGGCCGTGGCGAGTTGTCCCATTCCGCCTATAAGTGTGACTTACTGTATGGCTGGTGCAAGAAAGGAGGAGGAGGAGGAGGAGGAGGGTGAATTCCAGAATGGAGGCATCAGCCCGGGCCCCTCTTCTTCCACCCTGGTCACCAACGGCTTCTATCTTTCAGAGATTTATCGCATTGTGTCGCAGAAACAGATGTCAGACAGACGCGAGAACGACATGTCTCCAAGCAACAACGTGGTCCCTATCCACGTCCCTCCAACCACGGAAAACAAACCAAAGATGCAGTGTTGTCAAAATATATAAGAAGTTCAACTCCTGGAAAGCTGTGTATATTCCCCCAGATCTGAATGGAAGTAGCGCTCGAGCTGACATTCCTCTTTTTCTTTTTCTTTTTTCTTGTTCTCCACTCTCTCTCCCCCCCTTTTTCTTTCAATTACATTTTGTCTTTCGTTTTTATTCTCCTCTCTCCGTTCCCTCATTTTGTCACCGTTTCTCCTCGTCTCCAACCTCAGTTCTGTGACTCATCTCTTTTCCACACGCGGCTGCAGCATCATCGGAATGCTAGTGTCCTGCAAGGCAAACCTGGTTCACCCTCACAGTGGGACTCCTGCCTGTCTGCCTGGCTCCCCTCGGGAAGGAGAAGAGATGGCTTCTGTCTGTCGTTCACCATTCAGACACTCCTGTCAACACCACGGTGTGATTTGATAACTCCCTTGTGTCCACCCTGGCCTCGGTGTTAGAGGCCGTCTCTCTCGGCCTTCCACATCCTGGTGCCCTGCAAGACTACAGCTCCCATCATCCTTTTCAGCCCCACCATTGGCCCGAGATAATGGGAGGTGTAGAAAAATGGGACCAGAAAGAGCCAGGTTGTGAAAGCCATTCTTTCATTCAGTGGGCAGTTGATGGCCTGGGCCCTTGGCAGTTTCCCCTCTGGGCCCTTGGCAGTTTCCCCTCTGGGCTCTTGGCAGTTCCCCCTCTGGGCCCTTGGCAGTTTCCCCTCTGGGCCCTTGGCAGTTTCCCCTCTGGGCCCTTGGCAGTTTCTCCTTTGGGTCAAATGCAAATTGTTTGTTGGGTAGACTTTCTTTCTGACCAGAGTTGTGATCCTGTTTGGAAGACCAAGTCGGGGATCGCCTCCGAGAACAGCTGGGCCTAATGGATTAGCATCCCAGGCAGGGTCTCCGGTCCCTCCCTAGGCAGCTTGGTCCTGTGGTCTCACGTTTGGAATTGGCTTTGTCGAGGCCCGCACGCGCGTAGCCTTTCGATGGGTTTTTATTCACTCTGAACAGATGGATGACGTCTCCCCTTGCAAGCAAAGAGAGGATCAATCATTTGGCTGACGATGCCGCTGTGCGAATTAAATTATGGCAGTCCACCTGGCTCAGGCCCAACATCTGTTGCCGGATGTTGGATGCCATGTAGAAGAGCCATCTCACTCTTCTTGTTAGTCCCTGCGGCTCGTCGCTGCAGTAGTTAAGTGTCTCGCATGATCCGGTATGGGCCCAGGGGGATCATTTTGCACCTTGCACATCCCGCCATCGCCCGCCCAAGACTTGACTTAAGCTGGTTTAGTTTCTCGGGGGCTCCCAGTGCTTGGCCTGGAAGACCTCGAACCTCTTCAGTTGCACACTAAAAAGCCCGGGATGCCTTCCTCAAGTGGTTGGGCACTTCTAGGTTTCTAGAGGACGTTCCTTTATCTCATTCCCCTAGGGCAGGGGTCTGCAAAGTCGGCTCCTTTAAGACTTGTGGACTTCAACTCCCAGAGTCCCTCAGCCAGCAAAGCTGGCTGAGGAACTCTGGGAGTTGAAGTCCACAAGTCTTAAAGGAGCCAAGGTTGGAAAACCCTGCCCGAGGCCTCCCCGTTTCAGTTTGCAGCCCACATCGCCTGCGCGTCGGCAGCACTGTTCAAAAGAGGGGTGGGGTGTGCGCACACCAGCACATACAGAATTGTGCAGTCTCTGGGAAGCCCAGCTGAAAAGGAAAGGGTCCCTGATTTATTGGGGGAAGGGAGGGAGGGAGGGAAGGAAGGAAGGAAGAAAGGAAGGAAGGAAGTTTCTCGCAGATCTGTTCTTCCTGCTGCGTTGAAAGCTACTCCACTCAGCTCGTCTGCCAGTCTTGTAGTGCTCATGACGTGTAAGGCGCACCGAGGGCATTGCTGTAGTCCGGTCATCCTTCGGTTTTTGTTTTTTGTTTTTTCCTTCTCCAGAGTGTTTGTTATTTCTCTGCACACTTTTTGTTTTTGTTCTTTCCCTTCCAGCCCCCACTTTTTTTTTTTTGTAAATTGCTTTATACTGTTATGCACATTCTGTACTTTTGAGTATTTTTTAAGATTGATTTAAAATTATTCATTTTTGGAATTCTAATAAAAGAATCACAGGGGATTGTTCAGAGTTTGTGGAGTGAACTTACTTGGAATTTAGACTCTGACGGGCCTTTGATACTTCAAAAATGGAAGAGTGCCCTTGAGCCTGCGGGAAGATGATTGGGATTAACGTGCGAATAAATTACGCGGATCGACTTGACATGCAAATCTGACTCATTTACGGTTCCGCTTCGCACAGTTTATTGCATTCTCTTTGCAGAGCTTTAAATTTCTGGTGTTTTGTCATCGTGGGAAAAGAAAGGAGTTCTCCAAATATATATATTTTTTATTTTCCTGGATGCTTCTGATGGACGGAGCATTCTGGATGAACAGGAGAACTCCATCAGCCACTTCCTTTATCTTATAGCATGCGGAGAGGATTAAAAGCCAATTCAGAGGAGTTGGAGCCCCAAAAATAACATGGTCACAAACTCCTTTTTTTTTGGCCTCCAAATTTTTCCAGACGCAAGACCTGGTCACCACTGGCAGTGCTACAGAATAAAGCTACACAAAATGTTGGTTGTATCCACTTGGGAATAAGTCATTCTGGACTATATAACGCTTGGTATTGAGATCCCAACCAATGAAATTCAGTGTAGAGAAAAATAAGGGTTTACACTTAGGCAAGAAAAACCAAATGAGCAGGTACTGACTCAATAGCAGTAACAGAGAGAGGGATCTTGGAGTCCTACTTGACAATCACTTAAATATGAACCAGCCGTGTGCGCCAGCAGCCAAAAAAAAGCCAATGCAATCCTAGGCTGCATTAACGGAGAGAGTCAAGATCAGGTGAAGTGCTAGTACCCCTTTCTAAGGCCTTGGTAAAACCACACTTGGAATACTATGTCCAGTTTCCATATTATAAAAAACGTCATAGAGACCCTGGAAGGAGTGCAGAGAAGAGCAACTAGAATGATTAGGGGGCCCAAGGGTAAAACATGAACGGTTGTTGGAATTGGGCATGCCTAGTTTAGAGAAAAGGCCTAGAGGTGATGTGATAGCAGTCTTCCAATATTTGTCACGAAGAGGGGGAAAAACTTTTCCAAAGCATCTGAGGTCAGGACAAGAGGGAATGGATGGAAACAAATCGAGGAGAGAAGCAACCTAGAACTAAGAAATTTCCTAACAGAACAATTATGACTTGCCTCCTAGTTGTGGGTTCTTCATTGGAGGCTTTTTAAGAAACTGGGCAGCCACCTGGTCTGGTTTAGGGTCTCCTGCTTGAGCAGGGCGTTGGATTAGAACAGGGGTCTCCAACCTTGGAAACTGTACGACTTGTGGACTTCAACTCCCAGTTGCCAAGGTTGGTGACTCCTGGACTGGAATACCTCCAATGTCTGTTCCAACTCTTATTCTGTTACCACATTTTTTATTTTAAAACCATTAGCACTTTACACTGATCAGTATACCCAAGGCTTAGAAATAACTGCAGGGGGAGGGAAAAAAAATGCAACAGAGAGAAATTCAGTTTATTTTTTTAACAAGGTGTATTACCTTTTGTTTGGTCAACAAATATTACAAATACGTCTTGCTTTAAAAAAAGTATTGCCATTACAACGTTTTGTATTCTCCTTTAAAGGAACGGGTCTGCTTTTCAGTGCCTCCTGCTGGATGTAATGTGCCTTTTTTTTTCTTTTTCCCCCTACGTATTCTCTACCCCTTTATTTTGGCCATAGGACACTCCGTTACATAGTACAGCAGTCTCGAATGCAGCATAAACATTCCCTGGAGCCGTCATTTCTCCTGCTGGAGAAAACGTTCACCTGAAAACTTGCATACGTTTTACGAACCGGATAAGCTTCTATAGATCAGGGGTCTCCAACCTTGGCAACTTTAAGACTTGTGGACTCCAACTCCCAGCTTTGCTGACTGAGGAATTCTGGGAGTTGAAGTCCAGAAGCTTGATTTTAAATTCTAAATTTTAAATTTTAATGGTGGGTTTTAAATTCTGTAATTTTTATGGGGTGTAAGGTTATTTTAAATTTTTTTGGCTAATTTTGAATCAGTTTTTTAAGGGTTGTTTTAATTATGGTGTATGTTTCTGTTTGTATTTTTATTTGCCTGTTCACCGCCCTGAGTCCTTCGGGAGAAGGGCGGTATACAAATTAAAATATTATTATTATTATTATTATTATTATTATTATTAAAGTTGCCAAGGTTGGAGACCCCTGATTTATAGATTACCCATATTTTGTATCCATACCTCCAACAGAACCAGGTTAGTCCTGGGCCTTCTTGTATCTTGCAGGTATGTCTTCCTTAAAAAGTGCAGCAGTCCATATTCCTGACTTCTATCTAGGTCGGTATGTTAATTTCCAAGTCAACTTAATTGTGAATTTTGCCCAATTGAAATTAAAAAAAAAAAAAGCCTTCGTGGAGGATTTTCCCCCCCCCTGCTAATTACTGAGGTAAGACTTTTATCCCCCCAGCCCCTATACATGTATTTAAAATATATATCCCTACAGGTCCTACAAAATAAAGTTCTACTTTTTAAATATATTTTTGGATAAGGCTCTCTTGGAAAGTAAAACAGCTATTGCCAATAGATCATATTTTTCCCCATGCACACATGCAGCATTCGTGTAAATAATTACATTTTTTCCCCTCTGCTGTGAAAAAAAAAAAAGGCATTCTCCTAAAATCTCACCGGGGTGCATTTTCGCTCCATCCGCCGACCAGTGCCAGAAATCCACCCCATGCTTTGCTTTGGAATTCGGCTTTCATTTCCCACCAATCCCTCCCCCAAAAATCTTCCCTTTGGCTTTCATTGAGGGACTAAACTACTCATTTTCCAAGCGTTTCTTCTGCTATGGTAGACAGAAAGCAAGGTGAGCTTGACAGACACACTCAGGAATTCTTGCATAGGCAAAAGGGGTTGAATCGTTTGTTTTAAAAAGTCCAGAACGAGATAATATTTGGAAACGGCTCAAGCAGACACCTCCCTAATTCACCGCAGTGTGAGGAGGAGAAGGCGCAGCACAATCAGACTTGCAATACTTCTGTTCTTAAAGCCAACCTCAATAGAATTACTTTTAGCCTTCCCGCAGAGTGGGCTTCCTGGTCTGGTCTACCTAATGGAGGTGATACCCGTGTTAGTTCTGAAGATGGTTTAGATGAAAACTCTTCCACTATCAGTCCAAAGCGAGCCATCTGTGGAAGGGGTTTTCTGCTCTTAGCTACTCAATTCCCTACCTGTCCTATCAATACAATTACCCTAACATTACTAGCAAACCTAACTTGGCTGAAACTCCAAGCTTATGCTTTGGAATAAAATTGATGAGCCGGACTCTTGATTAGTTTACCGTAAACTAACATGGCCCTCCTACAATATTCCAATACCTGTTACTAACCACAGCAGAACTCCGATGCTGGGCTCTGAAGAGATGGCTCTCCTGGTGTCTCTTGATGGACACGGAGTGGGGAAGATGGGTCCATCTCTGCATCCGTTTGATGAGAAGTGTTGCCCCATTCTTCCCGCTCAATAGACCTGCAGGTTCCCTAGCTCTTCCAGCTAATCTTGACAGCATCTCTGGTCTGCAAACGTGGTCCTCTTAAATCCCCCGCAAGTTGATATGGTTGACAACTGGCATCTATGCCTCTCGTTGAATGAACTGGCTTGGCATCCTGCTCAAGAAAGTTCAAAGCAGCTGTTTCCATAAAAACAGGGAACAAGGTTGGACTACACGTTCCTTCTGGTCTCTTCCTACTCTGCGATTCTGACCTTAACTTTTTCAGGAGCTGCGGAAGCCACCTTCAAATGGGTCAGAGATCTCTGGGTCATCAAGCCAAGAATTTTCAATGCTCAGCCATCCCCGGGGGTTATACCCAAATCTAGGGGTTGTTCATCCCCTATCTAGAGATGACAGCCTAGTCTATGCTGTCGGAAGCAAATCTGGCTGACAAATACTCACGTTTGTGGCCTTCACAGCTGTTATCTTGCCCTTAGTGTATATACACAATGGATAATCCATCAGGGGGTCTGCAACAGATCCGCTAACCCCTTGAACTCTTGTCTTCTATATTTTACACAGTCACCAAATCTAGCAAGATCCCTGTATCCCTACATGAGACCTCATGAGATTTCAGACAAGAACGGAGAAGATCCAGTGAGCGATATTCTATTTCTAATTGCATATTATCCCATGAGAAGCGATGTAGGTCCCACCTGAAAAGGTTCATTGAGCTCCCCCCTCCCTTTCGCAATGCTGATAATACGTTCAGCAGCTGCCTTCTGTTTTCCAATTTATTTCTGATTAAATAACATTTACAACCTCTCCACTTGAACGAATCCTGATCAGACGCAAACGCTTCTGAACAGCGGGGTCTGATACCGTTGGTCATGTCTGAGTAAGCCGTTCTTTTTCATTTCCCTTTCTCTTACAAATTCCACTCAATTGTGCCTTAATGGTATATGGACATTTCTCCGTGAAAGGAACCCTTTTCACTATAGTAACACTCGTTGGATGAAAAGATTATACAACATCAACATTAGATCATATCCAAGAAGATCTACACACAAATCACGGGCGTATAGCCAAGCTGAAATTCGACCGCAATCTAACAGCGATTACAGACGGAAGGTACCTATGATACAGAAACCATCTTCTTGAAATGGTGTGTAGTTGATCTTGTTATAATAGAATGATTTGAGGGAAAGGCATAGTTCCACGGCTGAAATCTGCTTGGCATGCACAAGTTCTCAAGTTCTACGCATGGCATCTCCAGGAAAGGTTGGGAAGGATCTCCGCTTGAAGCCCTGAACTGGTTGGCCCGTAGACATTCCTCATCTGTGTTTTCCAGCTGTGTCGAATTTCAGGTTCCATCACTTCCATTTAGCACGGACATCAGTCATCCTGAGACCGGGAAGGATGATGAAATGCAGCCTCCTCTTACTTGGCAGCTCTTCTTATGTAGGAATTGAATCTCCGTAATTCTTTGGCCAATGACTATTGCTGAGAGTTCTGGGGATGGTAGTCTACGTATCTGGAGGACACCAAGATCAAGGAAAGTTCTTGTAATCCATCTCTACTCGAGTAAACCACGTTGACGAAGGATGCCACCAGCGTCCAGTTCAGGTTTAGACAATTGTCATGTTTGTTTGGATAAGGCCGTTGATGAACATCTATTACGGACTTAATCCTTGGTGCATCGCAAGCATGCCATCTCTTGTCAGCAGAAGGACCCAAAAGTGTCTGCGGCTGCTCGCTGACTCCTGTGCTTTAGCTTCGTCCAGCCCATCTCCTAGTCATTCCACTGCCAGAGAAAAACATGCATCTCAAGATTTGTCCCAATCCACGCTGCCGATGCCACCTGAGAACAGACGGGCACGGACTTCGGTTGCAGATTAGCGTCGTTCAATCCCATCTCGTGAAGATGGATGGATGGAGACCAGCTCCTAAAGGTGGAACAATGGATGCACGGTGTGGGCGAGGAGCAGAGGAAGTCACGCTCAGTAGAGTAAGCGCTTATGAAACGTAACCTTCCATAAACTCTTGTAGACCAAGAAGATTTTCTGAAGTTCTGCAGCCATAAAAGAACTGAATCCTTCACTCCGTATAGAATGAAAGAATATCAAGTGATTTTCCAAAGCACCTTATCTCTTGAGTTCCTTGTAGACGTACTTTCTGGACTACACAGGAGGCTTCATAACTTATCCCAAAATCTCTCTGAAGGTCATGTCTTTCTTCTCTCTCTCTCTTATTTTTTTTTTTTTTAAGAAAAGAATTCTTTAAGCAGATGATAATATAGTATAGATACAGTTATAAGAACTTGCAGCAAAGGGTATTTTTTCACCTCTGTCCCCCTCCAATTTTTTTTTAAAGCAAAAAAAGGAAAAAAAATCGCACAAATGGTCCAGGGGTTGACCTTGGAGATAAATGGCTTTCCGATGTGTCTTCTTTCAGCTGTTGAACGCAAAAGAGCTTTCTTGGTTTTTTTTTTTTCCTGCAACGTGTATAAAATTATTTTTTGTCAAATAATAAAAAGAGTTTTCATGCAGAAGCAATTGGGCCCCAACAATTGTCTTTGGGTGCTCTTCCTTTCCTCCCATAGACAGCAGGATAAAACGGAAAAAAAGATTGTCGTCTTTGTTGTGTCCCGAGAACAATGCTCACATGGCACATGGTTGGGGGGGGGCATGTTGGGATGTCCGGGTGGCCTGGCCCTTTAAGATGGTTTATCCCAGAGTGTCCCATGAGTCGGGCTGTGTCTTAGTGGGACAATGTCGTAGTGGCTGGGGATGTGGCTGTTTCTGGGAAGGTCATATGGGTTTTGGATGTAACCAGCATTGCGGAGACGGATCTCTTGAACCACGCTGACCGTGGGCTCTGTGGAGAGAACGACAAAGAAACAAGGGGTTGTTTTTTTGGGGGGCCATCAAGCATCTTTGGAAGAGCATTCACAAGTGTCAGAGCAGGGGTGTCAAATTCGATTTCGTTGAGGGCCGCATCCGGGTTGTGTTTTACCTCAGGGGATGTGCCCAGGGTGAGCGTGGCCAGCTCAACGTAACTCATGTTGGGGGTGCCTGTGGTGGCCTAGCGGGTCACCCAATGGGCTCCCGAGCTCCGTTTTCGGCTACGACGGCCTCCTGCAACCAATCTGCCAGCGAAAACAGAGCTCGGGAGGGCTGCATGTGGCCCTCCCCGCCTCCGTTTTCGCTGGCAGAGGCACCGCGGGGGGCAGTCCTTCACTGTTTCCAGGGCAGCCCCATGGACCAGATCTAAGCACCCCCTGGGCCAGATCCGGCCCCAAGGCCTTGAGTTTGACACCCCTGACTCAGAGACTCACCCCTCAGATGACACAGCAGACAATCCATTTCAAGAATGCCCATCCTTTTGGTCTTTCTATACAGGTAGTCCTCGACTTACGGCCACAATTTCTGTTGCTAAGCGAGAGAGTCGTTCAGTGACTTTTGCCCCGTGTTATGATCTTTCCTGCCACGGTTGTTAAGTGAATCACTGCAATTGTTGATTTAGTAGCAGGGTTGTTAAGTGAATCTTAACAACCCTTAACAACCCCATTGAGTTTGCTGGTCAGAAGGTCACAAAAAGGAGCTCACGTGACCCCGGGACACTGCGACCGTCATAAATATGAGCCAGTGGCCAAGCCTCTGAATTTTGATCATGGAACCATGGGGATGCTGCCATGGTTGCGAGTGTGAAAAAGGGCCATAAGTCACTTTTTCTGGTGCCCTTGTGACTTCGAACGGTCGCTAAACACACTGTTGTAAGTTAAGGACTGCCCATATCAATAGCCATTATGAAGGAATTGGAGGAAGAAGCAGGAGTTCAAGAATGGTTTGACTTCCAAAGGGAAGATGGACCACTTGAGGTTCCCATTTCAGATCTTCCCTCCAAGCCAGCAGGAGACCTGGAGATGTTTTAATCAGGGGTGAAATGCTCCCGGTTCGGACCGGATCATGCGATCCGGTAGCAATGGGGGGGTATAGTTCGGAGAACCGGTAGCAAAAATCCCCGCCCCCACCCCCGCCTCGCTGCTCCTCTTCTCTGCCCCTGAAGCTCTCAGTGGTGATATAGCTGCAAACGGCCTTAAATGACTGCTGTGGCGCTTCAAAGGGCTGATCAGCTCTGTAGGCGGCTAGTAGACCGGTGCCTCTATTTTTAAAGAAAGTAGACCGGTGCGCTCCCAAAAAAGGCAAGTAGACCGGCATGGCTCTGCTAGACTAAAGTAAGCCTTGGTTTTTGGTACCTCTTATAGTTTTGTATACTATTTTTATTATTTATTGTTATTGGCCACGCCCACCCAGTCATCTGACTACTAAGCCACACCCACCAATTAAGTCACGCCCACAGAACCGGTGGGGAAATTTTTTAGATTTCATCCCTGGTTTTAGTGCATCATTCCTTCATTTATGTCCAGTGGGCGGACAAGAGATGACAATAGGGCAGTTTACAGGAAAAGGAGTCAAAAGTTAAGATGGATGCCACAAACACGAAATGGAAGCTCACCATGTTTTTACATGTATTGCAATACTCGCAAAGGATCCCTGGCCTGCTCTCAAGTTGTCATAGACAAGGGGGATGGGAAACCGACAAAGTAGCACGGCAGCCAAAAACAAAAGCACATTCCAGACATCTCTCTCTCAAGGCTGTCTCCCAGGGTTACCCACAGCAGCAGGAGGGAAGTGAGCTCTACAATCCGTGAAATTGCTCCACTGGCAAATGTGATTAATGACACACCCTGGGGGGAGGGGGGAAACAGGGCTCATGATTGGGGCCGTAAATTATGTGGGGTCAGAGTTGGCTTCACTTGGAACGTGCCAACATGAAGCTCCTAATAAATAACTGGATGTTTTTTGAAGCTTGGCTCAAGATTCACGATTTCTTTAGGGCATCCGTCAAACCCTGACAGCATATTTGTTGCAATAAGGGGAGCTGTGGCAGCCATCTTGATTTTTTTGACACCTGCAATCCCCCCCCCCCCACATATACCCTACAGATTCCCGTGTTATCATTTCTCCTCCCTTCAGACACCTCTGACTGACAACTACAAGTTGCCCATTCGGATGTGGATAACTTGTAGAGTCATGATTATTACATCAAGATAGGAAGGCAAGATACGTTGTGGGTCCCATCAATTAGGCATATACATCTGTTGGGACCATGAAAAAGGACTTTCTCAGCCGTGGCACCTTCTCTATGGAACATCATTCCTTGGGGGGGAGGTATACGATCAATCCCCACCTTGTTTTTCTGAAAGCCCCTCAAGACATGGTTATGTCCGTGGGTCTGGAGACCATGAATGGAACCAGAGTCGGTCAAGTGGTTGCTTTGACTTTGTTGTTGCTGCAGCGGGGGTGATTATAAAAGCTCAGGGACCCAGCATAGGCAGACTTAGAGATCATTAATGATATCTAAAAAAAGGTTAAACATTGAGTTTTCATCGACATATTTCAATACATTTTGGGGAGAAACCCCTGCAGTTGGTGTGGCAAGAGTTGGTACATTCCAATGACTCTCTGCCTATTTTTTATTTTATTTTTGACTGATGAAGTTACTTGGATGAGCCTCAAATTAACAAATTTTGGTTCAGTTGCCATGATTTTAACCTTTTTTAGATGCTTTTGGCCTGATTGAGTTTTCATCGACATATTCCATTCGTGACATTTTATTCCCACGCGGACTGTGTTATATATTGTGTTAAGTAGCTGAAGGCTTATTAAACCAGCTTTGCACATACCATGTTTTTCAGAGTATAAGACGCACCTATCTTTTTTAGTAGGGAAAGCAAGAAAAAGAAATCTGCCTCTGCCTCCCAGCAATTTTTTTTTAATTTGAATTTATATCCCGCCCTTCTCCGAAGACTCAGGGCGGCTTACACTGTGTTAAGCAATAGTCTTCATCCATTTGTATATTATATACAAAGTCAACTTTTATTGCCCCAACAATCTGGGTCCTCATTTTACCTACCTTATAAAGGATGGAAGGCTGAGTCAACCTCTTTGCAGCAAATAGGCTGCTTTACTTTCATTTTCGTTTTCAGCATAGCTTGCTGAGCACAAGAAAAAGAAAATCTTACTCCCAGCAATTTACCTCCTTGCAGCAAGCAGCAGAGGTCCGCGCGGCAATAGGCCCTGGCAATCCCTGCAGCCTGAAACAGCCGAGAGTCGGTAGGGTGATCCAAGGGACAATCAACTTGTGCTAATCAGGCTGTGCTGAAGCTGAAATGGGCTGTTTCTTTTTTGCTGCTTGCTGCAAGGAGGTAAATTGCTGGGAAGCAGAGGCCAAAAGGTGGGCAGGGCTATATTTGATGTATAAGATGCACCCAAATTTTCACCCCCTTTTAGGGGGGGGAAAGGTGCATCTTATACTCTGAAAAATACAGTAGGTTTTCTTTATTTTGTGTAATTTTTGTTTTACTATTTTTAGGTTTTTTTAAAAAAAAATTGTTTGTATCCCACCTTCCTTGTGTTGTGGGTCTATGACCATAAGAATAAGATTTTATTTGTGTCTCCTTGCCAAAGAGAGGAAGCATCTTTTATTCAAGACTTTGCTGGGGCAAAAGATACCAACTCCTGACAATGTCTATCCTGAAATAAACTAAATACAGGTACTCCTCAACTTACGATTCATTTAGTGACGGAAGTTACAGCAGCACTGAAAAGAAAATGACTTCTTTTTCACACTTACGACCGTTGCAGCATCCCCATGGTCACGTGATTTGCATTCGGAGCTTGACAGCCGGTTCGTATTTATGACGGTCACAGTGTCTCGGGGGTCACGTGATCCCCTTTTTGCGACCGTCTGACAAGCAAAGTCCATGGGGAATCCAGATTCACTTAACGACGTTACTAATTTAACAACGGTAGCGTTTTGCTTAGCCCCCGTGGGAAGAAAAGTCGTAAAATGGGCCAAAACTCGCTGAACGCACGTCTCGCCGAGCAACGGAAATGTGGGCTCAAATTGTGATCGTAAGACGAGGACCACCTGCGATAACCTCTCCAGCTTGCCATCCCAGCTGCCGCTGCTTTCTCTGGGGGACTTACCAACGTCGTAGATGTTTTTGTGAGCCGGTGAAGAGGTTGGCATGTCCAAATACGACGCGTCCCGGTGGGCAGGAGACTTCATTTCCACATAGCTGTTCTCGGGCGGTTTGCGGGTCAGGATGGGTGGGTCTCTGATGGTGGCGTAGGGGTTTTCGCTGCTGTTGAGGGAAGCGGAGCTGGAGCTGTGGGCGGATTCTTTCACGTAGTCTGCAAGACAAGAGGCCGGCTCGGTCTCTTAGCGGGCGGGAGCCACCGAGCCTCAAGGGAGGGAGGGGGTGAGGGGGAGGGTGGGAGAGGTTGGAGACCTAGCCCTCAACGCACACAGCACGGGAACCCACCAGTTACGCCTCGGGAATGTCCGAACCACCAATGTCTCGCCAAACCATCTGCTCATCCAAACTCATGTGCAAGTCATGTCCTGAACATTTGGTGGGAAGAAAAACAACCCTTCAGTTCCACAGCTCTCACGGTTACAAAGGGTCTTGTCGTGACGGTTACGTTACGTTTATTGCGCCCACGGTGCACCGGTCCCACCCCTGCCACCCGTGGAGGAGGAAGGTAATACCCGAGGCCTCAAGGAGCATGCACGGCCGTCTCCCTTGGATCTCCTCGGAGATCACGGCCAGCTGGTTGAGGTGCAACAGCCACAGAGCCCCCTCCCCTTCTAGGGAGCTCAACCTGGACTTCAGATTCAGGGCTTATTTATCTCTTGTGGGGCTGTCGGAGCAGCTGTTCTCCTGATAGCAGCTGGTGCCTTGGTTCAGTTCCTTTATCGCACGAAAACATGTGCAGGGGGACAATTCCTTGCTAGTGATCTCCGCAGGAGGATAAAATCCTATTTTTTACTTTATTTCCTCTATTCCCCAGCAAGGAGACCCCAGCCTCCCCGTATTTTCCTCGTTCCATAATATCTGACCAACAAATGATGCTTCCATGGTGAGGCTGGTATTCATGTATCTCCAGAAGCCTGCTCTATTTTGTCAAGAGCGGGGTTTAAATCTTGTTACAGTTAGTCCTCGACTTACGACAGTTCATTTAGTGACAGTTCGAAGTTACGATGACATTGAAAAAAGCGACTTGTGACCATTTTTCACATTTACGACCATTGCCGCATGCCTGTGGTCACGTGATCAAAATCCAGAGCCTTGGCCACTGTCTCATATTTATGACGGTTGCACTGTCCCGGGGTCACGTGATCCCCATTTGTGACCTTCTGACAAGTCAAGTCGATGGGGAATCCAAACTTGCTTAACAACCGTGTTACTAACTTAACAAAATGGAATGATTCTCTTTAACAACTGAGGCAAAAAAGATCATAAAATGCAGGGGTGAAATCCAGCAGGTTCTAACAAGTTCTGGAGAACCAGTAGTGGAAATTTTGAGTAGTTCAGAGAACCGGCAAATACCACCTCTGGCTGGCTTCAGAGTGGGGTGGGAATGGAAATTTTGCAATATCCTTCCCCCAGGAAGGGAGGGAATGGAGATTTTGCAGTATCCTTCCCCTGCCACACCCACCAAGCCACACCCACAGAACCGGTAGGGAAAATTTTTGGATTTCACCGCTGATAAAATGGGAACCAAATTCACTCAACGCCTGTCTCGTTTAGCAACTGAAATTTTGGGCTCCATTGTGGTCGTAAGTTGAGGACTACCTGTATTAGATTGGGACATCATAGAGCAATTTAGCATCCGCTGACAGTTTCATCAGGTAAAAATGACAGTTGTTTGCGAACATTAGACTCGTAGGAGAACCTGCAAGAGATCGGTCATCTTGGAGCTTTCAAGCTGCTGAAATGTCTTGCTTGCAATGTTGAGAGCATTGCTTGGCTTGTGCCTGATTTTTCTGGGAGGGGGGGGCATCCAAGAGACAGGCTACCCTACCTGTTCCTGAAAGCCCGCCTGAATTAGCTCTCTTCCGCCACCTGCATGATCAACACCACCCTGGGCTTTTCTTCCCAACTCACGCCAGAACGCAGGAGATTTTGTAATTTTAGATTTGGTTGCGAAGCAAGTATTTTTGTGATGGGTTGGAATGCATTTTTACACCATCAGGGTCTGGTATATACAGTAGTGGCCAAAATTGTGGAAACCTTTTTTCCTTAAGTTTCTAAAACTAGCTAATAACACCACTTTGTTTTAGAGTAGTACCATAAAATTATATGTCAATGGAAAGATAATTGAATCAAGAATGTAATGCAATAACTTTTTAGGAAGGATTTGCTATTAGAATAGCAGTTATAGTATAAAGAAGAAAAGTGAAACAGGTAGAAAAAAATGAGACATACAAAAATGATCACCATGTCAGTTAATAGTTGGGTAACCTTTAGCATGAATTATGGCCTTACAACATCTTCCCGTGGAGTGAACCAAGTCTTTTAGTTCTGCAGCTGTTATCATGTGAAACCAAGATTGAAGGATGGCTTCTATTAACTGGGTTTTATTGCTGGGTCGCTTCTGACTAACAAGTTTCTTGAGTTGGCTCCATAGATTTTCAATTGGGTGAAGGTCTGGGCTATTCCCAGGCCATTCCAGCAGTAGAATATGATGATTTTGAACTCAAAAAAAAAAAAGTGGTGTTATTAGCCATCAAACCTCAAAAATACACTTTTCCCAAAAGGATTCCACAATTTTGGCTAGTACTGTATGAAAAATGGCTGCAGGAATTGAGTATCGCCAGTCTAGAGAAAAGAAGGATGGGGGACGGACGGACCTGATATTCCAATATTTGAGGAGCTCCTACAAAGTTGAGGGGGTCAATTTATTTTCCAAAGCACCAGAAGGCAAGACAAGAAACAATGGATGGAAACTAACCAAGGAGAGAAACAATTAGGGATTAAGGAGAAACTTCCTAACAGTGAGGACAATTAACCAGTGGAACAGCTTGCCTCCAGAAGTTGTGGAGGTTTTTAAGAAGAGACTGGAAAGCCACGGAAAGGATCTCCTGCTTGAGCCGGGGGTTGGACTAGAAGACCTCTGAGGTTACCTTCCAGCTCTACCTTGATTCTGATTCTGGTGTTGATTCATTCCTCCACACCTTCCCCTCCCTCCCCTTCTTCCTCTTGTTTAAACTCAAGACAGACTGAAATATAGATCCATTTTTCAAGGGCTGTTTAAGAGTCTCAACGGTTCCCCTGTTTTTCCTCGCTTCCGTTTCCTGCCTCCTTTGAAAATAGGATGCAAGTACTTTCTTGACTTAATGCTTTGTGTGTGGAGAATTTAACTGATGCTATTGATTAGGGACACTGATGTGTGTGTATGTGAAAAAGTCAAGATGGCAGCCCAATTACACTGCCCTTTTTTCGCAATGTTTGATCTTGTCTTTTTTGATCTACCTTCCCCTCTGCAAACACTCTTGCTTTAGGGCAGGGGTCTCCAACCTTGGTCCCTTTAAGACTTGTGGACTTCAACTCCCAGAGTTCCTCAGCCAGCTTTGCTGGCTGAGGGACTCTGGGAATTGAAGTCCACAAGTCTTAAAGGGACCAAGGTTGGAGACCCTCGGTTTAGGGTCTCTAATGAAATATTGGCTGTTTGAGACCCTCCGTTTTTAATTTAAATCAAAGGTCTATAGAGAGCCTCCAAAACATCCAGGTCACGGCTGTCCCAAAAGTGCTTTTTTCAAAAGGCAACTGGATTTTTTTTGTTTTTCTCTTGAAGAGGTTTCGCTTCTCTTCCAAGAAGCTTCTTCAGTTCCGTTTGAAGCAGAGGATAAACCCACATAATTTTCGGTCTGAGAATTTGCAGCCGAAACACAACTTGATTCAGGAAGATTATATTTGGCATTTCTGGATATAAATATTTTTTATTACTTTCAAGCAGGAGTGAAATACTCCCGGTTCGGACCGGATCAGCCGACCCGGTAGCGATGGTGGCGGGTGGTTCGGAGAATCGGTAGCAAAAATCCCTGCCCCCCTGCCCATGCCCAGCCAATTGCCTGGTTGCCCGCTTGCCCGCTTCCTGGTTCTTTTAAAAAATGCTTTTAAAAGGTAAAAAAAAAAGGCTCTCTGACGATCACAGCTGAGCCGTGATCGTCAGCCGTGCGATTTTTAACTTTTAAAAGCACTTTTTTACAACCTATTCTGCCGAATCGGTTGTAAAAAATGCTTTTAAAAGTAAAAAAAAAGATCGTGCGCCACAGCTGATCACCCCCCCGCGCACTGTTCTACTTACCCCATGCCTCCTTTTGATGTGCGCTGCGTGTGTGCACGCGCACCTTGGATTTGTTGCGTGGTGTACATGCAGTGCGCATGTACAGCCAACGAGCCGGTAGTAAGCCGGTTCAGATTTCACCACTGCATTCAAGGCAATAAACTCCCAGAGCAAGGAGATTGTGCAGAGGGAGGGGTCAATACATTGGGCCTTTGAGGGCTTCCAGGGTCCCCATCTGCTGGGGCAAGAGATACCCAACACCTGGCAACTAAATACAGGTAGTCCTCTACTTACAAGAGCTCATTTAGTGACCGAAGTTACAATAGCACGGAAAAAGTGACCATTTTTCACACTTATGACCACCGCAGAATCCCTGTGGTCACGGGATCAAAATTCAGATGCTTGGCAACTGACTCATACTTATGACGGCTGCAGTGTCCCAGGGTCATATGATTCCCCCTTCTGATAGACCTTCTGATGAGTAAAGTCCATGGGAAAGCCAAGATTCACTTAACAACCGTGTTACTAAGTGAACAGCTGCGGGGTTTCCCTTAACCCCTGTGGCAAGAGAAAGGTCTTAAAACAGGGCAAAACTCATTTAACAAATGTCTTGCCTAGCAACAGAAATGTTGGGCTCAACTGGAGTCATAAGTGGAGGACTTCCCATATGTGGCTTGCTTAGAACCCATGTTGTTTGCATAAGGACAATCCAGGGACACAAGTTTGATCTGAGTCTGACTATACAGTCCATGAAGTGGAGAGATTCTGGGAGAACATGCAGTGTCTGTCAGGCCCGGAAGGCATCTTTTGCATTGGGCCTTCAGGCCTGCCATATTGACTGCTGTGGGAAACTGGGAGGGGGGATTGTATGGAGCAGGGGTGATACGTAGTCATAATAACATTCCTTTCTCAGAGAGTCAAGGACATCTTGCCCTGCACCTGGATGGCTGGAACTGGAAGGCATCTCCAGTTGGGAGGGTGCATTGATTGGGCCATGTGATGGACATGTGGGTGCTGGGTTGGGGCTTGGACTTTCTTTTGGGTGGAGAAAACCTGGAAGCTTTCAGATTCGGGTTTTCCCAGATGTGCCAAGATGACATCTCTAATAAAATGGAACTTTGAAGAAACTCAAGCCTTGGAGTCTACTTTCGTTGGGGTTGTTACTTGGAACCCTGGCAGTGTCCTTTAGCAATGTAAAGTCTGGGAAGGTCCTTCAAAGGAGCGGGATAACTGTATGGTGACAGGTTGCCCGTCTTTTGAAGTCTACATTTACAAGGACCACGAGAGATTTCCTTCCTCCAATTGTATTTGCAGCTGCGTGCTTTGAAGTCCTGGCCTGGTGAGACTGGTTGAAGGCCGATCTGTGATCTTTATCACTGTGGAACTGGTTCTTTCCCAGGCCTGGCCTAACATGCCCTGTGTCGACCCTGAAGTGAGCCTGGCTGAGCCCATCTTGGAGGCTTCAGGGTTGTCACACAACGGAGGGAGGGAGGGGGGGAAAGTTAGATGGGGTTTTGGAGCCCAAACAATGAAGTTTTCCTCCCTGTGTGGGAACCAAGCAGGGGTGAAAGGTAAAATTTGTTACTACCGGTTCTGTGGGTATGGCTTGGGTGGGGGGCGGGTAATGTGACTGGGTGGGCGTGGTCAACTTTTTTTTTTTAACTTTTAAAAGCATTTTTTCTACAACTTCTTTGGCCGAAGAAATGCTTTTAAAAGTAAAAAAAAAAGCCTCTGATAATCGCGCGGCTCAGCTGGGATCGTCAGAGCCTTTTAAAAGCATTTTTTCTACAACTTCTTCGGCCGAAGATGCTGTAAAAAATGCTTTTAAAAGGTTCGGGCAATCAGGCAACTCAGCTGGGATCGCCAGAGGAGCCTTTTTATTATTATTATTATTTGAATTTATATCCCGCCCTTCTCCGAAGACTCAGGGCGGCTTACATTGTTAAGCAATAGTCTTCATCCATTTGTATATTATATACAAAGTCAACTTAATTGCCCCCAACAATCTGGGTCCTCATTTTACCTACCTTATAAAGGATGGAAGGCTGATTCAACCTTGGGCCTGGTGGGACTTGAACTCGCAGTAATTGCAAGCAGCTGTGTTAAGAACAGACTGCATTAGTCTGCTGAGCCACCAGAGGCCGAAGAGGTTGTAGAAAAAAAATGCTTTTAAAGGGTTCTGGCGATCCCAGCTGAGTTGCCTGACTGCCAGAACCTTTTAAAAGCAAAGTCAAATGGGGGGAAGCCAGATTCGCCTAACAGCCTTGTTGCTCACTTAACAACTGCAGTGATTCACTGAACAACTCTGGAAAGAAAGGTCATCCAATGGGGCCACCTTAACAAATGTTTCGCTTAGCAAAAGGAATTTTTGGGGTCATTTGCTGTCGTAAGCCAAGGACTATCTGTATGGCACAAGGGGGAAATGATTAAATTTGTGGCTGGATCGGAATCGTGTCAACTCTATTCAAATTAATTCAGTGTAGATGCAGATGAAATGAATTCAAGTTCTTTGAGCTTTGATTCACCTTGACACACTAAATCCCAGGGTTGCCAAAGGAAGAGAGGAATGCTAAAGATGCGCATCTCCTAAGAGAAGGAGGATTGGCACTCTTCTGGCATATTACCTGAAAGTTTTAATTTGCTTTCAGAGTAATTTTTTTTTTTTTTTGGTGCAAGACAATTTGAACAATGGAGCGAAAGCTGTGCCAACGGGTACATACAGCATCATCCTTCAAAAGCATTTCAGAGTCATCATTTGGGTACAGCAGAAAATGCAAGGGTGGGGTGGGGTAAGGGAGCGTTTTCTAATTTCTCTTCCCCCTCCAACCCTTTTCAGATTGAAGGCCTGTGCTGGAGATTTGCAGAAATGAACCTTCCTTATTCGCCATGGTTGTATAAATATATTTACAATACAATAATACTATTAAAATAAAATAATAATATAATTATATATAGTTTCTCTCTCTCTCTCATCTATACTATTGCAATGCTCTCTACATGGGGCTGCCCTTGAAGTGCACCCGAAGGCTGCAGTTAGTCCAGAATGCAGCTGTGCGGGTAATAGTGGGAGCAACTCGTTGCTCCCATGTAACACCAATCCTGCGCAGTTTGCACTGGCTTCCTGTGGTCTTTTGGGTGCGCTTCAAGATTCTAGTTACCACCTTTAAAGCGCTCCATGGCTTAGGACCCGGGTACTTACGGGACCGCCTGCTGTTACCTTTTGCCTCCCACCGACCCGTACGCTCACACAAAGAGGGCCTTCTCAGGGTGCCGTCCGCCAAGCAATGTCGGCTGGCGGCCCCCAGGGGAAGGGCCTTCTCTGTTGGAGCTCCTACGCTTTGGAATGAACTTCCCCCTGGTTTACGTCAAGTGCCTGATCTTCGGACCTTTCGCCGTGAGTTGAAAACGCACCTATTTATTCAAGCGGGACTGGACTGAAATTTTATTGGGGTTATTTATATTTTAAGATTTTAAATTGTTTTAAAATTTCGGCCACATTATAATATGCTTTTTAATTTCTCTTAATGTTTATATATTGAATTGTACTTGGCTGTACACCGCCCTGAGTCCTTCGGGAGAAGGGCGGTATAAAAATCGAAATAAATAAATAAATAAATAAATAAATAAATAAATAAATAAATAAATAAATATACACAGATACACACAGACACAGAGAGAGAGAGAGAGAGAAAGAGAGAGAGAGAGAGAGAGAGAGAGAGTTACATGCATACAAACACTAATCAAGGAGAGAATCAACCTGGAACTAAGGAGAAATTTCCTGACAGTGAGAACAATTAACCAGTGGAAAAGGTTGCCTTCAGAAGTTGTGGGTGCTCCACCATGTCTGGAATGGTAGGGTCTCCTGCTTGAACAGGGGGTTGGACTAGAATAGAGGTCTCCAACCATGGCCACTTTTAAGACTTGTGGACTTCAACTCCCAGAGGAATTCTGGGAGTTGAAGTCCACAAGTCTTTAAGTGATCAAGGTTGGAGACCCTTGGACTAGAAGACCTCCAAGATCCCACCCAACTCCATTATTCTATGTTCTATATTTTACGATCTATACCTACATAGGATTCCTGCCGTTTGATCAGATGAAAAGAGAAATGGAGGATCGGTGCACTTTCTTTTGGTCAAAACAGGAAACCAACCATTACATATTTCTTCCCCCACAAATGCTAGATACAACCTGAAATCTAGTATTTACTTGAAACTTCATCTGAATACCTAACAAACTCCTTCCACGCCTTGATTTAAGCAGATCCTCAGGGCTCTCCATCATGTGCATTCATACTTCCACTCATTAGTTTCTCCAAAACTAGCAGGTCTCTAAAAGAAACCATGACGATCCAGATAATCTGTTTTAAGGAACATCCCTCCCTTGGCCTCTTCAGTCAGTTTGGAGTAGCAGATATCGTGTTTCCCTAAAATTAAGACATCCCCTGATAATAAGGCCAATCGGGCTTTTGAGCACATGCACTAAAATAAGCCCTCCCTGAAAATAAACCCTCCAAAAAAATAAGCCCTTCCTGAAAATATTTAAGCGCATACGCAGCCGGTCCCCACCATTTCCTCTGGTTAGGGAGCCAGAGCTGGAAATCAGGTAAGATGGCAAGAGGAGTCCCGTCTTGCTCCACGCACCCCAAAATAATAAGACCTCCCCAAAAATAAGGCTAAGGGGTTCAAAAAATATAAGACAGGGTCTTAATTTCGGGAAAACATGGTAAATTTGCTACACAAGGAAAGCCACATTCTGGTCCTCTCTTAGGGCCGGAAGCCAACTGGGTGACTTTGAACCGGCCCTTCTCAGTCCTTTTGCTCTTGGCTGAGAAGATGAAAAACTTCTAAAACTGAGAAGAAAGAAAGCCTCCCAGAAGAGGACCAAAGGAAAAAAAAATGCCTAGATTGAGAAGTTGAAGACCATCCTGGAAGGCAATACTTATGAAAGACGTTCTGGAAAAGTTGGGGGGGGGAGAAAATCCTACACAGAGTTGTCTTTTTTTGTCACCAGAAACTAAGCTTGACCCAATGGCCATCATAACAATTCTCTCGGTTATATTGAAAGCTCCCAAGTAATGGGATGAGAAGGAATAGAGAGAAGAAGGCGGAAGCTACTGGCAAGAAACTGCAAGAATAGTCAGGGGTCACGCAAGGGTTGGAGCACATCCTTCGGCTGAATAGTTTTCAAAGTTCTCCCAATACGCTTCTTTTTGTAATAGTTCAAAAAGAAGCCTGAAGAAAATGAAAGCATGGGACTTCTTGATAATTAAAAGCAACCCAATGCCTGCGTGAACTGAGGAATCTCATTTATAGTCCCTGGTGTCTCTTACAGGCTGCTCCAAAGTCTTGAAAGGGTACTGCTGGATGAAGCAATTAATTGCCCCACCAGGAACATCAGAAGCGGCCTTCAACTAATTATGAGCATCCACCACTGAACTCAAGTCTACATCCAAGCTACAGTAGATGCACTTCCTCCACTCTGTCAAGTATAGAATCAGGGGTGTTACACAACATACGTTAAAAAAAATTGAGAGCTTTTTGATGGCCATCTTGACTTGTTTTTAACCGTATCCTGAAGGCACCATAGCTCGGAACGTGAAAGCTTTCTATCAGAAGCAATATCAGAAATTCTTTCTGTGGGCAAAATATATGTTTGTGTGTTTGTGTGTCCCCTTGCACATGATACAAAAAAGCTTGGCCTGAGGAATTTTGCTCATTTTCATTCCCAACTCCCATTCAATGTAGAACATAGAATCAGAGAGATGGAAGGGACCTTGGAAGTCTTCTAGTCCAGGGGTCTCCAACCTTGGCAACTTTAAGACTTGTGGATTTCAACTCCCAGAATTCCTCAGCCACCTTTGAAGTCCACAAGTCTTAAAGTTGCCAAGGTTGGAGACCCCTGTTCTAGTCCAACCCCCTGCTCAAAGAGGAGCTAGAACTCTTGCTTGCATTATGGATGCAGTGATCTAGACCAGTGTTTCTCCATCTTAGCAACTTTAAGTTGGGTGGACTTCAACTCCCAGAATTCCCCAGCCAGCAAGTAAGGGACGACTGTGTAAGAAGGACGCTGGGGTGATTTGTTCATATGGAGAGGAAGAATAAGGACTTAAGTCTTGGCAATTTTTAAGAAACAGGAATCCTTGCTCTGCTTTTGAATTGTGCTGTTGGATAAGGTCTCCAAGGAGATCCAATCAGTCGATCCTAAAGGAAATCAACCCCGATTGCTCTTTGGAAGAACAGATCTTGAAGCTAAAATACGTTAGCCACCTAATGAGAAGAGAGGACTCCTTGGAGAAGATGTTGATGTTGGGAAAGTTAGAAGGCAAAAGGAGAAGGGGACGGCAGAGGATGAGAAGGTTACATAGTGTCATTGATGCGATGAACTGGAGACTAAAACATACCATGATCGGTTGCAGGAACTGGGCATGGCTAGTCTAGTGAAGAGAAGAGAAGGAACAGGGGAGACATGATAGCAGTCTTCCTGTATTTGAGGGACTGCCACAGAGAGGAGGGGGTCAAGCTATTTTCCAAGGCACCCAAAGGCTAGACAAGGAACAATGAAAGGAAACTGATCAAGGAGAGATTCAACCTGGAAATAAGGAGGAATTTCCTGACAGTGAGAACAATCAACCAGTGGAACAGAAGTTGCCTTCAGATGTTATGGGAGCTTCATGAAGAAAAGCTTGGAAGCTTTCAAGAAGAGACTGGACTGAAGAGACTGGATTGACATCTGTCGGAAAGGGTGTAGGGTCTCCTGCTTGGACTAGATGACTTAGAAGGTCCTTTCAACTCTGGTATTCTATATCCAATGGACTAGAAGTTGCCTTCGGAAGTTGTGGGAGCTTCATCCCTGGAACCTTTCAAGAAGAGATTGGACTACCATCTATTGGAAATGAAGTAGGGTCTCCTGCTTGGGCGGGGGGTTGGACTAAATGACCTACATACAAGGTCCCTTCCAACTCAGTTATTGTGTTAAACATGAATTTGGGCAGAGAGTAGAAGACAGGAGGACCTGAGGTGCTATGGTCCATGGGTTGCGAAGAGTTGGATACAACTTAGCAACTGAAGAACAACAACAAAACCCTTGCTCCCTCTGAACTTGAGCTGGGAGAAGATGCTGGGATGAAGGTCAAGTCCTACCTGCTCAAGGGATAGGAGAAGAAATGCTGTGTTGCTCTTTTTCAGCCAAAGCAAGGAGCAGGCAAGTGAGAAGAAAGATGTTGTGTCCCACTCCTCCTCTGACAGCCAGGTCGGGGAAGTCTGTATCAAGCGTGGCCACAAAGCTTCTGCAGCTTTGCCAAAGTTCTGTCAGAGTTCTCAGGGCAGGCAGAAGTCCAAGATGTGACTTCAGCAATCCAAATTAGACTTTGCCTGACTCAAAGAATGCCAGAAAGCAGATCCTTTATATAGGCCATGGGGTGTGGCTCCATGACTCAGCACTTATCCAGGCCTGCCCCTCCCTTCCTTTTGCTGACGTCGCCTCTCCATTCTCCGGAAGCGTGGATCCGTCCATCCTCCAGCTGCCGGCAATTCCAGCTCGTGACTGGCTTCAGACTCCTCATGTTCACATGCTGTGGGGGAGGGGTTTATTTGCTCGGTCTGTCCAGGCATGGTGCCAGGACTGGGGGCTGGAGGCATGCCAGGCCGTTCGTCTGCACTATCAGTCCCTGGCTGAGATAACAGGAGATGAGAGGGGCCCGGCTGCGGAGAGGGGGGCGAGCGAGGCACAACAAAAGCTCAGTTGTCAAGGTGTGACATCAACACAGTACTAAGCATTACCAGGGCTGGGGAATTCTGGGAGTTGAAGTGCCCCTATCTTAAAGCCGCCAAAGTTGAGAAATACTATTTCACAGAGATGTTCCTGGTCCAGCCAGCCATACCAGAAATGGCACCTCATCTTCCCACGCCTTGGCTTTTATTTTCCAACTGACTCAGATTTCTGTGGTTGGGGAGCCGAAAGCCGCAGCCTCCTCAGGCTGTCATTTCAGGGTTTCATCACAGCTCTGCAAACCCCACAGAGTGTCCTGAGAGCTGTTTTTTTTGCAGTGGCCTGCGCTGCCAGCATTTGCTAGAAAGGCCACGGCTAACATGTGGGCAGAGGGGCCGCTCCTCACCCAACCAACCCAGGAGAAAGACAGATAATTGTGCTTAGGGTTAACTGTATGCCCTGGGATTTTGAAACCCAGCAGATTAAAGTTGGAGCATCTCTCCTGAAGTCCATGCTTCCAACGAAGCAGAAATTTCCTGTCAGTGAGGACATTTAATCAGTGGAACGGCTTGTGTCTAGAAGTTGTGGGTGCTCCATCATTGGAGGTCTTGAAGAAGAGATTCGACTGCTGTTTGTATGGAATGGTATCTGGTCTCCTGCTTGACAATTAGAACAGGGATCTGCAACCTTAAACACTCAAAGAGCCATTTGGACCCGTTTCCCACACAAAAGAAAACACCGGGAGCCACAGAACCCTTCCCGTGCCTGACTATTTCTCGAGTGGCCACAAAACTAGCATATGTAGTTGAATTAAATGTTCTGTTTTCTTCTGAAACTTTTCTTTTCTTGGATTTATCCATGGTTGGCCTAAGCAGGGTTGAAAAGATCAATAAATCGCATGATGGTGGGTGTCACATATTGGGAGTTGTGATGCATATTTTGAATGACAGGGAGCCGCAGCAGAAGGGTGAAAGAGCCACCAAATTGGACAACCATTTGTCTGAAATGGTATAGGTTTCCTACCTAAGCAAGGGGTTGGACTAGAAGACCTCCAAGGTCCCTTCTAACTTCTATTCTATTCTGTTCTGTTCCGTTCCGTTCCGTTCCATTCCATTCCATTCCATTCCATTCTATTCTATTCTATTCCACTCTACTCTATTCTACAGTAGTGGCCAAAATTGTGAACACCTTTTGGGAAAAGTGTATTTTTGAGGTTTGATGGCTAATAACACCATTTTTTTTGAAGTTTCCAGATAATCATATTCCACTGCTGGAATGGCCTGGGAATAATCCAGACCGTAACCCACTTGAAAATCTATGGAGCCGACTACAGAAGCTTGTTAGTCAGAGTGACCCAGAAATAAAACCCAGTTAATAGAAGCAATCATTCAATCTTGGTTTCACATTATAACAGCTGCAGAACTAAAAGACTTAGTTCACTCCATGGGAAGACATTATAAGGCCGTAATTCATGCTAAAGGTTACCCAACTAAGTATTAACTGACATGGTGATCATTTTTGTATATCTTGTTTTTTCCTACGTGTTTCACTTTTCTTCCTTATACTGCAACTGCAATTCTAATAGCAGATCCTTCATAAAAGTTACTGCATTACATTCTTGATTCAGTTACCTTTCCGTTGATATATAATTTTATGGTACTACTCCCCCAAAAAGTGGTGCTATTAGCTAGTTTTTGAAAATAAACTTTTCCCAAAAGGTTTCCACAATTTTGGTCACTACGGTATAAAAAAAGGAAGAAAAAATGAAAAGGTATGCAGACAGAAGTAAAATAATGGAACAATAAGGCAAACAATGACAAATGAACACAACGGGAATAAATACATCAATATGATAACTCAAAAGACTTATCCTTCTCCCCTCCCCTTTTTCACTCCCCTCCCGATGATTTGAAAGCTCTTGCCTGGAACAGATCCAATATGAGCATGGAGGCAGGAAGATGTGAATGGAAGAGAAATGAACTCTGTTTTACAGATATAAGGTCAGCCAGGTGAAAGAGACACCTTTCTGTGGAGCAGATGGAATCATCTACCATGTTCTTCTCGACGGAACAAAGCCAATGGGCTTGTCTTTATCTTCAAGGTGCCACTTCAGCATTTAAGAACATGCCTTTCCGATACCTGACCAAGCAGAACTTCCATCCTCCACCATCCCATCCTCCACCTCTAAAAGGGCCCTGAAGACCCTGGATGGTTTTGCAAACAACACTAAACCTTCACTCAGGCTAACAAAACTGAAGGCCAGACAAAGAAGAATGGATGGAAACTGAACAAGGGGAGATTCCACCTGGAAATAAGGAGGAATTTTCCCGACAGTGAGAACCATCAACCCATGGAACAGAAGTTGCCTTCGGAAGTTGTGGGAACATCCCTGGAGGCTTTCAAGAAGAGACTGGACTGCCATCTGTCAGAAATGAAGTAGGCTCTCCAGCTTGGGCAGGGGTTGGACTAAATGACCTACAAGGTCCCTTCCAACTCTGTTAATCTGTAAAACACATTAACTATCTCTCTTCATGGACCATGTGAGAGAAACACAGAATCATAGGGCTGGAAGGAACTTGGAGATCTTCTAATCCAACCCTCCGCCCAAGCAGGAGACCCTACACCATTTCTGACAGATGGCAGTCCAGTCTCTTCTTATTTCCAGGTTGAATCTCTCCTTGTTCAGTTTCCATCCATTAATCTTTTTCTGGCCTCATATGGCTGGGAAGGAAGTTGGAGATCTTCTAGTCCAGGGGTCTCCAACCTTGGTCCCTTTAAGACTGGTGGACTTCAACTCCCAGAGTCCCTCAGCCAGCAGAGCTGTCTGAGGAACTCTGGGAGTTGAAGTCCACAAGTCTTAAAGGGACCAAGGTTGGAGACCCCTGTTCTAGTCCAACCCTCTGCCCAAGGCAGGACACCTTAAAGCACCCTATCCAATCTTTCCTTGGAAAACTCCAGTACCCACAACTCTGAAAGCAGTTTGATAGAGCTAAGCAAACAAAGGATATCGTGGCTTTGAACAACTTTGCTAAGACGGTGTTGAGATCTAATGATGGCACACAAATCCATTTTAGCCAAGGCATCCATTGGATGTAATTTTTTTAAAAAAAGAAGACAAGATGGTGTCCTTGTTAGTGTCGCTGAAGTTCTGGCCATTTGGTGTGTGATGCACATAAAAATGCATAAAGCTTTGATCATACCTTTGCAGCCATATCCTTGACTTTTGTTTAACCATAGCCGGCAGATATCTTTGTAGTTCAGCCTGCTCTGTGCACTCAGCCTCGCAGCCTCCTAAATTCCCCCTTTTGATATCTATGGCTTTGACAAACAAACACCTAATCAATCAGCTTCAGATGTCCCGGAGATTCCAGCCAATAATGGGACTCTTCTAGCTGACAGGCAATTAAAATGGAAAGCAGGACGAAAATAAAATAAATGCGGGTATTAGTGTATGATGAGAGAGGATCCAAACACCGCTCTCGCTATAATACCTTTAAATCAAAAGCAAAGATTTCAGGCTAATTAGCAGGACCTCTTAAATGAAACGAGCCTTTCTGATGTTCCGAAGATGAAAGAAAACATAACAAGGAGACAGATGCATATAATTCTGCTCAGGATGGAGCAGATGAGTGGAAGCAACAGGCTCACTCATGCCAAAGTACCTTCTCCTGAAAAGCATCAAATTCCCAACGAAATGTACCCTGTTTCCCTGAAAATAAGACCCAGCTGGAAAATAAGACCCAGCATGATTTTTCAGGATGTTTGTAATATAAGCCCTACCCCAAAAAAAATAAGCCCCAGTTAAGATTGTCAGCAGACGGAGGTGTTTAGTACTGTATTTCCCTCAAAATAAGACCTAACCGGAAAATAAGCCATAATGCATCTTTTGGAGCAAAAATTAATATAAGACCCAGTTTTATTTTGGGGGAAACATGGTAGTTTGATTGTTTTGGTTGCTTTTCTAACCACAACCTTTCCCATTGTGGATGGTTCAGAACCAGAGGATAGCAAGCTCTTTGGACGTACCAGGACCATAGTAAGATACAGGTTTACCTAGAAGTACCTAGTGGTGTCAGTTTAATACAGGTAGTCCTCGACTTAATAATAGTTCGCTTAGTGACCGTTCGAAGTTACCGCAGCACTGAAAATCGTGACTTAGGGCCTTTTTCACCCTTATGACCATTGCAGTATCCCCATGGTCACATGATCAAAATTCAGATGCTTGGCAACTGGCTCATGTTTATGACCATTGCAGTGTCCCGGGGTCACGTGATCCTCTTTTGCGACCTTCTGACAAGCAAAGTCAATGGGGAAGCCAGATTCACTTAACAACCGTGTGACTAACTTAACAACGGCAGTGATTCATTTAACAACTGTGGCAAGAGAGGTCGTAAAATGGGGCAAAGCTCACTTAACAAATGTCTCACTCGGCAACATCAACGTAAATTGAGGACTATCTGTAGCTGGAACCTGAATTAGCTTTAACCTCTTTCTCTCCCCCCCAGCTTTATTATGTCTACTAGATTACAGGTAGTCCTTAACTTGAGCCCACAATGGGGATCAGGATTTCTGTTGCTAAATGAGTTGGTCCCGATTTTACAATCTTTTCTGAGACGGTTGTTAAACAAATCACTAAAGACATTAAGCAAACCTGGGTTTTTTTGTTTTTTTTTAAATTTACATTTATATCCCGCCCTTCTCCGAAGACTCAGGGCGGCTTACAGTGTATAAGGCAATAGTCTCATTCTATTTGTATATTTACAAAGTCAACTTATTGCCCCCCCAACAATCTGGGTCCTCATTTTACCTACCTTATAAAGGATGGAAGGCTGAGTCAACCTTGGGGCTGGTGGGACTCGAGCCTGCAGTAATTGCAAGCAGCTGTAATTTTTACAGCCTGAGCCACACCGCGGCCCGGCTTCCCCCATTGACTTCGCTTGTCAGAAGCTGGCTGCGAAAGTGGCAAATGGGGATCACTTGATCCCAGAATCTTGCAACCATCATAAATACAAGCTGCTTTCCGAGCACCTGGTTTGGATCCTGTGATCCTGGGGATTGTTACAAGCTGTTGTAAGTGCGAGTAGTGATTGTGAATCACTTAAGTTGTAACTCTGAGCAGTTGGTAAATGAATAGCTGCACGTCGAAAATTACCTGTAAAAACTTGAGACGAGTTTATTTTGCTTTATTGCCTTTACTGCACTTGATAAATGTTAGAGCATTTCTAAAGTTAATAATGGCAAAATAATTAATAAATGCTGAATATGACTAGAAGCAGATATTGGGAGCAATTTATAGGTAAATGAGATTGATTGTGTGCCATTAAGTCAGTATTGATTCTCGGGGACCACAGAGATAGATTACATAAATAAACAGAAAAATGTTAAGATTTATAATAATATTAATGACATATAATTAATAAGATAGCATAAGATTTATAATTAAAAAGATTTATAATTAATATTAATAACAATGGTCAAATTATTATTGATATTAACTATAAATCTTTTTAATTACATATTTTGTGTATTGTTATTATAAATATCTAATACAATATTAATTATATTGCTCTCATTATTATTGTTATTGTGTTATTTCTTTATTGTTCTCCGTTCTGAAGCAGCCCAGATTTATTGTCTAAAGGAACACAGCACAGGTAATTTTAAATAAAACCATTGTAATAAAATCAGCCCATGAAAAAGAAATCTATTTATGTGGTCACCAAGAGTCAAAACCAACCTGATGGCACATAATCAATCAACCATTAAAAAAAATCAAATTAATCAATCCATTAGAATCAGCAAGATTCAAGTAAATCATGATAGAGGTTTATTTTGAACAAAGAAACATAATACAACAGCCATCTATTTGAGAACGTTTAAACTTCCTATCCAATTGGGGTGTACTATTTGTAATAATAATGTGTCAATTGTTATCAAGATATTATTTTTATTCTTTTATTTCTATATCGTTCTTCCTCCTGAAGCCACGGAGATTTATTGTCTACAAGAACACAGCCTATATATAATCTTAAATAAAACCATTGTAATAAAATCAACTCTGGGAGAAAAATCTAGCTATGTGGTTGCTAAGAATCAACAGTACCTCGATGGCATGCCCTCCATCCATCATATAAATGTACAATCTATCAAAATCCACAAGAAATAAAACAGGTTTATAGGATTTATCTTCAACAAAGAAGCTTAATACAACAGCCATCTATAGGAGAATCTCTGGACTTCGTGAGACTAGAATTGTCTCACCCATTGTGATGCTCAACAGGCATGATTTCCATCATTTAATGGGAGGGGCCTGGGGCAAGGAGATAGCAGAACTCCCCTTAATTTGAGTTACAGATTAACCGAGTTGGAAGGGACCTTGTAGGTCATCTAGTCCAACCCCAAGCAGGAGACCCTACACCATTTTTGACCGATGGCAGTCCAGTCTCTTCTTGAAAGCCTCCAGTGATGAAACTCCCACAACTTCTGAAGGCAACTTCTGTTCCATTGAATATAGAATACCAGAGTTGAAAGGACCTTCTAGGTCATCTAGTCCAAGCAGGAGACCCTACACCCTTTCCGACAGATGTCAATCCAGTCTCTTCAGTCCAGTCTCTTCTCAAAAGCTTCCAAGCTTTTCTTCATGAAGCTCCCACAACTTCTGAAGGCAACTTCTGTTCCACTGGTTGATTGTTCTCACTGTCAGGAAATTCCTCCTTATTTCCAGGTTTAATCTCTCCTTGGGCTCCTTGTTGAGTTTCCATACATTATTCCTTGTCTGGCCTTCAGGTGCTTTGGAAAACAGCTTGACTCCCTCCTCTCTGTGGCAGCCCCTCAAATATTGGAAGCCTGCTATCATGTCTCCCCTGGTCCTTCTCTTCACTAGATTAGACAGGAATGGTAGGCATGCTGGTGCTCTTATGCACGCCCCTTATCATGTCTCCCCTGGTCCTTCTCTTCACTAGACTAACCACGCCCAGTTCTTGCAACCGTTTTAGCCTCCAGTCCCCTAATCATCCTGGTTGCTCTTCTCTGCACTTGCTCCAAAATCTCAACATAACACAATAACAGAGTTGGAAGGGACCTTGTAGGTCATCTAGTCCAACCCCCCGCCCAAGCAGTAGACCCTACACCATTTCTGACAAATGGCAGTCCAGTCACTTCTTGAAAGCTTCCAGTGATGAAGCTCCCACAACTTCCGAAGGCAACTTCTGTTCCACTGGTTGATTGTTCTCACTGTCAGAAAATTCTTCCTTATTTCCAGGTTGAATTTCTCCTTGACTGGTTTCCATTCATTATTCCTTGTCTGGCCTTCAGGTGTTTTGGGAAATAGCTTGACCCTCTTCCTCCTCTTTGTGGCAGCCCCTCAAATATTGGAAGATGCTAATCATGTCTCCCCTGGTCCTTCTCTTCACTAGACCAGCCATGCCCAGTTCCTGCAACCATTCTTCATATGTTTTAGCCTCCAGTCCCGTAATCATCCTGGTTGCTCTTCTCTGCACCCTTTCCAGAGTCTCAACATCTTTTTTATAGTGTGGTGACCAAAACTGGGTGCAGTATTGTAGGGTTCAATCAATGGGGTTCAGTTCACAGGAAGAGTCTTGGTTGACAAACCCAAGGTGAGTTGAACCAAATCAGATCCTCAGCAAGGTTTTCTACATCTAATCTTAGTCTCCGGATTGAATAGTACATAGGATGGTGGGCCATGGGAAATTTCAGCTCAACATTTCTCAAACTTGGCCATTTTAAGACATTTAGATTTCAATTCCCAGAATTCCCCAGCCAACATTGGAGAGCTTAACTTTAACACCTACGATTGGGTCTGGAGAGGAATCAGTGTTGTGTTTTCAGCGATGGGCAACTTGACTGATCTTCTAAGGTAGCTCAACTTCAAATGGACTTCAGAATCCAATAATGAGATAATTAGGACTCAGGTCACTCAGGCAAGGCTAATTCAATCGGGCTACACCTGGCAAAGGTTGTTCTGGATGCTGGTGGCATCTAGATCTCTCAACTCACAAAGCCATCCCTTTCTCAAATGAAAACTAAATGTAGACTTCAGCTTCCTGCTCATCTTCTGTTTTTTTTTGTTGGGAAGGAAGTCCAAAAAAAAGCAAACATCTGGTTCTTATGGAAAAGATATAATATCATAGAATTGTAGGGTTGGAAAGGACCTTGGAGGTCTCCTAGTCCACCCCTGATCAAGGCAGGAGACATTATATCATCCTGGTCAAGTAGTTGTCCAATCTCTTCTTGAAAACCGCTAGTGATGGAGCATCCACAACTTCCAGAGGCAAGCCTTTCCACTGGTTAATTGTTTTCACTGTCAAGAAATTTCTCCTTAGTTCTAAGTTGCTTCTCTCTTTGATTAGTTTCTATTAATGAGAAATTATAGGTCATCTAGTCCAATCCCCTGCCCAAGCAGGAGACCCTACACCATTTCTGACAGGTGGCAGTCCAGTCTCTTCTTGAAAGCCTCCAGTGATGAAACTCCCACAACTTCCGAAGGTAACTTCTGCTCCATGAGTTGATTGCTCTCACTGTCAGAAAATTCCTCCTTTATTTCTAGGTTGAATCTCTCCTTGAGCAGTTTCCATCCATAGATTTTTCACAGATTGGGATATTAAAGACATGCTTGGAAGTTCTGAAATTGTCAATAAAACGGCAGAGGCTGAATAAGGCATGGCGTGGTTGGCTTGCTGTACCTTCCAGAAGAACCCACACTAACAGCACCAACATTGGCATCATCATCTCTTCCAAAATGAACCATGCCCAAGAGGGACATTACTATAAATCTTGAGTTATGGAAGATAGCTTTTTCTTGGCACAGAAAATCTTTGGCAAAGTGAAGCAGGGGGAGAAAGACATTTCCCACATCCCTCCAGGGAAAAAAAACCCAATGAAGAGCACAAGAAAAGCCAATCTCTCCGGAGCGGAGTTCCTACAGAAAGGCACTGTTAATCAGCCGAGTGTTTTCTCCTTCCTTGCCAAACTCCATCCCGTTGCGGATAACAAGGTCAGCCATTCAAAGCATGCCCGGGGAGGGGAGGGAAGGGGAGGGGAGGGCCCCCACTCTACGTTAATGATCATTTGCTGTCAATCAACCCAGATCGAAATAGCCACACTTTGTCGGAAAGAATAAAGCCATCTCAATTTAGCAATTAAGCTACTTGTAGACTTGACCGGTTCAGCTACAAAAATAAAAAAATAAAAAAATTGCAAAGCCAGGGATTTTTTTTTTTAAAAGGCCAGGAAATGAAGCACACCCTTGTTTATCTTGCAATAATTAAAGGCTTAATTTAGAAGCCGTCGCTGATGAAATAAACATGCCGCCGCCTGAATTCAGAGGCACTTCGGCGCTTCCTTCGGTTAGTACGAACTTTGGAATGAAAGAAAGGAATAAATATCTTAGGTGTGAGAAAGGAGGGCCTGACAGGGACAAGCACCCCTAAAACACAGTCGGGTAGTTTCTTATTGCTTGTAGCTTTTGCAGCTCAAATGCCACCTCTACACAGCCTCCTTACCCTGCAGTGAAAACATCCCGACCAGTGGTGGTATTCAACCAGTTCGCACCACTTCAGGAGAACCGGTTGTTAACTTTCTGAGCAGTTTGGTGAACTGGCTGTTGGAAGAAATCATTAGGGCAGAGAACCGGTTGTTAAATTATTTGAATCCCACCACTGACCCCGACTCTTCCTTATGCTGGGTACCAATGGCTCACATCAAGCAGCCAACAAATAGAATAGCAATAGCAGCAATAGCCCTTAGACTTATATACTGCTTTGCAATGCTTTACAGCCCTCTCTAAGCGCTTTACAGAGTCAGCCTCTTGCCCCCAACAATCTGGCTCCTCAGTTTACCCACCTCGGAAGGATGGAAGGATGAGTCAACCTGGAGCCAGTCAGGATCGAACTCCTGGCAGTGGAAATGCAGCATTAGCCTGCAACGCTGCATCCTAACCACTGCGAGGAAGGAAGGAAGGAAGGAAGGAAGGAAGGAAGGAAGGAAGGAAGGAAGGAAGGAAGGAAGGAAGGAAGGAGAAAAGGGCAATACCACTTCCCAGTGCTTTTACAGCCCTCTCTAAGCGCTTTACAGAGTCAGCTTCTTGCCCCCAACAATCTGGCTCCTCAGTTTACCCACCTCGGAAGGATGGAGGGCTGAGTCAACCTTGAGCCTGGTGACATTTGAACTGCCAAATTGCAGGCAGCTGGCAGTCAGCAGCAGAAGGAGCCTGAAGTACTGCACTCTAACCACTGTGCCACCGTGGCTCAGAATACAGAATAACAGTGCTGGAAGGGATCTCGGAGGTCTTGTAGTTCAGGGGTCATCAATCTTTCGGCCCTCAAGGACCACTAAATTCATAATTTTAAATTCCGCGGACCACGAATATGATCTGCCTAATGACCGGCTGGGTGGGCGTGGCTAGGTGGTCATGTAACTGGGTGGGCATGGGCAACTCAATGTCACTCATGTCAAGGGGCACCTTGCCAGCCTCTACTCACCCCTCCTACCCACTCCTCGCCTGTCTGCCTGGGCTCCTTAGGGCCCTAACAGGAAGCAGTTGTTGGAGCTAAGCAGCCACCATGGGAAAGAGTTGGCAAAACAGCTCAGTTCAAATTGGATCTGACCGAGAAGGAGGCTCAGCAGAAGCACCTCACTGAGGACTAGGCACATAGGCTTTCCAAGCAGAGGGAAGACCTGCAGGAGTGTAAGGACAGGTACCGGTGCCTGGAGGCTCAGCAGGCTGAGATGGTCAGCCAGTTCCAGGCCATGAGGCAGTCCCATTGGAATGAGGCCCTCCATCTCTTTACCACCAGTGGCACTTCTCTCCAGCCTTCGCCCAAAGCCCCACACCAGGATGCTGAAGCAGACCCCAAGTTGAAATTTCTCACCCCCTCCGACCCACACAAATAGACCCCATAGGGGGAGACTCTCTGCAGCAATACAAACGTTCATTGCACGTATCCATCCCAGGGGCCGTAGTTTGAGGACCCCTGATTTAGTGCTATATAAAAAAATGCAAGTAATTTTTCTGCGGACCACCAAAATTTTCTCACGGACCACCAGTGGTCCACAGACCACCAGTTGGTGACCACTGTTCTAAGCCCAACCTCCTGTTCAAGCAGAAGACCCTATCCCATTCCGGACAAATGGCTGTCCAGTCTCTTCTTAAAAGCTTCCAGTGATGGAGCATCCACAACTTCTAGAGGCAACTCGTTCAACTTGATTAATTGTTCTCATAGTCAGGAAATTTCTTCTTAGTTCCAGATTGCTTCTCTCCTTGATTAGTTTCCATCCATTTCTTCTTCTTGTCCTGCCTTCAGATGCTTTGGAGAATAAGTTGACCTCCCCCACTTTGTGGCAGCCCATCAAATATAAGAACACTATCAGGTCATGCCTAGTCCTTCTCTTCTTTAGACTAGAGATACCGACTTCCTGCAAAAAAAAGGTGACAGTATGTGTGCCATACAGTTAGTCCTGGAGCAAAACTCACTTAACAACTGTCTCGCGTAGCAATAGAAATGTTGAGCTCGGTTGTGGTCGTAAGTCGAGGACTACGTGTACAATATTTTCTCCTCCCAGCTGTGCCAATGTCCACCATCCTCGTGTGACCATAAACAGATGTTAATGGAAAGGGGGAATGGAATGAGAAGGAGTTGCACAACCTACTTAAAGAGGAATTTTACCCTTCTGCAGGGAATTGGAGAGTTTTAAAAACTAAGAGTATATCTTTGGCTTCCCCTCCCCAGAGTCTCCATTTGGTTTCTGTCTTGTCACAGCCAAGGCCACTCAGTCATGCATCAGGCAGCGGGACACCGCAAAAATACAATACAAGAAAAAAAAATACAAATAAATAAATAAAATAAAATAAATAAATAAAAAAAAATACAAGAGCAAACAATAGATTTAAACTTAATGTCAACCGTTTCAAACTTGATTGCAGAAAATATGACTTTTGTAACAGAGTTGTTAACGCTTGGAACTCACTACCTGACTCTATAGTCTCTACTCAAAACCCCAAAATCTTCAGCCAAAAACTGTCTACTTTTGACCTCACCCCATTCCTAAGAGGACTATAAGAGGACTATAAGAGGACTATAAGGGGTGTGCATAAGAGCAGAAAAGTGCCTACTGTTCCTGTCCTATTGTTCTCTTCATTATAGTATTATATGCATACTTTTACTTATACTTTTACTTATATATACTTTTTCTCTCATGATGAATTATTGTTTATGTTGATGATTGTATATACTGTTGTGACAAAATAAATAAATTAAAAACAAAACAAAACAGTGCCTGCTCAAATTCTGGCAACCTCACAAAGCCTTTTTTGGCTCCAGATCAGAGGTAGTTTGCTGCGCTCTTCTTCTGGGACTTTTGAAAATGACATTTCCATCTAGACTGCAGTGATGGCTTTTCCTTGTGGTCTTCCATCCAAGTATTAACCAATCTGACCCAGCATAGTTTTTCAAGACCCATTAAATATGGTAGATGCTGCCACCTAGCAGGGCACAGGGGGTAGTACAATTATTTTACATACATCTATGCAGGTAGTCCTTGGCTTACATTCCTTTAGTGACTATTCAGAGTTACAATGGCATCGACAAAAAGTAATTTATGACTGTTGGAAGCATTCCCGTGGTCACGTGATCAAAATCCAGATGCTTGGAAACTGACAGGTATTTATGACAGTTGCAGCATTCCAAGGTTATGAGATCAGCTTTTGTGACTCCTTCCTCTCTGGGGCAGCCCCTCAAATATTGGAAGAGGCTATCATGTCTCCCCTGATCCATCTTTTCATTAAACTAGACATACCCAGTTCCTGCAACCGTTCATCGCATGTTTTAATCTCCAGTCCCCTAATCATCCTGGTTGTTCTTCTCTGCACTCTTTCTAGAGTCTCAACATCTTTTTCATATTGTGGTGACCAAAACTGGATGCAGGACTCTAGGTGTGGTCTTACTAGGGCTTTATAGAGTGGTATTAGTACCTCCCTTGATCTTGATTGTATCCCTCTGTTAATGCAATTTAGGATTGCATTGGCTCTTTTGGCTGCACACTGCTGGCTCCTATTTTGCAGAAGGGAAGTTCTGCAGGGCGCACGAGTTTCGCCGAGCTTCTTGCAACGTTGCACACTCTGCTTGTCAGAACGCCCAACGTTTGTCGGTTGCTGATAAAGATTTGTTTCAGGAACGATGTTTCCACACCTCATGGAGGAGAACATCCGAGCCTCTCTTCTAATGTCCCAATGACCTTTGGAGAGCTGAACTGGCAGCTGGGAAGAGACCTATTTACAGCCGAACTGGCATTGAGCATTTATTCTGCTTATCTAGAAATCTTTTCTCGCTTTGGCGATTCAGGTTTTACTCTTCATGAACCGGTCCCTGCGTGGCAAATAATTAAGGGAGATTTACTCTGCTCAGCTGGGTTTTAAAAAATATTCTGGCTGGCCTGATCTCTTCTGGTTGCCAACAGAAATTAAATACAACCCTGAGAGCTGCTTCTATTGTAAAGGTCTGCGGTCTTTGTCCATAAAGCCGAGAAACTTCTTGGTGCAGGGGTCTCCAACCTTGGCAACTTTAAGCCTGGCGGACTTCAACTCCCAGAATTCTTAAAGTTGCTAAGGTTGGAGACCCCTGTCCTGGAGCATCAGCAAGTATCCTTGAAAATGGGCTGACCTCTGATGCCGTGAAGGAAGAGACTTCATTTGAGGCCAATTCCTGAGACACACCAAGGTGGCTAAGATGGTTTAACTTACCTGCTTGGCACCTGTGCTCTTTTCCCTAATTTGATGGGGTATCTCTTTAGCCTGGAAGAGCCCGTTAACAAAAACAGTTGACATGTTCCTTATAAGACAGGGGAGACCTGATAGCTAGTCTTCCAATATTTGAGGGGCTGCCACAGAGAGGATGGGGGTCAACCTCTTTTCCAAAGCCTCTGAAGGCCGGACAAGGAATAGTAGATGGAAACTGAACAAGGAGAGATTCAACCTGGAAATAAGGAGAAATTTTCTGACAGTGAGAACCATCAATCCATGGAGCAGAAGTTGCCTTTGGAAGTGGTAGGAGCTTCATCACTGGAGGCTTTCAAAAAGTGACTGGACTGCCATTTTCCAACTCTGTTAATTTGCAGGATGTAACAGGTGAGCTACGTCTCAATTCCTGGTCCTATACCTGGAAGGATTAGGGATGACATGATAGAGGTCTTCCAATATTTGAGGGGCTGCTACAAAGAGGAAGGGGGGGGGTTTGACCCTATTCTCCAAAGCACCTGAAGGCAGAACAAGAAGCAACGGATGGAAACCAATCAAGGAGAGAAGCAACCTAGAACTAGGGAGAAATTTCCTGACAGTGAGAACATTCAACCAGTGGAACAGCTTGCCTTCAGAGGTTGTGAATGCTCCACCACTGGAAGCTTTTAAGAAGGGACTGGACAGCCATAGGGTCTCTTACTTGGGTAGTGTCATGTCCCACTCCTCCGCTGACGGCCGGGTCAGGGAAATCCGAATCAGGCGTGCCTCTGCAGCTCTGCCAAAGTCCTAGCAAAGTTCTCAAGGCAGCAGGAGACCAGAAAGTGACTTCAGCAAGATAAGGTAGACTTTGCCTGACTCAGAGAATGCCAGAAAGCAGATCCTTTATATAGGCCATGGGGTGTGGCTCCATGACTCAGCACTTATCCAGGCCTGCCCCTCCCTTCCTTCTGTTGCCGCCGCCTATCAATTCTCCTGAAGCGAGGGTCACTCCAGTCTGCAGCTGTTGGTAATTGACCTTCCTCAGGCTCACATGCTGTGGGGGAGGGGGAGGGGTCTAGTTGCTCCGTTTGCCTGGGCATGGAGCCAGAGCTGGGGGCTGGAGGCACTTCTTCCTCCTCAGCCTGTCTGGGCATGGAGCCAGGGCTGGGGCCGGGAGGCATGCTAGGACATTCCTCAGCGTTCGGAAGCAGATAAGATGGGTCCGGCTGCGGGGAAAGCGGACGAGGTAGGGGGTTAGACTAGAAGTCCTCCTAGATCCCTTCCAACTCTGTTATCCTATATTCTTGCAGGGTGGTAGGGTATGAAGGTGAAAACTGCAATGAACAGGAAAAAAAAAAGATTGCACAGGATGCGAAGGCTATATTTTGTGGTGAAGCCTATGATTTTCCTATTCAGGAGTGAGTAACCTTTTCAGACTGCAGGATGCACAAATCCTTCACGTTAATCTGGGCCAAGGTCAACGTTGCAAAAAGTAAGTGGGGCCTGACTTGTACTAAGGAGTTACTCTGCTTTATGTGAGGAATTTTAACAGGAGGGATGGGCAGGAAGAACTGGTCTAAGACACAGAGCTATTTCTTTGCTAAGCCTTTAACACATCACCACTTAAGAGTCTAAAAAATGTTCTAACCAATATAAAAAGGTAAAATTAATGCAATTTCATACTAGGGAAAGAATATTCAAATATTCAATATCAGAGAAACTAACAATCCATTTCCCCTCTTTTGAATGGGGGTTTTGGCCAGACAATGGTTTAACTTAACTTTTACTAACTTCAATAAACCAGGGTAACCATCTTAAGATAAGATGGCTGTCATTTTTTAAAATGTTTTTGACAGTCCCTTGTCGACCTCTAAGGGATATGATGGCTTAGTGGGTAAGACGCTGAGCTTGTCGATCAAAAGGTCGGCAGTTCAGCGGTTCGAATCCCTAGTGCCGTGTAATGGGGTGAGCTCCCGTTCCTTGTCCCAGCTTCTGCCAACCTAGCAGTTCGAAAGCACGTAAAAAATGCAAGTAGAAAAATAGGGACCACCTTTGGTGGGAAGGGAACAACATTCCGTGCACCTTTGGTGTTTAGTCATACTCGCCATATGACCACGGAGATGTATTCGGACAGCGCTGGCTCTTCGGCTTTGAAATGGAAATGAGCACCCCCTAGAGTCGGGAAAAACTAGCACGTATGTGCGAGGGGAACCTTTACTTTTACCTTTACCTTTATGGACCTCTCTGATTGCAAAGTTACTGTTGTGAAGATGTAATATAAAATTGCTACCTGATGCACGGCACCAAATTATGTAAATACAAATAAGGAAGGAAAATGCATCAATAATAACAAAACACTGAAATAGTCACATAAAGGAACAGCATGACAATAGCACCCTGGAGGTTTGGGTGATGAAAAAGGAACATAGGTTAAGAAAGGTAAAAGATGTCCTGAGATCGAATCGTGTCACAACCTTTCTTGGCCAATTAAGGAACAAGTGGCTTTTTTTTCAGGATGAAATTCACCTTTTCCAGTCTGGTTTCAGCCCTGGGATCTTCAACCCAAAACTAACCTGGCTTTGAGATCCATCAAGGGGGGAGTCCAGGAGCTCCAGTCTTGTGGGGGGGGGCGGAATCTTCTGCAGCAGAGCAATGTCATGGCTGAGAAGACTTCATTTCACTTTATATTAAATATATAATATTTCATCAGTCTCATATGGGTGGTCCTTGACTTACGACCTCAATTGGGACCAGAATTCTGTTGCTAAGCAAGTGCGGTTCCGTGAGTCATGCCTGATTTTATGATCTTCTTTTTGACACAGTCGTAAAATGAATCACTGCGGTTGTTAAGTAAACCATGTGGCTGTTAAGTGAATCCTATTTTTGCCATTGATTATCATAAATACAGGCCAGATGTGAAGGACCCTATTATGGTTACGTGACCATGAGGCAGAAGTGGGATCCAGCCGGTTAGGACCAGTTCGGGCGAACTAGTAGTGGCGACCTGTGGGTGGGCTGCTCCCACTCATCCACCCGGGCGCAATTCCGTCCTATATCGCTGTGTTTTTGATGCTGCATGCATGTGTGGATGACCCGCCAGGTGTGGATTGTCGTGTTGTTTGACGTTGCGTGCATGCACGGACATCTCGTGTGAGCAAATTGCCATGTTTTGTGACGCCGCACTCATGTGCGGATGTGCGCGCTCACATTTTCGGTGCTGGGCGAATTGGTAGCTACAGTCTGGTGAAGACCACCTCTGCCGTGAGGATGCTCTGGGAGTTGTAAGTCATTTTTTTCAGTCCTATGCAGAGGTGGGTTTCAGCAGGTTCTGACCAGTTCTGGAGAACTGGTAGCGGAAATTTTGAGTAGTTTGCAGAACCGTTAGTAAATATTCTGACTGGCTCCACCTCCATGTCTTCTCTGCCTCCCGAGTCCCAGCTGATCGGGAGGAAATGGGGATTTTGCAGTAACCTTTCTGTGGAGTGGGGCGGGAATGGAGATTTTACAGTATGCTTTTAAAAGTAAAAAAACAAACAAAAAACCTCTGATGATCGCTTGACTCAGGTGGGCATGGGCGGGGGGTGGGGGAGAAGGGATTTTTGCTACCAGTTCTCCAAACTATCCGCTGCCATCGCTACCGAATCAGGCGATCTGGTCCGAACTGGGAGCATTTCACCCTGGTTCAGGAGTTTCCAACTTTGGCAACTTTAAGACTTGTGTATTTCAACTTCTAGAATTCCTCAGCCAGCCATATTAGCTGGGAAATTTTGGGAGTCAATCAATCAGAATACAGTTGGAAGGGACCTTGGAAGTCTTCGAATCCAACCGCCCTGCTCAAGCAGGAGACCCTCTACCGTTCTGGACAAATGTCTGTCTAATCTTTTCTCGAAAACCTCCAGTGATGAAGCGCCCACAACTTCTGAAGAGAAGCTGATTCACTGGTTAATTGTCCTCACTGTCAGGAAGTTTCTCCTTGCTTTTAGGTTGCTTCTCTCCTTAATTCGTTTCCATCCATTGTTGTTGTTGTTGTTTTTGTCTTGCCTTCCGGTGCTTTGGAAAATAAGTTGAAGTTCACAAGTCTTAAAGTTGCCAAGGTTGGAAACCTATGAAAATGCATCTGTTGTTTCCTCCAATTTAGCTCCCATTAGATCAGAAGTGTCCAATCCTGACAACTTTTAAGACCTGCGGACTTCAACTCCCAGAATTCCCTAGCTTGCATTCTGGGAGTTGAAGTCCACAAGTCTTAAATTTGGAGACACCCAAATGGAAGTAACCAGGGCAGAGATGCGGTAGGAGGTGGGGTAGTTCCCCCGTTTCAAGAAGACAACCTCTACTCAAGGAACTGGAAATTGCTTCAAGACCACCTCTAAACCACCAATGTTAAGTAAGGGATGATGGAATCGCTTCTAGAGAACCTGAATTTGAAAAAGGCGCATTGATCTGCCATGGAGAAGTCCAAGCCCCTTGTGTAGACAAGACCAAACCTTGGAAAACTGTTGTTGCAAACCATTAGAAACATGTCGATGGTTATTCATTTTGCTCCTCTGTCTTCTCCCAGCTTTCCCAGTTCATCCCCGTTTCCAAATAAATATTGGGGGAAATGAATAGCAATAGCAACCGCACTTAAAATTTATATACCACTGGGAGCTATTTTATGGATGGTTGGAGAACAAAAACGGAAGTTAGAAATAAAGGGAGACCAGGGAAATGTAGAGAATACGTTAAGATAGAGATGTAAACAATATGATGATTCTTACAAATATGATTGTGAAGACTATTGTGTTTAATATTACTATTATATTCTTATTAGAAGAACCGTTCAGAGGGAGAAATGAATAGGTTTATTATGCTTATTATTATTGTAAGATTAGAGAATTAATATCAGTGTCCTGAATACCGTAAATTCTGATTGGACAGAGATATTTGTACCCAGACAACACACCTGTTTAATAGAAGATGAAATGTTCAAATTAGAAAAATTAAAAAAAAAATTAAAAAAAAAGATTTATATACCACTTCACCCTGCTCTCTAAGCGGTTAACCGAGTCAGCCTCTTGCCCCCCAACAATCTGGATCCTCATTTTACTGACCTCGGAAGGATGGAAGGCTGAGTCAACCTTGAGCCGGTCCAGATCGAACTCCTGGCAGTGGGCAGTGAGTTAGCCTGCAATCCTGCATTCTAACCACAGCGCCACCAGGGCTCTATGAAATTAGCCAGTGCGGTCAGGGTGATCTATGATAGCTAAGATATTGTAGACTTTCTACAAGTTAATTACAATAACAGATTGTTAGCAGAAGGCTTTGAAGTTTAACTTTGCTGTTGATTTCCCCCCCCCCCCAAGTTTTATTTGTTTTATTTATATAACATTCCATTTTCATCAAACTGTGTGTTCTGGGTACAATTACGTTTAAATAGTCACATTTATACATCTCTGTTGTTTGCAGCATATACAACTTTGTAATACAATTTTGCTGTTGATTAACCTCTTAACTATGTTTTCTTCAAATACATACTTACATGTATATGTTTGGGTATATATTGTATGAATGTATGTATGTATAATGTATGACAGGCCAAACTGGATTTTAAATAGATGTAAAAAATTTATAAACCTTTGTTCTGGTTCGTAAGCTATTATTGTTCCAATACATTTGCTAATGTCCAACTGCGGGGGATAACACGTGTTTTTATTTTTGTCTTTTTAACTCCCACCTTTTTTAACTAGTTTTGTTTTGTCTTTGTAAATTCCCCCCACCCCCTGTATTTGAATTTTCTGAATAAAATAAAATTTAAAAAAAAATTAGTTCAGCTAGCACCAGAGGGAAAAGCAGCCCCCCGTATCCGACACATAAAACTTCCCCACCCTTTTAGGCGAAGCGGCCCTCATTCCCCCCCCCCCCGCCCAAACTCCTTACCGGAGAGTGAGTAATCGGTGTTGGTTGTCCTCATGGCCGGAGTGTACGAGACGCTTGGCATGTCATGTCCTTTCTTCTGCTTACGTCGATACCACACAAACAGTGCCAGCAAAACCATAATAATTAGCAGGAGGATAATAATTCCAGAGATTGCTCCCACTGAATGCCTCTCAGATCCAAGAGCTGGGCTAATTTTAGTATAGGGATTTAATTCTTCCATCATGAGAGCCGCTGTTAAAAATAATTCACAATGCACCATTAAATTAAGTGGCGGGAGTCCAGCTTGTAAGAAAGGGCCAGCTATTAACGGGGATTACAGTTCTTAAAGCTTTTCCATCCGCTCGTCTGAAACAGGTCGGCGGACTACAACTCCCAGCAGCGCCAGCCCGCGGGGGGCCAAGAGCGAGAGATGCCGGGGGACGTGATCTGGCAATATCTGCAGAGCTACTCTTTGGGGGGCCCCCCATGCCGGTTGGAAGGAAACCTCAGCTAGCCCAAAGAAATGGCTTTCCTCCCAGTTCATGATTTTGCAAGGTGAATCTCTGCCCCTTGCGCCAGCTTTTGATTCACTTCAACAGCAATTTAGACTTATATACCGCTTCGCAGTGCTTCGCAGCGCTCTCTAAGCGGTTTACAGAGTCAGCCTCTTGCCCCCTAACAATCTGGGTCCTCATTTTACCCACCTCGGAAGGATGGGAAGCTGAGTCAAACTTGAGCTAGTTAGGATCGAACTGCTGACAGTGGGCAGAATTAGCCTGCAATACTGCATTGTAGCCACTGTGCCTTATTGAGGAGGGGGGTGGGGAAAACCAGTCCTACGCAGATGACTTCTCTCAGGGGTTCTAGGCAAATCTGCCTTAATGAATTGCAAGGGACAGGAGGATCTGCAAAGGGGCAGTCAAAAAGTCAAGACGAGGGCCCACGAAAGTGGCAGCAGAGCTCCGACTTTTTCTCCCTGCACTGCGCCTAGCTGTGGCGCCCACGTTGACCTATTTTGAGCCGCCTTTAGACATCCTTCTGGGAGATATTTGGGAGAGAAGGAATGTCCCAAACAGGACAATTTATTTTATTTTATTTTATTTATTTAGAAGATTTATATGGCTGCCCACTCACTCACAGTGACTCTATGCCAGGGGTCTCCAACCTTGGCAACTTTAAGCTTGGTGGACTTCAACTCCCAGAATTCCCCAGCCAGCTTACAAAAAGTCAAAAACCCAATATAAAAAGAATAATGGGGGCAGGAGTGACAACACACAATCTGGTGACAACACACAATTAAGAAAGCCATTTAATGGGCTTCATCCCACGTTGGGTTCCCCAGGCCCGTTGCTAAAACCAGGGCCTTGTGAAAGCATTTTAAAGTGGGGAAGGGGCAGTCTAATCTCTGCAGGGATGATGTTCCAAAGGGAGAGAGGGATGGAGGGAGCCACCACGGAGAAGGCCCTTCTTCTGGGCCTTGCTAGACATAGCTACCCAGGAGAGGGAACCTACCAAATTCCTTGCCTGCTGCTGTGACTCCAGCCCCTGAACCTGGCCCCATACCTGAAAGTGACTCAGAAAGTGAGGGGGAAGGGCCGGTAAGGCTTACCTCAGAAGCACCGATTCCTTTGGCTCGGCTCCAGGAGCCAGAACCAGACCAGTCGGAGGATGTAATGAGGCCGTCATCCCCTGATTCTTCCCTTCCCCAGGCTACGCCTTCAGACACAGCTGATAATAATAATCAAGCTTGGCTTGACCCGTGCTTCAGAAGATTAGAGAGGCGGCATCATCAAAAGGAAGGGTGGGGCAGGAGCCCCATCCCACAGGATATATAAGGAGCTTTGGGACTGCTCTCACTCCACGGGAAGCAAAAGTTTAGCTGAACCATTTCAAAAAGAGCTGAAAGTCTTGCTACGTGAGTCATTTGTTTGAACTTTGGCAGGCAGCTGCGATTTCTCTGCCAGGACTGATAAGAGCCGTGAATCCACTGGCTGAAAGCCAGCTCGTGGGTCTGAAGTGGGGAAGGAGACAGAACACCTGCCCACTCTGTTGGGTTGGGTAGAGGTGACTGGGAAGAGATGGTCCCTCAGATAACCCGGCCTTTAAACCATGGGGAGCTTTAAAGGTGACAACTAGCACCTTGAATTGCACCCGGAAGTAAATTGGCAGCCAATACAGCTCCCATGAGAGAGGTCACACATGTGCACACCTGGGCCTGCACCCAGTGGTGGGATTCAGCCGGTTCTGTCCGGTTCGGGCGACTGCGGGAGGCTCCGCCCACCCGGCCGGATGTAATGCGAAAGCACTGCGCATGCGCAGAAGGCTGTGCGCATAAGCAGAGCTCACATTTGCGAACCTGTAGGGAAGGTAAGTGATCCCACAATGATATACGATGGCCTCTGAATTGGACGGTTTTATTCTAACAAAGTAAATGCCTTCCCTTGACGCATGACCGGGTCTCTACCTCCATATTGTGCCATCTCTGCTAAACCTCAGCGTTTCAGCTTCCCTTCAGTTTCCAGTTTCTAGTCCTCATGGAAAAAAGTCGAGGCAAAGCCAGATAGTCTACCAACCCTGCCTTTCTCCCCCTCCCGTGTGAATTTCTTCCAGGGTATAAAACATTTTTTGGTGTGTGTGTGTGTCTTTTTGAACTGTTCTGGAAGAATGGCCCGAGTTGAAGGCTCCGTTGAAAAGGAAAAGAGCAGGGGAGGAGAGAGAAGGAGTTGCCTCACCTTGATCGCACCTGATCCCTTTGAACCCGGGGCTGCAGTAACAGGTCCCTGTAACATAGTCACAGGTGGCGTTATTCATGCATTCGCAGAGCTGCTGGCAACCGTAACCAAACGTTCCTTGCGGACACTCTGAAAATGCAAAGTGAAAAAAAGAAGAGTTGTTAACCTAATTTTGCGAAGCTTCTTCTCCGGTAACACTGTACTGCTAACTAGGACATACAAAACCTTTGCCAGACCAATTCTTGAATACAGCTTATCTGCCTGGCATCCACACTGTGTATCGGACATTAATACAACCGAGCGGGTCCAGATAGTGGTGGGATACAGCCAGTTTGCACCACTTTGGGAGAACCGGTTGTTAACTTTCTGAGCAGTTTGGCAAACTGGTTGTTGGAAGAAATCATTAGAGCAGAGAACCAGTTGTTAAATTACTTGAATCCCACCACTCGGTCCAGAGGTATTTCACAAGAAGAGTCCTCCACTCCTCTGCTCACAATACAATCCCTTACGCCACCAGGCTCGAAATTTTGGGCTTGGACAACCTGAAACTACGCTGCCTACGGTATGACCTGAGCAGAGTACAGAAAATTGTCTGCTACAATGTCCTACCTGTCAATGACTGCTTCAGCTTCAACTGCAATAATACACGGGCAAAGAATAAATACAAATTCAAGGTAAACCACTGCAAACCCGATTGCAGAAAATACGTCTTCAGCAACAGAGTGGTCAACGCCTGGAATGGTCTACCCGACTCCGTTGTTACTTCCTCAAACCTCCACAGCTTCAACTTTAAACTGTCTACCGTGGACCTCACCCCATTCCTAAGAGGTCCATAAAGGGGGTGTGCATAAGCGCACCAGTGTGCCCTACCGTCCCTGTCTTAAAAAGGTAAAGGTAAAAGTTCCCCTTGCACATACGTGCTAGTTGTTGCCGACTCTAGGGGGCGGTGCTCATCCCTGTTTCAAAGCCGAAGAGCCAGCGCTGTCTGAAGATGTCTCCGTGGTCATGTGGCCGGCATGACTCAACGGTAAAGGCACACGGAACGCTGTTACCTTCCCACCAAAGGGGGTCCCTATTTTTTCTACTTGCATTTTTACATGCTTTCGAAACTGCTAGGTTGGCAGAAGCTGGGACAAGTAACGGGAGCTCACCCCATTATATGACAGCACTAGGGATTCGAACCGCTGAGCCTTTGATCGACAAGTTCAACGTCCTAGCCCCTGAGCCACTGTGTCCTGTATCTGTCTTACCGTCCTCATTTATTTGTACTCATTTCATGTGCTCATGTCCATATTTATACTTACACCTGTTATCTTGTACATGTTTGACAAACTAAATAAAATAAAATAAAAATTAAAAAAAAGTCTGGGAAAAACAGCCCAGCATTTTGCCAATCTAGTTATTTTTTTTGCAATGGAAGATCATCACAAGATGCTAGTTAGGAAAAAAAAAACTCAGGTAAAGTACCCGGCCATCCTGTAGGACAGTATTTTTTCCAATCTTGGCCCCTTTTAAGATGGGTGGACTTCAACTCCCAGAATTCCCAGCCAGCCGTTTAAGTCTCGGGGGGATTTCCATTTTTGGTTTTGAGTGACTGTTCTCATTAGAGGGGGGGGCACTACAGTTGGCCATGTGTTCTTTCTGCGCCAACTCAGTAAGCTCAAACTGCCCAAGGAGCTGCTGATCCAATTCTACAGAGGAATTATTGAGTCTGTCATTTGCACCTCTATAACTGTCTGATTCGGTTCTGCAACCCAACAAGAAAGACACAGACTTCAGAGGATAATTAGAACTGCAGAAAAAAATAATTGCTACCAACCTGCCTTCCATTGAGGACCTGTATACTGCACGAATCAAGAAGAGGGCCGTGAAAATATTTACAGATCCCTCACATCCTGGACATAAACTGTTTCAACTCTTACCCTCAAAACGACGCTATAGAGCACCGCACACAAGAACAACTAGACACAAGAACAGTTTTTTCCCGAAGGCCATCACTCTGCTAAACAAATAATTCCATCAAGACTGTCAGACTATTTACTGAATCTGCACTACTATTAATCTTCTCATCGTTCCCATCACCAATCTCTTTCCACTTATGACTATGTGACTATCACTTGTTGCTGGCAATCCTTATGATTTATATTGATATATTGATCATCAATTGTGTTGTAAATGTTGTACCTTGATGAACGTATCTTTTCTTTTATGTACACTGAGAGCATATGCACCAAGACAAATTCCTTGTGTGTCCAATCACACTTGGCCAATAAAATTCTATTCTATTCTATTCTATTCTATTCTATTCTATTCTAATGCTGAAGCTTCAATTTTCCCTTGAGATTTTGTGAGACCCAGACAGGCTGCAGAGGGCTGGACAGATAGTTGTGACATGCTCACCTGTCCTCATCTCCCTGACCACTAAATAAAGGCAAAGAACAAGGGAGTGGCGCGGTGGCCTAGAGGTGGAGCTCTCATCTCACAATCAGGAGGCTGTGAGTTCGATCCTAGGTAGAGCAAATATTTCTCACTCTGGGCACAATGAGAATTTATCTGCTGAACAAAACTCTGCATTGGCAACAGGAAGGGCATCTGGCCATTAAAACACTCCGCTAGCTCCATTTAGTTGCCCAGACTCTGGGATTATGGGGGTCTTTAAAAGATGACGATGATAGACATTTTCTCCTCCAAAATCAGAGGTGGGTTTCAGCAGGTTCTGACCAGTTCTGGAGAACCGGTAGCAGAAATTTTGAGTAGTTCGGAGAACCGGTAGTAAAAATTCTGACTGGCCCCACCCCCATCTATTCTCTGCCTCCCGAGTCCCAGCTGATTGGGAGGAAATGGGGATTTTGCAGTAACCTTCCCCTGGAGTGGGGTGGGAATGGAGATTTTACAGTAACCTTTCCCTGGAGTGGGGAGGGAATGGAGATTTTACAGTATCCTTCCCCTGCCATGTCCACAAAGCCACGTCCACAAAGCCAAGCCACGTCCACAAAGCCACGCCCACAGAACCAGTAGTAAAAATTCCGACTGGCCCCGCCCCCATCTATTATCTGCCTCCCGAGTCCCAGCTGATTGGGAGGAAATGGGGATTTTGCAGTATCCTTCCCCTGGAGTGGGGAGGGAATGGAGATTTTACAGTATCCTTCCCCTGCCACGCCCACCAAGCCACACCCACAGAACTGGTAGTAAAAATTGTTTGAAACCCACCACTATCCAAAACCTTTTCCAGAGCAAATGCTTGTCCATCAAATTCACTGAGAATTAACAGGGGAAAATGTGTAGGAGAGTTTTTGGGCGCAGAGACACGGCTGCATCACTGGAGTCCACTGAGATGACAGTGCAGCTTCTCAATGAAAGTGGCCCCCACTTTCTTAAACCATCTTTTGCCTTCCCCTTCGACGCTGCCTGTCAGTTCTGGTTTCCCAATGGATTTCTCATCGTGGCCCTGGGGTGTATTCCTCTAGGGCACGCTGGGAAATCCCCCCAACTGCAACCTGCACAATTGCATTTGATGGACTGTAATTTAATTTTCGCAAAGCAACTTAAATGCCGTTTAAAGTGTCACTCTTAATAGAGTCAGTGTTTTCCCTTCGGTAACGCTAAGCACGAAAAAATTTGCAAGAAAACTCTAAAGGTCTCTCCCAAGTCTCTAGGAGAATGTATTTCTTCAGGGTTTGGGGTCAGCGGTGGGTTTCAAATTTTTTTACTACCGGTTCTGTGGGTGTGACATGGCTTGGTGGACGTGGCAGGGGAAGGTTACTGCAAAATCCCCATTTCCTCCTGATCAGCTGGGACTTGGGAGGCAGAGAATAAATGGGGGCGGGGCCAGTCAGAATTTTTACTACTGGTTCTGTGGGCGTGGCTTTGTGGGCGTGGCTTTGCTTTGTGGGCGTGGCTTTGTGGACATGGCAGGGGAAGGTTACAGCAAAATCCCCATTTCCTCCCAATCAACTGGGACTCAGGAGGCAGAGAATAGATGGGGGTGGGGCCAGTCAGAATTTTTACTACTGGTTCTGTGGATGTGGCTTGGTGGGTGTGGCTTGGTGGATGTGGCAGGGGAAGGATACTGCAAAATCCCCATTTCCTCCTGATCAGCTGGGACTTGGGAGGCAGAGAATAGATGGGGGCGGGGCCAGTCAGAGGTGGTATTTGCCAGTTCTCTGAACTACTCAAAATTTCTGCTACCGGTTCTCCAGAACTGGGTCAGAACCTGCTGAAACCCACCTCTATTTGGGGTCCTGCAGCCTTGAGCAAGACAAGCCAGGCAGGGTCCCTGCTAAAGGACTGTCTTCTCCAGGGTCCCTCTGAAACGAAGCCGGCCCTGAGGCCATCAAAACCTTTATGTTTCCGTTTCCCCCTTATTCTCTCTCCAGGCTGCCAACATTGGGTTCCCCATATTTCTATCGGAGGGAACATGATTGAATGGCCAGTGACAAAATTTATTCATACAATTACCGTGATGGTGGCAATAAATCTGGCGACAGCTTATGGTGTTTCTTTGGGAGATATTCAATAAGAAATGAAGGGGGCCGGCTGTAAACAAGCTGGTGACTCTGCTACGCGAGTGGGAAAGTTTTGGGGACACACCCAACCTCTCCGCGTTCCTCTTTGACCCAAGGGTTTGCAGGTACATCAAAATAGGGAGGGAGGAAAGAAGGAAGGAAGAAAGGAAGAAAGAAAGGGAGAGAGAGAGAGGGAGGGAAGAAAGAAGGAAGGAAGGATGGATGGATGGATGGATGGATGGAAGGGGGGAGGGAGAGAGGGAGGAAAGAAGGAAGGAAGAAAGAAAGAAAGGGAGAGAGAGGGAGGAAAGAAGGATGGATGGATGGAAGGAAGGAAGGAGGGAGGAAGGGAGGAAGGAAGGAAGGAAAAGGAAGGATGGAGGAAGGGAGGGAGGAAAAGAGAGAGGGAGGAAAAGAGGAAAGAAGGAGGGAGGAAAGAAGAGGGAGAAAAAGGTAAGAAGAGGGAGGGAGGGAGGAAAGGAGAAGGAAGGAAGGAAGAAAGAAAGGGAGAGAGAGGGAGGAAAGAAGGATGGAAGGAAAGGAGGGAGGGAGCGAGGGAGGGAAGAAAGAAGGAGGGAGAGGAGGGAGGGAGGAAGGAGAAGGGTGGGAGGGAGCGAGGAAAGAAGAGGGAGGAAGGGAGAAAAAAAGGCAAGAAGAGGGAGGGAGGAAGGGAGGAAGGAAGGGAGGAAGGAACGAAGGGAGGAGAGAGGGAATGACTGCAGCCAGAATACAAAAGGCCCATTCCTGAGGGTGATGGGATGGTTGTGTGCATTGCAGCCACACAGATGCTCCGTCTTCCACAGCACAGAACTCAAGAGGGGCTGTCCTTCCCCCTCCCACTTTGGAGTTACTGTATGCACCCCGAAACCCCCTCCAAATCAAAGCAAGTCAGCTCTACTAGACCGGAGGCTCTCCGTCCCCCCCACCCGCACTTACTCTGCTCGCACTGTTTCCCGGTGAAGCCAGTCCTGCAGGTGCATTGCCCGGTGATGTGGTCGCAGTCGGCTCCGTTCTGGCACTGGCAGACGTTGGCACAGCTCTTTCCATAAAAGGCGGCTGGACATCCTGGCGGGTTGGGATCCAGAAAGGACACAGGAAGAAGTCAAGCAACTGGAATTGGGCTCCAGGTCCCCCTTAACCGCGGCTTTTGCTTAGACCAAGTAACCAGATTTTAAGGTATAGCAGGGGATGATGGGATTTGTAACCCAACATCTCCACAAGGTTGGGGAAATGGTTTGGGGCCAGTGTTTCTTAACCGTGGCAACTTTAAGATATGTGGACTTCAACTCCCAGAATTCCGCAGCCAGCATCCTTTAAGATATGTGGACTTCAACTCCCAGAATTCCCCAGCCAGCATCCTTTAAGATGGATGGACTTCAACTCCCAGAATTCCCCAGCCACCATCCTTTAAGGTATGTGGACTTAAACTCCCAGCAAAGCTGCCTGGGGAATTCTGGGAGTTGAAGTCTACATGTCTTAAATTCCGGGAGTTAAAATCCACATGTCCAGGGTTGGGAAACCCTGGTTTGGATTGTTAATAAGCCCGAATAGGTTTTAGAGGTTTCTCTTCAACCCAACAGCCCTGCCGTTTCTTAATCACAACTTTGAGGAGTTTTTTCAGGATTGGCTTCAAAGATCACAAAGTATCTAATTAGGGAATCTGCGCTGGGGAAATGAAAATGCTACATGCCACATTCTTTATCTCTCTCTCTTTTTTTTTGTTGTTCACTTGTTAGGATTGAATTGTGTTTGCTGAATTTTATTTGCTCTGGTTTGGAGAAAGTGGCTGGTTTTTGGCTGCAGTTCGACTTGTAGCAACTCCGAAAATGCTCAGAGCAGACACTAGGGGGCAGTGCACACTTTTTGCAGAAATCTTCCCAGCAGGAACTTCTCAAAAGTCTTACTCTGCGAACAGTAGGGACCCCTCCAGCCAGGGGTACATCGGCACTCTCCGTTGTGGGGGCTGCACGTCCCGCCGTTGTGACAGCTGCACGAATGAAAACAATCGCTTCCCCAAAAGCCCACTGGACAAGCTGGTGAGAGAGAGAGAAAGAGAGAGAGAGAAAGAAAGAACGAGAGAAAACAAGAGAATATATATATATATATTTCCGCCCTTGAAACCGAAAAGTATTTAGAAAGTAGAATCACAGGGCTGGAAGGGACCTTGGAGGTCTTCTAGAACAGGGGTCTTCAACCTTGGCCACTTTAAACCTGGAGGACTTCAACTCCCAGAATCCCCCAGCCAGCAAAGCTGGCTGGGGAATTCTGGGAGTTGAAGTCCTCCAGGCTTAAAGTGGCCAAGGTTGGAGACCCCTGTTCTAGACCAACCCCTGCTCAAGCAGGAGACCCTATACTTTTCAGACAAATAGCTGTCCAGTCTTTTCTTGAAAATCTCCAGCATTGGAAGCCCCCACAACTTCTGGAATCCAGCTGTTTCATGGATTAGATGTTCTCATTGTCAGGAAATTTCTCCTTAATTCTAGGCTGAATGCCTCTTTAATGATCTTCCACCCATTGCTTCTTCTCCAGCCCTCAGGGACTTGGGAGAATAGGTTGACCCTCTCATCTTTGTGGCAGCCCCTCAAATATTGGAACACCGCTATCCCGTCATCCCTCCCAGTTCTTTTTTTCACTAGACTAGACAAACCCAATTCCTGCAACCGATCTTCATATGGTTTAGCCTTCGGCCCCCTAATCATTTTTCTTGCTCTTCTCTGCACTAGGCTCTTACCTTCTTTTTTGTCTTGTGGCGACCAGAACTGGACGCTTTTAACTATTTTAACTATTTTCATCAAACAGCTACAGTTCAGCAGCTTCTTCCACAGAGATAAATGCACTCTGTACATTAGAGATGGGTTTCAGCAAGTTCTGATCAGTTCTGGAGAACCGGTAGCGGATATTTTGAATAGTTCGGAGAACCGGTAGTAAAAATTCTGACTAGCCCCACCCCCATCTATTCTCTGCCTCCCAACTCCCAGCTGATTGGGAGGAAAAGGGGATTATGCAGTAACCTTCCCCTGCCACGCCCGCCAACCCACACCAACAGAACTGGTAGTAAAAAATTTTGAAACCCACCACTATCCAAAACCTTTTCCAGAGCAAATGCTTGTTCATCAAATTCACTGAGAATTAACAGGGGAAAATGTGTAGGAGAGTTTTTGGGCACTGAAATCTCTCCCTTCAAGATGGCAGGGCCAAGATACAAAAGGAATCATGCATTTAACATTCACCCACTTCATTCCTTTTCAGATCAATACCAGAAGCCAAACAGCTGCGTATTTAAATATCAGCCCTGCTTCATACCTGTCAGTTCTCCAAGCCACAAAACCTACCCAAAAATATAAACGGGAGAACAGGAAGACCTGCAAAAGGATTTCTGAATAATCTGGGCAAACTTGTTATATTAGGGGAAAAGCAGGGATGAACTCCTCCACGGATTGCCACCGGTTCACTGCCCACGCGTGTGTGGTGCGCGCCAAACACATGCTGTGTGTCAAACATGCACTGTGCACGCATGCACAATACACACCAAAAGCACACTGTATGTGGGCGCATGCACAGTGTGTGCCAAAACCATATTGCGTGCGCATGCGCAGTACACACCAAATGCGCGCTTCGTGCAGAAAAAGGAGACTTAACAAGGTAAGTAGAACAATGGGGGGGGGGAACAGCTTTGCCACGCAATTTAGATTCGCTAGAAAACAGGATTTCCTGCTTTCTAGCTAATATAAATCACGCAGCACAGCTGATCGTTGGGAATACCGGTTCAAATGAACCGGTAGCTTTTATCACTACCAGTTCGTCTGAACCGGTGCAAACTGGTAGCATTTCACCACTGGGGAAAAGCCATGAACGTGTGTGGTATTAGGCAGCATTGTGTTAAGGGCCTCTGGTGGCTCAGACTGCTAAGACAGTCTGTTATTAACACAGCTGCTTGCAATTACTGCGGGTTCAAGTCCCACCAGGCCCAAGGTTGACTCAGCCTTCCATCCTTTATAAGATAGGTAAAATGAGGACCCAGATTGTTGGGGGCAATAAGTTGACTTTGTATATAATATACAAATGGATGAAGACTATTGCTTGACATAGTGTAAGCCGCCCTGAGTCTTCGGAGAAGGGCAGGATATAAATGCAAACAAACAAATAAATAAATAAATAAATAAATAAATAAATAAATAAATAAATAAATAAATAAATAAATTTTAAAAAACGACATAAGTTGCAAGGAAAGGGTGCACAACTATGTGTAAAAATTGATGCAGAAATGGGAGAAATAAGATTTTGAAGCTGGCAGACTTAAGAATGGAATGAAAATGAAGTTTATCGGCTATTCTGAAATTGATGCAGCATTTTTAGGGCAAGAAAATTCTATCTTGAACTACATCAAGTTCAAGTGCAGGTTCCCACATTATTTGAAGCTGTCGGGATCCTGCTAAGATTGAGAAGATGGATAAAGTGCACAAATAAACACATACGATGGCTTGTTTAACCAATCATCTTGGCTTCCAGCGACCCAGACATTCTGGCGTTTCACAATCCCTTTTAAAAATGAAATATTTGCCACTGGCCCAATTTAGCAGGAATGTAGAGGAATTTCTCAAGCCTTTTCGAAAAGTAACCACCCACAAAATTGATAGCCTGCCTAATTTTTATTTTGATTGACAGCCGTATTGAACTCGTGGAAGACCTACAATAAAAGCAAAATTGCAGCTGTCTGGTTTTATCCAATCCCTACTGTATCACTGGAGGTTTAATGTATTTTGCAACAAATGCTGTTTAATATCCCGTGCTGCACAATGAGTATGGGGGAAAAAAACAAACCACATTCTAGGGACCTGCTGGTGTTCCCGGCAATGCCCCGTCTCTGGTGAAGGTCTTGTTTGGAAAATGCTACTTTTAGGATCCGCAGATGTCAATCTTCTGTCTGGGCAATTTAGAAAAAATGACTACCTGTGTTTCTAAGACTCCAACAAGTAAATTACACCTACGAGGAACTGTAAAAGAATTCCCCTTCTCCCTATAACAACAGGGACTGCACCATACAGAATGGTCAATTGCTTAATTATTTCTTCAGGAAAGTTTTGAAAAGAATCGCCTTTCCTTTAAAACAATTTTAAAAAAAAATCCTGGTCTTTTGGGTGGATTAAGGCGGAGTATTAAGTGGAGAACCTCTTAGGAGTGAAAGATTCAAGTAGAACTCTCGGCCGACTTTAAAATTTTGTAAAATAGGTATAGTCGCTTGGTTGAAAAGTGCCCTTTTCGAATAGAATAGAATAGAATAGAACAGAATAGAATAGAATAGAATAGAATAGAACAGAACAGAATAGAATAGAATAGAATAGAATTCTTTATTGGCCAAGTGTGATTGGACACACAAAGAATTTGTCTTGGTACATACGCTCTCGGAGTACATAAAAGAAAAGATACATTCATCAAGAATCATAAGGTACAACACTTAATGATAGTCATAGGGAAACAGTCAATATAAATCTTAAGGGTACCAGCAACAAGGTTACAGTCATACAGTCATAAATGGAAGGAGATGGGTGATAGGAACGATGAGAAGATTAATAGTAATGGAGACTTAGTAACTAGTTTGACAGTGTTGAGGGAATTATTAGTTTAGTAGAGTGATGGCGAATAAATAGAATAGAATAGAATAGAATAGAATAGAATCTGGAAGGGACCTTGGAGGTCTTCTAGTCCAGCCCCCGGCTCAAGCAGGAGAACTTGTATCATCTCAGACAAATGACTGTCCAGTCTCTTCTTAAAAACTTCCAGTGATGGAGCGCCCATGATTTCTGGTGGCAAGCTGTTCCACTGGTTAATTGTCCTCACTGTTAGGAAGTTTCTCCTTAATTCCAGGTTGCTTCTCTCTTTGTTTCTTGTCCTGCCCTCTGGTGCTTTGGAGAATAATTTGACCCCCTTCTTCTTTGTGGCAGTGCCTCAAATACTGGAATACTGCTATCGTGTCACCCCTAATTCTTCTTTTCTCTAGACTAGCCAGACCCAAAACCTGCAGCTGTTCTTCATATCTTTTAGTCTTCAGGCCTTTAATCATGTTAGTTGCTCTTCTCTGCACTTTTTCCAAAGTCTCAACATCTTTTTTGAGCGTGATGACCAAAACTGGATGCAGAATTCCAGGTGTTGCCTTACTAGGGCTTTATAAAGCGGTACTAATACGTCGTGTGATCTTGATTCTATGCCTCTGTTTATACAACAAAGGATTGTATTAGCTTTTTTGGCTGCTGCTGTTGCACACTGCTGGCTCATATTCAAGTGATCCACTAGGACTCCAAGGTCCTCTTTACTATTTATTGGGGTCTTTGTGTAACATTAGTTGCAGAGGTATCAGAGGAAAAAAGGACGTTAGAATTTTAGCAACAGTCCTCTAAAGACAGGGGCTCTCAACCACGGGCCACAGCTCACTACCACGCTGTGGCCTATTTGGAACTGAGCCGTGCAAGGAGCGGGGCGAAAGTCTGTGCAACTCCACTTGTGCGAGTGAAGAGTGCTCATGGTAGCGCACAAAGCTCCATTTGGGTGAACAGCTGATGCGCGTGCACCCACTGCTCCCACAAATGGAGTTGCATGCGCAAGCACGCGCAAATGCCGCTCACACAGAACTACCCCCTTTCCTCTCCCCTGCCATTCCGCAAAGATTGGGGATCGCTGCTGTAATGGAGACAATATCATTTCCTTTTAACGACCCCATAATCCCTTGTTGGGGTGAGGTCCTGGCAACTGAACGGAGCTGACTGTTCACTGACCGGATGCCCTTCCTGTCACCGATGCGGAGTTATATTCAGCAGATATATTCTCAACGTGCCGAGAGAGAGAAATACCTGCCTCTACCTAGGATCGAACTCACAGCTTCCTGATTATGAGGCCACCACATGGTGGCTCAGCGGCTAAGACGCTGAGCTTGTCGATTGAAAGGTAGGCGGTTCAGCGGTTCGAATCCCTAGTGCTGCGTATCAGAGTGAGCTCCCGTTACTTGTCCCAGCTGTTAACCTAGCAGTTCGAAAGCACGTAAAAAAATGCAAGTAGAAAAAATAGGGACCACCTTTGGTGGGAAGGTAAGAGCGTTCCGTGCACCTTTGGTGTTGAGTCATGCTGGCCACATGACCACGGAGACGTCTTCGGACAGCGCTGGCTCTTCGGCTTTGAAAGGGAGATGAGCACCGCCCCCTAGAGTCAGGAACGACTAGCACGTATGTGAGAGGGGAACCTATACCTTTACACCACTTTCTAATGGAGACAATACGAATAATCTAATTGTGTAGAGCGGAGTGTGTACGTGTGTTTGAAACTTCGGTTTTCTCTCCAAAATAATGTGGTCAAGACACTGTTTTCCCTCCATCAGCTCACAGTGGGAATGAAATCCAAAGTCCTCTCCCTGCCCTGCTCTTTATGCAGCATTTCTACGGCTGAGAGTCATGCCCAGAGTTTCCTATGATGTTTATTCAGAAATAATTCTCCAGCTAAGATCCCTTCCAACCTTAATTAAAGGCTTCCTGCCTTCCGGTTGTGCCCTTCTGTTGTTTCCTGTTGGGCACAGCTGGGAAATTAACAATGAACAACTAGATCATTATTATTTTTTTCCCTGGCCCTCTTAACCGTTCCTTATTTCTGTTCCTGGCACGGTGGGAAAATTGCATTAAAGGGTCTTCCTACACTCCCCCGTCTTTATGGGTTCCATATTTATGAAGTGAAATAATATCCTATCGAGGGGGGTATAGGAAGGATTTTTGTAATTAAATCGCTCCCCCTACAAATTGTCATTAAGCAGTAATTAGGAGAAACTCTTTGGGGGCAATTAATAGACTATTCAGGAGTAATTCTAGCAACGATGTTCCTCGAGAACCAATAAACTGGGCTGCGTGTCCCGACTGGAAGCTTTTGATTAAACAAGCATTGACACGAAATCACCAATCAAGCGTTTCCAATAAGATACATGAATGGAGGGCAATTTTCATAGGGAACATTCGGACGGGAACCAGATGGCGTCAATAAACATCAGAGAAAGAGGATTACTCATCCTCTGCCCATTTAGAGATTTCCCTTAACCCAGGGGTCTGCAAACTTGGCTCTTTTAAGACTTGTGGACTTCAACTCCCAGAGTTCCTCAGCCAGCTTTGCTGGCTGAGGGACTCTGGGAGTTATTTATTTATTTAATCATATTTATATACCGCCCTGTCTCCCAAGGGACTCAGGGCGGTTTACAGGCACTAAAAACAGATAAATAGAATATAAATACAATATAAAACATTTAAAAAACTTATTCTAAAGCCCGTCCAATTAAAAATAGAAATAAAACCCAATTTAAAACCCAAAATTTAAAATCTAGCTCAGTCCTGCACAATTAAATAAGTATGTTTTAAGCCCGCGGCGGAAGGTCCGAAGGTCCAGCTGGCGAAGTCCGGGGTAGATCGTTCCAGAGGGTGGGAGCCCCACAGAAGGCCCTTCCTGGGCGTCGCCAGGCGACATTGCCTCGCTGACGGCACCCTGAGGAGACCCTCTCTGTGAGAGCGCACGGACGGTGGGAGGTATTCGGTCGCAGTAGGCGGTCCCGTAAATAACCCGGCCCAATGCCATGGGCGCTTTAAAGGTGGTCACCAAAACCTTGAAGCGCACCGGAAGGCCACAGGAAGCCAGTGCAGTCTGCGCAGGATAGGTGTCATATGGGAGCCACGAGGGCTCCATCTATCACCAGCGCAGCTGCATTCTGGACTAACTGTAGCCTCCGGATGCCCCTCAAGGGAGCCCCATGTAGAGCATTGCAGTAATCCAGGCGAGGCGTCACGAGTGCGTGAGTAACCGTGGATAGGGCATCCCGGTCCAGAAAGGCGCAACTGGCGTACCAGGCGAACCTGGTGACGCTCTCCTGGAGGCGGCCGTCAAATGCTCTTCTAGAGACAGCCGTTCATCCAGGAGGGCGCCTAAGTTGCGGACCCTCTCCATCGGGGCCAATGACTCGCCACCGATGTTCAGCAGCGGTTAGCTGACTGTGCGGGATGCGGCATCCACAGCCACTCTGTCTTGGCGGGATTGAGCTTGAGCCTGTTTCTCCCCATCCAGACCCGTCGGCCTCCAGACACGGGACAGCACTTGATAACCGTTGGGGTGGTTCGGTGTGAAAAATACAGCTGAGTATCATCCGCATACAGCTGATACTTCACACGAAACCACTGATGATCTCACCCAGCGGTTTCATGTAGATGTTAAACAGAAGGCGAGAGGATCGACCCTGCGGCACCCACAAGTGAGGCGCCTCGGAGCCGACCTCTGCCCCCCTGTCAACACCGTCTGCGACCGGTCGGAGAGATAGGAGGAGAACCACCGATAAACGGTGCCTCCCACTCCCAATCCCTCCAACCGGCGCAGCAGGATACCATGGTCGATGGTATTGAAAGCCGCTGAGAGGTCTAATAGGACCAGGGCAGAGGAACAACCCCTATCCCTGGCCCTCCAGAGATCATCCACCAACGCGACCAAAGCCGTCTCCATGCTGTAACCGGGGCGGAAACCGGACCTAGACCTGCAGTTGAAGTCCACGAGTCTTAAAAGAGCCAAGTTTGCAGACCCCTGCCTTAACCTAATTTGCAGTTATTGTGAATACAGGTAGTCCTCGACTGACAATCGCAACCGAGCCCAAAATTTCTGTTGTTAAGTGAGTTTTGCCCCGTTTGACGAGCTTTCTTGCTACTGATGTTAAGTGAATCACTGCAGTTATCACATTAGTAACCCGGTTGTTAAGTGAATCTGGCTCCCCCGTTGACTTTGCTGGTCAGAAGGTCTCAAAAGGGGATCACGTGACCACGGGACGCTGCGACCGTCATAAATATGAATCGGTTGCCGAGCGTTTGGATTTTGGTCACGTGACCATGGGGGGATGCCGCAAACGGTCGTAAGGGTGAAAAACGGTCGTCCCTTTCTCCAGTGCTGCTGTAACTTTGAACGGTCACTAAATGAGCAGTTGTACGTCGAGGACTATTTACAAATATATCGTTATCCCTCAATGATTTCAAGACACTTCAAGAAATTATTTATCTTCTCCATGGCTGCGTTCAGGTAAAGAGCTACCAGGTCCATTCATTGAACACTGACTTTGTATAAGGTCTTGTGCCTTGGGCGGGGATGGGGGTTGGACTAGAAGACCTCTAAGGTCCCTTCCCGGCCTATGACTCTAACATACTAAGCTTGGATGACAGCAGCTATGGTTAATGGTTGTTTTGGTCTGAATCTGCTGATCAGAAACAAATTATGCAGCCATATAGTATGCAGATCTTGAAGATGGGTTAACTCAGTGGTCGGATTCAGCCGGTTCGGTCTGGTTCAGGCGAACCGGTAGTTAAATTGCTGACTGGCCCTGCCCCTCCCTGCCCCTTCCAGGAGTCCCCATGTGCCCCATTTTGGCTCCTTGGTAAGTGCAGGGAGGCCTACTAAGCCCAAAACGGGGCGTGGGGGAGGGCAGCGCATCCCCCCCCATGGCCCGTTTTTGCTTCCAGAGGAGTGTAGAAGGCCAAGTGCTGCCTGTCACAACCCCTGGCCACGCCCACCATGGCCACGCCCACCCAGCCAGTCATTAGGGCAGAGAACCGGTTGTTAAATTATTTGAATCTCACCACTGGGTTAACTCAATTGGGACGCGGTGGCTTAGTGGGTAAGATGCTGAGCTTGTCGATCGAAAGGTCGACAGTTCAGCGGTTCGAATCCCTAGTGCCGCGTAATGGGGTGAGCTCCTATTTCTTGTCCAGCTTCTGCCAACCTAGCAGTTCGAAAGCACATTAAAAAAAGGCAAGTAGAAAAATAGGGACCACCTTTGGTGGGAAGGGAACAGCGTGTCATGCGTCTTTGGCGTTTAGTCATGCCGGCCACATGACCACGGAGACGTCTTTGGACAGCGCTGGCTCTTCGGCTTTGAAATGGAGATGAGCACCGCCCCCTAGAGTCGGGAATGACTAGCATGTATGTGCGAGGGGAACCTTTACCTTTACCTTTTACTCAGTGGTGGGATTCAAGTAATTTAACAACTGGTTCTCTGCCCTAATGATTTCTTCCAAAAATCAGTTTACCAAACGGTTCAGAAAGTTAACAACTGGTTCTCCCGAAGTGGTGCGAACTGGCTGAATCCCAACACTGCTTTTACTGGGTTAACTCACAATCAGGTTAAGCGGGTCCTGAGAACGCAGCCCGTGAATTAAGAATGAGGGAACTAACATTCCAGAAAGCGAACCTAAATAAGTGGCTTCCACTAGCAAAATACTTTAAATTAAAACCTACCTATTTACCCCATAAATATACATCGGTAACCTTAAAAGAAAATGGCTGCAATGGTATGCAAACTAAAAAGATGATGGGTCTCTCTTACTTTGTGAGCAATCTTTGCCGATCCATCCTGGGAAACACTGGCAAGAGCCATCCGTAGGATTGCAGGTCCCGTTGTTGGTACACAGACACAACTCAGCACAGTCTTTCCCGTATCTTCCACTTGGACACACTGTGGAAACAAAAGCAAGCTAATCAGGATTGTGTTGTGTTGAATCCCCTCTTGAAGCTCACCATGTTGCGTAGTGTTGAAGGAGACGAGGCTCTCCGAGGAGTTGCCCGTTGACTTTTGGTCGACCTTCTACCAGTTCCTGTTTTTTGTACAATGGGTAAAGGGAAAGAAACTTCTTGTGCCTCGCCCGCCCTCCTCTCCGCAGCTCTCCCATCTCCTCCTATCTGAGCCAGAGACTGATAGTGAAGAAGAATGGCCTGGCATGCCCCCAGCCCCCAGCCCTGGCACCATGCCTGGACAGACTGAGCAAACAAACCTCCCTCCTACAGCGTGTGAGCATGAAGCCAGCCACGAGCTAGAATTGCCGGAAGACGAAAAGTGGACAGATCCCCGCTTCCGGAGAATGGAGAGGTGACGTCAGCAAAAGGAAGGGAGGGGCAGGCCTGGATAAGTGCTGAGTCATGGAGCCACACCCCATGGCCTATATAAAGGATCTGCTTTTTGGCATTCCTTGAGTCAGGCAAAGTCTCATCTGGTTGCTGAAGTCACACCATGGCTTCCTGCCTGCCCTGAGAACTCTGACAGGAATTTGGCAAAGCTGCAGAGGCTTCATGGCCACGCTGGGTACAGACTTCCCAGACCCGGCCGTCAGAGGAGGAGGGGGACACGACAAAACTGAAATTTAATCCAGACAAGATTTCATTTGGAAGTTCTGTATCAAGGACCGCAACTTGTGTTGAATGGGGTTGTCCTGTCCAGCAGGAACCGAATTCATAGACTGTAGAAATTCATGAACTCAAAACTCACTCTGGAGAAGTGCAGATGGACAGTCCACCAGCTCTCACCAACTTAGACGGCTACACCAGCTGTGACCTTGTCTAAAATCAGATTTACCATTTTTTTAAACTTCGTGATCTCCGCTTGTACCTTTGCAATGCAGTCTAAGTACAGCTGCCTCTGGAAGGTGTTCAAGAAAAGGCTGTCCAGATGTTGGCAGGATAAAAACTACTGGAACGCATATTACTAATTCTGTGTCAGTTTTATTAGTCAGGTTATGTCTAGCCCAGGAGTCTGCAAACTTGGCTCTTTTAAGACTTGTGGACTTCAACTCTCAGAGCTGAGGAACTCTGGGAGTTGAAGTCCACAAGTCTTAAAAGAGCCAAGTTTGCAGACCCCTGGGCTAGCCTATCAAAGAGAAAGGGGAGACATAATTGTCTTCCAGCACTTAAGCCAGGGGTGTCAAACTCAATTTCATTGAGGGCCGCATCGAAGTTGTATTTGGCCTCGGAGGGCTGGGGCATGGCATGGCTGGTGGGCGTGGCCATGGTGGGCGTGACATGATACTCGTTTCCGGGGCACCTGTGGTGGCCAAGTGCTAAGGCAGGACTTCTCTGAGAACCTGCCTCACTCTCATTATAATCTCCTTCCTTCCTTCCTTCCTTCCTTCCTTCCTTCCTTCCTTCCTTCCTTCCTTCCTTCCTTCCTTCCTTCCTTCCTTCCTTCCCTCCTCTTTCCCTTTCTCCTTTCCTGTCCCTTCTTGCATGCTCAAATGCAAAAAAGGGGAAACATTTCTCCTTTTGTTTTGCTTTTAGTTTGTTTTGATAGCCCAATGCCAGTAAAAATGGAGCTCCATTATCGCTGGCAGAGGCTGCAAGGGCCGGTCTTTGCTCTTTCCAGGTGGATCCCAGGGGTCGGATCTAAGCATCCTGTGGGCTGGATCCGGTCAGTGGGCCTTGAGTTTGACACCCCTGACTTAGGCTGTCACAGAGAAGAGTGTTGTGACCCAGGCTCAAGTAGGTAAGTAATAAACTTAGTCCATGGAAAAACAAACTTTATTTGAACAGCTGGGAATTACTTCATTCCCAGCATCCAACTCAAAGTAAAACAAATGCCTCCCAACACAAATTCCTCAGTTATCTCATAAACCTTAGTCCAATTAGGCAAACTGCCAAAGGCCCTTCCTGGCAAACGTCCAGAAACCACCAAAAAAAAAGACGTACACGAAGCAGAGGATGAAGCAGAAGATGCAACTACAATGTTGTTTTCCGGCAAAACTGAAACACCAGTGTTGGTCTGTTTTAAGCCTTATGGGAGGGGCCAATCATCTCTTGGCCCTACTCCCGAGTTGTCCTCTTTGCTTGAGTTGCTCTTGCCTTCTGGCAGCTCTTCTCATGCGTGCATTAGGAACAGGTTTCTCCTGTTCCTCTGCCTCACTACTATCAGTCTCTGAAGGCTCTGGAGTCCACACCTCACTTCCTGATGGCCCTGGCCTCACCTCAGCCCCATCGCTGTCTGACTCCGTTGCCAGTTCCGTAGGCTGCTAACGAACCTCAACAAAGAGGGGGTCAGCCTATTCTCCAAAGCACCTGAAGGCAGGACAAGAAGCAACGGACGGAAACTAATCAAGGAGAGAAGCAACCTAGAACTAAGGAGAAACTTCCTGACAGTGAGGACAATTAATCAGTGGAACAGCTTGCCTCCAGAAATCGTGGATACTCCATCACTGGAGGTTTTTAAGAAGTGACTAGACAGTCACTTGTCTGAAATAATATAAGTTCTCCTGCTTGAGCAGGGGGCTGGACTAGAAGACCTCCAAGGTCCCTTCCAGCTCTGTGATTCTATGCTCTATGCTTACTATGTTGGATTCATAATGTTAGCTTGGGTTAAAAAAAAAAAGACTCCCAGATGTTACAGGATTTATTATTGGAATATGCGCTCATGTATACCAATGTGTCAAGACTCAGCAGGTTGTTTTCGTGGACTGTTCTATAAGATTGATTTGTCTGTGCAAAAAGGACTCAGAGCTGTTTCAGTGATGGCCTCAACATTTGCACACTCCATACTAATGAGTTATGTATGGCTTCAACTTTTGCCTGTGTTTAAACTAATATTACTTATTTCATGATGCTTTCCCTTGTACTCCGTCTTTTCATCTCTGCGACGTTAACATTAAAGAGTAATTTAATGTCTTAGTGCCTTTATTTATTATCTCTGCTCTTTTATCTCTTTGTTTCTAACTATAATTTACAAGGTTCTATGATTGGTCAAAGTGCAGCTTTGTGATATATCAGACATTTTCAGCAAAGCCGCTATTCTGTCCGGATGCAAAACTGCTTCATCAAAATACAGCAAATGTTATGCAAAGCCCCACTGTCTTGGGAAATGAGTTCCATATCATGGTAGACTTCTATCTAATAAATCTTCATTCTCCAAGATGCCGTAAAGCTGGAGTAGAAGAAGCCTTCAAAAAAGTTCATACTTCTCACAAACCATTAAACTCCACCAAACTTGTGAATCTCAAGCACGTCCGTAATTGATGGATCTAAGAATTTTGAGAGAAGGACAAAAATATTCTGTTTAAGCAGGAATGGGCAGCTACAACCGCAATGCTAATTTGTTATTAAAGTTCTGAAAAAAGGACTGCGTTCCCGTGCTATTAAAATTTCAGATGCGTTCTTGCAACTGTCATGATTTATGGCCCAGATTCCTTACATGGCTATTAAAAATACTTGGAAATATATTATTCCTAGCTAAAGTGGCCCCTTTTACTACCTACCGCAGATCAGACATGCATAATCTGAGGGCCACAGTTAGCTCCTGAAAGCTTCCGAGGTGGCTTCCGGAGCTCCAGAATTTACTACCAGGCTGTAATTTTTAGCATGACAAAAGATGGAAAATGTTACATTTTCTGGAGAATCATCCTAGTCAGTGTATTTCATTTTCACTGGATTTAAATGCAAATGTGAACTCACTTTCATAAGACCTGTTCAAACAGGCTGGATGACGATCTGTTCAGGTTGTTGTAGAAGTGGATTCCTGCATTGGGGAGAGGGTTGATCTTAGATCAGGGCTGCCAAACTTGTGGCCCGTGGGCTGGATGTGTCACACACTATGCACACATCTCATATCTGGTTTAGCAACGGGGAAAAAAGTCATGACACATCATGTGATGTTGCAACGGCGGAAGTTTGAGACCCCTGATCTAGCGTTGTGGTCCGCCAGCAGCCTGTAGAGCTGGCAACGGAGTTGGACAGCGATGATGCTAAGGAAGAGCGTGGGCCAGTCCTGGAAGCTGGGGAAGGCCCGGATGAGGGCTCTGTGTCGGAGGTAGAGGTGGGGCCAGGGCCATCGGGGAGTGAGGTGCGGACTCCGGAGCCTCCAGAGGCTGACAGTTGTGAGGCAGAGGAACAGGAGGAGCCTGTTCCTAATGCACGCATGAGAAGAGCTGCCAGAAGGCAACAGCAGCTCAAGCAAAGAGGACAACTCGGGAGTAAGGCCAAGAGATGATTGGCCCTTCCCATAAGGCTTAAAACAGACCATCAATGGCGTTTCAGCTTTGCCGGAAAACAACATTGGTAGCTTCATCTTCGTCTTCGTCTGAGTCTTGCCTTTATTTTTGTGACTTCTGAACTTTTGCCAAGAAAGGCCTTTGGCAGTTTGCCTAATTGGACCAAGGTTTGCCAGAGAACTGAGGAATTTGTGTTGGGAGGAATTTGTTTTAATTTAGTTGAACTACATTGGGAATGAAGTAATTCTCAGCTGTTCAAATAAGTTTGTTTGTTTCACAGACTAAGCTTCCTACTACCTACTTGGGCCTGGGTCACAACATCTAGATAACCCTCCAGGTCTCTTCCAACCCTTACATATTGTAGAATTACAGAATGACAGAGTTGGAAGGTACCTTGGAGGTCTTCTAGTCCAACAGTCTGCTCAAGCAGAAGGCCCTATACCATTCTGGACAAATGGCTTTCCAATCTCTTTTTGAAAATCTCCAATGATGGAGCACCCACAACTTCTGGAGGCAAGCAGTTCCACTGATTAATTGTTTTCACCCGTGGTGGGATTCAATATTTTTACTATTTTTTTTCTGTGAGCGTGGCTTGGTGGGCGTGGCAGGGGAAGGATAACGTAAAATCTCCATTCCCTCCCCACTCGAAGGGAAGGTTACTGCAAAATCCCCATTTCCTCCCGATCAGCTGGAACTCAGGAGGCAGAGAATAGATGGGGGCGGGGCCAGCCAGAGGTGGTATTTACCGGTACTCCGAACTACTCAAAATTTCCGCTACCAGTTCTTCAGAACTGGTCAGAACCTGCTGAATAGCACCTCTGGTTCTCACAGTTGGGAAAATTCTCCCTAGTTCTAGGTTACTTCTCTGCTTGATTAGTTTCCATCCTTATTTCTTGTCCTGCCCTCCGGTGCTTTGGAGACCCTATCCTCTCTGTAATTCAGTGATGATTGACTTGATATAAGAGGGTTTATTTAGGAGCAAGCTCCTTAAAGATGAATAAGAACATTTTAAACCACATTTTCAATTCAAAAATCGGATAAAATGTGGCCCACCTGCGATTTCCACTACCGGTTCACCTGAACTGATCCGAACCGGTTGATACCACCTCTGCCATGTTTCCCTGAAAATAAGATCCTAGCCTGGTTTTTCAGGATGCTCCTAATATAAGCCCTACCCCAAAAATAAGCCTCAGTTAAGATCATCAGACAGATGCATTTGAGTACCGTATTTCCCCGAAAATGACCTAACTGGAAAATAAGTCTTAATCTGTCTTTTGGAGCAAAAATTAATATAAGGTCTTATTTTCGGGGGGAACATGGTATCTGTGTAAGTAGAGATATACTCTGTGAACTGCTAGGGAAGGTCTGTTTTTGCCCTCTTCCTGCCCATCAGACATCCCAAACTCCATTGTCTCTTTGTCCTCTGGGTTAGCAGCCCCTCCCTCCTACATCTCCAGACGACATTCCAACATGGTAAGTTAAAATGTTTTAATTGATTACTTTTTTCCGGCAAATCAATTAAACACCAAAGCTCTAGTTCTTCTGGGTTTTACTTGTTTGATTTTTGTTACAGGTCATCTTAACAATTGAGCCCGAAATTTCTGTTACGAAGCGAAACGTTTATTAAGTGGGTTTGCCACATTCTACGACCTTTCGTGCTGCAGTCGTAAAGCGAATCAACCACAGTTGTTAAATGAATCAAATTGCTGTTAAGTGAATCTGGTTTTCCCATTGACTCTGCTGGTCAGAAGGCCGCCAAAGGTTAGGGTTAGGGCAGGCGTCTTCAACTTCGGCAACTTTAAGACTTGAGGACTTCAACTTTGCTGGCTGAGGAATTCTGGGAGTTGAAGTCCACAAGTCTTAAAGTTGCCAAAGTTGAAGACCCCTCGGTTAGGGTAAGTCATGAATATGAGCCAATTGCCAAATATCTGAATTCTGATCGCATGACCATGGGGATCCTATAATAGTCGCAAGTGTGAAAACTGGTCATAAGTCATTTTTTTCAGTGCCCTTCTAACTTTGAACAGTCACTGAACGAACTGTTATAAGTCGAGGACTACCTGTATTGTTAGAAATAATTTGTTTTGAACTGCCCGTCTTGAGATAATACAAATATTTTAAATTCAACGACTAGCCTTGTGGTGCAACCAAAACAATCTGGAACTGAACACACTCAAAACCGTAGAAATGGTGGTAGACTTTAGGAGAAACCCTTCCATACTTCCACCTCTCACAATACTTGACAACACAGTATCAACAGTAGAAACCTTCAAATTTCTGGGTTCTATCATATCGCAAGATCTCAAATGGACAGCTAACATCAAAAACATCATTAAAAAAGGACAACAAAGAATGTTCTTTCTGCGCCAACTCAGAAAGCTCAAACTGCCCAAGGATCTGCTGATCCAATTCTACAGAGGAATTATTGAGTCTGTCATTTGCACCTCTATAACTGTCTGGTTCGGTTCTGCAACCCAACAAGAAAAACACAGACTTCAGAGGATAATTAGAACTGCAGAAAAAATAATTGCTACCAACTTGCCTTCCATTGAGGACCTGTATACTGCACGAATCAAGAAGAGGGCCGTGAAAATATTTGCAGATCCCTCGCATCCTGGACATAAACTGTTTCAACTCCTACCCTCAAAACGACGCTATAGAGCACTGCACACCAGAACAACTAGACACAAGAACAGTTTTTTCCCGAAGGCCATCACTCTGCTAAACAAATAATTCCCTCAACACTGTCAGACTATTTACTGAATCCGCACTACTATTAATCGTTTCATAGTTCCCATCGCCAATCTCTTTCCACTTATGACTGTATGACTATAACTTGTTGCTGGCAATCCTTATGATTTATATTGATATATTGATCATCAATTGTGTTGTAAATGTTGTACCTTGATGAACGTATCTTTTCTTTTATGTACACTGAGAGCATATGCACCAAGACAAATTCCTTGTGTGTCCAATCACACTTGGCCAATAAAATTCTATTCTATTCTAAAAAAAAATTCTATTCTTTCCACTTATGACTGTATGACTATAACTTGTTGCTGGCAATCCTTATGATTTATATTGATATATTGATCATCAATTGTGTTGTAAATGTTGTACCTTGATGAACGTATCTTTTCTTGTATGTACACTGAGAGCATATGCACCAAGACAAATTCCTTGTGTGTCCAATCACACTTGGCCAATACAAAATTCTATTCTATTCTATTCTAAAGGATGACCTGATAGTTATCCTGATAGAGTTCTAGCAATCAGCATCTATTATTTTAATCTATCTGAAATTGGACAACTCTTCACCAGGAGTCTATGGAGATTCTCAGTCATCCAGGTTACGGATGTCCCAAAGGTGCTTTTTCCAAGAGGCAACTAGACTTTCTGGCTTTTCTTTGAAGATGTTTCGCTTCTCATCCAGGAAGCTTCTTCAGCTCTGACCGGATGGTGGGGAAGGGAAGGATTAACACTCCTTGCAGACAGCTGGTCATTTGCATCCTTTTAGAGAGTCGTTGAGCCCACTGGAAGTTTATCTGTGTCCTATTTGCACCGTAGTAGTGCAAATAGGTGTGGAGCCTTCTTGACTGCAGGATGTTTTCTGCCCTGTGTTGTTTCACTGTTGAACACAGGCTCGGAGCTGAAGAAGCTTCTTGGATGAGAAGCGAAATGTCTTCAAAGAAAAACCAGAAAGTCCAGTTGCCTCTTGAAAAAGCACTTTTGGGTCTTCACCTGGAGAAGGTGTGAAATAGTGATCAGGACTTCAGACCTGAAAATTATTTTGCCCACCTTTACTATAATATATCATTTCTATCTTATTTAGTTATTTTTCTAAAAATTCTTCTCCTTATCTAGAGGAACGATCAAAGAGGGAGGCAGTTTTGTAAACTTGGAAGCCAATTTACATCTGAAACAAAGCAGGCTGAAGAAAAGAGATGGCAAGAGAAATATACCATCTTAATTTCAATTTGGGAGGGGGAAAAAAGTACTTTATGTTAATCCCAAATAAAATATTGAACCGCCTCCTCCTTCTCTTCCTCTGTCTCTTTCTTTTCTCATATTTTTTCTTCCGAAAAAAAATATGTATCATTTTGTATGCTTGCCCATTATGATAAATTGCAACACCAATTGTCTTTAATTAGAACATGAATATTTGATGGAAATCCTGCTGGCTGGATCAACATTTCAAAGGGAAAGCAGGGACGCTCAACAGATTGAAATCAAGAAAAGAGAATTTGACTTAATGAGATAATTAGTCCCGCTCCAGACTTTGAAAAATAAGCTAGATTCTTCTAAGAAATCAAGACATCATTTCCTGAAAAGAGAAAATTAAGTGTTTGGTCTGCTACTAAATGTTCCACACCATGGTGATGTCCATTGCAAGGAGAAAAGAGGACGCCTGCATTTGGTCTGGCCCTCATTATTATTATTATTTTTTGCATTTATATCCCGCCCTTCTCCGAAGACTCAGGGCGGCTTACACTATGTCAAGCAATAGTCTTCATCCATTTGTATATTATATACAAAGCCAACTTATTGCCCCCAACAGTCTGGGTCCTCATTTTACCTACCTTATAAAGGATGGAAGGCTGAGTCAACCTTGGGCCCGGTGGGACTTGAACCTGCATTAATTGCAAGCAGCTGCTGTTAATAACAGACTGTCTTAGCAGTCTGAGCCACCAGAGGCCCTTTGATTATTTGATCTTCTAAGCATGATCTACATTGAAGACATGATAGCAGGATTTCAATATTTGAGGGGCTGCCACAAAGAAGAGGGTCTCGACCTATTCTCCAAAGCCTCCTGAGGGCAGGACAAGAAGCAATGGATGGAAACTGATCAAGGAGAGAAGCAACGTGGAACTAATGGAAATTTCCTGACACTAAGAACAATTAACTAGTGGAATGGCTTGCCTTCAGAAGTTGTGGGTGCTTCATCACTGGAGATTTTTAAGAAGAGACTGGACAGCCCTTGCCTGAAATGGTATGGGGTCTCTTGCTTCTGCAGTGGGTTGGACTAGAACAGGGGTCTCCAACCTTGGCAACTTTAAGACTTGTGGACTTCAACTCCCAGAATCCCTCCCAGACTTCAACTCTGGGAGTTGAAGTCCACAAGTCTTAAAGTTGCCAAGGTTGGAGACCCCTGTTCTAGAAGACCTCCAAGGTCCCTTCCAACTCTGCAATTCTGTTATTGTGACCTCATCAGGTATGCCATTAAACAGAGTGCTGATTCAGGTGCCACACTAATTCAGGAGTGGATGACAGCCATTTTAACACAAGAGATTTATATTTATAATTCATTTATAATTATTTTGGCTGGCAAAGGGCACCACAGTACAAGGAAGACAAATTTATGACGTTACAGGAGGGACAGAAGAATACAGAAATACGGGTAGTCTTCAAGTAACGACTGTAATGGCTCCTGCCAATCATGGATCCATCTTTTTTTTATTTTTTTATTCACATTTATATCTCGCCCTTCTCCGAAGACTCAGGGCGGCTTACAGTGTGTAAGGCAATAGTCTCATTCTATTTGTATATTTACAAAGTCAACTTATTGCCCCCCCCCAACAATCTGGGTCCTCATTTTACCTACCTTATAAAGGATGGAAGGCTGAGTCAACCTTGGACCTGGTGGGACTAGAACCTGCAGTAATTGCAGGCAGCTGTGTTTTAATAACAGGCTTCTTACAGCCTGAGCCACACCGCGGCCCAAGTCGTAAAAATCAACTCACGAAGGTCATAAAATGGGTTGGTTATGGGGCCGATTTGATTTTACAACCAATGGCTCACTGTGGCTCAAAATCACTCAACCTTCTTCATGGCAGTACTAGAATTCACAGACTCCTGGTTTCTGGCCTGATCCCTTAACAATTAGACCAGTGGTTTTCAACCTTTATAGTGCTGCAACCTCTTTAATACAATTCCCCACGATGTGGCAACCCCAACTGCAGAAGGGAAAAAAAAGCGGCAAACTGTTTTTTTGAATTTATCGCGCCTGAAGCCATATTGGCTAGCGATCTGAACTGCTTGCGATTGCTTTGAGGACGGAGGCATTAAAGTGGAGACTCCTCCCCTATTAAGTTTATCGCACCTGAAGCCAGATTAGGTTAGCGATTGAGAGTGATTGCAGCTGGCTTGAGAGGGAGACATCAGAGCAAAGATTTCTCTCTTTTTTAATTCATCGCGCCTGAAGCCGAATTCGGCTAGCGATTTGAAGAGCCTGCAGCTGGCTTGTGGAGTCAACCATTGAAGCGCGATTCTTCGACTCGCAAATATACTCCCCATATTTCCAATGGTCTTAGGTGACCCCTGGCAAATCGTCATTCGACCCCCAACGGGGTCGCGACCCACAGGTTGAGAACCGCTGCATTAGACCAAACTGGCCATAGTTTGTTATGAGTACAAACCATCTCTCCTTCGCACACTCTTACCCCTTCTCTGGTCCAACCACAAAATCACTGTTTGTGTTTTTCTACGCATTTGACTAAGCCTGGCTCTGTTTTTGAAACGATGCTTCAATTGAAGCAAACTTGCTGTCAACAAGCCAACTTCAAACCATAGTTGCAAAGCCAAAGGGCAAGGCCCTTTATTTATTTTATTATTTAGATTTTTATTATTTAGATTTTTAAACCGCCCTTCTCCCGAAGGACTCAGGGCGGTGTACAGCTAGATTAAAACAATTAAATACAAAATTAAAATAACAATTAAAATACATATTCAAAAGATGGCCGAAAATTAAAACCGTCGAATTGACCTATACTAAAATACCCCAATTTAAAATTATTAAAAATTCAGAAATTTGAAAATTTAAAAATCAAGCCAGTCCCGTTTGGATAAACAGATATGTTTTCAATTCACGGCGAAAGGTCCGAAGGTCAGGTAATTGGCGTAAACCGAGGGGAAGTTCGTTCCAGAGGGTAGGTGCTCCAACAGAGAAGGCCCTTCCCCTGGGGGCCGCCAGCCGACATTGTTTGGCGGACGGCACCCTGAGAAGAACTTTCCTGAGAACCTTCCACCCGATAAGCTGCAGATAACCTGAAATGGCCATTTGTATTCCCCCAGTATCCCTCCAGAAGGCCAGGGAACCGGAGCAGAGCAAACCTAATCTCCGGTCTTATTCTCACGGTGCTAAATCAAGGCTGAGCTTTATGTCCGAACGCGGCTACGCTCTTCGATGAACCTGGCGCAGAGAATGCTGGAGGACAACAAGCCATAAATCATGACCACAACTCCTGAATCCTGGAGAGCGATGTTTTTTTTTCATATGCTGGGATGCTGGTAACCAAAGAATTATTATATAAATCCACCCCCTGATTTATGGCCGTGGATTATTGTTTATCAACATTTTAATTAGTCTCCTTTCTACAGAAGGGCGAAATAGAGGACATCAAAGTGATTTGGGTGTATTTGCTGGAACTCTTTCGTTTATGATATACGGTACATTCCCCACGTGTTTTTCTTCCTTTTTTCCTCCCATTTTATAATTTCATGTCCTACGCAGATTGTTTACAGCGTTAATTGCTACTTTAGACAATACAGTTTGTCAATATTTATATAATAACAGAAGATGAGCCTGGTGTCTGGTTTTGCTTGGGGTTTTGTAACATTATTACGTAGGTTTTTTTTTATTTGTTTCTTTAATAAAACACACAAACCACATTCAGGATACTTGGAACACCCTGCCGTGCTATTATGGAAAGCGCTGTAAAACAGTCACTGGTGTTGTTGTTTTTTTTAAAAAAAAATCTAGAAAAATTAACAGTTGGGTTCGACAATTTGTTAAGCAGGGCTGGTATGCCTAGATAGAGTCTTTGCAAAAAGATCCAGCAGAGCTGAAAATAATAGGCAGGCGGGCCAACCAAAATAATGGAGGGGTTCGCATTTCTAACTTAACATAACATAATAACAGAGTTGAAAGGGATCTTGGAGGCCTTCTAGTCCAACCCCCTGCCCAGGCAGGAAACCCTACACCATTTCAGACAAATGGCTATCCAACATTTTCTTAAAAATTTCCAGTGTTGGAGCATTCACAACTTCTGCAGACAAGTTGTTCCACTTATTGATTGTTCTAACTGTCAGGAAATTTCTCCTTAGTTCTAAGTTGCTTCTCTCCTTGATCAGTTTCCACCCATTGCTTCTTGTTCTACCCTCAGGTGCTTTGGAGAACAGCCCGACTCCCTCTTCTTTGTGGCAACCCCTGAGATATTGGAACCCTGCTATCATGTCTCCCCTAGTCCTTCTTTTCATCAAACTAGACATACCGAGTTCCTGCAACTGTTCTTCATATGTTTTAGCCTCCAGTCCCCTAATCATCTTTGTTGCTCTTCTCTGCACTCTTTCTAGAGTCTCAACATCTTTTTTACATCGTGGCGACCAAAACTGAATGCAATATTCCAAGTGTGGCCTTACCAAGGCATTATAAAGTGGTATCAACACTTCACATGATCTTGATTCTATCCCTCTGTTTATGCAGCCCAGAACTGTGTTGGCTTTTTGACTTGGGAAAGCATAGAGCAGACATGTCCAACCGGTGGCCCACAGACTGCATGCAGCCTTGGAGAGCGAGTAATGCAGCCCCAGAAAATAATAAATATAAGAAAATATACATTAACTGTATTATAGGTTTATATGGGGCCAAGCAGTGGTGAAATCCAATTTTTTTTACTACCGGTTCTGTGGGTGTGGCTTGGTGGGCGTGGCTTGGTGAGTGGGCAGGGGAAGGATACTGCAAAATCCCCATTCCCATCCCACTCCTGTGGGAAGGATACTGTAAAATCTCCATTTCCATCCCACTCTGGAGCCAGCCAGAGATGGTATTTGCTGGTTCTCTGAACGACTCAAAATTTCCACTACCGGTTCTTCAAACTGCTCAAAATTTCCGCTACCGGTTCTCCAGAACCTGCTGGATTTCACCCCTGGGGCCAAGGCAGAGAATGTAGAATAATAGGGCTGGAAAGGACCTTGGATGTCTTCTAGTCCAATCCCCTGCTCAAGCAGGAAACCTTATATTATTCTGGACAAATGGTTGTCCAGCCTCTTTTTAAAAACCTGCAATGATGGTGCACCCACAATTTCTGCAGGCAAGTTGTCCCACTGATTAATTATTCTCCCTCACAGGAAATTTCTCCTTAATTCTCGATTGGATCTCTCTTTGATAAGTTTCCATTCATTACATCTTGTTTTGCCTTCAGGTGCTTTGGAAAATAAGTTGACCCCTCCTTCTGTGTGACAGCTCCTCAAATATTGGGACACTGCTCTCAAGTCACCCCTGGTCCTTCTCTTTACTAGACTAGCCATGCCCAGTTCCTGCAACTGTTCATGATATGCTTTAGCCTCTAAATCGCTTATCATTCTTATTGCTCTTCTCTGCACTCTTTCTTGACTGACTTATTGAGTGAAGACAATTCCTCTTCACTCAATGAGGCCCAGGGAAATCAAAAGATTGGATAAAAAGGCAGGACAAGAAACAATGGACGGAAGGAGAGAAGCAACCTGGAATTAAGGAGAAATTTCCTGACAGTGAGAACCTTGCCGTCAAAAGTTATGGATGCTTCACCCCCTGGAGGTTTTTAAGAAGGGACTGGACAGCCATTTGCCTGAAATGGGTCTCCTGCTTGAGCAGGGGGTTGGACTAGAAGACCTCTAAGGTCCCTTTCAGCTCTATTCTGACTACCATGATGTGGAATGTTTGAGTCTCTTTACATTGGAAAAATAGAGGCGGAAGTGACATAATCAGACACAGGATGCAAAAATGGAGTTGGGACAGTAGTGAAATCCAATTTTTTTTACTACTGGTTCTGTGGGCGTGGCATGGTGTGGCTTGGTGGCTGTGGCAGGGGAAGAATACTGCAAAATCCCCATTCCCTCCCCACTCCTAGGGGAAGGATATTGCAAAATCTCCATTCCCACCCCACTCTGGGGCTAGCCAGAGGTAATATTTGCCAGTTCTCTGAACTGCTCAAAATTTCCACTACCAGTTCTCCAGAACGTGTCAGAACCTGCTGGATTTCACCCCTGGGTGGGGATCCATGTATCAAACATTTTAATGATGTGGACTTGAAGAAGATACATGATAAATTCCTTCCTGCCTTTCAAAACAGAGTATTTCTTCATCTAGGGAATAAGTTTATTATGGTTTGATCTGACTATGTGCCATTAACTTGTGTTTGACTCTCAGCTATGATTGATTCAATCAAGCATTTTCCACAGCCACCCATCTCAATGAAGAGATACTGGATGGCTTACATTTCCAAATCTATAAAAGTAATTAAATCAATAAAAAAGCATTTAAAATATCAAAAACATTCCAAAAACAAATATATACATATATGGATAGATCTTCTGCTGAATGGACTTGGTATATGACTCAGGGGAATTGGGATATCTTAATTAATCTATCTAGTATATCTATGCTGTTTTGGAATAACTACAGGGAAAATACATACTTTCACAAATTGGTGAATTTGTCCAAACCTTGGAAATTACTGAGGCGAGTACTTATATAAGTGGGTAAAATTATAAATGAAAAAAAAAAATAGATGCCCAATGAGCATTTTTAAGAATATTCAACTGAGGCTAGTAATAAAATAAACTCTAATATGCTGTTAATTTATAGGCAGGCAAAGCAAAAATGGTGACATATGCAAACTGGAAGTATGATCTATCCTTAGATCCATGGGACAGTCTACTTCATTTTTCCCCCCATTTTGTCTTCAGGCAAGATTAAAATCTTTCATTAACCAAATAAACCACATCAAAGAATTCTCTGATTGGCATAGTTTGATATGAAAAGAGCTGGGTTGCTTATAGGAAATTTAGAGTTGTTGACTGGTAATAACTGTAATGTATAAATAAGGTATTGATGTTGATAAATAATGGGTATTTCTGGGCACATTTTTTACAGCAGAGGTCACCAACCTTTCGGATCTCAGAGACCACTAAATTTATAATTTTAAATCCCATGGACCACAAATATGATCTGCTTAATGAGCGGCTGGGTGGGCGTGGCAGGGTGGTCATGTGACTGGGTGGCCATGGCCAACTCAATGTCACTCACGTCGAAGGGCACCTTGCCAGCCTCTATTCAATGGGAAGCAGTTGCTGGAGCTAAGCAGCCACCACGAGAAAGAGTTGGCAAAACAGCCGGCTCAGTTCAAATTGGACTGAGTGAGAAGGAGGCTCAGCAGAAGCACCTCACTGAGGACTACAAGCATTGGTTTTCCAAACAGAGGGAAGACCTGCGGGAGTGCAAGAACAGGTACTGGCGCCTGGAGGCTCAGTGGACTGAGATGGTGAGCCAGTTCCAGCCCATGATGCAGTCCCACTGGAACAAGGCCCTCCGACTCTTCGCCACCAATGGCCCTTCCCTTCAGCCTTCGCCCAAAGCCCCGCAACAGGAGACTGAAGCAAATCCCAAGTCAGAATTTCTGCCCCCCTCTGATCCACACAAAAAGATCCGAAGGCAAAGTTAAAAACTGGCTAGAGGAGATAACACAGAAATCAGTAAAGAGAGAGCCAGAGCAATTTTTACTAGGGATTCCCACAGGAAATTACACAAAAGAAATACAATATTTAACATTACACATATTAACAGCAGCCCGCAGTCTATGCGAAAATTGGAAGAAGGAGAACTCACCAACAGAAGAGGATTTAATTAAAAAAAAATCTTAGAATGCGCAGAGATGGACAAATTAACAAAAGAACTCAAGGAGAAAGAGGATTCATACTATTACAAAGTGTGGTGTAGATAGTATGAATGGTTGGAAAATAGGAAAAATGAGGAAGAGAAATAAAGGAGAGAGGAAAATGTTGAAGATCAAGGTAAAATGTAGACGAAATAAAGGAAGATAGATAATAAAAGTAGATTAAGACATTTTCCCGTGTAAGGTTGAGAGTATCTTGGCGATGTTTCGACGAGGACTCACTCATCATCTTCAGGCTGGTGCTTTCGGCTTTGTGCTTGTGTGAGCAAAGCGTAGTCGGAGCTCCCGTCTCTATAAATACCAGTGGGGAGGTGGGGAGTGTTGCTGTGAGCGGGTTGGTTGGCTGTGTGGTTGCATCTTGATTGGTAGATGGAGATGCAACCACACAGCCACACAGCCAACCAACCCACTCATAACAACACTCCCCACCTCCCCACCAGTATTTATAGAGAGACGGCAGCTCTGACCACGCTTTGCTCGCACAAGCATGAAGCCGAAAGCACCAGCCTGAAGATGATGAGGGAGATCTCGTCGAAATGTCGCCAAGATACTCTCAACCTTACACGGGAAAAGACCCGAATATGCCAAGAGCTACATATCTATACCCGTGAAAAGCTACAAAAACAAACAAATATATATATAAGGACCAGAAGCCAGACCACAGCTGCAACATTAGCCATTTCAAACCCCTCCAATCCATACATGCAGCAGACTGACACCCACTATGAAGATGTAGCACGACCACAAAGCCAAACAACAGCTATGCAGCTCACCAGCTCAAATCCCTCTGCAACACAGACTAAACTGAGCACAACCAAGCCCCCACCCAAACAGGACACACCCCCAGCCAATCAGAGCACAAAAAAACCCCCAGCCAATCAGAGCACAGCCAAGCTCCCACCCAAGCAGTTCAAACCCCCACTAGCAGTTAAAAGGAAGAAACAGCTGCGATCACACATTGCTCCCAGAAGCACGAAGCTGAAGCCTGAAGATGACGAATGAGACTTCGTCGAAACGTCGCCAAGACACTTCCAATTTTACACGGGAGAAAACCCGAACAACCAAAGATCTACATATATATATATATATATATATATATATATATATACACACACACACATACATACATACATACATATATATAAAGATCCTGAAGGGGGAGACTCTCTGCAGCAACACAAATGCTCATTGCACATATCTGTCCCAAGGGGCCATAGTTTGAGGACCCCTGATTTAGTGCAATATAAAAAAATGCAAATAATTTTTCTCCGGACCACCAAAATTTTCTCAGGGACCACCAGTGGTCCATGGACCACCAGATGGTGACCGCTGCTTTACTGCTGCTTTACCGTTGCCCTGATAAGGCTAAATCAGGGCAACTGGACCAAATTTTGTTCACCTGAGACGTTTGGTTGCACATCTATGCAAATTCATCAGTCAGAGCAAAATTAGATAGGCAGAGAGCCAGATCATTGTTGGAATGTACTGATTCTTGCCACACCAAATGCGGGGATTTCTCCCCAAAATTGGCTTGCACTATGTCAATCAAGTTTCAATCATCCAGGTCAAAAACGTCTAAAATTTAATCTTGACTCTCTGACTGTTGCGCCCCTTCCTCGACCGGGATGCCCTATGCATGGTCACTCATGCTCTTGTTACCTCTCGCTTGGATTACTGCAATGCTCTCTACATGGGGCTCCCCTTGAAGAGCACCCGGAGGCTCCAGTTGGTTCAGAATGCAGCTGTGCGGGTGATAGAGGGAGCCGTTCGTGGCTCCCATGTAACACCACTCCTGCGCAGGCTACACTGGCTACCTGTGGTCTTTCGGGTGCACTTCAAGGTTTTGGTTACTACCTTTAAAGCGCTCCATGGCTTAGGGCCGGGATACTCATGGGACCGCCTACTGCTACCGATTGCCTCCCACTGACCCATGCGCTCGCACAGAGAGGGACTCCTTAGAGTACCGTCAGCCAAGCAATGTCGGCTGGCGGCCCCCAGGGGAAGGGCCTTCTCTGTGGGGGCTCCCACCCTCTGGAATGAACTTCCTCCTGGACTTCGACAGCTTCCTGACCTTCGGACCTTCCGCCGCGAGTTGAAGACTTACCTATTTATTCGCGCAGGACTGGCATAGAAATTTTAGTAGTTTTTAATATTTTGATATAAATTTTATGGGTTTTTTACGGTTTTAAATGGTTTTAATTTTGGTCTTATATTTAATAAATTTTTTAATTATTGTTTTATTGTGTATATAATTGTTGTTTTATTTTGGCTGTGAACCGCCCTTCGGGAGAAGGGCGGTATAAAAATCTAATAAATCTAAATCTAAATCTAAATCTAATCTACTGTCTGCCTAATTATTTTTGCTCTGATTGATGAAGTCGCTTGGATGAGCAATGTAACTTCTCAGATTGACAAAGTTTGGTTGGATTGCCGTGACTCAACCTTCAAATACCTTTGGCCTGGATGTCTATGGAAATTCTCAGTCATCCAGGTCATGGTTGTCCCAAAGGTGCTTTTTCAAGAGGCAACTGGACTTTCTGGTTGAAGAAGCTTCTTGAACGAGAAACGAGACTCCTTCAAAGGAAAACCAGAAAGTCCAGTTGCCTCTTGAAAAAGCACCTTTGGGACAGTTTGGCCTGGATGATTGAGTCTTCATTGACATATTCTTTGCAGCAATGAACCAGGGTGAAGTCATCCATATCCGACACACAGAAGTGGGGGCATTTGTGGGATGCATGTACGGGCATCCCTTCGAGTCAGTGTTGACCTCTGGTGATGCCCTAAAAAAAAATCTCTGCCGTTTTCTTGGTGAGTTTTTTTCAGATGCAGTTTGCCACTGCCTGCTTTCTAGGGCTGAGAGAGAGTGACTGGCCCATGGTTAGTCAACTGGCTTTGTACCTAGAGGGCTGGGCAGGGGACAGAATGTACCTGCCCTCAGTATGGAAGGGATTGCCACTCTCGAATTGGCCTTTTTAGTCACACTAGATGCTGTTTTAGGATCTCGTTCCAGAGCACAATACTATAGTCTTTTGAGACTGAAGGATGCCAATGATGGGTCACCACAATATAAAAAAAATGTAGAGACTCTGGAAAGAATGCAGAGAAGAACCACAAAGATGATTAGGGGGCTGGAGGTTAAAACGTATGAAGAACTCTTGCAGGGATTGGGTTTGTCTAGTCTAGTGAAAAGAAGAGCTGGGGTGACATGGTATCAGTGTTCCAATATTTGAGGGGCTGCCACAAAGAAGAGGGGGACCAACCTATTTTCCAAAGCACCTGAAGGCAAGACAAAGAAGCAACGGATGGAAACTAATCAAGAAGAGGAACAGCCTAGAACTAAGGAGGAATTCTCTAACAGTAAGAACAGTTAATTAATGAAACTGCTTGCCTTCAGAAGCTGCTGGTGCTCCCTCACTGGAGACTTTTACAAAGAACTTCAATTTAGAACTAAGGAGACGTTTCCTAACAGTGAGAACAATTAACCAGTGAAACCAGTTTCCTTTAGAAGTTGTGGGTGCCCCATCACTGGAGACTTTTAAGAAGAGACTGGACAGCCACTTGTGTAGACTGGTACAGGGTCTCCTGCTTGAGCAGGGGGTTGGACTAGAAGACCTCAAAGGTCCTTTCCAATTCTGTATTCTGCCTAGAACTCATATGGTCTCCCAATTTTTCCCCAGTTGCCTTCACCATTACACCAAGCTGGCTCTTTTTGTTTGTGAGATTGCATATCACAAATGTGTCATTTGCCTACAACTCTCCGCAATAGTCCAAGAATGCATGGAATCTGCTATGGGGCCCATTCCCGGGTTTATTTCACCCCGACGGTGAAGTCTGGCCTATTAAAGTTGCTGCTGTTGATGATGCCCAAAACTTCCTGTGTGCAACTATACTAGGGTTCTTTCTTGTGGCTTGTAGCACAAATCAGACCCTCTTTTATTGATAGACACTAACAAAGCCCATTTCAGATGGTTTTAAAACAAGATTTCAGTGAAGCAGTTGGCCTCAGGAAACTCGGAGCTGCCTCGTTCCTATATTAACAATACAACTTAGAAGTGTGTTGCTTTTCAGATGGGCTTTGACTGCTGGGTCAGTAGCTTGGTGAATTTAATTTATGAGCACATTCCATGTGCACTTGAATATCTACATTAAAGAAATTTCTTATTTATGCCTGTTGTCTATGTACAAAAAAGTAACTTTTGCCTAACAACTCAAGCAATCTACATTCTTTAGAGCCAGGGTCTCCAACCTTGACAACTTTAAGACTTGTGGACTTCAACTCCCAGAATTTCTCAGCCAGCTTGCTGGCTGAGGTATTCTGGGAGTTGAAGTCCACAAGTCTTAAAGTTGCCAAGGTTGGAGACTCCGGCTTTAGAGCACAGAACATAGAATAACAGGTTGGAAGGGGCCTTAGAGGTCTTCTAGTCCAACCCCCTAATCAAGCAGGAGACCCAACAAATATTCCAGCCAAATCTCTATTTGTAAACTTCCAGTGATGGAACACCCACTAGTTCTAGAGGGAAGTTGTTCCACTGATTAATTGTTGTCACTGTCAGGAAATTTCTCCTTAGTTCCAGGTTGTAGCTTTCTTTGATAATCTTCCTGTCCTGTTCTCAGGTGCTTTGGAGAATAAGTTGATCCCGTCTTCTCTGTGGCAACCCCTCAAATATTGGAAGACTGTTATTTTTTTCTTTATTATTTATTTTATTTATTTATTTTGTCAAACACAACAGTATATATAAGTATAAGCATGGAATAGCCATACAAATTGGATACAACCAAAGGGAACATTAGGACAGGAATGGTAGGCATGCTGGTGCTCTTATGCACGCCCCTTATCATGTCTCCCCTGGTCCTTCTCTTCACTAGACTAACCACGCCCAGTTCTTGCAACCGTTTTAGCCCCCAGTCCCCTAATCATCCTGGTTGCTCTTCTTTGCACTTCTTCTAGAGTCTCAACATCTTTTTTGTATTGTGGTAAATTACAAACTGCTAGGCCACATTGTCCAGGTCTGGAGGCAATGCAAGACATTAGATATTTTAAAAAAACGTGCCTCCAGTTGGCCTTATAGGATGCAATCAATTACAGGTAGTTCTTGTCTTACAACAGTTCATTTAGTGACCATTCAAAGTTACAACAGCACTGAAAAAAGTGACTTATGACCATTTTTCACCTTTATGGCCATTGCCACATTAACCATGGTCACGTGATTTACATTTGGATGCTCAACAACCGGCTCATATTTATGATGGTTGCAGTGTCCCGGGGTCACGTGATCCACTTTTGCGACCTTCTGACAAGCAAAGCCAATGGGGAAGCCAGATTCACTGAACAACCGTGTCAACTGTGCTGATTCACTTAACAACGATGGCAAGAAAGATTGTCAACCGGGGAAAAATTCACTTAAAAAAAATATCTCACTTAGCAAAAGAAATTCTGGGCTCAAAATTGGAGCCCAAATTTTGTGGTCGTAAGCCGAGGACCACCTGTACTTATAGACTTACGGAATCAGCAAAATGCCACCTTACCTTGGTTGCAGAGGGGGCCGAAAAACCCTGGCAGGCAATCGCATTGGCCTGTGACATGATGGCAGGGAAGTGTGCTGTGAAGACATTGGGGACAAATCTGGTTGCAGTGAAGCCCGTAGAAACCAGGGGGACAAACTAAGAGAGAGAAGCACATAAAGCAGAAAAAGGAATAAACAAAACCGTGGACGAAGCTTAAAAACAAGATATTCATCTCCATCCATTGCAATGCACTTCGGAAGACTTTTTTTCCCAATTGATGGGATATAAGAAAGGTTAGATAAGGACAAAGATGGGATTCAGCCGGCTTGGACCGGTTTGGGCGAACCGAATGTTAATTTTAATCTGGTTCGCCGAACTGGTAGTTGCAAGGGCTGGCTGACCCCACCCACCCTGCCCTGCCCCTCCCAGGAGTCTCCACACAGCCCGTTTTGGATGCCAGGTAAGTGCAGGGCCCGCGTGGAGGCCCTGGGAGGGCGAAAAATGGGCCAACTGGAAGTTCCAGAAGTCCGGAAACGGGCCCCCCCAAAGGTGAAAAATGGGCCCTCCCAGAGGCTTGAGGAAAGCCTCTGGAGCCTGGGAAGGGCAAAAAATGGGCCTACTGGAAGTACCAGAAGTCCGAAAACGGGCCCGTTTCTTGCCTCCGGAGGGGCTCCAGAGCCTGGAGGAGGCCATTTTTGCCTCTCAGAGGCTTGATTAAAGCCTCCGGATTCTGGGGAAGGCAAAAAGCCCCCCTCCCCCCATAGTACAGGAGGCTGAGTAGGCCACGCCCATCATGGCCATGCCCACCTAGCAACCGGGCTGACAACCGGTTGCTAAAATGTCTGAATCCCACCCCTGTATAATAAGGAAGTCCTTATTTAGCACGTGCCTCATTTAGTGACTGGTCAGTTGCAACAGGGATGAAAAATAATGAGCAATCCTTGCACTGAGAACCTTTGCAGGTTTTGGAAACTGAAATCAGATCAGAAATACAGTTTCATTTAAGCAACCACTTGGCTAAACAATTAAGTTGCCAGTTCCAGCCTTCCATCCTTTATAAGGTAGGTAAAATGAGGACCCAGATTGTTGGGGGGCAATAAGTTGACTTTGTATATAGTATACAAATGGATGAAGACTATTGCTTGACATAGTGTAAGCCGCCCTGAGTCTTCGGAGAAGGGCGGGATATAAATGCAAAAAAAAAAAAAAAAGGATGTGAATAAAAAAAAAATACAGAAATAACTTTTCTTATTTATTTATTTAATTTATTTTTCACATTTTTATACCGCCCTTCTCCGAGGACTCAGGGCGGTGTATAGCATAAATAAAACATAAATACCAAAAAATAAAATAAAATAAAATACAATATTAATTTAAAAATATAATTCAATAAGCTGAGTAATTAAATGAGTATATAAAATTCTAAAAATGAATTAAACCCCTTAAAAACCCCACTAAAAACCCCTCAATAAAATCGTTAGGCCAGCCCTGCTTGGTGAAAGAAGAAAATTTTGAGCTCGCGCTTAAAGGTCCGAAGATCAGGGAGAAGACGTAGCCCCACAGGCAGTTCATTCCACAGGGCCGGAGCCCCCACAGAGAATGCTCTTTCCCTGGGGGCCACCAGCCGACATTGTCTGGCCGATGGCACCCTGAGGAGGCCCTCCCTGTGAGAGCGCACCGGTCGATGGGAGGCTACTGGCGGCAGCAGGTGGTCCCGTAAGTATCCCGGTCCCATGCCATGGAGCGTTTTAAAGGTGAAGACCAAAACGTTGAATCGCACCCGGAGGACCACCAGTAACCAATGCAGCCTGCGCAGGAGAGGTGTTACATGGGAGCTACGAGATGCTCCCTCTATCCCCCGCACGGCCGCATTCTGCACCAGTTGGAGCCTCCTGGTGCTCTTCAAGGGGAGCCCCATGTAGAGAGCATTGCAGTAATCTTCTTAGAGTAGCTAAGTAGCTTCTTAGAGCTACTTTGGGAAGTTGATTAATTGTAGGAGCTGAAGCAAAAACCAAGAAGGGGGTCATAACTATGCCCCCATCATCAATGTCACACACATTGTGTGACATTGATGAACATATAAATCAGGCAGGGCTTCAGTGAACGGAAGATAAATTAGGAAATAGAGAAGAAAAAGTGAAATAATCCTATTACTCATAACGGGAACATCCAAAATTGTATTTAACATCGATAGAACATTTGTCTTTTCTTTCTCTGATTTATATTCAATACTGTACGGTACCTAAATAGCAGAATATGATGAACCTAAGCATAATGTACAAACATCATTGCACTGAAATAACGTTATATATAAAAAGGATTGAGCCCGTTCTATTTTAACACTTCATGCATAAATTATAGCCTCTTCAAATGTCACTCATTTAATCACGATTCTCTATAATATTCTCGTCTGATTTATTAGCCCTGTTATATTTTTAGCGGTACTTCAGCATGTACTTCCGGTTGTGATGCTTTAACCAGCAGAGACACTCCTCGGGTTACAACGGCAAAATTGCCGTTGCTAAGTGATGTGGTGGGAAAGCCCAAAGTTACACGACTGCAGTGCTTGGCGAAAGCAGCCCTGGCAAAGTCAGTTGTCATTATGGACCACAGGACCAAACAGGTAGTTAAATGGGAAGAGCTTGGAGCCTCAGGTAAGGGGTGTCCAGGGGGGGGAGAGATACTCTGGGAGAGCCAGCACAGCAGCTTGGGAGTTGGAAAAGCATGGAGGGCAACGGGACGACTCCCATTGGCTCCACATTCAATTGGAATAGAATAGAATAGAATAGAATAGAATAGAATAGAATAGAATAGAATAGAATAGAATAGAATAGAATAGAATAGAATAATGGAAAATAAGAATAGAACAGAATAAGGAATAGAATAGAATTAGAATTAGAATTAGAATTAGAATAGAATAGAATAGAATAGAATAGAATAGAATAGAATAGAATAGAATAATGGAAAATAGGAATAGAATAGAACAGAATAAGGAATAGAATAGAATTAGAATTAGAATTAGAATAGAATAGAATAGAATAGAATAGAATAGAATAGAATAATGGAAAATAGGAATAGAATAGAACAGAATAAGGAATAGATTAGAATTAGAATTAGAATTAGAATTAGAATAGAATAGAATAGAATAATGGAAAATAGGAATAGAATAGAACAGAATAAGGAATAGAATAGAATAAGAATAAGAATTAGAATAGAATAGAATAGAATAGAATAGAATAGAATAGAATAGAATAATAGGTAGAATAGAGTAAAATAGAATAATTAATGTAGCGTAGAGTAGAATGGAACAGGAATAGGAATAGGACTGGAATGGAATGGAATGGAGTGGAACGGAACGGAACGGAATGGAACAGAATAGAATAGAATAGAATAGAATAGAATTTTTATTGGCCAAGTGTGATTGGACACACAAGGAATTTGTCTTGGTGCATATGCTCAATGCAGAATGGAATGGAATGGAATGGAATGGAATGGAATGGAATAGAATAGAATGCAGAATGGAATGGAATGGAACAGAACACAACAGAACACAACAGAATGCGGAATGGAATGGAATGGAATGGAACAGAGCAGAGCAGAGCAAAACAGAGCAGAACAGAATACAGAGAAGAAGAGAAGAGAAATCACCTTTAAATTGAAACCCCATTGCATGGTCAAATTAAGCCCCAGTTTCTTTCCTCTCTCTAGAGTTCCCGGAGTTACAATTTGAAACTCCCGGGGACTTCACTGTGGCCAAAAAAAAAAAAAAAAAAAAAGTCCCCCCACCCCGACCTTTGCTTCCCTGACACTTTCAGGCTTGGTCTTGTTGCAACATCACAGAAACCCGGCCAGCCGCAGGAAGCCAGGACCTGTAATGGAAGTCCTGCGAGGTCATTAAGGGAGCCGGCTGCCCCCCCCCCCCGGAGGTCGAGACAGTAGCGGCTTTAAATAGAAGGAGAACAGCAGCCAATTATTTTGGAAGGCAGAGCAGATGCCTTGTGGCAAGAACAGCTTGAGGAGCAGGAGAGGACTTCTGCTCAACATTACGAGAGTTATTTGTAACGATGAAGATCCTGGCGCGGGAAAGAGACCTCCGGGATACGATGATTAAACTCTGAGTAGGTCTCCCAGCTACTTTGGGTGAGTTCCAGACGTAGGGAGGTCGGTTATCAAATTATTCATAAGGATTAGAAGACATTTTTTCCCACAGATGTCCGCCTGCAGTGGGGGATTGGTGAGGAAATAATGATGAAGCCAATTATTTCCCTCTCCCCTCCCAACTTTACAACTTATATGCTGCTCCATTTCCGCAGACTCTGAGTCGCTTCCCTTATAAATGTCAGAAGATGATACATTAAAGTCAGTTATAGGTAGTCCTTGGTTTATGACCATTTGAAACAGCCCGTGGGTTAACTGGTTTTGCTTTGGGGTTCTCTTAGCCACGGGACCCCCCCCCTTTCTTTCCCCTCTAGGGCTGTCTTGGGCAACAAATAGGGGCGAGAAATAGCAATAGCACTTATATACTGCTTCCCAGTGTTTTATAGCCCTCTCTGAGCGGTTTACAGAGTCAGCCTCTTGCCCCCAATAATCTGGGTCTGCTGGCAGTTGGCAGAGTTAGTCTGCAATGCTGCATTCTAACCACTGTGCCACCATACCAATAGGATAGGGTAGGATAGGATAGGATAGGATAGGATAGGATAGGATAGAATAGAATAGAATAGAATAGAATAGAATAGAATAGAATAGAATAGAATGGAATGGAATAGAATAGAATAGAATAGAATGGAATAATTGGTAGAGTAAAGTAGACTAGAATAATTAATGCAGAGTAGAGTAGAGTAGAATAGAATAGAATAGAATAAAAATAGATGATGGATAGGATAGGATAGGATAGGATAGGATAGGATAGGATAGGATAGGATAGGATAGAGTAGGATAGAACAATTGGTAGACTAGAATAATTCTAGAGTAGACTAGAATAATTAATGTGGAGTAGAGTAGAGTAGAGTGGAGTAGAGTAGAATAGAATAGAATAGAATAACACTTAGACTTCTATACCACTTCATAGTACTTTACAGCCTTCTCTAAGCAGTTTACAGAATCAGCCTCTTGCCCCCAACAATCTGGGCCCTCATTTTACCATCCTCAGAAGGATGGAAGGCTGAGACAGCCTTGAGCCTGGTGAGAATTGAACTGCCAAAATGCTGGCAGCCAGCAAGCACCAGAAGTAGCCTGCAGTTCTGCACTCGAACCGTTGTGCCACCACAGCTCTTAACAACTGCATTGATTCACTTCACAACAGTGGCAAGAAAGGTCATAAAATGGGACAAAATCTACTTAACAGCTGTCTTGCTTAGCAACAGAAATTTTGGGCACAATAGGGATGGTACGTTGTCCTGTAGTGCCATACCACTGGCAACATGGATAAGAATAGGATAGAATAGAATAGAATAGAATGGAATGGAATGGAATGGAATGGAATGGAATGGACTGGGCTGGGCTGGGCTGGACTGGACTGGACTGGACTGGGATAGGATGGGATGGAACAGAATACAGAATAGGATAGGATAGGATGGGATGGGATGGGATGGGATGGGATGAAATGGAATGAAATGGAATGGAACGGAACGGAATACAGAATAGATAGGATAGGATAGGATGGAATAGAATGTAATGGAACAGAATACAGAATAAGATAGGATAGGATAGGATAGGATGGGATGGATGGATGGATGGGATGGGATGAAATGGAATGAAATGGAATGGAACGGAACGGAATACAGAATAGATAGGATAGGATAGGATGGAATAGAATGTAATGGAACAGAATACAGAATAGGATAGGATAGGATAGGATAGGATGGGATGGGATGAGATGGGATGGGATGGAATGGAACGGAACAGAATACAGAATAGATAGGATAGGATAGGATGGGATGGGATGGGATGGGATGGGATAGGATGGGATGGGATGGGATGGGATGGAATGAAATGGAATGGAATGGAATACAGAATAGATAGGATAGGATAGGATGGGATGGGATGGAACAGAATGTAATGGAACAGAATACAGAATAGGATAGGATAGGATAGGATAGGATAGGATAGGATAAGATAAGATAAGATAAGATAAGATAAGATAAGATAAGATAAGATAAGATAAGATAAGATAAGATAAGATAAGATAAGATAAGATAAGATAAGATGGGATGGGATGGGATGGAATGAAATGGAATGGAATGAAATAAAATGGAATGGAATGGAACGGAATACAGAATAGGATAGGATAGGATAGGATAGAAGCAGCCTTGAGCCGATGAGACTCGAACTGGAGAATTGCAGAAGAGAAGAGCAATCTAACAGACTAGATCAGAAGTTGAGCGCCAGTTTTGGGCCTACAGCAAGGTTCTCCAAAATGGTTAGTATCAGCCCCCATGAGCTGAAATCACTATCCATTGTTGTTGTTGTTGTTGTTGCTGTTATTATTCGCAGTGGTATTAATTACAGTAGTGCAGGTAGTCCTCGACTTACCACAGTTCATTTAGTGACCATTCGAAGTTGCAACGGCACTGGAAAAAAGCAACTTAGGCCCATTTTTCAGATCTATGACCGTTGCAGCATCCCCCCATGGTCAGGTGATCAAAATTCAGATGCTTGGCACCTGACTCACATCTATGACGGTCGGAGTGTTCTGGGGTCATTCTGACAGGCGACCTTCTGAGAAGCAAAGTCAATGGGGAAGCCAGATTCATTTAACAACCTCGTTATTAACAGTCACAGTGACTCACTTTATAACTGTGGCCGGAAAGGTCATAAAATGGGACAAAATCTACTTAACAGCTGTCTTGCTTAGCAACAGAAATTTTGGGCACAATAGGGATGGTACGTTGTCCTGTAGTGCCATACCACTGGCAACATGGATAAGAATAGGATAGAATAGAATAGAATAGAATGGAATGGGATGGAATGGAATGGAATGGACTGGGCTGGCTGGGCTGGACTGGACTGGACTGGACTGGGATAGGATGGGATGGAACAGAATACAGAATAGGATAGGATAGGATGGGATGGGATGGGATGGGATGGGATGAAATGGAATGAAATGGAATGGAACGGAACGGAATACAGAATAGATAGGATAGGATAGGATGGAATAGAATGTAATGGAACAGAATACAGAATAGGATAGGATAGGATAGGATAGGATGGGATGGGATGGGATGGGATGGGATGGGATGAAATGGAATGAAATGGAATGGAACGGAATACAGAATAGATAGGATAGGATAGGATGGAATAGAATGTAATGGAACAGAATACAGAATAGGATAGGATAGGATAGGATAGGATGGGATGGGATGAGATGGGATGGGATGGAATGGAACGGAACAGAATACAGAATAGATAGGATAGGATAGGATGGGATGGGATGGGATGGGATGGGATGGGATGGATGGGATGGGATGGATGGAATGAAATGGAATGGAATGGAATACAGAATAGATAGGATAGGATAGGATGGATGGGATGGAACAGAATGTAATGGAACAGAATACAGAATAGGATAGGATAGGATAGATAGGATAGGATAGGATGATAAGATAAGATAAGATAAGATAAGATAAGATAAGATAAGATAAGATAAGATAAGATAAGATAAGATAAGATAAGATAAGATAAGATAAGATAAGATGGGATGGATGGGATGGAATGAAATGGAATGGAATGAAATAAAATGGAATGGAATGGAGCGGAATACAGAATAGATAGGATGGGATGGAACAGAATGTAATGGAACAGAATGTAATGGAACAGAATGTAATGGAACAGAATACAGAATAGGATAGAATAGAATAACACTTAGACTTCTATACCACTTCATAGTACTTTACAGCCTTCTCTAAGCAGTTTACAGAATCAGCCTCTTGCCCCCAACAATCTGGGCCCTCATTTTACCATCCTCAGAAGGATGGAAGGCTGAGACAGCCTTGAGCCTGGTGAGAATTGAACTGCCAAAATGCTGGCAGCCAGCAAGCACCAGAAGTAGCCTGCAGTTCTGCACTCGAACCGTTGTGCCACCACAGCTCTTAACAACTGCATTGATTCACTTCACAACAGTGGCAAGAAAGGTCATAAAATGGGACAAAATCTACTTAACAGCTGTCTTGCTTAGCAACAGAAATTTTGGGCACAATAGGGATGGTACGTTGTCCTGTAGTGCCATACCACTGGCAACATGGATAAGAATAGGATAGAATAGAATAGAATAGAATGGAATGGAATGGAATGGAATGGAATGGAATGGACTGGGCTGGGCTGGGCTGGACTGGACTGGACTGGACTGGGATAGGATGGGATGGAACAGAATACAGAATAGGATAGGATAGGATGGGATGGGATGGGATGGGATGGGATGAAATGGAATGAAATGGAATGGAACGGAACGGAATACAGAATAGATAGGATAGGATAGGATGGAATAGAATGTAATGGAACAGAATACAGAATAGGATAGGATAGGATAGGATAGGATGGGATGGGATGGGATGGGATGGGATGGGATGAAATGGAATGAAATGGAATGGAACGGAACGGAATACAGAATAGATAGGATAGGATAGGATGGAATAGAATGTAATGGAACAGAATACAGAATAGGATAGGATAGGATAGGATAGGATGGGATGGGATGAGATGGGATGGGATGGAATGGAACGGAACAGAATACAGAATAGATAGGATAGGATAGGATGGGATGGGATGGGATGGGATGGGATAGGATGGGATGGGATGGGATGGGATGGAATGAAATGGAATGGAATGGAATACAGAATAGATAGGATAGGATAGGATGGGATGGGATGGAACAGAATGTAATGGAACAGAATACAGAATAGGATAGGATAGGATAGGATAGGATAGGATAGGATAAGATAAGATAAGATAAGATAAGATAAGATAAGATAAGATAAGATAAGATAAGATAAGATAAGATAAGATAAGATAAGATAAGATAAGATAAGATAAGATGGGATGGGATGGGATGGAATGAAATGGAATGGAATGAAATAAAATGGAATGGAATGGAACGGAATACAGAATAGGATAGGATAGGATAGGATAGAAGCAGCCTTGAGCCGATGAGACTCGAACTGGAGAATTGCAGAAGAGAAGAGCAATCTAACAGACTAGATCAGAAGTTGAGCGCCAGTTTTGGGCCTACAGCAAGGTTCTCCAAAATGGTTAGTATCAGCCCCCATGAGCTGAAATCACTATCCATTGTTGTTGTTGTTGTTGTTGCTGTTATTATTCGCAGTGGTATTAATTACAGTAGTGCAGGTAGTCCTCGACTTACCACAGTTCATTTAGTGACCATTCGAAGTTGCAACGGCACTGGAAAAAAGCAACTTAGGCCCATTTTTCAGATCTATGACCGTTGCAGCATCCCCCCATGGTCAGGTGATCAAAATTCAGATGCTTGGCACCTGACTCACATCTATGACGGTCGGAGTGTTCTGGGGTCATTCTGACAGGCGACCTTCTGAGAAGCAAAGTCAATGGGGAAGCCAGATTCATTTAACAACCTCGTTATTAACAGTCACAGTGACTCACTTTATAACTGTGGCCGGAAAGGTCATAAAATGGGGCAAAACTCACTTAACAACTGTCTTCCTTAGCAACATAAATGTTCGGCTCAATTGTGGTCATAGTTTGAGGATTACCTGCATTTATTGAATTATTTTCATATAATACAGTAAATATCTGGGGATCCATGAAAGTTCATAAAGGGGTGAAGGAGCGGAAGAATTTGGCCAGAATTTAAAATTTTAATCCAACCAATATCGATCAATACAACCCATGCAAACAAAAACTGTTTGAGATCCTCCATAATTGTTTTTTGTTTTTTTTTACATTTATATCCCACCCTTCTCCGAAGACTCAGGGCGGCTTACAGTGTATAAGGCAATAGTCTCATTCTATTTGTATATTTTTACAAAGTCAACTTATTGCCCCCCCAACAATCTGGGTCCTCATTTTACCTACCTTATAAAGGATGGAAGGCTGAGTCAACCTTGAGCCGGGCTCGAACCTGCAGTAATTGCAGGCTTTGTGTTCTTAATAACAGGCCTTACCAGCCTGAGCTAAACCGGCCCAAGAAGTGGCGCAGAGGTCTTGGGAGCAAAATGATTTTGGAAACACTGCTGTAGCGCAGGGGCCTCCAAAACTGGCAAGTTTAACTCTTGTGGGCTTCAACTCCCAGAATTCCCCAGCCAACCATAGGAGGGGGAATTCCACAATTCCACATGCGAGTTGATAGCCACAAGTCTTAAAATTGCCAAATTTGGACATCCTACTGTAGAGTATGGCCAAAACAGCCATGACGGTCACAATTAACACCAATGGGTTTTGGGACCCTATCTTACACATTGGCTCAAAATTAACATAAAATAGGTAAAGATAAAGGTTCCCCTTACATACTGTATGTGCTAGTCGTTCCTGATTCTAGGGGTGGTGCTCATCTCCGTTTCAAAGTCAAGAGCCAGCACTGTCCAAGTCGTCTCCATGGTCAGGTGATCAAAATTCAGATGCTTGGCACCTGACTCACATCTATGACGGTCGGAGTGTTCTGGGGTCATTCTGACAGGCGACCTTCTGAGAAGCAAAGTCAATGGGGAAGCCAGATTCATTTAACAACCTCGTTATTAACAGTCACAGTGACTCACTTTATAACTGTGGCCGGAAAGGTCATAAAATGGGGCAAAACTCACTTAACAACTGTCTTCCTTAGCAACATAAATGTTCGGCTCAATTGTGGTCATAGTTTGAGGATTACCTGCATTTATTGAATTATTTTCATATAATACAGTAAATATCTGGGGATCCATGAAAGTTCATAAAGGGGTGAAGGAGCGGAAGAATTTGGCCAGAATTTAAAATTTTAATCCAACCAATATCGATCAATACAACCCATGCAAACAAAAACTGTTTGAGATCCTCCATAATTGTTTTTTGTTTTTTTTTACATTTATATCCCACCCTTCTCCGAAGACTCAGGGCGGCTTACAGTGTATAAGGCAATAGTCTCATTCTATTTGTATATTTTTTTACAAAGTCAACTTATTGCCCCCCCCCCCCCAACAATCTGGGTCCTCATTTTACCTACCTTATAAAGGATGGAAGGCTGAGTCAACCTTGAGCCGGGCTCGAACCTGCAGTAATTGCAGGCTTTGTGTTCTTAATAACAGGCCTTACCAGCCTGAGCTAAACCGGCCCAAGAAGTGGCGCAGAGGTCTTGGGAGCAAAATGATTTTGGAAACACTGCTGTAGCGCAGGGGCCTCCAAAACTGGCAAGTTTAACTCTTGTGGGCTTCAACTCCCAGAATTCCCCAGCCAACCATAGGAGGGGGAATTCCACAATTCCACATGCGAGTTGATAGCCACAAGTCTTAAAATTGCCAAATTTGGACATCCCTACTGTAGAGTATGGCCAAAACAGCCATGACGGTCACAATTAACACCAATGGGTTTTGGGACCCTATCTTACACATTGGCTCAAAATTAACATAAAATAGGTAAAGATAAAGGTTCCCCTTACACATACTGTATGTGCTAGTCGTTCCTGATTCTAGGGGGTGGTGCTCATCTCCGTTTCAAAGCCGAAGAGCCAGCACTGTCCGAAGTCGTCTCCGTGGTCATGTGGCCAGCATGATTCAATGCCAAAGGCGCACAGAACGTTGTTCCCTTCCCGCCAAAGGTGGTCCCTATTTTTCTACTTGCATTTTTTACGTGCTTTCAAACTGCTAGGTTGGCAGAAGCTGGGACAAGTAACGGGAGCTCACCCCATTACATGGCAGCACTAGGGATTCGAACCGCTGAGCTGCCGACCTTTTGATCAACAAGCTCAGCATCTTAGCCACTGAACCACTGTGTCCCTTAACATAAAATACAGTACAATAAAAACTGCTAATATGCTTCCTGTCCACATATGAGCTGTCCTTTCAGTGGTCCAGTTTTCCTACCATCACATGCAAAAATATGATTTGTCAGCAAGTTCGGGCGGGATTCGGGAAGAGAAACCTGCATCAAAAGGAGGAACTGCCAAGTGGGATTTATAAGGCAAAGCATGAGATTCTTACTTCTCTGGCACATGGGTCCACGATAGCCCGGGGCGCACTCACAGATCCCATCTTCCGGAGAGCAGGAACCGCCATTTTCACAGTTGCAGGCAATGGAGCAGTTGGGTCCCCAACGACCGGGCGAACACACGCTGTCGCAATGGATGCCTGTGGGGAAAGCAAAGATGGGGATATGAATTGTGCAGGAAAGGAGGACTGACTCATGTATTGGTGGAAAGGAGATTTGTACTCTGCTCGGGACATACTTGGGTTTCAAACGCAGGAGGGTTGCGTCGTCAGCATACGAGGTGTGTATCCTAGAAAGTCTGTGGGGTTTGAAGGAAAAGCCAAGCAAGTTCATTTTGGAATCTGACGCAAAGTTAAACTTTTTTTTTAAAGGAATAAGCTCTCACCCCCCCCTTTTTTTGTTATTTGTGGTTGCTTACTGAAGTATTTATCAACCTAGCAACATTAAGGCGCATGGCCTTAAACTCCCAGAATTCCCCTGCTAGCATGCTGGCTGAGGAATTCTGGGAGTTGAAGTCCACAGATATTTGAGGGGTTGCCACAAATATAAGAGGGGATCAACCTATTTTCCAAAGCACCAGAAGGCAGGACAAGAAGCAACGGATGGAAACTAATCAAAGAGAGAAGCAACCTGGAATTAAGGAGAAATTTCCTGACAGTGAGAACAAGTATTCAGTGGAACAATTTGCCTCCAGAAGTTGTGGGTGCTCCATCACTGGAGGCTTTTAAGAAGAGACTGGACAATCATTTGTCTGAAATGGTATAGAGTCGCCTGCTCGAGCAAGGGGTTGGAGTAGAAGACCTCCACAGTCCCTTCTAATTGTTATTCTATGTTCTAAGATGCTTGCTGGGGAATTCTAGGAGTTCAAGTCTAGACATTTGTGATGGAATGTAGTGAGGAGGTAGATCCCCAGATGGGAGGGGGAGCATTACAGAGGAGTAAGAGGCAACTCAGCTCAGGTATCATGCGTGAGAGAAAGGAGGTGAAGAGCGACTCTCCCTAATAGTTCTCAGAGTTTATGATAGATGTAGATCATAGAGTCTTTAGTCTGGCAAGATTCTGTCTATAGATGTGAAACAATAAAGAACTCAGCTTGGAAGGTTCTTGGTTTTGCCAGACTAAACTATTTACTAAATCTGCACTACTATTAATCTTCTCATCGTTCCCATCACCCATCTCCTTCCTCTTATGACCGTAACTTTATTGCTTGTATTCTTACGATTTATACTGATATTGATTGTTTCCTGATTGCTTATTTGTAGCCTATGACTATCATTAATTGTTGTATCATTAAGTGTTAAATTTGCACCCTATGACTATCATTAAGTGTTGTAAGTGTTGTACCTTGATGAAGGTATCTTTTCTTTTATGTACACTGAGAGCATATGCACCAAGACAAATTCCTTGTGTATCCAATCACACTTGGCCAATAAAAATTCTCTTTTCTTCTAAAGCACTCTACTCTCTGCATCTACCATACACCCTGAGAACTATTAGGGAGGGACTTCCGGTGGTTTCGTTTTCCCCGAGGAGGACGCCTGGAATGGCGTCCCGAACTGAGATTCTGTAAAAGTTGGTGAAACAGCGGGAGAACGGCTGTTAGCCAGCTTCAAAGCTTTTCTCTGGGTGAAAGAGAATAGCGAAGAGTGGCTGGATAGCAGAAGATTGCCCCAGGGGCTCTGCTTTCTTATGCAGAGTCTCGGAGGGCTGCCTGCATAACCCAGCCCCACTCCAGACTTGGCTCGATCCTGTTAATTAAGCAGGACAAGAGGAAAACGCCCACCTCTGCTCAATTGATTCCGTTTTGAATAACTTAAAGCAGACGGGGCAAATACAAGTGATCGATTACTGGGGAAGCAAGAAGAGAGCTGACTTCTACTCCTTTTAAAAGGGAAAACTTTTCTCACTTGAACTTAGTGAAGGAAGAAATGGCGTCTGAGAGGAAGTGGATTGGAGGCTGCTTGTGAGAGAAAGTGAAGTTCGTCTTTGTGGATTTTAGCTGAATAGAAGCTTTCCAGAGGAGGCAAGGTGAAAGTTTTTATTTTACAACTTTAATTGGAGACTTTTTGAGACTTTGAGATTTTATAATTCTAATTAGAGACTTTACTTAAATTAAAATGGCTTCTAAGCCACCAAAAGTTCCATGACGAGAAGGGGTCTGAAACTAATTTAGAAGATATATTAAAGGAACAGAATAGAGTTTCTGAAGAGCGATTTAAAGAAATTATGAATAATATTCATGGTGTGAAGGATCAACTTAGGGAAGAAATTAAAGAGACTAATAAAAAAATTAGAGAAGATTTATTGATGGTTTTCAAGGTTTGGCAAAAAATTTGGAAGTAATGGAGGATAAAGTGGAAGTAATTAGTCAAGCAAATCAGTATTTGGATAATAAAGTTGGAGAGCTTCAAAATAAAGTGGATAAAAATGAGGATCATGTGGTGGTATTGCAATATAGAGCGTTGGAGAAGGCTTTGAGAATCTTCAAGACCGGAAGGAAGAAGATCTTAAAAAAGTTATATCAGAAGCCTTAGCTGAAATGTTAGGCATGGACCCTCGAGAAGTTGATTTTCAAATTGATAAGGCATATAGGGTTAATTCTTGGGTAGCGAGGCAGAAAAAGCTCCCAAGAGATATTGTAATTTACTTTTTAACTTCTACAATAAGAAATCAGATTTTGCAAGCTACATACCAAAAGAAATTGCAAATAGCAGAACAGGAGGTGTTGGTTTTGAAAGAGATCCCTGCTAAAATGTTAAAGGATAGAAGGATTTTAGGTTTTTACACAAGAGCTTAAGAAGCATCAGATTCAATATAGATGGGAGGTTCCAATTGGTTTAACAGTATTTTTCAAGGCAGGAGATATCGAATTGATACTGAATTGAAAGCAAAGATTTTCTTTTAATGTATTGAAAGTGGATGTAGAAACAGTGGATAAAAGTCTTCAAGAGAAACAGAGTGGGAAGCTGAAACTGCACCTGTGATATCAGTACCTCAAGAACAATCTCAAGAACAAAGAGTGACAAGGGAGCTATTAGGCGTAAGGAGATGGAGGAACGACTTCAAAGACAGGAACGGATTCTACTACTGAAGCTGTGGGAGGAGCCAAGTCAAGAGTGAGGGTCTTCAGCTAATTGCTCAGAAGCTTCAAGAGGCCAGAGATGGCAAATAAATTTTGACATGGAATGTTAATGGTTTAAATTCAGCACAGAAAAGAAGAAAAATATTCCATTATTTGAAACAATTTAAAAATGATGTGATATGTTTGCAAGAGACACATATAAAATTATCAGATCAGAAATATTTGATTAATTGAAATTAGGTAAACATTTTGTTTCTTCTGCTCGAATAAGAAAAATGGTATAGTTATATATTTGAAGAAAAATATATCAAGTAAATTAATTGAAACGGATATTCAAGGAAGATATATTGCTATTGAATTGATTTTAGAAGGAAAAAAGACACTTGTGATTGGCATATATGCACCTAATCAACAACAAGAAAAATTTTATAAACTGTTACATGAAAAATTGACTTTTTGGGACTATAAAACATTTATTATATTAGGGGATTGGAATGGTGTAATGGACACTAGAAGAGATAAAAGAACTCTTTCTAAGAAAATTCCTATGCATGCAAAATTGCCTAAATCTTTTTTTGATTTGATGGAAGATTTTGAGTTGAAAGATATATGGAGAAGGCAGAATTTTGATGATAGAGATTATACTTATTTTTCGGACAGGCATCAATCTTTTTCACGTATTGATTTTATATTAATTACCAATGACTTGCTTTCTAGGGTTAGGAAAACAAAGATATTTCCAAGGTGTTTAACTGATCATAGTCCGGTATGGATGGAGTTGCAATATGAAGGTGGAAGAAGATCATGGAGAATAAATGAAAATTTGTTTAGATATGAGGATAATGTAAATCAATGTAAAAAACAAATGAAAGAATTTTTTGATTATAATTTGGGAAAGGGAACCTCGATAGAAATGGTGTGGGACGCGAGCAAGGCCTTTATGAGAGGAAATTTGATATATATTAATAGTAGACAGAGGAGAAAACTACAAAAACAGCGTAGGGATTTAGAAGAGGAAATTCAGAGGAAACAACAATTATTGGTATATAATCCACATGATTTAAAAACTACTGAAGCGATAAAGATATTACAGAGTCAATTTAATATGTTAATGGCAGATCAGGTGGCAACCAATATACAATATGCTAAACATAATACTTTTTGTAATGCCAATAAATCAGGGAGGTGGTTGGCTTATATGTTAAGGAAAAGACAGAAAGCACGTACTATTGAAGGAATTGAATACAAGGGTAAAGTGCGATTTCAACAGGATAAAATTAAAAAAGCTTTCTTGGAATATTATACAAATTTATATGCCAGAGATACAATATTGAATATGGATATTGATAAATATTTGAAAGAATATAAGTTAAAGGTTTAACTAATGAACAAAGGGAAGAGTTGAATCGGCCTATAACTTCTGAGGAAATTATTTTGGTAATAAAGCAATTAAAAATAGGAAATCCCAGGCACAGATGGACTTACAGCAATATATTATAAAAAGTTACAGGATGAGATGGTTGGTCCACTTATGGAGTTATTTAATCAGATATTGATGGGAGGAGGAGTACCACCATCATGGAGGACTACTTTTATTTCATTGATACCAAAAGAGGATCAGGATTGTACTAAGCCTGGGAATTATAGACCGATTTCACTCTTGAATAATGATTATAAGATTTTGCAAAAATAATGGCAAATAGGTTAATGGAAATTGTACAACAAAGGATTCACACTGACCAGTCTGGTTTCATAAAAGGGAGACAAATGAGGAATAATGTTAGGCAGATAGTGAATTTATTGGAATATTTGGAAAAGAAAAATCAGATTCCGCAGCGTTTATATTCTTGGATGCAGAGAAAGCTTTTGATCGTTTGCATTGGGAATTTTATTTAAATTATCAGACAAAATGCAATTTGGAAATGGTTTTACACGAATACTTAGGGCAATTTATGGAGAGCAAACAGCTCAGATAATAATTAATGGTAGTTTGACAGATAGTTTTAAAATTGCGAAAGGAACAAGGCAGGGTGTCCTTTATCACCTTTATTGTTTATTTTATCTTTGGAACCTTTATTGGATAAGATAAGAGAGTTAAGGGAGATAGAGGGTATTAGAATTAGAAGATATGAATATAAAGTTAGAGCATTTGCAGATGATTTGGTTGTTATGTTGACTCAGCCTATAAATTCAGTGTATATTTGTTGGAAGTAATTAATCAATATGGAAGGGTCTCAGGGTTTAAAGTGAATCAAAATAAAACAAAAGTGTTAACCAAAAATATGATTAAGAACCAGAAAGAAAAACTAGAGGAAATAACAGGATTTGAAATTGTAAAAAAGGTTAAATATTTAGGAGTCTTTCTTACTTCATCAAATGGAAAATTGTATAAGAATAATTATGATGTGTTATGGAAAAAAATTCAGAAGGAAATGAATACTTGGAAAAATTACAATTATCTTTGTTAGGAGAATAGCAGCTATAAAATGAATGTTCTGCCTAAATTCTTGTTCTTGTTTCAGATGATACCAATAATTAAGAAAGATAAAAATTTGGATGAATGGCAGATTGGAATTAATAAATTTATATGGGAAGGAAAAAGCGAGAGTTAAAATGAAAATAATGCAAGATACACGGAAAGAGGAGGATTAAAATGCCTAATTTAAAACTGTATTATGAAGCAGTTGTTCTTTCGGTAATAAGTGATTGGTTTAATTTGACGGAGGAAAGGATTTTGAATATAGAAGGTTATGATTTATTATATGGTTGGCATGCATATTTATTGTATGATAAGAAAGTAGATAAAGCTTTTAAGAATCATGTGTTGAGAATTTCTCTTCTGCGTGTCTGGAAAAATATTATTATAAGTTAAATTATAAAATTCCTATATGGGTATGTCCTCGCACGCAGTAGAGAATATAAATATAGAACAGGAACAAGAAATGATTACTTATAAAGATCTTTTATACAATGAGAGGAAAATTTACAACTAAAATCTTTGGATACATTAAAAGAAGAAGGGAGGAATTATACTTGGTTTCAATATGGACAGTTAAAGGCTAGATGGAAAGAAGATCAGAAAATTGGTATCATTCAAAATGAAGAAAATCTGGTTAAACAAATTAGAAATCAAACTCAGGGGCATATAAAGAGATTGTATACTGTGTTGATAGAAATAGATTCTGAAAGAGATTTAATAAAGGATTGTATGATAAAATGGGCACAGAATATTCAAGAACCAATAATGTTGGAAACATGGGAAAAATTTGTTAGAAATGTTAAATTTACGCAAGCGCAGAATTTAAGGGAAAAATTTTTATAAGATGTTTTATAGATGGCATTTAGATCCTAAGAAAATTATCATGTATGTATCCAGATATGCAAGCGAAATGTTGGAGATGTAATTGTGATGATGCTACATATTTTCATGTATGGTGGACTTGTAAGAAAATTAAGTCTTTCTGGATAAGAATCTGGTGGATTATGCAGAATGTTCTGAAGAAGAAGATAAAGTTTCTACCGCAATTTTTCCTTTTGGGAATAACAACGGACTGTACAGTGATTGAGACTAAGTTGATTCTGAACTTAATAACAGCAGCACGACTGTTGATTGGACAATATTGGAAGAAAAAAGAATTACCCACAATAGAAGAATGGATATTGAAAGTTTCCAATTTGGCTGAGATGGCTAAAATCTCAGCCTTCTTGAAAGACAGTACTCAAGAAAAATATTTAAATGAATGGAAGAACTGGATTGATTATATTCAAAATAGATATCGGATTAAGAAATTTCGGATTGCTTTTGAATGAAGGATGTTATTTTTGATTTTAATGGAAGAAGTCAGGTTATGTGAGAGAGAAAGATTATAATTGTGTTAGATTTTAAAAAGTTTAATGTATGACTGTTTTGTTTAAGGAACTATACCTTGTGTTTGCTCCGGGAAGTCCGGGGGGGGGGAGGGGGGTTTAGGAGGGAGGGGGGGAGGGGGAAAAATTTAATTGTTGTAAAACTTTTTTAATTAAAAAAAAAAGAACTATTAGGGAGGATCTGTCTTCACCCTCTTTCTCTCACACATGATATCTGGACTGAGTTGCCTCTTACTCTTCTGTAATGCTCCCCCTCCCCTCAGGGAATCCATCTCCTCACTGTGTCCTATCCCATCATGCTGGCTGGGGAATTCTGAAAGTTGAAGGCCACACATCTTGAAGTTGCTGGCTCCAAAATTGATCCCCGTGTGTGTTTCTGTGTATCACATACACAACACGTGTGAAAAAGAGAGTGGTTTCAATCATGTGTTCACAGCCACGATCTTCATGGCTTTGACAACACCCAACACCCCTGACGGACAGCTAAGAGGAGGTCTACCCTACGATATCATGATCAAGGGTTGGACAAGAAGAGAGAAGAAAAATCAGTATTTACTCGAGCTTAATTCTTTTTGGGTAAGAAAACAAGAGAACCCGTTTTGTATTTCAAACTCCCAGGGAACCTAATATCCATTGCAGGCCCATGACAATGCCAACCTGTACACATGAGCCACATGGGCATCATTCAGTCATTCCATGCTGAGGTCATGCTGTATGTGATGCAGTTTCCTCCTTCAGCCTGCAGGTGCTCCTGAAACTCCACCGGTTGAATTCCACAAGAGTGAACTGAGGTGGGAGAAACTCCCTCTCTACTACATTATTAGATCTACAGTTTCAGATCTGGGTCACCTGACATTTATTCCCCCCCACCTCCTGCTGTTCTTCTACAAATGCAACAGTTCTCCTTGATCCGGTTTAGCTCACGCTGGTAAAGCCTGTTATTAAGGCTTATTAAGAACACAGTAGCCTGCAATTACTGCAGGTTCGAGCCCGGCCCAAGGTTGACTCAGCCTTCCATCCTTTATAAGGTAGGTAAAATGAGGACCCAGATTGTTGGGGGGGCAATAAGTTGACTTTGTAAAAATATACAAATAGAATGAGACTATTGCCTTATACACTGTAAGCCGCCCTGAGTCTTCGGAGAAGGGCGGGGTATAAATGTAAACAAAAAAAAAATCATTGTTTATTTATTTTTATTTATTTATTTTGTCACAACAATATATGTAGGTATCATACAAAAGATTATATAGTATATAAATACATATATGAGTAAATATAAGGAGGTATAAGCATATATATAGGAAGAAGAAAAGAAAAGAAAAAAACAAACAAAAAAACAAAAAACAATAGGACAGGAACGGTAGGCACGTTTGTGCGCTTATGCACGCCCCTTATGGTCCTCTTAGGAATGGGGTGAGGTCAATAGTAGAAAGTTTTTGGATAAAACTTTTAGGATTATGGGAAGAGACCACAGAGTCAGGTAAAGTATTCCAAGCACTGATGATTCTGTTACAGAAGTCATATTTTCTGCAATCTAGATTAAAGCGGTTGACATTAAGTTTAAATCTATTAGTTGCTCTAGTATTATTGCAATTAAAGCTGAAGTAGTCTTTGACAGGAAGGACATTACAATAGATGATTCTGTGAGTTAAGCTTAGGTCATGTCGAAGGCGACGGAGTTCCAAGTTTTCTAAGCCTAGGATTTCAAGTCTGATGGGATAGTGTATTTTATTGTTTTCAGAGGAATGGAGAATTCTCAATCCAAATTCCATTTCAATTAGCAGTAAGGTGCTTGTCCATTATGGTTAAAGATGCAATTATACCTTTATAGGTTTTTGTTTTTTTTAAAATCTCACAACAGAATAGGAGAGACATATGTTAGGGATGTACCAACCTCTTTGTAACCTTCATCTCATTCCGCTATTTCCAAACAGTCAACATTACAAAGCTCTGAAGGCCAAATATGATGGCCAAGTCCTTTTACTGAATGACCCTGTTCTGAAGGATCCTTGATGCTCTCTGAGCTTGGTTGTTTTCTTGCAGAGGTTTCACTACCCAACTAGGTAACATCATCAGTGCTACAAGCTTTGCACACTCCCTTCTACTACTGATGAAGTTTCTTTGATCATGGATTACTGCCTTGTTGTGGCGAAGGGGCTTGCCTAGCTCAATGAAGCAATGAGTTATGCCGTGCAGGGACACCCAAGATGGACAGGTCATAGCAGAGAGTTCTGACAAAACGTGATCCACTGAAGAAGGAAATGGCAACCCACTGCTGTATCTTTGCCATGAAAACTCCAGGGACAGTACAAAAAGGAAAAAAGATATGACGCCGGAAGATGAGCCCCTCAGGTCGGAAGGTGTCCAATATGCTACTGGGGAAGAGCGGACGGCTAGTACTAGTAGCGCCAGAAAGAATGAAGCGACTGGGCCAAAGCCAAAAGGACGCTCAGCTGTGGATGTATTTGGTGGTGAAAGGAAAATCTGATGCTGTAAAGATTTTTTAGATTGAGGGCAAAAGAAGAAGGGGACGACAGAGAACGAGGTGGCTGGATGGAGTCACTGAAGCAGTAGGCATGAGCTTATATGGACTCCAGAGGATGGTAGAGGACAGGAAGGCCTGGAGGAACGTTATCCATGGGGTTGCGATGGGTTGGACATGACTTTGCAACAACAAATCGTATTTATTTTACAATAGTACTCAGAGACATCCTTATGGGTGGGCAGCTTACAAACAAATACATTTCCTTAAATAGAATAGAATAGAATAGAATAGAATAGAATAGAATAGAATAGAATAGAATAGAATAGAATAGAATAGAATTTTTTATTGGCCAAGTGTAATTGGACACACAAGGAATTTGTCTTGGTGCAAATGCTCTCAGTGTACATAAAAAGAAAAGAAACCTTCGTCAAGGTACAACACTTACAACACTTAATGACAGTCATAGGGTACAAATTTAACACTTAATGATAGGATAATGATACGATGAAGATAATTATGATAGACCTAGGAACCACTTTACGCAACAGGAAATTTGCCGTCCTCAAGATGATCCAGTCTCTACGTTCAAAAATAGATGGATAGATGATAGGCAGACCGAGAGACATTCTGCAAACATGCAAATTCAGGTTGCAAAGGGCTACAATTTGGCATTTTTTAAAAAAATGCCACTCAAATCTACCCAGATGCCTTAGTCGGCTGCTATTTATTTAATAAGTGACATTTAAATAAAGGCCTCTGCCCTTTTTAGCATCATCTTATGAATTGAAATGTTCTCAGCGGAGCTCTGCAAATTCGCCGTCGCCTGAGAAGCAATGATTTGTGGGTGGAGGCTTATGAAGAAAACCCTTTGATTATTTGATTTAAAACACGGGGGGAATTTCCACAGAGAACAATGCCAGCCTACCCAGTGTGAGATGGGAAAGAAAGAAGAGAGAATTCTGGCGAGTACAGCTTCAGCGGTGATCCTGGTGAGAAAATGCTCATTTATTTATGTGCACCGATTTAAAAAAACCAAAACAAAAGCTAACGCCCAACAATGGTAAGCCTCCCTACACAAAACAAAAACAGATCAATAAAAATGAGAAACAAATGAAAAAAACAACAACACAACATAACTAAATCATATCAAACAAAACCTTACTAGGGCTCATCTGCCATCCTGTTTTAAAGGAAAACTGTCCACTTTTCAGTTTCTTCAGAACATCGTAGAGGAAAGATCTCCAGGATGGATAGTACAAGCAGTCCTCAACTTAAAACGCTTCATTTAGTGACCAAAGTTACAACGGCACTGGAAAAAGGGACTTACGACCATTTTTCACACTTACGACCGTTGCAGCGCGCGATCAAAATTCAAATGCTTGGCAACTGGCTCATATTTATGACTGTTGCAGTGCCCATGTCAGGGTTCCAAGGAACAGCCCCAACGAAATAAAGCTCTGAGGCTTGAGGTTCCTCAAAGTTCCAAGTTATTAGAGATGTCATGTTGGCATAGCTGGGAAAACCCAAAACTGAAAGCTTCCAGGTTTTCCACCCCCCAGTTGACAGCTCACAGCCCTGCCCCACACCCACAAGTTCATCACATTGTCCAATCAACTCTTCACACTCAACTGGATACAATCTTCAGGCAGTCTCCATCAGACGCAGGCAAAAGTCCTTGAATACGGAATGTTGTTATGACTAACTTTCTACCGCTCCAACAACAGCTCCCTCCCAACTTCCCCAGATAAAATATGTGGCAGTTAAGAAGCAAAAAGAAAATTGCCTTCCAAAACTGACAGCCCCGGGATGGTCATGCAATCCCCTTTTCTGACCTTCTGGCAAAACAGAGTCAATGGGGAAGCCGGATTCACTTAATAACCGTGTTACTAACTGAAGAGCTGCAGTGATTCACTGAACAATTGTGACAAGAAAGGTTGTAAAACGGGGGCAAACTCACTTAACAAATGTCTCATTTAGCAACAGTTGTTTTGGGCTCAGTCATGGTTGTAAGTCGAGGACTAACTGTATTCCGGACAGCGGGGACCATAATACTCCATTTCAGTGGCCAATTTGAAATAGATGCATCCTCAGATAATCAACTGTATGCCACGAAGGCGTTTCACAGGTAGTCCTCGACTTACAACACTTCACTTAGTGACCGTTCAAAGTTACAACAGCACTGAAAAAAGTGACTTAGGACTATTTTTCACACTTACGACCGTTGCAGCATCCCCCATGGTCACGTGATCAAAATTCAGAGAGGCTTGGCAACTGACTTGTATTTGTGACGGTTGCAGTGTCCCAGGGTCAGGCGATCACCTTTTGTGACCTTCTGACAAGCAAAGTCCATGGGGAAGCTGGGCTCACTTAACAACGATTTGACTAGTTTAACAACTGCAGTGATTCACTGAATACCTGTGGCAAGAAAGTGTTGTTGTGACCCAGGCCCAAGTAGGTAGTAATAAACTCAGTCCGTGACAAAACAAACAAACTTTATTTGAACACTTGGGAATTACTTCATTCCCAGCGTCGTTCAACTCAAAGTAAAACAAATGCCTCCCAACACAAATTCCTCAGTTATCTCACAAACCTTAGTCCAATTAGGCAAACTGCCAAAGGCCCTTCCTGGCAAACGTCCAGAAGCCACAAAAACAAAGACGTACACAAAGCAAAAGACAAAGCTACCAATGTTGTTTTCCGGCAAAGGCCAAATATAGTTGCTGGTCTGTTTTAAGCCTTATGGGAGGGGCCAATCATCTCTTGGCCCTACTCCTGAGTTGTCCTTTTTGCTTATGTTATTCTGTAAAAAAAATTTTTTGTTTACATTTATATCCCGCCCTTCTCCGAAGACTCAGGGCGGCTTACAGTGTGTGAGGCAATAGTCTCATTCTATTTGTATATTTACAAAGTCAACTTATTGCCCCCCCAACAATCGGGGTCCTCATTTTACCTACCTTATAAAGGATGGAAGGCTGAGTCAACCTTGGGCCTGGTGGGACTAGAACCTGCAGTAATTGCAGGCAGCTGTGTTTTAATAACAGGCTTCTTACAGCCTGAGCCACACCGCCTGAGCAATTTGGGAAGTTGCTTTGCTCAAAAGATAAGGAGAGACTCAGAGAGAAAAAAGAAAGTGCATTCCAGGATTTTGTCAATGAAATCAAGAATGCAATGTGGTATTTTATTATTTTATTAATAACGATTTTGTTTATGTTTTTATTAATGCTCAAAGGCACGGAGAGTTACGTGGCGTACAATATAAAATAAATAAATTATATGAAGAGATAGAAAAGTTACAAACAAGTAAGTTTGTGTTTGGAAATTTGGCATGAATCACAAGGTGGCATTTGGAAAATGAATAAATAATTGATGATTCCCGGCCCCCTCCTGATTCAAAACAAATGACAGAAAATTATATAAAAGGGACTTTGACATCAAATACATGGCTTAATGAAACAAGACGAGATTCTGAATTAATTCTCATCTTCCTATTTACAAATACAATTCATTCCTTGAATCTTTTTGCATGTACAGTAAATGATTTTGACTTCAACCTTGTCTGAATCAGCATGAAGGAAATGAAAGTTTTAATGCAAATGGGTTTAAGTGGCATAAAAAATACCCCAGTTTTGATTTAATGACTGCACAGAGTCACATAAGGACTGGCGGGGGAATATCTGTCCCCTGTTCATTTTTTAGAATTATTTGGTTTGAAGGAAAGTAAATTCATCCTCTCGCCTGGACTACTGCAATGCTCTCTACATGGGCCTCCCCTTGAAGAGCACCTGGAGGCTCCAGTTGGTCCAGAATGCAGCTGCGCGGGTGATAGAGGGAGCTACTCGTGGCTCCCATGTGACACCACTCCTGCGCAGGCTGCACTGGCTACCTGTGGTCTTTCGAGTGCACTTCAAGGTGTTGGTTACCACCTTTAAAGCGCTCCATGTCTTAGGACCGGGTTACTTACGGGACCGCCTACTGCCACCGTTTGCCTCCCACCGACCCGTGCGCTCCCACAGAGAGGGACTCCTTAGGGTACCGTCAGCCAAGCAATGTCAACTGGCGGCCTCCAGGGGAAGGGCCTTCTCTGTGGGGGCTCCCACCCTCTGGAACGAACTTCCCCCAGGACTTCGTCAACTTCCTGATCTTCGGACCTTCCGCCACGAGCTGAAGACGTATTTATTTATTCGCGCAGGACTGGCATAGAATTTTTAGAAGTTTTTATTATTCGGTTTTACATTTTAAAGTGGCTTTTATTGTTTTAAATGTATTTTAATTCGGGGCCATATTTAATAAGTTTTTTAATTATTGATTTTATTCTGTATTTATTCATTGTTGTTTTATTTGGCTGTGAACCGCCCTGAGTCCTTCGGGAGAAGGGCGGTATAAAAATTTAATAAATAAATAAATAAATAAATAAATAAATAAAAATAAGTTTCCACATTAGATTAACTTTGCCTTCGATAGGGCTGAGAAAAAAAAAACACTACCAGGACAAAGAAATTTAAAAAAAAATTCAAACAGGCTTGGCACCTGGTTCCATGTTTAGAATTAAAATCTAGCTTTTTTTTAATTCTTCCTTTTTGACAATTTTAGGTGTCCTACAACTGCAAAAAGCAACATGCATTTGCCCAGCCAACAGTCAAAGCTGCTTGAAATGTTACTCTAACGCAACAGTATTATCTTCTTTCAATGTTGTTATTTCAGAACTGCTATTGTTAAACGTTCTTCGCTGCTAATGTTCCTCACAAGATGCGACATTTGAGACAATTAGTTCTAATGAATAAGATGAATCCCAACCATTTCAAAAGGAGTTTGGGCTAAACACTTCCGATGAATCCTAGAAACAATCTATTTAGGAAGACAATGAATCAATACGGCAATTTTAGTTCCGTACAGTAAATTCTAATCCAATACTGCTCGTGTTTGGACGCATCTAATATTTGATTTTACTGACATATCCTTCATTTTCAAGCTTTTCAAACAGCGCATCCTTTTCCCCATATATTTTTGGATCTTTTCATTGACTGCAGCACCAGAGACACTGCTGTGACCCACTTGGCAGAATGCCCTTCACAAGCCACCTGCCCCGAAGTTGGTAAACCTCCAACTTGAATTTTGCCCTTGAACCCCAAAAACAAGAGGGACTGTCAAAGATTTTGCCAGCCGTCATCCAAAACTAGGTACGCACGCCCCGTATTTCCTCTATACCAGCCACTGCCGAACTTAAATGCAAACTGATAAATGCAAGAAGCATTGTAAACAAAATGCCTGAATTTCTCCTCTTGTTAAATACTGGTACATTCGACATTATATTTGTATGCGAAACATGGCTGAACTCATCCCTCCCTGACTCCATCATTTCAGACAGAGAATATCATGTTTTCCGGTCCGATCGCGAAACCTGCAGGGGAGGTGGAGTGGCTATCTTTTTTTTTTTTTTACTTTGGCAACTTCCAGATGTGTGAACTAGAAGTCCCTTCTAGAAGTCCTCAGCTGGCATTGTCAGTGCTGAGGTACTGTATAAGCTTAGCGTGCAGATCAGCTGCCAAAATGCCTTTATTTCAGCTAGCAATTCTTGTAGCATCCTGATATTGTTTATTTTCCAGATGTTGCATTGGGATAAAGAACATATAATGATCAATGAAGGGTTAAGCGAACCAGATATGTCTAGCCCAGTGGTGGCGAACCCTTTACTCACCGAGTGCCAAACAGGTGCGCGCTTTGCTTAGGCGCAGTTCCCCCCATGCGCTATGCGTGCAACCACACCATCTGCACATGCACACAACTTTCACGTGCCCCCATGCGCTGTGTGTGCAACTGCACCATCTGTGCACATATGGGGCTTTCGCGTGGCTCCCCCCATGTGCTGCACACACAATGGGCCTCTGGTGGCTCAACAGACTAAGCAGTCTGTTATTAACACAGCTGCTTGCAATTACTGCAAGTTCAAATCCCACCAGGACCAAGGTTGACTCGGCCTTCCATCCTTTATAAGGTAGGTAAAATTGTTGGGGGCAATAAAAGTTGACTTTGTATATAATATACAAACGGATGAGACTATTGCTTAACACAATGTAAGCCGCCGTGAGTCTTCGGAGAAGGGCGGGATATAAATTCAAATAAAATAAAATAAAATAAAATAAAATAAAATAAAATAAAATTGCACCATCTGCACATGCACACAACTTTCACGTGCCCCCATGTGCTGTGTGCGCAACTGCACCATCTGCACATGCACACAACTTTCACGTGCCCCCATGCGCTGTGTGTGCAACTGCACCATCTGTGCACATATGGGGCTTTCGCGTGGCTCCCCCCATGTGCTGCACACACAATGGGCCTCTGGTGGCTCAACAGACTAAGCAGTCTGTTATTAACACAGCTGCTTGCAATTACTGCAAGTTCAAATCCCACCAGGACCAAGGTTGACTCGGCCTTCCATCCTTTATAAGGTAGGTAAAATTGTTGGGGGCAATAAAAGTTGACTTTGTATATAATATACAAACGGATGAGACTATTGCTTAACACAATGTAAGCCGCCGTGAGTCTTCGGAGAAGGGCGGGATATAAATTCAAATAAAATAAAATAAAATAAAATAAAATAAAATAAAATAAAATTGCACCATCTGCACATGCACACAACTTTCACGTGCCCCCATGCGCAGTGCGTGCAACTGCACCATCTGTGCAGACATGGGGCTTTCGCGTGGCTCCCCCCGTGTGCTGCACACACAATTGCACCATCTGCACACGGGCACAACTTTTGTGTGCGCAATGCACATGCGCAAATGCCATCTGCGCATGCCCGTGCTGCAAGCAGGTACTTGCACACGCATGCTCAAACACGCACGCATGCACAGGAGAGCTCCGAAGACTAGCTGAGCCTCCGGAATTGTGTGCATGCGCACTGGAGGCCCAAACACCAGCAGGGGCGCATATGCTGCAGGTGCATTGGGCGACAGCTCATGTGCCTGGAAAGATGGCTCTGCGTGCCACCTTGGGCACACATGCCATAAGTTCGCCATCATGGGTCTAGCCTACGAAACAGAAAATTAGGGTTTAGAGGATAACTTTCTACCAGAGCTGTCACAAAGAAGAAGTCAACTTATTCTCCAAAACACCTGAGGGTGAAGAAGCAATGGGTGGAAGTTCATTAAGGAGAGATCAAACCTGGAACTAAGAAGAAATTTCCTAACAGCAGGAAGAATTAAGCAGTGGAATAATTTGCTGCCTTTAAGACGTGGGTGCTCCATTCCTGGAGGACCTCAAAAAAAAATTGGACAGCCATTTGTCTGGAATGGAATAAGATCTCCTGCCTTGAACAGGAGGTTGGATTAAAAGATCTCCAAGGTCCCTTTCTGCCCTATGATTCTATGAACTTCTGTTTATCATGGATCCATTTTTTTTAAGGCTATTCTCTGCCTACCAATATATATTTTTTTAGGACAGGGATTCTCAACCATGGCAACTTTAAGATATATAATGCCTAGAATTCCCCAACCAGCATGGCTTTTATGAGGTGAAGTCCCCATGTCTTAAAGTTGCTACAGATGAGAAACGTTGCATTAGGACAGGGGTCTCCAACCTTGGTCCCTTTAAGACTTGTGGACTTCAACTCCCAGAGTTCCTCAGCCAGCTTTGCTGGGACTCTGGGAGTTGAAGTCCACAAGTCTTAAAGGGACCAAGGTTGGAGATCCCTGCATTAGGATGCCTCAAGCAACACATCCTTATGGTAGAGCTGCCATCCAATCAAGCAAATTTTTTTTTTGCTGTGCTATTAAAATTCCAGAATTATTCACACAGAATTTACCATGCAAATTCTGGATCTTACGTTTGAAGTCCCTTCTCATTTGCAACTTATCCCATCAATCTGTTTCACATTTAACAGTAAACCTGAGACAAGATGTTTTCTGAGCATAGGGTAGGGGTCTGCAAACTTGGCTCTTTTAAGACTTGTGGACTTCAACTCAGCAAAGCTGGCTGAGGAACTCTGGGAGTTGAAGTCCACAAGTCTTAAAAGAGCCAAGTTTGCAGACCCCTGGCATAGGGCATTATGGCAAAGAACATTGGAAAAGGAATGGGCGGTGTGGCGGGGGGGAGAGAAGGACCACAGCCTAACAGGGACTCCATCAGGGGCTGGCCGTCCCACTGATAGCGGCTTCTTATCCACAATACCTTACCAGAATCTGTTAGTCTTTAAGAAGCCACACATCTCTTGGTTATATTTGCTGCAGTGGAGCAATACACAATCTATCCTATGGAAGATTTTATAGACAGTCAAAAGGAAATGATAGAAGATCACACAATTCTCTGGACACACAGGGGGTTGGACTAGATGACCTACAAGGTCCCTTCCAACTCTGTTAATCTCTGGTACATTAAGGATATAGAACCATAGGGCTGGAAGGGGCCTCTAACCCATTGCTCAAGGCCTCTGGTGGCTCAGACTGTTAAGACAGTCTGTTATTAACACAGCTGCTTGCAATTACTGCAGGTTCAAGTCCCACCAGGCCCAAGGTTGACTCAGCCTTCCATCCTTTATAAGGTAGGTAAAATGAGGACCCAGATAGTTGGGGGCAATAAGTTGACTTTGTATATAATATACAAATGGATGAAGACTATTGCTTAACATAGTGTAAGCCACCCTGAGTCTTCGAATAAGGCCGAGATATAAATGCAAATAAAAAAAAAAGACAAGATGCCTTATACTATCCTGGATGGCATATAGTAATCAGTGATGAAATCCAATTTTTTTTTATTACCAGTTCTGTGGACGTGACTTGGTGGGCGTGGCATGGCTTGGTGGGTGTGGTGTGGCTTGTTGGGCATGGCAGGGGAAGGATACTGCAAAATCCCCATTCCCTCCCCACTCCTGGGGGAAGGATACTGCAAAATCCCCATTCCCTCCCCACTCCTAGGGGAAGGATATTGCAAAATCTCCATTCCCACCCCACTCCAGCCAGAGGTGGTATTTGCCAGTTTTCTGAACTGCTCAAAATTTCCGCTACCGGTTCTCCAGAACCTGTCGGAACCGGCTGAATTTCACCTCTGATGGTAATCCAATCTCTTCTTAAAAACCTCCAAGGCTGGAGCACTCACAATTCCAGGAGGAAAGCTGTTCCACTGATTAATTGTTCTCACTGTCTGGAAATTTCTCCTTAGTTCTAGGCTGAATCTGTCTTTAATGATCTTCCAACTATTACTTCTGGCCCTTCCCTCGGGTCCTTTGGAAAGTAAGACGATCCTCCCTGACAGCACCTCAAATATTGGAAGACTGCTATTATGTGTCCCCCTCCCCCAATCCTTCTCTTCATTAGATTAAACACAGCTGGTTCCCTCAATTGCTCATTATATGATTATCTTCCAGTTGATATTAAAACAGAAAAGGCTGTAATCAAAGGGCACAGGAATAACCTTCCTGGAGAAAAATGAACTCCAAGGAAGTCCCTATGAATTGATTACTCAGAGTTGTTGAGAAACAAGAAACGTAGATCCAAGTCAGGACCCTGGAGAGCTCCCTGCAGCAAGCCAAACACCTGGCTTAACTTTGACAAAGACAACTGTCCGCGTAGGATTTATCCCAGCTCGTGTGAGATTTTAAAGACACGGCAAGGGCAGGTAATCTCCTAAATCTATCTCTGCTTACTGCTGACATTACATTTAGAGAAGTTTTGACTCAGCCCTCCGTTAGGGCATAAATATATAGTCAAAAGGTGGCAGAGATCATAGGACAGCTATAGGAGGCCTAATACCCTTGGCCAGTCTGAAACGGGAAAGAGACTGGGGGAGGTTGATGGCTCTCTTTGAATGCAGCTGATTGCTTGTTCTTACAGAATAGAGAATAACAGATTTGCAAAGGACCTTAGAGGTATTCTAGTCCAACCATTGGCATATGGCCAATGAAGGCCATATGCCATGATGGACAAATAGTATTCCAGGTTTGGTCTTACAGTATAGGCCAGGGGTCTCCAACCTTGGTCCCTTTAAGATTTGTGGACTTCAACTCCCGGAGTTCCTCAGCCAGCTTTGGAGACCCCTGGTATAGGCAGTATACTGTAAGGCAGGATATAGTGATACCAATCCTTGATTTTGATACTATTCCTCTGTTGAAGCAGAGGATTGCATTGGCTTTTTTGGCAGCTGCACCACACGGCTGGCACATAGGTAGGTGGTTGTCCACTAAAACTCCTAGATCCCTCTCCACAGTTACTACTATTACACAGGTACCCTCTATACTATCTGCGTTTGATTTTGATTTTGATTGCCCAAGGGTAAAACCTTATTTTTCTTACCACTGGATTGAATTTTGTTGGATAGGATCCCGTGTTCAAGTCTGTCATGACCTTTCTGCAATCTTGAATCTATCTTCTATAAAGTGTTGGCTATTCCCCTAGTTTTGTATCATCTGCAAATTTGAAAAGTTCTGCAAATTTGATAAGTTCTCCCTCTCATCATCTAAATCATTAATTAGCCTAAGACAGAACCTTGTGGTACTCCAATGCATACTTCCCTCCATGTAGATCAGTGGTGGGTTTCAAATTTTTTTTACTACTGGTTCTGTGGGTGTGGCTTGATGGGTGTGGCATGGCAAGGATACTGTAAAATCTCCATTCCCACCCAACTCCAGGGGAAGGTTACTGCAAAAATCCCCATTTCCTCCCGATCAGCTGGGAAAGAATAGATGGGAGCGGGGCCAGTCAGAATTTTTACTACCGATTCTCTGAACTACTCAATATTTCAGCTACTGGTTCTCCAGAACTGGTCAGAACCTGCTGAAACCCACCTGTTCTGTTTCCCTCCCCCAATACTCCCAACAAAGAGTCAAAGGCCTTCTTTTCTAGTTTACATCAATTTATGATCAATAAATTTTCATTTACATCAATAAATGTTCTGGCCACGTCTACCCATGTGCCTGCCAAGTCTCTGGAGATAACTAGGAAACTATAGATAAGGCCAGAGTTACTTACGAATATATTCTTCCCTCCATTGATACAGTTTGCCTGCACAAATTCACTGCTTTGTCCAAGACAAAAACCCAGGAAGTTTCGCCTCCTGCTTTTATAGCCTCTGTGGGTGCCACTCCGTGACTCATCATTCTTTGACTTTGTCCCAACGCCTCCTCTGCTGCGCGTGCCAGTCACGTCTGCACAGTCTTGCATCAAGCCAAAATTGTTCTTGGGGTGTTGCCAAATCAGAAGAAGGCCCAGGGGAATCAGGCCTTGCCGGCCCCTCCTCCTCCCCTTGGGTGGGTGCCAGGGAGGAAGAGGGCCCAGGAGAAGCAGGCCTTGCCAGGTCTTCTTCCTCACTTTCTGAATCATCTGAGTCCAGGAGTCCGAGTCCAGGAACCTGGGTCACAACACCACCTCTGATGTAGATGTGCACTGAAGGTTGCACTTTGAGTGTGGTTTGTCAACCAGTTATGAATACAACTGGTGCTGATACTGTCCATCCCACATTCTTCTCTCTTACCAAAAAGTAAGTTGTGGTCTATCTTGTCAAATGCCTTACTATAGTCCAAGTACGATACGTCTACAGCATTTTAATGCTCCGCTTTGTCAAAAAAACCGCAATATTTTATTTATTTTTATTTATTTATTTATTTGATTTTTATACCGCCCTTCTCCCGAAGGACTCAGGGCGGTGTACAGGCAGAATAAAACGAACAATACAAAATACAATTAAAACGGAATTTAAAAAACTTATTTAAATTAGCCTGAAAATTTAAAAATTTACCATACACTAAAAAACCCCTTTTAAAATTAATAAAATTTAACATTTAAAAATTCAATTTAAGCCAGCCCCGCACGGATAAAAAGGTGTGTCTTCAGTTCGCGGCAGAAAGTCCGAAGGTCAGGTATTTGGCGTAAACCTGGGGGAAGCTCGTTCCAGAGTGTGGGAGCCCCCACAGAGAAGGCCCTATAAGGTTTGTTCGGCATGATCTGTTTTTGAAGTTTTGATAAACTTCATACTCTTTAGAACCTTGCCAAATTCCTAACCCTGGGAATATGATATTGCCAAACCTAGCATTATTATGATCAAGCTTGCAAACAGATTGGGCCATCCATAATAACAATCTTTTCTTACAGATGGATATAAAGGTCCTGGGAGCAAATTTGCAAAACTGCTATCTCCTACAATGGATCTCCTCCAAAGACTAGTTAGAGCAGGGGTAGTCAACCTTTTTATACCTACCTCCCACTTTTGTATCTCTGTTAGTAGTAAAATTTTCTAACCACCCACCAGTTCCACAGTAATGCGCTGTGTATTGTCGTCTGCGCATGCCTCTCGTGCATCGTGGATTGGGGTTGGGGGGGGCACCGGCTACCAGCTCTGCTTGTCTGTTACAGCTGAGTGGTGTGGGGGGAGATGCACGAACTATTCTGGGACGAGACTCTTTTGTTTGCGGTCGTACTATAGCGCCATTTAGTTTCACTTACGTAACGTGAACTAAAGTTATGTGCGGGCGATACAAATAGTATATTTTCAGAAATTTAAATTGTCACGGGGAATTTTAGGAAAACCTAATGAAAATTTCATAGCATTTTTAAATAATGCTATGAAATTTTTTTAAAAAGTCAATTAAATTAAAAAAAAAGGAAAGGGCTTCAGTATCGGACAAAACCCCTACCGCCCACTATGAAAGCTGGAACGCCCACTAGTGGGCAGTAGGGACCAGGTTGACTACCACTGATCTAGAGAGTCTCTTTCTTCTGAATAGCTCCATTTTTTCCTATCCCCATCAGTGGGGAAATTTGAAGCGGTTTACCAGTTTGCTGGCTGTGCATGTACGCTGCATGCGCGCATGTGCAGTACACACCATGCACCAAATGCGAGGTGCGCATGTGTGCAGTACACACCAAAAGGAAGCATGGGATAAGTAGAACAGTGCGCGCACGTGTGTGTGTGTGTGTGTGATCAGCTGGGGCAGGCAATCTTTTTTTTTTACTTTTAGAAGCATTTTTTTACAACCTATTTGGACGAATAGGTTGTAAAAAAATGCTTTTAAAAGTAAAAAAAAAAGGCCCTGATGACCAGGCAGCTCAGCTGTGATCGTCAGAGTCTTTTTTTACATTTTAAAAGCATTTTTTAATAGAAGCGGCAAGCGGGCGGAGGAGGGCAGGGATTTTTGCTACCGGTTCTCCAAACCACCCACCGCCATCGCTACCGGATCAGGTGATCTGGTCCAAACTGGGAGCATTTCACCCCTGATCCCCATCCCATAACAGTCATTGAGAACCAATTCTTTTTCTTCCCATTTCACTCTGCACTGTTAGTTAGTACACTAGTTTCCCAATGAGACCATCGGGCATATGTCTTCATCATGTAGAGGCAGTGGTGAAATCCAATTTTTTTTCTACCGGTTCTGTGGCTTGGTGGGCGTGGGGTGGCTTGATGGGCGTGGCTTGGTGGGCATGGCGGGGAAGGATAGTGCAAAATCACCATTCCCTCCTGATCCCTGGGGGAAGGATATTACAAAATCTCCATTCCCACCCCACTCCAGGGGAAGGATACTGCAAAATCCCCATTCCCTCCCCACTCCTAGGGAAAGGATATTGCAAAATCTCCATTCCCACCCCACTCTGGGGCCAGCCAGAGGTGGTATTTGCCAGTTTTCTGAACTGCTCAAAATTTCCACTACCGGTTCTCCAGAACCTGTCAGAACCTGCTGGATTTCACCCCTGTGTAGAGGGGACCACAAGTGACCAAGTTAAAATCCACGCTCAGTTTTGGAGGATGACTTTGAAGTAGACAATCTCTCTCTCTCTCTCCCCTCCCTCCCTCCAAGCAATCTCACAAGGTTGTTACTGTGGAGAGGAGAAGGGAAAAAAAAGAAAAGAAAGGATTGCTGTGTACTAAGCCTGAGCAACTGGAGGAAAGACAGAATATTAATCAATCAATCAAATTGGTCTGAAAAATGAGGTGGGCCATAGGAGCATTGTCTGCATAAGCTGTTCTCTGGTGGAATGGTGTTGAGGTATAAAGGATCAAGGTCACATTTTAAATAGCAGTTCAAAGATTTAATGTGCACAAGAATCTGGGCAACTAAAGTTCAATACTAAACGGGCGTCAGATAAATTCAAATAAATAAATAAATAAGGGCCAATGGAATTCAAGAGCCAGATAGATCTTGACAGACTTGAACACTGGGCCCTATCTAACAAAATGAAATTCAATGTAGAGAAAAGTAAAGCCTTACATTTAGGTAAAGAAAAACCAAAAGAAAAATACATATAGACTGGGTGAAACCAGGCTTAATAGCAGTGACTGTGAGAGGGACCTTGGAATCTTAGTGGACAACCAGCTAAATAGGAGCCAGCAGTCTGCAGTTGGAGCCAAAAAAACAGAGGGATACAGTCAAAATCAAGTGAGGTACTAACACCACTCTATAAAGCCTTAGTAAGACCACAACTAGAATACTGCATCCAGTTTTGGTCACTACACTACAAAAAAGATGTTGAGACTCTAGAAAAAGTGCAGAGAAGAGCAACTTTCCGGCGTGAGCTGAAGACTCTTTTATTTCATCGAGCAGGATTAGCCAATAGTTTTTTAATAGTTTTAATTAGTTTTTAATGGGATTTAGCAAATTTTTACAGTTTGGCCAATTTAAAATTAGTTTTTTAAAATTGTTCTTAACTTTTGTATTGTTTTTTTTTACTTGGCTGTAAACCGCCCTGAGTCCTTCGGGAGAAGGGCAGTATAAAAGTTGAAATAATAAATAAATAAATAAATAAATAAACCAGGATGATGAGGGGACTGGAGGCTAAAACATACGATGAACGGTTGCAGGAACTGGGCCTGGCTAGTCTAGTGAAGAGAAGGACCAGGGGAGACAGGATAGCATCTTCCAATATTTGAGGGGCTTCCACAGAGAGGAAGGGGGGTCAGGCTATTTTCCAAAGCACTTTTGAAGGCCAGACAAGGAATAATGGATGGAAACTGACCAAGGAGAGATTCAACCTAGAAATACGGATAAATTTTCTGACAGTGAGAGCAACCAACCAGTGGAACAGAAGTTGCCTTCGAAAGTTGTGGGATCTTCATCACTGGAGGCTTTCAAGAAGAGACTGCACCGCCATTTGTCAGAAATGGTGTAGGGTCTCCTGTTTGGGTGGGATGGGGGTTGGACTAGATGACCTACAAGGACCCTTCCAACTCTGTTAACCTGTTGTCTGTTATCAAGAGGGGCAATCCTTGGACCATTTGTGGCTACGTAACAATGCTAAGCTGATAACTCTCTTAACTTCGCCCCCAGCGCTGCCTGCTCCTCTCTACAGATGGAAGGTTGCTGAAAGTAATTGCATTAACCGACTCACAAGCTGTTTGTGTCTTTGAGTTGTTTAATCCTGTGATGGATTGTCCCCCATCATCTTCAAGACAGGAGAGCAAGCTTCTGCAATTAAGCCCAAACAGAGTTTAAAGGAATGGCTGTCACGTTTCCTCCCCAGTTTTGACAGCAATATTTGGAGGAGAATTCTTTTATTGTGAGATAGGTTATTTATACACGGAGACAATTATGGAACATTATTCCTTATGTTAGCTTTGAGGAGAGTGACAGTGATCCCTTCTTCTTCATTTTTTTTTTAAAAAAGAGAGATGCTTTAAAATGCATTCTCTTCTTCCCAAGAAAAAGTCACCTCTAGCGGAAGACTAATGAGCCCAATCTTCTCTGGACTAAATAAAGACAAAATGATTTCTAATGAGGATATTGTTCTAACACAACGGTGAGAGAGAAAGAAATGATGGCAGGAAGTCCTTAATTGCACCTAAACAGACATGAGCGAAATCACACCTTTTAACTGTGTTGATATTCAGAAGCGCAGAGATGCTACAAATATCTTAAATGGCCCTTTTTAGAAGTTTTTCAAATTCCTGATGCCCTTGCTGAGATTTAGTGAGTTAAAAGCTGCATTTGTCTGCATCAGATTTATAGGGCAATTATATACATACATACATACATACATACATACATACATACATACATACATACATACATATCACACATAACAGAATAACATAGAATAACAGGATTGGAAGGTGTTGTGCCTCGTCCTCCCTCCTCTCCTCAGCTGGGCCCCTCCCTCCTCCTGCCGGGCATGCTATCAGATTCAGAGTCTGATAATGAAGAGGAATGGCCTGGCATGCCTCCAGCCCCCAGCCCTGGCTCCATGCCTGGAGGGGATGTCAGGAATGAACAAACAAACCTCACTCACACGCAGCCATCAGAGGAAGTCAGCCAGGGATTGGAATTACCCGGACCTACTCCTTCCGACCCCTCCCTTTCTCAATCAGCAGAAGACAATCTAAAGTGGGAGGATCCTCCCTTCCGGATATCTGAGAGGCGATGTCAGCAGAAGGAAGGGAGGGGCAGGCCTGGATAAATGCTGAGTCATGGAGCCACACCCCATAGCCTATATAAAGGATCTGCTTTTTGGCATTCCTTGAGTCAAGCAAAGTCTCATCTGGTTTGCTGAAGTCACACCTTGGATTCCTGCCTGCCCTGAAAAATCTGAAAGGAATTTTGCAAAGCTGCAGAGGCTTCGTGGCCACGCTTGATACAGACTTCCCAGACCCGGTCGTCGGAGGGGGAGGGGGACACAACAGAAGGAACCTTGGAGGTCTTCTAGTCCTGTGGTCACCAACTGTCGGTCCATGGACCACTGGTGGTCTGTGAGAAAATTTTGGTGGTCCACAGAAAAATTATTTGCATTATATATAGTGCACTAAATCAGGGTCCTCAAACTACGGCCCCTGAGATGGATTTGTGCAATGAACGTTTGTGTTGCTGTGGAGAGTCTCCCCCTTTGGGATCTTTTTGTGTGGGTCGGGGGGGGCAGAAATTCCAACTTGGGGTCTACTTCAGCCTCCTGGTGCGGGGCTTTGGTTGAAGGCTGGAGGGAAGTACCACTGGTGGCAAAGAGCCGGAGGGCCTTGTTCCAGTGGGACTGAATCATGGCCTGGAACTGGCTGACCAACTCAACCCGCTGAGCCTCCAGATGCCGGTACCTGGTCTTGCACTCCCACAGGTCTTCCCTCTGCTTGGAAACCCTATGCTCATAGTCCTCAGTGAGGTGCTTCTGCTGAGCCTCTTTCTCGATCAGATCCAATTTGAACTGAGCTGTTTTGCCAACTCTTTTTCATGGTGGCTGCTTAGCTCCAACAACTGCTTCCTGTTGGGGCCCTAAGGAGCCTGGCAGGCAGGCGAGAAGTGCTGGGAAGGGATGAACGAGTAGGGGCCGACAAGGTGCCTGTTGTGTCCCCCTCCCCCTCCGACGACCGGGTCTAGGAAGTCCATGTCAAACTTGGCAACGAAGCCTTTGCAGCTTGCCAAGTCCCTTCGAGGTTTATCAGGGCAGGCAGGAGTCCAAGTTGTGACTTCAGTGATAGGGTCTGGTATCAGCAAACTCGATAAGACTTTGCTTGATTCAAGGTTGGAATGCCACAAGCAGGTCCTTTATATAGGCTATGGGGTGTGGCTCCATGACTCAGCATTTATCCAGGCCTGCCCCTCCCTTCCTTCTGCTGGCGTCGCCTCTCAGATCTCCGGAAGCGAGGATCCTCCCACTTTGAATTCTCTTCAGCTGGATCTGCTGTCAGTAATTCCAGCACGTGGCTGGCTTCCTGCTCACACGCTGTAGGAGTGAGGTTTCTCGGGCTTGTCTGTTCACTCCTGACCTCCTCTCCAGGCATGAGGCCAAGGCTGGGGGCTGGAGTCATGACAGGCCGTTCATCTTCATTATCAGACTCGGAGTCTGATAACAGGCCCGGGTGGAGACGGGAGGGGCCTGGCTGAGGAGAGGAGGGAGGACGAGGCACAACAGCGCCCCTCAACCTGAGTGACATTGAGCTGGCCACGCCCACCCAGTCACGCCCATCCCACCAGTCATTAAGCAGATCATATTTGTGGTCGGCGGGATTTAAAATTATGAATTTAGTGGTCCCCGAGGACCAAAAGGTTGGTGACCCCTGTTCTAGTCCAACCCCCTGCTCAAGCAGGAAACCCTATACCGTTTCAGACAAATGGATGTCCACTTTTCTTCTTAAAAAATTCCGGTATGGAGCACCCACAATTTCTTAATGCAATCCATTCCAGTGGTTAATTGTTGACAGGAAATTTCTCCTTAGCCCTAGGTTGCTTCTCTCCTTGATTGGTTTCCATCCATTGCTTCTTGTTCTACCCTCAGGTGCTTTGGAGAATAAGTTGACCCCTCTCTTCTTTGTGGCATCCCCTTATATGATTTGTTATAAACGGGTTTTTTTTTAATTTGTTCAATGGCTCCCAGCTCTGGATTGCATCCACAGGATAAAGCACCAGAGGGCTTGTGGTCCTCTACACACTTGAGAAGCTGAAAAGTGTGACACGCAACCATGGGAATGGCTGTGTTGACTGACGAGGGGCCCATTTCCCAGGCGTCAATCACTTCCCTGGCTGTTTTTGTGCCTGCTCATCCAACAATCTTTGTAGCTGCAAATTTGAATGTATAAATACCATACACAGAACAACACATACTATGCTTGACAGTATTTCCCTGAGGATGGGTTCCAACACAAGTCCAAAAGTTCGGAAGACCAAACTTCTGGTCCCGGTGGCTGACCCAGATTGAATCCTGCAACATTATCCTGGGGCACATATATTCACTTCCATGCGTCAGCATCATATCTTCGACATGACTTGAGTTTAACTCATAGAATCATCTATTGCAATGTCCTTCCTGTCAAAGACTACTTCAGCTTCAATTGCAACAATACACGAGCACACAATAGATTTAAGCTTAATGTTAACCGCTCCAATCTTGATTGCAGAAAATATGACTTCAGTAACAGAATTGTTAATGCCTCGAATGCATTACCTGACTCTGTGGTCTCTTCCCCAAATCCCAAAATCTTCAACCAAAAACTGTCTACTATTGACCTCACCCCATTCCTAAGAGGTCCGTAAGGGGCGTGCATAAGAGCACAAGAGTGCCTACCGTTCCTGTCCTATTGTTTCTCTTCGTTATATCCAATTAATTTAGTTATTACATATTCATACTTATATATTGTATAGTTATTTCATGCTTACTCTTATATATACTGTGTAACAAAATAAATAAATAAATAAAATAAAATAAATAAATAAATATAGTTTAGGACTAATATTTACTGCAATTGCTATAGTAAGAGAATCCTGCAAATTTGACTGTGCTTCCCTCCCCCTGCACCTCTGGGTGAATTCGGGACGGGCTTTTGTCTAAGACGTTTTCTCACCTTACTTTCTTGGCCTGGGCTCAAGCCCCTCTTTTCTAACTGCTGCCTTGGTAGACCTCCTGCCTCCTGTGCTTCAAGGCCATTCCCTCTGCCCTCTTCAGCTGATTTGCAACATCAGCAAGATTTATTTTTAAAGAAGAACAACGAACAGATGCCCCCTGAAATGAAAACTGACCTTCCCTTTCACCATGAAGTTGAATTAATCAGGAATGCGAGCCCAAGACACGGAAGATGACTCCAAAGCTACAAATGAAATGGGTACCAAGGGAAGTGGGGGGACCCTGTCTAATTAAGGAGATGGAAATGCTGCTGTTGATGGGGCCCAAAGTCTCTGCACCTGCCCCCCCAAAACCCAGGATTATTTGCGTCTCTTTCTGCAACCACAAAGAAAAACAACTGTTCTGTCCCCCTCGCCTCAGTCCGAGCAATGACTTAATTAGCCGGCTTTGGCAGCAAACTAGTGAGCATCTGCCAAGTGTCTCTGTTATCTCCCTTGATGCCAATGAGTCAACAAACAGTACTTCAGCTCTAATCAAGCAGTTTATTTGCCTGCTACGAAGAGGCATAGCAGCCCTCGCTGCTTTTATATCCTGTGGGGTGTGGCTCCATGACTCAGCACTTCCTAGGCCTACCCCACCCCTGCTTCTGTTGTTCCCGCCTCTCCTGCCTATGAAATCTAGCGTCCAGCCAGGCCTGATTGCCATCAGCCAGGTCTGGAGGCGTGACCTGGGGGGGGGGGAAGAGTCAGGGGACTGAGGCCTCGTTATCTCCTCCACCTGGCCTGCCTCTGGCTCCTGGAGCTGAGCCAGGGAAGCCGGTACTCCTGAGGTAAGTCCTGATGGCCCTTCCCCCTCACCTTCCAAGTCACTTTCTGGCAGGGGGCCCGGCTCGGGGCCCCAGACACAACAACAACAGCTTTTGCCTGAGAAATTCCAAGCACAGGTTTTCACAGAGGAAGAATCTCACAGGATTTGGCCAGTGGTAGGATTCAAATGATTTAACAACCGGTTCTCTGCCCAAATGATTTCTTCCATCAACCAGTTCACCAAACTGCTCAGAAAGTTAACAACCGGTTCTCCCGAAGTGGTGCCAACTGGCTGAATCCCACCACTGGATTTGGCCCAGTTATTCAAAAGATGCTTGTAGAAAAAGAGCTGCAAGAAACACTTTTGTACAGAAAGAAAGGTGGACGCTGCAAACCCTTCTCTTCCATTTACTTATGTTTCTCCCCACTCCCACCCCCAAAGGGGCAGACTTCCATATGGAATCTGGAACCTTTGAATCCCCAGAGGCTACACGTTGCAAGAAGGGCAAGGAAGGGCTGGAAACAGTGGTGAGTTTCAAATTTTTTTTACTACCGGTTCTGTGGGTATGGCTTGGTGGGTGTGGCTTGGTGGGTGTGGCATAGGTTGGTGGGCGTGGTTTGGTGAACATGACAGGGGAAGGTTACTGCAAAATCCCCATTTCCTCCCAATCAGCTGGGACTCGGGAGACAGAGAATAGATGGGGGCGGGGCCAGGCAGAATTTTTACTACCGGTTCTCCGAACTACTCAAAATTTCCACTACCGGTTCTCCAGAACTGGTCAGAACCTGCTGAAACCCACCTCTGGCTGGAAAGCTCCACCAGACCAGTGGTGGGATTCAGCCGGTTCACACCACTTCGGGAGAACCGGTTGTTACCTTTCTGAGCCGTTTGGTGAACTGGTTGTTGGGAGAAATCATTAGGGCAGAGAACCGGTTGTTAAATTATTTGAATCCCACCACTGCACCAGACCCTTTTGTGGCTAGAAAAATAATCAGCCTCAATCACATGGGCTAAAACAGGAGGCCAGCTGTAGGAAGATCTGAGGAGCAAAGGAGAGGGAAAGTGGGGGGAGAGGGGAGAAAAAAAGGATTTTTGAGAAAATTGTATCAGCCTGCTCTCATTCATTGTCTCTTAAGAAGTCAAACTTTCTTTGAATAGTATTGTGGTGCTGTTTGCTAAAAGGGAGGGGAGGAGGGAGGGGAGGAAAGAAGGAAGGAAAGGAGAGGGAGAGAGAGAAGGAAGGAAGGAAAGAAAGAAGAGGGAGGGTGGGAGGGAGGGAAGAAAGGTGGAAGGGAGGGAGGGAGGAAGCAGAGGGAGAAAGAGAAGGAAGGAGGGAGGGAGGGAAAGAAAAAAGAGAGGGAGGAAGGGTGGTTGAGTGGAAGGGAGGGAAGGAGAGAATTTGGCTGGGGAATTCTGGGAGTTGAAGTCCAAACATCTTAAAGTTGCTAAGATTGAGAAACACTGGTCTACCCCATACAACTAGCCTCTGGTGCGACCGGAACAATCTGGAACTGAACACACTCAAAACCGTAGACATGGTGGTGGACTTTAGGAGAAACCCTTCCATACTTCCACCTCTCACAATACTAGACAACACAGTATCAACAGTAGAGACCTTCAAATTTCTAGCTTCTACCATATCGCAAGACCTAAAATGGACAGCTAACATCAAAAACATCATCAAAAAAGCACAACAAAGAATGTTCTTTCTGTGCCAACTAAGGAAGCTCAAACTGCCCAAAGAGCTGCTGATCCACTTCTACAGAGGAATGATTGAATATGTCATCTGCACCTCTATAACTGTCTGGTTTGGTTGTGCAACCCAACATGACAGACACAGACTTCAGAGGATAATTAGAACTGCAGAAAAAACAACTGCTACCAACCTGCCTTCCAGTGAGGACCTGTATACTGCACGAGTCAAAAAGAGGACTGGGAAAATATTTACAGATCCCTCACATCCTCGATATAAACTGTGCCAACTCCTACCCTCAAAATGATGCTATAGAGCACTGCACACCAGAACAACTAGACACAAGGACAGCTTTTTCCCAAACGCCATCACTCTGCTAAACAAATAACTCCCTCAACACTGTCAAACTATTCACTAAGTATGCAATACTATTAATCTCCTCATCATTCCCATCACCCATCTCCTTCCACTTATGACTGTAACTTTGTTGCTGGTATTCTTACGATTTATACTGATATTGATTGGTTCCTGATTGCTTATTTGTAGCCTATGGGTATCATTAAGCATTGTAAGTGTTGTACCTTGTTGAAGGTATCTTTTCTTTTATGTACACTGATAGTGTATGCACCAAGACAAATTCCTTGTGTGTCCAATCACAATTAGGCAATAAAAAATTCTATTCTATTCCATTCCATTCCATTCCATTCAATTCCGTTCCGTTCCGTTCCATTCCATTCTATTACACAGTCAATTCTCCCAATCAGCATTATATCGTTGCACAGAACATTAATGGCTCTCTACCTAATGGCCCCCTAAGTGGCCACTTGCAAACAAACCATCTCAGATACGCCTGCCTGGGACACCTCAGCAAATATTTCTGTTGATGCGCGGAGATATCTTTAAGTAAATCAAGAGGAGGTGGTCGTAGCATCACATACAAGCCATCTTAAAAAGGTTGCTAGGGCACTTTGCTCAAGACTGGGTCATCCCAGACCCCTGGTGGTTCTGGCAAGAATGCAGCACTGTAGGCAAACTCTGCCCGCAGTCAGCAGTTCGATCCTGACCAGGTTGACTCAGCCTTCCCTCTTTCTGAGGTCGGTAAATTGAGGACCCAGATTGTTGGGGGCAAGAGGCTGACTCTGTAAACTGCATAAAGAGGGCTGTGAAGCACTTAAAGTGGTATATAAATCTAAGTGTTATTGCTATCCCAGAAGTTGGAAGGACCCTGGACCATTTGCGATTCAGGGGAGAAAAATTTAGGAGCAGATGAGATGGATGGTAGTGTTATAAAAAGGAAAATGGCAGCTACCACCTGCAAAGCTTTGGACTTTGCCAGCTCAGCTGCTCTTGACACTCCTAGCAATGTTTTAAAATCAACATTTCTTCATATTTTTATTGTTTAAACCAGTACTTAATCACACTAAACGCCCTACATAAATTATACTGGATTATTAAAGGTAAAGGTAAAGGTTTCCTTTGCACATACGTGCTAGCCGTTGCCGACTCTAGGAAACGGTGCTCATCTCCGTTTCAAAGCCGAAGAGCCAGCGCTGTCCGAAGACGTCTCCGTGATCATGTGGCCGGCATGACTCAACGCCAAAGGTGCACGGAACGCTGTTACCTTCCCACCAAAGGTGGTCCCTATTTTTCTACTTGCATATTTTTTACGTGCTTTCGAACTGCTAGGTTGGCAAGTCATGGGAGCTCATCCCATTACACGGCACTAGGGATTCGAACCGCTGAACTGCCATCCTTTTGATCGACAAGCTCAGCATCTTTGCCGCTGAGCCACCACGTCCCACTCTGGATTATTATACTAGGCATTAAAAAAAATATAAGCGTAATGTGAAAATCCAAAATGGAAGCCATAGGAAGAACAGCAGATTATTCTCCTTTTTTAAAAAAGGACATAAAATAACTCTGTGACGCTGTTTTATTTAAGTGCAATTGAAGGAATATTTCAATTTTTAAAAATGCACCTCATGCAATTTCAGTACCAAGTAAAAGATTGAAAAGTTCTCGTTCGATTTATTGAGAGAGGTTTTGCTTCTGACTTTTTTTTTTTTCCTCCAAAGGAAAAGAGAATTTCAGAAAATTCCCCCGAGTATTGCTGGAGTTCTTTAACTAATAATAAGTTGGCCTGGGCATCTCTCTGCGTATGTGTGTTTGTATGTGCGAATGGCCTTTCTTTCATGCCACAGACCTCTCTGTGGCTTCCTTGAACTTTTATTAATCTCAGGGGCCAGCGTAAGAGTTTCAGAAAGCTGGAACGCTGCAGCACACAAAAATATTTTCAGCAGAAATTTGATCTGCTTTCCCAAATCCAGGTTGGGTCAAAAATATCACCCGGAGAAATTGGAAGGAACTCCTCAGCACCTGCAAATAAGGCAGAAAAATGAAAACCTCTTTGTGCAAAGGAAGATTTTTGAGAAACTGAAAATTAAGTTTGGGCACTGAGTTAAAAGAATTTGGAGACAGACCAGTGGTGAAATCTAAATTTCTTTCCTACCGGTTCTGTGGGCGTGGCTTGGTGGTGGTCATGTGACTGGGTGGGTGTGGCTATGTTGTGACTGGGGTATCAAAAGACAGAAACTCACTAACAATGTCCTGCTGGAACAGGGATGGACTAGATGACCTCCAGGTCCCTTCCAGCCCTGGATTATCCTCTGAAGCTGCATCTAGTGCCAGGTTTGTAGTCCTTCCTTCCTCTCCTTTTTCCTCCCTCTCCCTCCCTCTCTCTCAAACGAACCCCCGACTCCCCCATTTTTTGCCTATACCCCCCCATTTTTTGCTTAGCAGGCTTCAGTTTTTTTATCTTTTAAAAAATGCTTTTAAAAGTAAAAAAAAAAAGGCTCTGATGATGAGGCACCTCAGCTGGGATTGTCAGAGCCTTGTTTTGACCCTTTAAAAGCATTTTTTTTACAACCTCTTCGGCCGAAAAAAAAAAAGGCTCTGATGATCGCGTGGCTCAGCTGGGCACAAGGGGCGAGAGCAGGGATTTTTGTTACCGGTTCTCCAAACCACCCGCTGCCATTGCTACTGGATCAGTCGATCCGGTCCGAACCGGGAGCATTTCAACCCTGGGACACACATAAAAGACATAATTCTGCATTCGCGGGATGAACAGTAAAGTCATCTCAACTCTCCTGTTTTTCTTATGGGAAATTCTCAGAAGAATTAAAGCAGCTTTTTCAAACATGGTCCACCTTCCAGGTGGGTGAAAGATGGCTCGGATCCTCAACAGCGATTAACGGCTAAATTTCAGTGCCGTTGTAACTTTGGATGGTCACTGAACGAATGGTTGTACGTTGAGGACTACCTAAAAGAACCTTTTCTCCGTTGCTGTTGCAAACCACCTGTTGGGCGAACCTCCGTTCAAAACCCAAGAAAGGAAACCCCCGACTCCATGAATGCAGAGAAGAGGTACTTTTACTGAGTTTGAAATGACAACAACGAAAGAAAAGCGAGATCGGAGCCAAAAGGTACGAAAGTTACACACTGAAAATCCCTCCCCCACAAAGGACCCTGGCTGAATGTCCAATCCCCAACCCATAGGGTGTCATGTGGAGCGCATCTTCAGGTGTTTTCACCAGGGGCGAGTTTCAAAACCCGTTGCTACCGGTTTGCTTGTGGGCGCTCGTGCGTTTGCGCAATGCTTCTGCGTATGCTCAGAAGCGTCTGGGTGGGTGGGTGGAGCCTGTGGTGGGATTCAGCCAGTTCGCACCACTTCGGGAGAACCGGTTGTTAACTTTCTGAGCAGTTTGGCGAACCGGTTGTTGGAAGAAATCATTAGGGCAGAGAACCAGTTGTTAAATTACTTGAATCCCACCACTGGGCGGAGCCTCCTGCTGCCGCTACCAGTTCGCCCGACCCGGGGTGAACCGGTAGCAACCCACCCCAGGTTTTCGCCCATCTGGTATTCCGGGACGGTTGACCTTGACTGGGTATAATCAAGTCTATTCAGCTGAGCAGTGGATCATGGGAGCAATCCTCCTTTTTCATTCACATAGGACATCTCTCTCCAGCTTACGTCCCCCATCCAAATGCCAATCTTCCCCCCTCCCCGTTACCATGGCAGCTCATAGCATGCAAGCATCATAGAGACTGACACCACCTTGGATGAACTCCGGCTCCTCCTCTTAATGCTGATTGCACATGCCCCTAAGACCATTCCGAAAGGTTCTTCCAGGCTGGGAGAAGAGAGGGGGTGTCCAGAATAAATGAATGCCAGAGGCTTCAATGCATTTCATTATTTCCATCTTCTTGACTGCACCAGAGTCTCGGCAAGGAAGAGTTTCTGCTACTGAAAGCAAATCTAATTATTTCTTAGGAATGTAAGACCTGGAGAAATTGCAGTGTGTACCTTTCCTTCCTCTGGTACACCAACTAGGAGAGGAATTCTATGGGGAGAATGGTAGATCAATGTGAGGAGGAAATTATTTCCTTTCTCGCTCTCTGCCTGTCTCTTACCTCCTCCCCTTTAAAAATCACTCATTGCCATCTTTTTTTTTTCTTTTTACCACCACTAGAAAAAGTTTTGTTGCAGCATATACAAAGTTAGGCTAATATAAGTATTTTTACAACAAGTAATGGAGCTAAACTGGAGATGCAATTAATACAAAGTGATTAGCTAAAATACAACGTTATTAGAACTTTCTTAGTGCCGTTTTTCAACTTGAAACACGGTACCTGAAAAGGAACTATTTGTTCTTGTAATTTAACAGAGCTTAGCATGGCGGAATTGGTAGATTAATGTTTTCATGCATTTTCCTTACTTGATACCCTTCAGTTGTACCATGTTTCCATAATTCCAATTTTTACATATATATATTAATATTACAGCGTTCCATGCGTCTTTGATGTTGAGTCATGCTGGCTGTCAAGGTTCCAGAAAAACCTCTTCTGCATAAAAAAAACTCAGAAGCCATTGTCTTTCAGAGTTCTTTACTAGCATGAGGAAACTGGCACATGATGAGTGAAATTCCAAAACTGAACTTCCAGATTCTTTTCCCAGTTATACAAACCCCAAGAGTCCCACCCCCCCGACCCCTTTGCTGGTCACATGGTCCCACGTTCTCCCAGTTCATTCGAATATCTTCTCACCACCCTTCCTGCAGATGTGAACACCATCCGACCTTGATCGCTTGAAGAATGTTACCATACCCCTCAACCCCCCTTCTTCCCCTCAGGGGAAAAATGTGGCAGCGTCTGGAACCCTAAAGTCCAGTATGGTTTCCAGGCCTGACACCAGCCACATGACCACGGAGACGTCTTTGGACAGCGCTGGCTCTTTGGCTTTGAAATGGAAATGAGCACCGCCCCCTAGAGTCGGGAACGACTAGCAAATTGATGAGAGGGGAAACTTTACCTTTACCTATATCGATAGTACTAGGTTGAAAAAGGCTGTTATAGCAAACAACTACTAGCACTATAGGCTGGCATCAGCTAATAAAAGCTGAAAATCCTAAAGTTGACTAGTATGTTTCCTTCCAAAGCTTAGGCTGGGCAATGTGTTAAATTGCGCTCGGATTTCTCACAATATACGTAACTTCTGAGCTCTGCCTGCATTCACTATCCAACACGGAATTGGGTGGGGGGCTGTAGTGATGGTTTTCAATACAGGCATACCTTTCTAAACTTGCAACCTGGCCTCAGGACAACAAATTCTACTGGGACATATTCAGTGAACATGAAACACCAATAATGCAAATAGAACTGTACAAGTGCTATGTTCAAATTTTCTCTGACTGATAAATTAGGATTAGCGGCAATATAGTTTAAAGTAATACAAAATTACGTTTATAGGAAGGCGGCACTTGAAGGCAATATTTCGTTACTCATTACTATCGTAAAACAGGAACCAAGTGAAACCAGTTCTGGCGGGACAGGGCACTTCCAGCCAGTGGTGGGATTCAAATAATTTAACAACCGGTTCTCTGCCCTAATGATTTCTTCCAACAACCAGTTCGCCAAACTGCTCGGAAAGTTAACAACCGGTTCTCCTGAAGTGGTGCGAACTGGCTGAATCCCACCACTGCTTCCGGCCTTCAATGTCCGGCTTCTCTGCTGCTTTCTCAGCAAGGATGTGGACTTTCAACAGCTGCTTAGCTCCTCAGCATCTGGAGGACAGCGGAAAGAGAGCTGATTCTGGGAAGGCGAAGAAGCGTGGCCTGGTTTTGCAGGCCATGGAAATTGGTCTAAGCCAGAGAACTCGCTCTGAAAACCCATCAGAGAACCAATGGAAGTAAAGAGGTTTGCAGGGTCCACACTGAAGCCGATCCCTAGATCAATGAACCATTTCAAGGCACTGGACTGGAGGATCAATCCACTTTATTGCCCTCATCCTGGATCTGGTTGGATCTCCTAGAAAAAGGCTGCCTGAATCCGGCTTAAGGAGCCCATTTTCTGTGGCTCTACCAACTTCTACAAAAGTCCACTTGGTTCCATTCAGAAACAATGTTGACTTTCAAGTCTATGAACATTTGGACTAATCCATTTATAACATAGACTAATAGGGTCAGAAGGGACCTTGGAGGTCATCTAGTCCAATCCTCTGCTTATACCAGTGGTGGCAAAAGTTTTACCCACTGAGTGCCGAACAGGTACATACTTCGCACGCTTCACGCACGTGTGTGCTATCCGCTCGTCCTCCATGCGCTGCATGCACAACCACACCATCTGCACATGCACACACCACCCCAGTGCACTGCATGCGCAATTGCACCATCTGTGCATGCACTCAGGTTTTGCATGGCTCCCCTGTGCGCTACATGTCCAATCGCACCATCTGCGCATGTGCACGGTTTTCATGCATGCAATGCATATGCATGAATGTCATCTACACATGTGCATGCTGCATGCAAGTATTCTCGCACGCATGTGCAAACAGCACACATGTGCAGGAGAGCTATGAAGACCAGCTGTGTCCCTGAATTACGTGCATGCACCCTGGTAGCCCAAACACCAGCTGGGGCGCATGAACATGCACAGCTGCAGGTGAGTTGGGCAACAGCTCGCGTGTCTGGAAAGATGGCTCTGTGTGCCACCATCCCAGCCTTACACCATTCTGAACAAATGGCTGTGCAGTCTCTTCTTGAAAACCTCCACTGATGGAGCCTCCACCACTAATGGACGGAAGCTGTTTCACTGATTGATTGTTCTCACTGCCGGAAAATTTCTCCTTAGTTCTAGGCTGGGTCCCTCTTGAATGATCTTCCATCCATTTCTTCTTGTCTTGCCCTCAGGTGCTTTGAAGAATAGGCGGACCCCCTCTTCTCCCTCACAGCCCCTCAAGTACTGGAAAGTCATTATCATCCCTTGAATGAAACAGTTTCATTTTTAATATTGATCCTGGTCTTGGCCACATTGGGAAAAGAAACAGGGATGTTAATCCAGAGACCAAGTGAGGCCTTCAGGTGTTCTGACCTAGGCTTCCTTAGAAAATATACAGCACAATCTTGGTCCCGACAAACCTTTTAAATTCATACGGCTGTGAATGATTGTCATTCCCAGTCTGAAAGGCTTCTCAAACAGTCTTTCAGGGGAGTGTTTACAAACACCCACCTTATCTTTCTTGGAATGCTGCCAGAGAACTAATTGCCAAAGGCAGGGCAAAGCCAAATTTAGCACAGAGTCAAACAGAACTTTTCCAGACCTTTTACTGACCAGATGAACTAATTGCTTCCTGCAAAAGCTCACGTCCTGTTCGCTTCCCTTTTATGTCTTATGGGAGGGGCCAATCATCTCCAAGCCTTACTCCCAAGTCGACCCTGTTTTCTTAATTGTTCCTGTCTTCTGGCAGCTCTGCGCATGCACACACTGGGAACAGGCTCCTGCTGTTCCTCTGCCTCGCTGATGTCAGATTCCTGAGACTTTGGAGGCAGCAAAGAACTACCAGATGGCCTTGGCCCCCTCTCTGCTTCCAACTCAGAGTCCTCGTCCGAGCCTTCCCCAGAATCCAGGACTGGCCAACATTCCTCCCCAACCTCGTCATTGTTCGAATCTGCTGCCAGTTCTGCTGGCCACTGGCGGGCCACAACACCAAGCTGAAAAAGGCCACACAATCTTGTTATCTATGAGCTGCAGTGGCGCAGTGGTTAGAGTGCAGTACTGCAAGCTACTTCTGCTGATTGCTGGCTGCCAGCAGCTTGGCAGTTCAATCCTGACCAGCTCAAGGTTGACTCAGCCTTCCATCCTTCCGAAGTCGGTAAAAAGAGGACCCAGATTGTTGGGGGCAAGAGGCTGACTCTGTAAACCGCTTAGAGAGGGCTGTAAAGCACTATGAAGCGGTATATAAGTCTAAAGGCTATTGCTATTGCTATCTAAAGTCAGTCCACTTGGTCTCTGAATTGTCAGCTCTCACTTCCCTCAACCTCACGTCCTCCCCCTACCCCCGATCTGTTGGCAACTTCCTTGCCTGTCTAGTCATTCTGGAGTTGTAGTATCCACATATTCAAAGAACATCAAATGATCTACTCCAACTTCCCAGCCTTTGGGGCAAAAAAATATATATATCTGGGTTTGGAGATTAGCCTGTGCCAGGAATACAATCTGCAATTTATCTCTCTTTTCTCATCAGATTCAAGATGGGCGAGATCTAATCTTAGCTGATTGTAGAACTAACTATAGCAGGTTTGAACCTGGGGCTACTAGATTTCAAGATTAAAGAAATATTAACTTTGGAGAGTTTGAGAGGATTCTGATGGGGCAACCCAGCCAGAAGGTCAGGGCTGAAATTATTTTATAATAACTTCTGCAGGAGCTTTGGGGGAGAGGGAAGATTACATTTTTAAAAAGTGAGCTTATTTTTCTTATTTTTTTAAAAAAAATTAAAAACAATAAGCGATGTGCTCTTCAGAGACCATCTGGTTTGGTTCTATAACCCAACAAGACAGACCCAGACTTCAGAGGGTCATTAGAACTGCAGAAAAAACAATTGCTACCAACCTGCCTTCCATTGAGGACCTGTATACTGCATGAGTCAAAAAGAAGGCTGGGAAAATATTTACAGACTCCTCACATCCTGGACATAAACTGTTTCAACTCCTACCCTCAAAATGACGCTACGGAGCACTGCACACCAGAACAACTAGACACAAGGACAGTTTTTCCCCGAACGCCATCACTCTGCTAAACAAACAATTCCCTCAACACTGTCAAACTAGTTACTAAGTCTGCATTACTATTAATCTTCTCATCAATCCCATCACCCATCTCCTTCCACTTATGACTGTATGGTTGTAACTTTGTTGCTTGTATCCTTATGATATTGATTGGTTCCTGATTGCTTATTTGTAGCCTATGACTATCATTAAGTGTTGTATCATTAAGTGTTAAATTTGTACCCTATGACTATCATTAAGTGTTGTAAGTGTTGTACCTTGATGAAGGTATCTTTTCTTTTATGTACACTGAGAGCATATGCACCAAGACAAATTCCTTGTGTGTCCAATCACACTTGGCCAATAAAAAAAATTCTATTCTATTCTATTCTATTCTATTCTATTCTATTCTATTCTATTCTATTCTATTCTATTCTAAAGACTCATGACTATCAAACTTTGATTTAGTGGTAGCCAGCTTGGCTGCTGAAAGCAATTGGGTTATGCCCCAGTTAAAGTTCTAGTAGTGCCTGCATTGAGCAGGAGCTGGTTTAGAAGCCTACACAACAATCCAGAAACACCAATTCCTTTTAATTAGGGCTACTTATAGTATCTTTCCCAGTGAATGTCCTGTTTTATTTCTCATGTTACACTCCTGCAAAACAGCTTATATACACGGTAAATCTGCTCCTAAATGATTGCAGAAACTTGTGGGGCTGTGCGCACACCAAGGATGCTGTCCCATCTGTTACGTGATGGAGAAATGAAATTCAATACAATCATTGAGAGTCTTGGAGGCATTAGGATAACCGGGGCGCAGAGGAGAGGACGGTAATTCTGTGTGTTGCAGCATGCGAGGACGGCATGAGAAGGTAATTAAAGGTCCAGAAAACCCATCCACCCCACTCGCAAAGGAGGCCGCTGAGGGTATCTTTGAGTGATTTCCAGACAGAGTTCTCTAACCCAGGGGTCTCCAACCTTGGCAACTTTAAGCCTGGCGGAGTTCAACTCCCAGAATTTGAAATCCGCCAGGCTTAAAGTTGCCAAGGTTGGAGACCCCTGCTCTAATCAGCCTTGCATCTGGAAGCTGAAATCGACTCGGTTGGGGTTTTGAACTAGGCACAAATGCCCGGGAAAAGTGGAAATGCAACAGGATCCACCAACTTGTAAATGCTCCAGCACTGCAGAAGTTGTAAATGCTCCAACACTGGAAATTTTTAAAAAAATGTTGGATAACCATTTGTCTGAAATGGTGTAGGGTTTCCTGCATGGGCAGGGGGTTGGACTAGAAGACCTCCAACTCTGTTATTATTATTATTATTATTATTAACTTCCGAGGAGTTTCCTTCACAGTTGTCAGCCCAGTGCGGGTAAACTCACTGGATTATTAAATGAATGTCATGTAGAAATGCAGAATAACAGGTTGGAAGGGACCTTGGCGGTCTTCTAGTCCAGTGGTCCCCAACCTTGGCAGTTTAGCAGCCTGGCTGCGGGGAGAGAGAGGAAGTGGGACACACAAGTGGTGGGCCGGTGCACATATGCGCAGCTGCACTTCCGCAAATGGTGGGCTGGCAGGCACGCGCACAAATTGAGCTGTGTGTGTGTTCCAGCCAGCCACTTGTGTGCAGCCCAATTCTGAATAAGGCACCACCAGTAGTGGGCCGCAGCCTGGGGGCTGGGGGCCCCCATTCTAGTTCAACTCCCTGCTCAAGCATCCCAGCCTCCTCAATGCCCGACTCCGCTACCAGCTCCACAGGCTGCTGATGGACCACAACACTCTCTCCAGTCTCTTCTTAAAAATGATGGAGCACCCACAACTTCTGAAGGACAACTGTTCCATTGATTGATTCTTCTCATTGGTAGGAAATTCCTCCTTAGTTCTAGATTGGTTGTCTCCTTGATAGGCATTTGCAAGTGTGAATGTGCTTCCTTCGTCCCGCACTTTAACTTCACGCAAACAAGGGAGGGCTTGTCTAAGATGTTTTCTCATGATACTTTCTGGGCCTCTTATTGTCTTGAGAAAACAGCTTTTCCTCCTACCTTCAACACCATTCCCTACAATGGCTCCTTGCAGAAGTCACAACTCTAATCTTAGCTTTCTTCTGCTTGGGGTCTTCAGGACTACAGATAGTCTTTGATTGACAACCAGTCAATTTAGCCATGACATTTAAAAGTTCTGATGAATCAGAACTTCAGGGGCCTCTGTGGCTCAGACTGCTAATGCAGTCTGTTATTAACAGCAGCTGCCTGCAATTACTGCAGGTTCTAGTCCCACCAGGCCCAAGGTTGACTCAGCCTTCCATCCTTTATAAGGTAGGTAAAATGAGGACCCAGATTGTTGGGGGCAATAAGTTGTAAATATACAAATAGAATGAAGACTATTGCTAACATAGTGTAAGCCGCCCTGAGTCTTCGGAGAAGGGCAGGATATAAATGCAAATAAAATAAATAATAATAAAAAAATCTCCCCGGGGTAATTATATTCCAGTTCTAATTTCTGACGGTTGCCCCCATATCATTTACTTCTGGTTTTCAGCAAAACCACCCATTGGTTCGCTTAGTGACTGTGGCACTTAACAATCACCACAAAAAAGGGCATAAAATTGAGTGACTGTAATGGGCAGGCTCCATTACAGTCATACGTAACGATGGTCATAAAACAGGTCAGCCTTTTTTTGGGCAGGCTCCTTTACGGTGATAAATCAAGAACTCCCTGTATCTCCAACTGGAATGAGCCCAACGTTGCAGAAGAAATGTTTTGATAATCTCACATTATCATGAAATGATAGTGGAGGGAGGCTGAGACCAGGAAGCTGGGAGCTCCGAAAACAACAAAATACCTTATGCCACCAGGCTTGAAATCCTAGGATTAGAAAACTTAGAACTCAGCCGACTCCGACATGACCTGTGTTTAACACACAAAATCATCTATTGCAATATCCTTCCTGTAAAAGACTACTTCAGCTTCAATCGCAATAATACAAGAGCAAACAATAGATTCAAACTTAATTTCAACCGCTTCAAACTTGATTGCAGAAAATATGACTTCTGCAACAGAGTTATTAATGCTTGGAACTCATTACCTGACTCCATAGTCTCTACTCAAAATCCCAAAATCTTCAACCAAAAACTGTCTATTATTGACCTCACCCCATTCCTAAGAGGACTATAAGGGGTGTGCATAAGAGCACAAAAGTGCCTACCGTTCCTGTCCAATTGTTCCCTTCATTATATCAAATTAATATAACTGTTGCATACTTTTACTTTTATATATATATATATATATTTCTTTTATAATGTGTTGTTGTTTTTTTATGTCAATGTTTGTGTATACTGTTGTGACAAATGAAATAATAAAAAAATATATCTACTGGGCCAACGTATGTGTTATAAAACCAACAAAATAAGGAGAAAGTTTCTGACAGTGAGAACAATCAACCAACAGAACAGAAGCTGCCTTTGGAGGCTGTGGGAGCTTCATCACTGGAAGCTTTCAAGAAGAGACTGGACTGCCATCTGTTAGAAATGGTGTATGGGGTCCTCCTTGGGCAGGGGGTTGGACTAGATGACCTACAAGGATCCTTTTAACTCTGTTATTCTGTTAATCTGTTAAGAAGTTCCATCCTTTTGAATGGGGTGTGCTGCACATAGGCAAGAAACTGGTCTTCTACCACCATATGGTCTTCACCATCTCATGAGGTTCTCATGAGGTTGAGACTTCTCATGAGGTTGTCATGCCAGGAGTCATGTTTTGCTGTTGTGGTTCTGCCATGTTGGACCAGCCTTTTCGTGGATACGGGTAATCCTTGACTTACAACACAAGCGTGAGCCCAAACCCTTTTTTGTTGCTAAATCCGACTGTTGTTAAGTGAGTTTTTCCCCCATTTTACAGCCTTTCGTGCCACAGCTGTTAAGTGAATCTCTGTGCTGGTTAAATTAGTAACACAGTTGTTACGTGAATCTGGCTTCCCTGTTGACTTTGCTAGTCAGAAGGTCGCAAAAGGCAATTGATCGCATGGCCCCTGGGACACTACAATCGTCGTAAATATGAACCAGTTGCCAAGCATTTGAATTTTGATCACATGACCAGCGGATGGGCCTCTGGTGGCTCAACGGACTAAGTCTGTCTGTTATTAACACAGCTGCTTGCAATTATTGCAAATTCAAGTCCCACCAGGCCCAAGGTTGACTCAGCCTTCCATCCTTTATAAGGTAGGTAAAATGAGGACCCAGATTGTTGGAGGCAATTAAGTTGACTTTGTATATAATATACAAATGGATGAAGACTATTGCTTAACATAGTGTAAGCCGCCCTGAGTCTTCAGAGAAGGGCGGGATATAAATTCAAAATAAAAAACGATTGTAAGTTTGAAAAACGCTCGTGTCTGTTGTAACTTTGAGTGCTGTTGTAACTTTGAGCGGTCACTAAATAAATGATTGTAAATCAAGGACCACCTTATTAAATCCACCCCAATGGTGAATATCCTACTACAAGGGTGAAAATGCTCCCGGTTCAGACTGGATTGGCTGATCCAGTAGCAATGGTGGCGGGTGGTTTGGAGAACCAGTAGCAAAAATCCCTGCCCGTCCCCATGCCCAGCTAAGCCACGCGATCGTCAGAGCCTTTTTATTTTTACTTTTAAAAGCATTTTTTAAAAGGTAAAAAAGCTGAAGCCTGCTAGGCAAAAAACTCAGGGAGCGGGGGGTTCATGAGAGAGAGAGAGAGAGACAGAGGGAGAGAGAGAGAGAGAGAGAAAGAAAGAAAGAAAGAAAGAAAGAAGAGAAGAGAAAAGAAAGAAAGGAAAGGAAAGGAAAGAAAGAAAAAAGAAAAGAAAAGAAAGAAGAGGGAGGGAGGGAGAAAAAAGGAGAGGAAGGAAGGACTACAAACCTGGCACTAGATCCAGGACTGGAAGAGACCTGGAGGTCATCTAGTCCAACCCTTCTCTAGCAGGACATTGTTAGTTAGTTTCTGTCTTTTGATCTCCCAGTCACATAGCCACCCCCACCCCGTCACATGACCCCCACCACCAAGCCACGCCCACCAAGCCACGCCCACAGAACCGGTAGGAAAGAAATTTAGATTTCATCACCGCCCTATTAGAATGCAGGGGGGACTTATATTTTCCAAGGAGAGTTGATGAAACATCTTCCAGTATGTAATTAGGAGTCTGTGTGTACATATTTGTTAGGTTTATTAATTTAATAAATTAATTGGCTGAGTGTATTTATTCAGCGTTATTGATTTTGATGCTATGGATATGGCATTATATGTACACACGTTGTATAAATTATATTTATTGCAGATGTTGGGTTATTCTTGAAGCGTGGAACTTTTTTCTCTTGATTATTATGTTATGCCACGGAGGTTTCTTATACTGCTGATGAGTCCAGTTGGAGTGGGAAGCAAAGAAATGTAATTAATTAACTAATTCTGCAGGATATTTAGTAGGAAAGGAAAAGTGCTTAATTAATCTTCAGTTAATTATTCAGCATTTATGCGATAATGTAGATTTGTCCTCCAATTAAAAGCAAACAAATTGGACTGCAATGGAGAGCAGATGAAAATAGAAATTGAACTAATTCTACGATGCAGAAAAATAACGAAAAGAATTCTCCTTTAAATCTTTTTTCCCTATTGCCTTCCATACCTTTTCAAAAACTCTGTGGTATAATCTAGATCCATGCCTGACGTATTAGTACCACTTTATAAAGCCTTGATAAGACCAACATTTGGAATACTGCATCCAGTTTTGGTCACCACATTATAAAAAGATGTTGTGACTTTGGAAAAAAGTACAAGGAAGAGCAACTACGATGATTAAGGGCCTGGAGACTAAAACATATGAAGAACATATACGTATTCCAGTATTTGAGGGGCGGCCACAAAGAAGAGGGGGTCAATTTATTTTACAAAGCACCTGAAGGCAAGACAAGAAACAATGGATGGAAACTAATCAAGGAGAGAAGCAACTTAGAACTAAGGAGGAATTTCCTGATAGTTAGAACAATTAATCAGTGGAACAGCTTGCCTCCAGAAGTGGGTGCCCCATCACTGGGGTGCTTTTAAGAAGAGACTAGACAGTCACTTGTCTGAACTGGTATAGGTTCTCTTTCTTGAGCAGGGGGCTGGACTAGAAGACCTCCAAGGTCTCTTCCAGCTCTATTCTATTCTAACTTTTGCAGGATTTGGGTTTGGCTAGTCTGGAGAAAAGAAGGATTAGGGGTGGCATAACAGCAGTATTCCAGTATTTGAGGGGCTCAAACAAAAAAAAAAAGGGTGGGGTGGGGTGTCAACCTATTTTCCAAAGGACCTGAAGGCAGGACAAAAAAACAATGGACGGAAACTAATCAAGGAGAGGAACAACCTAGAATTAAGGAGGAACTTCCCAACAGTGAGGACAATTAACCAGTGGAACAGCTTCTCTCCAGAAGTCGTGGCTGCTCCATCACAGGAGGCTTTTAAGAAGAGACTGGACAGTCACTTATCTGAAATGGCGTAGAGTCTCCTGCTTGAGTCGGGGTTGGACTAGAAGACCTCCAAGGTCCCTTCCAGCTCTATTCTGAATTTGAAGTTCCGAATTTGAAGTTTGTACATTGACTTAACCATTTCTCCAACCAATTATGTGGGGCAATAAACTATATGCCTTGCATAAAGGTTCCTTTTCTTTAGAGAAAAAGAAAACTAAATTGAACAAAATCATCAACCTGACTCAGGTTATGCTCTTCATCAAATACTTCCAGAAATACAGTTAATGAGAGGGCACCACTGACGTCTTTGATAACTTCAGAAATATTGATTACATTTTTTTTTAAAGAAGTGGTATCATTAGGAGCCATCTTTACAATTTCTCAAAGGCAGCATTTTAAAGCAAGACGGGGATATTTAAAACCTTATTAACTCATTTGAAATGAAGCCAGTGAAAAATTAAAGCTAATTTTCTAACGGGGTTATGTTATATTTAAAGGTTTTGAAGACCCTCGCAAAAGGCAAGGACGGTAAGCATTTCCATTTCAAACGGAAAAGATATTTCCCTGTTAAAAAAGCTTCAATAGAAAAAGGTAAACTTTGCCAGTAAAACTATCAACTAACATCCCCTGCTCATTTCTGCCCTAACCCTTTAAAAAGAAAAAGTCATGTAAAAATATAGGAATAATCTTTTTTTTTTTTTTTTTTTAAAGATTTTTAAATCCTTAAACACCCAGAAACCCTGAGTGCAATGATTAAAAGCATTTAAAATGCAAAAATCAACAGACAAAACGTGAACAAAGAGTTTGGCAAATGAGAAATGATGGAGACCAGATACAGTTAATTCTCAACTTACAATTATACATTCAGGGATCATTCAAAGTTACAACGGCGACCATTTTTCACACTTAACGATTGTTGCAGCATCCTTGTAGTCACGTGATCAAAATTTGGACCCCTAGCAACTGGCTCGTATTGATGACGGTTGCAGTGTCCCAAGGTCAGGAGATCCCGTTTTGCAACCTTCTAACAAGCAAAGTCAATAGGGAAGCAACTATGCACGTAACATAACAACCGCATTGATTCACTTAACAACTCATAAAATCGGACAAAACTCATTTATTTATTTATTTTATTATTTATTATTTAAATTTCTATACCGCCCTTCTCCCGAAGGACTCAGGGCGGTTCACAGCCAGATAAAATAAACAATAATATTACAATATAAATACTATTAAAATACAATTAAAAGACTTATTCAATTGGCCGTATTAAGATTAAGAATTTTAAAATAAATGATAAAAAAAAACCCCATTAAAAAACCAACAAATTTAAAAACTAACCCAGTCCTGCGGAGATGAATAGGTATGTTTTAAGCTCGCGACGGAAGGTTCGGAGGTCCGGAAGTTGACGGAGTCCTGGGGGGAGCTCGTTCCAGAGGGCGGGAGCCCCCACAGAGAAGGCCCTTCCCCTGGGTGTCGCCAGACGACACTGTCTCGCTGACGGCACCCTGAGGAGTCCCTCTCTGTGAGAGCGCACGGGTCGGTGAGAGGCATTCGGTAGCAGTAGGCGGTCCCGTAAATAGCCCGGCCCTATGCCATGGAGCGCTTTGAAGATGGTCACCAAAACCTTGAAGTGCACCCGGAAGGCCACAGGTAGCCAGTGCAGTCTGCGCAGGATAGGTGTCATGCGGGAGCCACGAGGGGCTCCCTCTATCACCCGCGCAGCCGCATTCTGGACTAACTGAAGCCTCCGGACGCCCCTCAAGGGGAGCCCCTTGTAGAGAGCATCCCTTAGCAATAAAAATTTTGGGGTCAATTGTGATCATAGGTCGAGGGTTAGCTCAGCTCAGTGGTGAAATCCAATTTTTTTTACTACTTGGTAGACGTGGTGTGGCTTGGTGGGCATGGCAGGGGAAGGATACTGCAAAATCTCCATTCCCACCCCACTCTGGGGCCAGCCAGGGGTGGTATTTGTCCGTTCTCCGAACTACTCAAAATTTCCACTACTGGTTCTCCGAACTGCTCAAAATTTCCACTACCGGTTCTCCAGAACTTGTCAGAACCTGCTGAATTTCACCCCTGGCTCAGCTATATATTTTATGTTTCCTGTTCTATAAGAGGCCATAAAGGCGACAAGAATAAAATACCTTTTAAAACATTCCATTAATAGACATTGAAATGCACAGTAAGAATCTTGTTTAATGGCTTGGCAGATGCAGTTAGAAAGCATTTCACCTTATAAATCCTCATTTCACAAAACATGAAAAGAGTTTCCTGAGGTATGAGGCTGTTTCGTTTACATTCTGATCTTACACAACAGATGCGGCTTTTGAATCATCTGATTTTTCAGATATAAGCAGCCAAGACGCAAACGCTGATTTATACATTGCACAATATATTTACTTAGTGCCGGGGAAAAAAAAGAAGAGATGATCTATGTGGGTTTTGCTTTGGAAAGGAAAACCCTGGGAGGCAATTTATGCATCGACTTAACCATTTCTCCAGCAATTATGCAGGCCATAAACTATCAACATTTCCATATTTGCATTCCAGGAAAATCTGTTTTTGGAACCAGGCAGTTACGTATATTAAAGAAAGAAATAGATGAATTATAGACTCGGGAACGAACGGAGTTTAGCCCTGTTTTGTTCTAGGGATTGAAGTGGGTTAAAGGCACCAATTCTGATGGGTTCAAAGCTTTCCTTTTCAGTAGCTTTATGATCGGATAGACAGAGATCAGCTAGCTCAGGGGTCTCCAACCTTGGCCACTTTAAGACTTGTGGACTTCAACTCCCAGAATTCCTCAGCCAGCAAAGCAGCCAGCAAAGCAAAGCTGGCTGGCGGATTCTGGGAGTTGAAGTCCACAAGTCTTAAAGTGGCCAAGGTTGGAGACCCCTGAGCTAGAATGAATTCTGGTTCCTGCCGGCTCCCTTAAGGGAGAATAAACAGGTTGGGAAGTGCGGGCCACACACGATGGACTTTGCAATACCTGAAGTATGGTTTCTGTAGTAACATTGCCCTGGCTAACTAACATGGGTTTTCTTGTATTTTATATTTGCTTTTTCAATTGAATTGCTAATCATTTGCCATAAGACTTAACCTTCAAGAAAAAGAATCTCTTTCAGAAACCTGGATTGGCAGGAGAGCATTCAATAACCGTTTCGATTTTAGTTTTTCTCAAACCTCCGTGAACAACAAAAAAAATAATCCACCTTGGAAACCGCTGAGAATCTTATCGTATTATACCTTACCCTTTTTGATGCTTTACTTTGCAAATGTTCCTTTTCCTTTTACTCAGAGAATACAATGCTCTTTTCTACGGCTAGGATCACATATTGTTGAATGCTGTCATTCTTGTGACATAATTGAACAGATGACTTCCTAAACTAATCAACTTTCGCTTTCAAGTTTTTTGTTCTGCTAAACTATAAAAGTCAATGTAATCCATTTCTCCAGGTTCCCCCTTTTCATATCATAGGGATGTGATATCAGAATAAATTGCTTTTAAATGGTCTTCTGACTCGGTTGCTTATTGGAAAAGGTAAACTGAGGCAGAACCTAGGGCCAGATTTGGCCAACAAATAAGAATAAAACTGTACTTCCAATGAAGCGTTATAAAAAGGTTGAAATGTCTCTATCCCTTCTTTTGAAGACCTCGATGGACTTCTAGCAATGCCACCCTCTTCAAAAGAATACTGTTTCTTTTTTTTTTTTAGTACTTCCAAAACTGCTCTTGTGAACTATTCAGGAACAGTTTTATTTCCAGGAAGTGCAGAAAAAAACTAAACCACTTCTCTGGTAGACTGTTCAGCGTTGCATGCTCAGTCCAGGAAGTGCAGAAAACTAAGCCTTTGCTCCTCCAAGTACTTAGCTTTGCAATAGAGACACGAAGCACTTTTAATGTGTCTAAAAAAAGCAACACGACACCCTTGAGCTGCCTTGAAAAACTCCTCTATGAAAACATGCCCAATCAAACCTCCAATCTGGCTAATTTATAACATATTTTTTTTCTTTTTCTTTAAAAAAAGTGGACTCAAATGAATCATAATTCTAAGAACAGACTGTTGTAGGAAGTTAGCAACCACCCCCCTCCTAGAAGAATGAAATATTTTAGAAAATATTTAAAAAGGCAGAATATATTTCCCTGGATGAGAAATGGAGAAACATGTTTTAAAGACAAAGCAGCTTCCTGACTCCCCCCACCTTTGTCAATGGGCCATTAAAGCCTCAGCCAAGCTCACTCATTTCTCCCCACCTTTGTCGATGGGCCATCATCATCTGCAACATAATAGGACCCATCTAGCAACAGAAACTCACCACATGGCAAGGCTCAGGCAAGCTTGAGGGACAACCTACAATGTTAGCTAAGACCCCTAGACCACCTGGGAGTTTGACAACCAATCAGGATACTCTTCCTGTGTCCCAGAAAGTTCAAAGCTCAGAAAAAGCATAAAGCCAGGGCGCACACAGGATCTCAGCCCTTTTCTGTTCAGGAACTCAAGCCATGTGATCCTGACCACCATTAAACCATCTTTCCAAGCAGCCTCCATGTTTCCAGTGTCTTTGTCCCCACTTGGAACTGAACCCAGATGGATATTTCTTCCAACACTGTAAAATGAGTGGGTTTAACGGAGTGTGGGTTAAAACGAGTGTGTTAGAGGAGCAAGCGGGTTTAACTTGCTCCTCTAACACAGGGGTCTCCAACCTTGGCAACTTTAAAATTTGTGGATTTCAACTCCCAGAGTTCCTCAGACAGCTTTGCTTTGCTGGCTGAGGATATCTGGGAGTTGAAGTCCACAAGTCTTAAAGTGGCCAAGGTTGGAGACCCCTGAGCTAGAATGAATTCTGGTTCCTGCCTGCTCCCTTAAGGGAGAATAAACAGGTTGGGAAGTGCGGGCCACACAGGATGGACTTTGCAATACCTGAAGCATGGTTTCTGTAGTACCATTGCCCTGGCTAACTAACATGGGTTTTCTTATATTTTATATTTGCTTTTTCAATTGAATTGCTAATCATTTGCCATAAGACTTAACCTTCAAGAAAAAGAATCTCTTTCAGAAACCTGGATTGGCAGGAGAGCATTCAATAACCGTTTCGATTTTAGTTTTTCTCAAACCTCCGTGAACAACAAAAAAAATAATCCACCTTGGAAACGGCTGAGAATCTTATCGTGGGTTACCTTACCCTTTTTGATTCTTTACTTTGCAAATGTTCCTTTTCCTTTTACTCAGAGAATACAATGCTCTTTTCTACGGCTAGGATCACATATTGTTGAATGCTGTAATTCTTGTGACATAATTGAACAGATGACTTTCTAACTAATCAACTTTTGCTTTCAAGTTCTTTGTTCTGCTAAACTATAAAAGTCAATGTAATCCATTTCTCCAGGTTCCCCCTTTTCTTATCATAGGGATATGATATCAGAGTGCTCTAATAAATTGCTTTTAAATGGTCTTCTGACTCGGTTGCTTATTGGAAAAGGTAAACTGAGGCAGAACCTAGGGCCAGATTTGGCCAACAAATAAGAATAAAACTGTACTTCCAATGAAGCGTTATAAAAAGGTTGAAATGTCTCTATCCCTTCTTTTGAAGACCTCGATGGACTTCTAGCAATGCCACCCTCTTCAAAAGAATACTGTTTCTTTTCTTTTTTTTAGTACTTCCAAAACTGCTCTTGTGAACTATTCAGGAACAGTTTTATTTCCAGAAAGTGCAGAAAAAAACTAAACCACTTCTCTGGTAGACTGTTCAGCGTTGCATGCTCATTCCAGGAAGTGCAGAAAACTAAGCCTTTGCTCCTCCAAGTACTTAGCTTTGCAATAGAGACACGAAGCACTTTTAATGTGTCTAAAAAAAGCAACATGACACCCTTGAGCTGCCTTGAAAAACTCCTCTATGAAAACATGCCCAATCAAACCTCCAATCTGGCTAATTTATAACAGATTTTTTTTCTTTTTTCTTTAAAAAAAGTGGACTCAAATGAATCATAATTCTAAGAGCAGACTGTTGTAGGAAGTTAGCAACCACCCCCCTCCTAGAAGAATGAAATATTTTAGAAAATATTTAAAAAGGCAGAATATATTTCCCTGGATGAGAAATGGAGAAACATGTTTTAAAGACAAAGCAGCTTCCTGACTCCCCCCACCTTTGTCAATGGGCCATTAAAGCCTCAGCCAAGCTCACTCATTTCTCCCCACCTTTGTTGATGGGCCATCATCATCTGCAACATAATAGGACCCATCTAGCAACAGAAACTCACCACATGGCAAGGCTCAGGCAAGCTTGAGGGACAACCTACAATGTTAGCTAAGACCCCTAGACCACCTGGGAGTTTGACAACCAATCAGGATACTCTTCCTGTGTCCCAGAAAGTTCAAAGCTCAGAAAAAGCATAAAGCCAGGGAGCACACAGGATCTCAGCCCTTTTCTGTTCAGGAACTCAAGCCATGTGATCCTGACCACCATTAAACCATCTTTCCAAGCAGCCTCCATGTTTCCAGTGTCTTTGTCCCCACTTGGAACTGAACCCAGATGGATATTTCTTCCAACACTGTAAAATGAGTGGGTTTAACGGAGTGTGGGTTAAAACGAGTGTGTTAGAGGAGCAAGTGGGTTTAACTTGCTCCTCTAACACAGGGGTCTCCAACCTTGGCAACTTTAAGACTTGTGGATTTCAACTCCCAGAATTCCTCAGACAGCTTTGCTTTGCTGGCTGAGGGATTCTGGGAGTTGAAGTCCACAAGTTTTAAAGTTGCCAAGGTTGGAGACCCCTCCTCTGACACACACTTGGTAGATCTGCAAACCGGCATTTAAACTCGCTGCTTCTCAGAGCTACTTTATTGGGGCGTGAACATTCCTTAATTCCTCTTTCCCGACTGCTGAGAAAACTGTGGCTTCTCTCCACGAAGGCGAAGAGTCCCGTCATCAAGCTTAATCAACATTGGATTATTCACTTGAGGAACACACAGAATGGTCCCACTGAAACACTCTGCCTTCTTTCACAAAGGGCACTCTAAAATAACCGCAGTGGTGTGGTTTCGGCTTAGAATGTTGTACAGATCCAGACACTGTGTTTGGTAAACCAAGATTTATGGTTCAGTCGTGGTGTGCAAAGCCAGCTCAAGGGAACTATTCAGTTAATCACCTGTTTGTAAACACAGAGCTTTGTGGGCAAAGGTCTCTTAACAGTCATCTTGAGCAAGGCTCTGGGCCACATGTAGATTATATCAATACAGAATGCAGAATAACAGTGTGTTGTGACCCAGGCCCAAGTAGGGAGTAGTAGGTTCATCTCCGTTTCAAAGCCGAAGAGCCAGCGCTGTCCAAAGACGTCTCCGTGGTCATGTGGCTGGCATGACTCAACGCCAAAGGCGCACGGAACGCTGTTACCTTCCCACCAAAGGTGGTCCCTATTTTTCTACTTGCATTTTTTATGTGCTTTCAAACTGCTAGGTTGGCAGAAGCTGGGACAAGTCACGGGAGCTCAGCCCGTTACGCAGCACTAGGGATTCGAACCATTGAACTGCCGACCTTTTGCTTGACAAGCTCAGCATCTTAGTCACTGAGCCACCGCGTCCCTAGTGCAGTATAGAGGGGTACTATTGTTTTTTATTATTATTATTATTATTTTTGAATTTATATCCCGCCCTTCTCCGAAGACTCAGGGCGGCTTACATTGTGTTAAGCAATAGTCTTCATCCATTTGTATATTATATACAAAGTCAACTTTTATTGCCCCCAACAATCTGGGTCCTCATTTTACCTACCTTATAAAGGATGGAAGGCTGAGTCAACCCTGGGCCTGGTGGGACTAGAACTTGCAGTAGTTGCAAGCAGCTGTGTTAATAACAGACTGCTTAGTCTGTTGAGCCACCAGAGGCCCAACAGAGGTTTCTCGTATTGTGTTAATAAAATGCACCCACACCCACATACATGAACTGCATTCACTACCACATGTGTGATATGCGCCCCATATGTGCGAAGTGCTGAAATTGCTCCTGTAAGAAAACTACAAGGTGGGCCGGGCCCGAGTAGCAACAAGGAGAAGAATCAGTCAAGAACCTGTAAACCAGATTGTTGATATCCACTGACCGTACCCTAAAGATAGGACAGCCAGCATACTGACCTGGTAGAAAGAGATAAATAATGAGAAGGTCACTCAGGTGGCTCTGTTAAAAAAATAAAATAAATTCTAATCTCATGCTGGATTTCACATCTGTCTGCTTTCTTCTTTGTTTTGTCTTTGAAATCTAGCAAGCCAAGCCTATAGAAAGTGCGGTTCTGCCTTTGCTCAGGGCTGCTCAGCAGGCTGGCAAAGCTTTGCGCTGCAGGCTGTGGTTGTTTGCATGCTTAATAACTCTGTGTTGCATCTTCAAAGTGACGGGGTTGCTTTTGCTGAGCCATCTTTCGGCAGCAACCGTGGGAGGACCCAAAGGGTTTCAGAGAGCGGAGATCTGTGGACAGAATCCTGGAGATAACTTGATGAAGATACGCAGGAGCTCTTCAGAGAAAATAAATGCCAGCTCAGTCCGGGAAACGGAGAAGTAGTGGGGGGTGGAAAGGCTCAAAATAACTGACCTTGGATTTCTTTAGGTTAGAAGAAAAAGGCAAAAGGAAACTCTGACAGGCTTTTAGATTTCTGTTATTACAGCCCTAGGACAGGGCTCCCCAAACTTGGCAACTTTAAGACTTGTGGGCTTCAATGCCCAGAATTTTTTTTTTTATATTGTGGTCAAGGGTGAAATGCTCCCGGTAGCGATGGCGGCAGGTGGTTCGGAGAACCGGTAGCAAAAATCCCTGCCCCCCCCAACCCATGCCCCCCCAATGCCCGGTTGCCCACTTCCCCGCTTGCTGCTTCTTTTAAAAAATGTTTTTAAAAGGTTAAAAAAAAAAGGCTCCGATGATCCCAGCTGAGCTGCCTGATCACCAGAGCCTTTTTTAAAAAAACTTTTTAAAGCATTTTTTTTTACAACCTATTTGGCCGAATAGGTTGTAAAAAAATGCTTTTAATCCATCTTTTTTTTTTTTTAAATTAATCCATTTTAATGGATTAATTTTAAAAATGGACTGTAAGAGGAAGTAATATGTGAAGTTGGTATTGCTTCTTTTCTTTTTTTCTTTTTATTATTCTTTCCTATCTTTTTATTTTTATTGTGAGGGGATCTAAAGTTTAAAATTTTTAAAGGTGGGAGGTTATGTATATTTTGTATACTTTAGCTTGTGACTGTTGGTCATAATACCCGGTATTTGCTCTGGGAAGTCTGGGGGGGGGGGAAGGGGGAGGAGGGGGGGAAAGGGGGGGAAAATGATACATGGATTGATTATTAATGTACAGTAATTTTTGAAGATATGAAATTAAAAAATTTAAAATGATATTGGGGATGCTCGACTGCCATTTCAGAAAGAAAAGGAGCGAGGAATAGAAGGAGGGAAGAAAGTAGGTAGGAAAGAGTAGAGAAGGAGGAGGGGAATAAGAAGTGGAAGAAGGGAGGAGTGGAGAAGGAGGAGAGGAAGTAGTAAAGTGAAGGAGATGAAGGATGGGAAAGTAGTAGAGGGTAGAGAGGGAGGTTGTGAAGAAAGGAAGTGGCAGTCGGGCAGGCCTGAATAAGTAATAAATAAAAATTAATGATTAATGATGGATAATAGTTTGTACATAAATATGATGTTGGAAAATGGAAATAAAAATTATTTATTAAAAAAAAATGCTTTTAAAAGTAAAAAAAAAGACCGCGTGCCACAGCTGGTCACCCTACCCCCGCACTGTTCTACTTACCCCATGCCTGCTTTTGGCTTGCACTGCGCACGTGCGCGCACCTTGCATTTGGTGCGTGGTGCGCACTGCGCATCCGTGCACAGCGTGCGTGCACAGCCAGCGAACTGGTCGTAAATTGGTTCAGACTGCGGTGGTATATTATGTATTCTGGGAGGTGAAGTCCACAAGTCTTAAAGTTGCCACGTTTGGGGAGCCTTGCACTAGAACAGTGATTCTCAAATCTTTTGGTCTCAGGGCCCCTCTAGATTCAACTGCCAAAAAAGCCAACACAGTTCTAGGCTGCATAAACAAAGGGATAGAATCTAGATCACGTGAAGTAAAGCATTTGATAAAGTAGACCATAACCTACTACTAGATAAAGTAGAAAAACGTGGGTTAGACAGCACCACCACCAGATGGATTCGTAACTGGCTGACCAACCGCACTCAACGTGTAGTCCTCAACAGAACTACATCCACATGGAGGGAAGTATACAGTGGAGTACCCCAAGGCTCTGTTTTAGGCCCAGTACTCTTCGACATCTTCATCAATGACTTGGATGAGGGGATAGATGGGGAACTCATCAAATTTGCAGATGACACCAAGCTGGCAGGAATAGCCAACACTCCAGAAGATAGGCTCAAGTTACAGAAAGATCTTGACAGACTTGAACATTGGGCGCTATCTAACAAAATGAAATTCAACAGTGAAAAAAGTAAGGTTCTACATTTAGGCCAAAAAATCAAAATGCACAGGTACCGTATATGTGGTACCTTGCTCATTAGTAGTACCTGTGAGAGGGATCTTGGAGTCCTAGTGGATAACCATTTAGATATGAGCCAGCAGTGTGCAGCAGCTGCTAAAAAAGCCAACACAGTTCTGGGCTGCATAAACAGAGGGATAGAATCAAGATCACGTGAAGTGTTAGTACCACTTTATAATGCCTTGGTAAGGCCACACTTGGAATATTGCATCCAGTTTTGGTCGCCACGATGTAAAAAAGATGTTGAGACTCTAGAAAGAGTGCAGAGAAGAGCAACAAAGATGATTAGGGGACTGGAGGCTAAAACACATGAAGAATGGTTGCAGGAACTGGGTATGTCTAGTTTAATAAAAAGAAGGACTAGGGGAGACATGATAGCAGTGTTCCAATATCTCAGAGGTTGCCACAAAGAAGAACGAGTCGGGCTGTTCTCCAAAGCACCTGAGGGTAGAACAAGAAGCAATGGGTGGAAACTGATCAAGGAAAGAAGCAACTTAGAACTAAGGAGAAATTTCCTGACAGTTAGAACAATTAATAAGTGGAATGACTTGCCTGCAGAAGTTGTGAATGCTCCAACATTGGAAATTTTTAAGAAAATGTTGGATAACCATCTGATTGAGATGGTGTAGGGTTTCCTGCCTGGGCAGGGGGTTGGACTAGAAGGCCTCCAAGGTCCCTTCCAACTCTGTTGTTATGTTATGTTATGTTAAGTATTAATACCGCTTTATAATGCCTTGGTAAGGCCACACTTGGAATACCTCATTCAGTTTTGGTTGTCATGGTATAAAAAAGATGTTGAGGCTCTGGAAAGAGTGCAAAGAAGAGCAAAAAAGAGGATTAAGGGGCTGGGGGCTGAAACATATGAAGAACGGTTGCAGGGATTGGGTTTGTCTAGTGAAAAGAAGGACTAAGGGCAGGGGTGGAATCCAGCAGGTTCTGACAGGTTCTGGAGAACCAGTAGCAGACATTTTGAGCAGTTTGGAGAACCGGCAAATACCACCTCTGGCTGGTCCCAGAGATTTTGCAAAATTCTTCCCCCAGGAGTGGGGAGGGAATGGGGATTTTGCAGTATCCTTCCCCTGCCATGCCCACCAAGCCACGGCCACCAAGCCACGCCCACAGAACCGGTAGTAAAAAAATTTGGATTTCAGCACTGACTAGGGGTGATATGAAAGAAATGTTCCAATATTTGATGGTGTGTCACAAAGTTGAAGGTTATCCTATTATTATTATTATTTATTTGATTTTTATACCGCCCTTCTCCCGAAGGACTCAGGACTTATTCTCCCTAAAGCACCAGAAAGCAAGACAAGAAATAATAGTTGAAATAACTAACCAAGGAAGAAGCAACCTAGAAGTAAGGAGAAACTTCCTAGCAGCGAGAACAATCAACCAGTGGAACAGAAGTTGCCTTCAGAAGTTGTGGGAGCTCCATCACTGGAGGCTTTTAAGAAGAGACCAGACAACCTTTTGTTCAGAATGGGATAGGGTCTCCTGATGGAGCAGTTGGTTGGACTAGAAGACCCCCTTCAACTCTGTTATTCTTAAAAATGATTGACAACCCCAGATAGTTTTAGTTTGTGTGGGCTGTGTGTATCAAGAGAGACTGCATTGGACATTAGAGAAATGTTAAAGTATTTACTGTATTTTTCGGAGTATAAGACACACCTTAGTTTTTGGGGAGGAAAATAAAAAAAAAGCTGATAGGCGGGTGGATCGGCCTCCCGGAATACCCCCAATCAGCTGTTCCCAGAGGTGAATTTTAGCAACAGGTTCCTTGGTTGTGAGCTCTGCACCTTGCTTTTTTTTTTGCTTTTTTTTTCTGCCTCTGAAGCACTGTTTCAGAAAAAACTTTTTTCTGCCTCTGAAAGCCTCCGAAACAGAACTTCAGAAAAAAAGCCTCTGAAGCTCTATTTGGGGGCTTTTTTTCTGAAGCTCTATTTGGGGGCTTTTTTTTCTGAAGCTCTGTTTGGGGGCTTCTTTTCTGAAGCTCTATTTGGGGGCTTTTTTTCTGAAGCTCTATTTGGGGGCTTTTTTTCTGAAATTCTGTTTGGGGGCTTCTTTTCTGAAGCTTCTTTCAGCCTCTGAAACCTCCGTTTGAGAAGCTGGGCGGGGCTACATTCGGAGTAGAAGATGCACCCAGATTTTCACCCTCTTTTTTTCGGGGAAAAAGGTGCGTCTTATACTCCAAAAAATACGGTATTTATTTGACTTTGTGGATCTCTTGAAATAGACACTGAGACCCAAGACGTCACTCTGAGAATCACTGTCCTTGAACAATGAAATAACATTCCTGAAATCCTTACCATGTCTGTTTCCTGGCCTGGCCTGGCTTGTCAATGGTCTGATGATCTGAAATCTCTAGATTTCCACCTGACAAGCTCAACTATTCTGCTATGCCATGGTTCAACAAACCAGAGCTCTATGCGTCAGGTGCATGTAAAGTCCTTGGGTTTGCAACCCACTGAGTCAATATGCTGATTTTCTTTGGAAGAAAAAATGCATTATGTGCACTAATCCTTGCTCGTAAAACTGTCTTTTGGCGTTCCCCAGTGTCGATATACACACCACTAATTTCTTTCTTTATTTTTTTTAAAAAGAGAGATAACAGAATAACAAGAGTTGGAAGGTATTTTGGAGGTCTTGTAATCCAGGGGTCTCCAACCTTGGCAACTTTAAGCTTGGTGGACTTCATCTCCCAGAATTCTGGGAGTTGAAGTCCTCCAGGCTTAAAGTTGCCAAGGTTGGAGACCCCTGTTCTAGTCCAATCCTTGCTCAAACAGGAGGCCCTATACCCATGATGGTGAACCTATGGCCCGCAGCGCCCTCTCTGTGGGCACACGAGCTGTTGCCCCAGTTTAGCTCAGCCGTGCATGCGTACGCACCTCCCACTGGCCAGCTGGTCCTCGGGTCTCTGCTGCGCATGCATGGGGTCGAAGCATGTTGTGACTCGTCCTCCCTCCTCTCTCTCCGGACCCCTCCCATCTGATAATGAAGATGAACAGCCTGTCATTCCTCCAGCCCCCAGCCCTGGCCCCATGCCGGAGAGGATTCCAGGAGTGGGAGGACAAGCCCGATAAACCTCACTCATACAGCATGTGTTCCTTTGGCTCAGCCGTCAGAGCAGGACGTCAGCCAGGTGCTGGAATTACTCGGCCCTACTCCCTCTGACCCCTCCCTTTCCCAGAAGCTGCCAGCAGATCCAGCTGAAGACAATTCAGGGTAGGAGGACCCTCGCTTCCGGAGATCTGAGAGGCGATGCCAGCAGAAGGAGGGGTGGGGCAGGCCTGGATAAATGCTGAGTCATGGAGCCACACCCCACAGCCTATATAAAAGACCTGCTTTTGGCATTCCAACCTTGAGTCAAGCAAAGTCTTATCGAGTTTGCTGATACTGGACCCTATCGCTGAAGTCACAACTTGGATTCCTGCCTGCCCTGATAAACCTCGAAGGAACTTGGCAAGCTGCAGAGGCTTCGTTGCCAAGCTTGTCACGGACTTCCTTGACTTGTTCGCCGGAGTGGGGGGGGTGGGACACGACATTGCACATGCAGGGAGCTGCGCGCGCATGCATAAAGGGCGGCGATGTGAAGGGGGGCACATGCATGTGCAGGGGGTGAAGCGTGTGCGGGGAGAGCCGCGCATAGGCAGGGGGAATGGGGTGCATGCATGGGGCCACGCGCTCAATGTATTTTGGAGGTTCGGGCATGCGCACGTTTGTGTTTGCACGCTTTCAGCACTCGGTTCAGAAAAGGTTAGCCATCACTGCCCTATACCATTCCAGACAAGTGGCTGTTCAATCTCTGGAGCACCCACAACTTCTGGAGGCAAGTTGTTCCACCGTGAATTGTCCCCACTGTTAGGAATTTTTTCCTTAGTTCCAGCCTGCTTCTCTCCTTGATTAGTTTCCATCCATTGTTCCTCGTCTTGCCTTTTAATGTTTTGGAAAATAGGATGATCTCCTCATTTTGAGGCAGCCTTTTGGGTATTGGAAGACAGCTCTCATGGCACCCCTAGTCCTTCTTTTCATTATAGACACACCCAGTTCCCACAACTATTCGTAATACAGTTTAGCCTCCAGTCCCTCACTCTCTTGTTCTCACTGTCCGAAACTTTCTCCTTAGTTCTAGGTTGCTTCTCTCCTTGATTAGTTTCCATCCACTGATATTTATCTTGATATTTAACCAGCGGAATCTCCAGAATCTGTTGCTTTCACCAAAACGGCAGAAGCAGCTTTGTGCCATTGTGATGTAAGACACACCCCTTTTCTTCGTCTGAGTGATGTCATGACACCTGCACAGAAAAAAAGGGTGGCACTTGCATCACAATAACATATTGATGCTTTTAGGGGGATGCCTTCTCTCCAACCTCTGTCCAGGAGCCTTTGGTAAAGCCTCGAGGAGCCTCAAGCCAAGCTTCAAAAGAAATCCAGTTCTTTATTAGGAGCTTCATGTCGGCACGTTCCAGGTGAAGCCAACTCTGACCCCACATAATTTATGACCCAGGCATGACCCTGTTTTTCCCCTCCCCCCCAAGGTGTGTCATCAGTCACATTCGCCAACGGAGCAATTTCACGGATTGTAGAGATCACTCCCCTTTGGCCGCTGTGGGTAATCCTGGGAGACAGCCTTGAGAGAGATATGTCTGGAATGTGCTTTTGTTTTTGGCTGCCATGCTGCTTCACCATTTCCCCAGCCCCCTTGCCTATGGCAACTTGAGAGCAGTCCAGGGATGCTTTGTGAGTTGACAACTGATGCCTTATACCACCAGCCCCCAACCTTTTGGGCACCAAGGATCAGTTCTGTGAAAAAAAAAACAATTTCCACAGACCAAGGGGGCATGGTTTCGCATGCTACCTGTATCCTGTCCATGCGCAAATGAAGCTTCACTCACTTGCACAGCCCGGTGTCAACCCTGAAGCTGAGCTGACCGAAGCCATTTTGATGCTTCAGTGTTGCCACACTGGAGCTGGGAGGAGGGCAGAATAGAGACAGCTGGGGTTTTGCAGCCAAAACAAAATACTTTCTCTTGAGAACCAAGGACATTCTCACACCTGGTTGGAGAGGGGAGGAGTGAGGTTACCAGGCAACCAGACGGCACCTTGATTGGACTATGGAACTGATTGTTTGGGAAAGGAGAAAAAAACGTTTGCTTTTAATTAGGTGAAAACTGCGAGAACCTTCAGAGTCGGTTTTCATCAGAGCTGCGCCAATATGATATATCCAAATAAAACTATTCTTTGAGGAATCTACCTGCCTCGGAGTTTTGCTTGCTATGGGTATATTACTTGGAACCCTGACACCCGGTTTTTAACAGGCTGCAGACCAGTACCATCCATGGCCTCTGGGTTGGGGACCCTTGACTTATACCACCTGCAGATCTTTACACAAATTCTTCAGACTCCAACAATTTCACATTCATGCAGAGACAGCTACATGCCGACTATAGCCAATGGGCTACAGCAGCTGAGAAGAAGCCGTCCGCATTAGTAAAACAATGATGCCATCCCGTAACTTATTTCCTCCACAAAGAGTTTCCGTTCACTCCGGGATCATCTGCTTAGAAAACCTAGTTAAAATATCCCCCCAGCTGATCGTCAAAGCTGCTGCTTCTCTCAAAATTCAAAGAGGCCTCCCCCGAGTAACGAAAGCAGAAAGTTCTCCTCTTACCAGGTCCTCCTGAATTAATGTGGCCACAAGAGAGAAGAAGCCTGTTTTGGTGCCTGAGTGACAGCACAGATCTCGCTTTGGGCTGGTCCGCGTTCAGCCCTCAAAGCCAGTCTTATCTTGTTACGGGCGAGCATCTCCCCTCGTCCAATCACGCAGCTTCTTTCTCAACTTCACAGCCATCATTGCAGCTCAATCTGGGATTGTATGTTAGATCTAAAGCTACTGGACAAAGGGCTGAAGAGTCCAGCTTGAAGTTTTTTTTTGACCTCACCCCCATCCCTGTGGATATCCATGAAGCCACACATTGGCTGGATTTACACAAGGTATATCATATTTAAAAGTCCTGCACCGTAAACTTACTATCTTTAATTCATTTTAACTGGGATTTGGAGTTTTTTGTGTGTGCTTCGGTGGGTTGCTTAATGCAACCATCTGTTACTTGATTATTAGACATCTTTTCCAAATTGGGTTTACTCAGCCCTTAAGTCAGGGTTGTCAAACTCAAGGCCCACAGGCCAAATCCGGCCCACGATGTGGTCGGATCCAGGCCGCGGGATCGTCTGGGTCTACCCAATGCGAAGAGGAAAGATCAGGCCAGCGTAGCTTCAACCCGGTCTACCCAATGGGAAGAGGAAACATGCCAGCAGTTTGGGGAGTGGCGTCAAGCTGGCCACACCCACCCAGTTGGCCACACCCACCCAGTTGGCCATGCTCACCCGCCTCCCCCAGGTCAACCACAGCCCTGATGCGGCCCTCAATGAAATTGCGTTTGACAGCCCTGGCTTGCTTTATGTGAAGCGTGTCGTGTAAACCAGCTGCCAATCCTCGCCTATGCCCACACATGTGATTACAATCTTTTGTGACTTGGCTCAACAATAGTGAAGGATGTGGTGGACTCCATTGAAAAGCCGAACATGGAAACAGCCGACGCGATACAAGCCCACAATTCTTCTTCCAGCCTTCTTGCTGCTTTCTAGTTTTTTTCCCTCCCTGGTCACTTCATTCATATTATTTTCCCTCTGAGGTTTGTTTGTTTTTAATGAGCAACATCTTGAGAACCTGCTTTTCAAACTGTGCAGTTCTTTCCCTTTGCCTTGATCTGAAGCACAGAACTGACATCAATGGAAGTCCCATGTGTGAAGATGAACATACAGAATAACTTTCTAAGATCGGATTTTCATTAGCCAGTACGATCAAGAGAACGTCCAAATTGTCCTCATCCCACAAGTGAGGGCCTCCAAAGTCCAAGACTTTTTCTGATCTTTTCTAGGCCACATCGATCTAATTAGTTTCGAAATTCCAGACCACTTTTTCCCTCCGAGAAATTCGTGCCTCAAAATTTATGAGGCCTAATTTGTGAAATGGACAGGAGGACCGAGCCCTTCACGTTCAAACAGTAATACTAAAATCAAACATCCGACTCTGACTTTTTTTAATCCATGTGATTAGCAACCACAAACCAGAAAGTTCTTTGATTGCAAACTTTGCAAACAGGAAAAGCTAAATGAGAAATCATTTGCATCTCGCTTTTTAAGCTATTTGATTTCCCCGCCCCGACTGGCAAATTTTAGAATCAAACTAAATATTTGTTGAACAATATTGTGAGTTGTTCGTGCCGCACCATTTCAGAAGGAAGGAAATAGGAAATGTAAGCTTGTGTGGCTTCTCTTTGTTTAGGAAATAAACCTCCTTTGTAAAAAGTGAGCATGCTTTTGTTAAGGAAAGCTGAACTAGTGAATTGTCACTGCAACTCAAAAAAGATGCCGAGGCCCTAAAAAGATCATAAGGGATCATCTAGGTCCGTGATGGTGAACCTATGGCACGCATGCCACAGGTGGCACACGTAACCATATCACCGGGCACGCCAGCTCAACTCTGGCGCGCATGCGCACGCCAACCAGCTGATATTTGGGCCTTCTGTTTTTTGGGTGCTTCACCACTGGAGGTTGAATCATCCACTTGTCTGGAATGGTATGGACTTTCCTGCTTGAGCAAGGGTGAAATTGAAGACTTCCAAGGTCCCTTCCAATCGTATTATTCAATGTTCTATGTTCTAAAGATGGTCTCCAAATGTCTCCCTTTAAATGTTTCAGGATGAATATTACACTTTAAGTAGCTCATAATAGTTCTTATTCAGGTTCTGTTTATTGCTACACAGAGCTACAATTAGCCCAAAATACTTTCTGCCTAAGGCAGAGCAAAAAAATAATATTTCAACCTTGATATGATTCAAGCACATAATGCCTTGGTCCTCACATCACTCCTATTTGAAGCGTCTTCTAGATTGTGCTTTATCACATGTATCGCATATTGGAGAGGAGGTATTTTTCATTTAGTTAATTAGGTTCAATTTGGAAGCTGCCCAATTCCCATAAGGCTCTGGGTGGCCACTAAGATATGAGGATGCCAACTTGATAGCACTTCCAATGAAATTCAGAATTTACAGAGAACAACAAAGATAAGCTTTTATCTATGGAACTGTCTTCTGACAACGTTCTTGTCCTTGGTCATTCCTGAATGAGAAAACTATAGCATCTCCTGGAATTATCTAAACCAGAGGTGGGTTTCAGCAGGTTCTGACCAGTTCTGAAGAGCCAGTTGTGGAAATTTTGAGTAGTTCAAAGAACCGGTAAATACCACCTCTGACTGGCCCCGCCCCCATCTATTCTCTGCCTCTCGAGTCCCAGCTGATTGGGAGGAGATGGGGATTTTGCAGTAACCTTCCCCTGAAATGAGGTGGGAATGGAGATTTTACAGTATCCTTCCCCTGCCACTCCCACCAAGCCACGCCCACAGAACTGGTAACAAAATTTTTTGAATCCCATCACTGATCTAACCCATCATGGTGTTTCGTAACAGTGGAAACGTTTGGGGTGACAATATGAAGTTGCTCTAAGTTTCTCGCATGGAAATGACCGTTCTCTTGATCACCAAAATTAGGTGGCTATAAACTTGCTTTTTGAACTCGGAAAAAGAGGGAAGCTAGTCCACTTTGTTTCAGGCACAAGAGGCTGTTGGAGAAGTTACATTTCCTGGTGGCTTTTTCCAGCGTCTGTTTTTGTGACAGCCCAGTTTATCCAACGAATTCTGGTGATGGAGCCACAAAAGCAAAGTTTTACATGAACTGGCAGTTAGGTCAGTCATCATCATCATCATCGTTCATCGCACAGCCAGCCAGATGTTTAGACTGGATTTGGCATATTGGCATATTAAGTCCTTTCCATCTGGAATAGGCAGATGTGGGTGTTGGATGGTGTCAGAGGTATCACCGCAGGATGTAAGCTATTCGAAGTAAAGCTGCCTTTTGCAATTGACCAATGGAATTTTTATCAACACCAGTGGTATGTTATTATGGTTGGTTGCTTAGCCATTTTGATGGTCAGACTGGATATGGCATTTTAATTTACTTAGTGAGTTCTTCCTTGTGCGAACTCCCTTTTGCAATTGACTGATGGGGATTTAGTCAATGCCGATGGTGTTCAAATGGTGATCCAGATGTTTTGGGATTGCACCCAAGGCACCCATCATGATTGGTACTACTTTTGTTGTCTTTTGCCAGAGCTGAAGAAGCTTCTTGGAGGAGAAGTGAAATGTGAAATTCCAGTTGCCTCTTGAAAATGCAACTTTGGGACAACCATGACCTGGATGACTGAGAATCTCCATAGATATTTAGAGATGGACTTTGGATGACACTTTGGGTTCATACACCCTTCGAATGGTGCAGGTGTATGAACGGATTTCCAGAAAAAATTGCAGACTGCAGGAACCATTTGCGCTTCAGTCTGAGATGGAGACAACCCAGACTCATCCCCAACAGCCTGCGCGCGGGTTCAACAGGGAAAGGACAGAGGGCAGAAAACATCCTGCAGAAAGCACAGCTCCACAACATAGTCCTTTCAGCAGTTCCAAGAAGGTTCCACACCCATTTGCGTCACTCAGGTGAACCTGAGGACACAGAGGAACCTCCAAGTGGCCTCAACGACCCTCTAAAAGGATGCAAATGACCAGCCGTCTGCAAGGAGTATCAATCCTTCCATTCCCCACCATCCAGTCAGAGCTGAAGAAGCTTCTTGGATGAGACGTGAAATGTCTTCCAAGAAAAACCAGAAAGTCCAGTTGCCTCTTGAAAAAAAAACACCCTTGGGATGTTTTGCCAGGGTCAATCTATTTCTATTTGCAGGTCTTTTGCCATTTTCTCCAGTTCTTTCTCTTCTGTTCTGCTGTCTTCAGATACTGCCATGTCCTTTTTCTTTTTCTGTCTTTCTTATTAAGAATTGTTACCTTTGCAGTGTTGTGTTGCGGGGGTTTGTCTGTTTGAATTCTAAAGTCCCGGTGCACTGTAGCATCTTCATTTTCTATCGCTTTGCCTACCATAGTCCAATCAGTTCTTTGCTTGCAGCCAGATGATATTTCTTGCAGAAGTTATTATGATTCTTTCAAAAACCACGATTCTTAACTGGTGATTATCTAGCATAGCGAAGGATTGCCCGTTAAGCCAACAATCAAGAGGGTCAGAGCGAAATTCTGCTGGCCTAACAAACTTTATACTGCCCAGGCTATATTTCTGACAGGTTTAAAAGGTAAAGGTTCCCCTCGCACATACATGCTAGTCGTTGCTGACTCTAGGGGGCAGTGCTCATCTCCGTTTCAAAGCCGAAGAGCCAGTGCTGTCCGAAGACGTCTCCGTGGTCATGTGGCCGGCATGACTCAACGCCAAAGGCGCACGGAACTCTGTTTCCTTCCCACCAAAGGGGGTCCCTATTTTTCTACTTGCATTTTTACGTGCATTCAAAACTGCTAGGTTGACAGAAGCTGGGACAAGTAACGGGAGCTCAGCCCATTACACGGCAGCGCTAGGGTTTAGATCCACCCAGTTTCTAAACAGAGTAATATTGTCCTGTTCCTCCATTTTTCCTCCTCTTTCTTCTGCATTTTATCGGTCAAAGTTGCCTTCTGACTTGGAAAGATTTCAATCATTTGATTTGGCAACCCTGCCGGTTCCTCAGAAGACCCCCTGCCCCAGTGTGATGCCCATCAACCAAAGGGAGAAGGCAGAGAAGGCTGTACAACAGGGGTGTCAAACTCAATTTCATTGAGGACCACATCACGGTTGTGTTTTTCCTCGGGAGGGGGGCATGGCCGGCTCGACATCACTTGCGTCAGAGGCACCTGTGGTGGCCAAGTACTAAGGCAGGACTTCCCTCAGACCCTTCCTCCCTCTCATTATAACCTTCCTTCCTTCCTTCCTTCCTTCCTTCCTTCCTTCCTTCCTTCCTTCCTTCCTTCCTTCCTTCCTTCCCTCCTTTCCTTCTTTTTCCTCCCCTCTTCATTCTCCTTTCTTCTTCCTTCCCCTCTTTCCTTCTTTTTCCTTCCTTGCTCTCTTCCCATCTTCCCTTCTTTTTGTCTTTTCTCTGTCCTGTTTCTTCGTCCATGCTCAAATGCAAAAGGGGAAATATTTCTCCTTTTGTTTTGTTTTTAGCTTGTTTTGCCAGCCCTCTGCCAGCAAAAATGGAGTGGGGGACGGACGCATGTGGCCTTCCAGAGCTCCGTTTTCACTGGCAGAGGCACCGTGGGCCAGTTCTTTGCTGTTTCCAGGGCGGCCCCACGGACTAGCTCTAAGCATCCCACGGGTCGCATCCAGCTCGCGGGCCCTTGATTTTGACATCCCTGCTGTACAATGTCTGTAACTTAGGTCAGCCGCCATCTCCAGACTTTGGATGCACAACCCCGATTGCATCCTACCGTGAGCTTCAAGAAAAGTGGCTGAGTTCTTCTCCAGCACAAGATTTTTTCCCATCTCGACTTGCACAGCTGTTACTCAGCGTGATTCTCTAATCGCGGCAATGTAGCCGCGGTGCCCTTTCTAAAAATAAAGACTGGGAACGGCAGAAACTGCCAGCCTCTTGAAATAAAGAGGCCCTTGGCCGTCAAATGCTTCCCGCCTCAATCCTGATCTTCCTTTCCATCTCGGCCTCTAAAATGTGAATACGAGAGCACACGCCCCCTTTCTCAAGCCCGCCAGAGTGTGACGGCCCAAATAAGAGGACTCTCGGTTCATTAGCGTGGCTGGAAGGGAAAATTTACAGCTGAAGGTCTGGGTTGCAGAACAGATTTGAGAAGCTGAAAGAGCAAATCAGCATAGTTGGTCAGCCAGTGACATTTGTTCCGGTTATGATTTAGGGGGACGGTGGGAGTGCCCAAAAATAGGAATAGCACTTAAGATTTATATACCGCTTCATAGTGATTTACAGCCCTCTCTAAGCAGTTTGCAGTGCCCGTATATTGCCCTCACCCCAGCAATCTGGGTCCTCATTTTACAGATCTCGGAAGGATGGAAGGCTGAGTCAACCTTGAGCTGGTCAGGATCGAACTCCAGACTGTGGGCAGAATTAGTCTGCAATACTGCATTTTAACTACCATGCCACCGTAACAATAGATTAGACTAGACTCGACTAGACTCGACTAGACTAGACTAGAATAGCACTTAGACTTACAGAGTCGGCCTATTATCCCCCAACAATCTGGGTCCTCATTTTACAGACCTTGGATATACGGAAGGCTGAGACAACCTTGAGTTGGTCAGGATCGAACTCCTTGACAGGAGGCAGAGTCAGCCTGCAATACTGCATTCTAAGCACTATGCCACCACAGTTCTAATGATGTATGTCAGGTGCAAACAACCAGATCCACAAATGTAGACTCCAAGCTAACTGCTTTATTATATTCTGCCTACAATAGAGGAATCTTCACAGACTGCTTGTTCCTCATGGGAGCAGACAGATAAGGTTCCCTGGAGTGTGTGTGTGTGTGTGTGTGTGTGTGTGTGTGTGTGAGTCCTGAATTTCTTGTGGTTCAGCAACAACTCAAGGCTAATTTCCCACATGACTCTTCCTCCCTGACTGGCTGGGTGTTGCTCAGCATTTGGGACTCTAAAGACCCCTGGAAATTTTATGCAGCCATTTGCTTATTTAAAAAAATAAATAAGTAAAAGTAGCCAGGCAACAAAATTTTGCTATCAGAAACGGTTCAGGGACATTCCCCCTAGACTTGCGATCACAACTGAGACCAACACTTTCCGTTGCTAAGCAAGGCAGTTGTTAAGTGAGTTTGGAGCCACGTTATGCCCTTTCTTGCCACAGTGGTTCAATGAAGAACTGCACTTGTTAAGTGAATCTGACACACCCCCTCCAATGTCTTTGCTTGACAGAAGGTCGCAAAAGGAGATCACATGACCCCGGGACACTGCAACCGTCGTAAATATGAGTTAGTTGCCCAGCATCTGAATTTTGATCACATGACCCTGGGGATGTTGCAAAGGGTCACTAAATGAATTCAGGGCCTGCAGGCTGCAGGTTGGTCACACCTGATTTAAAGCCAAGGATGAAGAGATGGTAGCATCTAACTGGGCTACAAGATGTTGTGCCTCGCCTGCCCTCCTCTCCGCAGCCGGGCCCCTCCCATCTCCTGCTATCTCAGCCAGAGACTGATAATGAAGAAGAATGGCCTGGCATGCCTCCAGCCCCCAGCCCTGGCACCATGCCCGGACAGACTGAGCAAACAAACCTCCCTACAGCGTGTGAGCACGAAGCCAGCCACGAGCTAGAATTGCGGGCAGCAGAGCAGGAGGACGAAAAGACACAGTGGACAGATCCCCGCTTCCGGAGAATGGAGAGGCGACGTCAGCAAAAGGAAGGGAGGGGCAGGCCTGGATAAGTGCTGAGTCATGGAGCCACACCCCATGGCCTATATAAAGGATCTGCTTTTTGGCATTCCTTGAGTCAGGCAAAGTCTCATCTGGTTGCTGAAGTCACACCTTGGATTCCTGCCTGCCCTGAGAATTCTGACAGGAATTTGGCAAAGCTGCAGAGGCTTCGTGGCCACGCTTGATACAGACTTCCCAGACCCGGCCGTCGGAGGAGGAGTGGGACACGACACAAGGTGAAGCATTTGTATATCATGTTACCTGTCCAGCCAGCAAGACAGCAGCAATAGCCAGTCAAAGGATCACACCCATCTGCGTGGTCGCAATCACAGCGTTCGCTGCAGTTTAGGCCATACGTCCCATCCTTCCATTAACCAAAAAAGAAGAAGAAGAAGAAGAAGAAGAAAGAAAAAAAGAACAAATGAGGATAGGTGGATGCAGGAATCTACTGAGACAAACTTATTCTAACTATATAACATATACAGGTATTCTAACAGAGTTGGAAGGGACCTTGTAGGTCATCTAGTCCAACCCCCTGCCCCAGCAGGAGACAAATGGCAGTCCAATCTCTTACATTCCTCAACTTATTCCTCCGCTTACAACCACAATTGAGCCCAGCGTTGATGTCGCTAAGTGAGAAATTTGTTCAGTGAGTTTGTCCCATTTTCACAACTTTTCTTGCCACATTGGTTGAATGGATCACTGCAGTTGTTCAGTTAGCAACAAGGTTGTTAAGTGAATCTGACTTCCCAATTGACTTTCCTTGGCAGAAGGTTGCAAAAGGGGATCACGAGATCCCGGGACTCTGCAACCGTCGTAAATGTGAGACAACGATCAAGCAGCCAAATGTAAATCACATGACCATGGGGATGCTGCAATGGTCGTAAGTGTGGAAAAGGGTCATAAGTCACTTTTCCCCCCCGGTGTCGTCGTAACTTCGAACGGTCACTAAGTGAACTGTTGTAATTCGAGGACTACCTGCAATTACAGTTACAGGTTTAAACTTAGGTGTGTAAATCAGGTGTAATGTTTCTGGGTGAATCCCAGAAAATCTTAATGCCTAGTTTCTTTGCTTAATCAAGGGGTCTCCAACCTCGGCAACTTTAAGCCTGGAGGACTTCAACTCCCAGAATAACCCATAAATTCTGGGAGTTGACGTCCACCAGGCTTAAAGTTGCCAAGGTTGGGACCCCTGGCTTAATCTGTCTGTCTGGAGCTAATTGGCACAATTCTGACGTACAAGAAGTAGTGATTGTTACCTGTTTAGCTAACTTGGAAAAGAAAAACAAATTAAGATCTTAATTTAATTCAGATCTTAATTAAGACTCTGCCAGCTGGATTGGCGTCCCAATGAGGGGGGTTTACCACACTGGGGGTGGTTGATGGACCAATAGCAGATCCCCCCTCCCCCCTCCAGCTCATCCTACCCCTTCCCTCCCTATCTTTTAGTCATAAATTGTAATTTGCATTTTTATTGCATTCGGATATATCTATCTCTATCGTTTTATTGCTTTTAGCGTTGTAAGCTGCCCACAGTCCCTGCTGCGAGATGGGCGGCAAACAAATTTAATAAATAAGCAACATACATACATACATATCTAGTCTATCGAAAGCCAGCTGCTGTAATAGCTCTCTGGAGTCTACACATCAGTGTTGTGACTCCGGCCCTCGAGCCTGTTTTCATGGAGGAGAGTGACTTGGCGAGTGAGGGAGAGGAGCCAGCAAGGCCTCCCTCGCCAGGACCCTCCTTGCTGGCACCACTCCAAGTTCCAGCTTCAGGCCAGTAGGAGGAGCGGACAAGGCCTCCCTCTCCCGCACCCTCCTCCTCCCTGGCAACGCCTCAAGTCCCAGCTGCTGACGATCGATCCTGGATTGATCCGAGGCAGCGATGTAAAGATAAGCGTGTGCAACAGAGGAAAAGGTGTGGCAGGCTCAGAGATTGCTGAGTCACTGAACCACACCCCACAGGGTATAAAAGTGGGTGGAGCTGCCATGTGGCCTTGTGACGGACAAAAAAGCTATCAAGGGTACACTGCAGCTTGATTGTTGGAGGGTTAACAGACTTTGTCAGTGAGTTTGGCAACGGATCTTGGATACGAGATAACGGACTCCGAACTTGGTAGGCCTTTGCACGGTCACTGCCAAGTATTTCCTCAATTGAAGAAAATCAGGTCTGTAGCAAATAAAAAGACTGGGAGACACGCGTCTTTGTGTTTGCTCTGTGAAGTGGGGAGGGGGACATAACAATCAGTGTTCCTATATTTCAGGGGCTGCCACAGAGTAGAGGGGGGGGGGGTCAGACTATTCTCCAAAGCACCGGAAGGCAAGACAGGAAACAATGGATGGAAACTAATCAAGGAGAGACGCAATCTGAAATTAAGGAGGAATTTCGGCAGTGAGAACAATTCATTTAGTGGTACAGCTTGACCCAGAAGTGGTGGGTGCTCCATTACTGAAGGCTTTTAAGAAGAGATTGGGCAGCCATTTCTCCCGAATGGTATAGGGCCCTGATGGTGAACCTATGGCACATGTACCAGAGGTGGCACGCAGAGCCCTCTCTGCGGGAATGCGCGCTGTCACCAGCTGCTCTTCGCAGGCACCAGAAAATGGCCAAATACCAAGCCATTTTTCAGGCCATTTTGGGCCATTTTCAGGCCTTTTTTGGGGGCTTGACAAAGGCCCCAAAAACACCCTGAAAATGGCCCAGAAAATGGCCTGAAAAGAGCCCAAAAAACAGCCAAACAACAGATGTGCGTGCACCGGCCAGCTAGTCTTCGGGTTTCCAGTGTTCTGGCGCGTGCACATACACCCACATGCACACATGTTCCAGTTTGGGCACTTAATCCCGAAAAGGTTCACCATCACTGGTATAGGATCTCCTGCTTGAGCAGAGGGTTGGACTAGAACAGGGGTCTCCCACCTCGGTCACTTTAAGACTTGTGGACTTCAACTCCCAGAATTCCTCTGGGAGTTGAAGTCCACAAGTCTTAAAGTGACCGAGGTTGGAGACCCCTGGACTAGAAGACCTCCAAGGTCCCTTCCAACTCAGTTGTTGGGTTCTGTTCGTTCATTCAGTGCATCGCTTCTTCTTCCCACCAATGCTGGAGGGATGCTGAGCATTGTTCACTCTTACCAACATTAAAGATGGGACAGTCATAAGCTATTTGGTCCCTGATCTCTGGAATTCTCACCTAGCCTAGATGTTAACAACAACTCTGGGCATTTTTGTGGCTTCTTTTGAGTTTCCCTTTTGACCGGATCCTTCTGTTACAGTGTTTTAGAGTCAAGAAGTGGAGCGGGTAGGACTAGAAGACCTTCAAGGTCCTTTCCAACTCTGTTATTTGGACTGATTTCAAGATATGTGTAGTGAAAATATTACACGTCATCTCCCTGATCGAAGTCTGGATTACCCATGAAAAGAGCAAATCTCTCCAACTCTCGGAAACTTACCGGGCAGGGCTGGTCACAGATTTCTCCTTGCCACCCAGGACCACAAAGACAAGTTCCATCCACGGGGTCACATGCAGCTCCGTTGGCACAATAACACGTCTGGTTGCAGTTAAGACCCCACGTGTTGCTCGGGCATGGAATGGAGCAGTCGGTTCCCTGCCACCCTGCAAAATCAAAGTGCCAAGGAACATTGGGTCAACTATCAACTGTGGTTGCGTGTCCTCTCTCTTTGAGAATGAATGCATTTTTGAGGGGAGTAGCAGGACACGTAGATTGCAGAATTATCTTTCCCAAAAGTCTTCATCCGAGTCAGCAAAATCAGGGGTAGAAACAAACCAAGCAGTCCATACCCAGATCACCTAAATTCAGTTGAAGACAAGGAGGTAGGTAGGTTGGAGTTAGAGGACAGAGAGGTCACATAAATACAAATAGTCTCAGCTATCCTGAGGACCTGTATACTGCACGAATCAAAAAGAGGGCTGTGAAAATATTACAGATCCCTCGCATCCTGGACATAAACTGTTTCAACTCCTACCCTCAAAACGATGCTACAGAGCACTGCACACCAGAACAACTAGACACAAGAACAGTTTCTTTCCGAAGGCCATCACTCTGCTAAACAAATAATTCCCTCAACACTGTCAAACTATTCACTAAATCTGCACTACTATTAATCTTCTCATCGTTCCCATCACCCATCTCCTTCCACTTATGACTGTATCTTTGTTGCTTGTATCTGTACAATTTATACTGATATTGTTTCCTGATTGCTTATTTGTACCCTATGACTATCATTAAGAGTTGTTCCTTGATGAAGGTATCTTTTATTTTATGTACACTGAGAGCATCTGCACCAAGACAAATTCCTTGTGTGTCCAATTACACTTGGCCAATAAAAAATTCTATTCTATTCTATTCTATTCTATTCTATTCTATTCTATTCTATTCTATTCTATTCTATTCTATTCTATTCTATTCTATTCTGTTCCCAACCAACCTCTCCAACCTCACACATAGTCCATATAAACAAATTCACTTTGTTATGGGAACTGTCTGCTTCAACTCCACACCCGTTACGATGTCCTTGAAAAGTTTTCAGGCTCTCACGGTCTTCAGCAGAATGGTAGAAATTTCGTTTCTCCATCTAACCCACTTGAAAGCCACACACACACACACACACACACACACACACACACACACACACACACACCGTTACTCTAATGGCAAGTTGAAATGAAGAGGCATGTAGTTGCCAAAGGTTCATCCTTAACAGATAGTCCTTAATGTACAATCACAATTGGGACTAGAATTGCTAAGCAAAGTGGTTGTTAAGTGAATTGCACCTTATTTGGCGACTTTTTTTAAAATCATGGTTGTTAAGAGATTCACTGCAGTTGTTGAGTGAACCCAACTTCTCTCACTGACTTTGCTTTTAAGATGCCAGCTGGGAAGGTCGCGAATGGCGATCACGTGACCCAAGGATTGGCTCTGCAACCACTGTAAATATATGCCAGTTGCCAAGAGCCCTATGAGTGTGGGGATGCTACAATGGTTGTAAATGTAAGGAGCAGCTGAAAGTCACTTATTTCAGTGCTATTGTAACTTTGAATGAACATAGAATAATAGAGTCGGAAGGGACCCTGGAGGTCTCTAGTCCAACCCCCTGCTAATGATTGCTAAATGAATGATTGTAAGTCAAGGACTACTTGCAGGGAGGGCAACAACAGGGAGGGCACATTCGGAGCATAATCTATCACTACTGTATGTACATTGAGAGTTTACACACCGGAAACAAATTTCTTGTGTGTCCAATCACACTTAGCCAATAAAGAATTCTGTTCTATTCTGTTCTATTTTATTCCATATAATCTATTCTATTCTATTCTATTCTATTCTATTCTATTCTATTCTATTCTATTCTATTCTATTCTATTCTATTCTATTCTGTTGTTGACATGGACCAATCACAAGTGTGTACCAAGTCAGAGAGGAAGGATTAAGCCATGGCAACAAAAAAAGAAAAAGAAAAAGAAAAGAAAACCACAAACGGCACTAACCTTAATTAGCAGCCAGATACCATATTGGGCTCAAACAACAGGAAAAGCTTTGGAGATGTGGACATGACAGACCCCCATGCAGAACAGCCATTGAAACTGGAAATTTTACCTTCTCTGCAGAAACAGGAGCCATCTCCTGGGGAACACATGCCATCGTTTTTGCAGTTGCAGGCCAACGAGCAATTGACTCCATAGCTTCCAGGAGGACACGTAACTGAGCAGATCTCTCCCTGGAAAACAGAACAGATCTAGGCTGAGTGTTTGAAATTTGGATCTTGGGGAAACTGATTGTAATACAGATGTTACTGAATTACAACTCCCACCAGTCACAGACCAGACGGTGTGAGAAGCGGTGGGTGGCTGATGCTGGGAATTGTCCTTTAGCTGGGAACCCTAAATTACCAAACATACTTTGTAGAGTTAAAGGTAAAGGTAAAAGTTCCCCTCGCACATATGTGCTAGTTGTTCCCAACTCTAGGGGGCGGTGCTCATCTCCGTTTCAAAGCCGAAGAGCCAGCGCTGTCCGAAGACGTCTCCGTGGTCATGTGGCTGGCATGACTCAATGCCAAAGGTGCATGGAACGCTGTTACCTTCCCACCAAAGGTGGTTCCTATTTTTCAACTTGCATTTTTTATGTGCTTTCGAACTGCTAGGTTGGCAGAAGCTGGGACAAGGAACAGGAGCTCACCCCGTTACGCGCCACTAGGGATTCGAACCGCTGAACTGCCGACCTTGCAGTCAACAAGCTCTGCATCTTAGCCACTGAGCCACCACGTCCCCTGTAGAGTTATAGCTTTGTAAATATATAGTATCTTTGTAGAGCGGCGCACGATGGCCTAGATTTGAAGACGTTCGCCTCCCACTCGGAAGGTTCAGAGTTCAATCCTAGCAGATGTTTCTCTCTCAGGGCTCAAAGAAAAAAAAATGTGCTGTGAACTCTGCATGGGCGTCAGGAAGGGCGTCAGGAAGGGCATCCGGCCAGTAAATGCTCAGCTTCACCCCGACTCTACCCCAAATTAAGGGATCACAGGGTTGTAAAAAGAAATATCTTTGCAGCATTTTATTTATTTAAGGAAGAACATCATTTAAGGAATAACATTAATGGAAGATTTGGCTGAAGGATCTGAGCTCCCTTATACTACTAGGAGGATCCTGAATAGGCTGAGAGTTGAAGTGCCTAAGTGTAAAACCAATATGCTCAAGTGGAGGCTATTAGCGGATAACAACACGCGGTGTAAAAATGGAGATACACAGAGCCTGATCCATCTGCTACTATTAGAAACATGTACCAATAATGACTTATTTGTTGCTTCATTCTGACAGTTTAAAGTTTGATCTGGGCACGGAAGAAGTATTTTATTTATATAGTTTTATTTTTTTAACATCGAAAGCTGCCCAGAGTTATCTTGTGGTAAAATGGGCGGCTAATAAAATAACTAACTAATTAACTAACTAACTGCTGGGAGGTAATGCTAATCTGGCTTAAAGGATGGTTGATGTTGTAGGTCTTTGGTTATTCGGGTTTTCTCCCGCGTAAAGTTGGAAGTGTCTTGGCGACGTTTCGACGAAGTCTCATTCGTCATCTTCAGGCTTCAGCTTCGTGCTTCTGGGAGCAATGTGTGATCGCAGCTGTTTCTTCCTTTTAACTGCTAGTGGGGGTTTGAACTGATTGGGTGGGAGCTTGGCTGTGCTCTGATTGGATGGGGGTTTTTTTGTGCTCTGATTGGCTGGGGGTGTGTCCTGTTTGGGGGTGTGTCCACAGTCCAAACCCCCATCCAATCAGAGCACAGCCAAGCTCCCACCCAATCAGTTCAGACCCCCACTAGCAGTTAAAAGGAAGAAACAGCTGCGATCACACATTGCTCCCAGAAGCACGAAGCTGAAGCCTGAAGATAACGAATGAGACTTCGTCGAAACGTCGCCAAGACACTTCCAACTTTACGCGGGAGAAAACCCGAATAACCAAAGACCTACATACAAACACCCGCAAAAACCTCAGAACACACACACACACACACACATCTATATTTGCCAGGCATTTTAGTATTTAAAGATTTATTTTATTATTTGCCCAAACATTTCTTGAGCACTTGTTCAGCTAATAAGAGCACTTCCTGATTAAATGTCATCCAAGAAAGGAAAAATAAATAAAAGTCACAATAAACTCTTATTGACTCTGAAATGGAAGAATTAAACATTCAGGAAAGATAAAATTTACAACTGAATAATTACTCACTTTCTCCCTGAATTGTTCAATGAAATGAACATAGAATGTGAGGGCTTCATCATAACAGAATAACAAAATAACAGAGTCGGAAGGGACCTTGGAGGTCATCTAGTCCAACCCCCTGCTCAAGCAGGAGACCCTACACCAGTGGTGGCGGACCTTTTACTCACTGAGTGCCAAACAGGTACGTGCTTAGCTTGCTTCATGCACACGTGTGCTATCTGCTCCTCCCCATGCGCTGAACATGCAACCACACCATCTTCACATGCGCACGGCACCCCCGTGCACTGCGCTTGCAATCACATCATCTGTGCATGCACTCAGGTTTTGCGTGGCTCCCCCGTGTGCTGCATGTGCAATCGTACCATCTGCGCATGTGCGCGGTTTTACGCATGCAATGCACACGCATGAACGCCGTCTACACATGCGCGTGCTGTGTGTGAGTACTCTCGCACGCATGTGCAAATGGCACACATAAACAAGAGAGCTACAAAGACCAGCTGGGCAAGATTGTGTGCATGCACACTGGTGGCCCAAATACCAGCTAGGATGTGCATATATGCGCAACTGCAGGTGAATTAGGCGACAGCTCATGTTCCCAGAAAGATGGCTCTGCATGCCACCTCCGGCACATGTGCCATAGATTCGCCATCATGCCCTATACCATTCTAGACAAGTGGCTCTCCAATCTCTTCTTAAAAAGCCTCCAGTGATGGAGCATCCACATCTTCTGAAGGCAACTTCTGTTCCACTGGTTGATTGTTCTCAGTGTCAGGAAATTTCTCCTTAGTTCCAGGTTGCTTCTCTCCTTGGTTAGTTTCCATCCGTTGCTTCTTGTCCTGCCTTCTGGTGCTTTGGAGAATAGCTTGACTACCTCTTCTTTGTGGCAGCCCCTCAAATCTTGGAACACTGCTATCATGTCACATCTAATCCTTCTTATCACTAGGCTAGACAACCCAGTTCCTGCAACCGTTCTTCATATGTTTTAGCCTCCAGGCCCCTAATCATTTTTGTTGCTCTTCTCTGCTCGCTTTCCAAAGTATCAGCATCTGTGACCTAATGCCCAATTGCTGTGCTCTAGGGGTGGAGCTCTTGTCTCACAATCAGGAGGTTGTGAGTTCGATCCTAGATAGAGGTAAGATGTAGAATTATCTAGAATTTAACTGTCCCAACTATTGAGTAGCTGTTGTTGTGCGTGTGTGTACATTTCTCCAAAGGAAGTCACAAATGTGATCCTGCAGAAGCCAAGCTGAGGCTGCATTCCAGGGCCTCTCCAGCAAACAAGTGCCCATTCTTGATTTTGTGGCACCACATTAGTCAAACCAAAAATTGCTTGGCAGAACCACTCAGAAAGGGAGAAAACACAACACATGGAAGCCTTTTGTTGCAATCTCCTGGGTGTTTTCCATAATATCCAAAATCTGTCTGCGCAACCGGAGACATAAGACGCAGCATAACATGAGCACTAAAGGGGGGGGGAACACTTGTGTCACCACAATGTGATGCTATTTCATCCATCATCCCATCGCCATTGCCATGGGGAATGCCCTGTTAGAGAAGGTGTCTAGAGAGGAGAATATCTGTAGGTTAGGATTGGACTGTCAGGTCTTCGGTGCTCTCTGAGCTTGGCTGCTTTCTTGTAGACATTTCATTACCAAACAAGGCAACATCATCAGGGCTAAAAGGGAGTGAGGTTTGTGAAGAGGAGGAGGAGGAGGAGGAGGAGGAGGAGGAGAAGAGAGGAGGAGGAGGAAGGGGAAGAGGAGGAGGAGGATTGTTGGATCCTTAGTGCTCTTTGATTGTTTTCTTGCAGATGTTTCATTACCAGACAAGGCAGCAGCATCAGTGCTAGAAGGGAATGAGGTTTGCAAAGAGGAGGAGGAGGAGGAAGAGGAGGAGGAGGAGGAGGAGGAGGAGGAGGAGGAGGAGGAGGAGGAGGAGGAGGAGGAAGGGGAAGAGGAACAGGATGATTGTGAGATCCTTGGTGTTCTCTAAGCTTGGTTGTTTTCTTGCAAATGTTTCATTAGCAGTCAAGGCAACCTCATCAGTGCTAGAAGGGAATGAGGTTTGTGAAGTGGAGGAGGACAACGGTTGTGGGGTCCTTGGTGCTCTCTGAGCTTGGCTGGTCTCTTGCGGATGTTTCATTACCCAACTAGGTAACTAGGTAAAGGTATGCCCATAGTTGCGACACGCTTGCCTGGTGCCCAATCCAGATCAAGCTTTCCCTGTCTCAATCCAGCTCTTTGGAAGACGCTTCCTGCAGAGTTGCCTCTTTGTTTGTTAGGTCTTGAAAGCGCATCTTTTTCTACAGGCATTTAATTGCCGATTCCAGAATTTAATTATTAATTCTATTTGCATTCCTTGCTTATTTTAATTGCTATTTTAACCGCGCTTAATGCCTAGATGTTAACATGGCTTTTCTTGTACGAAATTCCCATCGTTGGTGGTGCATCAAATGAAATGAAGAAATCAAAAGGGAGGAACAAAATAAATTCTCGGTGTTCTAAAGAAGCAGCTGGTCTTGGACAGGCCAACTGTCGCCCGGATGATGTCCTTCTGTAGGACTTTTACCGTCCTCTGAAGTAAGAAGCGATCCATTGGCCGCCTTGAAGGTGGAAAGCAAACCAAGACAAGAGCGAACCAGCAGGAGGTGGAAAGGTAGGATGGCAAATCTCCTGGAACAGCTGTTTGCTCATTAAGGAAAACATCCTGAGCAAACCACTAATCACAAAATCCGACAAGGGTTTAATGGCATGCAGAGCTCAGCCGCTGAGCCAAGCAAGCCACACACCCACACACCCACCCACACGCACGCAATGTACAAGGTTCTGATCTTGCAGAAGTACAGATAAACTGCTGAGCTTTACACAAAATTATGCAGGTTTTTTTTTTTTCCCTTGGAACATCAATATATACATGATGCGTTGCAAATTAACATCAAAAGCTGGGACTCCGTTTCCTGGGCGAAGCTGCCAATGGCTGTGAGTTTTAATTTGTGCTTATTAGTGTTAACTTGCAGATGGGTTTGTGCAGGACATCTCAGTTGGTCTCTGAATTCACTTGTTGTTTGTGTGTGTGTGTGTGTGTTGCAAAACAGCTTGAATTATCAAGGAAGAAAATGGGCTGGCTGCGTACAACACACTGAGCCCCTCATGCAGAGAAAGAGAGAGAGACAAAATAAATTCTCGGTGTTCTAAAGAAGCAGCTGGTCTTGGACAGGCCAACTGTCGCCCGGATGATGTCCTTCTGTAGGACTTTTACCGTCCTCTGAAGTAAGAAGCGATCCATTGGCCGCCTTGAAGGTGGAAAGCAAACCAAGACAAGAGCGAACCAGCAGGAGGTGGAAAGGTAGGATGGCAAATCTCCTGGAACAGCTGTTTGCTCATTAAGGAAAACATCCTGAGCAAACCACTAATCACAAAATCCGACAAGGGTTTAATGGCATGCAGAGCTCAGCCGCTGAGCCAAGCAAGCCACACACCCACACACCCACCCACACGCACGCAATGTACAAGGTTCTGATCTTGCAGAAGTACAGATAAACTGCTGAGCTTTACACAAAATTATGCAGGTTTTTTTTTTTTCCCTTGGAACATCAATATATACATGATGCGTTGCAAATTAACATCAAAAGCTGGGACTCCGTTTCCTGGGCGAAGCTGCCAATGGCTGTGAGTTTTAATTTGTGCTTATTAGTGTTAACTTGCAGATGGGTTTGTGCAGGACATCTCAGTTGGTCTCTGAATTCACTTGTTGTTTGTGTGTGTGTGTGTGTGTTGCAAAACAGCTTGAATTATCAAGGAAGAAAATGGGCTGGCTGCGTACAACACACTGAGCCCCTCATGCAGAGAAAGAGAGAGAGACGCAAAATAAATAGGCTCATCATTGACTGAGCTGAGATTCTACCTGAATGCACCCAGAGTCTTTTCTGGAAGTTGGTTACTTACAGGAAATCCTTGAGTTATGACCACAGTTGAGCCCAAAATGCTGCTGCTAAGCGAGACAGCTGTTGAGTAAGTTTTGCCCCATATTACAACCTTTCTTGCCACAGTCGTTAAATGAATCATTGCAGTTGTTAGGTTAATAACTTGGTTGCTAAGTGAATGTGGCTTCCCCATTGACTTTGCTTGTCAGGAGGTCACGAAAGGGGATCACATGACCTTGGGACATCATAACCGTCATAAGTACATGCCAGTGGCCAAGCATCTGAATTTTGATCACATGACCATGGGGATGATGCAAGTGTGAAAAATAGTGACATCACCTTTTCCGTGCTGTTGTAACTTTGAACAGTCAATAGACAGAATAGAATAACAGAGTTGGAAGGGACCTTGGAGGTCTTCTAGTCCAACCCCCTGCTTAGGCAGGAAACCCTACACCACTTCAAACAAACGGTCATCCAATCTCTTCTTAAAAACTTCTGGTGTTGGAGCATCCACAACCTCTGGAGGCAAGTTATTCCACTGGTTAATTGTTCTCAGGGAATTTCTCCTTAGTTCTAAGTTGCTTCTCTCCTTGATTAGTGTCCATCCAATGCTTCTTGTCCTGCCTTCAGGTGCTCTGGAGGAGGGGTCTCCAACCTTGTAACTTTAAGACTTGTGGACTTCAAGTCCTAGAGTTCCTCAGCCAGCTTTGCTGGCTGAGGAACTCTGAGAGTTGAAGTCCACAAGTCTTAAAGTTGCCAAGGTTGGAGATCTCTGCTCTGGAGAACAGCTTGACTCCCTCTTCTTTATGGCAGCCCCTGAATGAATGGTTCATTCATTCAAGTCAAAGACTACCTGTATTGGGACTTTGGATCGAAGACTCACATCAGTTTGAGAACTTGTAGAATCTTGAACATGGCTAGGAGGCCTCCCTGCAGCCTCCTGGGAGCGAAAATTGGCCGCGGGGAGGGGGGCGCACCACCCTGTGCCCTGTTTTGGGCCTAGTAGGCCTCCCTGCACTTATCTGGGAGCTAAAATGAGGTGCATGGGGGATTCCTGGAAGGGGCGGGGTGGGGCCAGCCAGCAATTTAACTACCGGTTTGCCCGAACCGGCCTAAACCAGCTGAATACCACCACTGCAACTGCTCCCCCAAAGACCGCTTTTCCCTGGGGTGCTTCAGCTGCAGCCTCTGCATGGAAGGGGACCTTGGCCAACTCATGACAGCCAGCTTGCCCCAGGACAACTCGCTATAGGACAATCCAACAATTCAGTTTAATTATTTGAAATAATGAAACAGCTCTTTTATTTCTTGTCATTCAGATTTCATTGGGTCCCTCCTTTTGCATCCTTTTTCTAATGATTCTATTCCACCATTTCTTCGATAGCTGTTGTGACCCAGGCCTAAGTCGGTAGAAATAAACTTAGTCTGTGGAAAAAACAAACTTTATTCGAACAGCTGGGAATTACTTCATCCCCAGCGTCGTTCAACTCAAAGTAAAATAAATGCTTCCCAAACACAAATTCTTCAGTTATCTCACAAACCTTAGTCCAACTAGGCAAACTGCCAAAGGCCCTTCCTGGCAAATGTCCAGAAGCCACAAAAACAAAGACATACACGAAGCAGAAGACGCAACTACAATGTTGTTTTCTGGCAAAACTGAAACACCAGTGCTGGTCTGTTTTAAGCCTTATGGGAGGGGCCAATCCTCTCTTGGCCCTACTCCCGAGTTGTCCTCTTTGCTTGAGCTGCTCTTGCCTCCTGGCAGCTCTTCTTATGCGTGCATTAGGAACAGGCTCCTCCTGGTCCTCTGCCTCACCACTATCAGTCTCTGGAGGCTCTGGAGTCTGCACCTCACTTCCCAATAGCCCTGGCCTCACCTCAGCCTTATCGCTGTCCGGCTCCGTAGGCTGCTGATGGACCACAAAAAAAGCATTGTAACTCTTGTCCCATGACATATAAATATGTCATATAAATATGACATATAAATATGACATATATATGTCCCAAGAGCATATAAAACATTTGCTAGATCAATTCTAGAATACAGCTCGCCTGTTTGGAACCCTCACCACATCTCTGACATCAATACAATTGAACGTGTCCAGAAATATTTTACAAGAAGAGTTCTCCATTCCTCTGAAAACAACAAAATACCTTATCCCACCAGACTTGAAATCCTAGGCTTAGAAAACTTGGAACTCCGTCGCCTTCGACAAGACCTAAGTTTAACTCACAGAATCATCTATTGTAATGTCCTTCCTATCAAAGACTACTTCAGCTTTAATTGCAATAATACTAGAGCAACTAATAGATTTAAACTTAATGTCAACCGCTTTAATCTAGATTGCAGAAAATATGACTTCTGTAACAGAATCATCAGTGCTTGGAATACTTTACCTGACTCTGTGGTCTCTTCTCATAATCCTAAAAGCTTTAACCAAAAACTTTCTACTATTGACCTCACCCCATTCCTAAGGGGACCATAAGGGGCGTGCATAAGCGCACAAACGTGCCTACCGTTCCTGTCCTATTGTTTTTCTTTTCTTCTTCCTATATATATATATGCTTATACCTCCTTATATTTACTCATATAAGTGTTTATATACTATATAATCTTTTTGTATGATACCTACATATATTGTTGTGACAAAATAAATAAATAAATAAATAAAATAAATGGTGGCTTGTCCCATGGCGAGTTGGCCCTGGCGAGTTGGCTGCAGCAAGTTGGCCATGGGGACTTGTCCTAGACTCATCTCTGCATACTTCAGAGCACCTTTGGGCACCAAGTCTCAGCATCTCATTGCCTTATTACACAGGGGACGTTGCCACAATAGATTTTTAATAAATGCCATGAAAACCCCAGTATGCAGCTGAGGCATTTAAGCAGGGAAGAATGAAGACGACTAAACAAGACGATTAAGATCAAGGGTGAGGTGGAGAAACACCACAGAGAAGGGGGGCAGAAAGAATTTGTTTGACATTAACAAGAACCTTCATCTTATTAACGGCTGACAGTTATACATGGCAGATTTAAGGGCACCAGATGTGCACACACCCCCCCCCCGGTTAATCCAGATTTTATGGTGTCAAGTGGCAACGGGATATAGTCGGGAGTAAGTGTCATCAATGGCTTTTTGAAATCATGGGATGTTGATCTCTCTGCTTTGAGGTGGGTTGAGCAATCAAAATTTTGGAGGCAGAGGGCACGTAGCCCCCGACCTTTTCCTTTTGGTGCATTCGTTTAAGCCGCCTTCTGTGCTTTCCAAAAATTGTGTCTAAAATTGTTGGCGGTATGAGTAAAGATCACTAAAGAGCAATTAGATTTCTGGCCATATCGAGGTGAGAAAAATACAAAAGCTGGAGTTATTCGATTCAGGAGGAATGACAGAGCTAAAAAGGAGAAGAAGCTCTCTGGAATTAAGAGGGAGGGGAATGGAAGAAGAGGGAAGAGGAGAAAAGGGAGAATGAAAAGAAGAAAAATAATGAAGACAAGGGGAGGGAGGGGAGCGAAGAGGAGAGAAGAGAAGAATGGAGATGAGAAAAAAGAGAAGAAGAGGAGAATGAAAAGAAGAAAAAGTATGAAGAAAAGGAAGGGAAGGGAGGGGGAAGGGAGAGGAGAGGAGAGGAGAGAAGAGAAGAATAGAGAAGAGGAAAAAAGAAGAAAAAGGAGAATGGAAAGAAGAAAAAGAATGAAGAGAAGAGAAAGGAAGGGAAGGGAAGGCAGGGGAGCGGAGGGGAGGGGAGTGGAAAGGAGAGAAGAGAAGAATGGAGATGATAAAAGAGAAGAAAGAGAGAAGGAAAAGAAGGAAAAGAATGAAGAGAAGAAAAATGGAGATGAGAAAAAAGAGAAGACAAGGAAGATGAAGAGAAGAGAAGAAACTGCTTATCTGAAGAAATAAGATCTATCAGACTTACAATTAGTCCTTGATTTGTGATCAGAATTTCAGTTGTAAGTCGTGGCACCACATGACCAGATTTAATTGCATGACAGCTTTTACAACGGTCATTAAATAAGTCACCATGGTTGTTAATGCAAGCCAATTGCCAAATACCCAAAATGCAATCTTGTGACTGCACAGCAGTTGTAACTTTGAAGATGTCATAACCTTTTTTTTTTTCAATCCATCATAAATTTCATGAGTTGTTAATGAGTTGTCACAGTCGAGGATTTCTTATAAATAGCAAAATTTAAAAACCGTAACCTGACCGGAGTTGGTTACCTCTTCTTTTTTTAACTTCAATCTTCTTAAAGAAATATGTCCAGTAGAAAGTCAGTTTATGCTGTACTTCAAGGCTCCAAGCCAGAAACCAGAAGTTGTGAGTTCTAATCCCACCTTAGATATGAAGCCAACTGGATGACTTTGGGCCAGCCACTTTCCCTCAAACCCTAGGAAGGAGGCAATGGCAAACAACTTCTGAAAAACCTTACTGAGAAAATTGAGGGACTAGTCCAAGCAGTTGTAAGGACTCAACACTGACTTGAAGGTCAGATCAGGTTAACAGAGTGGGAAGGGACCTTGTAGGTCATGTAGTCCACCCCCCCCCCCCGCCCAAGCAGGAGACCATTTCTGACAAATGACAGCCCAATTTCTTCTGGAAAGTCACCAGGGGTGAAGCTCCCACAACTTCTGAAGGCAACTTCTGTTTCATGGGTTGATTGTTCTCACTGTCAGGAAATTTCCAGGTTGAATCTCTCCTCGGTCAGTTTCCATCCATTATTCCTTGTCTGGCCTTCGGGTGCCTTGGAAAATAGCTTGACCCCCCTTCCTCTCTGTGGCAGCCCCTCAAATATTGGAAGATTGCTCTCCTGTCTCCCCTGGTCCTTCTCTTCCCTAGACCAGCCATGCCCAGTTCCTGCAACTATTCATCGTATGTTTTAGCCTCCAGTCCCCTCATCATCCTGGTTGCTCTTCTCTGCACTCTTTCTAGAACAGGGGTCTCCAATCTTGGTCCCTTTAAGACTTGTGGACTTCAACTCCCAGAGTTCCTCAGCCAGCTTTGCTGACTGAGGGACTCTGGGAGTTGAAGTCCACAAGTCTTAAAGGGACCAAGGTTGGAGACCCCTGTTCTAGAATCTCAACATCTTTTTTACAGTGTGGTGACCAAAACTGGATCTAGTATTGTAGGTGTGTGCACACACCCACAAACCCACACCCATTCACACACACACACACACGATTGCCCATATGAGTGGTTGTGATTGGGGGACGGCATACGAAGAAACACAAATTGTAATATTGTGATGCAAACGTGACTATTTTCTGTGGGTAATGCATGTTTGATAATTTCAGCCTCTTTCTGGTTGTAGTTGCCTACGCCAGGGGTCTCCAACCAAAGCTGGCTGGGGAATTCTGGGAGTTGAAGTCCGCCAGGCTTAAAGTGGCCAAGGTTGGAGACCCCTGGCCTAGACATGCCCTGCTTCTCCCGCCCTGCATCACAACTACCCAATCCCATGTTTGCCCTGCCTAGCGGGCAATGCAAATTCACACAACCTGCCTACTCAGGGCAGAGAAAAGATCCGAAGTCTGCGTACGTGCTATAATTTGCTATGTTCGGTTTGGCTGGATTTAAATTTTTTGTTTTTGTTGTTGTTTTTAAAAGCTCAGCTCGTTCCGTTGGTTTGCGGTTCAAAATACCGCCTGCAAACTCAGAAGGGGAATTCGGATATTGGCTGAACTTGACCTCCGTCGGGGGGAGTTGGGGGGAGAAATAAGCTAAAAGGTTTAGAAGGGTTGCTTTCATTTTAATGGAAAACAAGAGTCTTAAGCTGCAGATGTCTCGCGGAGGGTAAGAAAGTCAAGATGGCGGGCGGGCAACTGTGCCATCAAAAACCCTGCCCCCACCCACCCCGACTTTTAAGATAAGCACATTCAAAGGGCAGGGCATTCATTGCACAGATGTGGCCCGTTTTGACTTTTTTGACCTAACGCAGAAGCCTCTGGCCTAACCCCACGCTTCTCCAAACAGGCTCCTCGTCTTCCATCCATTTGTCCCATATTATCCTCCCTCTGAAGGTATGTTGGAACAGCCCTCTTGCCATGACGTTCGCCCTTCCAGAAACACGGCTGCGATTTGGTGCCCCTTGCAAAGTCTCGAGAGGCACCGACTGCAGCGCCTCTGGGAGAATATTTAATCCCGGGTGCCCCCCCAAAAATAAAATAAAAATGTCATTAACATTTTAACCTCAATTTGGGGAAGGCGACTTTTAAAATTACACGGCGTCGGGGACGCCTTCCGCGGATGACTCACAGCGACGGTCATTCCCGGTTTAAGACATCGTAATGCTTTCTCTCCCTCTCTGGTTCTTAACTAGTAACAGTTAACAGTTAACAGAGTTGGAAGGGGACCTTGGAGGTCATCTAATCCAACCCACTGCTCAACGCAGGAGACCTATACTAGGGATTCGAACTGCCAAACTGCCAACCTTTCTGATTGACAAGCTCAGCGTCTTAGCCACTGAGGGAGTCCTCGACTTACGAGCACAACTGAGTGCAACCTTTCTGCTGCTAAGCAAGAGAGTTATTGAGTTCTGCCCCGTTTTGTGACCTTTCCTGCTACAGTCTTTAAGCGAATGTCTGCAGTTAAGTTAGTGAGACGGTCGTTAAGTGAACCCGGCTTCTCACTTGACTCTGGTGTGGAGGAAGGTCGCAAAAGAGGGTCACGTGACGCCAGGCCACTGCAACCGTCATAAATATGAATCAGCTGCCAAGCATCCAAATTTTGATCAAGTGACGACGGGAATGCTGCAACGGATGTAAGTGTGAAAAACGGTCATAAGTTATACTTTTCAGTGCCGTTGTAACTTCAAATGGTCACTAAACGAAATGTCGTAAGTCAAGGGCTGCCTGTAAAATTATTTAGTCCTTCTCACTGACGAAGCAGAATTTTCTGCAGTTCTTTTTCACTCCGGTCGCTGGAGTGACTTTTGAGGCTCTGGCAAGGAATAAAAGCAGTATCCTCGACTTACGACCACAATTGAGCCCAAAATTTCGACCGCTAACACGCGAGAGTTGTTAAGTGAGCTTTGCCCCATTTTACGACCTTTGCTGCCACCATGGCTAAGTGAATCCCTGCAGTGGTTAAGTGGGTAACATGGTTGTTAAGTGAATCTGGTGCCCCCCTCACTGACGGAAAAGGGGACCACCTAACCCGGTGACAATGCATCCATCATAAATATGAGTCAGTTGCCACATGTCTGAATTTTGAATACGTGGCCACGGGGATGCTGGTTGTAAGTTTGAAAAATTGCCATAAGTCACTGTTTTTAATGCCATTGTAACTTTTTTTTTTTTATTGAAAGAGTTTTAAAAAACAAAAACATTTTCCCCCCTTTTTCCCCCCTCCCCCAAAAACCCTTCCCCTCCTCCCCGGCTTCCCGGGTCAATCACAAGGTATTGTTATCCATAAACCAAACATAGAATAAAATTTTCCCTTCCAATCCAATTAACCACATCCAAAGCTTTTCATCTCCCAACCCCCTCCCCATTACATAAAATAACTTTCTAATTATTCAAAGGCAATCTGATATTTCTTAATCTGATATCTGTTTTGTAGATAATCAATCCATTTTTTCCATTCAATTAAATATCTTTCCTGCGTATTGTCTTTTAAAAACGCTGAGATTTTAGCCATCTCAGCCAAATTAATGACTTTCAGTATCCATTCTTCTATTGTAGGTATCTCTTCTTTCTTTCAGTATTGTCCAATCAACAGTCTTGCTGCTGTTATTAAATTCAGAATCAATTTAGTCTCAATCCCTGTACAATCCGTTATAATTCCCAAAAGGAAAAATTGTGGCAGGAACTTTATCTTCTTCTTCAGTACATTTTGAATAATCCACCAAATTCTTATCCAAAAGACCTTAATTTTCTTGCAAGTCCACCAAATATGAAAATATGTAGCGTCATCACAATCACACCTCCAACATTTCGCTTGGATATTAGGATACATACATGATAATTTTTTGGGATCTAAATGCCATCTATAAAACATCTTATAAAAATTTTCCCTTAAATTCTGTGCTTGTGTAAACTTAACATTTCTAACCCAAATTTTCTCCCATGTTTCCAACATTATTGGTTCCTGAATATTCTGTGCCCATTTTATCATACAATCCTTTACCAAATCCTTTTCCGAATCTATTTCAAGCAACACATTATACAATCTCTTTATATGCTCCTGGGTCTGATTTCTAATTTGCTTTATTAAATTTTCCTCCCTTTGCATTATACCAATTTTTTGATCTTCTTTCCATCTAGCACTTATTTGCCCATAATGAAACCAAGTATAATTCCTCCCTTCTTCATTTAATACCTGTAATGATTTTAATTGCAATCTACCTCCTTCAGCATACAAAAGTTCTTTATAAGTAATCATTTCCTGTTTCTGTTCTATATTTATATTCTCTATTGCATGTCTAGGAATGCCATTGTAACTTTGAACGGTCACTTAACAAACTGTTGTAAATCAAGGATTACCTGTATAGGACTATCTGAATGGTTGCAGAAACTGGATATGGCTAGTCTAGAGAAAAGAGGGACTTGGGGGCGACATGATAGCAGAGTTTCAGTATTTATGGGGCTGCCATAAAAAAGAGAGGGTCAAATTATTCTCCAAAGCACCAGAAGGCAGGACAAGAGACAATGGATGGAAACTAATCAAGGAGTGAAACAACCAAGAATTAAGGAGAAATTTCCTAATATTAACATAACATAACATAACATCAGAGTTGGAAGGGACCTTGGAGGCCTTCTAGTCCAACCCCCTGCCCAGGCAGGAAACCCTACACCATCTCAGTCAGATGGTTATCCAACATTTTCTTAAAAATTTCCAGTGTTGGAGCATTCACAACTTCTGAAGGCAAGTTGTTCCACTTATTAATTGTTCTAACTGTCAGGAAATTTCTCCTTAGTTCTAAGTTGCTTCTTTCCTTGATCAGTTTCCACCCATTGCTTCTTGTTCTACCCTCAGGTGCTCTGGAGAACAGCCCGACTCCCACTTCTCTGTGGCAGCCCCTGAGATATTGGAACACTGCTATCATGTCTCCCCTGGTCCTTCTTTTTGTTAAACTAGACATACCCAGTTCCTGCAACCGTTCTTCATATGTTTTATCCTCCAGTCCCCTAATCATCTTTGTTGCTCTTCTCTGCACTCTTTCTAGAGTCTCAACATCTTTTTTACATCGTGGCGACCAAAACTGGATGCAATATTCCAAGTGTGGCCTTACCAAGGCATTATAAAGTGGTACTAGCACTTCACGTGATCTTGATTCTATCCTCTGTTTATGCAGCCCAGAACTGTGTTGGCTTTTTAACAGCTGCTGCACACTGCTGGCTCATATCTAGATGGTTATCCACTAGGACTCCAAGATCCCTCTCACAGGTACTACTATTGAGCAAGGTACCACATATACGGTACTGGTGCATTTTGTTTTTGGCCTAAATGTAGAACCTTACTTTTTCACTGTTGAATTTCATTTTGTTAGATAGCGCCCAATGTTCAAGTCTGTCAAGATCTTTCTGTAACTTGAGCCTATCTTCTGGAGTGTTGGCTATTCCTGCCAGCTTGGTGTCATCTGCAAATTTGATGAGTTCCCCATCTATCCCTCGTCCAAGTCATTGATGAAGATGTTGAAGAGTACTGGGCCTAAAACAGAGCCTTGGGGTACTCCACTGCATACTTCCTCCATGTGGATGTAGTTCCGTTGAGGACTACACGTTGAGTGCGGTTGGTCAGCCAGTTACGAATCCATCTGGTGGTGGTGCTGTCTAACCCACATTTTCTACTTTATCTAGTAGTAGGTTATGGTCTACTTTATCAAATGCTTTACTGAAGTCCAAGTAAATTATATCAACAGCATTCCTCTGGTCTACTAATTTTGTCATTTTGTCAAAGAATGCGATAAGATTAGTCTGGCATGATCTGTTTTGACAAACCCATGTTGGCTTTTGGTTATTACTTTGTTTGCTTCTAGGTGTTCGTGATTCGTTGCTTGATTATCTTTTCCAGAATCTTCCCGGTATTGAGGTCAGACTGATAGGTCTGTAGTTTCCTGGATCTGTTTTTTCCTTTTTGAAGATGGGAACTACATCAGCTCTTTTCCAGTCCTCTGGCAGCTCCCTGTGCTCCAGGATCTTTGAAAGATATAGTTCAGTGGTTCTGAGATCACGCCTGCCAGTTCCTTCAGAACCTTGGGGTGTAATCCATCCGGTCCTGGTGATTTGAACACGTCTAGGGTAGACAGGTGTTCACTTACCATTTTCTTCCCTATTTTAACTTGTGTTTCTAATCTGTTTTTTGTAGTGCTGTTTTTGATAGGTTGGATTGTTTTTTCCTTTTGTGTAAAGACAGATGCAAAATATGAGTTAAGTAGATCTGCTTTCTCCCTGTTGCTTGTCATCTTCTTGCCACTTTCTCCCAGCAATGGGCCAATTGTTTCCTTGACTTTTTTCTTGTTTTTAACATGTTGGAAGAAGCTTTTTTTATTATTTTTTACTTTTGTCGCTAGCCTTTGTTCATTGTGAGCCTTAGCTTTCCTCACTTCATCTTTACAGGCTCGGGCTATTTGCTGATATTCTGCCTTAGTTATTTGCCCCTCTTTCCATTTTTTATATTTGTCCTTTTTGTCTTTCAATTTGTCAGATAGTTCTTTATGCATCCATGCTGGTTTCTTTTGTGATCTACTATTTTTCTTCTTCATTGGTATTGTGTTAGACCAGTGGTTCCCAACCTTTTCTTGTTTGAGGCACAACCTTTTCTTGTTTGAGGCACCCTTGGAAAGCCTTTCAAAAGTTCCCGGCACCCTTATAAGGAAATAGATATTTAAAATCTCCGTAGCTCAAAAGTTCCCGGCACCCTCAAAAGATCTCACGGCACCCCTTAGTGCCGCGGCACACTGGTTGGGAACCACTGTGTTAGACTGTGCTTTTATAATCTCACTTTTCAAAATTTCCCAAGCTTCTTGAGCTGTTTTCCCCCTGAGGATTCTCATCCATTGAATCCTTCTCAAGATCTCTCTAAGTTTATTGAAATTAGCTCTCTTAAAGTCCAAGACTCTAGTTTGACTTTGTTCTACTACTTGTATTTGCTTAATGTTGAATTCCAATATTGCGTGGTCACTTGCCCCCAAGGTTCCTGTAGCTTCAATACCTTCTATCATTTCATCTCTGTTAGTGAGAATTAAGTCCAATATGGCTGACCCCCTTGTCGCCTTCTCTATTTTTTGGGAAACAAAGTTGTCTGCTAGGTTTGTTAGGAACCTGTTGGATTTTCCACTTGGTGCAGAGTTTGTTTCCCAGTTGATGTCAGGGTAGTTAAAATCCCCCATTACTACTGTGATGTGCTTCCTACATACCTTAGTTAGCTGACTAGCAAAAAGTTCATCTACTTCCTCTGTTTGGTTGGGTGGCCTATAGTATAGACCTATGGCAATATCGTTTTTCACCCCTTTTATATTGACCACCCCTTTTATATTGACTATAATAGAATAATTAACCAGTGGAATGACTTGCCACAAGAAGCTGTGGGTACTCAATCACTGGAGGCTTTTAAGAAGAGATTAGATAGCTATTTGTCTGAAATGGTATAGAGTCTCCTGCTTAAGCTTGGGGGTTGAACTAGATCAGCAGTCACCAACTGATGGTCCATCGACCACAGGTGGTCCACGAGAAAATTTTGGTGGTCTGCAAAAAAATTATTTGCATTATAAATTAGGGGTTCTCAAACTACGGCCCCTGGGACAGATTTGTGCAATGAATGCTTGTGTTACTGCAGAGAGTCTCCCCCTTTGGGGTCTTTTTGTGTGGGTCAGAGGGAGGCAGAAATTCTGATTTGGGGTCTGCTTCAACCTCCTGATGTGGGGCTTTGGGTGAAGGCTGGAGGGAAGGGCCGCTTGTGGCGAAGGGCCAGAGGGCCTTGTTCCAGTAGGACTGCATCATGGCCTAGAACCGGCTGACCATCTCAGCCTGCTGAGCCTCCAGGTGCATGTACCTGGCCTTGCACTCCCACAGGTCTTCCCTCTGCTTGGAAAGCCTATGCTCCTAGTCCTCAGTGAGATGCTTCTGCTAAGCCTCCTCGGCCAGATCCAATTTGAACTGAGCTGTTTTGCCAACTCTTTCTCGTGGGGGCTGCTTAGTTCCAGCAACTGCTTCCTGTTGGGACCAATAAGGAGCCCGGGCGGGCAGGCAAGGAGAATCTGGGAGGGGAGGGGTAAGTAGAGTCTGGCGAGGCGCCCCTCGATGTGAGTGACATCGAGTTGGCCACGCCCACCCAGTCCCATGCCCACCTATCCATGCCCACCCAGCCAGTCATTAGGCAGATCCAGTGGTGGGATTCAGCCAGTTTGCACCACTTCGGGAGAACTAGTTGTTAACTTTCTGAGCAGTTTGGCCAACTGGTTGTTGGAAGAAATCATTAGGGCAGAGAACCGGTTGTTAAATGACTTGAATCCCACCACTGGGGCAGATCCTATTAGTGGTCCACGGGATTTAAAATGATGAATTTAGTGGTCCCTGAGGTCTGAAAGGTTGGTGACCCCTGGACTAGACGACCTCCAAGGTCCTCTTCCAAAACTCTTTTCCGATTGATTGTATTCCCCTTGGATAGGCATCCGGCATTACCCGGATTAACTTCTCTCTGGCAATAAAACACCTTGGATTCCGCTTCCATTTGCCCGAATTAATCAACAGCTGGGTTGCATATGGTGATTATTTTGCTCTCTTTCATCTCTCTCTCCCTTTTCTTTCCTTTTCTGGTGTTTTTTTTCCCCCCCTTGGGAAGTTTAGCAACTCAATCAGTGCTGCGTGTTTGAGAGAAAAGGGTTGGCTTTGGGGACGGAATGAAACGGGAGCCATACATAATTCAGGCGAAGATGCGTATAGCCCAAGGGAAAAGAGCCAGAGAAATGTTACAGCTATTTTAAGGCTCTTGCCATAAATAGACTGATATTTAATGCTTGCTTTTTTTTTTCCCCCAGCAGTCGAGGGTTCCATCTGGGCCAGATGAAGGCTTGATCGAAGTTAATTGTTTTCTCTGGGATTTTAGCCGACGGCATTGATCTGAAAGAGACTTTTTCCACTGGGGCTCGGCTCCCCTCCCCGATCTGCAAATTCTTCGGCATCAAAGGACAATCCAAACCACAAACAGATCTACCTGTACTGCGCCAGGTTGCTAAACAAGAGTGTCAAAAAAAAGAGGGGGAGGGGGGAAATTTCAGCTGCAGTTGCACGACTGATCGTCTGCTACTTTATGTAGTGCGCACAGTCAAAAGGTCATGACCTTGATTGCATCTATCTATCTATCTATCTATCTATCTATCTATCTATCTATCTATCTATCTATCTATCTATCATCTATCTATCTATCTATCTATCTATCTATCTATCTATCTATCTATCTATCTATCATCTATCTATCTAATCTATCTATCTATCATCTTGTCAGTTTTGGAAGGCAATTTTCTTTCTTGCTTCTTAACTGCCACATATTTTAGCTGGGGAAGTTGGGAGGGGGTTGTTGTTGGAGCGGTAGAAAGTTAGTCATAACAACATTCTGTATTCAAGGACATCCTGCATCTGAAAGAGACTGCCTGAAGACTGTATCCAATTGAGTGTGAAGAGTTGATTGGACAATGTGATAAACTTGTGGGTGTGGGGCAGGGCTGTGAGCTGTCAACTGGGTGTGGAAAACCTGGAAGCTTTCAGATTTGGGTTTTCCCAGCTGTGCCAACATGACATCTCTAATAAATTGGAACTTTGAGGAACCTCAAGCCTCAGAGCTTTATTTCGTTGGGGGTGTTCCTTGGAACCCTGACACATCCATCCATCCATCCATCCATCCATCCATCCATCCATCCATCCATCCATCCATCCATCCATCCATCCATCTATCTATCTATCTATCTATCTATCTATCTATCTATCTATCTATCTATCTATCTATCTATCCATGTTTCCCTGAAAATAAGACCCTGTCTTATATTTTTTTGAATCCCGAAATAAGCGCCTGGCCTTATTTTCAGGCAGGTCTTTCAGAGGCTGAAAAAAAAGCAAGGCACAGAGCTCACAACCAACGAACCTGTTGCTAAAATTCACCTCTAGGAACAGCTGATTGGGAGTATTCCAGGAGGTAGATCCACCCGCCTATCAGCTTTTTTCTTATTTTCCTCCCCCAAAATTAAGGTGTGTCTTATACTCCAAAAAATACAGTAAGTCCAGCCCACCTTGAATTCCTTCCATTTTTATCTCCTGCTAATTTCCCTTGACTATTAATAGTTCAGATTCTTGTAGCGAGCTTAAGCTTGCAATAAATTTTTATGCACATCTGAACAGCCTGGATCTCCTGATCATCCTGCTGCTTGACAGCCCACACTCCTTCTGCAGACTCAGCTGCCTCTTAGTTGACCATTTCCTTGGCTGTGTCTCTTCCTAAGGTCATTCCCTAAATCCATGACAAAATCGATCAAAACCAAGCACGGAAGCAAACTTAAAGTCCAATCCTCTAAAATGATTGGTTCAGTTAGCAGATTTGCTTGGGCAGCCGCATCTGTTCTGCCAAAATTCAGATGACCACAAGGGGTCAGCAATTAAGTTATAAAAAGTTTGAAAACTTGGACGCCTTCCAGTGGACATTTTTAATTTTTCAGTCTTAATTTGGTTCCATTAGATCAGGGATGTCAAACTCAAGGCCTTGGGGCCGGATCTGCCCCACGGGGTGCTTAGATCTGGCCTGAGGGGCCACCCTGGAAACAGCGAAGGACTGGCCCGCGGTGCCTCTGCCAGTGAAAACGGAGCTCGGGAGAGCTGTGTGCGGCCCTCCGGAGCGCCGTTTTCACTGGCAGAGGGTTGCAGGAGGCCGTCACAGCCGAAAACGGAGCTTGGGAGCCTGTTTTCACTGGTATAGGTGCCCCTGACATGAGTGACGTCAAGCTGGCCATGCCAACCATGGCCATGGCCCCGCCGAGCCCCCCAAGGTCAAACACAGCCCTCAATGAAATCAAGTTTGACACCCCTGCATTAGATAGCAATAGCACTTAGACTTATATACCGCTTTACCATGTTCTACAGCTCTCTCTAAGCAGTTTGCAGATTCAGATTCAGCCTCTTGCCCCAACAATCTGGGTCCTCATTTTACCCACCTCGGAAGGATGGAAGGCTGAGTCAACCTTGAGCCGGTCAGGACTCGAACTGCCAAACTGCTGGCAGCCGCTGATCAGCAGAAGTAGCCTGCAGTACCGCACTCTAACCACTGCGCCATTGTGGCTCTCAATCTTTTCCAATTTTCAGTTCAGATCTCTAACATTCAGAAAGTGGGGGAATCCCTCAACTAAATAACTACTCCATCCTACATTTCTGTCTTTTGCACTATGATGGCTCACTTTATTGGTTTTTTTTTTATAAAGTAATGATTCTGATTGTATTTGTGCAGGCCTTCCTATTTGTTTCCTTTTTAAAGACTTTAAAATGAAATTTTACACAGAAACACAGAATTCCGAAATTAATTATTTTTTAACCCCTTCAATTCTTTTAGGTACTCCTTACCGCTTCTCTGCAAAAACATACAGGGAATGAATGCCCTTCAACAGAAGGATTTTTGGAACCTATTGAAATTCCTCTTTTAGATTATTTGTTATTACATTTCTGACTCATTTGTTTCTTCTGGAGCTGCTGTTACAAATGACAACTCAATCTAGCAAAAGTCTATGAGAGCAAGAAAGTCCAAGGGAAGTTGGTAACATTTTTTTTTATAGCTAACACATTTTATTAAAAGGCAGAAGCTTTTCTGAGCTGTAACTCGCTATATCAGGCACCGTTGCAAATTTCTGCCTTTTAATAAGTTGTATTAGTTGGAAGAGGTACTATCACATTCCTTCTAATTTTTGACCTCAGCGCTCAGTCCTTTATTCAGAGTCTCCCGAATAAAGATGTGCTTATTAGATCCCATTGGAAAAAAGGCAAAATTGCTACAATAAGCCCAGACATTTTTAGTATTATACATTCCTAAATGTTTCTTATCCAGAGAAACGATAATGAAAACACACATAAAGATTTCATAGGGTTTCCTGAGAAAAAGATATTTTTTCCCCCATTGAGGGAATCTCTTTTAAAGTAAAGAAGGAGGTTAAGTATGTTGAGTTTGTAACTGTAGCTTACAGTTATTAGTAATATGGACAAAATTGGAAGGAATCTGTTGAAAAGGAACTAACAGGAGAGAATAGAATAGAATAGAATAGAATAGAATAGAATAGAATAGAATAGAATAGAATAGAATAGAATAGGCCTGGATTGCTGTTTGTTCCTGACTTCCTGGTTGCTCCGGTAACATCAGGGAAACCTTGGCAGATGTTTGCTGGTCTGCTACCAGAGCTGATAGCTGCCATGGACTAAATTGCTGGCTAATTGAGTCAGTTCACGCGCCTCCTGGACAGAGATGGGGGGACAGAACAGGTTACTAATAAGCAACCAAATCATACTAGGAAACAAAACAATATAAATTGTAAAGATACAGGCAATAAAACAAGCAACTCAAATACTTTGCCCACCTAATGAGAAGGAAGGACTCACTGGAAAAGAGCCTAATGCTGGGAATGATTGAGGGCAAAAGAAGAAGGGGACGGCAGAGAATGAGATGGATGGATGGAATCACTGAAGCAGTCGGCGTGAGCTTAAATGGACTCCAGAGGATGAGCGAGGACAAGAAGGCCTGGAGGAACGTGGTCCATGGGGTCGCGATGGATTGGACACGACTTCGCAACTAACAACAACAGCAACAAAGCAACATAGTTATAGTCACAAGTGGGAAGAGATCGGTACTAGGAAGGATGAAAAGAAGAATAGAATTACAATCTTAGTAATTTTACAGTGTTGTGGGAATTAGTTGTTAAGCAGAGTGATGGCATTTGGGGAAAAACTGTCCTTGTGTCTAGTTATTCTGGTGTGCAGTGCCCTATAGCATTGTTTTGAGAGTAGAAAATGAAACAATTTATGTCCAGGATATGAGGGGTCTGTAGATATTTTCACATGGGGACATGGTGGCTCAGTGGCTAAGATGTTGAGCTTGTCGATTGAAAGGTTGGCTGTTCAGCAGTTCGAATCCCTAGTGCAGCATAATGGGGTGAGCTCCCATTACTTGTCCCAGCTTCTGTCAACCTAGCAGTTCGAAAGCATGTAAAAAATGCAAGTAGAAAAATAGGGACCACCTTTGGTGGGAAGGTAACAGCGTTCCATGTGCCTTTGGCATTGAGTCATGCCGGCCACATGACCACGGAGACGTCTTCGGACAGTGCTGAATCTTTGGCTTTGAAACGGAGATGAGCACTGCCCCCTAGAGTCAGGAACAACTAGCACATTTGTGCGAGGGGAACCTTTACCTTTACCTTTAGATATTTTCACAGTCCTCTTTTTGATGAAATGTTGGATGAAAATGTTGGACTGGCTTAGACAGTGAAAAAGAAATGGTGATCAAATCAACTTTTACAACAGCTGTAAGGCCAGTAATCAGATTTGAGCAAAACTGGTAAAAGAGGAAACACACAGTCTCAGATCTACTAGGTAGACTAAGCCAGGAAATCAAAGCCGTTCTGAGTTGCATAAATGGAAGAAAAGCATCGAGAAGTGATAGCACCACTTTATATTACACTGTTGAGACCACACTTGGAATACTGTGTCCAGATTTGGTCACTATGATACCACAGAGATGTTGAGATCCTGGGAAATGTGCAAAGAAGAGCAAGGCAGATGATGAGGGGGTCTGGGAGCTGAACGGTTAACCCAGGGGTCTGCAAACTTGGCTCTTTTAAGACTTGTGGACTTCAACACCCAGAGTTTCTCAGCCAGCAAAGCTGGCTGAGGAACTCTGGGAGTTGAAGTCCACAAGTCTTAAAAGAGCCAAGTTTGCAGACCTCTGGGTTAAGGGAAGAGCGGTTGCAGGAAGTGGGTTTTTCTAGTCTAGTGAAAAGAAGGAGGAGGGGTGACATGATAGCAATCTTCCAATATTTGAGGGGATGCCCTAAAGAAGAGGGGGTCAACCAGAGGTGAAATACTACAGGTTCGCACTGGTTCGGGCGAACCAATAGCGGCGGCGGCAGGTGGTTCAGAGAACCGGTAGTGGCTGCAGGGCAAGGCTCCGCCCACCCACCTGGATGTCATTACTTCAACCTGTTTTTTACCCTCTGCGCATGCGCAGAAGGCTTTGTGCATGCGCAGAGGGTCCAAGATCACATGTGATGCATGTGTGCACTTCCAAACCGGTAGGGAAGGTAAGTAAATGTCACCCCTGGGGTCAACCTATTCTCCAAAGCACTTAGAAGACAGGACACGAAGCAATGGATGGAAACTAGTCAAGGAAAGATCCAACCTAGAACTAAGGAGAAATCTCTTGACAGTCAGAACAATCAACCAGCGGAACAGCTTCCTTTGAGAAGCTGGGGTTGCTCCATCACTGGAAGCTTTTAAGAAGAGGCTAGACAGCCACTTGTCTGGAATGGTATAGGGTCTCCTGCCTCAGCAGGGGGTTGGACTAGAAGTCCTCAAAGGTCTGTTCCATTCTGTTCTCATTGATTGTCTAGTTTAATGAAGAGAAGGATTAAGGGTGACATTACAACTATGTTATCTTCTAGTACACAACAGGCTGTCATTGAGAAGAGGGAATTGACCTACTGTTCTGTCTCCCTCGCTTCAGTCCGAGTGATGACTTAATTAGCCGGCACCTATCAGCTTCTGGCAGCAAACTAGTGAGCATCTGCCAAGTGTCTCTGTTATCTCTCGATGCCGATGAGTGAACCAGGAACAAACAGTACTTCAGCTCTAGTTAAGCAGTTGATTTGCTTGCCACGAAGTGGTATAGCAGCCCTTGCTGCTTTTATATCCTGTGGGGTGTGGCTCCATGACTCAGCACTTCCTAGGCCTGCCCCACCCCTGCTTCTCTTGTTCCCGCCTCTCCTGCCTACAAAACCTAGGGTCCAGCCAGGCCTGATTGCCATCAGCCGGGTCTGGAGGCGTGGCCTGGGGGGGGAAGAGTCAGGGGACGGAGGCCTCGTTATCTCCTCCACCTGGCCTGCCTCTGGCTCCTGGAGCTGAGCCAGGGAAGCCGGTGCTCCAGAGGTAAGTCCTGACGGCCCTTCCCCCTCACTTTCCAAGTCACTTTCTGGCAGGGGGCCCAGTTCGGGGGGCACAGACACAACACCTACTCTCCAAAGCATCTGAGGGCAAAATAATAAGCAATAAGCCTTTTAAAGAGAGATCCTACCTGGAACTAAGGAGAAATTTCCTGACGGTAACAACTATTAATTAATGGAATAGCTTGTCTCCCAAAGTTGTGGGTGCTCCATCGATGGAGGTTTTCAAAAATACACTGGACAACCATTTGTCCAGAATGGTAGAAGGTCTCCTGCTTGATCTGGGGGCTGGACTAGAAGACCTCTAAGGTCCCTTCCAACCCTGTTATTCTATGTTCTAACTCCACAGGAAGGCAGCAATTATTTTATACATATAAAAATGGGATAGGACTTTAATTGTGCCACTGAGGCTTCCATATTGACTTTTCTGACCCAGGATGAACCATCCCCAGAAGTTTTCATTAGACTTTCAGGTTTATAACTACCACTCTCAAAAGCTTTCCTTGCTTGAGAATTACAAGACACATCACTGCATTTTTTTTCAACACTCAGAGAGATTCAGACTTGAACATTGGGCGCTATCTAACAAGACCAAATTCAACAGTGAAAAAAGTAAGGTTCTACATTTAAGCAAAAAACAAAACAAAATGCACAGGTACCGTATATGTGGTACCTTGCTCAATAGTAGTAACTGTGAGAGGGATCTTGGAGTCCTAGTGGACAACCATTTAGATATGAGCCAGCCATGTGCAGCAGCTGCCAAAAAAGCCAACACAGATCTGGGCTGCATAAACAGAGGGATAGAATAAAGATCACGTGAAGTGTTAATACCACTTTATAATGCCTTGGTAAGGCCACACTTGGAATATTGCATTCAGTTTTGGTCGCCACGATGAAAAAAAGATGTTGAGACTCTAGAAAGAGTGCAGAGAAGAGCAACAAATATGATTAGGGGACTGGAGGCTAAAACATGAAGAACGATTGCAGGAACTGGGTATGTCTAGTTTAATGAAAAGAAGGACTAGGGGAGACATGATAGCAGTGTTCCAATATCTCAGGGGCTGCCCCAAAGAAGAGGGAGTCAAGCTATTCTCCAAAGCACCTGAGGGTAGAACAAGAAGCAATGGGTGGAAACTAATCAAGGAGAGAAGCAACTTAGAACTAAGGAGAAATTTCCTGACAGTGAGAACAATTAATCAGTGGAATGACTTGCCTCCAGAAGTTGTCACTGCTCCAACACTGGAAAAATTTAAGAAAATGTTAGATAACCATTTGTCTGAAATTGTGTAGGTTTCCTGCCTGGGCAGGGGGTTGGACTAGAAGGCCTCCAAGGTCCCTTCCAACTCTGTTGTTGTTGTTGTTGTTGTTGTTGTTGTTGTTGTTGTTGTTATTAATATTCATAAACAAAACAGAGAAGCTGAGGACTGTTTTGCAGGAAAGATTCTCCCCTGGGTTTTTGGGTTTTTTTTGGTGTTGTTCTTTCCTAAAAGCACACAGCAAATTTGTTTTTTAAGGAACAAAAACCCCTAATCCTCCAGTTGCTATCAAGTAGGGAGAGGTAAGGTTTAGGATGAGGGAGACAAAAGGCGATAAAAATGATAAAAACAATGGCAAGGGACATGCATAACATTTAGTCTCTAGGTTTGCGTGCCTGATTATCAATTTCAGAGAAGACAGTCCGCTCTGCAAAAAGTGCGTATTTGTCTCACGCTCAAAATACACCTGGATTTCAATAAAACATTTCTAACCACTCAGGTAGATCCTGGATACGAAGCTCATATTCACCAATGTAAGGGCAATGCTTGCAATTAACCCGCCGTCGCTCGCTATAGGCATTCACCCGCGAGCTAAACATCTGGTGCAGGAGAACTTAAAATGTGTGTGTGTGGGGGGGAAACAGTCCATTCCAAGGAATGTCGGGTAGCAGGAACTTGGAGATGTGCCTTCTCTACTGCAGCCCCAGCCTGCTGCAATATTCTCCCTTCAGGAGGTCCCCAACCCTTTTAGCCTTTCATGAGGCTGGGAAGATTTAGTTTCATGTGATGTGTTAAAGGTTCAGGATATAAACATTCATAGAAACAGTATTACTGGATGCCATGTATATTTATTTTCTCCTGAATCATTGCATCGTACGGTTGGAAGGGAGCCTGATAGTCCAGGGGTCTGCAAACTTGGCTCTTTTAAGACTTGTTGTGCCTCGTCCTCCCTCCTCTCCTCAGCCGGGCCCCTCCTGCCTCCTCCAGGGCCTGCTATCGGATTCAGAGTCTGATAATGAAGAGGAACGGCCTGGCATGCCTCCAGACCCCAGCCCTGGCACCATGCCCGGACAGAATGTCAGGAATGAACAAACAAACCTCACTCCTACAGCGTGTGAGTAGGGAGCCAGCCACGTGCTGGAATTACCGGCAGCAGATCCAGAGGAAGAGAACCCACAGTGGGAGGATCCCCGCTTCTGGAGATCTGAGAGGCGATGTCAGCAGAAGGAAGGGAGGGGCAGGCCTGGATAAGTGCTGAGTCATGGAGCCACACCCCACAGCCTATATAAAGGATCAGCTTGAGTCAAGCAACTTTGAGTCAAGCAAAGTCTCATCTGGTTTGCTGAAGTCACAACTTGGATTCCTGCCTGCCCTGAGAATTCTGAACGGAATTTGGCAAAGCTGCAGAGGCTTCGTGGCCACGTTTGATACAGACTTCCTAGACCCAGTTGTCGGAGGGGGAGTGGGACACGACACTTGTGGACTTCAACTCCCAGAATTCCTCAGCCAGCTTTGCTGGGAGTTGAAGTCCACAAGTCTTAAAAGAACCAAGTTTGCAGACCCCTGTTCTAGTCCAAGTCCTTATACCTATACCCCCGTGATGGCAAACCTATGCCACATGTAGCCATATTGGTGGGAATGCGAGCTCAGCTCATATGCACCAGCCAGCTGATTTTTCAGGCCTTCTGGGCCCACCAGAAGTAGGGAAACAGGCTGTTTCCTGCCTCTGGAGGACCTCGGGTGGTGGTGGTGGGGAAGGCCCGTTTTTCTCTCTCCCCAGGCAACAGACCATTAGGAGTCTGGGAAGGGTGAAAATGACCTTCCCCACCCCCTCCGGAGGCCCTCCGGAGGCCAGAAACGGCCCGTTTGCCAAATTCCTAGAAAGGCTCTGGAGGCTGGCGAGAGCAAAAAACGGGCTTACCATGCCATCACGTGCCAGGAGTGTGGGTTGCGCACGCATGCACGGGGGCAGGGCGCATAGAATTATAGGTGGGGGACACCCCACCCACCCCGCTCCTGGCAGGCGATGGCAAAAATGGTTAGCCATCATTGCTATACCCTATACCAGGTGTGTCAAATGGGTGGCCAGAACGCCGGATGCGTTACGCGTAGGCCAGGCTCGCCCCAGGTCCACGAAGGGGAAAACGTCACGAAACGTCACATGACGGCAACGTGAGGCCGCGAGTTGGATATCTGTGCCCTCTACCATTGCAGACAATTGCCTGTCCAGTCTCTTCTTGAAAATCTCCAGTGAAGTTTTATAGATGGCACTTAGATCCTAAGAAATGACCGTGTATGTACCCAGATATGCAAGCAAAATGTTGGAGATGTAATTGTGATGATGCTACATATTTTCATATTTGGTGGACTTGTAAGGATATAAAGGCCTTTTGGATAAAAATTTGGTGGATTTTACAAAATGTTTTGAAAAAGAAGATAAAGTTCCTGCCGCAATTTTTTTTGTTGGGAATTATTACAGACTGTACAGTAATTGAGACTAAATTGATTTTAAATTTAATAACAGCAGCAAGATTACTAATAGGACAATACTGGAAGAAAAAAGAAGTACCTACAATACAAGAATGGATATTGAAAGTTGCCAATTTGGCTGAGATGGCGAAGATATCAGCCTTTTTGAAAGACAATACGCAAGAAAGATATTTAAAGGAATGGGAAAAATGGATTGACTATATTCAAAGTAGATATCAGACTAAGAGTTATCAGACTGTTTTTGAATGATTATGATGTATTATTTTTGATTGTTTTCGGGGGAAGTTAGGAATTGATGATTGTAGGGGTATAATTAAGTTGGGACGAAAATTTTTTAGCATATGTTTGTTTTATTTTTAACTATACCTTGTGCTCGTTCCGGGAAGTCGGGGGGGGGAGGGGGGTTGTGAAGGGAGGGGGGAGGGGAGGTGGGGGAAAGGGGGAATTTTTTTTTTCTGTAAAACTTTTTGAATTAAAAAAAAAAAATCTCCAGTGAAGGAGCATCCACAACCTCTGGAGGGAAGCTATTCTACTGGTTAATTGTCCTCACAGTCAGGAAATTTCTCCTTAGTTCTAGGTTGGATCTCTCTTTGCAGCTGGGAAACTTATCAAACTTCCAACCTTCCAACCTTCTTGTTCTGCCCTCAAGTTCTAATTGCTTCTATGTCTTATGATGTACCGTATTCTGCCCAGAATAATTGGTCGAGATGGATAGCAAGAAAACAAACAAGTATACAAATAGAATTCTTTGGTTGTACCAAATTGAAAAGGAGGAGGTATTTCTCAGTCAGCCAAGCGCTGGGGTTGACCTTGATCTCAGGAAGCTACTCAGGGTTGGACCTGGGTAGGAGACGATTGAAGGACAGCAGAAATACTCAGGGTTTGGGTTAGGCTAAAAGCTAACCAGAAAAGTAATAACAGAAGAACAGAAAAGTAATAACAGAGTTGGAAGGGACCTTATAGGTCAGCGATGGCTAACCTTTTTGCCGTTGCACGCCAAAAGGGTGGGGAGCATGGGGGGATCTCACACGCACATGCACGCACCCATAATTTAATGCCCCACACACCCCCACGCATGCGCGCACAACCCCCTCGTGTTCCCCACGCTTTTGGCACGTGATGGCCCGTTTTTCCCATTCCCCAGGCTCCAGAGGCTTTCTTGGAGCCTGGGGAGGGTGAAAACAGCCTTTCCCACGTCCCCCTGGAGGCCCTCCGGAGTCTGGAAATAGCCCGTTTGCTGACTTCCGGTGGGACTTAGCTGAGCTAGAGCAACGCTCATGTGCCCATCGACATGGCTCCGCATGCCACCTGTGGCACACGTGCCATAGGTTCGCCATCATGGTTATATGTCACCTAATCCAACACCCTGCACAAGCAGGAGACTCTACACCATTTCTGACAGATGGCAGCCCGGTCTCTTCTTGGAAGCCTCCAGTGATGAAGCTCCCACAACTTCCGAAGGCAACTTCTGTTCCATTGGTTGATTGCTCTCATTGTCAGAAAATTCCTCTTTATTTCCAGGTTGAATCTCTCCTTGATCAGTTTCCATCCATTGTTCCTTGCTTGGCCTTCAGGTACCTTGGAAAACAGCTTGACCCCCCTCCTCTCTGTGGCAGCCCCTCAAGTATTGGAAGACTGCTATCATGTCTCCCCTGGTCCTTCTCTTCACTAGACTAGCCATGCCCAGTTCCTGCAACCGTTCAGCGTATGTTTTAGCCTCCGGTCCCCTAATCATTCTGGTTGCTCTTCTCTGCACTCGTTCCAAAGTCTCAACATAACACAATAACAGAGTTGGAAGGGACCTTCTAGGTCATCTAGTCCAACCTCCCGCCCAAGCAGGAGACCCTATCCCATTTCTGACCGATGGCAGCCCAGTCTCTTCTTCAAAGCTTCCAGTGATGAAGCTCCCACAACTTCCGATGGCAATTTCTGTTCCATGGGTTGATTGTTTTCACTGTTAGAAAATTCCTCCTTATTTCTAGGTGGGTAATATAAACACAGACACATACATATGGCATGTCCTATAAATGGAAATCTACAGGAGTCCATGGAGACTGTATTTCTCAGGCATGTTCACAATACCCCAGGGCTGGAGTGGAGTGGAGTTTGGGGGGTGGAGTCTAATTTATAATGATGTTAAAGTGTATGCTTTTAACATTACCAATGAAGGCTTCTGGTGTGATTTTTCTTTTCTTTCAGGGATGCTAATTGCTCTCTGCCTGGGTTATTATGGGTGCTAATGACCAAACCGAGAGAAGAAAGGTTAGGATGTGGAAGAAAAAAACTCAGGATGATGCGTAGGAGGTTGCAGGACAGCAGGTTTTTAAAGGGAAGGATGAGAGGTGAGGAGAGGTCAACAAAGTACTAGAGTATTGAAATCAGTCTTGCAACTTCTCAAAGTGTTCTTCCTCTGAGAAAGATGCTTCTTTTTTCCTCCTGTTCTTCTAAGAACTTTTTTTTTTTGCCCTCCCTGGACTCCAGAGGCTTTTTTCGAGCCTCCAGAAGGTTGAAAATGGCTTCCCCAAGCTCTGGAGGCCCTCTAGAGGCTGGAAACGGGCCTGTTTCCAGCCTTCTCGAATTTCCGGTAGAGTTGTTTTTCGCCCTCCCCGAGCCTCTGCATCCAAAACGGGCTGTGTGGGGACTCCTGAGAGGGTCAGGGCGGGACGGAGGGGGCCACTCAGGAGTGGGATTTGGCGGTTCTCCGAACTGCACAGAACCTTAGCTAGAGGTTCTCCCGAACCCCTCTGAACCCCCAGCAGCCCACCCCTGATCTGGGTGCTGATTGCTGATAGGAAAGGATTTGGGGTTTTTTTCTTCCCTTTTCAGCTTATTGATTGTCTCTTTTGCATGGTATGTAGATATTGTTTATGTTTTATAAAGCAGTACTAATACTTCACGTGATCTTGATTCTATCTTTCTGTTTATGCAACCTAGGATTCTACAGAGGAATTATTGAGTCTGTCATTTGCACCTCTATAACTGTCTGGTTCGGTTCTGCAACCCAACAAGAAAGACACAGACTTCAGAGGATAATTAGAACTGCAGAAAAAATAATTGCTACCAACCTGCCTTCCATTGAGGACCTGTATACTGCACGAATCAAGAAGAAGGCCGTGAAAATATTTGCAGATCCCTCGCATCCTGGACATAAACTGTTTCAACTCCTACCCTCAAAACGACGCTATAGAGCACTGCACACCAGAACAACTAGACACAAGAACAGTTTTTTCCCGAAGGCCATCACTCTGCTAAACAAATAATTCCCTCAACACTGTCAGACTATTTACTGAATCTGCACTACTATTAATCTTCTCATCGTTCCCATCACCAATCTCTTTCCACTTATGACTGTATGACTATAACTTGTTGCTGGCAATCCTTATGATTTATATTGATATATTGACCATCAATTGTGTTGTAAATGTCGTACCTTGATGAACGTATCTTTTCTTTTATATATACTGAGAGCAGATGCACCAAGACAAATTCCTTGTGTGTCCAATCACACTTGGCCAATAAAATTCTATTCTATTCTATTCTAGGATTGCATTGGCTTTTTGGCTGCCGCCGCACACGGCTGATTCATGTTGAAGTGATTGTCCACTAGGACTCCAAGGTCCCTCTCACAGTTCCTGCTGTTGAGCCAGGTTTCACCTAATCTGTACTTGTACATTTGGTTCCTCTTGCCTAAGTGTAAAACCTTGCTTTTCTCTACATTTATTTGTTACGTCTTATGTATTTATTGATGGCTCAGTGGCTACGACGCTGAGCTTGTCGATCGAAAGGTCGGCAGTTCAGCGGTTCAAATCCCTAGTGCCGCGTAACGGGGTGAGCTCCCGTTACTTGTCCCAGGGTCTGCCAACCTAGCCGTTCGAAAGCACGTACAAAAATGCAAGTAAATCACAGTCCAATCACACTTGGCCAATAAAATTCTATTCTATTCTATTAGCGACAGATGTTCCAGTCCCAATTGTAGTCCTAAGTCAAGGACTACATGTATTTATTTATTTATTTATTTATTTATTTATTAAATTTGTATACCGCCCTTCTCCCGAAGGACTCAGGGCGGTTCACAGCCAGGTAAAATAGACAATATATAAATACAATTTAAAATACACTTAAAAAACTTATTAAAATTGGCCACAATTAAAATTTAAAACTAAAACCCATTTAAAAACCCACAAATTTAAAAACTAACCCAGGCCAGCGCAGATAAATAGGTAAGTTTTAAGCTCGCGGCGAAAGGTTCGGAGGTCCGGAAGTTGACGAAGTCCTGGGGGGAGGTCGTTCCAGAGGGTGGGAGCCCCCACAGAGAAGGTATGGGGATTCCTATGAACTTTCCCCAATCAAGGTATCCTGCAGAGCAACTGGGAATGCTGGGAGCTACAGCCCTAACATCTCTAGGCAGACCAAGTTAGGGAAGCCTATATTGTGTTGGGAAATTAATCGTTCTTGATCTAATTGTTCTTGATCTAATCGTTCTTGATCAGATTGTTCTTCTAACCACAGTTGGTTGTTCACAGGGGCATTCTTTTTTTCTTTTTGCAGTTTCTTTTGCTTTTTTTTGCTTGCTTGTTTGTTTGCAATTTCCCCTTGCAAATATTGCCCACGTCACAAGGATCTTTGCTGTGCAATGACCATTGGCCTTCACACAACACACCATCTGCTGCGTAGGGATTAAGAAGCCACATCTCTACGGTGGTTATATGGGGAACATATTGGAATTCAGCAGAATTCCCAAAGCACCAGAAAAAAAGACCTTTTCTCCAACGGAGATCCTGAAGGCAAAGAAAATGTCCTGAAAAATTTGTTCTCACAATTAAAGTCCCTGCTTCGGAGACCTCGCAGGGAGAAAGAACAAGGTGAATTAAATATTTCACCAATAGAAACATTTGTAAAGAACAAGGCAAGAAGCTGACGGAGGCAGGGGGAAGTCAAGTTTTTTTGATTAGACCGTATTGTTATTCAAGCTCCTCTCCTTGCAAGATCAGTTGGTTATTTAAGGTCAAAAGAGTAAAATAAACTCATTGCATTGTTCAAACAGAAAATCGGGGACTTGGTTTATGCCATGAATAGCTAATAGGCAGAAGGGACTGCCGTCCATCCGTGAGAGTTAATGGACCTTTTCTGCATATTGGAAAAGGGATTTTCCAGCTACAGCATTCGGGGAGCGGCTCAAACATTGGGGGGAGGGTGCTGTTAAGAGAAGGGAATTGTTTGTAAGGGTCACTCCGAGGACAAAGGTGTGTAGGAAGTTAGCACCCACCTCTCTCCTAAAAGAATGAAATATTCTAGGAAATATTAAAAAGGCAGAATATTATATTTCCCTGGATGAGAAATGGAGAAACATGTTTTTTGAGGCAGGAAGCAGACTCACTCTTAATAGTCCCCCATCCTCCTCAATAGCCCACAGCAAGATGTCAGCACTTAAGAGATAGCTAGGTCTATTCATAAGCAAATGCCCTCACCCAAGATCCAACAAAGGTAGGATTAGCCCTCTACCCATCTAGCAACAGAACTCACCACATGGCACCTGGGGAGATTGCATCACCCAGGAAGGCTCAACCAAACCTGGGACTCAAAAGACAATCTACAAAGTTACCTCTGCATGGCCCCAGCTCAAATTCAAAGGCCAACAGAGGGTATAAATCTCTCTCTCTCTCTCTCTCCCTCCCATGTGCCTTTTTGCCCTGAACCTCAAAACCTATGTGGTCCTGTCCACCATTAAACCATCTTTCCAAGCAGTCTCCATGTTTCCAGTGTCTTTCTCCCCACTTGGAACTGAACCCAGATGGACCTTTCTTCCAACAGGTGCATGTTAAATTAAGCCCAACGTTTTGACTTCTTACATCACAATGCATTTGCTCCGACTTTGTATTTTCTCTTCCCCCAGCAAAAAGATCTTTTGTGGGATATGTCATTCAAGAATATGGATTTATTATTTGGACATCTTAAGTCAGGGTTTCTAATCAGTTTGAAAGAAGAAAGACCTGGAACTGGTTTGAGATCCTAGTTCATTTCATAAACCATAAACCAAAATTCAAGACACTGTATCATATTTCCCCTTGATGTATTTAGCTCATTCAGCAAGAGGAACTAATTGCGTCCTTGAAGAAATGAACTGTTGGCTTCCCAGTTTATTTACCGATGATACAAGGCTTAAAGTATTAAGCTAATTTGAGATCCTATGAGTTGACTAGCATGTAGAAGCCAACCTGTGTAATAATGATATATGAGTTGTTTTTCCACTTCAATAGAACAAATAACAGTAAATAGTCCATCATTTTTCTGGCTTTAGCAAAAAACAAAAACACACAACAAAACAGCAGACCACAAAACAAGCCACATTTGGTACCCTATCTGCAAGAAAATGAAATCTATTTCCTCCGAGCTCAGAAAATCAAATGCAAACTCCAAGTAGTTAGAGGGGACAACTTATACTCCAAAGCACCAGAAGGCAGGACAAGAAACAGTGAATGCAAACTAATCAAGGAGAGAAGCAACTTGGAATTAAGGAGAAACTTCCTAACAGAGAGGACAATTAACCAGTGGAACAGACGTTGCCTCCAGAAGTTCTGGGTGCTTCAACAGTGCAGGGTTTTAAGAAAAAACTGGACAGCTATTTGTCCAGAATGGCATAGGGTCTCTTGATTAAGTAGGAGGTTGGTCTAGAAGACCTCCAAGGTCCCTTCCAACTCTATTCTGATTGATTAATTCATTCATGCAAATCTATTGTCTGCATATATATACTATCTGCTGTTTTCTTGTTCTCTTCTGTTTTTTATCATTCTATCATGAGCCAGCATTGTTTGAAGATGTTTCTGAGGTCATGTGACCAACAAGATGTCACTATCAATAGCACTAACGCTTAGACTTATATACCACTTCATAGTGCTTTACAGCCCTCTCTAAGCAGTTTACAGAGTCAGCATATTTCCTCCAACAATCTGGGTCCTCATTTTACCCACCTTGGAAGGATGGAAGACTGAGTCAACCTTGAGCCTGGTGAGATTCGAACTGCCAAACTGCTGGCAGCTGGTGATCAGCAGAAGTAGCCTGCAGTACTGTACTCTAACCACTGCGCCACCATGGCTCTTCATCACAGGGTGCTGTTTCCTCCCTATTGAAATGGTACCTATTTATCTACTCACATTTGCATGCTTTCAAACTGCTGGATAAGCAGGAACTGGAGCAAATAACAGGAGCTCAACCTGTCAATGTGATGCTTGGGTCTCAAACCCATCTGTCACCTTTCCAGCTGACAAGCCCAGCATCTTTAACTGCTGAGCCCCTGTGCTGGATAAAGATTGAAATTAAGATAATTAAAATTGTCTTAAATCTTCAGTACCTCTTCTCTGAAACTTCAATCGATTGCACAGATGGGTATTTATTTATTCAGGGGCATCTACATAGGAAGACGAAAATGTCAAAATGGTGACTGCAACTATAAGTACAGATAGATAGATAGATAGATAGATAGATAGATAGATAGATAGATAGATAGATAGATAGATAGAATTCTTTATTGGCCAAGTGTGATTGGACACACAAAGAATTTGTCTTTGGTGCACACGCTCTCAGTGTACATAAAAAGAAAAGATACATTCGTCAAGAATATAATATAATAGAATAGAATAAAATAGAATAGAATAGAATAGAATTTTTTATTGGCCAAGTGTGATTGGACACACAAAGAATTTGTCTTGGTGCATATGCTCTCAGTGTACATAAAAGAAAAGATACGTTCATCAAGGTACAACATTTACAACACAATTGATGATCAATATATCAATATAAATCATAAGGATTGCCTTATCATAAGGATTGTGATCAATCCTTATGATTTATCAATATAAATCATAAGGATTGCCTTAAAAGAAAAGATATGCTCATCAAGAATCATAAGGTACAACATTTAATGATAGTCATTGGCTACAAATAAGCAATCAGGAACAATCAATATCAGTATAAATCGTAAGGATACAAGCAACAAAGTTACAGTCATAAGTGGAAGGAGTTGGAAGGAGATCATAAGGTACAACACTTAATGATAGTCATAGGGTACAATTAGAGACGTAAGTATTAATGCACAGGAAACCAAATGAAGAAAACAAACAGAGAGGCATGTTTTTAGCTTTTTGGTATCATATTATAATTATTATTACTCTGTTGCTTTGACTGTACAATGAGAGCTTCTGCACCGGAGACAAATTCTTTGTGTGTGTAATTACACTTGGCCAATAAAAAAATATTCCATTCCATTCCATTCCTTTTCCCATGTTTGAAACACTTTCATTTTTGGATTATAACATCATAATGGCGACTACTTGAAAGGCTGCAAGAATGGGGAGGAAGGGAGGAGAGAATGATTAAAGTAACCCAGAGAGAGAGAAGAATTACACCAGATTTTCTTCAGAAAATGTTTAAACAGCTCGGCAGTAAGTTAGCTGAATCACTTGATACTAGATTGACTGCCTCTGAAAAAAGAATGGATGAAAGACTTGTAAAGATGAAAGAGAAGATGAAAGAAGAGGTTGAGAAGATGGAAAGCTTTGTAAAACAAGTGACTGGAGATGTAAAATAAATTAATGACAAAGTGGAAATTTTCGGAATGTAAGAAGTTATTCACAGAGAGATGGAAAGAGAGCTAGATAATCTGTTTCTATTAAAATTGAGAGAGAATGAATTTTGTTGAGACTTAAAGCTATCCCAGAGGTTTCAGATGATGATTTTAGGGAAAAGTTTATTAAAATCTTGGATAATTTTTTAAAATTTGGACAAGTTGGATACAGACAAAGAAATCGATAAAGTTTATAGAATAAATTCAAGATTTGCTGTGACAAGAAATATTCCAAGGGTTGTTTGTATGCACTTTGTCAGGAAGAAAACGTGGGATCAAGTTTTGCAGTAGCTTTGTAATACAGAACTGAAGATTGATAATGCAGATATAATCATCCTTAAAGAGATTCCTTCAAAATTTTACATAACAGGAAAAAGATTTTTAGATTAAAAGAGATTAAACAGACAGATCAAAACAGAAAAAGATACCATGTCAATGAGACAAATTGGAAGATGTAATCCTTAGTTTTAAACAACAGACATTTCATTGGATTCTGTCCAAAAGTAACAGAATTTTTAGAAAGATTCAGAAAAAAATTGGAGGAAATTCAAATGAATTTATTAGAGGAGACTACACAAAAAAAATGCAAGAAATTGAAAAGGATGAGATTGAACTAATTATCACAAATATTGTTTTTTCTAAATTTTTGGTTTGATTATGGATAACAAATGCTTATGTGGAATATAAATGGAGCAAATGCTTTTCAAAAGAGAGAAAAAAGGTAATTTGAAAAAAAATAAAACAAGATATAATTTGCCTACAAGAAACACATGTTAAATGCGCTTGCAGCTTTTAAGATCAATAAACAGAAGACCAAGATATACCAAATATCAAGACACAAAAGTTAAACAGAACTGATGAACTATATGGGTTTTAAGGTTGAAAAGTAAAGAAAATATTTAGATATTAATATGACAAATATGGATTCTATGTTATTTTCAAAATAATTATATGAAGACATCAGAGGTGAGTTTCAGCAGGTTCTGATCAGTTCTGGAGAGTGGAAATTTTGAGTAGTTCAGAAAACCAGTAGTAAAAATTCTGACTGGCCCGGCCCCCATCTATTCTTTGCCTCCCAAGTCCCAGCTGATCGGGAGGAAATGGGGATTTTGCAGTAACCTTCCCCTGCCACGTCCACCAAGCCACACCCACCAAGCCATGTCCACCAAGCCACACCTACAGAACCGGTAAAAAAAAAATTGAAACCCACCACTGGAAGACATGCAATGAAATTTAAAAAGACATGTCAGTTGGCATTAATGGGGTGAATTTCTGCGATTAAGATGAATATCGTGTGTGGAATGTTATTTTTATTTCAGACATGATTTATTTATTTGTAAAATTTACTTGCCGCCTATCTTGCCATGGGGCTGCTCAAGGCGGGTTACAATAATAATAATAAAAAAAAACCAGAAGGAGTTTAAACAGAAGTAAAATAACAGTACAATAAAATAAACAATAAAAAGGAATGCAATGAGAATACATCAATATGATAACCAAGCAGCGAGGCGGATCAGTTGTGACAGCTGATGTGCTATTTAAATAATGGCAGAAATAATATATATCTAAATTTATGTGGAAGAGGAAAAAAAAGCAAATTAAATATAAGGTGTTACCTGATGCAGAATAAGAAGAGGTTGGGACTTAATTTGAAATGATATTTTGTGGCCTGCTGCTTGGTCTGGATGAAAGAATGGATGTTGCTAAGAAAGAGCATGATTTAAGATTTGGGTGGTGTGGGTAGCTACGGTACGATAAAGCTAAGTAGATTTTAAAAATCATTTTGCTAGCTGCGCCATGCCAAGATTATGGAACAGATATAAACTTAGGCTGTGCCAGAAAATCCTGTAGTGGCTCTCAGCCCAGGAAGCATTTTATAGAAGAGAAATGATTATTAAACATAAATGGCTGGTACATTCATTCTGGTACATTCGAATTTTGTCGAGGAGAATGTAGAATTAAAAACAAAAGAACTGACAGTAGAAAGATATTCATATCAATGGTTTTCATATGTACTAGTAGGATTTCAAGTAGATAAAAGAGCATTTGGTTTCAAATTCAGTCAACGTCTGAATGATGATGATGTCAAACTTTTCAACACCACTGACAATACATCCACAATTCAAAAGGACCTTGATCATCTAACTGCTTGGTTTAAAATTTGGCAACTACAAATCTCAACCAGTAAATGCTCAGTCTTGCATATTGGAAGAAAGAACCCAATTACAAAGTACATGCTTGATGGACATTGCCTCGCAGATGACCCCCACCCTGTCAAAGACCTTGGAGTTTTTATAGCTAACGATTTAAGTTCCAAAGCCCACTGCAACTATATAGCTAAGAAGGCTCTAAGAGTTGTTAACGTAATTTTACGTAGCTTCTTTTCAAAAAACACCACACTACTGACCAGAGCATATAAAACTTTTGTTAGGCCAATTCTTGATTACTGCTCTCCTGTCTGGAACCCATACCATATATCTGACATCAACACAGTTGAGCGTGTCCAAAGGTATTTTACGAGAAGAATTCTCCACTCCTCCGAAACTAACAAAATACCTTATTCCACCAGACTTGATATCTTGGGTCTAGAAAACTTGGAACTTCGTCGCCTTCGTCAAGATCTGGGTTTAGCATATAAAATCATCCGTTGTAATGTCCTTCCTGTCAATGACTTTTTTAGTTTCAATAACAATATCACAAGAGCTACTAACAGATTTAAATTCAATGTCAACCGCTCCAGTTTAGATTGCAGAAAACACGATTTCTGTAACAGAATTGTATATACTTGGAATGCATTACCTGACTGTGGTTTCTTCTTATAACCCCAAAGGCTTTACTCAAAAACTGTCCACGGTTGACCTCACCACTTTCCTAAGAGGACTCTAAGGGACGTGCATAAGAGCACAAACGTGCCTACCGTTCCTGTCCTACTGTTTCTTCCCCTATGTATATATATGTTTTTAGTACCTCATTTTCCTCATATATACGTTCATATATTATATAACCCTTTATGCAACGCTTGTATATATATATTGTTATATTGTTATGACAAATAAAATAAATAAATAAAATAAATAAAAATAAATAAATAAATAAACGTAAGACTGCATTTCAAATGGAACTGTGTTCAAATAATGTCACATTATTGCTAAAATATATACATTTTGATTGGAGTATGAAAGAGAAGAAAAACAAGTGAAAGAAAATATCATGAATTACATATCATGAATCAGTGGTGGGTTGCTACTGGTTCAGCCCGGATCAGGCGAACTGATAGTGGCGGTAGCGGGAGGCTCCACCCACCTGCCCAGACGTCTCCGTGCATGCGCAGAAGCATCGCGCATGTGCGTGAGTGCCCGCACCTGCGAGCAAACAGGTAGCGACCAAATTGAAACCCACTACTGAGGTGAATATATGGTTAAAAGGATTAAACCAGGGGTAGTCAACCTTTTTATACCTACCGCCCACTTTTATATCTCTTGTTAGTAGTAAAATTTTCCAACCGCCCACCGGTTCCACAGTAATGCGCCGTGTATCATCGTCTGCGCATGCCTCTCGCGCATCGTGGAATGGGGGGAGGGGGCGCCGGCTACCAGCTCTGCTTGTCTGTTACAGCTGAGTAGTGTGGGGGGAGATGCGCGAGCTATTCTGGGACGAGGCTCTTTTGTTTGTGGTCGCATTAGAGCGCCATTTAGTTTCACTTATGTAACGTGAACTAAACTTATACGCGGGCGATACAAATAGTATATTTTCAGAAATTTAAATTGTCACGGGGAATTTTATGAAAACCTAATGAAAATGTTTTAAAATAATGCTATGAATTTTTTTAAAAAAGTCAATTCAATTAAAAAAAAGGAAAGTGCTTCAGTATCGGACAAAACACCTACTGCCCACCATGATATTGTAAATGTGTTGTAAATGTTGTACCTTGATGAACGTATCTTTTCTTTTATGTACACTGAGAGCATATGCACCAAGACAAATTCCTTGTGTGTCCAATCACACTTGGCCAATAAAATTCTATTCTATTCTATTCTATTCTATTCTATTCTATTCTATTCTATTCTATTCTATTCTATGAAAGCTGAAACGCCCACTAGTGGGCAGTAGGGACCAGGGTGACTACCACTGGATTAAACCAATGATGAACAGCTACTGTATACAGTATATTCTCTCCTACAGCTACTGGGGAAATTATATTTAATAACCTCCATCTTTTACGCATGTGGGCAATATGCTTAGTATTTCAGTATCTTCCAATTAGTATTCCTTTTTTTATTACCTTGAACACGATATACTGAAATTACTCCCACACTAAAAAATCTGGGAGATGCCTTCCAGAAAACAATAGTTAGACCTCTGATGAAACTCATACAGATAGTCCCCAACTTATGACGACAACTAAACCCATCATTGCCATTGCTAAGCGATGCAGTTGCCATAATTAAATGAATCATTAAGCCTTCCCCATCGACTCTGCTTGTTGGTGGCAGGTTGGGAAGGTTACAAATCATGATCATATGATCCCAGGACATTGCAAAAGTCATAACTACATGCTAGTTGCCAAGTGCCTAAATTTTGATCATGTGACCATGGCCATAAGTGTGAAATGGTCATAAGTGTAAAACATAGTCATAAGAATTTTTTTCCGTGCCGTTGTAAACTCAAGTGGTTTTACTAAATGTATGTTAAGTCAAGGGCTACCAGTATATACGTTTTAGGACAATGAGGATCTGTCTAAACTCCTGAAATAGATAGATAGATTAACAGAGTTGGAAGGGACCTTGTAGGTCATCTAGTCCAACCCCCCGCCCAAGCAGGAGACCCTACACCATTTCTGACAGAGGGCAGTCCAGTCCCTTCTTGAAAGCTTCCAGTGATGAAGCTCCCACAACTTCTGAAGGCAGCTTCTGTTCCATTGGTTGATTGTTCTCACTGTCAGAAAAATTCTCCTTATTTCCAGGTGGAATCTCTCCTTGATCAGTTTCCATCCATTATTTCTTGTCCGGCCTTCTGGTGGTTTGGAAAACAGCTTGACCCCCTTCCTTTCTGTGGCAGCCCCTCAAATATTGGCAGACTGCTCTCATATCTCCCCTGGTCCTTCTCTTCACTAGACTAGCCAGACCCAATTCCTGTAAATGTTCTTCATATGTTTTAGTCTTCAGTCCCCTAATCGTCTTGGTTGCTCTTCTCTGCACTTTTTCTAGAGTCTCAACATCTTTTTTATAGTCTGGTGACCAAAATTGGATGTAGTACTCTAGGTGTGGTCTCACTAAGGCTTTATTGAGTGGTATCAGTACCTCCCTTGATGTTGATCGCATTCCTCTATTAATGCAATTTAGGATTGCGTTAGCTTTTTTGGCTGCCACCGCACACTGTTGGCTCATATTTAGTGGTTGTCCACTAGGACTAGTAGCGTCTTTTCAGATTAAAAGATTTGATGAACATGACTCTCGCCTTGTGAAAAATTCTGGCTATCTAGACCAGGGGTCTCCAACCTTGGTCCCTTTAAGACTTGTGGACTTCAACTCCCAGAGTTCCTCAGCCAGCTTTGCTGGCTGAGGGACTCTGGGAGTTGAAGTCCACAAGTCTTAAAGGGACCAAGGTTGGAGACCCCTGATCTAGACCATCCCAGCTGTCCTCCACAACACCTACAACGAGAGACATTAAATTCGTAATGGACGGGAAAACGGGCTCGCTAAAATTATCTATTTGGTTCCTCATTGCATCGTTTTCTCTATGAAACTTTTCTGAGCCACTCATTTTCTGAAAAGCACAGAGAAATATTTTGCCTTGTGAAATTTTGGTGTTAACACTCTTCCTCCCCTTGGTGGCCCAAAGTGGCTTTTATTTGCAAGCATCATCAGAAGTCCAAACGGGCCGGCAGCTGGTTAAATAGCAATGGGGAAAGGACACATTCCTGGCTGAAACACACAATGCACCAACGTCCTGCCCTGCTTTGTTTTTTTGTTTTTTTATCATTCTCGGATGTCCTTAGATAATACACAAAGTGAAAAGCAGACTGGTTTTAGAAGCTTCCTTTTTGTGTGTCTTTTTGCAAGCAATGCTCCACTTAATTGGATGACTGCTGTGCTGTAATACCAATCCCAAATTTATAGGGAATAAAATTTATGCTAGTAATTGCTAGCAAAAATAGCCCAATAAAATAGACAAATTCATTTTACAAAAACAGAACCCAAAAAGATTCTCTTTCTCCCACCCTCTCCCCCTCATCCTCCCTCCCTCTCTCTCTCTCTCCTTTTCTCTCTCTCTCCCCCTCCCTTTCTCTCTTTCCCTCTCCCTCTCTCCCTCTCTCTCTTCTCTCCTTCTCTCTCCCTTTCTTTCTCTCTCCCTTTTCTCTCTTTCCCTCTCCCTCTCTCCCTCTCTCCTTTTCTCTCCTCTCTTCTTCCCTCCCTCTCTCTCCCTTTCTCTCTCTCCCTCCCTTTCTCTCTTTCCCTCTCCCTCTTTCCTTTTCTCTCCTTCTCTCTCCTTCCCTCCCTCTCTCTCCCTTTCTCTCTTTCCCTCCCTTCCTCCTTCTCTCCCTTCTTCCCTCTCTCTTCTCTCCCTCCCTCCCTCCCTCCCTCTCCCTTTCTCCCTCCCTCTCTCTTCTCTCTCCCTCCTTCCTCTCTCTCTTTGTCTCTTTGTCTGTGTGTGAATCTTATTAACTGTAGAATAAAAATGCTCAAGCGCTGTTGAATGTGCCCATTTTCTAGGATCCAACTGTGCTTTCTTTTGATGAGTGCAGATTTCCGCTAAGAGTATATTTGCAATTACATCAAGGGACAAAATAAGTTTAAATGGATCAAATTCTTTTACACTTGCCGCGAAACATCCCAGCCTCAAACGAGTGAGATCATCCCTGATATTTTAAGAAAAAACATTCCCCCCCCCCCCGAATTTTTAATGTTTTTGATTTTCCAGGGGCCTCTGCCCTGTGGAACTACAGAAACTATCATCAATTAAGAAGGCAAGGTTTGAGGTCTTATGTAGGCAAAGATCAGCTTCAAAGGCAAGAAAAATGGTTCTTGATTTCTTGATTTCAGCTATTGCTACTTTTATTCGTTTTGATTATACAGATAGTCTTTGATTTACAACCACAACTGGGACTAGAATTTCAACTGCTGAGCAAGGCGGTTGTTAAGTGAGTCGCACACAATTTTACAACTTTTGTTTTGCCAACTTCAATGGTCAAGCTTATCACTGCAGCTGTTAAGTGAATCATGAGGCCATTAAGCAAACCCATCTTCTCCCATTGTCAGAAGCTGCCTGGGAAGGTTGCTGACGGGGATTGTGAGATACTTCACAATACTTCAACTGTCAGGAATCAGAATCAGAACAGAGCTGGAAGGCACCTTAGAGGTCTTCTAGTCCAACCCCCTGCTCAAGCAGGAGACCCCATACCATTCCAGACAAGTGGCTGTCCATACTCTTCTTAAAAGCCCCCAGTGATGAAGCACCCACAGCTTCTGGTGGCAGGCTGTTCCACTGGTTAATTGTTCTCAATGTTAGGAACTTTCTCCTTATTTCCAGGTTGAATCTCTCCTTGTTCAGTTTCCATCCATTATTCCTTGTCTGCCCTTCGGGTGCTTTGGAAAATGAATTGATCCCCTCTTCTTTGTGGCAGCACCTCAAATATTGGAATACAGCTATCGTGTCCCTCCTAGTCCTCCTTTTCTATAGACTAAAGGTAAAGGTTCCCCTCGCACATATGTGCTAGTCGTTCCTGACTCTAGGGGGCGGTGCTCATCTCCGTTTCAAAACCGAAGAGCCAGCGCTGTCCGAAGACGTCTCCGTGGTCATGTGGCCGGCATGACTCAATGCCAAAGGCGCATGGAACGTTCTTACCTTCCCACCAAAGGTGGTCCCTATTTTTTCTACTTGCATTTTTACGTGCTTTCGAAACTGCTAGGTTGGCAGAAGCTGGGACAAGTCACGGGAGCTCACCCCGTTATACGGCAGCACTAGGGATTCGAACCGCTGAGCTGCCGACCTTTCGATCGACAAGCTCAGCGTTTTAGCCCCTGAGCCACTGCGCCCCTTCTCTTGACTAGCCAAACCCAAATCCTGCAACCGTTCTTCAGGAATACATCTAGGTTGCCAAGCATCCGAATCATGTGGCTATAGGGATGCTGCAACATCTGTTAGTGCAAGGACCGAGATCGTAAGTCACTTTTTCCAGTACAGGCAGCTCTCGACTTACAAAAAGCTCATTTGGTGACCATTCGACGTTAGAACGGCACTGATAAAAGTGAATGACGACCATTTTTCACACTTACGACTGTTGCAGCATCCCCATGGCCCCAGGTCCAAAATTCAGATGCTTGGCGACTGACTCATATTTATGACGGTTGCAGTGTCCCGAGGTCACACGATCCCTTTTGCGACCGTCTGACAAGCGAAGTCAATGAGGAAGCCAGAACTTAACAAGGGCAGTGATTCACTTAACAACTGTGGCTAGAAAAGTCGTAAAATGGGGCGAAACCCCTCACTTAGCAACAGAAATTCTGGGCTCCCTTGTGGTTGTAAGTCGAGGACTACAGGTGTTATCGTTAACTTCAAATGGACACTAAACAAATGGTTGTAAATTGAGGATTACCTCTACGTCTTTCTGACTTGAAGAAAATAATTAATAATGAATAAGACTTAATGCATTTGGCTTACTATAATGTTACTGATGTTAGCCATCCAATAAATAAGAAGTAGTGAATTGTCCATAGCTGGGATCCCCACAGGCACATCCGTGTGGTTTATGGAGAGTTTTATTGGTATTTCCCCAGCAATTCTCTTCACTCAGTTTTCGAACTGTTGCAAACGAAGCCAGCCACAAGCAAGCCCAGATTAATCTGCCAGGCAATGGCCAATTAGTCCATAAAACAAATAGTAAGTCGCTCAAACAAGTCAGTTCAATAAACGAACATAAAGCCCCCAGGCAAAAACTGAAAGTACACCCACATTATCCAAAATATGCTTTTTTACCGGAGGCAACTTGTCGTGTCCCACTCCTCCGCTGACGGCCGGGTCAGGGAAATCCGAATCAGGCTTGCCTCTGCAGCTCTGCCCAAAGTCCTAGCAAAGTCCTCAGAGCAGGCAGGAGACCAGTAAGTGACTTCAGCAAGATAAGTTCAACTTTGCCTGACTCAGAGACTGCCAGAAAGTAGATCCTTTATATAGGCCATGGGGTGTGGCTCCATGACTCAGCACTCATTAAGGCCTGCCCCTCCCTTCCTTCTGTTGCCTCCGCCTATCCAGTCTTCTGATGCGAGGGTCACTCCAATCAGCAGCTGTTGGAAGTAAACTTTCCTCAGGCTCACATGCTGTGGAGGAGGGGGAGGGGTCTAGCTGCTCCGTTTGCCTGGGCATGGAGCCAGGGCTGGGGCCGGGGGATGCTCCCTCCTCTGCAGCCTGCTTGGGCATGGAGCCAGGGCTGGGACCGGGAGGTGCCCCCTCCTCTGCAGCTTGTCTGGGCATGGAGCCAGAACTGGGGCCGGGAGGCATACATTCCTCCATGTTCGGGAGCAGATAAGCAGACCCCGGCTGCGGTGAGAGCGGACAAGACACAACACAACTGGACTTTCTTATTTTTTCTTTGAAGACGTCTCGCTTCTCATCGAAGAAGCTTCTTCAGCTCTTACTGGGTGGTGGGGCAGACAGCTGGTCATTTGCATCCTTTTAGAGCAGGGGTCTCTGACCTTGGCAACTTTAAGCCTGGCGGACTTCAGCTCCCAGAATTCCCCAGCCAGCAAAGCTGGCTGGGGAATTCTGGGAGTTGAAGTCCTCCAGGCTTAAAGTTGCCAAGGTCAGAGACCCCTGTTTTAGAGGGTCGTTGAGGCCACTTGGAGATTTGTCTGTCTCCTCAGGGTCACCTGAGTGGTGCAAATGATTCCTGTAGTCTGCAATTTTTTTCCTCTGGAAATCCATTTCTACTTAACTCCCACACCATTCCAAGGGTGTTCATCCCAAATTGTATCCAGGTCACGATGGTCCTTCAATTGAGAATCTCTACAGACTTTTAGCTATACATTCTGGGAGGGACACCAAATAACTCCAAAAGGCATCCTTGTAGTCAGGTTTTTTTTTAAAGAAAATGGTGTCCGATATTTGAGTTATCTCTAAATCCAGGTCTTCTGCGCTTGGCCCACCCACCTGGACAACTGAAAACGCTTTAAATAGAATGAATGAGATGGAAGGGTCCTTGGAGGTCTTCCAGTCCACCCCCTTGCTCAAGCGGGAGACCCTATACCTTTTCACGCAGGTGGCTGCCCAGTTGCACTGAAGGCAAATTGTTCCACTGGTTAATTGTGCTCACGGTTAGGAAGTTTCTCCTTAATTCCCTGATTAGTTTCCATCCGTTGTTCCTTGTCTTGCCTTCTGGTGCTTTGGAAAATAAGCTGACCCCCCCTCTTCTTTGTGGCAGCCCCTTAAATACTGGCAACTTGACGGCGGGTGAACTTCAACTCCCAGAATTCCCCAGCCAGCCCCTTAACACAACAGAATAAATCGGAAGATTTAGATTAGATTTAGATTTAGATTTATTAGATTTTTATACCGCCCTTCTCCCGAAGGACTCAGGACGGTTCACAGCCAAAATAAAACAATAATTATGTACACAATAATTATTATCATTATTATTATTATTATTATTATTATTATTATTATTATTATTATTATTATTATTATTATTATTATTATTATTATTTGCATTTATATCCCGCCCTTCTCCGAAGACTCAGGGCGGCTTACACTATGTTAGCAATAGTCTTCATTCTATTTGTATATTTATATACAAAGTCAACTTATTGCCCCCAACAATCTGGGTCCTCATTTTACCTACCTTATATAAAACAATAAAACAATAATTAAAAAACTTATTGAATATCAGGCCTAAATTAAAACCATTTAAAACCATAAAAACCCCATAAAATTTACATCAAAATATTAAAAGCTACTAAAAATTTCTATGCCAGTCCTGCGCAAATAAATAGGTAAGTCTTCAACTTGCGGCGGAGGGTCCGAAGGTCAGGCAGTTGACGGAGTCCTGGGGGAAGTTCATTCCAGAGGGTGGGAGCCCCCACAGAGAAGGCCCTTCCCCTTTGACGTTTCACACATTTCTATTCTCTCTCGGCTTATTTGCTTCATTTGCATACCGACGGAATATCATATGCAAGATTGCCAGATTTTGCACAGCTGTGATTAAACTCCATCAGAAGGTGACCTGCGCCTCAAACCAGCCTTAATGAGTATTTGACTTATTAGTTGAAAGCCCTTTGCATTATGATAGTTTCAGTTAGCCATACATTAGCATTTATGTTTATTTTTGTACTGATTTATTTCTATTTTAATCCCTTTTTAATTAGTTTTATAGCTTTTAAACATGTTTTTAACTTTGTGATACACACTCACATATTCTCTCTCTCTCTCATACATACAAAACACACACTTTTAAAATTATCATAGAAACATAGGGCTCAGGGGGACCTTGAAGGTCTTCTAGGCCAAGCAGGAGACCTTATTCCATCCTGGATAAATGGTTGTCCAGTCTCTTCTTGAAAACCAATTTCAAGTGGCAAGCCGTTCCACTGATTAATTGTTCTCACTGCCAGGAACTTTCTTCTTAGTTCTTAGGTTGGTTCTCTTTTTAATGATCTTTTACCCCGTTACTTTTTGTCATGCTCTCAGGTCTTTGGAGCAACTTTAAGACTTGTGGACTTCAACTCCCAGAATTCCTCAGCCAGCAAAGCAAGGTTGGCTGAGGAATTCTGGGAGCTGAAGTCCTCAAGTCTTAAAGTTGCCAAGGTTGGAGAACCCTGCTTTGGAGTACAGGTGAATTTCCTCTTCGCTGTCTGCCCCAAGTACTGGAAGACAGTTTGTCAAGACTGAAAAACGTTTAAGTTTCTTTTAACTACTATTGCTTTTCAACTTGCCAAAGAACTGTGGGGAAGGAAGGATGAGATGGAATTCAGAGGCTCCAGACTGCAACCGTGAGAGGCAAGGACACTTCTGCAGGTGACAGCCAAGGCATGGACTGTTATCAAAACAAAAGAAGGCTTCCTAACTGGACAACGTGATCGATTCCATGGGAGAAAGGGATGATAACTATTTCTTAATTATGCAGGCTTGTGCGGGAAAATTTAGAGCTGGTTTTGCTTTCTTCAGTGCTGACATGATGTCCTCAATAAAGTTTTGCTTTTGGGACTTCAAAGTTCCTGAGAATGTCTACATCTGTTGGGTTTGTTAGTAGGACTGGTGATATAGTTATCATGTCTTCCCTTGTCCATCTCTTTGTTAGTCTTTATTGCTTACATTTTGTCCCTCTTATTCTGCTCTGTGACCATGATCAAGATTTGATTTGATACTGAATTAAGCGTGCAAGTAAAATGATTTGCACCACTAGTGTCAACTTGGTGTCCACTTGTTGTTCATAAAATGTCATTTCATAAATGAGATAACATGTCATGAATGGACAAGAATGATGCAAATTCACAATTTACAGGCATTCCTGAGGAATGGGTAGCCCTTCTCCAAAATCTGCATCATATAGAGATTTTTGGATGTATAGTTATTTCACGAAAAGATTCTAATGATATTGGATGAAATAAAAATAAAAAACCCACAATTGAGTTGCAGAAGATGCTAACAGACGCAAAATTTTCATACCAAATTCAATTGCTACCCTAGCAACTGTCTATGTTAACTGCCTGGGAAATAGAAACAAAACTGAACGATTCAAAACAAAGACATTTTGAGTTTGCAAACAGATTAGGAAGCTGACTGGCATACAAACTGAGAAAAGAAAGAAAAAGACAGAAAAAGACAGGAAGGTGAGACAGTGTTAACAGATAATGATTTTATTCAAGAATCCTTTTATAACTTCCACTCTGACCTGTATAAAAAACAGGAAGTGGATATGCAAACAATAGAAAACTATTTAAAAAAACATCTGCCACAAGCTTTCACAAAACTCTGTTTTTATTCTTAAGCAATAAGGCTTAAGCAATAAGGTTCTTGCACAATTATCACCACAACAGGAAACAGATCCTAAAATAAATTAGCGAACAACAGCAATACAGGTAAGTCCTCCACTTACGACGATTTGTTTAGTGACTATTCAAAGTTACAGCGGCATTGAAAAAAGTGACTTATGACTATTTTTCATAGTTATGACTTTTGCGGCATCTGCTGTGGTCCGCCAGCAGCCTGTGGAGCTGGCAACGGAGTCGGACAGCGATGAGGCTGGGGAAGAGTGTGGGCCAGTCCTGGAGGCTGGGAAAACCCTGGATGAGGGCTCTGCGTCGGAGGCTGAGGTGGGGCCAGGGCCATCGGGCAGTGAAGTGCAGACTTCAGAGCCTTCAGAGACTGATAGTAGTGAGGCAGAGGAACAGGAGGAGCCTGTTCCTAATGCATGCATGAGAAGAGCTGCCAGAAGGCAAGAGCAGCTCAAGTAAAAAGGACAACTTGGGAATAGGGCCAAGAGATGATTGGCCCCTCCCATAAGGCTTAAAAGATCAGCAACAGCATTTAGGCTCTTTGCTGGAAAACAACGTTGATAGCTTCGTCTTGTTGCATTTGTTTTGTATCGGTGTCTTCTGAACTTTTGCCAAGGAAGGCCTTTGGCAGTTTGCTTAATTGGACCAAGGTTGGTGATAGGACTGAGGAATTTGTGTTGGGAGGAATTGGCTTTAATTTAGTTGGACTATGCTGAGAATGAAGTAATTCTCAGCTGTTCGAATAAAGTTTGTTTGTTTTTACACTGACTGAGTTTCCTACTACCTACTTGGACTTGGGTCACAACACATCCCTACAGTCACGTGATCAAAATCCAGGCACTTGGCAACGGATTCCTATTTATGATGGTTGCGGTGTCCCGGGGTCACGTGATCCCCTTTTGTGACCCTCTAACCAGCAAAGTTCAGTGGGGGGAGCCAGAGTCACTTAACAACCGTGCTACTAATTTAGCAACTGCAGTGATTCACTTAGCAACAGTGGCAAGAAAGGTCATAAAATGGGACGAAATTCACTTAGCAAATCTCTCGCTTAGCAACAGGCTGGACTGTGGTTGTAAATCGAGGACTACCTGTATGGGGTTTGGCTTTTCTTCCTCCTCTCCTCAAATGAAAAGGGCTGTTTCTTAAATTATAGTTTTGAATTAAATTATCGATGGACGCCTTGCTCTTTCTCCTTTCCGCCCCTCCTTTGAAAGCAACGGGAATGTTTTTTCAAGAGAAAGGCAAGCGATAAACAGAGCTCCATCAGGCAGAAGCGAAATTAAAGCAATTGAACTCCTAATCTTTCATTGCTGACCTCAACGCAGGCACATTTAGGAATACAGATTGATCTGGATTTCACTCCTTCCTCCCTCCCCCTCCCCCCTGCGCAACTTCACAAATGCTGCTTAGTTGTCACTAATCAAAATGTATTTATGCACACGCAGCCAACTTCTTTCGCGCGGAGGGCTGCGGCTAAGAATTAAAAATGAGTTTGCTCAGAGGAAGGGAGGGAAAAAAAATGTCCTTTCCAAAAGTGCAAAATCCTGCTGGAGTTAGTTCCCACCTGTCAACCTAGCTGTGACTATCTCACAATTGGTGTCCTTCGTTTGCTTGCCGCTTTGAAAAACATCTCACAATTGCAAACCCTCCTTTGTTTGATCCATACACAATCGTCTTGGGCAGTTTTTCTCAACCTTGGTGACTTTCAGATGGGTGGACTTCAACTCCTAGAATTCCCAGCCAACATCCTTTAAGATATGTGCACCAACTCCCAGAATTCCCCAGCCAACATCCTTTAAGACAGGGCTCTCCAACCTTGGCAACTTTAAGACTTGTGGACTTCAGCTCCCAGAGTTCTGGTAATTCTGGGAGTTAAAGTCCACAAGTCTTAAAGTTGCCAGGGTTGGAGACCCCTGGACTAGATGACCTCCAAGGTCCCTTCCAACTCTGCTACTGTTGTGACTGTTGCAGCATCTAAAGTTGCCAAGCTTGGAGACCCCTGATTTAAGATATGTGCACCAACTCCCAGAATTCCCTAGCCAGCATCCTTTAAGATGGGTGGACTTCAACTCCCAGAATTCCCCAGCCAACATCCTTTAAGATATGCGCACCAACTCTCAGAATTCCCCAGCCAGCATCCTTTAAGATATGTGCACCAACTCCCAGAATTCCCCAGCCAGCATCCTTTAAGATGGGTGGACTTCAACTCCCAGAGTTCCCCAGCCAACATCCTTTAAGATATGTGCACCAACTCCCAGAATTCCCCAGCCAACATCCTTTAAGATATGTGCACCAACTCCCAGAATTCCCCAGCCAGCATCCTTTAAGATATGTGCACCAACTCCCAGAATTCCCCAGCCAGCATCCTTTAAGATGGGTGGACTTCAACTCCCAGAATTCCCCAGCCAACATCCTTTAAGATATGTGCACCCAGAATTCCCCAGCCAACATCCTTTAAGATATGTGCACCAACTCCCAGAATTCCCCAGCCAGCATCCTTTAAGATGGGTGGACTTCAACTCCCAGAATTCCCCAGCCAGTTAAGTTACATTGACTTCCCGCATGTCAAAGTAACTGTGGCTACCTCACAGTCGGTGCTGCTGCATTCTTCATTTGCAAGGTCTATGGTCGTGGCTTTTGGAAAAGCATCTTGCGATTGCAACCCCTCCTTTATCTGATCTACGCATTATCATCCTGCGCAGTATTTCTCAACCTTGGCTACTTTAAAGATGGGTGAACGTCGACTCTCAGAATTCCCCAGACAACCTTGCTTGTCCTCTTTCTACCTTTCCTGAAACTGCTAATCCCAAACATGCTGATCTCTCTCTTTCTCTTCTATCAGGATGATGCTGTTTAAGGTACATGCAAAGTCACTCACAGGCTGGATTATAGTTATAAGAGGGTTTTTAAAAAATCAGCAAGTCTATCGGCATTTAAAGTGAAGTCCAAATGGCAGAAAAGCAAACAAAGACTTGGGATAGTCTTTGTTTTTCTAGCGTCCTTTTACAGCCAAGAGCTGTCCAGCACTCAATCCTCATTCTGTAAGGAGAAACTTCCTAACAGTGAGGACAAAATAACCAGTGGAACAGAAGCAAGCAAACGAAGGACACCAATTGTGAGATAGTCACAGCTACGTGACTAAGTCCAGGGGTCTCCAACCCTGCCTCCAGAAATCGTGGGCGCTCCATCACTGGAGGTTTTTCAGAAGAGAATGGACAGTCACTTGTCTGAGATGGTATAGGTTCTCCTGCTTGAGCAGGGGGATGGACTAGAAGACCTCTGAGGTCCCTTCCAGCTCTATTCTATTCTAATCAGTTAGATAAGAAGCAATGGGTGGAAACTAATCAAGGAGAGAAGCAACTTAGAACTAAGGAGATATTTCCTGACAGTGAGAACAATTAATCCGTGGAACAACTTGCCTGCGGAAGTTGTGAATGCTCCAACACTGGAAGTTTTTAAGAAGAGGTTGGATAACCATTTGTCTGAAGTGTTGTAGGGTTTCTTGCTTAGGGAGGGGGTTGGACTAGAAGACCTCCAAGGTCCCTTCCAACTCTGTTTATTCTATTCTATTCTATTCTATTCTATTCTATTCTATTCTATTCTATTCTATTCTATTCTATTCTATTCTATTCTATTCTATTCTATTCTATTCTATTCTATTCTTGACAATTAGAACAATTAACCAAGGGAACAACTTTTTTTAAAAATTTGAATTTATATCCCGCCCTTCTCCGAAGTCTCAGGGCAGCTTACACTATGTCAAGCAATAGTCTTCATCCATTTGTATATTATATACAAAGTCAACTTTATTGACCCCAATAATCTGGGTCCTCATTTTACCTACCTACTACTACTTTACAACTTGCCTCCAGAAGTTGTAAATGCTCCAACACTAGAACACTAGTTGGACTAGAAGACCTCCAAGGTCCCTTCCAACTCTATTATTCTCTTCTCTTCTCTTCTCTTCTCTTCTCTTCTCTTCTCTTCTCTTCTCTTCTCTTCTCTTCTCTTCTCTTCTCTTCTCTTCTCTTCTCTTCTCTTCTTCTCTTCTCTTCTATTCATGACAGTTAGAACAATTAACCAGGGGAACAACTTGCCTCCAGGAGTTGTAAATGTTCAAACACTGGAAACTTAAAAAAAAAAAAGATTGGATAACCATTTGTCTGGAATGGTGTAGAGCAGTGGTAGTCAACCTGGTCCCTACCGCCCACTAGTGGGCGTTCCAGCTTTCATGGTGGGCGGTAGGGGTTTTGTCCAATACTGAAGCACTTTCCTTTTTTTTAAATTTAATGGACTTTTTAAAAAATTTCATAGCATTATTTAAAAACATTTTCATTAGGTTTTCATAAAATTCCCCGTGACAATTTAAATTTCTGAAAATATACTATTTGTATCGCCTACGCATAAGTTTAGTTCACGTTACGTAAGTGAAACTAAACGGTGCTATAATGCAACTGCAAACAAAAGAGCCTCATCCCAGAATAGCTCGCGCATCTCCCCCCACACCACCCAGCTGTAACAGACAAGCAGAGCTGGTAGCCGGCGCCCCCCCACCCCCAAACCCAATTCACGATGCGCGAGAGGCATGCGCAGACCACGATACACTTTATAAATCACCATTACTATGGAACCGGTGGGCGGTTAGAAAATTTTACTACTAACAGAGATACAAAAGTGACTGGTAGGTATAAAAAGGTTGACTATCCCTGGTATAGGATTTCCTGCCTAAGCAGGGGGCTGGACTAGAAGACCTCCAAGGTTCCTTACAGCTCATTCATTCTATTCAAAGCATTTGCAGCTCTCCAGATGGGTGGGCCGAGAGCAGAAGGCCTGGATTTAGAGCTACTCAAACATCTGACAGCATTAAAAAAAATCTGTCTACAAGGATGCCATTTGGAGTTGAAAAGGCCTTCGAAAGTTATTTATAGCCTTGTGCATTTGAATATAATAAAAAAGACGATTTTTAAAAAACAAAAACAAAAAACTCAAGCCAATAATTTAAAGAGCAGCATTAAAACAACTGGCAATCATTGACTAATCCTTGCAAGCAGGCAGAATAAAGATGTGCTTCGGTCCACCAAAATAAAGCACGTAGATCGATCCTTCTGCTGAGAAACCACCCCTTCCCCCCACCCCCAGTTCCTTGTCGGCTTCTCTAAAAATGAGGAGCAGTGGAAAATTGTGGAAATGGGGACGTGTTCAGTTTCTAGAATAGAATAGAATAGAATAGAATAGAATAGAATAGAATAGAATAGAATAGAATAGAATAGAATAGAATAGAATAGAATAGAATTCTTTATTGGCCAAGTGTGATTGGGCATACATGGAATTTGTCTTGGTACATATGCTCTCAGTGTACATAAAAGAAAAGATACCTTCATCATAAGGTCGAACACTTAATAGAATAGAATAGAATTAGAATAGAATAGAATTAGAATTAGAATTAGAATATAATTAGAATTAGAATTAGAATTAGAATTAGAATTAGAATTGGAATTGGAATTGGATTTAGAATTAGAATAGAATAGAATTCTTTATTGGCCAAGTGTGATTGGACATACATGGAATTTGTCTTGGTGCATATGCTCTCAGCGTACATAAAAGAAAAGATACCTTCATCAAGAATCTTAAGGTCGAACACTTAATAGAATAGAATTAGAATAGAATTAGAATTAGAATTAGAATTGGAATTGGAATTGGAATTGGAATTGGAATTGGAGTTGGAATTGGAATTAGAATTAGACTAGAATAGAATTCTTTATTGGCCAAGTGTGATTGGACATACATGGAATTTGTCTTGGTACATATGCTCTCAGCGTACATAAAAGAAAAGATACCTTCATCAAGAATCATAAGGTACAGAATTAATAGAATAGAGTCGAGTTGAGTCGAGTCGAGTCGAGTAGAATAGAATAGAATTCTTTATTGGCCAAGTGTGATTGGACACATAAGGAATTTGCCTTGGTGCATATGCTCTCAGTGTTCATAAAAGAAAAGATACCTTCATCAAGAATTCTAAGGTACAACACTTAATGATAGTCATAGGGTACAAATAAGCAATCAGGAAACAATATCAGTATAAATCGTAAGGACACAAGCAACAAAGTTACAGTCATACAGTCATAAGTGGAAGGAGATGGGTGATGGGAACGGTGAGAAGATTAATAGTAGTACAGTTTCCACCAAGCTTCATCAACCCTTCTGCTGACCCCTCACTAGACGTAAATCTACTACCCCAAATATGTCTCTGGCCTGCACAATTCTTTGCAGTCTCATGTCTTGGAATTAAGGCTGTGAGTCCCAATGGTCAAATTATCATTCCAGTCTTTCTGGGATTGCTGGAAAATCCACAATTGGGACAATGGACCTATTGGATGCACCGATTCTGCCTTTTCCCTAAGTAGATGTGACGATCTGTGGGAATGACCTTGTGTGAGAGAGAAGAGAGGTTTCTAAGAAACTGTCAGATAAGAGGCAGTCTAACCCACAGCTGTATAATGGGTGGAGAAAGAGACCCTCCCTAGCTTTTCAAGCTGCAAAAGAGACAGAGGGCAATTTGTACTCTTAGACTTGCAAGCAGTGGAGAAATGTAAAATTTGTTACTACCGGTTCTGTGGGCATGGCTTGGTGGGTGGTGGTGGAAATGTGACTGGGTGGGTGTGACCAACTTTTTTTTTTACCTCTAAAAGCATTTTTTCTACAACCTGAGGTGGTAAAAAAATGCTTTTAAAAGGCTCCTCTGACGATCCCAGCTGAGTTGCCTGATCATCAGAGGCTTTTGTGTTTTTTTTACTTTTAAAAGCATTTTTTTCCGGCCAAAGAAGATTGGGGATCGCTGGAGTAGAAGACCTCCAAGGTCCCTTCCAACTATTGTGTTATTCTGTTCTACCTGGAAGGTTGTCGTTAATCTTGCAGTTCTGAAAGTACAAAATTTCCACCGCCTCCTTTACATTCTGAGAATTTAAGTGGTGGGATGCTTATTCCAAGCCTCTCTATCTGCCCGTTATGAAGCTCTGGGATACGTCTTCTCTTTTTATCTGATCATTTCCTAGGCAGCATCTCTTCACCGGGCCTTCCAAGGTCATCCACACATACCATTGCCCTAGATGAGACCCTTGAGATAGATTTGGGGGGGGGGTGTTACTTTGGGTTTGGCTACTCTGGAGAGAAGAAGGACTAGGGGGTGACACGATAGCAGAGTTCCAGTATTTGAGGGGCTGCCACAAAGAGGAAGGGGGTCAAATTATTCTCCAAAGCACCAGAGGGCAGGACAAGAGGCAATGGTTGGAAACTCATCAAGGAGAGAAGCAACCTGGAATTAAGGAGAAACTTCCTAACGGTGAGGACAATTAACCGGTGGAATTGTTTGCCACAAGATGTGGTGGGTGCTTTATCACTGGCGGTCTTTAAGAAGAGACTGGGCAGTCACTTGTCTGAGATGGTATAGGTCCGTGATGGTGAACCTATGTCACCTGGCATGTGTGGCGTCACCCGTTCCTCTCTCGGGTTTCTGGCATGCAGGATCAGCTGGCCTTTTTACGTGCGGCAGTGCTGGAAACTGGAAGAACTGGTCTTCTGTTTTCCTGTGTGAGCATGCATGCCAGCCAGCTGATCATCGCACACGCATGTGCGCCAAAAAGAGTAGCTGGCTGACGCGCATGCACTGGCTGAAAACCAGAAGTTCATTTTCGGCCGCGTGCATGTGCTCTGGGCAGCTCCTCTTCCAGCACTCAGTGGCGAAAAGGTTCGCCATCACTGGTAGAGGTTCTCCTGCTTGAGCAAGGGGCTGGAGTAGAAGACCTCCAAGGTCAGAGGTGGGTTTCAGCAGGTTCTGACCAGTTCTGGAGAACCGGTAGTGGAAATTTTGAGTAGTTCGGAGAACCGGTAGTACAAATTCTGACTGGCTCCGCTCCCATCTATTCTCTGCCTCCCGAGTCCCAGATGATTGGGAGGAAATGGGGATTTTGCAGTATCCTTCCCCTGGAGTGGGAAGGGAATGGGGATTTTGCAGTAACCTTCCCCTGGAGTTGGGTGAGAATAGAGATTTTATAGTATCCTTCCCCTGCCAGGCCCGCCATGCCACGCCCACCAAGCCATGCCACGCCCACCAAGCCATGCCACGCCCACCAAGCCACACCCACAGAACTGGTAGTAAACGATTTTGAAACCCACCACTGTCCAAGGTCCCTTCCAGCTCTATTCTATTCTAATCCCTTTCTCCTGTTTGTGACTCTGCCCTGGCTTATGGGACCGTCCTCCCCTGATGAAGGTGCCTCATCCATTCCTGAAAGCCAGCAGGCCTCCCAGAATTCAATAACCCTCATTGTCCTGAGACGATGTCTTCGAAACCGGCTTAACCCGAGCATAACAAAGACACATCCGCTGCCATAAATTAGCGATTCCCAGCTTAACGACTCTTCCTGGACTAATTGCCAGAGACTATTGTACATTATGGGAGTGCAACGCGACTAATACCTAAATATGCTTCAGTGATTACGGTGCCATCTCCAATAACCGAGTTGTTGAAATGTCATTGTGGAAATAGCTCTTTAGCGGGAGATGAAATGTTATTTCCAGAGTGGGGCAGCAGAACCTAATCAACCTTTGGGGGAGTTTCACTTCGAAACTCTGGGTTATTATTTTCGTTCTTAATGGAAGAAAATGCGAGGAGGGCTTCAGTTACAAGCTCCGCAGCTAATATTCAACAGTTGGAAGGGGTTAAAAAAACCCCAGAGATTTCCTCCAGGGAATAGCAGTCTTCCAATATTTGAGGGGATGCCACAGAGAGGAGGGGGTCAAGCTATTTTTCAAAGTACCTGAAGGCCAGACAAGGAATAATGGATGGAAACTTATCAAGGAGAGATTCAACCTGGAAATAAGGAGGAATTTTCTGACAGTGAGAACAATCAACCCATGGAACAGAAGTTGCCTTCAGAAGTTGTGGGAGCTTCATCGCTGGAATGCCATCTGTCAGAAATGGTGTAGGGTCTACTGCTTGGGTTGGGGGTTAGACTAGATGACCTGCAAGGTCCCTTCCAACTCTGTTATTGTATTATGTTGAGACTTTGGAACGAGCGCAGAGAAGAGCAACCAGGATGATTAGGGGACCGGAGGCTAAAACATACGCTGAACGGTTGCAGGAACTGGCCATGGCTAGTCTAGTGAAGAGAAGAACCAGGGGAGACATGATAGCAATCTTCCAATATTTAAGGGGCTGCCACAGAGAGGAGGGGGTCAAGCTATTTTCCAAGGCACCAGACAAGGAACAACGGATGGAAACTGATCAAGGAGAGATTCAACCTGGAAATAAGGAGGAATTTCCTGACAGTGAGAGCAATCAACCCATGGAACAGAAGTTGCCTTCAGAAGTTGTGGGAGCTTCATCACTGGAAGCTTTCAAGAATAGACTGGACTGCCATTTGTCAGAAATGGTGTAGGGTCTCCTGCTTGAGCAAGGGGGTGGAGACCCCTGGACTGGATGACCTATAAAGTCCCTTCCAACTCTGTTAATCTGTCTGTTAAAGTTACGGGACTAAAGCAGTTGTGGTTTACTTCTTTTGTGAAGGGTGCGTGTTCACAATCTGAATTTCGGAAAAGGATTCAGGACTGAAGTTTGAAGACTGAAGGTCTTCCTCCCTCAAAATGAATCAGATTGGAGAAAAGTATCTAAAGTCAAGGAAGAAAGAGAAGCGGAAGAAAAGCAAAGATGGAGGAAATATCGACTTCATTTATCTGATGCTAACATTAACTTCTCGGCCTTCATTCGCATGAGAAGCATAAGAGCAAACAGAATTGATACAGATAGTCCTCGACTTATAACAGTTCAGTTAGTGACTTCTTCAAGGTTACAGTGGCACTTTAAAAAGTGACTTATGACTATGTTTCACACTTAAAGCAGCATCCTTTAAAGCATGGTGACATTGTTTGGGATGAGTTTGACCCTGTGGCTCCCGAGGACATGGACAGGTTGTTGGGTAGGTTGAATGCCACCACGTGTTTACTGGACCCGTGCCCCTCCTGGCTGGTGCTGGCCACTCAGGAGGTGACACGAGGCTGGCTCCAGGCGATTACGAGTGCTTCTTTGGTGGAGGGTGTCTTTCCAGCCGCCTTGAAAGAGGCGGTGGTGAGGCCCCTCCTCAAGAAGCCTTCCCTGGACCCGGCTGTTTTAGGTAATTATCGTCCGGTCTCCAACCTTCGCTTCGCGGCGAAGGTTGTAGAGAGTATGGTGGCATATCAGTTTCCCTTACACCTGGATGAAACTGTCTATCTAGACCCGTTCAAGTCCGGTTTCCGGCCCGGTTACAGCACGGAGACGGCTTTGGTTGCGTTGGTGGATGATCTCTGGAGGGCCAGGGACAGGGGTTGTTCCTCTGCCCTGGTCCTATTAGACCTCTCAGCGGCTTTTGATACCATCGACCATGGTATCCTGCTGCGCCGGTTGGAGGGATTGGGAGTGGGAGGCACCGTTTATCGGTGGTTCTCCTCCTATCTCTCCGATCGGTCGCAGACGGTGTTGACAGGGGGGCAGAGGTCGGCTCCGAGGCGCCTCACTTGTGGGGTGCCGCAGGGGTCGATTCTCTCGCCCCTTCTGTTCAACATCTATATGAAGCCGCTGGGTAAGATCATCAGTGGCTTCGGTGTGAGGTACCAGCTGTACGCGGATGACACCCAGCTGTACTTTTCCACACCGGGCCACCCCAACGAAGCTATCGAAGTGCTGTCCCGGTGTCTGGAAGCCGTACGGGTCTGGATGGGGAGAAACAGGCTCAAGCTCAATCCCTCCAAGACAGAGTGGCTGTGGATGCCGGCATCCCAGTACAGTCAGCTGAGTCCACGGCTGACTGTTGGAGGCGAGTCATTGGCCCCGATGGAGAGGGTGCGCAACTTGGGCGTTCTCCTGGATGAACGGCTGTCTCTAGAAGATCATTTGACGGCCATTTCCAGGAGAGCGTTCTACCAGGTTCGCCTGGTGCGCCAGTTGCGCCCCTTTCTAGACCGGGATGCCCTATGCACGGTCACTCACGCCCTCGTGACGTCTCGCCTGGATTACTGCAACGCTCTCTACATGGGGCTCCCCTTGAAGGGCATCCGGAGACTGCAGTTAGTCCAGAATGCGGCTGCGCGGGTGATAGAGGGAGCCCCTCGTGGCTCCCGTATGACACCTATCCTGCGCAGACTGCACTGGCTACCTGTGGCCTTCCGGGTGCGCTTCAAGGTCTTGGTAACCACCTTTAAAGCACTCCATGGCATAGGGCCGGGTTATTTACGGGACCGCCTACTGCTACCGAATACCTCTCACCGACCCGTGCACTCTCACAGAGAGGGACTCCTCAGGGTGCCGTCAGCTAGGCAGTGTCGTCTGGCGACGCCCAGGGGAAGGGCCTTCTCTGTGGGGGCTCCCACCCTCTGGAACGAACTACCCCCAGAACTTCGTCAACTTCCGGACCTCCGAACCTTCCGTCGCGAGCTTAAAACACACTTATTCATTCGCGCAGGACTGGATTAGATTTTAAATTTATGGGTTTTAAATGGGTTTTATTTTTTATATTGTTTTTAAACATTTTAACATTTTTAAACATTTGGCCTTTTAGAATAAGTTTTTTAATTGTTATTTTACTTTGTATTTATGTGTTTTTATTTGCCTGTGAACCGCCCTGAGTCCTTCGGGAGATAGGGCGGTATATAAATACGATTAATAAATAAATAAATAAATAAAATCCCCCAGGGTCACATGGTCAAAATTCAGACACTTGGCAACTGGTTCGTATTTATGACGGTTACAGTGTCCGGGGGGGGGTGTCACGTGATCCGCTTCTACGACCTTCTGACAAGCAAAGTCAATGGGGAAGCCAGGTTCACTTAACAACCCGTGTTGCTAACATCACAAGTGCAGCGATTCACTTAACAAGAAAGGTCGGAGAATGGGGCAAACTCACTTACCAAAGTTCTAGGCCTGCCTTAGCCGTCTGGGTGACTTTGGGCCAGTGGGGAAATCCAAATTTTTTTACTACCGGTTCTGTGGGTGTGGCTTGATGAGCGTGACAGGGGAAGGATACGGAAAAATCCCCATTCCCTCCCCACTCCTGGGGGAAGGATATTGCAAAATCTCCATTCCCACCTCACTCCAGGGGAAGAATATTGCAAAATCCCCATTCCTTCTCCACTCCTGGGGCCAGCCAGAGGTGGTATTTGCCAGTTCTCCAAACTGCTCAAAATTTCTGCTACCGGTTCTCCAGAACCTGCCAGAACCTGCTGGATTTCACCCCTGCTTTGGGCCAATGAGGAGACAGTGAGTTTTAGTTCCACCTTTGGCATGAAAGCTGGCTGGGTGCCTTTGGGCCAATCACCTGGAGCCTGGGAGTTCTAGTCCCACCTTCGGCATGAAAACCAACTGGGTCTCTCTCTCTCTCTCTCTCTCTCTCTCTCTCTCAGCCCAACCCACCTCACAGGGTGGTTGTTGTGGAGAAAATAGGAGGAGGAAGGAGCGTTAGGTATGTTTGCCACATAATGAAGGGATATAAATTAACTAGCTAACTAAATAAATAAATGTGAGATGACTGTCCCGTGTCCAGATGTGATGATGGGGCGGCTACGAGGGCCACAACACTGAGGACTGTCATAACCATTATAAGTTTGAATGGTCACTTAACAAATAGTTGCCGATTGAGAACTTTCTGTAGCTAAATTTTGTGTAAAGCCATCAACATTCACAACAGAGTGGTTTGGGATACGGACAAATAATATTTAAAAGATCTTCTTTTCTCTGTTCATACTACTACTTTCATCAGGTGGTGTTTTACTGTGTACTTTCTCTCATTCAAGCTGCTCTAATCAGTTTCTCAGCCCAATAATGCAGTAATAATTCTTCCCTTCTTTATTCCTAAGATCAAAATTTTAATTCAGCTCTCAATTTCAGTCTTTGCCTAAGCAATCTGCATTATATCCAGATGTTGTTCTAGAGCCCTTATGGACCTGGCATGCTCCTCTTTGTATTTGTTCTATTGTAGTTGCTGTATTTATTTTTGTCTTGTTATTATTTTGTGCCAGTTATTACCAAAATAAAGTGACGAACTTATTTATTTATGACCAAGTCACTTGGGCTCCAGCCAGAACCAGCCTGACCCAAAACAATGGTTTTCAAAATTTTGCAGATTGTGAGACTTGTTCGTTAAGAAAATGTCCTAGAATTTCTGATTGAAAGATAAATCCCTAGTGACAGAAAACTGTCTATGCAGACATTATCTTTTTTATTGATTTGTTAATTTTTAGTTTAGTAGAACATAGAATAATAGAGTTAAAAGAGATCTTTGAGGTCTTCTAGTCCAGACCCTTGCTCAAGCATATACCATTCTGGACCAATGGCTGTCCAGCCTCTTCTTGAAAACTTTCAGTAATGAAGCACCCACAACATCTGGAGGCAAGGTCTTTCACTGGTTAATTGTTCTCAACTGGTAGGAAATTTCTCCTTAGTTACATCATCATCATCTTCATTTAACGACCCCATAATCCCCTGCAGGGTGGAATCTGGGCAACTGAATGGAGCTAGTAGAGTGTTTTAATGGCCGGATGCCCTTCTTGTCGCCAATGCAGTTTTGTTCAGCAGATATATTCTCAGTGTGCCCAGACTTCTCCTGGCGAAATGGTACAGCAGCCAAAAATAGATGCACATTCCATGCTTATCTCCCTCAAGGCTGTATCCCAGGGTTACCTAGAGCAGTCGAAGGGGAGTGACCTCTACAACCCACAAAATTGCTCCGTTGGCAAATGTGATTGATAACACATCCTGGAGGGAGGGGGGAAACAGGGACATAATTGGGAGCGTAAATTACGTAGGGTCAGAGCTGGCTTCACTTAGGAATGTGCCAGCATGACGCTCCTAATAAATGACTCAATTTTTTTTGAAGCTTGACTCAAGACTCATGATTTAATTAGGGCATCTGTGGGAACCCTGACAATTCACTCCTAAGACTTCTCTTGGTTAGACTAGACTTACCTAGTTTCCTCAACCATTCATCGTACAGTTTAACCTCCTGATGCCTTATCTTCTTATTACCAGATTAGCTAGTTAGTTGGTTTTTCAGTGAGTCTATCAAGTTTTCTGGGAACAGAGTTGGAAAACTCTGGCCTAAAAAAAGTTAGAGGGTGGGAAAAATTGCTTATGATTCCTCATTTCTGGGAAGGACCAGCAGAGTCTCAGTTGAAATCAGATAAGTTCTTTCTTTCGGTGTATTCAAGAAGACTGGAAAGTAATCAAGGACAGAAGCAACCTGGAACTAAGGAGAAAATTTCCTAACAGTGAAAACAATCCACCAGTGGAACAACCTGCCTCCAGAAGTTGTGAATGCTCCAACACTGGAAGTGTTTAAGAAGAGATGGAACAACCATTTTTTTGAGGTCCATCAGCAGCCTGCGGAGCTGGCAACAGAGTCAAACAGCGATGAAGCTGAGGTGGGGCCAGGGCCATCAGGAAGTGAGGTGTGGACTCCAGAGCCTCCAGAGACTGATAGTAGCGAGGCAGAGGAACAGGAGGAGCCTGTTCCTAATGCACGCGTGAGAAGAGCTGCCAGAAGGCAAGAGCAGCTCAAGCAAAGAGGACGACTCGGGAGTAGTGCCAAGAGACGATTGGCCCCTTCCGTAAGGCTTAAAACAGACCAGCAACAGCATTTGGACTCTTTGCCAGAAAACAACGTTGTAGTTGCGTCCTCTGCTTCGTATACGTCTTTGTTTTTGTGGCTTCTGGATGTTTGCCAGGAAGGGCCTTTGGCAGTTTGCCTAATTGGACTAAGGTTTGTGAGATAACTGAGGAATTTGCATTGGGAGGCATTTGTTTTACTTTGAGTTGAACGACGCTGGGAATGAAGTAATTCCCAGCTGTTCAAATAAAGTTTGTTTTTCCATGGACTAAGTTTATTACTACCTACTTGGGCCTGGGTCACAACACATTTGTCTGGAATGGTATATGGTCTCCTACTTGAGTAGAGGGGGGTCAGACTAGAAGACCTCCAATGTCCCTTCCAACTCTATTCAGTTATTCTGTTAAGATGCAAAAACCAGAGATATTTATTTACCGCATTTGGAAATTTCCTATCTCCGTCACATCGAGATCATTCCATACATCGTTCTACATGAGATCTTGTCCTCCCTTTCTTTATATTGATCTATGCTGAATATTTTTTTTTAAAATAATATGATAGTTTTAGACATTTTCAAGTAGTCTGGACGTTTTAGTGCTCTCTTATATTGTGTAAAACCGCCGAGAGTCGTTTTTTTTATTGCTGTGGGATATAAACGTGATAAATAAAAGGAGAAAGTGTTTGTGCTGCTAAGAGGTGGGCTTTTATGGCCTGTGGTCTGTTCTCCACTTGACACTGACTACTCTGGAAGGACTGTTCCCCCCCCCGCCTCTCCCCCAGACTCATGTGCAATTTGAGAGAATCAGATTAACAGATTAACAGAGTTGGAAGGGACCTTCTGGGTCAGCAAAGCTGGCTGGGGAATTCTGGGAGTTGAAGCTTAGTGGCCAAGGTTGGAGACCCCTGTTCTAGGTCATCTAGCCCAACTCCCCCCGCCCAAGCAGGAGAGAATCAATTTACTGGATCGAGAGTCAAAATCAACCTCTTCTCAAACGGAGAATAGAAAGGCAAAGTCAATTGTCTTTTACTACAAGGGTCTCCAACCTTGGTCCCTTTAAGACTTGTGGACTTCAACTCCCAGAGTCCCTCAGCCAGCAAAGCTGGCTGAGGAACTCTGGGAGTTGAAGTCCACAAGTCTTAAAGGGACCAAGGTTGGAGACCCCTGTTTTACTAGTTGTTCTGTCCTCTGCTACTTCATTAGGGATAAAACCCATCGTTACCTGATCATGTTTGCTAACCTGGTCATGTGAGCAAGTTTCCCCATCTATTCAGTTAGAACTACATTTGTTGGAACCAGAAGAAAGTAGACCTGAATGGTTTTGGGCAACTGCCAAGAATAAGCTGAGCAATTCAGAGCAAATGGAGAAGGGTCACTTCTACCTGACACAGTGAGATTTACCTCGGTAATTCAAGTGAATGCTTAATTAAAAAGGGGGGAGGGGAAACTACAAGGATACAAAGACGTGTTTTTGTGTCTGTGTGTGCATATGTGTCAGTCTGTATACGTACACACAGAAAGAGAGACATACAAATAAACATACATACAGTGTATACATACAGAGACAGAGAGAAGGAAGGAAGGAAGGAAAGAAGGAAGGAAGGAAGGAAAAGGAGGGAGAAGAGAAAGAGGAAGGGAAGGGAGGGAGGAAGGAAGTTAGGATGGAGGAAGAGAAGGAAGGAGGAGAGAAAAGGAAGAAAGGAGGGAGGAAGGAAGAAGGAAGAAAGAAGGAAGGAAAAGAAGAGAGAAGAGAACAAAGAAGGGAGGAAAGGAGGAGAAAAGAAAGAGGGAGGAAAAGGTGCGAGAAAAGAAAGAGGGTGGGAGGGAGGGAGAAAGGGAAGGAAGGAGGAGGGAAGAGGATGGAGGAAGAGAAGGAGGGAGGAGAGAAAGAGGAGAGAAGGGAGGGAGGAAAGGAAGAAGAAAAGGAAGGAAGAAAGGAAAAGAGGGAGGGAGAAAGGAAGAAAGAGAAGGAGGGAGGACAGGAAGGAAAGGAAGGATGGGAGCAAGGGAGGAAGGGAGGGAATAGAAAATAGAAGATACAAATGTATTTTTCACAACAAGGGGCTGACATGCACAAATACTACAAATGAAGGGATGCCTAGCATAGATTTAATGGCACATGGCACCCCTGACATTTGACTACAACAGGTTTTTTTTTCATTCTGCAAGAGAAATTACTTTGACCTAATAAACTGTCTCTTTATTCTGACAGTACCTTCACAGTTGGCTCACCACCTCAAATTGTACTTTCCCCCCCCCCGCCTCATTCTTTTAGAAATAAGAGCTAGAATGTAAAACGTCAGCTATTTGACTGCCACATGACATATCTAATTTTCAAATATCTATTTCCCTTCTCATAATTTCGCAGACTGAAACCATCTCTATCTATCGGAGCTGATGGACTATGTGCATACTTCTTAAAAAAAACTTTCCACTAATATAGCAGAACCCCTAAGCATAATCTTTGATAAAGCTTTCACGACCAGTTCCCTTCCCAAACTTTGGTCATTAGCCACAGTCATCCCAATCTTCAAAAAAGGAGACCCCAGCTTAGTTGAAAATTACAGACCAATCTCTCTATGCTCCGTTATCTGTAAAGTTATGGAATCCATCATCAACCAATACATTACCCTCTACCTAGAAACAAACAATCTACTCTCTAATAAACAATTTGGTTTCAGGAAAAAAATTATCCTGTAATTTACAACTTCTTCACTGCAAAAACATATGGACTACAAATCTTGATCAGGGCAAAGCAATAGATGCAATTTACATAGACTTCTGTAAAGCTTTTGACTCAGTGGTACATGACAAACTTCTTCTAAAACTAAAATCCTACGGCATCTCCGGACCCCTCCACAATTGGATAACAGCGTTCCTGTCAAACAGGCAACAAGTGGTCAAAATAGGCAGTGCCCTATCAAATCCTGCTCCTGTTAATAGCGGCGTTCCCCAAGGCAGTGTTCTAGGACTAACACTCTTCATACTATACATTAATGACCTCTGTGACTACATTATAAGTAATTGTGGTTCTCTTCGCTGATGATGTTAAACTATTTAACACTACCAACAATGTGGCTACCCTTCAAAAAGACCTTGACTTTGTGTCAGAATGGTCAAAAATTTGGCAACTCCAAATTCAACCAACAAATGCTCTGTCTTACACATTGGAAAAAAGAATCAGAACACTAAATACAAGCTTGATGGACATGACCTTGTAGATGACCCTCACTCCATCAAAGACCTTGGAATTTTCATATCAAATGATCTAAGTGCCAAAGCTCACTGCAACTATATTGCCAAAAAAGTTTTAAGAGTTGTAAACCTAATCTTGTGTAGCTTCTTCTCCAGAAAGATTACACTACTAACCAGAGCATACAAAACATTTGCTAGGCTAATTCTCGAGTACAGCTCGCCTGTCTGGAACCCACATTTCATTTCGGACATTAATACAATTGAGCGTGTCCAGAAATATTTTACAAGAAGAGTTCTCCACTCCTTTGATCACAACAAAATATCTTATGCCACCAGACTTGAAATCTTGGGTTTAGAAAATTTAGAACTCTGCTGCCTTTGGCGTGACCTGAATATAACTTATAAAATCATCTGCTACAATGTCCTTCCTGTCGAAGACTACTTCAGCTTCAACCACAACAATACACGAGCACACAATAGATTTAAACTTAATGTTAACCGCTCCAATCTTGATTGCAGAAAATATGACTTCAATAACAGAGTTGTTAATGCCTGGAATGCACTACCTGACTCTGTAGTCTCTTCCCAAAATCCCCAAAGCTTTAACCAAAAACTATCTACTATGGACCTCACCCCATTCCTAAGAGGTCCGTAAGGGGCGTGCATAAGAGCATCAGCGTGCCTACCGTTCCTGTCCTAATGCTCCCTTTGATTGTATCCAATTCGTACGGTTATTTCATGCTTATACTTATATATATTCTTGTGTTTGACAAATAAATAAATAAAAAATTAAAAAATTAAAAAAATTATAATAACCCAAAGGCTGAGAAATTTGTTGTATTCTAGAGCTTCTAAAACTTGACCCTCCCCCAAAGTCTCTCCAAATTAAGTATCTTGATCCTTGCTGATATTGTTATAAGAGCAATCAGAAAAATACGGCTGTTCTTTTCATAATTTGCTTTGCTTTCCTCAAAATTTCAGACCTTCACTCTGTCAAGCTTACAGAGAAATAAAAGAATGCTGAAAATAAAATTATTGACAAAATTCGGAAGATTTTTCAAATTCCTGCTTATTAAATTAAGAATTGAATCCTAGTTCCTGGACACTGAATTCCTGAATGCTGAAAAACAGGATTCCTTAATTCCTAAAATATTTTGCTACTAAAGGTTGATCTTGTTGTCTCTTCACATTCCTAATCCCCAAATTATTGCAATAATAATAATGATAACAACAATAGGAAGAAGAAATAAAAATAAATGAAGCATATCAAAGACAAGACTCTCTTCACCACTTAACTGGTGGTTGTAGCAAAATTTCCCATCCAGATAAGAAAAGATACAATTGCTAGGCAAACATTATATATTGGAATTGATGCAAATGGGATTTGAACCCTCAAAATATTGTATCATTATTAAATAAATAAAATTTATGTTTTTTTTTTAATTTGCATTTACATCCTGCCCTTCTCCGAAGACTCAGGGTGGCTTACACTGTGTCAAGCAATAGTCTTCATCCATTTGTATATTATATACAAAGTCAACTTTATTGCCCCCAACAATCTGGGTCCTCATTTTACCTACCTTATAAAGGATGGAAGGCTGAGTCAACCTTGGGCCTGGTGGGACTTGAACCTGCAGTAATTGCAAGCAGCTGCTGTTAATAACAGACTGCATTAGTCTGTTGAGCCACCAGAGGCCCCTTTATATATAAAGCTTCGTGCTTCTGGGAGCAAAACGAAGCTGAAGCCTGAAGATGACGAATGAGACTTCGTCGAAACGTCGCCAAGACACTTCCAATTTTACGTGGGAGAAAACCCGAATAAACCAAAGACCTACATACAAACACCCGCGAAAACCTCACCTGTTTATATATGCTCAATAAAATATTGTGGTGTTGTTTTTCTGTGTCATCTAATATATGTGGCTATGTGGGTATATGCATAATTTTTATTCATTTATCTATTGGTCATGTTTATGTACCAATGCATATTGGAGATGGTGACCCTTTGAGAGCTGTATGCAACGAACTTTCGTTTTAATGTATGCCAATTAGTGTCCATTTAAAGTGACAATAAAGTTATTCTAAGTCTTATGGTCATACTGTTGAAAAAGAGCCCCAAAATGACCACGTGAGTATTTTACAGGATTTCTGAATTCAGAGAGATGACACTTAGAACACAGCATTCTCAAAACCTACAGAAAAACAAGTACCAATAAAAGAGGATATTTGTAGTTCAGGGTTGAAATGAAAAGCGTTGGTGTTCTCCAAGTTTGGTCTTCTTGCAGATGTTTCATTAGAATAGAATAGAATAGAATAGAATAGAATTTTTTTTATTGGCCAAGTGTGATTGGAAACACAAGGAATTTGTCTTGGTGCATATGCTCTCAGTGTACATAAAAGAAAAGATACGTTAATCAAGGTACAACATTTACAACACAATTGATGGTCAATATAAATATCAATATAATATCAATATAATCAATATAATATCAATATTATATATCAATATAAATCATAAGGATTGCCAGCAACAAAGTTACAGTCATACAGTCATAAGTGGAAAGAGATTGGTGATGGGAACGATGAGAAGATTAATAGTAGTGCAGACTTAGTGAATAGTTTGACAGTGTTGAGGAATTATTTGTTTAGCAGAGTGATGGCATTTGGGAAAAAACTGTTCTTGTGTCTAGTTGTTCTGGTGTGCAGTGCTCTATAGCGTCGTTTTGAGGGTAGGAGTTGAAACAGTTTATGTCCTGGATGTGAGGGATCTGTAAATATTTTCACGGCCCTCTTCTTGATTCGTGCAGTATACAGGTCCTCAATTACCCAACTAGGTTACAGCATCAGTGCTAGAAGGAAGTGGGGTTTGAGGTGTGGAGGATGAGGAGGAAGAGTGCGGGGTCCTTGATGCTCTCAGAGCCTGGTTCTTTCTTACAGACATTTTATTACCCAACTAGGTAACATCATCAGTTCAAATCCCACCACTTTCTAGCATTGATGATGTACGTGTCCAGAAGAGTTCTCCACTCCTCTGAAAACAATAAAATACCCTATCCCACCAGACTTGAAATCTTGGGTTTAGAAAACTTGGAACTCCGTCGCCTTCGACAAGACCTAAGTTTAACTCACAGAATCATCTATTGTAATGTCCTTCCTGTCAAAGACTACTTCAGCTTTAATTGCAATAATACAAGAGCAACCAATAGATTTAAACTTAATGTCAACCGCTTTAATCTAGATTGCAGAAAATATGACTTCTGTAACAGAATCATCAGTGCTTGGAATACTTTACCTGACTCTGTGGTCTCTTCTCATAATCCTAAAAGCTTTATCCAAAAACTTTCTACTATTGACCTCACCCCATTCCTAAGAGGACCATAAGGGGCGTGCATAAGCGCACAAACGTGCCTACCATTCCTGTCCTATTGTTTTTTTTTCTTTTCTTCTTCCTATATATATGCTTATACCTCCTTATATTTACTCAAATATGTGTTTATTTACTATATAATCTTTTTGTATGATACCTACATATATTGTTGTGACAAAATAAAATAAATAAATAAATAAAATGTCTGCAAGAAAACAACCAAGCTCGGAGACCAGGGGTGAAATCTACTTACCATCCTTACCGATTTGGAAGTGCACGTGCCATGCACGCGTGCTCGCTTCGCTGGCATGCATGCGCATGTCACATGCCCGCACAGACCCTCTGCACATGCGCAAAACCTTTCTGCACATGTGCAAAGGGTACAAAACACATTACTTCCTGGTTAAAACCAGAAAGAAACGACAGCTGGGCAGGTGGGCGGAGCCTCGCACCGCAATTGCTACTGGTTCTCCGAACCATCCGCCATGATTGCTACCGGATTGGACGATCCGGTCTGAACCAGGAGCATTTCACCCCTGTTGGAGAGCACTAAGGTCCCCTCAGTAAAACAAATTTTACTTATAGATATGGCACTATCAAATGAAACTGAAGTAGCTTGAAAGGAACTGCAAGAAACCGGGGTGCCGGATCTAGACCGGGATGCCCTATGCACGGTCACTCATGCTCTCGTGACATCTCGTCTGGATTACTGCAATGCTCTCTACATGGCGCTCCCCTTGAGGAGCACCCGGAGACTCCAGGTAGTTCAGAATGAGGCTGCGCGGGTGATAGAGGGAGCCCCTCGTGGCTCCCACGTAACACCTCTCCTGCGCAGACTGCACTGGCTGCCTGTGGCCTTCCGGGTGCGCTTCAAGGTTTTGGTAATGATCTTCAAAACGCTCCATGGCATAGGGCCGGGATACTTACGGGACCGTCTGCTGCCACCGAATGCCTCTCACCGACCCGTGCGCTCTCACAGAGAGGGACTCCTCAGGGTGCCGTCGGCCAGGCAGTGCCGACTGGCGACACCCAGGGGAAGGGCCTTTTCTGTGGGGGCTCCCACCCTCTGGAACGAGCTTCCCCCAGGACTTCGCCAACTTCCTGACCTTTGAAGCTTCCGCCACGAGCTTAAGACACATCTATTTATCTGCGCAGGACTGGACTAGAATTTTAAATTTTTAAATGTTTAAATTTTAAATTTGGTTTTAAATGGGTTTTATTATTTATATCTCTATTTTAAATATTCGGCCTATGTAATAAGTTTTTTAAATTAATGTTTTACCCTGTATATATATGTGTTTTTTTTATATGGCTGTAAACCGCCCTGAGTCCCTAGGGAGATAGGGCGGTATAAAAGTGTGAATAATAAATAATAAATAAATAAATAAATAAACTGGGAAAGACTGAAAAATATCAGCAAGTGAAATTCAGAAATTATGAAATAAAGAGGCAAATGTTTTTCCCCATCATTACTGGAGTGTAACAAGCCTGAACAATGTAGTTGTGCAAAAAAATGGAAAGATACATCAATTCTCACAGTGGATGGATGGATGGATGGATGGATGGATGGATGGATGGATGGATGGAAAAAGTGATGGAGCTGGCAAAATTAGCCATTTTAATTAAATAAAACAATGTATTCAGGAAGTGCTTCTGGAGTTTCTGCTCAAAACAAAACAAAGCAAAAATGAAATTTTTGACTTTGGGTTTTGCTGATTAGGTTAGTTCGCTGTTATGCAAATGGATTCACTAAATATATGAAAGTAAAAAGCCAAGGTTGTCACTTTATTTTGCATTTTACTGCATCAAAAATGTTGGAAGCCATTGCTTTCTTCCCCTTTCCCCTCTCCCCTACCCTTTCCCCCTTCCCCGTTTCCCCATTATCTAAATTTGAATAAATAAATCTTTATTTTCATTTGTATTTTATATCATGACAAATGACAATAAACATTTTTTAAAAAAGCAAAAGGACGATTGTCAAAATAGCTGAAAAATTAGTTTTGACCTCAGAGCATTTCATTCCCAGAAAATAACTTTGCTTGGAATCATGTGCATATTTCTGGCAGTTCTAAAGCTCGGAGTGACCCTAAATTACCAGCATTTGCTGAGAACACTGTTCAAAGGAGAGCATATAAATGCTACAATAAAAATAATAGCCCAGACTTAATAAATTGTCAATAAGCTAGACCCATGATGGCGAATCTATGGCACGCGTGCCAGAGGTGGCATGCAAAGCCCTCTCTGTGGGCACGCGCACCATTGCCAGCTGCTCTTTTAATTTCTGGCACGCTGGCCAGCTGGTCTTCACAAACGCCAAGCACTGGAAAATGGCCTGAAAAATGCCTGTTTTTCTGGCTATTTTTGGGCTGTTCTCTGGGCTATTTTCTGGATTGGTTTTTGGGCCATTTTCTGGCAGTTTATGACCCGAAAACAGCCTGAAAATGGCCCCAAAACTGCCCAAAACCAGCCAAAAAACAGACATGTGCAACTGGTCTTTGGGTGTCCAGTGCTCTGACGCACGGATATGCGCACACATTCCGGTGTGGGCACTTGGTCCTGAAAAAATTTCCCTGAGCTAGACAAAAGACTCTGGATAGCGGATGTGGCAGTACCTGGAGACAGCAGAAGAGAAGAGAAAGAATTCGAGAAGATAATAAAATTCAAAGACCTGCAAATAGTAATAGAACGACCGTGGCAAAAGCAAGCCAAGGATGGACCAACTCTTTTTTCTTCTTTCCCTTGTACCTCATATTTTCTTTCCCCGCCTCTTTTTCCCTCCCTTAATTTCCTACTTTCATTTTTCTGTGTATTTCTGGGTATGTCATGAATGCAAGAACATCTTTTTCTTCTTCTTCTTCCATGTCTAGATCAAACTTTAAACTGCCAGAATGAAGTCACCTTCTTGGCTTTGTCTTTGGCCAAAAACAAATCATTATTGGTACATGTTTCTGGTAGTAGTTGCCATACCAGTAGATCAGGGGTGGGTTCCGTGTCTCTCAGAACAGCTTCCATCCTGCAATGTTATCTGTAACACCTTCAAACATCCACATCTGCCTGTTCTAAGTCCTTGGGAAGGACTCAACAGGCAGACAAAAATGCCAATCCAGTCTGAACAACATCTAGCTGACTGTGCGACCAAATCATCATCATCATCATCATCACCATCATCCCCAAATAGGACTTTTGAATACAGACAGATCGTCATCTGGAACACAACACACCAGATATCACAGTGGTCGAAAACTGAAACATACAATTTATTGACTTCGCGGTACCAGGATGCCAGAGTCGAAGAAAAAGAACTGGAAAAAATCATGAAATATCGCCACCTGGCCATCGAAACTACACGGCTATGGATGAAACATGTAACAATGATACCCATTGTCTTCGGGGCAGTTGGTACCATGTCCAAGAATTTTACAAAACACATCAAGAAATTGCAGCTTCCTGCAATAACACCAGCGGAATTGCAAAAAAACCTGTGCTACTTGGAACATCGTACATCTTAAGAAGGTACTTGGTTCATACGTAGGACGGTGGCAGCAACCCATATCAACCATTAGCACCAGTCAATGGTATTTGTGATGCATTTTTGAATGTTCAGTTGACTGAGTTTCCTGTTTAATGAATAAAGTATATAACGATAATAGGAGGAGGTTAGGACTTACCATGTATCCTGGTCCACAGGTGCATTTTCCTGTGATGCTGTCACAATCTGCTCCATTTTGACAGTGGCAAACAAGGCGACAACTTTCACCGTAGAACCCTGGTGCGCACGTTTCGTTGCAATAAAGGCCTGCCCAACCAGCTTTGCAATTGCATTCGCCGGACAGAGGATGGCAACTGTCAAAAAAGAGATCCGGGATTAATCAGTTATTCCGCCAGGAAGAAAAGCAACCCTAGCAGGTCCTGGGAAGCCAACATCTGACCTGGTTAAATGTCGCACAGGGTTTACAAATGTTCCTGCTAAAGAAATGTGCAATCTGTCAGAAATAAGAAGGCCAACAAAAGCTCGTGAGAAAAATTAACCAGGAGCTGGGAGTGAGACAGTCTTGTTGGAAGAAGTAAGAACATCACTATGCTGAGTGGATAGGAAAGGCAATGAAGAGAAATCTGCAGAGAACCCAAAATAGGGCATATGAAACCTTTGCAAGACCTTTACTTGATTACTGTTCATCTGCCTGGAACCCTCACTGTATTTCAGACATCAATTCATTAGAGAGGATCCAGAGATATTTTACTAGGAGAGTTCTCAAATCGTCTGCTTGAAATAAAATTCCCTATCGCACCAGGCTTGAAATCTTAGGTCTAGAAAGCCTCGAACTACGTCGCCTACGTTCCGACCTATGCTTAGTTCATAAGATTATTTACCAAAACGTTCTACCTGTAAATGAATACTTTAATTTCAGCCATAATAATACAAGGGCCATCAATAGATTTAAACTCAATGTAATCTGCTCTAATCTTAATTGTGGGAAATATGACTTTTGCAATAGAGTAGTAAATGTCTGGAACATTCTACCTGATCCTGTTGTTAGTCTCTCTAACCCCCCTACCTTTTACCTTAAACTGTCTACCGTGGACTTTTCATGTTTCTTAAGAGGTCCCTAAGGGGACGTGCATAAGCGCACCAGCGTGCTTACCGTCCCTCTCCTACTGTTCCCAATCATATGTAATCATTCTATGTGTTTATGGCTATGTTTTGCCTATTTATATCCATTTTTTGTGTGCCAAATTTTTTTCATGTTACTTGTTTCCTTGTATTTGTTGACAGATAGATAAATACAGTGGTGAAATCCATTTTCTTTTCTACTGGTTCTGTGGGCGTGGCTTGGTGGGTGTGGCTTGGTGGGCGTGGCAGGGGAAGGATACTGCAAAATCCCCATTCGCACCCCACTCCTGGGAGAAGGATATTGCAAAATCTCCATTCCCACCCCACTTTGGGGCCAGCCAGAGGTAGCATTTGCCAGTTCTCCAAACTACTCAAAATTTCTCCTGCCAGTTCTCCAGAACCTGTCAAAACCTGCTGGATTTCATCCCTGGAATAGATAGATAGATAGATAGATAGATAGATAGATAGATAGATAGATAGATAGATAGATAGATAGATAGATAGATAGATAGATGGATGAGGGAAAGATGAGAAAGGTGGATGATAGATAGATAGATAGATAGATAGATAGATAGATAGATAGATAGATAGATAGATATGAGGAGACAGTGAGTTTTAGTTCTACCTTTGCTATGAAAGCTGGCTGGGTGCCTTTGGGTCAATCTGGAGCCTGGGAGTTCTAGTCCCACCTTTAGCATGAAAACCAACTGGGTCACTCTCTCTCTCTCAGCCCAACCCACCTCACAGGGTTGTTGTTGTGGAGAAAATAGGAGGAGGAAGGAGTGTTAGGTATGTTCGCCACCTTGAATAAAAATAATGAAAGGATATAAACTAACTAGCTAACTAAAGAAATAAATGTGAGCTGACTTCCAAGTGTCCAGAACCTGTCAGAACCTGCTGGATTTCACCCCGGATATCTCTATCTCTATCTCTACCTCTATCTCTATCTCTATCTCTATCTCTAACTCTATCTCTATCTCTATCTCTATCTCTAACTCTATCTCTATCTCTCTATCTCTCTCTATCTCTCTCTCTCTATCTATACAGAGAGAGAGAGAGACAGACAGAGAGAGAGAGAGAGAGAGAGAGAGAGAGAGAGAGAATCAGGATAAATAATCAGGTCCTATGTTGTTGGAGAAAGGTTCAGGAGGAAAAGTCTATGGGATCATGGTTATTTATCCAAAAATCCTGGAAATAGGATGCTGGGGTTAAGTACCCAGGAAACCAAGTCTCTCTGTGGTCCACTTCCAGGACCCAAAGCATTGTTTTGGACAGAGAAGGCTTCCCCTATTCTGGATGCGCAACATCTGGCAAGATCATCTTTGGACATTTTGGGAGGTCTCCAAGCTTGTGGTTTGGAGCAGCAACCATTGTTATGACTTTGGCACACTTTAAAAGGGTTGCGGAATGCACAACAAACTCCTCTGGGCCACCCTGTATTCTCTGGGAAGTCTGCATGTATAAAAAAAGACCAGGGCTTCAATTATGTTGTTATATGGTCACTACCTTGACACTGTTGACTGCATCCTTATTTTCTGGGATCATCTTCTGAACATCTCACAAAAAGATTCATCCTAGCCATATTCAAGGAATAGCAGAATAACAGAGTTGGAAGGGACCTTGGAGGTCTTCTAGTCCAACCCCTTGCTCAAGCAGAAGAGCCTCTACCATTCCAGAAAAAGTGGCTGTCCAGTGTCTTCTTAAAAGCCTCCAGTGATGGAGCACCCACAACTTCTGAAAGCAAGTTATTCTACTGGTTGATTGTTCTCACTGTTAGGAAATTTCTCCTTGGTTCTAGGTTGTTTCTCTCCTTGATTAGTTTCCACCCATTGCTTCTTATCTTGCCTTCTTATTGAATTATTCTTATTATTATAATAATTATAATTATTATATTATATTATATTATTATATTATATCATATCATATCATATCATATTATATATATAATTATAATAATTATAATTATATAATTATAAAATATAATTATAATTATTATAATAATTCTTATTGAATTATTCTTATTGAGTCTGTCATTTGCACCTCTATAACAGTCTGGTTCGGTTCTGCAACCCAACAAGAAAGACACAGACTTCAGAGGATAATTAGAACTCCAGAAAAAATAATTGCTACCAACCTGCCTTCCATTGAGGACCTGTGTACTGCATGAATCAAGAAGACGGCTGTGAAAATATTTACAGATCCCTCACATCCTGGACATAAACTGTTTCAACTCCTACCATCAAAATGACGCTGCAGAGCACTGCACACCAGAACAACTAGACACAAGAACAGTTTTTTCCCGAAGGCCATCACTCTGCTAAACAAATAATTCCCTCAACACTGTCAAACTATTTACTAAATCTACACTACTATTAATCTTCTCATCGTTTTCATCACCAATCTCTTTCCACTTATGACTGTATGACTGTAACTTTTTGTTGCTATCATTAAGGGTTAAATTGCAACCTATGACCATCATTTGTGTTGTAAATGTTGTACCTTTGATGAAGGTATTTTTTTTCTTTTTTCTCTTTTTTTTTCTTTTATGTACACTGAGAGCATATGCACCAAAACAAATTCCTTGTGTGTCCAATCACACTTGGCCAATAAAATTCTATTCTATTCTATTCTATTCTATTCTATTCTATTCTATTCTATTCTATTCTATTCTATTCTATTCTATTCTATTCTTCTGGTGCTTTGAAAAATAGGTTGACCCCCTCTTCTTTGTGGCAGCCCCTCAAATATTGGAACACTGCTATCATGTCACTCCTAGTTGTACTTTTCACTAGAGTAGACAAACCCAATTCCTGCAACCGTTCTTTGTATGTTTTAGCCTCTAGTCCCCTAATCATCTTTGTTGCTCTTTTCTGCACTCTTTCCAGAGTCTCAACATCTTTTTAGAATATGGTGACCAAAACTACATGCAATATTCTAAGTGTGGTCTTAGTAAGGCTTTATAAAGCGGAACTAATACTTTACATGATCTTGGTGCTATCCCTCTGTTAATGCAACCTAGGATTTCATTGGCTTTACTTCGAAAACGCAAACCAGAATTATAAAGTCCCCAGGAAAAGTTTTACTTGGCTGGCCTAGTTTCTACCCCCACCCCCCTACTTAAGCTATCAACGGAAGAGCTAGCACATAATGTTGTGCCTAAAAATTACCAAGTGCTGTAGCTGTCTTATGCTTCCTCGAGTAACTAATTAAAACAATTAATCAGCTTAATAATAAAAAATAAGAAAAGTTTCCAACTGACATACTCCTTGAATTATATGTTCCTCGGTTCACACCTCTTAACATTTAGATGAAAACTCATAAAAACAACCAGTGCCTCCACCCACCTCCGCTTCTATTAATCTCCGTGGAATGAAAACAGAAAATGAAAAAGGCAGAGCAATAGTTTAGTTTCTCTGGTTTTGCACTTTCTTGTGGCACATAATAACGCCACGTTTTCAAGCAACTTGGCTCCGCATAGCTAAATTAAATCTTTCAAAAGTAATGGATGTTTCTTGCAGTCAGAATCCGTATATTACAATTCAGCCAAACACCACTTCACCTAGTAAGCATTTCTCCTGCAAGGCGGAGCCTTTCATCACAATATAAAAGGTTAGGCCTTTTAAAAACAAATTACCAACATGAAATATGGCTATTTTATGAGTGGCACAAAGTTTATTCCCCTAAATAATAAGCATGCAAGTGACAAACAGCAAGAAGAACAGAATTAAGAGCCGATACGCCATTCAGGAAAAGCTAAAGGGTATTTTTTAATCTCACTCTCTCTGTCTCTTAAAATCTATATTTCTGCCTTCGGTAATATTCTGTCTGAGCTCGTATCTCCTGACTTTGAATCTTATCCTTCTCTGTGCAAATTCCACTTATGGAATTCACTGAGGAAAGTGAAATTGATTCAAAACAAGTTGTATCTTCCTCGGTCTCTATTTTTCTTTTTAGTTCAGCTCCAGCAACGCATCCGCTCCTCATACAAGGTTAACTACTAAGACTGTATTACTATTCTTCTTCTCATCCTTACTAGTACCTACCTCTTCCCTTTGGAGGCTATATCGATGTTGCTTGTATCTTTACAACTTATATTGTTTTTATTGTTTCCGAGTATGATTTGATTACTTAATAGTATCCTATGACTATCACTAAGTGTTGTATCTTATGATTCCTGACAAATGTATTTTATTTTTCTTTATGTACACTGAGAGCGTATGCACCAAAGACAAATTCCTTGTGTGTCCAATCATACTTGGCCAATAAAAAAAATTCTATTCTATTCTATTCTATTCTATTCTATTCTATTCCATTCCATTCCATTCCATTCCACATTTTCTATTCCGTTCCGTTCCGTTCTGTTCCATTCCGTTCCATTCCATTCCATTCCATATTTTCTAGTCTGTTCTGTTCTATTCTATTCTATTCCATATTTTCTATTCCATTCCATTCCGTTCCGTTCCATTCCATTCCATTCCATTCCATTCCATTCCATTCCATTCCATTCCATTCCATTCCATTCTATTCCATATTTTCTATTCCATTCCATTCCATATTTTCTAGTCTGTTCTGTTCTATTCTATTCTATTCCATATTTTCTATTCCATTCCATTCCGTTCCGTTCCATTCCATTCCATTCCATTCCGTTCTATTCCATATTTTCTATTCCGTTCCATTCCATTCCATTCTACTCCATATTTTCTATTCCATTCCATTCTATTCCATATTTTCTATTCCATTCCATTCCATATTTTCTAGTCTGTTCTGTTCTATTCTATTCTATTCCATATTTTCTATTCCATTCCGTTCCATTCCATTCCATTCTACTCCATATTTTCTATTCCATTCCATTCTATTCCATATTTTCTATTCCATTCCATTCCATATTTTCTATTCCATTCCATTCCATATTTTCTAGTCTGTTCTGTTCTATTCTATTCTATTCCATATTTTCTATTCCATTCCGTTCCGTTCCGTTCCGTTCCGTTCCGTTCCGTTCCATTCCATTCCATTCCATTCTATTCCATATTTTCTATTCCGTTCCATTCCATTCCATTCTACTCCATATTTTCTATTCCATTCCATTCTATTCCATATTTTCTATTCCATTCCATTCTATTCTGCGGGTCGACTGAAGACCTTAGCTTGGAATTAATCAACAGTGGAAACTTGTTACTCATTGATATTTGGTTCTGGGATGCACGATGAATACCAAAAACAATGAGTACCAAACAAATTTTTCCCATAAGGAATAATGTACAGTAGTAAGTCACAAGGCAGTCGACAAGTTCTAGCTTGAGTGTCGAGTACCAAACAATGAGTAATGGGACAAGATTTTTGTGTCAAAATGCATTGAGTACAGGTTGTCCTTCGACTTACGACCAAAACTGAACCCAACATTTACGTTGCTAAGCGAGACATTTGTTAAGTGAATTGTGCTCCATTTTACAACCTTTCTTCCAAACAGTTGTTAAGTGACTCACTGCAGTGGTTAAGCTACTAAGACGATTGTCAAGAGAACCTGGCTTCCCCACTGACTTTGCTTGTCAGAAGGTCCCAAAAGGGGATCACGTGACCCCAGGACACTGCAACCATCATAAATATGTACTACATACGTACCTTGATGAAGGTATCTTTTCTTTTATGTACACTGAGAGCCTCTGCACCAAGACAAATTCCTTGTGTGTCCAATCACACTTGGCCAATAAAATTCTATTCTATTCTATTCTATTTTACATGCCAAGCATCTGAATTTTGATCACATGACCATGGGGATGTTGCAAAGGTCATAAGTGTGAAAAATGGTCATAAGTCACTTTTTTCAGTGCTGTTGCAACTTGGAATGGTCACTGCAGAAAAAACCATGGCTACCAACCTGCCTTCCATTGAGGACCTGTATACTGCATGAGTCAAAAAGAAGGCTGTGAAAATATTTACAGACTCCTCGCATCCTGGACATAAACTGTTTCAACTCCTACCCTCAAAACGACGCTATAGAGCACTGCACACCAGAACAACTAGACACAAGAACAGTTTCTTCCCGAAGGCCATCACTCTGCTAAACAAATAATTCCCTCAACACTGTCAGACTATTGACTAAATCTGCACTACTATTAATCTTCTCATAGTTCCCATCTCCAATCTCTTTCCACTTATGACTGTGTGACTGTAACTTTGTTGCTGGCAATCCTTATGATTTATATTGATATATTGACCATCAATTGTGTTGTAAATGTTGTGCCTTGATGAACGTATCTTTTCTTTTTATGCACACTGAGAGCAGATGCACCAAGACAAATTCCTTGTGTGTCCAATCACACTTGGCCAGTAAAAAATTCTTTAATATTCTGTTGTATTCTATTGTATTCTATTCTATTAGAACTGTTGTAAGTCAAAGACTATCTGTACCAAATTCGATGAGTTTCAAAGCAGTTGAATACCAAGTTATATACTGTAGAAGAATCGGACCCGATTTTGGACCCTGGTATTATGTGCCTTGCCTATGATGATTAACAGATTAACAGAGTTGGAAGGAACCTTACAGGTCATCTAGTCCAACCCCCCGCTCAAACAGGAGACCCTACACCATTTCTGACAAATGATAATGCCACGGTTAGACTGGAACCCAAATCCTTACAGACATATGTCCTTTGAGAAGGTTATAGGTCCTTCATCTTTTGGTACCTCCTTGTCTTGAAACTTAATGAGCTGAAGCAGAGTTTCTTGGAAAGTTAAACCCTGAAATGCCAACATAACGCATGAAAAATACATCTATGGATCCATGCCTGCCACTGTCTCTTCTGTCCCCCGAGGACCAAGATAAGGCTGAGTGGAATGACAGATTTTATCAGCTGAGTGACTAGACTCATTTATTAAGAGCTGCAGATACCATCTGGAGACAAGACTGTTTCAAGGCAAGAAAGCAGGTACAAACAGATAGGAAGTTAAAAAGAAGCCAGCCGTGAATTGAAATCTGGCTGGATCTGAAGCATACAATGCAAATATTATACCGGGGGAATAAATGCTAAGAAGGTCATTTATTCCTATATCAAATTTGAAAACCCTGCCTAGCCTTCATTAAGAATGCAATCCAAACTTCAGATGTCCTTAACGGGCACAACAGTTCATGAAATGACGGTAGGGAAACTCTTCTATCCCTTAAGTACACCAGGCAAACTGTCAAGAAAGCCATGGCTGGCGAAAACTTCAGGAAAGGTTTTGGAAACAACTGAATGGAAAATTGTTGGTGACCGACTATCGTTGCTGCACCATAGAGAGTATTGTAATTTACTGGACCTGTGTACGGTTTGCCAGTTGCACAGTGGCAGATAGGGCAGCGCTCCAGAGGGTTAACGTCATTGCCCAGAGGATCATTGGTTGCTCTCTCCCCTCTTTGGAAGAGCTTGATAGCTCCCGCTGCCTTAAGAAAGTTCAAAACATTCTTAAAGATCCATCTTATTCTGGATCGCACACACCCCGTTTTTTTGAACTATTACCATCTGGCAGACGGTACAGGACAATAAAGACAAGGAAAAATAGGCTGAAAAACAGCTTCTATCCCAGGGCAGTAATCATACTGAATTCTACAATATAGTGCAGTGTCGGGTTTTCAATTTCAATTATATAGAATGTGAAGGATGTATGTTTGTGTTTTTATTTTTATAGTTATAATGAAGACCGCATTTAATTTCGTTGTACCAGGTGCAATGACAATAAAGCAAACTATAAACGCCAGAACAACCAGACACAAGAACAGTTTTTCCCCGAACGCCATCACTCTGCTAAACAACTAACTCCCTCCACACTGTCAAACTATTTACTAAATCTGCACTACTATTAATCTTCTCAGCGTTCCCATCACCCATCTCCTTCCACTTATGACTGTATGACTGTAACTTTGTTGCTTGTATTCTTACGATTTATATTGATATTGATTGTTTCCTGATTGCTTATTTGTACCTTATGACTATCATTAAGTGTTGTACCTTATGATTCTTGATGAACATATCTTTTCTTTTTATGTACACTGAGAGCGTATGCACCAAGACAAATTCCTTGTGTGTCCAATCACACTTGGCCAATAAAATTTTTTATTCTATTCTATTCTATTCTATTCTATTCTATTCTATTCTATTCTATTCTATTCTATTCTATTCTAAATTATAAGGAACTGTCAACCCGGAAGCGAACCTAGTTGATCTTTGAGGCTTCAGGGTTACCATAAGGCAGAAGAGACAGGTGGCGGGAATAGATAGTTGGGGTTTGTAGTCAAAACAAAAAGTTTTCCTGTGGGAACCAAGGACATTCCAATGGGTGCTGGGGAGAGGAGGAAGGCAGTAGCCAAGCAACTGGTCAGCACCTCTACTGGACAACTGATGACTTAGGAGAAAGGGGGAACTTTCACTTTTTCATTAGGTGAAAACCGCAGGAACTTTCAGAGTCGTTTTTACCAATTGGGCCAATAGGATGTATCCAATAAATTGCTCTTTGAAGAATATACCTGCCACAGAGTTCTGCTTTGTCAGAGTGTTTACAGCGTGACTACTATTTTGAGACAACCCAGGAGCAAAATACAGGACACAGGTTTTGTCATTACAAACAGTGGTTTATATACAAGGTTTCTATATACATACATATATGTGGTAGGCACATACCAGGCAAGCAATCTTCAACTCTACACAGAGAACTACAATGCAGATAGAACACAATGAGGAGAGTAATACATGAGGAGAGAGACGTCCTGTAATGGCCTCCCTTATATAGACAGCTTCTTAAAGGGGTGACTAACCCCGCTGACTCATTCTCCTTGCTCTTGCTATCTCCCAAGAAAAGTTCCTTTAGAAATGCAGCCTCTTTCAAGAGTTCTGCTTTCCTGAGGGGATAAGAGAGGCAAGTCCTTATAGCCAGCTTCTGACATGCAAAGTCAATGGCGGAAGCTAGATTCACTTGTGTGATTCACTTAACAGCTGCAGCGGCAAAGAAGTTTGTAAATTTAGGTGGGAGTCATCAAACAACCTCCTGGAGATTGGAGGCTAAAATATATGATGAACGGTTGCAGGAACTGGGGATGTCTACTCTAACAAAGAGAAGGACTGGGAGATGACATGATAGCAGAGTTCCAGTACTTGAGGGGCTGACACAGAGATACAGAAAAAAGGCACTTGAGGCCAGGATAAGAACTAATGGGTGGAAGATCATTAAAGAAAGATCCAACCTAGAACTAAGGAGAAATTTCCTGACAGTAAGAACAATTAATCAGTGGGCAGCTTGCCTTCATAAGTTGTGGGTGCTCCATCACTGAAGGTTTTCAAGAAAAGATTGGACAGCCATTTGGTTGGAATGGTGGAGGATCTGAGCCATGGTGGTGCAGTGGTTAGAGTGCAGTACTGCAGGCTACGAGCTTCCTCCGGGATTACGACAACTCCCCGACCTCCGGACCTTCAGACGTGAACTGAAGACTTTATTATTTCAGCGCGCTGGACTAGCCTAAGAATAAAATGTTTTAGCTAAATTTTAATGGGTTTTTTACCGTTTTTTACCGTTTTTAGTGATTTGGCTATGATAATATTTAGTTTTAATTGGGTTTTTAATGCTTATTTTTTATATTGTCTTTTAATATGCCTGTGAACCGCCCTGAGTCCTACGGGAGATGGTGCGGTATAAAAGTATGATAAATAAATAAATAAATAAATAAATACTTCTACTGACTGCCGGCTGCCTGAAATTTGGCAGTTCAAATGTCACCAGGCTCAAAGTTGACTTATCCTCCCATCTTTCTGACGTCAGTAAAATGAGGACCCAGATTGTTGGGGGTAAATATGCTGACTCTGTAAACCACTTAGAGAGGGCTGTAAAAGTTGTACCTTGATGAAGGTATCTTTTCTCTTATGTACACTGAGAGCATATGCACCAAGACAAATTCCTTGTGTGTCCAATCACACTTGGCCAATAAAAAAATTCAATTCAATTCAATTCAATAAAAGCACTGTGTAGTGATATATAAGTCTAAGCGCTATTGCTATCTCCTGCCACGGGAAGGGGGTCGAACTAGAAGACCTCCAAGCAGTGGTGAAATCCTGTTGGTTCTGTCTGGCTCACACGAACTGGTAGCATGTGGTTCAGCAAACCAGTTGCGGTGGAAGCACGAGGCTCTGCCCATCCAGCCGGATTTTGTTACTTCCTGGTTTTTAACCCTCTGCGCATGCGCAAAGCCTTCTGTGCATGCGCAGAGGGTAAAAAATCGGATGTGACGATGGCACGCGCACTTCCAAACTGGTAGGGAAGGTAAGTAGATTTTACCCTTGCCTCCAAGGTTTCTTCTAAACCTATTATTTATTTATTTATTTATTTTTATTTTATTTATTTTATTTGCATTTATATCCCGCCCTTCTCCAAAGACTCAGGGCGGCTTACACTATGTCAGGCAATAGTCTTCATCCATTTTGTATACTATATACAAAGTAAACTTATTGCCCCCCAACAATCTGGGTCCTCATTTTACCTACCTTATAAAAGATGGAAGGCTGAGTCAACCTTGGGCCTGGTGGGACTTGAACCTGCAATATTGCAAGCAGTTGCTGTTAATAACAGGCTGCATTAGCCTGTTGAGCCACCAGAGGCCCATATTATTCTATGTTCTATGTTTTAAATAACATCATAGAGGCTGTCACAGAGAAGGGGACATCAACCTCTTCTTCATAGCGCTTGAAGGCAAGAGAAGAAGTAATGGATGGAAGATCAATAGTGATCCAACTTAGTGGTGGGTTTCAATTTTTTTTACTACCGGTTCTGTGGGTGTGGCTTGGTGGGTGTGGCATGGCTTGGTGGGCGTTTGTGGTGCTTCATCACTGGAGGCTTTTAAGAAGAGACTGGACAGCCACTTGTCCAGAATGGTAGAGTCTTCTGCTTGAGCAGAGGGTTGGACCTCCATGGTTCTTTCCAACTCTGTTATTCTGAATTCTGTCCTTAATGCAGAGAATTTTATATGCTGCTTCCTGGGCCCAATTCAAGATACTGGTTAGTATAGAAAGCCTGGCACATCTGAAGCAATTATCTTTTGGACTGCTATTCCAATAGGGACTGTTGATCTTACTTGCTTAGCTCTTCAACAAGGCATGTTGTAGGTCCCTCCATGAATATATTCTACAATGATAGATTTCCTCGCCCCCCTTTGCAAGGACTACATAATGAAACGATTGTCCCACTGAAGTTGAGGTTGGCTCTTGGTTAAAGAAGAGTCTTAAAATCTGTCTTTTTATCCAGGCTTTTTAAGTCGAGAGGGTTCCCTTTACCTGTTAGTTTGAATCATTTTAATTGTTCTATTGGATTTTAGCTTGACCGCTAATTCTCCCGGTTGCTTTGAGCTGCGAAACGAGAATGGGGCAGCGCATAATTTTTCTTACAGGAATGAACACACTGAGAACCCAAACACCAGTTTCATCAGGCGGAGCTACATTAAATGAACACAAAGATTCAAGTCCCTAAAAGTAAAGTTGAGATTATGAAGATAAGCAGTTCATAGCATCAGGATGTGTGGCAGAGGTTGGCTCCTTCGAAATGAACATGTATCTAACCATTGTTAAGACTTCTCCAACAGAAAAGTAGCCTGTATAAAGGCAAAACTGAGAGTGAGAAATGTGTCATTTAAGAACTGGGATTATTTTTCTACTAACGCCCTTTATTTTCCTTTCCTTTCCTTTCCGTTCCGTTCCTTTTTCCTTTCCTTTCTTCCCTTCATCTCTTTTTCATTTCGCTTCCTTTCCTTTATTTCATCTCTTTTTCCTTTCCTTTCCTTTCCTTTCCTTTCCTTTCCTTTCCTTTCCTTTCCTTTCCTTCCTTCTTCCTTTTTTCCCTTTCCTTCATCTCCTTTCCTTTCCTTTCCTTTTTCCTTTCTTTCCTTTCTTTTTCCTTTCCTTTCCTTCCCCTTCTTCCTTTTTCCCTTCAGTTCCCTTCCCTTCATCTCTTTTTCCTTTCCTTTCCTTCCCTTCCTTCCCTTCTTCCTTTTTCCCCTTTCCTTCATCTCCTTTTCTTTTTCCTTTCCTTTCCTTTCCCTTCCTCCTTTTTTCTCTTCTCTTCTCTTCCCTTCATCTCTTTTTCCTTTCCTTTCCTTCCCTTCCTTCCCTTCTTCCTTTTTCCCCTTTCCTTCATCTCCTTTTCTTTTCCTTTCTTTTCCTTTCTTTTCTTTTCCTTCCTTCCCCTTTTTTTCTCCTCTCCTCTTCTCTCCTCTTCTCTCCTCTTCTCTTCTCTTCTCTTCATCTCTTTTTCCTTTCCTTTCCTTTCCTTTCCTTTTTTCCTTTCCTTTCCTTTCTTTTCCTTTTTCCTTTCTTTTCCTTTCCTTCCTTCCTTCTTCCTTTTTCTTTCTCTTCTCTTCTCTTCCCTTCATCTCTTTTCCTTTCCTTCCTTCATCTCCTTTCTTTTCCTTTCCTTTCCTTTCCTTTCCTTTCCTTTCCTTTCCTTTCCTTTCCTTTCCTTTCCTTTCCTTTCCTTTCCTTACCTTCCTTTCATTTCTTTTTCCTTTCCTTTCCTTCCCCTTCTTCCTTTTTCCTTCCTTCCTTCCTTCTTCCTTTTTCCTTTCCTTCATCTCCTTTCCTTTCTTTTCCTTTCCTTTCCTTCCTTCTTCCTTTTTCTCTTCTCTTCCTTCATCTCTTTTCCTTCCTTCCTTCCTTCCTTTTTCCCTTTCCTTCATCTCCTTTCCTTTCCTTTCTTTTCCTTTCTTTTCCTTTCCTTCCTTCCCTTTTTTTTCTCCTCTCCTCTTCTCTTCTCTTCCTTCATCTCCTTTCCTTTCCTTTTCCTTTCTTTTCCTTTCTTTTCCTTTCCTTCCTTCTTCCTTTTTCTCTTCTCTTCTCTTCTCTTCCCTTCATCTCTTTTCCTTCCTTCATCTCCTTTCTTTTCCTTTCTTTTCTTTTCTTTTCCTTTTCTTTCCTTTCTTTTCCTTTCCTTTCCTTTCCTTACCTTCCTTTCCTTTCTTTTTCCTTTCCTTCCCCTTCTTCCTTTTTTTCCTTTCCTTTCCTTCCCTTCCCTTCCCTTCCCTTTTCTTTCCTAGCTAACCTTCTTCTCTCTGATGGAGAAAGCTTATTGCCTGTGTCCAGATGATCTGGCTTTAGCAAAAGAGCTTGATTTTATTTGATTTGTGGAGCCAAAGGCATATAACTAAGGCACCAATCATACCACTATCTTAAAGAGAATTTCAACTCTGTAATCTTTGAGACAGGAGCTTAACTCCAAACAGACTTTGAGTGATCTCTGTTAAAACCTCTACCTTGCTGTTTGTCTCCTGGTTCAAAGGGGTCACTTTGGAATATAAGTCTGGAACGGCAGAAAAGGTCAGATAAATTATAAATGCTTGTTTGAATTGGGGTTGAGAGAGTCAAACTATTCTGAAATAATCAAATATGGCAGAGATGGAAAAGAGGTTCAACACAGAACGATCAACTAGCCGAAGATCGGAAAGAATTCGCCAACTTTTATGAGCGTATAAAACTGCCTAGTGCAAAGTAAAACAACAACAACAACAACAACAAAGCTCCGTTGAGCTCAGACATCCCTCGGATTTTGAGAATGCTGGTCTATTGAATTCCCCCTCTGCCTGCTGACCAGGTGGTGCATCAATTCAATTGTTCAATTGAATCAATTCAATCAATTGTTCTGCCCTTAGACTCTACGGAGAATAAATCCAGCCCCTTTTTTCGGTAACAGCTCTACAAGCAAGGGAGGATTTCTCAGAAGAAGCATGTGGTGGTGGGAGCAGATTCTGAAAGAGGGAGGGAAGGAGGAAGGGAGAGGAACAAGGAAAGAAGGAAGGAGGGAGGGAGGGAAGGAAGGAAGAAAGTAGAGTAAGGAGGGAGGGAGGGAGGGAGGAAGAAAGGGAGGGAGGAAGGGAGAGGAACAAGGAAAGAAAGAAGGAAGGAGGGAGGGAGGGAAGGAAGGAAGGAAGAAGAGGAAGGAAGGAGGGAGAAAGGAATGAAGGAGGAGGGAAGAGGAAGGAAGGAAAAGGAAGGGAGGGCGGGAGGGAGGGAGGGAGGGAGAGGAACAAGGAAAGAAGGAAGGAGGGAGGGAGGGAAGGAAGGAAGGAAGCAAGAAGAGGAAGGAAGGAGGGAGGGAGGGAGGAAGGAAGAGGGAAGAGGAAGGAAGGAAGAGGAAGAGGAAGGCAGGCAGGCCAGGAGTCCACTTCCTGCCTTCTGCTGCCTTGCCAACTGCCTGCACAAGGTCCTGTAGACACTTTCCCCCACTCTTGACTCTCGAAAAGGGTGAAAGATCCTATCAATCATATTTTAAAGATGCTGTTATCACCAGTTCAACTTCTCCCTTTTCCACCAGAGCCCTGCAAGATGCTGTCCCATCACCAACTGGCGATCCCTGCCATGCATTTCTTGCCATGGTGGGCCCAAGAGCAGGAGTTGAACCTCTTCTTTTATCCAGAGAAAGCACCCGGTGACATTTTCCTCCCGGCCGCTGGAAAGCTCCTCACTCTACATCTTCTCCCTCTGCGGAAATATCGCACACATACCTGACTGTGTTAGTAGCATGACACGGACACCGTTTGTTGCATTTCAGCCCGTAGTATCCCTCGGGACAGATCCGTTCCTGACAATGGATGCCCTTAAAGCCCGGATCACACAGACATGCTCCGTTGACGTGGTAGCACTTGGCTCTGTTCTCGCAGTTACACTTCTCCATACACTGGAAGCCAAAGGTCCCCACCGGACATTCCTCCTGACACCTACGAAGAAACATCAGGGACTCAGGATCAGGTAGTCCACTCTGGATGACTCGCAAAAGACTTGGGTTTTGTAGAACATCCATGACTATGTAGTCAGAGGTGTCCAGAGGAGGGGAGGTCCACCCATTTTAAAATGGCCAGGGTTGAGAAACACTGGGCTAAACCAGACCTCAATCAGAAGCCACGAGGGTTGGCTCCGTGCAACATCTAACCCAAACTCCCAATCAACCATACTCTGCCAATGTTGCATGGGGTTTGACCAGCATGAGATCATGTCTGATGCTCTCAGACATGGTATAGTAGTGAGTCGTTAGATTGCTCTGCTAGATCAGTGGTTCTCAACCTTTATAGTGCTGCGATCCCTTTAATACAATTCCCCACAATGTGGCGACCCCTTTAATACAATTCCCCACGATGTGGCGACCCCTTTAATACAATTCCCCACGATGTGGCGACCCCAACCGTAAAATTATTTTCATTTTGAATTTATCGCGCCTGAAGCCGTATTGGCTAGCGATCTGAACTGCTTGCGATTGCCTTGAGGACGGAGGCATTAAAGCGGAGACTCCTCCCCTATTAAGTTTATCGCGCCTGAAGCCAGATTAGGCTAGCGATTGGGAGTGATTGCAGCTGGCTTGAGAGGGAGACATCAGAGCAAAGATTTCTCTCTTTTTTAATTCATCGCACCTGAAGCCGAATTCGGCTAGAGATTTGAAGAGCCTGCAGCTGGCTTGTGGAGTCAACCATTGGAGCGTGATTCTTCGACTCGCAAGTATACTTCCCATATTTCCGATGGTCTTAGGCGACCCCTGGCAAATCGTCATTCGACCCCCAATGGGGTCCTGACCCACAGGTTGAGAACCGCTGTGCTAGATTAACTCAGCATGCTGTTTCGGGCATGAGAAGTGTGTGAAGGTGTATCTGTTGTTCCAGGAACTTTGAATGTCCTAAACCAAGGCTCTTCAAACTTGGGAAGTTTAAGACTGGTGGACTTTAACTCCCAGAAGGGAATTCTGGGAGTTGAAGTCCACAAGCCTTAAAGTTCCCAAGTTTGGATGAGTTTTTTGTTTTATTTACAGGATGATATGGAACACTCTGTCCAAGAGAAATGGATTTGATTGGATCTGGGCTGCCCACGTACAAAGAAACTGAGCGTGTAGTGTTAAATCATTTTATTTTCCCCCACTGAGAATTACCCTTTAAATCAGGGGTCTCCAACCTTGGCAACTTGCTTTGCTGGCTGAGGAACTCTGGGAGTTGAAGTCCACAAGTCTTAAAGTTGCCAAAGTTGGAGATCCCTGCTTTAAATGAACAAGTTTGGATATTGTTGTCCTTAACCAAGGTTCACCTTCACACTCCTTCCCCTCAAGGGAGAGGTGAAGCTTCTGAAATGATTGAATTTCTGCCCTTAGTTGATGGTGATCCTTAAAATTTATACTGATATTGATTGTTTCCTGATTGCTTATTTGTAGCCTATGAGTATCATTAAGTGTTGTATCATTAAGGGTTAAATTTGTACCCTATGACTATCATTAAGTGTTGTACCTTGATGAAGGTATCTTTTCTTTTATGTACACTGAGAGCGTATGCACCAAGACAAATTCCTTGTGTGTCCAATCACACATGGCCAATAAAGAATTCTGTTCTGTTCTGTTCTGTTCTGTTCTGTTCTGTTCTATTCTATTCTATTCTATTCTATTCAGTGTTGTACCTTATGATTCTTGATGAAGGTATCTTTTCTTTTCTTTTATGTACACCGAGAGCGTATGCACCAAGACAAATTCCTTGTGTGTCAAATCATACTTGGCCAATAAAGAATTCTATTCTATTCTATTCTATTCTATTCTATTCTATTCTATTCTATTCTATTCTATTCTATTCTATTGTGTTGTACCTTGTGATTCTTGATGAACATATCTTTTCTTTTATGTACATCAAGAGCATATGCACCAAGACAAATTCCTTGTGTGTCCAATCACACTTGGCCAATAAAAAAATTCTATTCTATTCTAAAAATTCCATCTCTTTAAATTCCTCTTCCTGTTGGCCTAAATTGCATCTCATGTACCAACGGGCTCATTGGAACCTAACCAGATTTGCATTTCTCCCAGGGTGGCAGTACAACTCTTGGCTCTTTGGTGGCCCAAGATAAACATTTAAATATGTGTTTTAGAAGTCGCTGGGTTTAATTAACATGGAAATGTGCAAATTAATATAAGTCTATGACCATCAGCCAGAGTAAATGGGGACAGGCCATGCTTGTCTGACCGTAAATGACAGTAATCTTTACAAAGGCTATTATGTACAATTTCCTCTGTTCATCAGCGCAGCCCCCTGAGTAATTGCCTAGTCTCCCCTAGAGACCATATAAATCCATGACTGAAGCGACTCAGTCTTTTGAAACATGCAAGGCCCCGCAAAAGACTTGGATCTTCATCATAGCACTGCGGAAAGCCATTTTTGGAATGGAATGAGGAAGAGCCGTGGTGGCACAGTGGTCAGAGTGCAGTACTGCAGGCTACTTCTGCTGCCTGCAATTTGGCAGTTCAAATCCCACCGGGCTAAAGGTTGACTCAGCCTTCCATCCTTCTGAGATGGGTAAAATGAGGACCCAGATTTTTGGGGGTAAGATACTGACTCTGTGAACCACTTAGAGAGGGCTGTAAAGCACTGTGAAGTGATATTGCCCTTTTCTCCTTCCTTCCTTCCTTCCTTCCTTCCCTTCCCTTCCCTTCCCTTCCCTTTATTTTATTTATTTTATTTTATTCGATTTTTATATCGCCCTTCTCCCGAAGGACTCAGGGCGGTGTACAGCCGAGTAAAAATTCACTATATACACATTAAAAGAAATAAAAACAGAACATATTATAAGGTGGCCGAAAATTTAAAACAATTTAAAAACATTAAAATATAAATAACACCAATAAAAATTTTAGGCCAGTCCCGCTTGAATAAATAGGTGCGTTTTCAGTTCACGGTGAAAAGTCCGAAGATCAGACACTTGGCGTAAACCAGGGGGAAGTTCGTTCCAGAGCGTAGGAGCTCCAACAGAGAAGGCCCTGCCCCTGGGGGCCGCCAGCCGACATTGTTTGGCGGACGGCACCCTGAGAAGGCCCTCTCTGTGAGAGCGTACGGGTCGGTGGGAGGCAAAAGGTAACATCAGGTGGTCCCGTAAGTACCCGGGTCCTAAGCCATGGAGCGCTTTAAAGGTGGTAACCAAAATCTTAAAGCGCACCCGAAAGACCACAGGGAGCAGTGCAAACTGCGCAGGAGTGGTGTTACATGGGAGCAACGAGTGGCTCCCACTATTACCCGCGCAGCTGTATTCTGGACTAGCTGCAGCCTCCGGGTGCACTTCAAGGGCAGCCCCATGTAGAGAGCATTGCAATAATCCAAGCGGGAAGTGACAAGGGCATGAGTGACCGTGCATAAGGCATCCCAGTCAAGGAAGGGACGCAACTGGTGCACCAAGCGTACTTGGTGGAAGGCCCTCTTGGAGACGGCCGCCAAATGATCGTCAAACGACAGCCGCCCATCCAAGAGGACACCCAAGTTGCGCACCCTCTCCGTTGGGGCCAATAACTCGCCCCCCACAGCCAGCTGCGGCTGCAGCTGACTGTACCGGGGTGCCGGCATCTACAGCCCCTCCGTCTTGGAGGGATTGAGCTTGAGTCTGTTTCTCCCCATCCAGACCCGTACGGCTTCCAGACACCGGGACAGCACTTAGACAGCTTCCCTTCCCTTCCTCCCTCCCTACTTAGCTCTCTCTAAGTGGTTTACAGAGTCAACTTTTTACTCTCAACAATCTGGGTCCTCATTTTACCAACCTCAGAAGGATGGATGACTGAATCAACCTTGAACCAGTCAGGATTGAACTGCTGGCAGTTGACAGAATTAGCCTGCAATATTACATTCTAACCGTTGCGCCCCCACAGCTCAGGTTACCAGAGTTAGAAAGGTCCTTGGAGGTCTTCTAGTCCAACCCCCTGCTCAAGCAGGAGCCCTTATACCATTCTAGACAAGTGGCTATCCAATCTCTTCTTAAAACCCTCCACTGATGAAGCACCCACAACGCCTGAAGGCAAGCAAGTCATACCACCACTGATTAAAATGTTTACTGTAATTGCCTTGCAGAGCAGATACTGTTAAAGCTTTTTTGTCAGTCATTTTGCACAGAATATAAAGCGTTAAAATATGACAATAAGAGAGAAAATATTTTAGCAGATATTGCTTGCCTGGGAAAAAAATGCAGCAATAAAATTGCTTAATAGGAAAAAGAATATACAGCGGCTGATTTAATTTAATATAATTTTGACCAGAAGCAAACAGGCTGTGAAAAACATGAGCTAGTTTAGCTGCTATATACTGTATACTTCTGCTTGAGTTTATCATTTGTGATAGTGATTTTAAGGCATTTTGGTTGGTAGAACAATCTGCTGCTACCTTTTGAAATAGAAAGATTACTTTTGATGTTTGGGGCCAAGTTAATTAAGAACTGATTTACATATTTAGATAATTAAACATGGAACGTCACTGCCGAAGGTAAATGGTTCAAAGTAAATGGTTCAGAATAGATCCACCTCTGGAAAGCTACTTTGTTAAGATCCAGAATTCTAGGCTTTATGGAATGCAGTTTTTCTACCGGGAGGAATTTTTGGGTGTGTTTATGCAATGTGGGAAAACCTTACAGGTATGTTCTGAATATCTATCATCTTAAAATGGCCCATTTTCTCTTGAAATAAACTATCCAGATTCCTCTGATTCAAATTATATCAAACTAGCAAATATCTCTTAGACCGACGGTCACCAATCTGTTGTGGTCCGCCATCAGCCTGCGGAGCTGGCAACGGAGTCGGACAGTGATGAGTCTGAGGTGAGGCCAGGGCCATCGAAAGTGGGGTGCAGACTCCAGAGCCTCCAGAGACTGATAGTAGTGAGGCAGAGAAACAGGAGGAGCCTGTTCCTAATACATGCATGAGAAGAGCTCCCAGAAGGCAAGAGCAGCTAAAGCAGAGAGGACGACTCGGGAGTAGGGCCAAGAGATGATTGGCCCCTCCCATAAGGCTTAAAAGACCAGCAACGTTTGGGCTCTTTGTCAAAAAACAATGTTGATAGACTTGCTCCTTGTCTTGCTGCATTTATTTCTTGTCGGCATCTTCTGCTTTTGAACTTTTGCTAAGAAAAGTCTTTGGCAGTTTGCCTATCTAGACCAAGGTTGGCGCTAAGACTGAAGAGCTGTGTTACGAAGAATTTGCTTTGATTTAATTTAGACTACACTGAGAATGAGTTGATTCTCAGCTGTTCTAATAAAGTCTGTTTGTTTTTGAACTGATTCAAAAGTACTACTACCTACCTGGGCCTGGGTCACAACACAATCTTTCTGGCTTTGTGGGCCAGTGGTGGGAGTGGCAGTGGGGAGGTGGTGGTGAAGAGGATGGCTCTGTGCAAGAAGCGTGCATGCACACCACAGCTCCATTTGCACAAGCAGCAGGCACACACACCATGCCACTTGCATAAATGGAGCTTGTGCAAGTGGCTCAGGGGTTGGGGACCCCGTCTTAGGCTACCACTGAGCCCGTAGCCCTTCATCATTTCTGAGAACTGAATATCAGTGGCTGATTCTGTGACTTGCCCTACAAAATCAGCACTCGCAGGTTGCTTCCTTTCTGGAGCTCTGTTGTGTTTGCACACACACGTGTGTGTGTGTGCTATCACGCCTAACCTTCTGGCCCTTGGATCTGAGCAGCCCTCGAACGTCCTGACTACAGCACCAACGCTTTCTTTGGCTGAGCAGTTGGAAACTCTCATGAATGAAGGCAAATATACGTGTCCCAGGATAATGTTGTCAGATCCAATCGGAGTCTGTCACTGAGCAACAAAGGCATCCCTGCGGATTTTATTCCGCTAGTCCTTGGCGACCATAGAGGGTGGCACTCATCTCCGGTTCAAGGCCACTGAGCAAGCGCTGTCCGAAGGCATTTCTGCAGTCATGTGGCCAGCATGATGTCATGCAGCACCGTTACTTTCCCACTGAAGTGTTACCTATTTATCTACTCGCATTTGCATGCATTCAACCTGCTAGGTAGGTAGGAGCTGAGGCGAGGACGGGAGCTCACCCCTCACATGGCGCTCGGGTCTCGAACCCGGGCTGCTGGCTTTCCAGCCGATAAGCCCAGTGTCTTAACCCCTGAGCCATCTTGCCGCCTCTTTTTTTGGGCTCGTGCCAGAACCCATCAAGCAGAGGTTTTAAGTATTTATTTATTTATCAATCATATATAAGATAACAGGTAAAAGTATAAACATAATTTGGATACATGAAAAGAGTAAGTAAAAAAGGAATATTAGGACAGGGACGGTAGGCACACAGGTGCACTTATGCACGCCCCTTACAGACCTCTTAGGAATGGGGTGAGGTCAACAGTAGACAGTTTAAGCTTAAAGTTTTGGGGGTTTGGGGATGAAGCCACAGAGTCCAGTAGTGCATTCCAGGCATTGACCACTCTGTTACTGAAGTCATATTTTCTGCAATCGAGTTTGGAGTGGTTTACCTTGAGTTTGTTTCTATTGTGTGCTCATGTATTATTGTGGTTGAAGCTGAAGTAGTCATTGACAGGTAGGACATTGTGGTAATTTTATGTACTATGCTTACGTCAGACTGAAGTCTGCGTAGTTCTAAGTTGTCTAAGCCTAAAATCTGAAGTCTGATGGCATAAGGTATTTTATTGCGAGCAGAGGAGTGGAGGCCTCTTCTTGTGAAATATTTCTGGACTCTCTCAATTGTATTTATGTCCGATATGCAGTGCAGGTTCCAGACAGATGAACTGTATTCAAGGATCGGCCTAGCAAATGTTTTGTATGCTCTAGAGCCCATCTATTTTGTATGCTCTAGAGCCCATCCTCTAGGTTCCCCAAGGATGGGCTCCAACACAAGCCCGAAAGCTTGGAAGAATAAACCGTTGGTGCTGGTGACAAGACTTGGATTGGATCCTGCAGTTGGCAACTCTTCTTGGCTGATGGAGAAACACACACGCCCTGCTGTTACCTGTTCCAAGCACACTTTGCTTGTTTAAGCAGAAAAACACAATGCTCATCTAGATGAATGGGCTGCTGACACCTCACTATATCATCCTGTATTTATAGGCACTATCTAGCCTAAAGAAAAAAAAATCAAACTTTAGTACCTTCATCCATTTACATAATTAATAGCCCTTTGCCCCCCCCCTCCCCCGGTCCTCACTTCTCTGTGGTTTAGCCCTTTGCTACCTTGGGAAGCAAAGTAATACACTCCACCAGTAACTACACCAAATACACTCCACCAGTGAATTTCATACAGTGGAAATGTCTGACTTCCTATCTTATCAATCCCGAAAGACCATTAGGGATGAAACACGGCTGCTCGGTTAAATTATACCACGGCCAAATATACCCTCTTGCCCGATTCTCGTTTTCCATTTCATCCTCCTTATCTGGAGAGAGCTACGTTACAGCCGTTCTTTAGGGGCTTTAATAATAAGTGCATAATTATTTCGGCTTGGCTTAATATACTTGTCAGCAGTGGAATTAATGGCCACAATTTCACAAAATATTAAACACTACCGTGCTTTGCTTAACACATTATATACATGTAACAAATATTGTTCTTTTTACGAACATTGGTAAGAGTGGCGGCCGGCCCATTCGTATAAAAGTGATTATCTTTCTATCTTACGTGGAAATAAAGGATGGCACACCTCGAAACGTTTTAAACTCTTTGGGTCCCGATTTCATACACACCAGTAAAAAAAAAATACTTAGGAAAACAAAAACAAACAAAAGACAAAAAGAAATCACACGCTGGTTCATTATAAGTGCTTGCAAAGCAACTGTTTTTTTTAAAAAAAAATATTATTATTATTATTAGCCTACCTTCGGCTTTATGGCTTGGGTAGTGTAATATTTCCTAACTTTTATTGCTTTTTAGCAAGTTGGCTTTGCATTCGGTGCGTATCGTCAAGCTTTTTATTTGATTGTGCATTTTCCCATTGTGTTGTTTTTTCGTGGATGCTTTTATTTATTTATTTATTTATTTATTTTATTTATTTATTTTAGAGTTTTGTTTAATGCTAATTTGTTATTTTTTACGACTGCTAGAGAATTTGTAAAGAAATTAAGATCGAGGAGTGAAGGCAGGCGGCCCCTCCCTTTTCTACAGTCATGTGACCCAGACATCTTGGCTGGGGTGATTCCCCCATGTGGGCCCCCGCGACAGCGTTGCATTCACACTGCAAAGATGATTGTTACCTTGTGTACGAAAAAAGGGAAATGCAGGTAGCTCTCAAGTTACGACCACAATTGAGCACAAAATTTATGTCGCTAACTGAAACATTTATTAAGTGAATTTTCCTCTGTTTTACAACCTTTCTTGCCACAGTTGTTAAGTGAATCACTGCAATGGATAAATTAGGAACATGGCTGTTAAGTGAATCTGGCTTCTCCATTGGCTTTGCTTGTCAGAAGGTCGCAAAAGGGGAACACGTGAACCTAGCTGTGCACTGTGACGCGGTATATAAGTCTAAGTGCTATTCTATTCTGTTGTGGTCCGCCGGCAGCCTGCGGAGCTGGCAGCAGGGTCGGACAGTGAGGAGGCTGGGGAGGAACATGGGCCAGTCCTGGAGTCTGGGAAAGGCTCGGATGAGGGCTCTGCGTCAGAGGCAGAGATGGGGTCAGGGCCATCTGGGAGTTATGTGCTGCCTCCAGACTTCAGTGAGGCAGAGGAACATGGGGAGCCTGTTCCCAGTGTGCGCATGCGCAGAGCTGCCAGAAGGCAAGAACAGCTAAAACAAAAGGGACGACTTGGAAGTAAGGCTTGGAGATGCTTTGGCCCCTCCCATAAGACTTAAAAGAGGAGCAGAGGCACGTGGGCCTTTGCAGGAAGCAGCTGTTGTTAATTCTGTTCAGTTTAAAGTCTGAAGCTCTGTTTGATTCTGGACTCCGTGTAGCTTTGCCAATTAGGTCTTTGGCAGCATGTCAAGGGAGATAAAGGTGGGTGATGATCCCAAAGGACTTCTCCCGAAGGACTCTGTATAACTAATTGGGACTCATCTGTGAATAAACAGAATTCAAAGCTGTTGCAATAAAAGAGGTTTTTGGGATTACTCGTGTGTTTTAATGACTCAGAACCTAGGTCAGAACATTCCATTCCATTCTCCCCTCACATCCTGGACATAAACTGTTTCAACTCCTACCCTCAAAACGACGCTACAGAGCACTGCATACCAGAACAACTAGACGCAAGAACAGTTTTTTCCCGAAGGCCATCACTCTGCTAAAGAAATAATTCCCTCAACACTGTCAAACTATTTACTAAATCTTCACTACTATTAATCTTCTCATCGTTCCCATCACCCATCTCCTTCCACTTATGACTGTATGACTGTAACTTTGTTGCTTGTATCCTTACGATTTATATTGTTTCCTGATTGCTTATTTGTACCCTATGAGTCTCATTAAGTGTTGTACCTTATGATTCTTGATGAAGGTATCTTTTCTTTTATGTACACTGAGAGCATATGCACCAAGACAAATTCCTTGTGTGTCCAATCACACTTGGCCAATAAAAAAAAATTCTATTCTATTCTATTCTATTCTATTCTATTCTATTCTCTTCTCTTCTCTTCTCTTCTCTTCTCTTCTCTTCTCTTCTCTTCTCTTCTCTTCTATTCTATTCTATTCTATTCTATTCTATTCTTTTGCTATGGTGGCACTGTAGCTAGAATACAATATTGCAGGCTAATTCTGCCCACTGCCAGCAGTTCAATCCTGTCCGGCTCAAGGCTGACTCAACCTTCCGTCCTTCTGAGGTGGGTAAAATGAGAATCCAGATTGTTGGGGACAAGAGGCTGATTCTGTAAACCACTTAGAGAGGGCTGTAAAGCACAGTGAAGCAGTATGTAAGTCTAAGTGCTACTGCTATTGCTATTCCTCAATTTACAACCAATTCATTTAGCGACTGAAGTTGCAACAGCACTGAAAAAATGTGACTTACGACCACTTGTCATACTTTACAACTGTTGTAGCATCCCTACCTCACATGATCAAAATTTGAGTGCTTGACAACTTAGCGTTTATTTACAATGACTGCAAGAGCCGCAGGGTGATGCGATTCTCATGTGTGACCTTCCCAGCTGGCTTCCGACAAGCAAAGTCATGAGGGAACCTGGATTCACTTAATGACCATGTGATTCACTTAATTACTGCACTGCAGTGATTTGTTTAACAACCATGGCAAATATGCTCATAAAATCAGGCATGATCCACTTAACAACTGTCTTCCTCAGCAATGGAAATTTAGACCCAAATTTTGTTCATAAGTTGAAAACTACCTGTAATGTTCAAGATGCCCAATGTTATCAACCTGAAAGTTTGATATCATAAGATCAAGGGAGGGACTAATACCACTCTATAAAGCCTTAGCAAGACCACACCTAGAATATAGACTAGACTAGACTAGACTAGACTAGAATAACAGGGTTGGAAGGGGCCTTGGAGGTCTTCTAGTCCAACCCTCTGCATAGGCAGGAAACCCTATACCACTTCAGACAAATAGTTATCCAACATCTTCTTAAAAACCTTCCAGTGCTGAAGCATTCACAACGTCTAGAGGCAAGTTGTTCCACTGATTAATTGTTCTACTGTCAGGAAATTCATCCTTAGTTCTAAGTTGCTTCTCTCCTAATGCATCCAGTTATGGTCACCATGCTATAAAAAAGATGCTGAGACTCTGGAAAGAGTCCAGAGAAGAGCAACCAGGATGATGAAGGGACTGGAGGATAAAACATACGATGAACAGTTGCAGGAACTGGGCATGGCTAGTCTAGTGAAGAGAAGGACCAGGGGAGACAGGATAGCAGCCTTCCAATATTTGAGGGGCTGCCACACAGAGGAAGGGAGCAACCTCTTTTCCAAGGCACCTGAAGGCCAGACAAGGAATAATGGATGGAAACTGAACAAGGAGAGACTCAGCCTGCAAATAAGGAGGAATTTTCTGATACTGAGAGCAGTCAACTCATGGAAGAGAAGCTGCCTTTGGAACTTGTGGAAGCTTCATCACTGGAGGCTTTCAAAAGGAGACTAGACAGCCAATCTGTCAGAAATGGTGTAGGGTCTGCTTGAGTGGGGGGTTGGACTAAATGACCTACAAGGTTCCTTCCAACTCTGTTAATCTGTATCTGTATCTAAGTTGTCAAATTATTCAAAATGAACAACTGTCCCCAACTGAGCAGAAGCAAAACTGCAGTTCGCTTCCCACATTTTAGTGACTAAGATGTTTTAATCAAATATTTACCTCAATGTTCATGCTTTATTGTCTTCATTTACTAGGCAGAAATTTACAAGCTATCTTTAAAGGAGCACAAGACAGAGCTTCCAGCTGGGGTGCTACTAAAAATAATAATCTATTCGTAGGAGTATTTTTAAATTATTTAAAGGTCACTCAGAAGTGAGGTTTGATTTAGAATGGTAAAAGAGATTGTATTATAAAAAACAACAACAACCCCAAGAAGTCTCATTTTTTAAAAAAAGATCAGTTGGTTCATTGGTTTTGTTTTAAAGCATGAAGTGATCTAAAAACAAAGAGCGTCTGTTAATTAAATTTAATTGAAATTTTTTGGTTAAAAATTTAACTACAGCGAGACATGAAATTTGGAATGGCAAGAGTTTTGGCTTTAAAACTTTATTTCATGAGAAGGGAGCTTCAGCAAACAGGGGACAGACCAAGAACTCTGCAGGATAGAGGGGAAAAAAGCTAAAATTCATAGCTTACTCTTGAGGGAATTAATTGATGCAACGGCAATGCATTTGCATATCCTGTAAACATGGAGTGTTCCCTGTGAAATTTACGACTGCAAATATCTAAATTAAATTAAATTTAATCCATTATACTTTATAAGGGACATTAAAAAAAAACCCTCAGCAACTAACTAATAATAAAAATGAGGATTGTTGCCAATGAAAATGTTAGAAGCGATAATATCTCTCTGAAAAAATGCGACTCATTTCCAGGAGAGCTATGAAGCATTTAGGAAAAAGGCTCCTTGTTTTTCCTTTCGCTCCCCTTCAAATGGCGAATTTCCCACTTCAAGGGGCGCAGAGTTTCTTGACTTCCAATTTGGGCAGCCAAAAATTTAAATAATAAATATAAAATAGAGACAGGTAAACTGAATCTTATATAGTATATTGTGGCAGGTGTGTGTTTGTCTGTATTTTTGTGTATCTGCTGGTTAATGACCATAATAGTTATTTTGTGTGTGTTTGTGTGTGTGTGTGTAAAGCTGGCTGAGTGACTTTGGGCCAATCACCAGGAGATATTGCATTTTAGTCCCAATTTAGGCATGAAGGCTAATGGGGTGATTTTGGGCCAATCACCAGGAGACATTGAGTTCTAGTCCCGCCTTAGGCAGGAAGGCTGACGGGGTGACTTTGGGGCTGGGCCAATCCCTCTCTCTCAGCTTAACCCACCTCACAGGGTTGTTGTGGGGAAAAATAGGAGAAAGAAAAAATATTGATTATATTCAACACCTTGAGTTATTTGTAAAAATAACAAAGGCAGGATACAAATAAATAAATAATAAACAAACAAACAAAAATAAACTTGTCTAAGTAGGAATTGCTGGATACATTTCAAGGTCACAACTTTTCTCAACTCCGAAGAGCCAAGAACAATGAATCCGGATGTTTCGAATGCCACCACCGGAAATCTCACTGATCCTTTCAGATTGTTGCCTTTTAGCAAGCGTGAAAAAAGGCTGTTGACTGATTTGTAATTTTTGTAAGCGTGCCAGATTTATCAATTTATTTTCCAGTCCAAGGTTGGGTTATCAAAAAAAGAAAAAGAAAAAGAAAAACCAGAACAAAAACTCGCATCCTAAAATTTGTGTTTCAGAGTTCACTGCTCTGAATGTGCTTGTCATTTAAACCAGGGGTCTTCAACCTTGGCAACTTTAAGCCTGGTGGACTTCAACTCCCAGAATCCCCCAGCCAGCTTTGCAAAGCTAGCTGGGGGCTTCTGGGAGTTGAAGTCCACCAGGCTTAAAGTTGCCAAGGTTGGAGACCCCGGATTTAAACGGTTGTTTTTGTACACAATTTTCTTGAAAGCATCGTTTCTATTGTAATTCCACACATAAATGGATGGTTGTGTTGAAAGTTCTGTAATACAGGTAATCCTCGACTTAGGACCACAATTGAGCCAAAAATTTCTGTTGCTAAGTGAGACATTTGTCAAATGAGCTTTGCCCCATTTTAACACTTTTCTTGCCATAGTTGTTAAGTGAATTACGTCAGTGGTTAGGTTAATAACACGGATGTTAACTGAATCTGGCTTCCCCGTGGGTTTGCTGGTCAGAAGTTCATAAAAGCGGATCACATGGCCCTTGGACATGGCAACCGTCATGGCAACCGTCATAAATATGAGCCGGTTGCCAAGTGTCTGAATTTTGATCACGTGACCATAGGGGATGCTGCAACAGTCGTCTATGTGAAAAATGATCATCAATCACTGTTTTCAGTGCAGTTGTAACTTTGAATGGTCACTAAGTGAACTGTTGTAACTGTTGTAAATCGAAGACTGCCTGTATATAGTTTTTAACTACTGTTTATTTATTTATTTTATTTATTTGATTTCTATACCGCCCTTCTCCCGAAGGACTCAGGGCGGTGTACAGGCAAAAATAAAACAAACGGTACAATATACAAATTTAAAATGCAGTTAAAAAACTTATTTTAAAATTGGCCTGAGAAGTAAAATATATAATAAGCTAAAAAACCCCATTTAAAATTAATTACTAAGAATTTAAAAATTTGTTAAAATCAATTTAAGCCAGCCCCGCGCGAATAAAAAGATGTGTCTTCAGTTTGCGACGGAATGTCCGAAGGTCAGGTATTTGGCGTAAACCCGGGGGAAGTTCGTTCCAGAGGGTGGGAGCCCCCACAGAGAAGGATCTTCTCCTGGGGGCCGCCAGCCGACATTGTTTGGCGGACGGCACTCTGAGAAGTCCCTCTCTGTGAGAGCGTACGGGTCGGTGGGAGGCATGAGGTAACAGCAGGCGGTCCCGTAAGTACCCAGGCCCCAAGCCATGGAGCGCTTGAACAGGTCCTCTGAAAAATCAGAGAACTTGAGATTTATTTGTTTTAAAAAAATAGAATAGAATATAAATTTTATTACGGTCATCAACCAGCAATAGACATACAATAAATTTAAAATAATACTGACATTAATTGTAAATAATAACATCCAGGGGTGAAATCCAGCAGGTTCTGGAGAACCGGTAGCGGAAATTTTGAGTAGTTCGGAGAACCGGCAAATACCCCCTCTGGCTGGCTCCAGAGTGGGATGGGAATGGAGATTTTACAATATTCTTCCCCCAGGAGTGGGGAGAGAATGGGGATTTTACAGTATCCTTCCCCTGGAGTGGGGTGGGAATGGAGATTTTGTAGTATCCTTCCACTGGAGTGGGGTAGGAATGGAGATTTTGCAGTATCCTTCCCCTGCCACGCCCACAGAACCAGTAATAAAAAAATTTGGATGTCACCATTGATAACATCCCTGTTATAAAAATACTTGATCTCAAACCGTTAGGGTCACTCCCTAAGTCACATGAGTGGAGAGCCGATAAGTATGCGAGTAAATGTATTTTTCCCAAACATTGTTATAGATATCTCCCAAAAATTGGCACAAGTTGACATCTATAATTCTGTAACCATTTTTTTTTTTCTTGTGGCCATTGCAGTAACACAGAATTTTGCCACTGCACATGTGGTAGCCGGGTTTGAGTTTTGGAGGAGAAAGCCGGCATAAAAGTCATCTGTCCTCCCTGGTAATCTCAAACAACTGCTACCAACCTGCCTTCCATTGAGGACCTGTATACTGCACAAGTCAAAAACAGGGCTGTGAAAATATCTACAGACCCCTCACATCCTGGACATAAACTGTTTCAACTCCTACCCTCAAAACGCCACTATAGAGCACTGCACACCAGAACAACTAGACACAAGAACAGTTTTTTCCCGAAGGCCATCACTCTGCTAAACAAATAATTCCCTCAACAATGTCAAACTATTTACTGAATCTGCATTACTATTAATCTTCTCATCGTTCCCACCACCAATCTCTTTCCACTTATGTTCCTTCCTGCTTCAAACGCTCTACCATCATCCCAGTGCCGAAGAAGCCCACCATCAAGGAACTGAATGACTACAGACCAGTTGCTCTAACATCTGTAGTCATGAAAACCTTTGAAAGGCTTGTGCTTTCCTACCTGAAAACCATCACGAATCCGCTCTTAGACCCCTTGCAATTTGCATACCGAGCAAATAGACCAACAGATGATGCTGTTAATATGGCTCTGCACTACATCCTACAACATCTTGAGTCTCCAAAGACCTATGCAAGGATCCTTTTTGTAGACTTTAGTTCAGCATTCAATACCATCATTCCAGACATTCTTCTAACTAAGCTAAACCAGCTACAGGTACCGGAACAGACTTGTAAGTGGATCACAAGCTTCCTAACAAACAGGAAACAGCAGGTGAAGCTAAGCAAGATCACATCAAATACCTGTACAATTAGCACAGGGGCCCCCCAAGGCTGTGTGCTCCCCCCACTTCTCTTCTCTCTGTATACCAATGACTGCATCTCCAATGATCCATTTGTTAAGCTACTGAAGTTCGCAGATGACACAACAGTGATTGGTCTCATTCGAGACAATGACGAATCCGCATATAGACCAGAGGTCGAACGACTAGCCTTGTGGTGCAACCAAAACAATCTGGAACTGAACACACTCAAAACCGTAGAAATGGTGGTAGACTTTAGGAAAAACCCTTCCATACTTCCACCTCTCACAATACTTGACAACACAGTATCAACAGTAGAAACCTTCAAATTTCTGGGTTCTATCATATCGCAAGATCTCAAATGGACAGCTAACATCAAAAACATCATTAAAAAAGGACAACAAAGAATGTTCTTTCTGCGCCAACTCAGTAAGCTCAAACTGCCCAAGGAGCTGCTGATCCAATTCTACAAAGGAATTATTGAGTCTGTCATTTGCACCTCTATGACTGTCTGGTTCAGTTCTGCAACCCAACAAGAAAAACACAGACTTCAGAGGATAATTAGAACTGCAGAAAAAATAATTGCTACCAACCTGCCTTCCATTGAGGACCTGTATACTGCACGAATCAAGAAGAGGGCCGTGAAAATATTTGCAGATCCCTCGCATCCTGGACATAAACTGTTTCAACTCCTACCCTCAAAACGACGCTATAGAGCACTGCACACCAGAACAACTAGACGCAAGAACAGTTTTTTCCCGAAGGCCATCACTCTGCTAAAGAAATAATTCCCTCAACACTGTCAAACTATTTACTGAATCTGCACTACTATTAATCGTTTCATAGTTCCCATCACCAATCTCTTTCCACTTATGACTGTATGACTATAACTTGTTGCTGGCAATCCTTATGATTTATATTGATATATTGATCATCAATTGTGTTGTAAATGTTGTACCTTGATGAACGTATCTTTTCTTTTATGTACACTGAGAGCATATGCACCAAGACAAATTCCTTGTGTGTCCAATCACACTTGGCCAATAAAATTCTATTCTATTCTATTCTTATGACTGTATGACTGTAACCTTGTTGCTTGTATCCTTACGATTTATATTGATATTGATTGTTTCCTGATTGCTTATTTGTACAACCTGACTATCATTAAGTGTTGTACCTTATGATTCTTGATGAACATATCTTTTCTTTTATGTACACTGAGAGCCTATGCACCAAGACAAATTCCTTGTGTGTCCAATCACACTTGGCCAATAAAAAATTCTATGCTATTCTATTCTGGAAGCTGGGTTTGAGTCTTGGAGGAGAAAGTCTAGATAAAAGTCGTCTGTCCTCCCAGGCAATCTCTCTAGTACGGGGCGAATATATATTGACCTACATACTCTGTATAACTCACAGTATTTTCTTTTTAAAAAAGTAACCAATTTCCATTAATATATTGGTTCAAGAATACAAAACTAGGGAAGATTTGCATCAACTACCCAATGTTCTTCTCGTGTTACCTGCTTCCTGGAAAAGAAAAATCAGAAATCCTTTTATATTTTGTAAATTAGGGTTGGGGGAAATGTTTCTGAGCCTTTCATTTGATTCCCATCCAATCTGTGTTTTTGCTTGTTGCCTTCTATCTCTCAATGGTGCTATTTTCTATTTGATGTGATTGCTTATTTATACTTCTATCTCTCTAAGATATGTGGGCTGCCCTGAGAATTTGTTAGCTGGGGATGACAGATAAATCTTTTGAGAAATAAAATAAGAATCTGGGGTTGCGTAACGTTGCCTTACTATACCGACAACGTTTCTCATAAATGATTTAGGGTCTTGTGATCAATTAAAAATTAATGCTTTTATTAGGACATCAATTTATTGACATTGGTGGACCAGAGTTGCAAGCTTAACTGCCCAAGGACTGCTTTCTAAAGCCTTATGGGATCCTTAGGTCATTCATCCGAGACAACAGTACAGATAGTCCTCGACTTACGACAGTTCATTTAGTGACTGTTCAAAGTTACTTATGACCATTTTTCACACTTATGACAGTGGCAGCATCCCCATGGTCACGTGATCAAAATTCAGTCTCTTGGCAACTGATTAGAATAGAATTCTTTATTGGCCAAGTGTGATTAGACACACAAGGAATTTGTTTCCGGTGTGTAAGCGCTCAATGTACATACAGCAATTGTGATATCATTAACACAGGCATTGTAAAATACAATTCATCATAAAATATATTTAAACTGGTTCATATTTATGATGGTTGCAATGTCCCGGGGTCATGTGATCCCCTTTTGCGACCTTCTTGCAAGCAAAGCCAAGGGGCGAAACTGGATTCACTTAAGAACCAGGTTACTAACTTAATCACTGCAGTGATTCATTTAACAACTCTGGCAAGAAAAGTCATAAAATGGGGCAAAGCCTGTGGTGAAATTCAATTTTTTTTACTACCTGTTCTGTGGGCGTGACTTGGTGAGTGTGGGTTGGAGGTCATGGCAGGGGAAGGATACTACAAAATCCCCATTCCCTCCCCACTCCTGGGGAAGAATACTGCAAAATCTCCATTCCTATCTCACTCCTGGGGGAACGATATTGCAAAATCTCCATTCCCACCTCACTCCAGGGGAAGAATACTGCAAAATCCCCATTCCCTCCCTACTCCTGGGGGAAGGATATTGCAAAATCTCCATTTTCACCCCACTCCTGGGGGAAGAATACTGCAAAATCCCCATTCCCTCCCTACTCCTGGGGGAAGGATATTGCAAAATCTACATTCCCACCCCACTCCAAGGGAAAGATACTGCAAAATACCCATTCCCTCCCTGCTCCTGGGGAAAGGATATTGCAAAATCTCCATTCCCTCCCCACTCCTGGGGAAAAATACTGCAAAATCCCCATTCCCTCCCCACTCCTGGGGGAAGGATATTGCAAAATCTCCATTCCCTCCCCACTCCTGGGGAAGAATACTGCAAAATCCCCATTCCCTCCCCACTCCTGGGGGAAGGATACTGCAAAATCCCCATTCCCTCCCCACTCCTGGGGGAAGGATATTGCAAAATCCCCATTCCCTCATCACTCCTGGGGAAGAATGCTGCAAAATCTCCATTCCTACCTCACTCCTGGGGGAAGGATATTGCAAAATCTCCATTCCCACCTCACTCCAGGGGAAGGATACTGCAAAATCCCCATTCCCTCCCCACTCCTGGGGGAAGGATATTGCAAAATCTCCATTCCCTCCCCACTCCTGGGGAAGAATACTGCAAAATCCCCATTCCCTCCCCACTCCTGGGGGAAGGATATTGCAAAATCTCCATTCCCACCTCACTCCAGGGGAAGGATACTGCAAAATCCCCATTCCCTCCCCACTCCTGGGGGAAGGATATTGCAAAATCCCCATTCCCTCATCACTCGTGGGGAAGAATACTGCAAAATCTCCATTCCTACCTCACACCTGGGGGAAGGATATTGCAAAATCTCCATTCCCTCCCCACTCCTGTGGAAGAATACTGCAAAATCCCCATTCCCTCCCCACTCCTGGGGGAAGGATATTGCAAAATCCCCATTCCCTCATCACTCGTGGGGAAGAATACTGCAAAATCTCCATTCCTACCTCACACCTGGGGGAAGGATATTGCAAAATCCCCATTCCCTTCCCACTCCTGGGGAAGAATACTGCAAAATCCCCATTCCCTCCCCACTCCTGGGGGAAGGATACTGCAAAATCCCCATTGCCTCATCACTCGTGGGGAAGATTACTGCAAAATCTCCATTCCTACCTCACTCCTGGGGGAAGGATATTGCAAAATCTCCTTTCCCACCTCACTCCAGGGGAAGGATATTGCAAAATCCCCATTCCCTCCCCACTCCTGGGGGAAGGATACTGCAAAATCCCCATTGCCTCATCACTCGTGGGGAAGATTACTGCAAAATCTCCATTCCTACCTCACTCCTGGGGGAAGGATATTGCAAAATCTCCTTTCCCACCTCACTCCAGGGGAAGGATACTGCAAAATCCCCATTCCCTCCCCACTCCTGGGGGAAGGATATTGCAAAATCCCCATTGCCTCATCACTCGTGGGGAAGATTACTGCAAAATCTCCATTCCTACCTCACTCCTGGGGGAAGGATATTGCAAAATCTCCTTTCCCACCTCACTCCAGGGGAAGGATACTGCAAAATCCCCATTCCCTCCCCACTCCTGGGGGAAGGATATTGCAAAATCCCCATTGCCTCATCACTCGTGGGGAAGATTACTGCAAAATCTCCATTCCTACCTCACTCCTGGGGGAAGGATACTGCAAAATCCTCATTGGGTTCTTCAGAACCTGTCAGAACCTGCTGGATTTCACCCTTGGAGGAGAAAATCTAGATAGAAGTCATCTGTCCTCCCAGGCAATCTCTCTAGTACGGGGCGAATATATATTGACCTACATACTCTGTATAACTCACAGTACATTTTTTTAAAAAATAACCAATTTCCATTGATATATTGGTTCAAGAATACAAAACTAGGGAAGATTTGCATCAACTACCCAATGTTCTTCTCGTGTTACCTGCTTCCTGGAAAAGAAAAATCAGAAATCCTTTTATATTTTGTAAATTAGGGGTTGGGGGAAATGTTTCTGAGCCTTTCATTTGATTCCCATCCAATCTGTGTTTTCGCTTGTTGCCTTCTATCTCTCAATGGTGCTATTTTCTATTTGATGTGATTGCTTATTTATACTTCTATCTCTCTTAAGATATGTGGGCTGCCCTGAGAATTTGTTAGCTGGGGATGACAGATAAATCTTTTGAGAAATAAAATAAGAATCTGGGATTGCGTAACGTTGCCTTACTATACCGACAACGTTTCTCATAAATGATTTAGGGTCTTGTGATCAATTAAAAATTAATGCTTTTATTAGGACATCAATTTATTGACATTGGTGGACCAGAGTTGCAAGCTTAACTGCCCAAGGACTGCTTTCTAAAGCCTTATGGGATCCTTAGGTCATTCATCCGAGACAACAGTACAGATAGTCCTCGACTTACGACAGTTCATTTAGTGACCATTCCAAGTTACCTGACCATTTTTCACACTTACGACCGTGGCGGCATCCCCATGGTAACGTGATCAAAATTCAGACTCTTAGCGACTGATTAGAATAGAATTCTTTATTGGCCAAGTGTGATTAGACACACAAGGAATTTGTTTCCGGTGTGTAAGCGCTCAATGTACATACAGCAATTGTGATATCATTAACACAGGCATTGTAAAATACAATTCATCATAAAATATATTTAAACTGGTTCATATTTATGATGGTTGCAATGTCCCGGGGTCATGTGATCCCCTTTTGCGACCTTCTTGCAAGCAAAGCCAAGGGGCGAAACTGGATTCACTTAAGAACCAGGTTACTAACTTAATCACTGCAGTGATTCATTTAACAACTCTGGCAAGAAAAGTCATAAAATGGGGCAAAGCCAGTGGTGACATTCAATTTTTTTTACTACCCGTTCTGTGGGCGTGACTTGGTGAGTATGGGTTGGAGGTCATGGCAGGGGAAGGATACTACAAAATCCCCATTCCCTCCCCACTCCTGGGGGAAGAATACTGCAAAATTTCCATTCCCTCCCCACTCCTGGGGAAGAATACTGCAAAATCTCCATTCCCACCTCACTCCAGGGGGAAGGATATTACAAAATTTCCATTCCCTCCCCACTCCTGGGCAAAGGAGATTGCAAAATCCCCATTCTCTCCCCACTCCTGGGGAAGAATACTGCAAAATCCCCATTCCCTCCCCACTCCTGGGGGAAGAATACTGCAAAATCCCCATTCCCTCCCCACTCCTGGAGGAAGAATACTGCAAAATCCCCATTCCCTCCCCACTAGTGGAGGAAGAATACTGCAAAATCCCCATTCCCTCCCCACTCCTGGAGGAAGAATACTGCAAAATCCCCATTCCCTCCCCACTCCTGGGGCCAGCCAGAGGTAGCATTTGCCGGTTCTCCGAACTGCTCAAAATTTCCGCTACCGGTTCTTCAGAACCTGTCAGAACCTGCTGGATTTCACCCCTGGGCAAAACTCACTTAACAAATGTCTCGCTCAGCAACCTAAATTCTGGGCTCAATTGCAGTTGCAAGTTGTGCACCACCTGTACAACTATCTACCAATGTACATATTTTGTCACTGAACCAATCCTACTGTTCATTTGGGATGCAGAAATAGAAATGCCACAGAAATGTCTGCAATGGTATACGGCAGTGATGGCAAATATTTTCGGCACCGAGTGCCCAAACCAGAACATGTGTGTGTGCATACACATGTGTGCGCTAGAGCGCCGGAATCCCAAACACCAGGTGGCCAGTGTGCATGCTGGTCTTCGGATTTCCAGCGCTACGGCGCGTACAAAGATCTGCTGGCTGGCGTGCATGCACGTGCCGGAAACTAGAAGAGCAGCTGGCATGCGTGCCCACATAGAGGGCTCTGTGTGCCACCTCTGGCATCCGTGCCATAGGTTCACCATCACGGGTATAGAGCTCCTGTTTGAGCAGGGGGTTGGACTAGACAGTGTTGTGACCCAGGCCCAAGTAGGTAGTAGGAAACTCAGTCCGTGAAAAAACAAACAAACTTTATTTGAACAGCTGAGAATTACTTCATTCCCAGCGTAGTTCAACTCAAATTAAAACAAATTCCTCCCAACACAAATTCCTCAGTTCTCTTGCAAACCTTGGTCCAATTAGGCAAACTGTCAAAGGCCTTTCTTGGCAAACGTTCAGAAGTCACAAAAATAAATGCAAGACGTAGATGAAGCAGAAGACGAAGCTATCAACGTTGTTTTCCAGCAAAGCCCAAACACCGTTGCTGGTCTGTTAAGCCTTATGGGAGGGGCCAATCATCTCTTGGCCCTACTCCCAAGTCATCCTCTCTGCTTGAGCTGCTCTTGCCTTCTGGCAGCTCTTCTCATGCGTGCATTAGGAACAGGCTCCTCCTGTTCCTCTGCCTCATTATTATCAGGCTCTGGAGGCTCTGGAGTCTGCACCTCACTCCCCGATGGCCCTGGCCCCACCTCTGCCTCATCGCTATCCGACTCTGTTGCCAGCTCTGCAGGCTGCTGACGGACCTCAACAAAATGGTTGTTCCATCTGCTGGCAGACCACAACAGACAGAATGGGAGAACTTGCCATGGCCAACTCGCACACGGGGCAATTTAACGATTCTATTTAATTATTTAAAATAAATTTTAAAAGTATTTTAATTTTTGCCATTCACATTTCATTCTGCTGCTCTTTTTGCATCCTTTCTTTAACGTTTCTGTTCCACCATTTCTTTGATGTTCGTCTACCTCTTGCCCTGCATCAAGTTGTCCTGCATCAAGTCGGCCATGACAAGTTGGCTGTGGCAAATTGTCATGGACTCTGCACTAGAAGACCTCCAAGGTCTCTTCCGGCTCTATTCTGATTGACTGATTGAAATTGCCTGTTTGAAAAGTGTTAAAACTTCTCCCCGAGATGTTTGATCTATGAAGCCCAAACTGGCCATTCAGCCATTCAGTCTCATCCCAGCATCTGAAAGTGGTTAGCATCCCAGAAGGATTGTGCACGCAAGACATTTTTTCTCGATGTACAGACAGGCTGTCATGTAAGTCTCACATAAGACATTAGCAGATTTTTTTTGGGGTGGTGGTGGTGGTAAGAATGCAAACATAGGTTCCCCTTATCTGACTTCAAGGCCTACCTGTCTCCCATATATCCTGCAGTACACAGGCACACCCCTGTCACGTGGTCGCATTGTCCTCCATTGTGGCAGGGGCATTCTTGGCTGCAGTTAACCCCATAGGTTCCTGATGGGCAAGGTTGCGCGCACACAGAGCCCTAAGAGAGAGAAAGAGAAAGAGAGACAAAGGTACGATCAGATTAACACTGGAGGTTTTTAAGAAGAGACTGGGTAGCCATTTGTCTGGAATTGTTCTGTCTCCTTCCCCACCTCGGAGTAACGAGCTGCCTTCAGCCAGTGGATTCACGGCTCTTATCAGTCCGAGCAGAGAAATCGCAGCTGTTTGCCAAAGTTCAAACCAAATGACTCGCAGAGTAAGACTTCAGCTCTCTTTGAAATGGTTCAGCTAATCTTTTGCTCCCCGTGGAGTGCAAACAGTCTCAAAGCTCCTTATATATCCTTCCTTTTGATGACGCCGTCTCTCTAATCTTCTGAAGCGCGGGTCGATCCAAGCTTGAATATTATTATTATTATCACCTGTGTCTGAGGGCGTAGCCAGGGGAAGGGAGGAATCAGGGGATGAGGGCCTCATTACATCTTCCGACTGGCCTGGTTCTGGCTCCTGGAGCCGGGCCAAAGGCATCGGTGCTCCCAAGATAAGCCTTACTGGCCCTCCCCCCTCACTCTTGGAGTCACTTTCAGGCATGGGGCCAGGTTCGGGGGCTGGAGCCACAACAGGAATGGTACAGGGCCATGATGGTGAACCAATGGCACATGTGCCACAGGTGGCACGCAAAGCTCTCTCTGCAGGCACACCTGTGGTCGCCCCAGCCCAGCTACACCGCACATGCCCGCATGCCTCCCGCTGGCCAGCTGGTTTTCGGGTCTCTGCCATGCATGCGCACATGGAGAGTGGGGCACATGTGGGAGATGGGCGCGCACATGCGCGGGGAGGCAGGGCGTGTGTGCGAGGGCTGCTCGCATTGCATTTGGGGGATTTGCACATGTGTGTGCTCCCCCCGCACCGCGTTTTGTGCCTGGAAGGCCTCCTGCACCAAACTGGAAGCCAAAATGGGGTGAATGCATGGTGGGGTGGGGCACATGTGTGTGGGGCGCTTGTGTTGCATTTTGGGGTTGTGCGCACGCATTTGCGTACCCGTTTTGGGCACTCGGCACCAAAAAGGTTAGTCATCACTGGTATAGGGTCTCCAGCCTGAGCAGGGGGTCGGAATAGAAGACCTCGAGGGCCCCTTTGTTATTCTGTAACTTCTGTAACCTGCTTGGGACCATCAAGAACCAAATGCCAAGTTGTTTTCAATATCTTCAAATAAAAGTCTTGTTCCAAAAGGAATGAGAAAGGTGGAATTATTTGGACCAAATCTGACAAACTTAGAATTCAACATTTGTTAAAGTTGTTATTAAGATGTAATTCAGAATCAAAACAAAGATTCCTGAGTTAGTGGGTGGAGAATAGAACAGTGTCAGTGTGTGTGTGTTTTGTGTGTGTTGGCAATCTCATAAAGTTCAACAATTCTGAAACATGATGTACTAAATATATGAAAGCTATTGTCTTTCCTTTCCTACCTGCTGTTTCTCTGCTAAGTATCATTAACAACATATTCTTCAGATGAATGGCAGTATATCTCTGAGAGTATCCATCAATGTCAAAAATATTTTCATATTTAAAAACAACTCGCATATGGAATTTAATTTACCCCAGAAACCATTTATCATTATGCAATGGCGTTGTATCACATCAGAAATTTGGATTTCTGCAAACATAAAGCTTTCAAACATCTTGCCTGTTTGGTTTTTAACAAGAATGGACCTTCTTACATTTGATAGAAATTTTTATTAACTGTCTATTCCGATTAATGGTTCTTACAATATGGAATTTGCCAAATATTGATCACTGAATTGATCTCAAGTACTATTAAGTTTATTTTATTGGTAGTACTGATCTAACATTGCTTCAGAAATTCTTGTTATGTTTCACACAGCTTGTAAACCTTAATTTTTTCTCTCTTCTTTTTCTTTTTCCTTAGTTGGGTTTTAAAATATCAGATTCTACCTATCTATCTACTAGCCGAGAGCAGTAATAGACTGAGTGATGGAACTGTAATAAATAGATACATCATGTGAATATCACATTTCATGGGGCTTTAGCAGTCCTGCCTGAAAGTACCTAAAACCTCATGAAACTTTGGTTTGAGAATGGCTAATTTGTAAGATTTCAGACACAAAATTCCAGACAAATAATCCTCACTTACCATCAAAGAGAGAAGCAACCTAGAACTAAGCAGAAATTTCTTGATAGTCAGAACAATTAACCAGTGGAACAGAAGTTGCCTTCAGAAGTTGTGGGTGTTCCATCACTGGAGGCTTTTAAGAAATGACTGGACACCTGCTCTTGAGCAGGGGGTTGGACTAGACAACCTCCAAGGTCCCTTCCAACTCTATTAAACTGCTTGCTCAGTGACCATTGGGAGTTACAATGGTATTGAAAAGAAGAGATTTACAACTGATTCTCAAACTTGTGGCTGTGACAGCATCCTCACAGTCACAATCTGGCGGTTTGGACACTTAACAATTGTTGCCTATTCATTATTTTTTATTGCTTTTTATATTTTACTTAATTTTTTCCAAGTTTCAAATTTTCTTAGTTTATCAAAATATACAAAGGAAAATGAAAATAATGGGAGTGGAGGAAAAAAGGAAGAGGAAAAAAGTACAACGGAAAAGGGGGAAAAGAGAGAAAAACATTGATTTCCGACTCTTACAAAATACCTTATGCCACCAGACTTGAAATCCTGGGTTTAGAAAATTTAGAACTCCGCCCCTTTCAACAGGATCTATGTTTAACTCATAAAATCATCTGCTACAATGTCCTTCCTGTCAAAGACTACTTCAGCTTCAATCGCAACAATACTCGAGCACACAATAGATTTAAGCTTAATGTTAACCGCTCCAATCTTGATTGCAGAAAATATGACTTCAGTAACAGAGTTGTTACTACTTGGAATACACTACAAGACTCTGTGGTCTCTTCCCAAAATCCCCAAAGCTTTAACCAAAGACTATCTACTATTGACCTCACCCCATTCCTAAGAGGTCTGTAAGGGGCGTGCATAAGAGCACCAATGCGCTTACCGTTCCTGTCCTAATGTTCCCTTTGATTGTTCTTTTTAGTGAGGTGGAATAAGATAATAACCTACAGCCACAAATTTTGCTTTCACTTAATAATATATACGAACCATCCCTATAACAACAAATTGTCTAGTCAGCAACACCCAAAATCAAACTTTCAATTTTGTTTCCACTTCAAGCACAAAGTCCAGAAGTGGTTTCCAAGTAAAAACAAAGTTAGTTCTTTTCTTTAATTAAAGCCATCTCTTCTGATTCCATCGGTTTTTCCGGCCACTCATCCATGGTGGGAATGAAACTATCTTTCCATTTTTGTGCACAGAGCATCCTTGCTACCACTGTATCCTGTGTGCACAGCTGACTTCCAACAAGAAAAGTCACTGGGGAAGCCAGCAGGAAGTCTCAAATCCCGGTCATGTCATATTCCACTTCCCTGCCTGGCGTTTGCTTAATGACTGGAACAAAACAAACATCCTATATGTCAATGCGGGTCGTATGATACCTTACTTTAGGACCACATTGCTTAGCAACAGTTACCCATTGTTAAATGAGGACTACCTCTATAGACAATTATTTGTTCCTGTGTTAAGTGAATCATGCTGGCATTCCTTCGAAGTTCGTATCCGCAGGATCAGAGAGTTTGCATCTAAGCAGGTATTTTTTTTTCAAATCCTCCTGGTTATATCTTCAAATGTTCCAGGTACTTACTCCCTGAATATTAAATAACAGCAAACACTTTTCTCAGAGAAAGTAATAGCTCGGGAGAAGTCCCTCATGACCACTTCAGAGAAAGTTTGTATTGCTGGATGATTTTGATTTAGCTCTCACTCTTCTCTTGCCAGAAATATAAAACCTATAAAAGCCTATAAAACGATTTGCCTATTTGTAGCTTTACTCCAATAGATTGAACGGTAACCAGCCCTCTCACCTCATTTCTCCATCCTGTTTCTTCCCTTAGAGAAATGAGCAGGAAATATTTTAAAAAAGAAGAGAAAGGACATATTGACTAATCTCTGGGCTGATAAAAGTGAAAAAAATTCCAGAAATTTGGGATTATTTAATATGTTTAATCAGGACAGGTTTTTTTTTAATTCAAATTTATATCCCGCCCTTCTCCGAAGACTCAGGGCGGCTTACATTGTGTCAAGCAATAGTCTTCATCCATTTGTATATTATATACAAAGTCAACTTTTATTGCCCCCAACAATCTGGGTCCTCATTTTACCTACCTTATAAAGGATGGAAGGCTGAGTCAACCTTGGGCCTGGTGGGACTTGAACCTGCAGTAATTGCAAGCAGCTGCTGTTAATAACAGACTGTCTTAGCAGTCTGAGCCACCAGAGGCTATTATGCCTTAACCAGAGTTAAGGCATAATAGCATGCAACATATATTAACCTAGTTTAGTTTTTCTATGATTTATTTTTATTTATTTATTTATTTATTTTTATCAATCATATATAAGATAACAGGTAAAAGTATAAACATAATTTGGATACATGAAAAGAGTATGTAAAAAGGAATATTAGGACAGGGACGGTAGGCATGCGTGTGCCCCTTACTGACTTTAGTGCAGGGTAACCAACCTTGGTAACTTTAACACTTGTGGACCTTCAACTCCCAGAATTCATCAGCTACCTATGCTGACTGGGGAATTCTGGGAGTTGAAATCCACAGGTTTTAAAGTTGCCAATGTTGGAGATTCCTGATTTAGTGTAGAATGTAAACCCAGACCATCTAATTTATGCATCAATGTACAGCACGAATCCAGAACACGGATTAGCTTCATTCAATACTCAACCATCGATGTAACCCTAGAAGTTGAGAAAATGGATTACTTAAATAACCATTTTAAGTTTGTTGCCTGAACCCGATCAATGACTAGATCTTATTCTTCAAGATCCTTCAGAAAGTCAGTCGTCAAGAAGAGACTGTGGCTTTTGTTGTTAAAATACAGTAAGAAGCACACCAAAATCTTTTCTTGGTCCTAAGATGGTGGCCCAGAAGCTCTGCAAAAGAGGGACACCACTGCTTATCTCATAAACAGCTGGATTTTGCAATGGTGACCTGCAGTACAGAACCTCATTTTGGATTAATTTGTTCATATCCAGAAATGCCAGCCCTTTATTTAACCTGATAATAAACACACTTCCTCGTTCTGTTTCAAAGAAGACAAGATTCCTATTTTTGTAACTCACTGAGAGGAGTGGTTGGCCGTACAAATTTTCTTAAATATTGAGAAAGCCACATTCCAAAGTTCATCTCTCAGGAGCAGTAGTGGGATCTGTAGGCACAGGTACAGAATACAGAGTGACAAAGTTGGAAGGGACCTTAGAGGTCTTCCATTCCAACCCCCTGCTCAAGCAGGAGACCCTATACCCAGCAGTGAAATCCTCTGAAGTCTGCCACTGGTTCTGTGAATCTGCTATTGAGCATGCACTAAGGAGGCGAGTTATTGGCCCCAAAGGATAGGGTGCACAACTTAGGTGTCCTCCTGGATGAACGGCTGTTGTTTGAAGATCATTTGACGGCCGTCTCCAGGAGGGCCTTCCACCAGGTTTGCCTGGTTTGGCAGTTGCGCCCCTTCCTTGATCGGGATGCCCTGTGCACAGTCACTCATGCGCTCGTTACCTCTCGCTTGGATTATTGTAATGCTCTCTACATGGGGCTCCCCTTGAGGTGCGCCCGGAGGCTGCAGTTAGTCCAGAATGCAGCTGCGCGGGTGATAGAGGGAGCTTCGCGTAGCTCCCGTGTAACACCGCTCCTGCGCAGACTGCACTGGCTACCTGTGGTCTCCCGGGTGCACTTTAAGGTTTTGGTTACTACCTTTAAAGTGCTCCATGGCTTAGGGCCTGGGTACTTACGGGACCGCCTACTGTTACCTCATGCCTCCCACCGACCCGTGCGCTCTCACAGAGAGGGACTTCTCAGGGTGCCGTCCGCCAAGCAATGTCGGCTGGAGGCCCCCAGGGGAAGATCCTTCTCTGTGGGGGCTCCCACCCTCTGGAACGAACTTCCCCCGGGTTTACGCCAAATACCTGATCTTCGGACCTTCCGCCGCGAATTGAAAACACATCTATTTATTTGCGCTGGGCTGGCTTAAATTTTATTGGTTTTAAATTTTTATTATTAATTTTAAGGGGTTTTTTAGTTTTATATATTTTAAAGTTTTTAGGCCAACTATAGAATAAGTTTTTTAATCTATATTTTAATTGTATATTGTACCGTTTGTTTTACCCTGGCTGTACACCACCCTGAGTCCTTCGGGAGAAGGGCGGTATAAAAATCGAATAAATAATAATAATAAGAAGAAGAAGAACACGTGAGTACCTGAGGCATGCCCGCGCAGAGCTAAAAAAGGAACATTTTGAAGCCTTCTGAGTCTGCAAAGGTAAGTAGAACAGTGGGGGGGGGATCCACTGTGCCACGTGACTTAGATTAGCTAGAAAGCAGGAAATCAGACGGTTCTAGCTAATATAAATTGTGCGTCACAGCTGATTTTCACCCAGCTGATCGTCGGAAATACAGGTTCACCCAAACTGGTAGGATTTTTAGTACCAGTTTGGGAAAACTGGTCTGAAACAGTAGCATTTCACCCCCTGCCTTTACCATTCCAGACAAATTGCTGTCTGGTATCTTCTTGAAAACCTCCACTCCCAACTTCTGGAGGCGAGCCATTCCATTGGTTAATTTTTCTCACTGACAGAAAAATTCTCCTTAATTCCAGGTAGGGTTTTTTCCTTGATTAGTTTCCATCATCCATTGCTTCTTGTCCTGCCTTCTGGTGCTTTGGAGGGTAGCATGACTCCCTCTTCTTTGTGGCAGCCCCTCCAATACTGGAAGACTGCTATCAAATCATCCCTAGTCCTTCTTTTCATTAGACTAGATGTACCCAATCCCTGCAACCATTCTTCATATGTTTTAGCCTCTAGGTGGTAGGGAGAAATAAATCAGAATCTAAAAACCCCAGTTCATTAGGGGGACTTTGAAGAAGCAGGAGAGAAATATATTATTGATGCTTTTGAACTTTGGTATTGGAGAAGACTCCTGAGAATACCAAACACCATCAGAAAAATAATGAAATGAATCCCCAAATTAATCCAAAATTTTTACTTGAGGTATAAATGACCAGGTTTAAATTATCGTATTTTGGATGTTCTCTAAGATCATCATAAGGCAGCTATAATTTTGGGTCCCCAGTAAAATCAAAATGAACCTGATGTTCATTAATAACATAAAGTTATGTATGACTTGCACGAATGTTTCTTCAAATACACCACTGAGCCATGGGGGCGCAGTGGATAGAATGCAGTATTGCAGGCTAACTCTGCCCACTGCCAAGTGTTCAATCCTGACCAGCTCAAGGTTGGCTCAGCCTTCCATCCTTCCTGAAGTCGGTAAAACGAGGATCCAGATTGTTGGGGGCAACAGGCTGATTCTGTAAACCGCTTAGAGAGGGCTGTCAAGCACTATAAAGCGGTATATAAGTCTAAATGTTATTGCTATATAAGTCAGAGCTAGTGCTATTGGTATCTGGCTGTCTACCTGGGTGGCGCGGTAGTTAGAATGCAGTATTGCAGGCTGACTCTGCCCACTGCCAGGAGTTCGATCCTGACCGGCTCAAGCTTGGCTCAGCCTTCCAGCCTTCTGAGGTCAGTAAAACAAAGACCCAGATTGTCAAATTCTAATCTTAATTAGAATAATAGATTAATTAGAATAATAGATTCTAATTAATTCTAATTAATTAAGAAATGAGAGTCAAGTGGACAAGATGGCGGCTGTCTTCAAAACGGGATGTTCTGTGATGGAAAATCTGAACCCCTCACATCTCAGAATATAGGACATCTTGTAAAAATTATATACATTATTACATTATCCTCCAAGATGAGGGCTGTAAAAGTACTGTGAAGTGGTATATAAGTCTAAGTGCTATTGTTATAAAGTTTATTTTAAGCTATGAAATTGTATATTGCATCTTTCTCCTCAAAAGAGAGGGGCCGGGATAGCTCAGGCAATAGAGAAGCCTGTTATTAGAACACAAAGCCTGCAATTACTGCAGGTTCGAGCCCGGCCCAAGGTTGACTCAGCCTTCCACCCTTTATAAGGTAGGTAAAATGAGGACCCAGATTGTTGGGGGCAATAAAGTTGACTTTGTATATAATATACAAATGGATGAAGACTATTGCTTGACACAATGTAAGCCGCCCTGAGTCTTTGGAGAAGGGAGGGATATAAAGGGCCGGGATAGCTCAGGCAATAGAGAAGCCTGTTATTAGAACACAAAGCCTGCAATTACTGCAGGTTCGAGCCCGGCCCAAGGTTGACTCAGCCTTCCACCCTTTATAAGGTAGGTAAAATGAGGACCCAGATTGTTGGGGGCAATAAAGTTGACTTTGTATATAATATACAAATGGATGAAGACTATTGCTTGACACAGTGTAAGCCGCCCTGAGTCTTTGGAGAAGGGAGGGATATAAAGGGCCGGGATAGCTCAGGCAATAGAGAAGCCTGTTATTAGAACACAAAGCCTGCAATTACTGCAGGTTCGAGCCCGGCCCAAGGTTGACTCAGCCTTCCACCCTTTATAAGGTAGGTAAAATGAGGACCCAGATTGTTGGGGGGGCAATAAGTTGACTTTGTAAAAAATATACAAATATACAAATAGAATGAGACTATTGCCTTATACATTGTAAGCCGCCCTGAGTCTTCGGAGAAGGGCGGGGTATAAATGTAAACAAAAAAAAAAAAAAGACCCTAAACAAGAAAGCAAAATCTCTGAAGTCCAAGATCGATATTCTGCGGAGCACAAACTCCCAGCCTCCAGGTCTTTTCTGCGCGTACATTCCAGTTGGCTGCAGCCAGAAGCCAAATTCCAAGATTTTCAAAATCCAGCGAAAGAAAAAAAAGTCTCACTTGTGTTATAGCCAGCTGAAGTTTTCTCTTTTTTCTTTCTTTCTTTTTTTTTTATGAAAGCCCCGGAGAGGCTCTCTTAAACTCACAAACTCTGTATTTGTAAGCACAGTACTTTTACTTAGAAATTCAACTCCTTCCCATGCAGGCACTCCAAAACTCGGCTTTGTCCCAGGGGAGAAAGCAACCTCAAATATGATTTTTAAGAAACTTCCCAGCATCCTTCGAAGGATTCTACTCTCTATCAATGTAGGTGAAATACTTATGGCTCGCCAGGGCTTGTTGGCAGAAGAGAATTTTTGCAGTTACCCTATTAATTTTGGTTTTCCTATTTTCTGCAGGGTGTTTTTAACCCTGCAGCAATTATGTTGTATTGATTCAAGCCTGCAGGTTATGTTGTAGTCTCTTTTTCGGTGTGATGTAGAACTAGCGCAAATCGCAGCGCTGTGCCACAGATGCATCGCACATCAGCTTGGCACCAACGTTCAGGTCGTGCCACTAAAAAAGAGGCCAGAGGCTAGAGCGGTTTCATTCATGCCGGGTTCTGTATTCAGCTTTTTAGTTTTGTTTACGTATTGCATTTAGCTGTTTTGGATGCTATCCAGGTGATGCATTTCTCCAAGCAGTGTGGGTTATGACACTTCTGCAAAATAATAATGTATTCACTGCAGTTAATAAGATTGCATATTATTTTTATTACTTCTCGCCAAGGAAGATTGTGAAAAGTAAAACAAAAAAACAAAAAAACCCTGCTTGTTTTACTTGCATCCAGTTTTCGTCACCACAATATTAAAAAAGATGTAGAGACTCTGGAAAGGGTGCTGTTGTGTCTGCGCCCCCCGAGCCGGGCCTCCTGCCAGAAAATGACTTGGAAAGTGAGGGGGAAGGGCCATCAGGACTTACCTCGGGAGCACCGGCTTCCCTGGCTCAGCTCCAGGAGCCAGAGGCAGGCCAGGTGGAAGAGATAATGAGGCCTCCATCCCCTGACTCTTTCCCCCCCAGGCCACACCTCCAGACCCGGCTAATGGCAATCAGGCCTGGCTGGACCCTAGGTTTCGTAGGCAGGAGAGGCGGGAACAACAGAAGCAGGGGTGGGGCAGGCCTAGGAAGTGCTGAGTCATGGAGCCACACCCCACAGGATATAAAAGCAGCAAGAGCTGCTGTGCCTCTTCGTAGCAGGCAAATCAACTGATTAACTAAGAGCTGAAGTTTGTTCCTGGGTGACTCATCGGCGTCGAGGGAGATAACAGAGAGACTTGGCAGACGCTTTCTATTTTGCTGCCAGAGCTGCTAGTGCCGGCTAATTAAGCCATCACTCGGACGGAGGCAAAGGGTGACAGAACAAGTGCAGAGAAGAGCATGATGAGGGGGCTGGAGGATAAAACATACGAAGAACAGCTGCAGGAATTAGGTATGTCTAGTCTACTGAAAAAAAAAAACTAGGGGTGACTTGATAATGGTGTTCCAATATTTGAGAGGCTGCCACAAAGAAGGGGGGGGGTCAACCAGTGGTGAAATCCCAATTTTTTACTACCGGTTCTGTGGGCGTGGCTTGGTGGCTTGGTTGGTGTGGCTTGGTGGGTATGGCAGGGGAAGGATACTGCAAAATCTCCATTCTCACCCCACTCCTGGGGGAAGGAAATTGCAAAATCTCCATTCTCACCCCACTCTGGGGCTAGCCAGAGGTGGTATTAGAATAGAATAGAATAGAATTTTTTTTTGGCCAGGTGTGATTGGACACACAAGGAATTTGTCTTGGTATTTGCCAGTTCTCTGAACTGCTCAAACTTTCCGCTACCGGTTCTCCAGAACCTGTCAGAACCTGCTAGATTTTACCCCTGGGGTCAACCTATTTTCCAAAGCAGCAGAAGGGAAGGGAAGAAGCAATGAAAGGAAACTAATCAAAGAGAGAACCAATCTAGAACTAAGGAGAAGTTTTCTATCAGTGAGAAATATTAACCAGTGGAATGGCTTGCCTCCAGAACTTGTGAATACTCCATCACTGGAATTTTTCAAGAAGAGACCAGAAAGGTATAGGGCAAGGGTGTCAAACTCAAGGCCTGGAGGCCAGATCCAGCACATGGGGTACTTGGATCTGGCCTGCGGAGCCACCCTGGAAAAAGCAAGGGACTGGTCTTTGCCAGGAAAAATGGAGCTCAGGAGGGCTGCAAGTATCCCTCCCAAGGTCCATTTTCGCTGGCAGAGAGTTGCAGGAGGCTGTTGCAGCCAAAAACCGAGCTTGGGAGCCTGTTTTTGCTGGCTGAGTGCTCGGGTCACCATAGGCACCCCCAACACAAGTGACGTTGAGCTGGCAATGCCCCCCTGCCCCTCCCCCGAGGTCAAACACAACCCTGATGCGGCCCTCGATAAAATCGAGTTTGACACCCCCGGTATAGGGTCTCCTGCTTGAGCAGTGGGTTCGACTGGAAGACCTCTAAGATCCCTTAGCAATGGATGGAAATTAGTTAAGAAGAAAACCAGCCTAGAACCAAGGAGAAATTTCCTAATGGTGAAAATAATGAACCAGTGAAACGCCTTTGCCTTCAGAAGTGGTGGGTGCGCCATTAGTGGAGACTTGTCTGGAAGGGGTTGGACTAGCCCAGGGGTCTCCAACCTTGCCAACTTTAAACCTTGTGGACTTCAACTCCTAGAGTTCCACAAGTCTTAAAGTTTCCAAGGTTGGAGACCCCTGTCTTAAAGGATGTTGGCTGGGAATTCTAGGAGTTGATATGTGCACCAACTCCCAGAATCTCGCAGCCAGCATCCTTTAAGACAGGGCTCTCCAACCTTGCCAACTTTAAACTTTGTGGACCAACTCCCAGAGTTCCACAAGTCTTAAAGTTGCCAAGATTGGAGACCCGTGTCATAAAGGATGCTGGCTGGGGAATTCTGGGAGTTGGTGCACATATCTTAAAGGATGTTGGCTGGGAATTCTAGGAGTTGATATGTGCACCAACTCCCAGGATCCCGCAGCCAGCATCCTTTAAGACAGAGGTCTCAACCTTGGCAACTTTAAGACTTGTGGACTTCAACTCCCAGAGTTCCTCAGCCAGCAAAGCTGGCTGAGGAACTCTGGGAGTTGAAGTCCACAAGTCTTAAAGTTTCCAAGTTTGGAGATCCCTGTCTTAAAGGATGTTGGCTGGGAATTCTAGGAGTTGATATGTGCACCAACTCCCAGAATCTCGCAGCCAGCATCCTTTAAGACAGGGCTCTCCAACCTTGCCAACTTTAAACTTTGTGGACCAACTCCCAGAGTTCCACAAGTCTTAAAGTTGCCAAGGTTGGAGACCCGTGTCATAAAGGATGCTGGCTGGGGAATTCTGGGAGTTGGTGCACATATCTTAAAGGATGTTGGCTGGGAATTCTAGGAGTTGATATGTGCACCAACTCCCAGGATCCCGCAGCCAGCATCCTTTAAGACAGAGGTCTCCAACCTTGGCAACTTTAAGACTTGTGGACTTCAACTCCCAGAGTTCCTCAGCCAGCAAAGCTGGCTGAGGAACTCTGGGAGTTGAAGTCCACAAGTCTTAAAGTTGCCAAGGTTGGAGACCCCTGGACTAGAAGACTTCCAAGGTCCCTTCCAGCCCTACAGGTTCTCTGTCTTATGCTCTAAGCTTCCTAGACCCATCTGACAGAGGCCTGACAAGAACAACCGTTCCTCCATTTCCTTCCTTAATTCACAGCTCCCACATCATTTTTGTGGCCTTCCCCGGGAATAAACAGATAAAGGCTCTCACCAGACTCTGGCTTTTGCTTTTCTTTCTCGTTTGCAAAAACAGCATTCGCCAAGGGTCTAATTGTCGAACGATGGAATAATGCCAGAGGGCATAGCAGGACTGAAGGAAGCCTTTTGGCAAACCCAGAGGGAGTTAATTATCACGTTATTGATACAGATTTAGATGCTTTTCTTTAAAAAAATAAAAATAAAAATAAAAAAATAATAAAAAAATAAAAAAATAAAATAAAATACAAGATTCTTGACACGTAGAATGAAAGGCGAGGAATAAATGCATTGTTTGGAAAGAGCCCTCAGTCACTGCTGGGAGTCAGTGTGATGATACTGTATGCTTAAATCTCTATACAAGGGGGAGCATTTTATATTTTCCCTTTAGTCAAGAAAGGGCGCTTCCAAGTTTTGTCCCAAAGTTGCTTTTTTCAAGAGGCCTCTGGTGGCTCAACAGACTAATACAGTCTGTTATTAACAGCAGCTGCTTGCAATTACTGCAGGTTCAAGCCCCACCAGGCCCAAGGTTGACTCAGCCTTCCATCCTTTATAAGGTAGGTAAAATGAGGACCCAGATTGTTGGGGGCAATAAAAGTTGACTTTGTATATAATATACAAATGGATGAAGACTATTGCTTAACACAGTGTAAGCCTCCCTGAGTCTTCGGAGAAGGGCGGGATATAAATGCAAAATAAAAAAAAAAGAGGCAACTGGACTTCCTTGCTTTTTGCTTTTGGAGATGTTTCGCTTCTCATCCAAGAACCTTCTTCGGCTCTGACTGGATGGTGAGGCATGGAAGGATTGATGCTCCTTGCAGCTTGCAGACAGCTGGTCATTTGCATTCTTTGTCATTGAGGCCACTTGGAGGTTTGTCTGTGTCCTCAGGGTCACCTGAGTGGTCCCAATGATTCCTGTAGTCTGCAATTTTTCCCCCCCTCTGGAAATCCATTCTGCCTCCCACACCATTCCAAGGATGTTCATCCCAAATTGTATAGATAAAAAGTCTGTAGAGATTCTCTATCATCCAGGTCGTGGTTGTCTCAAAGGTGCTTTTTCAGGAGGCAACTGGACTTTCTTATTTTTCTTTGAAGATGTTTCGCTTCTCATCCAAGAAGCTTCTTCAGCTCTGACTGGGTGGTGGAGAATGGAAGGATTTATATTCCTTGCAGAGAGCTGGTCCTTTGCATCCTTTTAGAGGGTCGTTGAGGCCACTTGCAGGTTTGTCTGTGTCCTCAGGGTCACCTGAGTGGTGCAAATGGTTCCTGTAGTCTGCAATTTTTTTCCTCTGGAAATCCATTTATACTCTCACACCATTCAAAGGATGTTCATCCCAAATTGTAGAGTCTACAGAGATTCTCCGTCATCCAGGTCACGGGTTTTTTGTTTTTTTTTTAATTTGCATTTATATCCCGCCCTTCTCCGAAGACTCAGGGCGGCTTACATTGTATAAGGCAATAGTCTCATTCTATTTGTATATTTATATACAAAGTCAACTTATTGCCCCCAACAATCTGGGTCCTCATTTTACCTATCTTATAAAGGATGGAAGGCTGAGTCAACCTTGGGCCTGGTGGGACTAGAACCTGCAGTAATTGCAAGCAGCTGCTGTTAATAACAGACTGTCTTAGCAGTCTGAGCCACCAGAGGCCCCAAAGGTGCTTTTTTCAAGAGGCAACTGGACTTTCTTGTTGTTTTTTTCTTTTGAAGACATTTCGCTTCTCATCCAAGAAGCTTCTTCAGCTCTGACTGGATGGTGGGGAATAGAAAGATTTATACCTCCAAGTTGCGTTACTGCACATAAATTCTGCATTTTCTCCAGCGAGTTTAAGGAAGGACGGATACAGAGGGGCCGGGATAGCTCAGGCTATTAAGAAGCCTGTTATTAGAACACAGTAGCCTGCAATTACTGCAGGTTCAAGCCCGGCCCAAGGTTGACTCAGCCTTCCATCCTTTATAAGGTAGGTAAAATGAGGACCCAGATTTTTGGGGGGGCAATAAGTTGACTTTGTAAATATACAAATAGAATGAGACTATTGCCTTACACACTGTAAGCCGCCCTGAGTCTTCGGAGAAGGGCGGGATATAAATGTAAAATAAATAAATAAATAAATAAATTAAAAAAAAAAAGAGGGTCCCTGTGTATATCCTTATGACCGTCATTGAGCCCAACATTTCTGTCACTAAGTGAAATGTTTGTTAAGTGAGTTTTGCCCCATTTTATGACCTTTCTCCCTCAGCTGTTAAGTGAATCACTGCAGCCGTTAAGTTAGGAACACGGTTATTTAAGTGAATCTGGCTTCCCCATTGACTTTCCTCGTCAGAAATCACAAAAGCTGATCTTATGACCCCGGGACACTACAACCGTCATAAATATGAGTCAGTTGCTAAGCATCTGAATTTTGGTCACGTGACCGTAGGGATGCTGCAACGGTCATAAGCCATAAACCAGTCATGAGTCACTTTTTTCATTGCTTTTGTTACAACTTCGATCTAAATGAACTCTTGTAATGGGGGTTGGCCTAGAAGACCTCCAGAATCGCTTCCAGTTCATTCTATTCTATTTTTATTTCTGAGTCGGAGATTACTCTCTACCCTTTAGCCCAGGGGTGGAATTCAAATTTTTTTACGACTGGTTCTGTGGGCGTATTGTGGCTTGGTGGGCGTGGCAGGGGAAGGATTTTGCAAAATCTCCATTCCCGCTCTACTTCTTGTGGAAGGATACTGCAAAATCTCCATTTCCAGCCCACTCTGGGGCCAGCCAGAGGTGACATCTGCTGGTTCTCCGCACTACTCAAAATTTTTGCTACCGGTTCTCCAGAACCTGTCAGAACCTGCTGAATAGTAACCCTGCTGTAGCCTTCTCATATTTCATGTCAGGTCTGGAAACTGAGCCTCTGGTGGCTCAACAGACTAATGCAGTCTGTTATTAACAGCAGCTGCTTGCAATTACTGCAGGTTCAAGTCCCACCAGGCCCAAGGTTGACTCAGCCTTCCATCCTTTATAAGGTAGGTAAAATGAGGACCCAGATTGTTGGGGGCAATAAGTTGACTTTGTAAATATACAAATAGAATGAGACTATTGCCTTACACACTGTAAGCCGCCCTGAGTCTTCGGAGAAGGGCGGGATATAAATGTAAAATAAATAAATAAATAAATAAATTAAAAAAAAAAAGAGGGTCCCTGTGTATATCCTTATGACCGTCATTGAGCCCAACATTTCTGTCACTAAGTGAAATGTTTGTTAAGTGAGTTTTGCCCCATTTTATGACCTTTCTCCCTCAGCTGTTAAGTGAATCACTGCAGCCGTTAAGTTAGGAACACGGTTATTTAAGTGAATCTGGCTTCCCCATTGACTTTCCTCGTCAGAAATCACAAAAGCTGATCTTATGACCCCGGGACACTACAACCGTCATAAATATGAGTCAGTTGCTAAGCATCTGAATTTTGGTCACGTGACCGTAGGGATGCTGCAACGGTCATAAGCCATAAACCAGTCATGAGTCACTTTTTTCATTGCTTTTGTTACAACTTCGATCTAAATGAACTCTTGTAATGGGGGTTGGCCTAGAAGACCTCCAGAATCGCTTCCAGTTCATTCTATTCTATTTTTATTTCTGAGTCGGAGATTACTCTCTACCCTTTAGCCCAGGGGTGGAATTCAAATTTTTTTACGACTGGTTCTGTGGGCGTATTGTGGCTTGGTGGGCGTGGCAGGGGAAGGATTTTGCAAAATCTCCATTCCCGCTCTACTTCTTGTGGAAGGATACTGCAAAATCTCCATTTCCAGCCCACTCTGGGGCCAGCCAGAGGTGACATCTGCTGGTTCTCCGCACTACTCAAAATTTTTGCTACCGGTTCTCCAGAACCTGTCAGAACCTGCTGAATAGTAACCCTGCTGTAGCCTTCTCATATTTCATGTCAGGTCTGGAAACTGAGCCTCTGGTGGCTCAACAGACTAATGCAGTCTGTTATTAACAGCAGCTGCTTGCAATTACTGCAGGTTCAAGTCCCACCAGGCCCAAGGTTGACTCAGCCTTCCATCCTTTATAAGGTAGGTAAAATGAGGACCCAGATTGTTGGGGGCAATAAGTTGACTTTGTATATAATATACAAATGGATGAAGACTATTGCTTAACACAGTGTAAGCCGCCCTGAGTCTTCGGAGAAGGGCGGGATATAAATGCAAAAAAAAAACAAAAACCATACTAGGCCGTAGGTTTCCAGACGCTGCCACATTTCTCCCCTGAGGGGGAGAAGGGGGGGTGATGGGTATGGTTACATTCTTCAAGCGGTCAAGGTCGGATTGTGTTCGCATCTGCAGAAGGAGTGGCAAGAAGAGGTTTCGAATAAAGTGGAAGAATGTTGGACCATGTGACGGGCAAAGGGGTTAGGGGTGGGTGGGACTCTTGGGGTTTGTATAACTGGGAAAAGAATCCGGAAGTTTCAGTTTTGGAATTTCAATCATCCGTGTGCCAGTTTTCTAATGCTAGTAAAGAACTTTGAAAGACAATGGCTTCAGAGGTTTTTTTTATGCAGAAGAGATTTTTCTGGAACCTTGTCATTTCACATTTTTAAAATTAAGTTAAGCAACAGGTTTGGGGTCTGGACTATCCAGTGCAGTTCACAACTGAGTCTCAGTTTTAACTCCGATTTCCTTCTCAATCTCAGATTTGATCTGTCCACAATGACAAACAGGCTACCTCTGAGATTCATGTAGGAACACAAGCAGGATTAGCATATCTTTCTCATAAATATCCCCTGTCCAGGTCACATCGATCAGTTTTGATGGCACGGTCATACTTATTGACTTGTTTGCCGTACCTTCTCCAAGTTTGATTCTGCTGAACTTATTTGTAAGTCATTTGCTGAACTTATTCCTAAGAGGACCATAAGGGGCGTGCATAAGCGCACAAACGTGCCTACCGTTCCTGTCCTATTGTTTTTTTCTTTTCTTCTTCCTATATATATGCTTATACCTCCTTATATTTACTCATATATGTGTTTATATACTATATAATCTTTTTGTATGATACCTACATATATTGTTGTGACAAAATAAATAAATAAAATAAATAAATAAATAAATGTTGTGGGATTCCAGACAGATTTGGGCATTAGATGCTTTATCCTCTGTGCACCAATTCTGATGAGACTGAGTTAGGGAACTGAGGCTAAAACATATAAAAAATGGTTGCTGGAATTGGATATGGCTAGTTTAATGAAAAGAAGGATCAGGGGAGACATGATAGCAGTCTTGCAATATCTCAGGAGTTTCCACAAAGAAGAGAGAGTCAAGCTGTTCTCCAAAGCACCAGAAGGCAGGACAAGAAGCAACAGATGGGAAACTAACCAAGGAGAGAAGCAACCTAGAACTAAGGAGAAATTTCCTGACAGTTAGGACAATTAATCAGTGGAACAACTTGCCTCCAGAAGTTGTAAATGCTCCAACACTGGAAGTTTTAAAGAAGAGGTTGGATAACCATTTGTCTGGAATGGTATAGGGTCTCCTGTTTGAGGAGGGGGTAAGATTAGAAGACCTCCAAGGTCCCTTCCAACTCTGTTATTCTGTCACTGTCATTTTTCAGTTTTGAAAAAAGGCCTCAGGAGGACTTCACTTTGGAAGATATCCAGAGGGATCCTTCTGGATGCCTCTTGCTAAAACCAAAAGTAAATCCTTTTCATGATTTCCACACAGTCAAGCAATGGACATGGATCTTGGCTAGGCCTTGGCCTGAGTCCAGAATGAAGCAGTGTCAAAGCTCCTTTTCCCCAAGACAAGAGAGGGGGAGGAGGAGGATGGGAGGAGGGGGAGGGGAGGGGGAGGAGGAGGAGAGGAGAAGGAGAGGAAGAAGGAGAAGGAGGAGGAGGAGGAGAGGGAGAGGGAGAAAGCGGAGGAGGAGGAGGAGGAGGAGGAGGAGAGGAAGAAGAAGGAGAAGGAGAAGAAGGAGGAGGAGAAGGAGAAGAAGGGGGAGGAGGAGAAGGAGGAGGAGAGGAAGAAGGAGGAGGAGGAGGAAGAGGAGGAGGAGGGAGGGAGAAGGGAGAAAGGAAAAAGGAGAAGAAGAGGAGGAGGAAGAGGAGGGGAGGAGGAGGAGAAGAAAAAGGAGGAAGATGGAGGAGGAGGAGGAGGAAGAGGAGGTGGAGGAGGAGGAGAGGAAGAAGGAGAAGGAGAAGAAGGAGGAGGAGGAGGAGGAGGAGGAGGAGGAGGAAGTGGAGGAGGAGGAGGAGGAGAGGGAGAGGAAGAAGGAGAAGGAGAAGGAGGAGGAGGAGGAGAAGGAGGAGGAGGAGGAGGAGAGTCTGCCTTTGAGCATGCATGAAGATGTCTTCCCAGAACTCTGACCTGGAATGAAGAACCATCTACCAAAGTAAAAGGGTATCCAGGCCAATCCTGAATTTTAGCATCTCTGCTTTTAGAACTGAAATGTCAGTCAGTTAGTTATTTTACTTTAATTTAGTTAATTAGTTTGAAATGTCAGCATTTTGGCCCTGTTCTCAAACACCCAGACCTCTCTTGTTCTGCTTTAGGCCTCCATCCCACGGGAGATTAAGTGGGTGGAGAGCGAGAGGCATATTTCCTCTGCCTTGAGTTTGGAGAAGTTAAGGCAGTGTAGAGACGGTATAAAAAAACAAAAGGCGTAATCAGTATTTATTAAAGCCACCTCAATCTGTGGACTTGTGCAAAACCCACAAACATTTTTGAAACAAATACAATGAAACAGGCTGGCATTTGGCAGTTTTCTCCCTTTGGGGGGGGGGGGGGGAAGAGAAGCATTTTTTTAAAAATGCACAGGTATCTAAATGGTTACCATAGATACCTAGCTGTTTTTGTGGCAGTACAGTGAGAGTCCAGGGAGTACGTTAAAATATGGTTTACAACTCACAATTGTTATATTCGTTCAATAGATCACCCTTCGGTCTAGCTCAATATTTGAATCCAGCCTAGAGACCCTGTTTATCCTAATAGACGACATCCTCAAAATTTAAACCAGATTTTGTAGAGATACCTTCTGCCCCACCAACCCAATAAATGTGTATCCCGACAGGTTTGTACATGGGTTCGAATATATCTATGCACATAAGCAAACCTGTCAAAAACAAGATTAAAAAAAACCCGGCAGGGCCAGGACAAAAAAAAATAAAATAAATGTATTTTAATTGGACTAATAACTATTAATTAAAATTAATTGGCTATAAAATAAAGAGCTCAATTTATAAAACTAATGGATTTTCCCCTTGGCGTGGTCTTTTTTCTCACATGTAGAGAAAAATCACGAAAACAACAAGAACAGATTTTAAAAAAAGGAGGAGGGGAAGCCAGAAAGAGAAAAGGGGAACGAATAAACTAGATGAAGATGAGTCAAGGAAATGGGGAAACTACACCCGGGAGGAAAGAAAAGAGAAATAAATCCTTGGAATAAATCCTTGGATGTGCTGGAGTCTCTAGTTTGTGTGTGTGTGTGTGTGTGTTGTGGGGGGAGGGTAGAGTTGGGAGACCTCCCCTCACCATTCGTGAAACCCTTATCTGGTTGTTCCCAAAAGAGTGCACTTAGTTTGGTGAGATTCTTATAAATAGGTGAATCTAGGTTCTATTATATCGCAGGATCTAAAATGGACAGCTAACATCAAAAACGTCATCAAAAAAGCACAACAAAGAATGTTCTTTCTGTGCCAACTCGGAAAGCTAAAACTGCCCAAGGAGCTGCCGATCCAGTTTTACAGTGGAATTATTGAGTCTATCATTTGCACCTCTATAACTGTCTGGTTTGGTTCTGCAACCCAACAAAATGGACAAAGACCTCAGAGGATCATTAGAACTGCAGAAAAAACAACTGCTATCCACCTGCTTTCCACTGAAGACCTGTATACTGCACGAGTCAAAAAGAGGGCTGTGAAAATATTTACAGACCCCTCACATCCTGGACATAAACTGTTTCAACTCCTACCCTCAAAACGATGCTATAGAGCACTGCACACCAGAACAACTAGACGCAAGAACAGTTTTTTCCCGAAGGCCATCACTCTGCTAAACAAATAATTCCCTCAACACTGTCAAATTATTTACTAAATCTGCACTACTATTAATCTTCTCATCGTTCCTATCACCCATCTCCTTCCACTTATGACTGTATGACTGTAACTTTGTTGCCTGTATCCTTACGATTTATATTGATGTTTCCTGATTGCTTATTTGTACCCTATGATTATCATTAGGTGTTGTACCTTATGATCTCCTTCCATCTCCTTCCACTTATGACTGTAACTTTGTTGCTTGTATCCTTACGATTTATACTGATATTGATTGTTTCCTGAATGCTTAATTGTAGCCTATGACTATCATTAAGTGTTGTATCATTAAGGGTTAAATTTGTACCCTACGACTATCATTAAGTGTTGTAAGTGTTGTACCTTGATGAAGGTATCTTTTCTTTTATGTACACTGAGAGCATATGTACCAAGACAAATTACTTGTGTGTCCAATCATACTTGGCCAATAAAAATTCTATTCTATTCTATCTATACCCTCCTGGAGTTCTGAATGCTCCATCATTGGAAGTTTTTAAGAAGAGACTGGACAGCCATTTGTCTGGCATGATATGGTATTTATTGTCTTAAACTTGGCAGCTTTAAGACTTGTGGACTTCAACTCCCAGAATTCTGGTATAGGGTCTCCTGCTTGAGCAGGGGGATTAGACTAGAAGACCTGCAAGGTCCCTTCCATCTCAGTCCTATACATAGCCACATATTGCATATCACACGAATGTTTGTCTGAGTGGATGGCAATTGGATGATAACAATTTTTTGCAAGATGCTGATGAGACAGATTCTGAACAGAGTCTGAGAAAGGTTCTATTCAGAATCTCTCTCACAAGCATCCTGCAGTTGTGCAAAAATTTTAATCACCCAATTACGAATCAAAGAGAGAAGCAACTTGGAATTAAGGAGAAACTTCCTAAAAGTGAGGACAATTAACCTGTGGAATAGCTTGCCACCAGAAATCGTGGGCACTCCATCACTGGAGATTTTTAAGAAGAGACTGGACAGGCACTTATATGAAATGGTATAGGTTCTCCTGCTTGAGCAGGGGCTGGACTAGAAGACCTCCAAGGTCCCTTCCCGCTCTATTCTATTCTATTCTATTCTATTCTATTCTATTCTATTCTATTCTATTCTATTCTATTCTATTCTATTCTCTCCTCTCCTCTCCTCTCCTCTCCTCTCCTCTCCTCTCCTACTCCTACTCCTACTCTCTTCTCTTCTCTTCTCTTCTCTTCTGACAAACATTATAAGGCTCATGGTTTTGTATGTGGGGGAACGGTGCTCTCTGAGCTTGGTAGTTTTCTTGCAGACGTTTTCTTACCGTACTAGGCAACATCATCAGTGCTATTGATGTCACCTACTTTGCGAATGAAACCCTTGCAAAAAGCCACCGAGCTCAGAGAGCACCAAGGACCCCACAGTTCAACCCTGACTGAGCGACAATTCTTCTCTCGTCTCGGTTGTAGAGGGGCTCCAACGTTACCCACCATCCATCCCGGGGGACAGGTGCATTCTCCCGTGATGTGGTGACAGGTTCCTCCATTCTGGCAGGGGCATCGCTGTTCGCACTGGAGTCCGTGGCTGCCTGGAGGACACGTCTCTTCGCAGCTGCTCGGGTTGGTGGCGAGGAAAGGAGAAGGGCAGCCAGCAACCCAGACGGAATAGAAAGAGACACAAAAGAATTCTGTAAGTTACAGCACCGTAGCTCCATGGTATACACAAATCATCCATCATGCAGCCGGATTCCCATCGACAGTGTCGAGGGCAAAATGTAGGTAGCCAATATTTATTGCTCAGAAAGAGACAGGTTTTCTTTCAAAACCTTTTGTTTACATTAACCGATCTTTATTCCCAAAGAAAATCACCACTCTTGCTCACCGAAGGACTATTTTGTTTTTTGTTTTTTTAAAAAAAAAGATTTCCCTGTTCCAGAAAACGGACAGTCACAAGTTGAAGCCTCCCAAATCCCAGTGGAGGCTTTCAAACAGTGGTGGGACTCAAATAATTTAACAACCGGTTCTCTGCCCAAATGACCAGCTGGATAGGTGTGGCTCGGTGGTCATGTGACCCTGTGGGCATGGCCAACTCAACATCACTCACAATGATGGGCGCTTTGCCTTAGCCGTTACAATGTAATAAGGATTAACCAGAGAGGCAGTTTCTGTAAGCAGGGCAATAAAGATTAGGCTAGAAACACCAGAATGTTTCTTTCCTGCCTTCCTTACAGGATTAGCCCTGTAAAGTGGAAAAAAACAGAATGAGATTTCTTCCAACAACCAGTTCTCTGAACTACTTAGAAAGTTAACAACCGGTTCTCCCGGATAGGTGCGAACTGGCTGAATCCCACTACTGCTTTCAAAGGTATATGAAATACAGGTAGCAAGTCCCCGACTTACAACAGTTCACTTAGTGACCCTTCCAAGTTACAACGGCACCTTAAAAAATAGTCAGTGACTTATGACCGTTGTTCACCCTTATGGCTGCGGCAGTATCCCCCCGGTCACGTGATCAGAATTCAGATGTTTGACTCATACTTATGACGGTTGCCATGTCCTGGGGTTATGTGATCCCCTTTTGCAGCCTTCTGACAACAAAGCCAGCGGGGAGGCTAGATTCACTTAACTGGGTTACTCACTTAATGAATGCAGCAATTCCCTTAACAACAGAAATTTTGGGCTCAATTGTGGTCGTAAGTTAAGGATTACCTGTATAGCCGACCAGAGATAGGAAGAGTACACGTCTCTTTATGTGTGGGATGTGAGGATGGGTTAACACAAATTCCACTGAATCATGATGGGCCAGGCATGCAAATTTTTCGCCCAAGAGATCCGCAGATAAAACCAATTCTGGCCAGGGTCAGTTTTAAAGGGTAAGTGTGTAATCTTCTCCCCCCAATTAAAAGAATCCCCAAAAGCAGAAGGAAAACATTTCAAATTTGGCAGATTCCTTCTAAATCAGATTTAACAGATTAACAGAGTTAAGGGGCCGTGGTAGCTCAGGCTGTAAGAAGCCTGTTATTAAAACACAGCAGCCTGCAATTACTGCAGGTTCAAGTCCCACCGGGCCCAAGGTTGACTCAGCCTTCCATCCTTTATAAGGTAGGTAAAATGAGGACCCAGATTGTTGGGGGGGCAATAAGTTGACTTTGTAAATATACAAATAGAATGAGACAATTGCCTTACACACTGTAAGTCGCCCTGAGTCTTCGGAGAAGGGCGGGATATAAATGTAAATAAATAAATAAATAAAAAACAGAGTTGGAAGGGACCTTGTAGGTCATCTAGTTCAACCCCCCCACTCAAGCAGGAGACCCTACATCATTTCTGACAGATGGCAGTCCAGTCTTTTCTTGAAAGCTTCCAGGGATGAAGCTCCCACCACTTCTGAAGGTAATCTATTCCACTGAATATAGAATAACAGAGTTGAAAGGGACCTTGCAGGCCATCTAGTCCAACCCCTTGCCCAAGCAGGAGACCCTACACCATTTCTGACAGATGGCTCTTCTTGAAAGCTTCCAGGGATGAAGCTCGCACAACTTCCACAGGCAACTTCTGTTCCATTGGATTGATTGAAACAATTTTTCAAAAATTTGAAATTTGAGAAAAGAGATCCCTCCGTTACCTTATAAAATCCTCAACTTACGATCACAATGGAGTCCAAGATATCCATTGCTCAGCAAGACAGTTATTGAGTTTTGCCCCGTTTTATGACGTTGTTTGCCACATTTGTGAAGTGAATCACTGCAGGGGTTAAGTTAGTAACATGGCTGTTACGTGAATCTGGCTTCTCCATCAACTTTGCTTCTCTGAAGGTCACCAAAAGGTGATCACACAATCCCAGGATAATGTCATTGTCATAAATGTGAATCAGTTGCCAAGCATATGAATTTTGATTATGTGACTGCAGGGAGGTTACAACAGTGTGAAAAATGGCCAGAAGTGTTGTGGTCCATCAGCAGCCTGCGGAGCTGGCAGCGGAGTCGGACAGTGAGGAGGCTGGGGAGGACAATGGGCCAGTCCTGGAGTCAGGGGAAGGCCCGGACGAGGGCTCTGCGTCGGAGGCACAGATGGGGCCAGGGCCATCTGGGAGCAATGCGCAGACTCTGGAGCCTCCAGAGGCGGACAGCAGAGGCAGAGGAGCAGGAGGAGCCTGTTCCTAGTGCATGCAGGAGAAGAGCTGCCAGAAGGCAAGAGCAGCTGAAGCAAAAAGGACGACTCGGGAGTAAGGCCAGGAGAGGATTGGCCACTCCTATAAGGCTTAAAAGAGCAGCAATGAGCCGTTGGGTTCTTTGTAGAAAAGCAACGTTGATTCCATTGCTTCTTGTCAGCGTCTCTTGAACTTTGTGGGGGTTTTGCCAAGAAAAGCCTTTGGCAGGTTGCCAAAGACATCAAAGGTTGGTGATAAGGCCGAGGGACTGGTTATTAAGAATTTTGTTTTGGACGAAGCGAATTAATGAATTAATTCTCAGCTGTTTTAATAAAATAAGTTTGTTGAGGACTGAATTGTGTTTAGTCATCACTACTTGGGCCTTGGTCACAACAAGAAGTCACTTATTTTCAGGGCCATTGTAACCTTGAATGGTATGTGGCAGGGATGTCAAACTCAAGGCCCAAGGGCGGGATCCAGCCCATGGGCCTGGCCTGGAAATCGCAAAGGACTGGCCTGCGGTGCCTCTGCTAGTGAAAACAGGACATGCACGGACTGCCTACAGCCCCCCCATGCCCTGTTTTGGCCAGCAGGTGCCTAGGAAGCTGTCCAGGTCAAAAACAGGGTGCACGAGGGCTGTTGGTGGCCCCCCCCACACCCTGTTTTGGCCAGTAGGGTGCTGCAGGAGGGCATCCATCCCGTCTCCTCAGCTGGCCCTGCGGAGGACAACTACAATGCTGATCTGGCCCTCCAAGATATCCAGTTTGACAGGCCCTGGTGTGGGGTAACTGCAATCCCCCATCCAGTGGTGAGTTTCAAAAAATTTTACTACTGGTTCTGTGGGCATGGCTTGGTGGGCGTGGTTTGGTGGGCGTGGCAGGGGAAGGATACTGTAAAATTTCCATTCCCTCCCCACTCCAGGGGATGGATACTGCAAAATCTCCATTTCCTCCCGATCAGCTGGGACTCGGGAGGCAGAGAATAGATGGGGGCGGGGCCAGTCAGAATTTTTACTACTGGTTCTGTGGGCGTGGCTTTGTGGGCGTGGCTTTGTGGACATGGCAGGGGAAGGATACTGCAAAATCCCCATTTCCTCCCAATCAGCTGGGACTTGGGCGGTAGGGAATAGATGGGGGCAGAATTTTTACTACCGGTTCTCCAAACTACTCAAAATGTCCGCTACCGGTTCTCCAGAACTGGTCAGAACCTGCTGAAACCCACCTCTGCCCCCGTCAATTTCTGAATCTAAGCTGGTGGGATTTCCATGTTTTTAAACATTAACAAAAACAGACCAGAAATTTTAAAACTGTCCCAGCCGAGGGGATTTACTGCAGTCTGCGAACCCCCCCCCGAGGAAACCTCACATCTTAGTCCGAGGTTCAGAAACTAAATAAAAGTTGGGGAAGTCAGGCAGGATCAATTCAACAGACATATTGAAAATCTAGATGGATGGACCTGTGAAGAGGTTGGCACACGCGCGTGCACACACACACACACACACACACACACACACACACACACACACAAACACACAAACATGCACACGTGGAAGCAGCTGTTTTATGAATTTCTAATCCATCTAATCTAATCTAAAAACATTAGATCCCTAATGTTCATGATAAACAACAACATTTATAAATATTAACGAGGAAAACGAAATCAATAGCTAGTGTCTCAGGGAAGCAATTTTGAAGGGACAAAAATAAATGTTTTATACTGCCCGATCAATTCGCAGGGGAATGATAGGTCTATTAGGCTTAAATAGGGTTTTTAAATATGGATTTTATTGGGGTTTATTTTTTATATTTTGTATGGTATTTTAAATTTAGGCTATTTTGAATAATTTTTTTAAAATGTGTTTTATTGTAATATATTGTATTATTTTATTTGCCTGTTCACCGCCCTGAGTCCTTCGGGAGAAGGGCGGTATACAAATTAAATTATTATTATTATTATTATTAAGGCCTCTAAGCAATGGCGAGGGGTGGGGTCTGTTTGGAAGCCACCATGGTATCACAATGCTTGTCGTGACTTGTGGGATGTCACTTCTGCCTCATGCTCCACAAACGTGCATGGATAGGAAACATACTTCTCGGGCAAGAACCAGCTGTGCTTTCAAATTTCAGATCTTGTAAGATTTAGCTTATTCGGGTTTTTAAAATTTAATTCTGGGGTTCTGTTGCATGGAACGTGGAAATGAGGGCTTCAACAGCCTTTGGTGCTGCCTGGCTTTCTGTTGCATAGAAATTGACCTACAGGTCGTAAGTTGCTTGACCTGTGACCACAATTGAGCCCAGAATTTATGTTGCAAAGTGAGAAATTTGTTAAGTGAGTTTTGCCCCATTTTACGACATTTTCTTGCCACCGTTGTTAAGCGGATCAATGCAGTTGTTAAATTAGGAATACCATTGTTAAGTGAACCTGGCTTCCCCATTGACTTTGCTCACCAGAAGGTCGCATAAGGGAATCGTGTAACCTCAAGACACTGTGACCGTCGTAAATAAAAACCAGCTGTCAGGTGTCCAAATCTAAGTCACGTGACCATGGAGCTGCTGCGACGGTCGTAAGTGTGAAAAATGGTCGTAAATCTCCATTTTTTTCCAGTCCCTTTGTAACTTTGAACAATCCCTAAATGAATGGTTGTAAGTCGAGGACTATCTGTACTATGGTCGTAAGCTGAGGACCAACTGTATTCTTCTGAGCTTTGAGACAGGAGCAGTGAAATCTTGCAGGCTCTTATGAACGAGGGGATTGAAACCTCTCAGCATTTGAATTCTGATCTTTCAAAATTTCAAGCCATTTTCAAGAAGAGGACTGCCATTGGCCAGAAATGGTGTAGGGTCTCCTGCTTGGGCAGGGGGGGTTGGACTGGATGACCTACAAGGTCCCTTCCAACTCTGTTAGTCTGTATCACTGGAGGCTTTCAAGAATCTGTATCATTTTAATGTTGTTAAAGACAGTTGCTGACTTCATTGAACCCCAAAATGCTTGTTGGCACCCTGTGCAGAACAAGGGTAGGTTTTGTTTTTGTTTTTTTACTATAGAACAGGGGTGTCCAAACTTGGCAACTTTAAGACTTGTGAACTTTAACTCCCAGAATTCTGGTCTTAAAGTGACCAAGTTTGGACACCCATGCTATAGAACAGGGGTCCCCCAACCTTGTTCCCTTTAAGACTTTTGGACTTCAACTCCCAGAGTCCTCAGCCAGCAAAGTTGGCTGAGGAATTCTGGGGGTTGAAGTCCACAAGTCTTAAAGTCACCAAGGTTGGAGACCCCTGCTATAGAAGATAGTGATGGGAAGTGGTACATTGTGAGCAATCAGGTCATTAACAGACCTCCCCCTGAACTCTAAATAATTGTTATTATGAGCTGTTGCACATAAGTCAGCCAGAGGTTTTTTTGTTGTTGTTTTGTTTTATTTGAATTTATATCCCGCCCTTCTCCGAAGACTCAGGGCGGCTTACAATGTGTTAAGCAATAGTCTTCATCCATTTGTATATTATATACAAAGTCAACTTAATTGCCCCCAACAATCTGGGTCCTCATTTTACCTACCTTATAAAGGATGGAAGGCTGAGTCAACCTTGGGCCTGATGGGACTTGAACTTGCAGTAATTGCAAGCAGCTGTGTTAATAATAGACAGCCTTAGTCCGTTGAGCCACCAGAGGCCCTGTTCACATTGGATTTGCAATTTCTGCAATTTCTATCAAGTTCTCCTTAAGGACCTGGGATATATGGGATAGGCCAGTGATGACAAACGTTTTCAGTGCCCAAACTGGAACGTGCGCATGCGCACACCAGCCAGCTGGTCTTTGGGTTTCCAACGTGCGCATGCAGTGCTAGCCAGCTGATCTTTGGGTTTCCAGCACTCTGGCAGGCACAAAGACTAGCTGGCATGCATGCGCTGGAAACCCAAACACCAGGTGACCAGTGCGCACATGCACACAGCCCTGCTAGTCTTTGGGTTTCCAGCGCTTGCGAAAACCAGCAACTGGCCAGCGACACGCGCATGCTGGAAACCAGAAGAGCAGCTGATGATTGTGCACGTGCCCACGGAGAGGGCTCTGCGTGCTACATCTAGCATGCGTGCATAGGTTCGCCATCACGCAGATAGGCAGATGCTGTTGTTCGATGATGTTGGAGGTTAGGGTGAGCTGTCCTGAGTATTATTTTGTGCATTTGGATCACTACCTGCAAGTCCCTGCAATTTTTCTTGGCGTTTCTAGGCGATTTCTAAACCCATTTCTAATAATGGTTTGCCCTCGTCTTCTTCTTTGAAGAGCCACAGTGCCACAGTGGTCAGAATGCAGTACTGCAGGCTACTTCTGCTGACTGCCGGCTGCCTGCAATTTTGCCAGTTCGAATCTCACCAGGCTCAAGGTTGACTCAGCCTTCCCTCCTTCCGAGGTGGGTAAAATGAGGACCCCGATCGTTGGAGGAAAAATGCTGACTCTGTAAATTGCTTAGAGAGGGGCTGTAAAGCACTGTGAAGCGATATATAAATCTTAAGTGCTATTTCTATTTCTATTAGGGCTGAGAGAAAATGACTGGCCCAGTGGGCTTCATGCCTACAACAGGACTTGAACTCACAATTTTCTGGTTTCTAACCCGAGAGCTTCACCTCTGCACAAAACTGGTGATGACATCCCCTGGATGTAAAGTCCACAGCCCTTTGACTTACAAAACTCCTGTGTATCCAGGCGCACAATGACATTCCCCTGTGTTGTGGTCACAGGTTGCCCCGTTATGACATTGGCACTTGAGCAGGCAGCCTTTCCCGTACGTTCCCGGCTCACACAAGTCCTCGCAGCGCCATCCTTTGTATCCTGGTGCACAAACGCAGGCGCCGGTGATGGGGTTGCACAGAGCTCCATTCCGGCACTGGCAAGGGTTGCTGCAGTGAGGGCCCCAGTGGTCCTGATCGCAACCTGAAACAACAACAACAGGAAGATCCTTTTAGGAGAACTGTCAAGCACAACACCATATTTCATTGAATCTCTTGGAGGTGGATGAGGTGACCCATGTTTGCCTACAAACTAGCTAGCTTTCTTTTTTTTCCTTCCTTCCTTCCTTCCTTCCTTCCTTCCTTCCTTCCTTCCTTCCTTTCTTTCCTTTTATTTATTTTATTTATTTGTCAATCATATATAAAATAACAGGTAAAAATATAAACATAATTTGGATACATGAAAAGAGTTAAGAGTAAAAAGGAATATTAGGACAGGGATGGTGGGCACGCAGGGGCACTTATGCACGCCCCTTACAGACCTCTTAGGAATGGGGTGAGGTCGACAGTAGACAGTTTAAGCTTAAAGTTTTGGGGGTTTGGGGATGAAACCACAAAGTCAGGTAGTGCATTCCAGGCATTGACCACTCCGTTACTGAAGTCATATTTTCTGCAATCGAGTTTGGAGGGGTTTACCTTGAGTTTGTATCTATTATTTGCTCGTGTATTGTTCTGGTTGAAGCTGAAATAATAGCTTTCTCAGGGATATCAAGGGGATCTGAAGAGATCGGGGAATGTGACTAAAACAGAGCTCGGGAAGAACTGATTTCATGATTCAAAAGGCTATTGATTCATTAGTTTCTAAGACAGAACATAGAATCAAAGGGTTGAAGGGGTCTTGGAGGTCTTCTAGTCCAACCCCTGCTCCAGCAGGAGACCCTATACCAGTGGTGTCCAACCTTGGCAACTTTTAAGACTTGCGGACTTCAACTCCCAGAATTCCCCGGTCAATATGGGGAATATCCAAAGTGTTGTCCCATCAACTCAGCCTTTAGCCATTGTCCTCTTCTGGATTTATTACTTCTACAGACAGCCAATCATTAAGTCTATTCCCATTGGGAGGAGAGCCATGTTAGTCTATATTAGCCAAAAAATCAGAAGACTCTCTACCAGGGAGTGTCCAATCTTGTCAACTTTTAACACTTGTGGACTTCAACTCCCAGAATTCCCCAGCCAATGTAACTGGTTGGGGAATTCTGGAGTCAACTTTCACAAGTTTTAAAATTGCCAAGATTGGACACTCCCTGCCTGATTCCATTCTGGACAAATGCCCATCCATCTCTTCTTCAAAACCTCCAGTGATGGAGCACCGACAAAGTCTGGAGGCAAGCGATTCCACTGATTAATTGCTGTAAATCAGGAAGTTTCTTCTTTCTTTTAGGTTCTATAGTCCATTTCTAATAAAAATGTATTCTTGTCGGCTGATATAATCTGAATAGGTAACTGGAGGGGATGTAGAATTCCGTTTGAGCCCTATGCATCACCCCTCTTGTCAGAACTTTTTCAGATTAATTTTCAGCCAAAATTGGAACGGGGATTTTAGTACTAAGTAAACAGATATACACTCATGAACTCTTGAGGAATTCCATTAAAATGTGAATCAGTCTCTTTTATAGTCTCCTATCATTATTCGATTTCAGGCAGCAGATGCTATAATTCACAACCCTCCACAACACTTCAAGATGGCAGGGATGTGTTTTGTTCATGTTTTGTTTCATTTCCGCCCCTCCCTTCTCCTCTCCTCTCCTTTGCACTAATCCAGACTCCATTAATACCCAGACTGCTGTCCCATCAACCTCACAGTCTTTATCTACTGACCCTTCTGGATTTATGACTTCTACAGACAGCCAATTACGAAGTCTATTCCCATTAGGAGGAAAGACATGTTAGTCTATATTAGCCCAAAATCGAAAGTCTAGTGGCATCTTGTCATACTATTGACTTTATTAAATACAGTCATAGAATGATAGCGCTGGAAGGGACCTTGGAGGTCTTCTAATCCAGCCCCACACTCAAGGTAAGAAACTTTATTCCATCCTGGACAAATTATGGGTGATGGAGCACCCATAATTCAAGGAGGCAAGTCATTCCAATGATTAACAGAATAACAGTTGGCTGGGAGCTTGGAGGTCTTCTAGTCTGACCTCCTTGCTCGAGCAGGAGACCCTATACTATTCCAGACAAATGGTTATCTAATTTCTTCTTGAAGACCACTAGTGCTAGAACACCCATAACTCGAGGCAAGTCATTCCACTGGTTAATTCTTCTCACTGCCAGGAAACTTCTGATATTAAGGTCGGCAGCACCGACCCTATGGAATGAGTTACCTCCTGGGTTACGCCAACTTCCCGACCTCCGTACCTTCAAGCGGGAACTGAAGACTCTGCTATTCAATCAGGCGGGACTAGCCTAAATATTATTTTAATTTGATATTTTAGTTTAACTTAGTTTTAATTGAATTTTAATTTGAATTTTATAGTTTAGGGTTTTATATCTGTCGTTTGACCGTTTTAGTTTTAAATTGGACAGTTAAATATTTCATTTTAAATGTATTTTAAATTTATTGTGTTCCTATGTGTTTTAATAAGGCTGTACACCGCCCTGAGTCCTTCGGGAGAAGGGCGGTCTAGAAATCTAATAAATAAATAAATAAATAAATAAATAAATAAATTAGGTCTGTTTACTCAATGCATATTAACAAGAAAGGGAATGGATCGAAATTACACTCACAATTATATTTTTGGGCTATTTATATAAAACATTTTAACCGGTTTTTAAAATGCATTTAGAATTTTTCAAAATCTAGTCACAGAATTTACAAATGAATTGATGGGGTTTTTTTGCCCTAGAATTGATAAATTGCTATAAAACAAGCAGATGGAAAGTTCCACATATCGGAAAATTTAAACCCAAACAAACAAAAAAAAAAGCCTCCAAATTATAACAACAAAATCAAATAAAAGAAATAAGAACTGGAGGGAGATCGTAGCTTTCGTGAGTTGGAAGCAGCTATTGTGTTTGAACCATAAGAGGTGGAAATAGTGATTGATGTTCATCTAATGACTCTCCTCCCTGTCTCAATGACAGTGTTAGTTATATTTAGATGCCACTCCTAATGTCTGTAATTCTGAAAAGGCCACCAATATCAACTTAACCTCCCTATTTGAGGACTTAATCTCACATTATCTTTTCCTGGATGACCACAAGGAATGAGCCTCCAATGTACAATACAGAAGAAGGCACGATGATACAATTGGTACAATTGATACATCAACTAATAAATGCTCTGTCTTGCACATTGGCAAAAGAAATCAGAACACCAAATACAAGTTGGGTGGAAACGACCTCCTAGACGACCCTCACTTTGTCAAGGACCTAGGAGTACTCATCTCAAATGGTCTAAGCCTCAGAGCTCACTGTAACAGCATTGCCAAAAAGGCATTAAGAGTTGTTAACCTAATCTTGCGAAGCTTCTTCTCCAGTAACATGGTACTGCAACCTAGGCCATACAAAACCTTTGCCAGACCAATTCTTGAATACAGCTCATCCGCCTGGAATCCACACTGTATATCAGACATTAACACGATTGAAAGGGTCCAGAGGTATTTCACGAGAAGAGTCCTCCACTCCTCTGCTCACAATAGAATCCCTTATGCCACCAGGCTTGAAATTTTGGGCTTGGACAACCTGGAACTGCCTCGCCTGTGGTCCGATCTAAGCATAGTGCACAAAATTATCTGCTACAACGTCTTACCTGTCAATGACTTCTTCAGCTTCAAACACAATAATACACGGGCAAGCAATCGATACAAACTCAAGGTCAACCGCTCCAAAGTCAATTGCAGAAAATACGACTTCAGCAACAGAGTGGTCAACGGCTGGAATGCTCTACCCGGCTTGGTTGTTACATCCTCAAACCCCCACAGCTTCAGCCTTAAACTGTCTACCGTGGACCTCACCCCATTCCTAAGAGGTCCGTAAAGGGGGCGTGCATAAGCGCACCAGCATGCCTTACCGTCCCTGTCCTACTGTCCCCATTTATCTGTACTTACTTCCTTTGTTCATGTTTATGTTTATACCTATACCTGCTATCTTGTACATCTTTGATAAACAAACAAACAAACAAACAAATAAATAAATAGCAACAAAGCTTTGGCCAAACCAGTTCGTGCAAGGTTCTTGAAGGATCTTCAATCTTTAAGTGTTAGCTAAGCGTCCTCTCTGATAGGTCAAGTGCAAAATCACATCAGAGCTCAACATCTAGTCTTCTCAACACCGAGAACATTTGGACACGACAGCTTTCGAGGGTGTTCACAAACATGCACTCCAAGTAATACAGAAACCACTGTTGAACTCTGGGAGAAACTGGGATCTCCCAAAAGAACATTTATATTTACTGTTGCGCAAAAGACTATTAGGGCTGATGCTCCCAGAACAGCCATCCAATTATGTAGAACAGTGGTAGTCAACCTGGTCCCTACCGCCCACTAGTGGGCGTTCCAGCTTTCATGGTGGGCGGGAGGGGTTTTGTCCGATACTGAAGCCCTTTCCTTTTTTTTAATTTAATTGACTTTTTGAAAAATTTTCATAGCATTATTTAAAAACATTTTCATTAGGTTTTCATAAAATTCCCCGTGACAATTTAAATTTTTGAAAATATACTATTTGTATCGCCCGCACATAAGTTTAGTTCTCGTTATGTAAGTGAAACTAAATGGCGCTATAGTGCGACCGCAAACAAAAGAGCCTCGTCCCAGAATAGCTCGCGCATCTACCCCCACACCACCCAGCTGTAATAGACAAGCAGAGCTGGTAGCCAGCGCCCCCCCAAAAACCCAATCCACGATGCGCGAGAGGCATGCGCAGACAACGATACACGGCGCATTACCGTGGACCTGGAGGGCGGTTAGAAAATTTTACTACTAACAGATATACAAAAGTGGGCGGTAAGTATAAAAAGGTTGACTATCCCTGATGTAGAAGATTTAAGAACGTGATTTATGTTGGGATATACGATTGGGGGGCAGGATATGCTCTAAATCTTGGAGTGATTTCCACAAAACCATTTTTTCCAACAATAGCAATAAATAAAATTTTTCTTCTTAAACTGGATTTCTGAAAAGAATGATATTCAAAAGGAAAACGTGAATGGAACTTTTGTGCTGAAGGACTCATGAATTTGATTCTAATGCTTGCAGATCCCTCGCTTAAGCATCTAGTCCTCTTTCCCGTTATTTTATTCTTAGAGGGGATACTGCATCTATTCCTTTTACATCCTGAGGATTCAGTTTGCAACTGCCTAAAGGTAAAATAAGATTTCAGGATTCCAGATAGAAAACAAAGTTTAAAGATTGTTTGAGTCTTGTCTACATCCATTCCGGCAACAGTTTTTCAGTCCCTTCAGGCAGGAGACCTTCCCGGCAACACTTGTAGAACAAAGCAGGATTTGGGCTTCTGCTTCACTAAAGCCAAACCTCTGAGATAAACTTCTGAAGAATACATTTACCCAAGCTGGAGATACTGTAAAAGACCTCTCCACGTTTTCTATCTGTTTGTCGTGTCCTCCTCGCCTCTGTCCGAACGATGGCTTAATTAGTTTTTTAAAAGGTTCCCAAGCTCATGCGCCGCAGCTGATTCCCCTCCCAGCTGTTCTACTTACCTTCCGAAGCCTCCTTTTGGCGCGTACTGTGCATGCATGTGCACAGTGCATGTTTTGTGTTTACTCTACATGCGTGCATGGAGCACACACATGGCACACAGCACGCATGCGCAGTGCAAATGCGCAGCCAACGAACCAGTAATAAACCGGTTCAGATTTCACCATTGAGTAGCACAGTTAGTGAAAAGCTCAACAAGAGGAGATCCCAATCCTCTTGGGATTGAGAAGAAGCTGGAGCAGGGAAGCCTTTGGCCAGAAGATTCTCCAAATAGGTGCTCATGGTAGAAGATGATAGAAAGCAAGACAAGAAGCAATGGATGGAAACTAACCAAGGAGAGAACCAGGCTACAACTAAGGAGAAAATTCCTGACAGTGAGAACAATTAAGCAGGAGAATAACTTGCTTTCAGAAGTTGTGGATGCTCCATCACTGGAGGCTTTGAAGAAGAGACTGGACAGCCACTTGTCTGGAATAGTATAGGGTCCCCTGTTTGAGGAGAGTGTAAGATAAAAAGACCTCCAAGGTCCCTTTCAACTCTGTTATTCTGTTTACTTTTCAGTTTTGAAAAAAGGCCACAGAAGGACTTCCTTTTGGAAGATATCCAGAGGGATTCTTCTGGATGCTTCTAGCTAAAACCAAAAGTAAAACCTTTTCCTGACATGATTTCCACACAGTCAAGCAATGGACATGGATCTTGGCTAGGCCTTGGCTTGAATCCAGAATGAACCAGTCTCAAAGCTCCTTTCCCCCAAGACAAGAGAGGAGGAGGAGGAGGAGAAGCAGAAGAAGAAGCAGAAGAAGCAGAAGAAGCAGAAGAAGAAGCAGAAGAAGAAGAAGAAGAAGAAGAAGAAGAAGAAGAAGAAGAAGAAGAAGAAGAAGAAGAAGAAGAAGAAAAGTCTGCCTTTGAGCATGCATGAAGATATCTTCCCAGAACATGAAGATGTCTTCCCAGCATGAAGATGTCTTCCCAGAACAAAGCCAACACAGTTCTGGGCTCCATAAACAGAGGGATAGAATCAAGATTACGTGAAGTGTTAATACCACTTTATAATACCTTGGTAAGGCCACACTTGGAATACTGCATTCAGTTTTGGTCGCCACGATGTAAAAAAGATGCTGAGACTCTAGAAAGAGTGCAGAGAAGAGCAACAAAGATGATTAGGGAACTGTAGGCTAAAACATATGAAGAACGGTTGCAGGAACTGGGTATGTCTAGTTTAATGAAAAGAAGGACTAGGGGAGACATGATAGCAGTGTTCCAATATCTCAGGGGCTGCCACAAAGAAGAGGGAGTCAAACTATTATCCAAAGCACCTGAGGGTAGAACAAGAAACAATGGGTGGAAACTAGTCAAGGAAAGAAGCAACTTAGAACTAAGGAGAAATTTCCTGACAGTTAGAACAATTAATCAGTGGAACAACTTGCCTGCAGAAGTTGTGAATACTCCAACCTGGAAATTTTTAAGAAAATGTTGGATAACCATCTGTCTGAGATGGTGTAGGGTTTCCTGCCTGGGCAGGGGGTTGGACTAGAAGGCCTCCAAGGTCCCTTCCAACTCTGTTGTTATTATTATAACTCTGACCTGGAATGAAGAACCATCTACAGAAGTAAAGGGTATCCAGGCCAAAACTTTAATCCTGAATTTTAGCATCTCTGCTTTTAGAACTGAAATGTCAGCATTTTGGCTAGTTCTCAAACACCAAGACTGTTCTTGGTTTCCAAGACAAACATCATTAATTCTTTTAAAAAGATCACATTATCTGAATCCTTCTCCAGAGAGAGCATTAATAAAGGAACCAACATCTTATCTGGACAGGTAGTGTCCTTAAAAGATCTGGCTTAATTTGGCTTTCTTTCAGTACCCCTCTCTGCATTATGTAAAGGCTTATGTAAAGAACAAAATATATATTTTAAAAAAAAACTTCGTAAAAGTTCCATGAAAGTAGAGGAGAAGGTGAAACTTCATGGTCCACCCCAATCAGAAGGCTGAAATTTCACGCTCATTTTATAGCACACACCAGCTTCAAATCGCCCAATTTGTTCTAATTTAAATCTGAATAAGCAAGAGACAGAAAGGGTAGAATAAACTCTTCTGGAACTGTTCTGCCTTGCATTTTGTACAATTTAAAAACATTAATTTTGCAAGAAAGGCAGCAAACTGAATGAATTATATCTAAAACAAGCAGAATTCCAGACAGCAATTTACTCCCAAGTAAATTGATAAATCAAAGAATCAGCCAATCAAGCTAAACGCAAGGAAACATTCAAACCTGCTACAAAAATCAAATATTATTTTTCTATCTTAATGAACGTGAAGCTATTAGTCAGGTAAAAGAGGGGCTCTTTGCCAAATTTTATTTCTAAAAGGTATAATTGTGCCGTTGGAAGTCATTTCCATAAGAATGCCTTCATCAGGCAGACGTATCCAACACCAAATGGAAGAAATGTATATAAGAGTAATATGTAATTTTCTCCTGCTACTTACCTACCAGTCTAAATTGGATGCAAACTGATCTACCCTCTTTTCAACTTGTACATTTAGAAGTAAAAGCCAAGCTCATGTTTCTTCCAAGCACCAGCTTCAAAAAGTCCCATGAAGAAAGCTATATCTGTGCAACCTCTTGGTCTTTGCTCACTGGTGGGTTCCATGACGAAACTAGGACTCCTAAGATTCTTGGTCAACATGGCCACTGGTCAGTTTGGCAAGAAATTCTGGAACTGTCATTCCAATACAGGCGGCATAACACCAACATATTTATTTTATTTTATTTATTTATTATTTTGATTTATATACCGCGCTTCTCCTGAACGACTCAGGGTGGTTTACAGCCAAATAAAACAGAAATATAAAAATTAAAAACATTATTAAAAAACTCATTCAATTTGGCTAACAACGAAAATTCAATAAAAAACTAAAACTCAATTAAAAGCCCCCATTAAAACTATTAGGCTAGCCCTGCGCGATGAAACAAGAATGTCTTTAGCTCACGTCTAAAGGTCCGGAGGTTAGGGAGTTGACGTATCCCTGGAGGTAGCTCATTCCAGAGGGCAGAAGCCCCCACAGAGAAGGCCCTCCCCCTGGGGGTCGCCAGTCGACATTGTCTGGCCGACGGCACCCTGAGGAAGCCTTCCCTATGGGAGCGCATAGGTCGATTGGAAGCAGCAGGCGGTCTCGTAAGTAACCCGGTCCTATGACATGGAGCGCTTTAAAGATGGTAACCAACACCTTGAATTGCACCCGGAAGACCACCGGCAACCAGTGCAGCTTGCGCAGGAGAGATGTTACATGGGAGCCTCGAGTTGCTCCCTCTACTACCCACGCAGCCATATTCTGGACCAGTTGGAGCCTCCGAGTGCTCTTCAAGGGGAGCCCCATATAGAGAGCGTAAGTCCCTAAGGTGCTTTTTCAAAAAAGGTTAAGGTTGTTACAGATTGCACCAGAGAGGCTAAACCAATTTTGTTGTATACATGATGTACAATAACAATAAAGGCCATTATTATTTTATTTACACAAAATGACAGTATACAGAGCAAACGAGATAACTATGCTGGATTTCGTATCACAGATCACTAGTTGAACACTTCCCAAGCGTTTAGGACTGCGTGATGTATTGGCGAATTATGCGAGCAGATCCCAGTAAGGTGGCCTTCTGCAGCTGATCAATGGTGATCTTGTCAGCGCCAATTGCTTTTAAGTGCTTGCCTAGGTCTTTAGGCACAGCTCCCGATGTGCCGAGTACCACTGGAACCACCTGCACTGGTTTATGCCAGAGTCTCTGCAATTCGATTCTCAAATCTTAATATCTGGTGACTTTTTCAAGTTGTTTCTCATCGATTCTGCTGTCACCAGGTATAGCAATGTCGACTATCCACACCTTTTTCTTTTCCACAATCGTGATATCCAGGGTATTGTGTTCCAAAACTTTGTCAGTCTGCATTCGGAAATCCCACAGTAGTTTTGCAACAACATTATTATTATTATTATTATTATTATTATTATTATTATTATTATTATTATTATTATTATTATTATTAACAATAATAATAATTATTATTATTATTATTAAAGTCCCTTCCAGCTCTATTCTGACTCTGTTGGCTGCATTTTGGAAGAGGAAGGGGTTAGAAGGTAGGCAAGGAATTCAGGACAAGGAACTTCAAATGAGGTAGATGTTTAAAGTAATATTTAATTAATGACTGCTTTGAACTATGCAGGAGAAAAGAATATTTTAAAATGCTGCGTCTCCCTGGAAAGATTTTCACTGCATCCCTAGATATTGGTGTCTTGTTTAAATGAGGTTCCGGTTACTTCTCCAGATGTTTTGCTCAAAGCGGGCCCTCAAGCCAAGAAAGAGATTCCTGGCCGCTTGGTAGACAAGATGGGTGTTTTAGAGCTTATGTGGGTCTCCTATGGGGAGAAAGATTTGATTGTCACTCTTGAAAGCAAAGCTACACATCAGGAATGTGCGCTTGGCATGCACAACTTAACTCTGCGATGTTGAGATGGTGTTGTGTCTGCGCCCCCCGAGCCGGGCCTCCTGCCAGAAAGTGACTTGGAGCTTAGAAAGTGACTCGGACGGAGGCGAAGGGGGGACAGAACAGATGGTCATTTCTTGGTTAGACTGCACTAAGACACAGGAGGCGCTGCTCTTGTTTGTGAGATTGCTACATGGGGCATATATTGGTAGTCCTGGACCTGGACATACAACAGTTCATTTAGTGACCATTCAAGGTCACAGCAGCATTGAGAAAGCTGAGTTATGACCATCTTTCACAGTTACGACTGTTGCAGAGTTCCTATGGTCCCCTGATCAAAATTCAGATGCTTGGAAAGGGTTCATACTTATGACCGTTGCTGTGTCCAAAAGTCACGCGATCCTCTTCTATCACCTTCTGACAAGGAAAGTCAATGGAGAAGCCAGACCGGTGGTGGTATTCAGCCAGTTCTAGCCAGTTTGGGAAAACCGATAGCAGTGGTGGAAGGTTGCGTCCACCCGCTCAGATGTCATCATGTCCCTTTTTTGATGCTCTGTACGTGTGTTGCTCCTCGCTCGCCCCCCTCTCCGCAGCCGGGCCCCTCTCCTGTTATCTCAGCCAGGGACTGATAGTACAGACGAATGGCCTGGCATGCCTCCAGCCCCCATTCCTGGCACCATGCCCAGACAGACCGAGCAAGACGAATGGCCTGGCATGCCTCCAGCCCCCAGTCCTGGCACCATGCCCGGACAGACCGAGCAAATAAACCCCTCCCCCACAGCATGTGGACATGAGGAGTCTGAAGCCAGTCACGAGCTGGAATTGCCAGCAGCTGGAGGGTGGACAGAGCCACACCCCATGGCCTATATAAAGGATCTGCTTTCTGGCATTCCTTGAGTCAGGCAAAGTCTAACTTGGATTGCTGAAGTCACATCCTGGTCTTCTGCCTGCGCTGAGAACTCTGACAGAACTTTGGCAAAGCTGCAGAGGCTTTGTGGCCACGCTTGATACAGATTTCCCCGACCCGGCCGTCAGAGGAGGAGTGGGACATGACAACGTGTGTGTGTGCAGATCTGCAAACCGGTAGCGAAGATAAGTGAATACTACCCCTGAGCCAGACCCTACACCCATGATGGCAAACCTATGGCATGCGTGCCACAGGTGGCACATGGAGCAATATTTGTGGGCACGTGAGCATTGCCCTAGCTCAGCTCCAGCATGCATGTGCATACTGGCCAACTGATTTTTGGGCCTTCCGGGCCGACCAGAAGTCAGGAAACAGGCTGTTTCTGGCCTCCGGAGGGCCTCCGGGTGTGTGTGGGGAAGGCCGTTTTTACCCAGCCCAGGCTCCTAGAAAGCTTCTGGAGCCTGGGAAGAGTGAAAAAGGGGGCCTACCAGGCCCACCATGCCATCGCGTGCCAAAAGTGGTGGGAGCGCAGGAGGGTCAGTGTTGCACACACAGATGTGGCGGGGCGGGGGGTGGGATGCATTGAATTATGGGTGTGGGCACACACACGCAACCCTCCCACGCTCCCTGAAAACTTTGGGACGTGACAGCAAAAAAGTTAGTCATCACTGCCCTGCACCATTTCTGACCGATGGCAGTCCAGTCTCTTTTTGAAAGCCTGCAGTGAAAGAGCACCCACAACTTCTGAAGGCAGCTTCTGTTCCATTGGTTGATTGCTGCCACTGTTAAGAAATTTTCTCCTTAGTCCCAGGTTGCTTCTCTCTTTGATTAGTTTCCATCCAGTATTTATTCTCTTGCCTTTTGGTGCTTTGGAAAATAGCTTGACTCCCCTCGTCTTTGTAGGAGCCCCTCAAATATTGGAAGACTGCTATCATGTCTCCCCTGGTCCTTCTTTTCATTAGACCAGACTGTTGTGACTCGCCCTCCCTCCTCTCCTCAGCCGGGCGCCTCCCGTCTCCAACCGGGCCTGTTATCAGACTCCAAGTCTGATAATGAAGATGAACGGCCTGTCATGTCTCCAGCTCCCAGCCCTGGCCCCATGCCCGGAGAGGATTCCAGGAGTGAACAAACAAGCCCGATACACCTCACTCATACGGCGTGTGTTCCTTTGGCTCAGCAGTCAGAGGAAGCCAGCCCGGTATTGGAATTGCTCGGGCCTACTCCTTCTGACCCCTCCCTTTCCCAAACAGCAAAAGACAATTGAAAGTGGGAGGATCCTCGCTTCCGGAGATCTGAGAGGTGACGCCACCAGAAGGAAGGGAGGGGCAGGCCTGGATAAATGCTGAGTCATGGATCCACACCCCACAGCCTATATAAAGGACCTGCTTGTGGCATTCCAACCTTGAGTCAAGCAAAGTCTTATCGAGTTTGCTGATACCGGACCCTATCGCTGAAGTCACAACTTGGACTCCTGCCTGCCCTGATAAACCTCGAAGGGACTTAGCAAGCTGCAGAGGCTTCGTTGCCAAGTTTGCCACGGACTTCCTTGACTCGTTCGTCAGAGTGGGGGGTGGGACACGACACAGACATACCCAATTCCTGCAACTGTTCTTCATAAGTAAAAGCCTTCAGCCCCCTAAACATTCAGAAATTGGGGAAACAAATGGACGTCCCTTTTGCAATTAATGAACAGGCAGTGATAACAGGGAGCCCCGGACTCAAGAGTTCCACATCTGGTTTTGTCCTCGCGACCTTAAATTTATTAACAAATAAGTGAGGCCCCACATTTGGCCAAATCGATGCAATGCTCAGGAAGCGTGCAGTTATTACGGCTCTTTCGGGCTACGACTGGAAAAGGCAAGGAAGATTTGTGGCTTAACTCCGAACGGAGGAGGACACGGTGGCCCCGAGAGAAAGGAAGGGGAGGGGGCTCTTCAGCTCGTTCCCAAAAGAAACACGCGTGGGGTGTGCAGCTCCCCGATGTCTGCTTTGTGCATTTGTAAGGCTGAGTCCCCAACCCAAGAAACCTCCTGTTGTTTGCTCAGACAAATGCGGCTTTCTAAATTCAGATGGGCCTTTTGTGGACGCCGCGGTGATTTTGTTGTTGTTGAAAAGAAACCATTGTGCCAAAGCCTAGGCAGGAAAAGAAAGACAGCCAGACACATCTGGCGGTCAAATTAAAAAAGGTACATGATACGGCTCCTACACGAAAAGAAAAGAGACTCTCAAAAGCTGTTCTTTAAAGTCAGCAAGGAGCAGAACGCTGGACGCAAAGACCCAGAAGGGAGCTGCCTATAGAGTCCAAAAAATCAAAATGGCCGCTGCAATTCCATGATCGAAACCTTAATAGGTGATCAAGTGGGTGGGGCTTGAGTCATGGGATGATGAATAGAATAGAATAGAATTTTTATTGCCCAAGTGTGATTGGACACACAAGGAATTTGTCTTGGTGCATATGCTCTCAGTGTACATAAAAGAAAAGATATCTTCCTCAAGGTACAACATTTACAACACAAATGATGGTCAATATATCAATATAAATAATAAGGATTGCCAGCAACAAAGTTACAGTCACACAGTCATAAGTGGAAAGAGATTGGTGATGGGAACGATGAGAAGATTAATAGTAGTAATCCTATTAATAGTAGCAATCCTTATGATTTATATTGATATATTATCATCAATTGTGTTGTAAATGTTGTACCTTGATGAACGTATCTTTTCTTTTATGTACACTGAGAGCATATGCACCAAGACAAATTCCTTGTGTGTCCAATCACACTTGGCCAATAAAATTCTATTCTATTCTATTCTAGTGCAGATTCAGTAAATAGTTTGACAGTGTTGAGGGAATTATTTGTTTAGCAGAGTGATGGCCTTCGGGAAAAAACTGTTCTTGTGTCTAGTTGTTCTGGTGTGCAGTGCTCTATAGCGTCGTTTTGAGGGTAGGAGTTGAAACAGTTTATGTCCAGGATGCGAGGGGTCTGTAAATATTTTCACGGCCCTCTTCTTGATTCGTGCAGTATACAGGTCCTCAATGGAAGGCAGGTTGGTAGCAATTATTTTTTCTGCAGTTCTAGTTATCCTCTGAAGTCTGTGTTTGATGGCCACCATCTTAACTTTTTTGGCCTTTCCCCATCTGAGGAAGGGCCCCCCCCGCCAAAAAAAAAAAAAAAGGCTTATCAAAGCTGCAGAAGCTCAACCTGGGAACTCTGGGAGAATCTTGCAAGGGATCAGCAGGAGAGGAGTCAAAATTCTCAAATCCCTCAAGGGGGAATTAGGGGACCCCTGCATTAATTATTGCATTTATACTTTATGGCAGGGGTGAAATGCTTCCGGTTCGGACTGGATCGCCCGATCCGGTAGCGATGGCGGCGGGTGGTTCGGAAAACTGGTAGCAAAAATCCCTGCCCCCCCCACCTCCATGCCCAGCTGAGCCGCACAATCATCAGAGGTTTTTTTTTTTAACTTTTAAAGGAATTTTTTCTTCAGCCAAAAAAATGCTTTTAAAAGTTAAAAAAAAAGCCTCTGAGGATCGTGGGGCTCAGCTGGGATCACCGGAGGCTTTTAAAAGCATTTTTTCTACACCCTCTTCGGATGAATAAGTTGTAAAAATGCTTTTAAAAGGCTCTGACAATCCCAGCTGAGTTGCCTGATTGTCAGAGGCTTTTTTTTTCTTTTAAAGACAAAAGAAATGCTTTTAAAACAAAAGCCTCTGACGATCAGGCAACTCGGCTGGGATCGTCAGAGGGTTTTAAAAGCATTTTTTTACAACCTCTTCGGCCGAAGAGATTGTAGAAAAAATGCTTTCAAAAGTAAAAAAAAAAAAAAGTTGGCCACGCCCACCCAGTCACATTACCCCCCTCCCCACCAAGCCACTCCCACAGAACCGGTAGTAACAAATTTTACATTTCACCACTATCGGGCTTTCTCCCCGATAAACCTTGTATCCTGCCATCTACTACATACCTTTTAGCCTAGTGTCTAAGCATTTTCTCACCTTTTGGGGAACGTAAGGGGAGGGAGGGCCATGTGGATTCCATGGCTGGAGAGCCAGTGGAAGGATGACCCTGAGAAAATTCCCTTATCGCTTTCTCAGAGCAGCTGGTACATTTTCACACCTGAGGATTGGCTGACTCCACATCAGACTGTTGGGAGTCTTTACTTTCCTGAATAAGGGGGAGAGGCTGGGCCTTACAATCAATTAAATTAATTAAATTAAATTAAATAATTAAATTAAATTAAATTAAATTAAATTAAATTAAATTAAATTAAATTAAATTAAATTAAATTATTAAATTAAATTAAATTAAATTAAATTAAATTAAGATGGTGGCTGTAATCCAATTCCTGACCCCATTTTTTAGGGAGTGAAACTTTCTCAGTGCAGCCTTGACCTGATCTTATCCACTCAACTCATCAGCAGGTGTGAAATGCTCCCAGTTCAGACCGGATTGGCCGATCCGATAGCGATGGTGGTTGGTGGTTCAGAGAACCGATAGCAAAAATCCTTGCCTCCCTCCTGTCCATGCCCAGCTGAGCCGCGCGATCGCCAGAGCCTTTTTTTTTTACTTTTAAAAGCATTTTTTTTTCAACCTCTTCTCCAAAGCACCTGAAGGCAGGACAAGAAGTGATGGACGGAAACTAAACAAGGACAGATCCAACCTGGAATTTAGGAGAAATTTCCTGACAGGGAGAACAATTCATCCATGGAATGGCTTGGATCTGTCCTTGGTAGGTTGTGGGTGCTTTCATCACTGGAGGTTTTCAAAAAGAGATTGGACCTCCATCTGTCAGAAATGTTGTAGGGCCTGGCTTGTCCATTGACTCCACTTTCTCCATTGACAGTGGGAACAGTTAACCAGTGGAACCACTTGCCTCCAGAAGTTTTGGGTGCTCCAACCTTGCAGGTTTTCAAGAAGAGATTGGAAAGCCATTTGTCCAAAACGGTATAAGAACTCCTGCCTTGGGAAGGCGGTTGGACTAAAAGACCTCCAAGATCCCTTCCAGGTCTGTGAACTGAAAAAGTTGAATGCTGCAAATAAACGGCTACTCTCCCTTGTCATTTTTATCTACAGGACTGTCTCTCGGTTGCATCTATTTATTCGCGTGGGGCTGGCCTAAATTTTATTGGTTTTAACTTTATTACTAATTTTAATGGGGTTTTTAGTCTTATATATTTTTAAAGTTTTTAGGCCAACTATATAATAAGTTTTTTAATTTGTATTTTAATTGTATATTTTTGTACCGTTTTGTTTTATCTTGGCTGTACACCGCCCTGAGTCCTTCGGGAGAAGGGCGGTATAAAAATTGAATTAATAATAATAATAATAATAATAATAATAATAATAATAATAATAATAATAATAATAATAATAATAATAATAATAAAAATCCCATGGATATTCGGAGGCAGTTTCCTGCCTTCAAAGCCTTTTCCAACCCAGTTCTTCTATATTCTATTAGAACTAACCCCTCCATGTATAAAGGATCAATCAGAAGACAGCTAGAAGGGACTTTGGAGGTCATCTAGTTCAACCCTCTGCTCCAGCAGGAGACCCTATACTATTTCAGACTAGCCTCTTCTTAAAAGCCTCCAGTGATGGAACGTCCACAACTTCTGAAGGCAACTTCTCTTCCACTGATTAATTGTCCTCACTGTCAGGAAATTTCTCCTTGGTTCTAGGTTGCTTCTCTCCTTGATTAGTTGCCATTCGTTGCTTCTTGTCCTGCCTTCAGATGCAGACCAAGTAAATAAATGAGAATAAGTAAATAAGGATAGGGTGTTGTGACCCAGGCCCCAGTAGGTAGTAGGAAACTCAGTCAAGTAAAAACAAACAAACTTTATTAGAACAGCTGAGAATCACTTTATTCTCAGAGTAGTTCAACTAAATTAAAGCAAATTCCTCCCAACACGAATTCCTCAGCCCTATCACCAACCTTGTTCCAATTAGGCAAACTGCCAAAGGCCTTTCTTGGCAAAAGTTCAGAAGACACTGATACGAAACAAATGCAACAAGACAAAGCTATCAACGTTGTTTTCCGGCAAAGAGCCCAAATACTGTTGCTGGTCTTTTAAGCCTTATAGGAGGGGCCTTCCCCAGCCCATGTTCCTCCTCAGCTTCATTGCTGTCTGACTCTGTTGCCAGCTCCGCAGGCTGCTGGCGGACCACAACATAGGGATAGGCTGTTGTTTTCTTTACAAATGCACTCTTATTAAGTAAGTAATGCACTCATGTTAACTCAGGAGAAATTTCCTAATGGTGAGAATAATCTAGCAGTGTTCCAATATTTGAGGGGCTGCAACAAAGAAGAGGGGATCAACCTCTTCTCCAAAGCACCTGAAGGCCAGACAAGGAACAATGGATGGAAACTGATCAAGGAGAGATTCAACCTGGAAATAAGGAGGAATTTCCTGACAATGAGAGCAATCAACCAATGGAACAGAAGATGCCTTCAGAAGTTGTGGGAGCTTCATCACTGGAGGCTTTCAAGAAGAGACTGGACTGCCACTTTTTTTTTTTTATTTACATTTATATCCCACCCTTCTCCGAAGACTCAGGGCGGCTTACAGTGTGTAAGGCAATAGTCTCATTCTATTTGTATATTTACAAAGTTAACTTATTGCCCCCCCCCAACAATCTGGGTCCTCATTTTACCTACCTTATAAAGGATGGAAGGCTGAGTCAACCTTGGGCCTGGTGGGATTCGAGCCTGCAGTAATTGCAGGCTGCTGTGTTTTAATAACAGGCTATCTTACAGCCTGAGCCACCACGGCCCACTTGTCTGAAACGGTATAGACTTTCCTACTCATGCAGGGGGGTTGGACTAGATGACCTCCAAGGTCCCTTCCAACTCTGTTATTCTATGTTCAGGTGCTTTGGGGAATAAATGGGCCGCGTCTTCTTTGCGGGATGAAGGTAGACAACTGGTCTACCTTTCCATTGGCTGAGGCTCCAGGGTCCTCATTCTACTCAGGAAGCTAACTCCCCCGCTTTGATTTTCAAGATGAATTGGACCGGCATGCTATTCAAACGACATCCCTGGCATACCTGAACTGTGACAGGTCTGTCCCAGAGGAAGTTCACTTCTCCGCTTCACGTTTCTCCCCTGCAAACACACAGCAGCCAAAGAGTGGCCTGAAAGTCACCATTCCATTTGTGTAATGAAGAGTGACCCGTAACACTCCAGGCATTCCAGTCGCTGCCTGCCATCACAGGCCATGAAAAAGATGGATTGAATATTGCCACTATCACTTAGCAATTTATTTTACAACCTCTTTAGCAAAACAGCAGCATCAACCCCTTGGTTGGAATTTGCTTTTCTTTTTTCTTTTTTTCTGGGGCCGGGGGGTGGGGGGGCTACCGTCGGTGTACAGTAGCTTACTAACAACTTATTTCTTCCACCTCGCCGAAAATATGAAACAGTTATGTTCTCTAGAAAATTTTAGAAGAGGAAAAGCGACTGGCCTGTTTGAAATCTTTCCAAATGGCTCCTTTTCATATTTGAAAAAAAGAAAAAAAATAATGTCAGAAATGCTTCTTCGTATCTGCATGCTGTCCCTTGCTGTTCTCTTTTCTTCCCAAGGGGTCTGAAAAGATTCGAACATCCTTTTAACGTTTAGAGGGGGGAATCGGAGTGTGCCGTTCTTTTTCTACGCTCGATGCCATTAGTATATTAGTGTGCCCTTTTCGAAACAAAGGCACCAATTCACAGCATCCCCAGCCCACCTGGCAGGCAGACTCGAGCCGCACCATTTCCCTCTTTTGTTCTGCTGCTATATTCCGCTCACACGAGACAATGCCACCACTTGATAAAGTCCTAGTAAGACCACGCTTGGAATGCTGCGTCCAGCTTTGGTGACTTCAGTACAAAAAAAGCCGTTGAGATTTTGGAAAGAGATCAGAGAAGAGGAACAAAGATAATCAGGGGCACGTATTATACATACCGTTCCTGTCCTAATGTTCCCTTTGGTTGTATTCATTTTGTGTGGTTATTTCATGCTTATACTTATGTTGTGTTTGACAAAATAAATAAATGAAATAACAATGTACAAGGGATGAGGTGGCTCAGTGGCTAAGAGGCTGAGCTTGTCGATCGAAAGGTCGGCAGCTCAGCGGTTCGAATCCCTAGTGCTGCCGCGTAACGGGGTGAGCTCCCGTGACTTGTCCCAGCTTCTGCCAACCTAGCAGTTCGAAAGCACGTAAAAATGCAAGTAGAAAAAATAGGGACCACCTTTGGTGGGAAGGGAACAGCGTTCCATGTGCCTTTGGCATTGAGTCATGCTGGCCACATGACCACGGAGACGTCTTCGGACAGCGCTGGCTCTTCGGCTTGGAAACGGAGATGAGCACCGCCCCCTAGAGTCGGGAACAACTAGCACGTATGTGCGAGGAGAACCTGTACTTTATCTATTATACATGCAGTGTATTGTGGCAAAGCAAAAAAAATTTGGGGAAAAATACATAAATGGCTAGAAAAGATGATTGGAAAGCATGTAGATTTTAAACCTGAACTATTTTTATTAGGCATAAGATCAGGTAACCTTGATAAGAAAAGTATGTATTTAATATTGCACATTTTGACAGCAGTGAGGATTGTATTATGCGCAATGTTGGAAAAATGAAGAAATAATTAAGAAGATACTAGAGTGTGCAGAAATCGACAGACTGACATCAAAAATGAAACAGAAAGAAGATACAGAATATTATCAAAAATGGAATCTATTTTACCAGTGGTTGGAAAAAAGAGGTGAAGATTAAGAACCTGTATATGTATTGATTAAGAACATACGTATTGTTAAGCAAATTAAATACCCAGACAACACGATATTATGCACTAAAAATGTAATTAATAAAAAATTAATTATAAAAAAAAGACAATTAGGGGCCTAGAAGCTAAAACATGTGAAGAATGGTTGGAGGAACTGGGTATGTCTAATTTAATGAAAAGAAGGACTAGGGGAGACATGACAGCAGTCTTTCAATATCTCAGGGGCTGCCACAGAGAAGAGAGAGTCAAGCTATTCTCCAAAGAAGGGGATTCCAACCTTGGCAACTTTAAGACTTGTGGACTTCAGCTCCCAGAATTCCTCAGCCAGCTTTGCTGAGCTGAGGGATTCTGGGAGTTGAAGTCCACAAGTCTTAAAGTTGCCAACGTTGGAGACCCCTGCTCTAGAAAGAGAAGAGCAAGGAAGAGGATTAGGGGATTGGAGGCTAAAACGTATGAAGAACGGTTGCAGGAACTGGGTAGGTCTAGTTTAATGAAAAGAAGGACTAGGGGTAACATGATAGCAGTGTTCCAGTATTTGAGGGGCTACCACAAAGAAGAGGAGGTCAACTTATTTTCCAAAGCATCAGAAACTAATTTTCCAAAACATCAGGACAATAAACAACAGATGGAAACTAGTCAAAGAGAGAAGCACCCAAGACCAAATTGCCTTCGAAAGTTGTGGGTGCCCCATCGCTGATGCTTTTAAGAAGAGACTGGACAGCCATTCGTCAGAAATAGTACCAGGTCTTCTGTGTGAGCAGTGGGTTGGACTAGATGACCTCCAAGGTTCCTTCCAGTTCTGTTACTGAAGCTTTGCAGAAGACGCATGAAGAGTTTAGGAGCTGAACTTTCCAGCTGTCCAGCTCTTCAATCCACCCCAATTGGATTCCTAATTATTTCTAGCGAATTCTAAACCATGCTGGAAACACAAGCAAGGTGTCGCACCTTCCAATGTTTCTGATCAGGGGGCCAACAAGATTCCCTCTGCACCGTGCAAAGAACTCAGGAGGGTCTAAAAGGCCTCCCTAGATCTTCAAACAAGGCTACCGAAAGCTCAGGGGCACATCTGGCGTGTCTGGGTCTCAGTTGTATTCCTGACCCTGGAATATCACCAAAGTAAGAACGTAATTGACCTCTGGTGTCTTCAAGATTTAATGGGCTGAGAAATTTATTCTAGAGTCCATAATTAGTTATGAAATGTTTCAGAAGGTCAGAATTTGTTGGCCCTGCAGTTTTGTCTTCTGGGAATTTAAGATAAATTTTATTCAGTGGTATCCCCTGTGGCATCCATGGGGGACTGACAAGGGTGACAGCATGAAGAAATTATGACAATGAGAGCCCCACTCCTTGGTGCAGATGTGATATTGTCTGTGTGTTCAAAAGGGGGGGGCTCACAGCTCAACACCACAATGTTGATATGATATTCATCCAGTGGTGGGATTCAGCCAGTTCGCACCTATTCGGGAGAACCGGTTGTTAACTTTCTAATCAGTTCACCATTGTTGGAAAAAATCTTATTTTGTTTTTTTCCACTTTACAGGGCTAATCCTGTAAGGAAGGCAGGAAGGAAACATTCTGGTGGTATTTCTAACCTAATCTTTATGGCCCTTCTTACAGAAACTGCCTCTCTGGTTAACCCTTATTACATTGTAACAGCTAAGGCGAAGCGCCCATCCATGTGAGTGACGTTGAGTTGGCCACGTCCCCACAGTCACATGACCACCAAGCCACGCCTACCCAGCTGGTCATTAGGGCAGAGAACTGGTTGTTAACTTATTTGAATCCTACCACTGTATTCATCATATCAATGAAAGCAGCCAGGTCTTGTGGATGCCCCTCTAGGTCGCTGTCTTTTAAGCAACCTTCTCTCCTTGTTGAAGAATCAGGGCACAAGAAATATTAATCCCATCTAATGATGTGTCAAAATCTATTTTTCAAAGACAAAGACAATTTTTCAAATGTCTTTTTTGCACTACATCCTACAACATCTTGAGTCTCCAAAGACCTATGCAAGGGTCCTTTTTGTAGACTTTAGTTCAGCATTCAATACCATCATTCCAGACATTCTCCTAACTAAGCTAAACCAGCTACAGGTACCGGAACAGGCTTGTAAGTGGATCACAAGCTTCCTAACAAACAGGAAGCAGCAGGTGAAGCTAAGCAAGATCACATCAAATACCTGTACAATTAGCACAGGGGCCCCCCAAGGCTGTGTGCTCTCCCCACTTCTCTTCTCTCTGTATACCAATGACTGCATCTCCAATGATCCATCTGTTAAGCTACTGAAGTTCGCAGATGACACAACAGTGATTGGTCTCATTCGAGACAATGACGAATCCGCATATAGACGAGAGGTCGAACGATTAGCCTTGTGGTGCAACCAAAACAATCTGGAACTGAACACACTCAAAACCGTAGAAATGGTGGTAGACTTTAGGAAAAACCCTTCCATACTTCCACCTCTCACAATACTTGACAACACAGTATCAACAGTAGAAACCTTCAAATTTCTGGGTTCTATCATATCGCAAGATCTCAAATGGACAGCTAACATCAAAACATCATTAAAAAGGACAACAAAGAATGTTCTTTCTGCGCCAACTCAGTAAGCTCAAACTGCCCAAGGAGCTGCTGATCCAATTCTACAGAGGAATTATTGAGTCTGTCATTTGCATCTCTATAACTGTCTGGTTCGGTTCTGCAACCCAACAAGAAAACACAGACTTCAGAGGATAATTAGAACTGCAGAAAAATAATTGCTACCAACTTGCCTTCCATTGAGGACCTGTATACTGCACGAATCAAGAAGAGGGCCGTGAAAATATTTGCAGATCCCTCACATCCTGGACATAAACTGTTTCAACTCCTACCCTCAAAACGACGCTATAGAGCACTGCACACCAGAACAACTAGACCCAAGAACAGTTTTTTCTCGAAGGCCATCACTCTGCTAAACAAATAATTCCATCAACACTGTCAGACTATTTACTGAATCTGCACTACTATTAATCGTTTCATAGTTCCCATCACCAATCTCTTTCCACTTATGACTGTATGACTGTAACTTGTTGCTGGCAATCCTTATGATTTATATTGATATATTGACCATCAATTGTGTTGTAAATGTTGTACCTTGATGAACGTATCTTTTCTTTTATGTACACTGAGAGCATATGCACCAAGACAAATTCCTTGTGTGTCCAATCACACTTGGCCAATAAAAATTCTATTCTATTCTATTCTATTCTATTCTGCAGAAAAAAAGAGAGGAGAAGGAGAAGGAGAAGGAGAAGAAGGAGAAGGAGAAGGAAGGGAGGGAAGGGAAGGGAAGGGAGGGAGGGGAGGGGGAAGAAAATTTAGAAAACTTGCACTACGCCGCCTTCGGTATGACCTAAGTGTAGCTCATAAAATCATCTGCTACAATGACCTACCTGTCAATGACTCCTTCAAATGCAAAAATACACCAGCACACAATAGATACAAACTTAAGGTAAACTGCTCCAAACTCGATTGCAGAAAATATGACTTCAGCAACAGAGTGGTCAATGCCTGGAATGCACTACCTGACTCTGTGGTCTGATCCCCAAACCCCCAAAACTTTAACCTAAGGCTGCCTACTGTTGACCTCACCCCATTCCTAAGAGGTCTGTAAGGGGCGTGCATAAGGGCACCTGCGTGCCTACCATTCCTGTCCTAGTGTTCCCTTTAATTGTATTCATTTTATGTATTCAATTCATGCTTATACTTATATATATTTTCTAATACGTACTCAATAAATAAATAAATAAAAGGAAGGAAAGAGAGAGAGAGAAAGACAAAAAGAAAAAAAGGAAAGAAGAGAAGGAAGGAAGGAAGGAAGGAAGGAAGGAAGGAAGGAAGGAAGGAAGGAAGGAAGGAAGGAAGGAAGAAAAGTCTTCTGCTCATTTCTCTTGGTGGAGTTTTCAGCTGCCCTTATTGATATAGAGGCCATATAGACCAGGGGTCTCCAACCTTGGCAACTTTAAGACTTGTGGACTTCAACTCCCAGAATTCTGGGAGTTGGTCCACAAGTCTGAAAGTTGCCAAGGTTGGAGACTCCTGGTCTAGCTGGAAGAAGCTCCCTGGTGAGGTTGCTTTCTGAGGTCTCTGTTTGTCTTTGGGACCGAATGGAAGGGTGGAAAGTACATTGCCATTTGGATGAGACTGGAGAATAGAGGAGAGGTGGGGGGGACCTGCAAATACTAAGCCTCTTGGCTACATCTGTGGGAACATCCCAATTCATCCCAGGACAACCTCACTAACATTCTCTTCTCATTTGAAATGAGATCCGACCTAGAACTAAGGAGCAATTTCCTAACGGTGAAAACAATTAACCAATGGAGCAACTTGCCTCCAGAAGCTGTTGGTGCTCCATCACTCGAGGCTCTTCAAGAAGAGACTGGATGGCCATTTGTCTGGAATGGGATGGGGTCTCCTGCTTGAACAGAAAGTTGGACTAGAAGACCTCCAAGCTCCTTTCCAACCCTACTATTCTAGATTTTAAATCCAGCCTGTTCACTTTTATCAAAAAGAATGAGAATTTGAAAGGGGTAAACGCAAGGTAACTTTTTTTTTTTTGCAAAGTCTCCTAGGAAGGGATGCGGTGGCTCAGTGGCTAAGACACTAAGCTTGTCGATCGAAAAGGTCGGCAGTTCAGCGGTTTGAATCCCTAGTGCCGCATAACGGGATGAGCTCCCGTTACTTGTCCCAGCTTCTGCCAACCTAGCAGTTCGAAAGCACGTAAAAAATGCAAGTAGAAAAAATAGGGACCACCTTTGGTGGGAAGGTAACAGTGTTCCGTGAGCCTTTGGCGTTGAGTCATGCCGGCCACATGACCACGGAGACGTCTTCGGATAGCGCTGGCTCTTCGGCTTTGAAACGGAGATGAGCACCGCCCCCTAGAGTTGGGAACGACTAGCACATATGTGCAAGGGGAAACTTTACCTTTACCTTTTTATGTCCTAAGAATCAAAATAAATTCAAAAGTCATGCGGAGGGCAAATTAAGATCTTCTGAATTCAGGCTATGAAAACTCAGGGCTGACAATCCAGACATTCAAAAAGAACCAGCCAGAAGCTTCTGTACTCATAAAATACATGCTTGGTGAAATAAATAAATAAATAAAATAAAATTCTTTAGAAAGCTTGCCAAGAAGGTCTGAAAGGTTTTTGAAGTGCCACAGAATTCCTAAATGGTAATATCTTTGCAAGCACACTCAGTTAACCTTCAACTCTTTGTGCTAAATCTTCTAAGATGTCTAAATAGATCAGTATCTCATAATGCCTTTGATCTTTTTGTTCATACGGGTGGGGAGGAGGGAAAAAGTCCTTACTCCCCAAAAGGCTGAGAATGAGAATTTTATGATAAAGTCATTTTTTCCCCTCTTTTCTCTATTGATTCCAAGATAGGACGCCATCTACTCAAAAAGTTATATTCTTAGCACTCGCTGGAATGACCTTTAAGTCTTTCTGAGACTCTCTGTCCTGAAGCCCAATATATCAGGGCATGGGGGGGAAAAACAGCTAGTGCCTGAAACCTAATTTGTGAAAAAGAGGCAAAATTGTGCCTGTATAATTTGGGTAAATGTGCTTTTACGTTGGTTGTAAAGCAGGCATGATTGTTGGCAGCAAGGTGCTCCATGCGAGATGTTGAAGAGATAGAATCATAGGACTGGAAGGGACCTTGGAGGTCTTCTAGTCCAACCCTCTGCCCAAGGCAGGAGTTCTTACACCATTTTGGACAAATGGCTTTCCAATCTCTTCTTGAAAACCCCGGGGTTGGAGCACCCAAAACTTCTGGAGGCAAGTCTTTCCACTGATTAATTGTTCCCACCGTCAGGAAATTTCTCCTAAGTTCTTGGTTGGATCTCTGTATGATAAGATTCCATCCATTACTTCTTGTCCTGCTTCAGGTGCTTTGGAGCAGGGGTCTCCAACCTTGGCAACTTGAAGCCTGGCGGACTTCAACACCCAGAATTCTGGGAGTTGAAATCCGCCAGGCTTCAAGTTGCCAAGATTGGAGACCCCTGCTTTGGAGGAGAGGTCAATCCCCTCAGCTCAACATATCAAGTACCGGAAGCCTGGTATCGTGTCACCTCTAGTCCTTCTCTTTGTTAGGCTAGACATACCTAGTTCCCTCAACTGTGCATCATATGATTTTTGCTTCTAGATCCCTAATCATCTTTGTTGCTCTTCTCCGCACTCTTTCTAGAGTCTCAACATCTTTTTGTATCCTCTTCCTTTTTGAGATCGTCTTGTGAAGACAAGCTTCGTGTTGATTCCTGGATGAGAACGTCACTCTGGCGTCCCTTCTTGTTCGCAAGGAGAAATAGTCTGCCACGTGGTTCACCCAGAAATACATTTACTTCTCAGATTTTAAAACCCACCTTTCTTCTCGGGGCTCAGGGCAACAAAGACAATTCTCCCTCTTTCAATTTTATCTCATCTCCATAAGCAAATTTCAGTGAGGTGAAAAGTGGCATGAAGTCGCCTGCTGAGCTTCCATGGTTGAGTATGGATTGAAATGCAAGATTTTCTAGTGCAGGGGTCTCCAACCTTGGGAACTTTAAGCCTGGTGGACTTCAACTCCCAGAATTCCCCAGCCAGCTTTGCTTTGCTGGCTGGGGAATTCTGGGAGTTGAAGTCCACCAGGCTTAAAGCTCCCAAGGTTGGAGATCCCTGTTCTAGTGCAACCCACTACCCATTGGGAGAAAAGAAGGGCAGTTGAGATGCCACGATTGATACAGTTAAAGTCTCCTTAAGTTCTTTAAGCGGGGGGAAAAATGATGTGTTGAATGCAATACTTGCTTAGCATGGGATGAGCAATTGCTCGGCCCAAAATAGGTAACATTTAGTGCATTGGAAATATGGCTTCTGTCTTCATTTGCTGTCAGGATCAGCTTCTAAATCCAGGCATTGCCAACACTGGATTCCTTATTCTGAAAACGGCTTACTTAGCAGAAGGCTGTCAGGCATAACTTGGCTTGATTAGTCTCTTTATTGAAGAAAGGACATCTCCCCTGTCTAGCACAGAGAAATCAAAGCCCTTATCTTAATTCATGATCTGGAGATTAACTTCTAAGTCATTTCCTCCTTTGCTACCTTTATAAGTCAACAGATACTTGGCTGTTCTTTCGTTGCCTTTGGAAGGTACCCAACCTGTACTGAAATCATTTAACAGAATAACAGAGTTGGAAAGGACCTTGAAGTCTTCTAGTCCCAATTCCCTGTTCAAGCAGAAGATCCTATACTATTTTAGACAAACGGTCATCCAATCTTTTCTTTAAAACCTCTAGTGATGGAGCACCCACTTCTGAAGGTAAGCGCTTCTACCGATTAATTGTTTTCCCTGACAAGAAACTTCTCTTTATTTCTCAGTTGGTCCTCTCCTTGATTAGTTTTTGTCCGCAGCATCTTTCCTGTCTTCAGGTACTTTGGAATATACGTTGACCCCCCTCCTCTTTTTTGTGACAGCCCCTCCAATATTGGAACATTGATGTCATGACATCCCTAGTCCTTTTCTCTGTTTTAGCCTCTATAATAATAATAATAACAACAGAGTTGGAAGGGACCTTGGAGGCCTTCTAGTCCAACCCCCTGCCTAGGCAGGAAACCCTACATCATCTCAGACAGATGGTTATCCAACGTTTGCTTAAAAATTTCCAGTGTTGGAGCATTCACAACTTCTGCAGGCAAGTCGTTCCACTGATTAATTGTTCTAACTGTTAGGAAATTTCTCCTTAGTTCTAAGTTGCTTCTTTCTTTGGTCAGTTTCCACCCATTGCTTCTTGTTCTACCCTCAGGTGCTTTGGAGAACAGCCCAACTCCTTCTTCTTTGTGGCAACCCCTGAGATATTGGAAGACTGCTGTCATGTCTCCCCTAGTCCTTCTTTTTATTAAAATCTAATCATCTTTGTTGCCCTTTGCTGCACTCTTTCCAGAATCCCAACCTGAGGTTGGTTTCAGCCAGTTCTGACCAGTTCTGGAGAACCGGTAGCGGAAATTTTGAGTACTTCGGAGAACTGGTAGAAAAAATTCTGACTGGCCCCGCCCCCATCTATTCTCTGCCTCCCAAGTCCCAGCTGACTGGGAGGAAATGGGGATTTTGCAGTAACCTTCCCCTGGAGTGGGGTGGGAATGGAGATTTTACAGTAACCTTCCCTTTCCACGCCCACCAAGTCACACCCACTAAGCCATGCCACGCCCACCAAGCCACACTTGGATGCCCTGTTCCAAGCATGGCCTTAACCAAAGTACTATCAAGTGGTAGTAATGCTTCACGTGATCATGGATAATTCTAACCTGGGTTTTGCTCCTTACGTAGGATGGCTTTTTGCTTTACATACATAGGATGAGACAGGATGAAGCCCAACATTGGGAAGCGCCTCAGGAGGCGGCAAAATCTCCTCAGGTTGGCTCTTCACTTCACAGACCGTCTCTTCTCCAAGCCTTCCAAAGCTTCAAAGCCTTGTCTAGGAGCTCCAGTGCTTCAAAGAGAGGTTTCTGTGAATGTGCACAGCTCTCTTTGGACTCTTTCAGGCCACTTCTTGAGAGTGACAGAGAAGAGGGCCTCAGAACGAGTGGGAAGTCCATCATCACAAAGCATCCCAAACCATAGCCCTTTCATGACTTGTGGACTTCAACTCCCAGAATTCCTGAGCCAGTCCACAAGTCATAATTATTGAGAATTATTGAGTCTGTCATTTGTACCTCCATAACTGTCTGGTTTGGTTCTGCAACCCAACAAGACAGACAGAGACTTCAGAGGATAATTAGGGCTGCAGAAAAAATAATTGCTACCAACCTGCCTTCCATTGAAGACCTGTATACTGCACGAATCAAGAAGAGGGCCGTGAAAATATTTACAGATCCCTCACATCCAGGACATAAACTGTTTCAACTCCTACTATCAAAATGACGCTATAGAGCACTGCACACCAGAACAACTAGACACAAGAACAGTTTTTTCCCGAAGGCCATCACTCTGCTAAACAAATAATTCCATCAACAATGTCAAAACTATTTACTAAATCTACACTACTATTAATCTTCTCATCGTTTTCATCACCAATCTCTTTCCACTTATGACTGTAACTTTTTGTTGCTATCACTAAGGGTTAAATTGCAACCTATGACCATCATTTGTGTTGTAAATGTTGTACCTTCGATGAAGGTTTTTTTTTCTTTCTTTTTCTTTTCTTTTATGTACACTGAGAGCATACGCACCAAGACAAATTCCTTGTGTGTCCAAACACACTTGGCCAATAAAGGATTCTATTCTATTCTATTCTATTCTATTCTATTCTATTCTATTCTATTCTATTCTATTCTATTCTATTCTATTCTATTCTATTCTATTCTATTCTATTCTATAAAGGGGCCATGGTTCCCACCCCTGTCCTAAGCATCACCTAACCCAGTGATAGCTAACCTTTTCCAGAACGAGTGCTCAAATTGCACGCAAACCCCAAAATACAATGTGTGCGCGGCCCTCCGCACATGTGCCCCACCCCCACACATATGTGTGCGCCCCTGCGCATGCAACCTGCCCCTGTGCATTCACACGTGACCTCCCCACATGCACCACGCCCCCGGCATGCGCACCTGGCCTCCCGCATGTGCTTCATCCCCCTGTGCATGTGTGGCCGAGATCAGCTAGCCAGTGGGAGGTGCATGGGCATGTGTGACAGAGCTGAACTGGGGCAATGGCTCACATGCCATCAGAGAAGGTGCTGTGTGCCACCTCTGGCACGTGTGCCATAGGTTTGCCATCACAGACCTAACCTGATGGAGCAAGCAGAGTTTCCTGCCCAGGCTAACTTTTCAAAGCAGGCTTTGGGTTCAGGCAGGGCCTTGTTGGTGCTCCAGGCTCCATATATGGAAGGTTGCCTTATTCCAATTATGTCTCTATACTTGAAAGTCTATCGAGATCCTCCATCATCTAGGTCATGGCTGTCCCAATGGTGCTTTTTCAAAAGGCAACTGGACTTTTTTTTTGAAACCCTTTCGCTTCTTATTCAAGAACTGAAGAAGCTTCTTAGATGAGAAGTGAAACATTTTGGAAAAGCACCTTTGGGTTTCTCTACCTGAAATGACCAGACAGGCATGGCACCATATATTTGGGTAAAATATAACCTTCTCCCATCTAAACTGCATCAAAATTCAAGAGAGCTTGGTAAATGCCATGCAAGTATAGAAAGCTAGCACCCAGCCTTCTCCTCGAAGAATGAAATATTCTAGGAAATATTAAAAAGGCAGAATATTATATTTCCCTGGATGAGAAATGGAGAAACATGTTTTTTGAGGCAGGAAGCAGACTCACTCTTAATAGCCCCCACCCCCCTCAATAGCCCACAACAGATGTCAGCACTTAACAGATAAAGAGATGGCTAGGTCTATTCATAAGCAAATGCCCTCATCCAAGATCCAACAAAGGTAGGATTAGCCTTCAGTCATAATAGGAATTGCCCAAAGCCCCTTCATTACATCACCCAGCAAGATTCAACCAAGCCTGGGACAGAAACAGCCTATAAAGTTAGCTAAGACCCCCCCGCCCCCTGGGAGTCTGACAGCCAATAGGATACTTGCCCTTGTCACAGGAACAGGAAGCTCAAGTTCAAAGCCTAAGAGAGGGTATAAATAACATTCACTCTCCACTCCATGTGGTCAGCTACCCAGGACTTCTAACCTATGTGGTCCTGTCCACCATTAAACCATCCCTCCAAGCAGCCTCCATGTTTTCAGGGTCTTCCTCCCCATTTGGAACTGAACCCAGATGGACATTTCCTCCAACACAAGTAAAACCAGACTGGCCTAATATTTTTAAATTTTAATTGGGGTTTTATCATTTTAGGGTTTGAAATTTGAAATTTTTAATTTTTAATACTGGCCATTTTTTCTAATTTGCTCGGTTTTAAATTGTTGTTTTAATTGTATATTTTTATATTTCTTATCTTTTGGCTGTACACCGCCCTGAGTCCCTTGGGAGAAGGGCGGTATAAAAATTTAATAAAACTAAAACTAAAAACTAAACTAAACTAAAACCAGTTATTACTTTGATGTTATTTTTCCTGAAAGTCCCATCTATTAAATCCAGGAACTAATGGATTTTATTTAACAGTAACCAACGTAAACGGCTGCCGAAGTATTCTTTTTTGTTTCTCATTGCAAAAAGAAATTGCTAAAACCACAAACTTAGCGATCTGGTCAAGTGTCTTATCTTCATTATTTCGCAAACGAGCTCCAGCAATTTTCTTAAATGCACCCTATTGAATTCAGCTGCTACTTTTCATTTGCTGAATTGCTTCAAAGGTACTTAATTATGAGATAATTGACATGTTGATTTCTTTTCAAATGGCTTTGTTTTTTTAAAAAAAGATATACTCTGACAGAGATTCCAGGAACCCACGAAATTTGTTCTCAGCAAAAAAAGAAAAGAAAAAATGAAATACACACAAGGCTAGACATCATCCTTAAAATTCAATTGCCAGGGAAAATGACCCGTTTCTTAATAGCATCAAGGCCGCTAGTTTCTTCCACAAGAAGACACACACTTCAGTTTAAATCATTTCTAAAATGTTTTTCATTCAGATCAGATAATTATGATGGTAATTTAAAAACAATGTCTACTAATTTTGTACATTTTCTCTTTAAATTTCCTGTGCGTAACAGCTGTTAAGCAACAGACGCTGCGCTTAAGACAGTGATGGCCTCCACTTGGAGTTCAAAGGACCTCCACTTGGCTGGGAATTTTCACTTGGGGTGATACTTGGATTCCAATCTTGGTGATTGGACACCCTCCCCACCCCCCCAGCTCCGTTTTCACTGGCAGAGGGCTAGCAAAAGAAACTAAAAACAAAACAAAAGGAGAAATGTTTCCCCTTTTGCATTTGAGCATCCAAGAAGGGACAGGAAAGGAGAAAGGTAAAGAGGAAAGAAAAAGAAGGGAAGAGAGCAAGGAAGGAAAAAGAAGGAAAGAGGGGAAGGAAGGAAGGAGAATGAAGAGGGGAGGAAAAAGAAGGGAAGGAAGGAAGGAAGGAAGGAAGGAAGGAAGGAAGGAAGGAAGGAAGGAAGGAAGATTATAATGAGAGTGAGGGAGGGTTTGTAGGAAGTCCTGCCTTTATTTTTATTTATTTATTTTATTTTGTCACACAGTATATATAAGTATGTAATAACTATACAATATATAAGCATATATATGTTTAAGTGTGTAATAACTATATTAATTGGATATAACGAAAAGAAACAATAGGACAGGAACGGTAGGCACGCTTGTGCTCTTATGCACGCCCCTTACAGACCTCTTAGGAATGGGGTGAGGTCAATAGTAGACAGTTTTTTGGTTGAAGCTTTGGGGATTTTGGGAAGAGACCTCAGAGTCAGGTAGTGTATTCCAAGCATTAACAACTCTGTTTTTGCAGTCATATTTTCTGCAGTCAAGATTGGAGCGGTTAACATTAAGCTTAAATCTATTGTGTGCTCGTGTATTGTTGCAATTGAAGCTGAAGTAGTCTTCGACAGGAAGGACTTTGTAATAGATGATTCTATGAGTTAAGCTCAGGTCCTGTCGGAGGTGGCGGAGTTCTAAATTTTCTAAACCCAGGATTTCAAGTCTGCTGGCATAAGGTATTTTGTTGTATTCAGAGGAGTGGAGAACTCTTCTTGTAAAATATTTCTGGACACATTCCATTGTATTGATGTCAGAAATGTGGTATGGGTTAGAGTTAGGGTTAACACTTGGTCTTAGCACTTGGGCACCAGAGGTGCCCCCAACACAACTCCCATGACAAGCCCACCATGGCCACGCCAACCCTTATGAGGCGCTCAGTGAAATTGAATTGGACTTCAACCAGAATACAAAAAAAGACATTGAGATCCAAGAAAGAGCGCACAGAAGAGCAACAAAGATGATCAGAGGTTTAGAGTCTAAATCAGGGGTCTCCAACCTTAGTAACTTGAAGACTTGTGGACTTCAACTCCCAGAATTCCTCAGCCAGCTTTGCTGGCTGAGGGATTCTGGGAATTGAAGTCCACAAGTCTTCAAGTTGCCAAGGTTGGAGAGCCCTGGTCTAAATCGTAGGATGAACACATGCAGGAAATAGGTATGTCTCTAGTCTAATAAAGAGAAGGTTTAGGAGTGGTCTGATAGCATTTTCCAATATCTGAGACTATATTCGCAGAGAAAGAGGCTCAACCTATCCTGAAGAGAGATCCAGCCTTAAACCAAGGAAAAATTTTCTGACAGTCAGAATGTAAACTACCCTCCAGGAGTTGTTGGTGCTCCGTTGCTGAAGCACCAAGAAAAGATTGGACATCCATTTGTCCAGGATGCTGTAAGGTGATGATCAAAGGCCTGGAGACTAAAACATATGAAGAACAGCTACGGGTTCTGGGTTTGGCTGGTCTAAAGAAAAGAAGAATTGGGGAGGGGCATGATAGCAGTCTTCCAGTATTTGAGGGGCTGCCATAAAGAAGAAGGGGTCAACTTATTCTCCAAAGCACCAAAGAGCAGGATGAGAAACAATGGATGGAAATTAATCAGAGAGAGAAGCAACCTGGAATTAAGGAGAAACTTCCCAACAGTGAGGACAATTAACCAGTGGAACAGCTTGCCTCCAGAAATCGTGGGTGCTTCATCACTCTTTTAAGAAGAGACTGGACAGTCACTTTGTCTGAGATGATATAAGTTCTCCTGCTTGAGCAGGGGGCCTGACTAGAAGACCTCCAAGATCCCGTTCTGTTCTGTTCTGTTCTGTTCTGTTGTTCTGTTCTGTTCTGTTCTGTTCTGTTCTACTCTACTCTACTCTACTCTACTCACTGGAGGTTTTTAAGAGACTGGACAGTCACTTATCTGAAATGGTATAAGTTCTCCTGCTTGAGCAGGGGGCTGGACTAGAAGACCTCCAAGGTCCCTTCCAGCTCTGTCCTGTCCTGCCTTGGGCAGGGGTTTAGACTAGAAGACCTCCAAGGTTCTTTCCATCCTTAGGATTCTATGTCTAAGGTAAACTCTGACCTTGATGTAGGTTCTGAGGTTACTGAGTCTGCCTCAGTTATCTGAGGAACGTTTGATCCTGTTGCGGCTTCATGATACTTTACAGCCCTCTCTAAGCAGTTTGCAGAATCAGCATATTGCCCCCCAACAATCTGGGTCCTCCTTTTACCAACCTCGGAAGGATGGGAGGCTGAGTCAACCTTGAGCCGGTCAGGATCGAACTCCTGGCAGTGGGCAGAGTCAGCATCCAATAATGCATTTTCACCACTGCACCTCGATGGTTCGCCTGAATTGGTCCAAACCATTGTCTGAAAGCCATCCTTATGAACCAAGACTGCTCCTGGTCATGTTGATTTCATGGAGAAAATTCATTTTCAATGTTCCATTAATGTTAATAGAAATCGGAGTCTAAATTTAAAGGATCTAAATATTCTTTATAGGCTTCCAATGATAGGAATCAAGCAGTCTTTGTGTTATGCCTGGCCGCCGCATCTTTTATTCTCTCATCCAACCTGTTAAAAAGGGGAAAACGGTCCATTTTGAGGTTGAGTAAATAAGGACAACAATCCATTTAGATTTTATTTTTCAGGGGCATCTTCCATAACACAGCAGGTTGTTAACATTAATAAGTCAGTCCCAGAAGACCTCATGGTATTTAATTAACAGGCAGTTGAACATGGAGTCTGCAGAGCGCCAGGTGGAATTGCGATGCAAGTAACAGGATAGCAAATCTGATTAGAGACTGGAATGCAAGCAGAGCTCACACATTGCGTATTCTGCACCAGTTGCTGGAGGGGAATCAGAGGCCTCGGGGACAAGTGGAATTGCAAGCTGAAGACTGGAATTCTGCTCAGGCCTTCAGAGCATCACAGCTCTGCTGGTTCAAGACAAGAAGCTACAGAAGCTGAAAGCCACAGGTAGTGCATGTCAGAGGCATTTAAGCCTTCTCAAGGCGGAATGGGACAACTTGCTTTGGCCAACTTGCCGTGGCCAAATCACTGCCACCAATTCGCCATGCCCAAATCGCCTTGGCCTGTTGTGACCCAGGCCCAAGAATGTACTAGCAGACGCAATCCGTTCAAAAACAAACAGACTTTATTAGAACAGCTGAGAATCAACTCATTCTCAGCGTCGTCCAAACTAAATCAAAACAGGATTCTTCATAACACAGTTCTTCAGTCTTATCACCAACCTTGGTCTAATTAGGCAAACTGCCAAAGGCTTCTCTTGGGAAAAGTTCAAAAGCAGAAGATGCCGACAACAAATAAATGCAGCAAGACAAGGAATAATTCTATCAATGTTGTTTTCCAGCAAAGAGCCCGAACGCTGTTGCTGGTCTTTTAAGCCTTATGGGAGGGGCCAATCATCTCTTGGCCCTACTCCCGAGTGGTCCTCTTTGCTTGAGCTGCTCTTGCCTTCTGGCAGCTCTTCTCATGTATGCATTAGGAACTGGCTTCTCCTGTTCCTCTGCCTCACTACTGTCAGCCTCCGGAGGCTCTGGAGTCTGCACATCACTCCCTGATGGTTCTGGCCCCACCTCTGCCTCCGAGGCAGAGCCCTAATCTGGGCTTGCCCCAGCCTCCAGGACTGGCCCATGTTTTTCCTCAGCCTCATCACTGTCCCGACTCCGTTCCCAGCTCCTCAGGCTGCTGGCGGACCACAACATGGCGAGCTTGCCATGGCCAACTCGCCAAGGGACAATTCGCCATGAGAAAATTTGCCGCAAGCCAATTCAACAATTTTATTTCATTATTCAAAATAATTTTAAACAATATTTTAATTTTTGCCATTCACATTTTATTTTGTCCCTCCTTTTGCATCCTTCTTTCATGGACCTTCTGGTGCATAGCTATGAAATGGGACTTCCACAAGATAGAGTAAGAGCAGCGATGGTGCAGTGGTTAGAGTGCAGTACTGCAGGCTGTCTGCAATTTGGCAGTTCAAATCTCACCAGGCTCAAGGTTGACTCAGCCTTCCGTCCTTCCGAGGTGGGTAAAATGAGGACCCAGATTGTTGGGGGCAAGAGGCTGACTCTGGAAGGGCTGTAAAAGCACTATGAAGTGGTGTATAAATCTAAGTGCTATTGCTATCGCTATTAATATATGCTGCCATTTTTGGTGTCTTGTATTTTTCCTGACTATCAAAAAGGAGCTTGGTAATCCAGCCTTGAAATTGCTGTTGTTTTTTTCCTGTTTTGTCTTTGTTTATTGATGTGGAGTTTTTTTTTTTAACCATCTGATCTGTAAAACATTCTGGAAATTGAAAGCTGAGAAATGATAGAAAAATTGCTTAAATAAACAGATTAAATCCCCTCCCATCATATTATGCTGATCTTGGTGAATGAGTTATAGGAGAGCCTCCTGCGTTATCTTCTCCTTAGAGCTCAGAACATTTATTTTAGGATCCATAACTCATATTAATAGAAAGCTGTTGCCTTTTGGCTATTGAGTCAAATTCAATATATTGGATTTTTACGGAAGGCGAAATATCACATTGCTGGCTGTTTATTCATACATCACTCCCATTTGCCACAATTGTTATGATACTTCTGATAAAGCTAAAGATGTTAATGTCCACCCCCTGTCGGAATATCCAATCAGTGCCCAAGAAATGGCCAAAAAATGGATTTTATTTATTTTTTATTTGCATTAAATGCTGGAAGACAAAATTAGGGAGAAGGAAGAACATATTAGGAAAGAGAGAGGCGCTCAGAATATTCGGATTCTGCTTAGGACTGTGGTCTACTCGTAAATCCAAATATGCAAATGTTATACCACATTTCCCGCAAAAAGCATAACATACGAGTCAGAGGAATAATATTAAATCCTCCCGCACGGCAAAGAAAAATATAAAGCAAGGTGTTTGCAGAGCAGGAGATCTGCTAGTCTGGTAGTCCTTGACTTATGACAACAATATTAGCGTTGCTATGCCAGTTGGTGGTTAAGTGTTATTTTGCCCCATTTTACAACCTTTCTTGGCCACAGCTGTTAAGTGAATCACTGCAGTTGTTAAGCTCAGTAACAATGGTTGTTAAGTGAATCTGGCTTCCCCATTGACTTGGTTTGTCAGAGGGTCGCAAAAGGGGCTCACAAGACCCTGGAACACTCTAACCATCATAAATACGAGTCAATTGCCAAGTGTACAAATTTTGATCATGTGACGATGGGGGGGCTGCAGCAGTTGTAAGTGTGAAAAATGGTCATAACTCACCTTTTTCAGTGCTGCTGTAACTCCGAACAGTCACTGAATGAACTGTTGTACGTTGAGGGTTAACTGTACTAAGAATTTACTTGATTGACAGATTCATTACTTATGAACTATCATCTTAAATTGAACCAGTTAGCATACTGCTAGCAAGACAAGATACCCTACAAGGGAATCTAGGTAAAGGTAAAGGTTCCCCTAGCACATATGTCCTAGTCGTTCCTGACTCTAGGGGGTGCTGTTCATCTCCATTTCAAAGCCGAAGAGCCAGTGCTGTCCGAAGACGTCTCCGTGGTCATGTGGCCAGTATGACTCAACGCCAAAAGCGCACGGAACGCTCTTACCTTCCCACCAAAGGTGGTCCCTATTTTTCTAAATTTTAAATTTTTTAAATTCTAAATTTTAAATTTTAATGGAATTTTGATGGGTTTTAAATTTTTGTAATTTTATGGGGTGTAAGGTTATTTTAAATTATTGGCAAATTTGAATCAGTTTTTTAAGGGTTGTTTTAATTATGATGTATTTCTGTCTGTATTTTATTTGCCTGTTCACCGCCCTGAGTCCTTCGGGAGAAGGGCGGTATACAAATTAAAACATTATTATTATTATTATTATTATTATTATTATTATTATTATTATTATTATTATTATTATTATTATTATTCTACTTGCATTTTTTATGTGCTTTCGAACTGCTAGGTTGGCAGAAGCTGGGACAAGTCACAGGAGCTCACCCCGTAATGCGGCCCTAGGGATTTGAACCGCTGAACTGCCGACCTTTCGATCGACAAGCTCAGTGTCTTAGTCACTGAGTCATCGCATCCCTCCACTAAAAGGAAATCTACATGTTGCCATATTCTGGACCATCTGAAGTTTTTGAAGATTGAGACCTACAAGGGAGTGTTGTAACAGCTAAATCTTGATTTAGTCAGGAAATATATTACCGAGGCCAAAATCTGATTTTTCTAGAAAGAAAATGTTGTCAAGACAACCAAGTCCACACACAATACGTATGTTTTTTTCCCCTCTTCCAAAAACTGATGCTTACAAAGCATCTTTTACAAAACCCTAGTAAGACCAGAGCTGGAATACTGCAACCAATTTTGGTCATCATACTGCACAACATGTTGGGACTTCGGAAAAAGTTCAGACAAGAGCAACTAAGATGATCAAAGACCTGGAGACTAAAACATATGAAGAATGGCTGCAGGATTTGAGTTTGGCTAGTCTAAAGAGAAGAAGAATTAGGGGCGACATGATAGCAGTATTCCAATATTTGAGAAAGTGCCACAAAGAAGAAGGGGGTCAAATTATTCTCCAAAGCACCGGAGGGCAGGACAAGAAACAACGGATGGAAACTAATCAAAGAGAGAAGCAACTTGGAATTAAGGAGAAACTTCCTAACAGTGAGGACAATTAACCCGTGGGACAGATGTTGCCTCCAGAAATCGTGGGCGCTCCATCACTGGCGGTTTTTCAGAAGAGACTGGACAGTCACTTGTCTGAGATGATATAAGTTCTCCTGCTTGAGCAGGGGGATGGACTAGAAGACCTCCAAGATCCCATTCTATTCTATTCTATTCTATTCTATTCTATTCTATTCTATTCTATTCTATTCTATTCTATTCTATTCTATTCTGTTTACTGAATCTGCACTACTATTAATCTTCTCATAGTTCCCATCACCAATCTCTTTCCACTTATGACTGTATGACTATAACTTTGTTGCTGGCAATCCTTATTATTTATATTGATATATTGGCCATCATTTGTGTTGTAAATGTTGTACCTTGATGAACGTATCTTTTCTTTTATGTACACTGAGAGCATCTGCACCAAGACAAATTCCTTGTGTGTCCAATCACACTTGGCCAATAAAGAATTTTATTCTATTCTATTCTATTCTATTCTATTCTATCCTATCCTATCCTATCCTATCCTATCCTATCCTATTCTATTCTATTCTATTCTATTCTATTCTATTCTATTCTATTCTATTCTATTCTACTCTATTCCTTCAAGCAAGAAGAATGATTTCCACTGAGTTTTTTTTCTTGTATTTCACTGCTTTCCAAGTCTATGATTACAAAGCTATCTATTTCCACTTTCCACTAGGAACACAAAGTTCCCAACCATCATGAAGTACATTAGACGCCGATTTTTACTAAGTACCATTTTAGGGCAATAAATGTCCTGATTCTATCCAAGTTCAACCAATTTTGTTTGCAACTTTCATCCTTGTAGGAACTTTCCTCCTCCAGATTGTGTCTCTTGAGGAACCACTGGACCATAACATAGTTGCTCCTACCATCGTTAACCCTCTCTTGGCTTCAACTGATCTGCCGCATTTTATTCTATTTACCTGGATCAGTTATAAAATCCTTGAGTTCTGCCAGGGCACAACAAATTAATTTTAATTTAAGGCACTCAACTGTTGGAGTCCAGGAGGACCCCCTGTGTTCAGGCTACATATTTTCTTCAATGGCCATTAAGAGAACTGGGAGCACCGATTCAGCCAGCCTCTCCTCGCCATTACAACCTGCCAAAATACACATTTTAAAATCTCAGTTTGCATGCCAACTCCAGTTTGCCTTGGGATTTCAACTCAAAATATCTTAATTTACTTTTCACGGCAGGTTTCCAACCAGTGACTGGCTACATGGACCACAGCCAGGATCAAACTTCAAAGGTTAGAACATAGAACATAGAAATAGGGCCAGAAGGGATCTTGGAGGTCTTCTAGACCAACCCCCTGCTCAATCAGGAGACCCTGTACCGTTCCAAACAAAATGACTTTCCAATCTGTTCTTGATAAAGGTTATGTCAGCGTTCCAAGTAATGCATCCACAGAAAGCAGAACTCTGAGGCAGGCAAATTCCTCAAAGAACGATTTTATTGGATACATCATATTGGCACAACTCTGAAGTTTCCCGCAGCTTTCACCTAATTAAAAGTAAAACTTTCCCCTTTCACCCTCAAGTCACTGGTTACGCTATCCAATCCAGTTGCTGGCCGGTTGCTTGGTTACTTCGCTCCTCCTCTGGCCAGCCACCTATGAGAATGTCCTTGGTTCCCACAGGGAAAACTTCATTGTTTTGGTTACAAAACCCCATCTAACAATTTCCCCCTCTCCCTCTGTTGTGTGGCAACCCTGAAGCCTCCAAGATGGGCTCAGGCTGGCTCACTTCAGGGTTGACAGGTTAACAATGACAACACTCTGCAGGCAACCTAGGAGGTAATCCAAACAGAACTCCTGGTCCACGGAGGTTCACAGGGGATGGTCAACGAGTCAAAATGGTGGCCTCATAACCTCAACTGAAGCTTTTCCTGATGATCCATATATGAAACATGGAGAGCTTCTTCAGTGGCAACATCTGGCTGATATCTTGCTGGACCACACCCTGCAAACACCCTTGACCACCACAATAGGTTTTGCAACCAGAATACAGGTAGTCCTTGACTTGCAACAGTTCATTTAGCGACAATTCAAAGCTACAACGGCCCTGAAAAAAGTGACTTATGGTCGTTTTTCACAGTTACGGCCGTTGTAGCATCCCCATGATCGCATGTTCAAAATTCAGACGCTTGGCAACCGGCTCCTATTTATGACGGTCGCAGCGTCCCAGGGTCATGCAATCACATTTTGCAACCTTCTGACATGCAAAGTCAATGGAGAAGCCAGATTCACTTAATAACCGGGTTACTAACTTATCAACTGCAGTGATTCACTTAGCAACTGAGCCAAGAAAGTGGGGCAAAATATGCTTCACAAATGTCTCACTTAACCACAGAAATCTTGGGCCCAATTGTGGTCGTAAGTTGAGAAGTGCCTGCACATCACTGAAAATTTCCATCCATAAGGTAAAGGTAAAGGTTCCCCTCGCACATACATGCTAGTCGTTGCCGACTCTAGGGGGCGGTGCTCATCTCCGTTTCAAAGCCAAAGAGCCAGCGCTGTCCGAAGACGTCTCCGTGGTCATGTGGCCGGCATGACTCAACGCCAAAGGCGCATGGAACACTGTTACCTTCCCACCAAAGGTGGTCCCTATTTTTCTACTTGCATTTTTTACGTGCTTTCGAACTGCTAGGTTGGCAGAAGCTGGGACAAGTAACGGGAGCTCATCCCGTTACACAGCAGCACTAGGGATTAGAACCGCTGAACTGCCGACCTTTCGATTGACAAGCTCAGCATCCTAGCTCCTGAGCCACTGCATCCCATTGTTCCATCCCTATTAGACTGCAAAAAGCAAAGCAATCACCAAGATTTGGCATTTCTTCCTCAACTTTTGAAGTGCTTAAAAAGACAGAAGGATGGGAGAAGTGATGAGGCCGCATTTGCTCATTTGCCAAGAAATCATTAAACCAGGGGAGTATTTATCTTTCTTGGATAACGTTCCAGAGCTAGCTAGACTTGTAAAAAAATATTTTACAAGAAGAGTTCTCCACTCCTCTGAATACAACAAAATACCTTATGCCACCAGACTTGAAATCCTGGGTTTAGAAAATTTAGAACTCCGTTGCCTTTGGCGTGACCTGAATATAACTTATAAAATCATCTGCTACAATGTCCTTCCTGTCGAAGACTATTTTAGCTTCAACCACAACAATACACGAGCACACAATAGATTTAAGCTTAATGTTAACCACTCCAATCTTGACTGCAGAAAATATGACTGCAGTAACAGAGTTGTTAATGCCTGGAATGCACTACCTGACTGTGATCTCTTCACAAAATCCCCAAAGCTTTAACCAAAAACTGTCTACTATTGACCTCACCCCATTCCTAAGAGGTCTGTAAGGGGCATGCATAAGAGCACCAACGTGCCTACTGTTCCTGTCCTAATGTTCCCTTTGATTATATCAAATTTGTATAGTTATTTCATGCTTACACTTATATATACTGTTGTGACAAATAAATAAATAAATAAATAAATAAAAATAAATAGACTGGACAAGCAAAGCAATGCAGGTCACTCTCAACTTACAATCTTAGACTCACTTATATCCGGCGCCAAAGTTCCACCGCCCGCCCTGCTCACACGATCCACATATTAGACACTTGGAAACCAGCCTGTATTTTTGGCCATTTGCAGAGTCCCACAGTCCCACCATCACGATTTACAATGCCTTACCCAAAGCTTTTACTTCTGGTTTTCAGCAAAAGTGACCCAAAATGGATTCACTTAACTATCATGGTGGTCATTTACACCCACAAAAACAAAACAAAACCAATTCATAAAATCCAACTGACCCATTTTACAATTTATGACGATGATGGGTAGGCTCCATTATGGTCGTAAGTTGAAGTCGACCTATATGTTGGACAAGGGGTGACATAATAGCAGTGTTCCAATGTCTCAGGGGCTGCCACAAAGAAGAGGGAGTCAAGCTATTCTCCAAAGCACCTGAAGACAGGACAAGAAGCAATGGGTGGAAACTAATCAAGGAGAGAAGCAACTTAGAACTAAGGAGAAATTTCCTGACAGTTAGAATAATTAATCAGTGGAACAACTTGTCTGCAGAAGTTGTGAATGCTCCAACACTGGAAATTTTTAAGAAAATGTTGGATAGCCATTTGTCTGAAATGGTGTAGGGTTTCGTGCCTGGGCAGGGGGTTGGACTAGAAGACCTCCAAGGTCCCTTCCAACTCTGTTATTATGTTATGTTATGTTATGCTAATATGAGGGGCTGCCACAAAGAAAAAGAGGGGAGGTCACCCCATTCTCCAAAGCACCTGAAGGCAGGACAATGGATGGAAACTAATCAAGGAGAGAAGCAACTTAGAACTAAGGAGAAATTTCCTGACAGTTAGAACAATTAATCAGTGGAACAACTTGCCTCCAGAAGTTGTGAATGCTCCAACACTGGAAATTTTTAAGAAGAAATTAGATAACCATTTTGTCTGAAAGGGTATAGAGCCGTGATGGCGAACCTACGGCATGCGTGTCAGAGGGGACATACAGTGCTCTCTGTAAGCATATGAGCTGTTGCCCTAGCTAAGCTTTGCTACACATGCACATCTGCCTACCGCCAGCCAGCTGGTCTTTGGGTCTCTGCCGCGCATGCGTGGGGTGCGGGGCGCATGCAGGGGCCGCTCACATATGCATAGGGGCAAATCTGTGGAGGCGTGCATGCATGCCTAGGGGGTGGGGCGCATGCAGGCCGTGCATGTGCAGGGGGTGGTATGCGTGCGGGGGGGCCACACGTGCATGGACGGGGGTGTGTAGGCATTGCATTTTGGGGTTCAGGCATGCACATGTGCATTTGCACACACACACACACACACACACTCGGCGCTTGGTCCGGAAAACATTAGCCATCGCTGGTATAGTTTCCTGATCGAGAAGGGAGTTGGACTAGACCAGGGGTCTCCAACGTTGGCAACTTTAAGACTTGTGGACTTCAACAAGCATTTGATAAAGTAGACCATAACCTACTACTAGATAAAGTAGAAAAATGTGGGTTAGACAGCACCACCACCAGATGGATTCGTAACTGGCTGACCAACCGCACTACAACGTGTAGTCCTCAACAGAACTACATCCACATGGAAGGAAGTATGCAGTGGAGTACCCCAAGGCTCTGTTTTAGGCCCAGTACTCTTCAACATCTTCATCAATGACTTGGACGAGGGGATAGATGGGGAACTCATCAAATTTACAGATGACACCAAGCTGGCAGGAATAGCCAACATTCCAGAAGATAGGCTCAAGATACAGAAGGATCTTGACAGACTTGAACATTGGGCGCTATCTAACAAAATGAAATTCAACAGTGAAAAAAGTAAGCTTCTACATTTAGGCAAAAAACCCCAAAATGCACAGGTACCGTATATGTGGTACCTTGCTCAATAGTAGTACCTGTGAGAGGGATCTTGGAGTCCTAGTGGATAACCATTTAGATATGAGCCAGCAGTGTGCAGCAGCTGCTAAAAAAGCCAACACAGTTCTGGGCTGCATAAACAGAGGGATAGAATCAAGATCACGTGAAGTGTTAGTGTCACTTTATAATGCCTTGGTAAGGCCACACTTGGAATATTGCATTCAGTTTTGGTCGCCACGATGTAAAAAAGATGCTGGGACTCTAGAAAGAGTGCAGAGAAGAGCAACAAAGATGATTAGGGGACTGGAGGCTAAAACATATGACGAACGGTTGCAGGAACTGGGTATGTCTAGTTTAACAAAAAGAAGGACTAGGGGAGACATGATAGCTGTGTTCCAATATCTCAGGGGCTGCCACAAAGAAGAGGGAGTTGGGCTGTTCTCCAAAGCACCTGAGGGTAGAACAAGAAGCAATGGGTGGAAACTGATCAAAGAAAGAAGCAACTTAGAACTAAGGAGACATTTCCTGACAGTTAGAACAATTAATAAGTGGAACGACTTGCCTGCAGAAGTTGTGAATGCTCCAACACTGGAAATTTTTAAGAAAATGTTGGATAACCATCTGATTGAGATGGTGTAGGGTTTCCTGCCTGGGCAGGGGGTTGGACTAGAAGGCCTCCAAGGTCCCTTCCAACTCTGTTGTTATATTATATAACTCCCAGAGTTCCTCAGCCAGCAAAGCTGGGAGTTGGAGTCCACAAGTCTTAAAGTTGCTAAGGTTGGAGACCTCTGGACTAGAAGATTTCCAAGGTGCCTTCCAACGCTGCTATTCTGTTATACGTGAGACATCTAGTAAGACTGCTATTCGAAAAAGGGACTTGCTATATAGAGAGTTCCTTTTTTTAGGGTTTTCACTTGAGTTGTTATTCTGAAAGGGCTCCATGCTTTTAACTAGTCAAAACAGGCAAGATGGGGGCGGCAATCGAACTCCCTCTTGATTCTTTTTTACATGCACTCCTGGCACTATCTTGACTTTTGAGTACCGTATTTTTTTGGAGTATAAGATGCACCTTAGTTTTTGGGGAGGAAAATAAGAAAAAAGCTGATTGGCAGGTGGACTGGCCTCCCGGAATGCCCCCAATCAGCTGTTCCCAGAGGTGAATTTTAGCAACAGGTTCCTTGGTTGTGAGCTCTGTGCCTTGCTTTTTTTTTTTTTTTTTTGCTTTTTGTTTCTGGCTCTGAAACGTCTGAAACTCAGTTTCAGAAAAAATGTTTTTTCTGTCTCTGAAAGCCTCCAAAACAGAACTTCAGAAAAAAAGCCTCTGAAACTCTGTTTGGGGGCTTCTTTTCTGAAGCTCCATTTCTGATGCTTTTTTCAGCCTCTGAAACTTCTGTTTGAGAAGCTGGGCGGGGCTACATTTGACGTATAAGACACACCCAGATTTTCATCCTCTTTTTTGGGGAAAAAAGGTGTGTCTTATACTCTGAAAAATACGGTACATAGCTCAGCAGTTAAATTTTTCAACCAAGTTTCAAAGACCAGAATCTTTCCTACTTTGGGTCTTTCAAATTAATACTATTCCTAATGGAACTGTGATGAATCCTTTCTGTTAACTGTTTCTCCGACAATGGGGCATCCTCAAATAAAAACGAGTTCAGATATAACTACATAAAATATCATTCCCCTTTTTCCTAGAGGTTTACAGGTAGTCCTCGACTTATGACTACATAATTTCTTTTTTTAAATTTTTTTTAAATTTTTCTAGACAAACATACATCAAAGCATCTTCAATACAAATACAAATAGTGTCGGTTGGTTAATTACAAGTCTTTTGTGCAATTTCACCATATTCGTAATGTGTAATTTATCTAATTTTCCATTTTACCAATCTAATCCAGATATTTTAAATCAATTAATCGTTTGTTTGACTATAGATATTTCTTCCCTCACTTCGTATAAAATATTCTAGATGTTATGTTAATTGTATTCTATCATTCATTTCCTCATCTTGATTCAAACCAATATTACTACATTATATTTTATATATTTCGACAATTATAAATGTCTCTATCAAACTTCATTAACGTATTTTTTATCTAGCCATTGATAAAATAAATCCCATATCTTATAATATTGTTTATCTTCCTGTTAGCCCCAAATTTCTTTTGTTAAGTGAGACAGTTGCTCATTAAATTTTACCCCATTTTACGACCTTTTTTTGGCCACGGTTGTTAAAGCTGAAACACTGCAGTGCTAAGATAGTAAAACAGATATTAAATGAATTTGGCTTCTGACTTTGCTGGTTAAAAAGGAACAAAAGGGGATCACATGACCCTGGGACGTTGCAACCGTTATAAGTACATGTCAGTTGCCAAGCATCTGAATTTTGATCATGTGACCTTGGGGGAGGCTGCAACGGTCTAAAGTGTGAAAAATGGTCCTAAGTCACTTTTTTCAATGCCGTTGAAACTTAGAATGGCCACTAAATGAACTGTTGTTCGTCGAGGACTTACAAGCGGCTCCCTAGGTGGCTCAGTGGCTAAGACGCTGAGCTTGTCAATGGGAAAGGTCGGTGGTTCGAATCCCTAGTATAGATCTCCTGCGTGGGCAAGGGGTTGGACTAGATGACTTCCAGGATCCCTTCCAACGCTGTTACTGTTACCTGTATTATATGCGTAACAAATCAAGTAAGAAACATCCGCTCTTTTTGGATGTTTTGTAACTCTGTCCAAAATAAAATGCTCAGAGTGATTTGATAAACAGCAATAGCAACAGCACTTAGATTTATATAGTGCTTTTACAGCCCTCTCTAAGCGGCTAAATAGCACTGATTTGGAAGCCCCAATTAAAACGGCCGAATAAAATAGGCAGATTTTTCTTGGGAAAAAATGTCAGGGCAGGATTTGGGGGAATATAACCATTTGCATGTACAGCCCCCACTTCCAGCCATTGCAGTAGAAAAGGGGGGAAAAATATTGATCAAGAAAGGAAGATAATGGAGTTGCAGAGCTGAGATTGGAAAGCCTCCAATCTCATAGCAATCGTCATAGTATTTTAATATAGTAAAAGAGCCATAAAATATTCCCCGGTGGACTAGTGAACCTTTAAATCACATCGCCCACATTTACAAGGGAGCGGATGTTCATTCATCAGAAATGTGACTCGGAGACCTGGGATTATGAATGACAGCATATGCATCAATTAGAACAACGGAGGGAGAAGAAGATGGCCAGGAAAGGTGCTAAAGTCAGCGTAATTTCTGGGTCAAGGAGAAGTCTCCCCACTTCTTTGAGGGGGAGGCCATTCATTCTCTCTCTTACGACTATGTCTGCCCTATCCTTGTCCTGAGGCCATTATTCAAGACCCTCATCAAACCAAAGACTCTCCCCTTTTTATGTGTCTTGTGAGTGATGACCTGGACATCCATTCATTTATATGGAGGTGCATATTATTACAGAATATAGAACACAGGATACAAGGTTGAAAGGGAGGTCTTCTAGGTCAGGGGTCTCCAGCCTTAGTAACTTTAAGGCTTGTGGACTTCAACTAGGTCCTTCTCTGTGGGGGCTCCCACCCTCTGGAACGAACTTCCCCCGGGTCTACGCCAAATACCTGACCTTCGGACATTCCGTCGCGAACTGAAGACACATCTTTTTATTCGCGCGGGGCTGGCTTAAATTGATTTTAACAAATTTTTAAATTCTTAGAAATTAATTTTAAATGGGTTTTTTTAGCTTATTATATATTTTACTTTTCAGGCCAATTTTAAAATAAGTTTTTTAACTGCATTTTAAATTTGTATATTGTACCGTCTGTTTTATTCTTGCCTGTACACCGCCCTGAGTCCTTCGGGAGAAGGGCGGTATAGAAATCAAATAAATAAATAAATAAATAAATAAACTCCCAGAGTTCCTCAGCCAGCTTTGCTGGCCGAGGAACTCTGGGAGTTGAAGTCCATAAACCTTAAAGTTACTAAGGTTGGAGACCCCTGTTCTAAGTCCTTCAACCCCTTCCTTAAGCAAGAAACCCTATACTGTACCATCCCAGACAAATGATTGCTCAGTCTCATCTTGAAAGCCTCCAGTGATGGAGCACCCACAACTTCAGGAGGCAAGCTGTTCCACTGGTTAAGTGTTCTCATTGTCAGGAAATTTCTCCTTAGTTCCAAGTTGCTTCTCTCCTTGATGAGTTTCCACCCATTGCTTCATGTCCTGCCTTCAGGTGCTTTGGAGAATAGGTTGACTCCCTCTTCTTTGTGGCAGCCCCTGAGTTATTGGAAGACTGCTATCATTTCACCCCTGGTCCTTCTTCTCATTAAACCAGACATTCCCAGTTCCTGCAACCGTTCTTCATATGTTTTAGCCTCCAGTCCCCTAATCCTCTTTGTTGTTCTTTTCTACACTCTTTCTAGAGTCTCCACATCTTTTTTACATCGTGGCGACCAAAACTGGATGCAGGATTCCAAGCGTGGCCTTACCAAGACATTATAAAGTGGCACTAACACTTCACGTGATCTTGATTCTTTCCCTCTGTTTATGCAACCTAGTTTTAAAAACTAATCTTTTTTAAAAAATCTTATTCAATAGAAGAGAATATTTGTCGCTCAGGGTTGAGTTCTAGGGTCCCTGGTGCTCTCTGAGCTTGGTGGTTTCATTACCCAACTAGGTAGCATAATCAGGGCACCAAGGACCCCCGAATCACCCATCATGTACCCATCATGAGAAGTCCATGTTTCTCTGAAAAGTTGAAGTAGAAAGAAGAAGAGCAAGGTGGAGAGATTTGATGAGATGAACAATGAATGTAACACAAAGGGATTTATAAGGTCAAGTTAAAGGGACATCATTCTCAGGAGAAGCTGTCCATATGGTTGCTAAAAGTCAACATTGAACTTGACGGCATCAATCAGCCATCATTTCCAAAGCAGCCTTCTATAATTTGGTGTGCTTTAGAGCATGATTGAACTCTAAAATAGCTGGAGGGTTCTGCATTGAGAAAGCTTGTTCTTAAATGTCTAATGATTTGCTAACCCAAAATTGCAAGTCACCAGCAGAAAGGAACATCACCCTATGCAGTACGTTCTTTTCTTGCCTTTCCTATTTAAGTGACCGGCTGAAAAGCCAAATAATTTTTAATATTTAGAAGGTGAAGCCCTTCACGGAAATCCTACAGTTTCAAATTTATTCTCTTCTGCTCAAATTGGCTCACAGCGCTGATCAATCAAGTAAAGATAAATCAATTAACCCCCCTCCCCCCCGTCCTGAATCTGGGAACGTTGAACTTTTAAGACGAGCTGGCAGATGCAGGACTGAATCAGCAACAACGCTGCCCGGGTCGGACCGGCTCCTCTGTGCCAAACCATTAAAATCAAAAGAACACCCGGCTCTCTTCTTCTTCCTTTTTTTTTTTTTAAACCGACATCTTCAATAGCGCTGCCCTCGGTTGTCACAGTTATCCAGGCTCCAGAGACAACAATGTCAAAGCCATAAAACAAAATATCTTTGTGGCTTAATTTGTGTCAATTGATTTCCTATTTTTAATTAATAATTCTAATTATGATGCAGCGCATTTACCCAGCAGACAAAACTGCTTTAATCAGGGGGCATTGATTGCAACGCGCAGAATGATCCGTGCGCGCCTGACACGATCGATTTCCTGTTGCAAGGAGAAGAAAACAATAACAGGGCCGACACCCTTGGCGGCCATTGTGCCCACCGAGCCGAGCGCTAAGGCCTGGTGCCGCTGACCTTAACAAAGGAAAGGCAAAAAGTGTTATCTGTGCCTGGGGTGCTTCGCACATTGAATCTCGGGAGCTTGCGATGAGATAAATTAGGGAGTTCTAGCAAGACGATGGGCGCAGAGGGAGAAAAGACAATCTAGCAGAAGACAGAGGTGGAGCTGTCTAATTCAATTTACACAAAAGAAAGGGTAATGAAGTAGACATGGACCTTGAGGCATACAAAAAAAATCAGAATTGAACCCTCCATCCAAGTAGGATCCATATTTCCTCAATGGCTTATAGTACGGCCAAGTGCTCTTGCAGCCAGAAGAAGCTTCAGGGTTAAAAACAAACGAACAAAAGATTGCAGAGAAGAGCAACAAAGATGAGTGGGGTCTGGAGGCTAAAACGTATGAAGAATGTTTGCAGCCCACGGTAAAAACATTGCCAAAAAAGCACTAAGAGTTGTTAACCTAATCTTGCGTAGCTTCTTCTCTGCTAATATTGTATTACTAACTAGAGCATACAAAACATTTACTAGACCAATCCTTGAATACAGCTCATCTGTCTGGAACCCGCACTGCATATCATGATGAGTTTGAGTCCGTGGCTCTCGAGGACGTGGACAGGTTACTACGGAGGTTACATGCCACTACATGTTTACTGGACCCATGTCCCTCCTGGCTGGTGCTGGCCACTCAGGAGGTGACACGAGGCTGGCTCCAGGAAATTATAAATGCTTCATTGTTGGAAGGGGTTTTCCCCGCCGCCTTGAAAGAGGCGGTGGTGAGACCCCTCCTCAAGAAGCCTTCCCTGGACCCAGCTATTTTGGGTAATTATCGTCCAGTCTCCAACCTTCGCTTTTTGGCGAAGGTTGTAGAGAGTGTGGTGGCATGGCAGCTTCCCCGGTATCTGGATGAAGCTGTCTATCTAGACCTGTTCCAGTCCGGCTTCCGGTCCGGATATAGCACGGAGACAGCTTTGGTCGCGTTGGTGAATGACCTTTGGAGGGCCAGGGATAGAGGTTGCTCCTCTGCCCTGGTCCTGTTAGATCTCTCAAGGCTTTTGATACCATCGACCATGGTATCCTGCTGCACCGGTTGGAGAGTTTGGGAGTGGGAGGCACTGTTTATCGGTGGTTCTCCTCCTATCTCTCTGACCAGTCGCAGACGGTGTTGACAGGAGGGCAGAGATCGTCCGCGAGGCGCCTCACTTGTGGGGTACCTCAGGGGTCAATTCTCTCGCCTCTCCTGTTCAACATCTATATGAAGCCGTTGGGTGAGGTCATCAGTGGCTTTGGGGTGAGTTACCAGCTGTATGCTGATGACACTCAGCTGTACTTTTCCACCCCGGGCCACCCCAACAAAGCTGTCAAAGTGCTGTCCCGGTGCTTGGAAGCCGTATGGGTCTGGATGGGGAGAAACAGACTCAGGCTCAATCCATCCAAGACGGAGTGGCTGTGGATGCCGGCACCCCGGTACAGTCAGCTGCAACCACGGCTGACTGTTGGGGGTGAGTCATTGGCCCCAACAGAAAGGGTGCGCAACTTGGGCGTTCTCCTGGATGGTCGGCTGTTGTTTGAAGATCATCTGGCGGCCGTCTCCAGGAGAGCTTTTTACCAGGTTCGCCTGGTTCGCCAGTTGCGCCCCTTCCTTGACCGGGATGCCTTATGCACGGTCACTCACGCTCTAGTCACTTCTCATCTGGATTATTGCAATGCTCTCTACATGGGGCTACCTCTGAAGTGCACTCGGAGGCTTCAGTTAGTCCAGAATGCAGCTGCGCGGGTGATTGAGGGAGCCACACGTTGCTCCTGGGCAACACCACTCCTGCGCAGTCTGCACTGGCTACCTGTGGTCTTTCGGGTGTGCTTCAAGGTGTTGGTTACCACCTTTAAAGCGCTCCATGGTTTAGGGCCCGGGTACTTACGGGACCGCCTGCTGTTACCCTATGCCTCCCACCGACCCATACGCTCACACAGAGAGGATCTTCTCAGGGTACCGTCCGCCAAGCAATGCCGGCTGGCGGCCCCCAGGGGAAGGGCCTTCTCTGTAGGAGCACCTACCCTCTGGAACAAACTTCCCCCTGGTTTGCGTCAATTACCTGACCTTCGGACCTTTCGCCGTGAATTGAAAACGTATTTGTTCATTCAAGCGGGACTGGCTTAATTCTTAATTTTTAAATTTTGAATGTTTTGAATTTTAATAATTTAAATTGGGTATTCTGTTTTATTGGGTCAAATTTGATGGTTTTTAAATTTTTCGGACATTATAGAATATGTTATTTTAATCTGTTGTTTTAAAATTGTATATTGTATTGTTTTAAACCGGCTGTACACCGCCCTGAGTCCTTTGGGAGAAGGGCGGTATAAAAATCTAAATAATAAATAAATAATAATAAATAAATATCAGACATAAATACAATCGAGAGAGTGCAGAGATATTTTACAAGAAGAGTCCTCCACTCCTCAACCCGCAATAAAATACCTTATTAGAGTCAAAATGTGAAGTCTGCCAACAGACTCCAAATTTTGGCTTAGACAACTTAGAACTACACCGACTTCAGTCTGACCTAAGCATAGTACATAAAATTATCTACCACAATGCCCTACCTGTCAAGGACTACTTCAGCTTCAACCACAACAATACACGAGCAAACAATAGATACAAACTCAAGGTAAACCACTCCAAACTCGATTGCAGAAAATATGACTTCAGTAACAGAGTGGTCAATGCCTGGAATGCACTACCCGACTCTTTAGTTTCTTCCCCAAACCCCCAAAACTTTAAGCTTAAACATAACATAACATAATAACAGAGTTGGAAGGGACCTTGGAGATCTTTTAGTCCAACCCCCTGCCCAGGCAGGAAACCCTACACCATTTCAGACAAATGGTTATCCAACATTTTAAAAAAATTTCCAGTGTTGGAGCATTCACAACTTCTGGAGGCAAGTTGTTCCACTTATTGATTGTTCTAAATGTCAGGAAATTCCTCCTTAGTTCTAAGTTGCTTCTCTCCTTGATTAGTTTCCACCCATTGCTTCTTGTCCTGCTTTCAGGTGCTTTGGAGAATAGCTTGACTCCCTCTTCTTTGTGGCAACCCCTGAGATATTGGAACTCTGCTATCATATCACCCCTAGTCAGTGATGGGATTCAAGTAATTTAACAACCGGTTCTCTGCCCTAATGATTTCTTCCAACAACCAGTTTGCCAAACTGCTCACAAAGTTAACAACCGGTTCTCCCGAAATGGTGCGAACTGGCTGAATCCCACCACTGCCCCTAGTCCTTTTTTTCATTAAACTAAACATACCCAGTTCCTGCAACCGTTCTTCATATGTTTTAGCCTACAGTCCCCTAATCTTCTTTGCTGCTCTTCTCTGCACTCTTTCTAGAGTCTCAATATCTTTTTTACATCGTGGCAACCAAAACTGAATGCAATATTCCAAGTGTGGCCTTACCAAGAAATTATAAAGTGGTATTAACACTTCACGTGATCTTGATTCTATCCCTCTGTTTATGCAGCCCGGAACTGTGTTGGCTTTTTTGGCAGCTGCTGCACACTGCTGGCTCATATCTAAATGGTTGTCCATTAGGACTCCAAGATCCCTCTCACAGTTACTACTATTGAGCAAGGTACCACATATATGGTACCTGTGCACTTTGGGTTTTTTTGCCTAAATGTAGAACCTTACTTTTTTCACTGTTGAATTTCATTTTGTTAGATAGCACCCAATGTTCAAATCTGTCAAGATCCTTCTGTATCTTGAGCTGTATCTTAAATTGTCTACTCTTGACCACACCCCATTCCTAAGAGGTCTGTAAGGCACCTGCGTGCCTACCGTCCCTGTCCTAATATTCCTTTTTACTTACTCTTTTCATGTATCCAAATTATGTTTATACTTTTACCTGTTATCTTATATATCACAAGCTTATATCCTAATATTCCTTTTTACTTACTCTTTTCATGTATCCAAATTATGTTTATACTTTTACCTGTTATCTTATATATCACAAGCTTATATATCACAAGCTTATATCACAAGCTTCCTAACAAACAGGAAGCAGCAGGTGAAGCTAAGCAAGATCACATCAAATACCTGTACAATTAGCACAGGGGCCCCCCAAGGCTGTGTGCTCTCCCCACTTCTCTTCTCTCTGTATACCAATGACTGCATCTCCAATGATCCATTTGTTAAGCTACTGAAGTTCGCAGATGACACAACAGTGATTGGTCTCATTCGAGACAATGACGAATCCGCATATAGACGAGAGGTCGAACGACTAGCCTTGTGGTGCAACCAAAACAATCTGGAACTGAACACACTCAAAACCGTAGAAATGGTGGTAGACTTTAGGAAAAACCCTTCCATACTTCCACCTCTCACAATACTTGACAACACAGTATCAACAGTAGAAACCTTCAAATTTCTGGGTTCTATCATATCGCAAGATCTCAAATGGACAGCTAACATCAAAACATCATTAAAAAGGACAACAAAGAATGTTCTTTCTGCGCCAACTCAGTAAGCTCAAACTGCCCAAGGAGCTGCTGATCCAATTCTACAGAGGAATTATTGAGTCTGTCATTTGCACCTCTATAACTGTCTGGTTTGGTTCTGCAACCCAACAAGAAAAACACAGACTTCAGAGGATAATTAGAACTGCAGAAAAAATAATTGCTACCAACTTGCCTTCCATTGAGGACCTGTATACTGCACGAATCAAGAAGAGGGCCGTGAAAATATTTGCAGATCACTCACATCCTGGACATAAACTGTTTCAACTCCTACCCTCAAAACGACGCTATAGAGCACTGCACACCAGAACAACTAGACACAAGAACAGTTTTTCCCCGAAGGCCATCACTCTGCTAAACAAATAATTCCCTCAACACTGTCAGACTATTTACTGAATCTGCACTACTATTAATCGTTTCATAGTTCCCATCACCAATCTCTTTCCACTTAGGACTGTATGACTATAACTTGTTGCTGGCAATCCTTATGATTTATATTGATTTATATATTGATTTATATTGATATATTGATCATCAATTGTGTTGTAAATGTTGTACCTTGATGAACGTATTTTTTCTTTTATGTACACTGAGAGCATATGCACCAAGACAAATTCCTTGTGTGTCCAATCACACTTGGCCAATAAAATTCTATTCTATTCTATATGATTGACAAAATAAAAAACCTGGATATGTCTAGAGAAGGACTAGGGGTGACATGATAGAAGTCTTCCAATATCTCATGGGTTACCACAAAGAAAAGGGAGTCAAGCTATTCTCCAAAGAACCTGAGGGCAGGATAATGAGTGGAAACTAATCAAGGAGAGAAGCAATCTAGAACTAAGAAAAAATGTCCTGACTGTGAGAACAATTAATTTAGTGGAATGGCCTGCCTCCAGAAGTTGTGGGTGTTCCATCACTGGAGGCTTTTAAGAAGAGATTGAACAGCCACTTGTCTGGAATGGTATAGAGTAAGAGATTGGACTAGAAGACCTCCAAGGTCCCTTCTAACTATTATTTTGTTAGTGTGTGGAACAACGCAATTCCTGCTCAAGAAAAAAAAATGGCATTGTTGAATGATATTGGCTTACGTTCAACATCACCAGTTGGCTTAGCTCTACCCTAACTCTGGACCATCCAAGACAGCCAGAAGACTCATATTGGACTGTTACCATCAATTCTCTCAATCAATTTCCCTTACTACTTTAAATTGTCACTTCTGGGGAATTGATGGTGGGCCTCTTCTTTCAAAGATCTTGGTATCTCTGGGGCAGAAAAGAATAGAGCTTACAATCTATTCGCCCATAATTCATGCAGAAGAAGAGCCTGAAATAAAAATTTAATGCTATCATTTAGGCCACTCTGCTATATTTTGATCCAAGCTTAAAGGCGGAAAAATGTTTGGTTAGCATAGTCTTAGGCCAAGGGATTAAGTGCAATCAATTACCCCTAGCAAGCGGTGAAAATGCAAGTTTAAAGAAAAACACACCACAATGAAACAATGATTTATATATCAGTGGAAAATGACAAAGAAATCAACATAGCGACATCTAAATTCACAATGGAAACTTTTCAAGAGGAAGGAATATTTTTTTTATAGCATTTAGTTTTTTAATGTGGATTTTTATATCTACTTTTTCAATACTTTTGGGCATCTATACAAATTGGATTAATCAATATATATTTAAAGGGAAATCAAAATGTTTCTATAATACTCAAAATCATAGCAGTTAGAAGCTCAGCTGGAATATTTAGGAAAGATTCCACTGAGACTAAAAAGTCACCAACGTGATTTTTTTTAAAAAAAGGCAAAATAATTTATTAGAAATGTTTCAGAAATAAGTTGGAATCATGTAAAGTCGGGGCTGCTCGGTAACCACTCCGGAAGGGAAAGGGTAAGGAAAGAGGAGTAAAGAAGGAAGAAAGTAGGTAGGCAGGTAGGTAGGTAGGAAATAAGGGAGGGGGAAGAAAGGATAGGAGGAGAAGAAGGAGGGGAAGATAGAAGGTTAGAAAGGATGGAAGTGAGAAGTGGGAAGTAGGAAAGCGAGGAGGAGGATGGTGGGGAAAGTAGAAGAAGGATGAGAAGGGTAGAAAGGATTAAGGAAGGGAGTGGCGACCGAGCAGGCCCGATTGAGCATAATTTGAGTATAGAATCGATTGTTGGATAAGTGATTGTACTGTACACTGGTTAAATTGTGGGAATTATTATGGAAAATAAAAAACTTTTTTTATAAAAAAAAAAAAGAATAAAAGAAATGTTTCAGAAAATAAAAACCTTGTTACCTAGCACACCTATTTGCCCAAAAGAGATGCCAAAAACAATGATTATGCTTCAAAACAAGACATACAAACAAGGTTTTAAAATATAAAATATCAGAAGTAGGAAGCTGAGTAGAAACCAAAATTGAGTTTGGATAACTCATATCAAATGATCTAAGTGCCAAAGCCCACTGTAACAACATCGCCAAAAAGGCATTAAGAGTTGTAAACCTTAATTGAATGGAAAAAATGGATTGATTATCTACAAAACAGATATCAGATTAAGAAATATCAGATTGCCTTTGAATAATTAGAAAGTTATTTTATGTAATGGGGAGGGGGTTGGGAGACGAAAAGCTTTGGATGTGGTTATTTGGATTGGACTTTACCTTGTGATTGACCCGGGAAGCCGGGGGTGGGGGAGGGAGGGGGGTGTTTTGTTTTGTTTTTTTTTTGGGAGGGAGGGAGGGGGAAAAAAGGGGGAAAATGTTTTTGTTTTTTTTAAAACTCTTTCAATAAAAAAAAAAAAAAAAAAAAAAAAAAAAAAGAAAAAAAATGGGAGGGATTATAATTTTCTAGGAGAAAAAAACCCTCCTATGTCAGCTTCGTATTATTTAAAAGGGCAATGTTTGTTGTCATGCCTATTTCTGCATAGTTGGCAGCAAAATTATGATACTTGGCATGAATATGTTTTAAGTCTGATGTTTCTTCCAGTGGAGGAATGGATGTGAGAAGAGGGTAGAGCAAGAAGAGATGCTGGAAGAAGAAACAGTGAGAACTGAAGTAATATAATTCTTAATAAAACATATCATTGTGGGCTCTGACATTTATATTTATTCCTTTGCCATATACATGGATCAATAGATGTGCTATCTTTAGGAATTTGAATAACAACAATTCAAATGTTCTGGCAACATTTACAATCATAATTAAAGGTATTGTTGTTTTAACCATTCAAAAAAAAAAAAAAAAAAAAAAAAAAAGAGTTGTAAACCTAATCTTATGTAGCTTCTTCTCCGGTAAGATTACATTACTAACCAGAGCATACAAATCATTTGCTAGACCAATTCTCGAATACAGCTCATCTGTCTGGAACCCACACTGCATATTGGACATTAATACAACTGAGCGCGTCCAGAAATATTTCACAAGAAGAGTCCTCCACTCCTCTACTCACAAGAAAATACCTTATGCCACCAGACTTGAAATTCTGGGTTTAGAAAATTTAGAACTACGCCGGCTTTGGTATGACCTGAGCATAGCTCATAAAATCACCTGCTACAATGTCCTTCCTGTCGAAGACTACTTCAGCTTCAACCACAACAATACACAAGCACACAATAGATTCAAACTTAAAGTGAACCGCTCCAATCTCGATTGCAGAAAATACCACTTCAGTAACAGAGTGGTCAACGCTTGGAATGCACTACCAGACTCTGTGGTCTCATCTCAAAATCCCCAAAACTTTAACCTAAGACTATCTACTGTTGACCTCACCCCATTCCTAAGAGGTCTATAAGGGGCGTGCTTAAGAGCACCAGCGTGCCTACCATTTTATGTATTCAATTCATGCGTATACTTATATATATTATTTAATATGTATTTGACAAAATAAATAAATAAAATAAATAAATAATAAAATAAAATTATGCTCTTTGGGAAATTAATGATTTGTTTGTTTTAAAGTGTAACCATGGATGAGATTAAAAAGTCACCAGATCCCGATGTTCTCCATTCAAGATTGCTACATGAACTAAAAAGAAGTTCTTCTAACAGAAATATGTGATGTGTTGCTAAATTTGAAGGACAACGTGGGGCTTGTCGGTTGGAAAGCTGGAAGCCCACGTTCGAGACCTGCACTCCACATGGTGGGGTGGGCTCCTCTCCTTGCCCAGCTCCTGCCAACTGAGCAATTCAAAAGCATGTGAGTAGATAAACAGGTACCACTTCAGTGGGAAAGTAATAGTGTTCCATGGACCTTTGGCGTATAGCCATGTTGGCCACATGATCACGGAAATGTCTTCTGATAAGGCTGGCTCAATGGCCTTGAAACAGAGATGAGAACAGTGTTCTGACCTAGGCTCCCTTAAAAAGCAGGAAGCAGAGTCTTGGTCCTGGCAAACCCCCTTTTATTTAAACAATTGTGAATTCCTTTCATTCACAGTCAGCAAGGCTTGTCCAAACAGCCTTTCAGAGGAATATTTATCAACACAGACCTTATCTCGCTTGGAAAGCTGTCAGGAAACTAGTTTCCAAATGCAGTGCTAGGCAAAACTTGGCACAGAGTCACGGACAGATCTTCCCACTCTTGAAACGACCGAATGAATGGTTTCCTGCCAAAGCTCACTCCCCATTCGCTCCTCTTTTATTTCCTATGGGAGGGGCCAATCACCTGCAAGGTGTGGCTTTAATCCCAAATCGACCCTGCTTTCTGAGAGGTTCTTGTCTTCTGGCAGCTCTGCGCACACACACACACTGGGAACAGGCCCCAGCTGTTCCTCTGCCTTGCTGCTGTCTAGCTCCCTCTCTGCCTCTGACGTAGAGCCCTCGTCCAAGCTTTCCCCAGCCCCCAGGACTGGCCCATGTTCCTCCACAACCTCCTCACTGTTCAACTCTGCTGCCAGCGGGCCATAACACACACAGAGTCAGCAATGCCTGGCATGGTAAAATCCACAGGGACTCTTTCCTAAAGTTGCCAAAGGACTGGAACATGGCCGAGGCTGTCTCCAGTTTTAAATGAATCTGATAGTTCAAGGAAAATGTTACTGTAATATCGGTAACCTCTCTGCTGGACAAACGTGCAGGAAGCATTACGAAAGACGGTATTATCAGGTAGAGAGCAGGACAAGTCATTAAATACATCAAATCCTATTCAATAAAAGTGGATTCATGATGAGACTCATTAAGACAGGAATAAAACACCAATCTGCTCATTTGGAATATATCCGTACAAGCTATGAGAACATTTAACATTGAAGCTCTGATTGCTATACCTACTGCCAAATTGGAACAACTGCAAATAGGGACAAATATCAGGACTGAAGGAAGAGGGGTGGTGGTGGGAATCATCATTTGGGCATTTTTAGCCTAGAAATAAAAGACATGGAAGGGGGAAGATGGACTGCGAGTTATGCACAGTGTGGAAGAACAGAAGAGCAACATTGTCCTCTCAAAATCAGAAAATAAGGTGACTCAGTGAAGGTCACTGGAGGTTTTTAAGAAGAGATTGGACAGTCATTTGTGTGGAATGGTATACAGTCTCCTGCTTGAGCAGGGGGTGGACTAGGAGACCTCCAAGCTCCCTATGACTATCATTCTATCTTAGAATTCTTGATGAACGTATCCTTTCATTTATGTACACTGAGTGTCAGTTTTGGAAGGCAATTTTCTTTTTTGCTTCTTAACTGCCACATATTTTAGCTGGGGAAGTTGGGAGGGGGTTGTTGTTGGAGTCGTAGAAAGCTAGTCATAACAACAGTCCATATTCAAGGACATCCTGCGTCTGATGGAGACTGCCTGTAGACTGTATCCAATTGAGTGTGAAGAGTTGATTGGACAATGTGATGAACTTGTGGGTGTGGGGCAGGGCTGTGAACTGTCAACTGGGTGTGGAAAACCTGGAAGCTTTCAGTTTCGGGTTTTCCCAGCTGTGCCAACATGACATCTCTAATAAACTTTGGAACTTTGAGGAACTTCAAGCCTCAGAGCTTTATTTCATTGGGGGTGTCCCTTGGAACCCTGAAAAACCTTGGAGCATATTCACCAACACAAATTCCTTGTGTCACATTTGGCCAATAAATAATTCTATTCTATTCTATTCTATTCTATTCTATTCTATTCTATTCTATTCTATTCTATTCTATTCTATTCTATTCTATTCTATTCTATTCTATTCTATTCTATTCCAGCTCCATTTTGATTGTTTTGAAGCAAAAACAGATAGTACTACTCAGGATCAGGGGTGGGCTGCTGGGAGTTCGCAGGGGTTCGAGAGAACCTCTAGCTAAGATTCTGTGCAGTTTGGAGAACCCCCAAATCCCACTCTTGGCTAGCCTTGTCCACCCCACCTCACCCCACCCCTCCCAGGAGTCCCCATGTGGCCCGTTTTGGATGCAGGTAAGTGCAGGGTGTGCACGGAGGCTCAGGGAGGGTGAAAAATGGGCATACCGGAAGGTCAGTTTCCGGCCTCCAGAGGGCCTCCAGAGCCCGGGGAGGCTGTTTTCGTCCTCCCGGAGGCTTGAGAAAAGCTTCCAGAGCCAGGGGAGGGCAACCCCCCCCCCGCAGCTGTGGTGCAGGAAGTCAACTAGGCCACGCTCACCATGGCCATGCCCACCCAGCAACCGGGCAGAGAACCCTTTGCTAAAATTTTTGAAGCCCACCCTTGCTCAGGATCCATGTATGATGTTCTAGCAGAAACTCATGAAACCCCTCCAGCCCCTGAGACAGTGTGAAGTGCCCCTCAGATGGCTAGCTAGCATATTCTTTTGGCACCTTAACGAGTAACAAATTTGCTTTTTACAGAAGCTGTAAGATTGCAATCCAGGAAATCAGAGGTGATCGAAAATGTATTTAGCCATCTGGATGAGACAAGATCTCGGCTATTTTTGCTTAAATAGTCATTACCCTACTTGTGCTAACTTAAATTGCACCGTTATCAATCAAGCGTGCAGGAAAACATTAGTTCATGTTATTTATGTGGCTTAGCTCGTACAAATCTTGCCGCGACTCCCGATGACAAACAATGATACCTCTCTTTTGCTGAAGTTGTTGCCTTCCCGCCTAAAATATTATCTCTTTGTAACAGAGAATTTAAGGTGCCTACCCATCCACCCACCCACCCAACCATGGAACATTCATTTTTGAAGCTAATGAGAGATTTCCAGTGGCAGAATTAGTGTGCTGCACAGGACATGTAAAACTGCAGTTTGATAGCAAACAAATCTTTGTTTCAGGAACAGGCTTCTGTAATTGGAAGTGCCAGATGCTCTGGAGTTGGGTAGCGTCAAATCAAATAAATAAATTAATCTACAAGCGAGTAATGAAAAATAAGTGATGTAAACCAGCTAATCATTACTATACATCCGGATGTAATACTGCAAAATGGCATTTACATTTTCACAGGCTGAAATGTAATTTAGTTAGCAAACCAGTAATTCATCTTAATGTGGTGCAGGGGCCCACAAGTCATCCTGAAACTTTTTAGCTGTCTCTTAGAATATACAGCAAGCGCAGCTCTAGTAAAATGCGGGCAAGAAGATTTCACTTTGCAAGAACTCAGAAATTCAGCTAACAGTGAAAATCTCCCAGCCAATAGCCAAAATCTCCCAATAAGGTTTTGAGAGATGCAAAACCTCTGTGGCTATTAATAGCAGCTGCCTGCAATTACTGCAGGTTCTAGTCCCACCAGGCCCAAGGTTGACTCAGCCTTCCATCCTTTATAAGGTAGGTAAAATGAGGACCCAGATTGTTGGGGGCAATAAGTTGACTTTGTATATAAATATACAAATAGAATGAAGACTATTGCTAACATAGTGTAAGCCGCCCTGAGTCTTCGGAGAAGGGCGGGATATAAATGCAAACAAAACAAAACAAAACAATAAAACAAAAGTAGAGTAACATCACACTTGGAATACTGCATCCAGTTTTGGTCACCACGGTATAAAAAGACGTGGAAACTCTAGAAAGAGTGCAGAGAAGAGCAACAAAGATGATTACAGAATGCGGCCGCGCGGGGGATTGAGGGAGCTTCTCGTAGCTCCCATGTAACACCTCTCCTGCGCAGGATGCATTGGTTGCAGGTGGTCTTCTGGGTGCAATTCAAGATTTTGGTTATCACCTTTAAAGCGCTCCATGGCATGGGACCGGGATATTTACGGGACCGCCTTCTAACCTCCCATCGACCTGTGCGCTCCCACAGGGAGGGCCTCCTCAGGGTGCCGTCGGCCAGACAATGTCGGCTGGCGACCCCCAGGGGAAGAGCGTTCTCTGTGCGGGCTCCTGCCCTGTGGAATGAACTACCTGTGGGGCTAAGCCTTCTCCCTGATCTTCAGACTTTTAAGCGCGAGCTCAAAATTTTCTTCTTTCACCAAGCAGGGCTGGCCTAATGATAAAGTTTTAATTGAGAGTTTTAGTGGGTGTTTTAAGGGGAGTAATCTATTTTATAAATTTTTACTTATTAATTTTAAATTTTTCAGCTTATTGAATCAGATTTTTAATCGTTTATTGTATTTTAAATTTTTGATATTTACGTTTTATTTCTGCTGTACACCGCCCTGAGTCTTCGGAGAAGGGCGGTATAAAAATACGAAAAATAAATAAATAAATAAAATAAAATTAGGGGCCTGGAGGCTAAAATATATGAAGAACGGTTGCAGGAATTGGGTGTGTCTAGTCTAGTGAAGAGAAGGATTGGGGGAGAAATGATAGCACTCTTCCAATATCTGAGGGGCTGCCACAAAGAAGAGAGGGTTAACCAGTGGTGAAATCTGAACCGGTTTAGTACCGGTTTGCTGGCAATGCGCACCACGCACCAAATGCAAGGTGCGCACATGCGCAGTGCACACCAAAAGGAGGCATGGGGTAAGTTGAACAGCACGCGTGGGCCGGGGTGATCAGCTGTGGTGCATGATCTTTTTTTTTTACTTTTAAAAGCATTTTTAACAACCTATTCGGCCGAATAGGTTGTTTAAAAAAATCCTTTTAAAAGTGAAAAAAAAGGCTCTGACGATCGCGTGGCTCAGCTATGATCATCAGAGCCTTTTTTTATTTTTAAAAGCATTTTTTACAACCTATTTGGCTGAATAGGTTGTAAAAAAATGCTTTTAAAAATAAAAAAAAAGGCTCTGACGATCAGGCAGCTCAGCTGTGATAGTCGGAGCCTCTTTTTTTAACCTTTTAAAAACATTTTTTAAAAGAAGCAGCAAGCAGGGAAGCGGCGACCGGACACTGGGTGGGCATGGGCAGGGGGGTGGGATTTTTGCTAATGGTTCTCCGAACTACCAGCTGCCATTGCTATCGGATTGGCTGATCCAGTCCAAACCTGGAGCGTTTCACCCCTGGGGTTAATCTATTTTCTAAAGCACCAGAAAGCAAGACAGGAAACAATGGATGGAAACTAACCAAGGAGAGAAGCAACCTATAACAAAGGAGAAATTTTCTGATAGAGAACAATCAACCAATGCAACGGTTTGCCTTCAGAAGTTGTGGATGCTGCGTCATTGGAGGCTTTTAAGAAGAGACTGAAAGTCCATTACTCTGGAACGGTATAGGGTCTCTTTGTTGTGACCCAGGCCCGAGTAGGTAGCAGGAAACTCAGTCCATGAAAAAACAAACTTTATTCAAACAGCTGAGAATTACTTCATTCTCAGCCTAGTTCAACTAAATTAAAGCAAATGCCTCTCAACACAAATTCCTTATCCTATCCTATCACAAACTTTGGTCCAATTAGGCAAACTGCCAAAGGCCTTTCTTGGGAAATGTTCAGAAGTCACAAAAATATATGCAAGACAAAGACAAAGAAGAAAATGAAGTTACTAATGTTGTTTTCCGGCAAAGCCCAAACGCCATTGCTGGTCTTTTAAGCCTTATGGGAGGGGCCAACCAACTCTTGGCCCTACTCCCAAGTTGTCCTTTTTGCTTGAGCTGCTCTTGCCTTCTGGCAGCTCTTCTCATGCGTGCACTAGGAACAGGCTCCTCCTGGTCCTCTGCCTCACTCCTATCAATCTGTGGAGGCTCTGGAGTCCGTACCTCACTCCCTAATGGCCCTGGCCCCACCTCAGCCTCATCGCTGTCCGACTCCGTTTCCAGCTCCGTAGGCTGCTGGCGGACCACCACACTCTTGCTTGAGCAGAGGGTTGGACTAGAAGACCTCCAAAGTCTCTTTCACCTCTGTTATTCTGTTCAGTTCTGTTCCGTTAAACCAAAGCTGTCCCACCTTGGCAACGTTAAGACTTGTTTTTTTTTTTTTATTGGCCAAGTGTGATTGGACACACAAGGAATTTGTCTTGGTGCATATGCTCTCAGTGTACATAAAAGAAAAGATACGTTCATCAAGGTACAACATTTACAACACAATTGATGATCAATATATCAATATAAATCATAAGGATTGCCAGCAACAAGTTATAGTCATACAGTCATAAGTGGAAAGAGATTGGCGATGGGAACTATGAAACGATTAACAGTAGTGCAGATTCAGTAAATAGTCTGACAGTGTTGAGGGAATTATTTGTTTAGCAGAGTGATGGCCTTTGGGAAAAAACTGTTCTTATGTCTAGTTGTTCTGGTGTGCAGTGCTCTATAGCGTCGTTTTGAGGGTAGGAGTTGAAACAGTTTATGTTCAGGATGCGAGGGATCTGCAAATATTTTCACGGCCCTCTTCTTGATTCGTGCAGTATACAGATCCTCAATGGAAGGCAAGTTGGTAGCAATTATTTTTTCTGCAGTTCTAATTATCCTCTGAAGTCTGTGTTTTTCTTGTTGGGTTGCAGAACCGAACCAGACAGTTATAGAGGTGCAAATGACAGACTCAATAATTCCTCTGTAGAATTGGATCAGCAGCTCCTTGGGCAGTTTGAGCTTACTGAGTTGGCGCAGAAAGAACATTCTTTGTTGTCCTTTTTTAATGATGTTTTTGATGTGGACTTCAACTCCCAAAATTCCTCCACTACCATGGGAATTGAAGTCCACAAGTCTTAAAGTTGCCAAGGTGGGACAGCCCTGTATTAAACAACAAGAGAAGATCTGAAGGTAGCAGTTGCTATCTGATTACTCTTCCTCTTTGATCTTCCAGAGCACAAGGTAAGAGTGCGGAATGCAGTTTCCGCTTATCATCGTCCAGAAAGAATTGCCATATTCATTAACTGCTACACCTTGGGCTAGGAAAAGCAGAGCCTGCTCGCTTCTTTGGTTAGAAGAAAATGTGGGCTGTTTTACCCTCCATCGGTTATCTCTTCTACGGATAAAGGATGCTGGGACAACCTGTCCACCCTCCCCAGAAAACTGATCTGCCAATAAAACCCAAAGAACCCATTAGGGGGATATGAGATCTCCGGGGTGGAGCTCATCCACCAGCAGTGGTGTGATTATTATTGCACCTCTCCCCACCGAGCGAGGGAATTTTTCAGCCACGGTTCATTCCCCAAAAGTATTGATGGTGAAATTCTTCACACGAGATGGGACTTTGCCGTTGGCTACGTTCCATCACCGAAAGCTCCTTCTCATCAACAATGAAGGGCATCAAATAAACATCAGCAGCGAAAATCAAGGCAACCAACGGCGATAGACTCATTGGCACATAAGGTTATCTCAATCAATAGACCATCATAGAGCAAGCGAGCGAGTTAAGCCGTAACAATCTTCCAGCAGACATTTCTGGGTTTCAGAGAAGTCTGAGCTGACATTCACCAAGGTCAGTCAGCAGGAACACTTACATTTTAATTGGGTGATTGATCCTGCCATAAATACTGTAAAATTAAATGTACTCTCCGGTGTTTCCAATAATGAGAGAACCCACCAAGAAGCAACAGGCTGCAGATACAAATGGCGTGGCTCCCCAATTAGCAAACTCCCTTTTTAATTTAGACTATTTCTGCCGTGGATTGGATGGGGCAAAAGGAAAGTCCTCAGCCCCAAATGTAAGGGCAGAAACAACGACCACCCTTGAGGGAGGATGGACCAGACTTGGAAATATTCTTGTACAGGTGCAGAGTTTTCCATGTATGCAAGATTCAAAGGCTGGGTTGTCGGCTGTTTCCAAGGGACACCACCAAAATGTCTGGGTTATGTAATAATAATAATAATAACAGAGTTGGAAGGGACCTTGGAGGCCTTCTAGTCCAACCCCCTGCCCAGGCAGGAAACCCTACACCATTTCAGACAAATGGTTATCCAACGTTTTCTTAAAAATTTCCAGTGTTGGAGCATTCACAACTTCTGCAGGCAAGTTGTTCCACTTATTAATTGTTCTAACTGTCAGGAAATTTCTCCTTAGTTCTAAGTTGCTTCTTTCTTTGATCAGTTTCCACCCATTGCTTCTTGTTCTACCCTCAGGTGCTTTGGAGAAGAGCCCGTCTTCTTTGTGGCAACCCCTGAGATATTGGAACACTGCTATCATGCCTCTCCTAGTCCTTCTTTTTATTAAACTAGACATACCCAGTTCCTGCAACCGTTCTTCATATGTTTTAGCCTCCAGTCCCCTAATCATCTTTGTTGCTCTGTGGGCTTACTGTAAATGTAGCTGGGCTGTTTCTGCATTTCTTCGAATAGCCTCTTACTCTGAAAGGCAGAAGAGACATTAAGGGACAACTGAGAAGAATTCTTTCCTGAAAAGATTAAAAGCTCCTTTGAGTTGAGGTCAATTCCTGGTGACTGGACATGTCCGTGTAGTTTTCTTTGAGCAATATGGAAGAAGGCTTGCTGTTGGTTTCTTTGGGAATATTTTCCAGCTTTGCTGCTTAACCGTAGAATTTCCTTCATAGCCTCCCATCTAAGCACTAATCACACTTGGCCAAGTCCAACACTGCTTATATTTTTTTTCCCAAGGTCAACCAAGACTTCCTCAGGGTTTCCACTTAGCAGAGGCCTTTTAATAAAACCACAATTGAAGCTAATAAAGACAACTACATAAGGCCCCAGGGTAATTCTTTGGATGGTGGAAGAAAAGGAACAGACTTGTGTTTTTCAAACTTGGCGACTTTAAGATGTGTGGCCTTTAACTCCCAGAATTCCCCAGCCAGCTTGTTTTAAGATGTGTGGCCTTCAACCCTCGGCATGCTGGCTGGGGAATTCTGGGAGTTGAAGGACACACATTTCAAAATTACCAAGTTTGAAAAACACAGAAATAGACAGTCCTTAAGATTTGCACATCTGGGGCAGCAACCACAATTCAATGGTCCAAAAAATTGGCCTGTTTCTTCTGCCTTTAGCAATCAGCTCCTCAAGACTCTTACTTGTATGAGTATTGCCAAGACAGAGATTGGAAGGAAGATGGGTGGGAATCATCTGGGTCAGGAGGCTCCAACCTTGGCAACTTTAAGACTTGTGGACTTCAACACCCAGAATTCCTCAGCCAGCAAAGTTTCTGGGAGTTGAAGTCCACAAGTCAAGGTTAGAGACCCCCGGTCGGGCAGTTCCTTGATGATGCTGTTGCTTATCATCCCCACCAACACTGACAGGGCAAGCCACTAGTGTATAAAAATGAGAGCAAAACCCACTCTCCTCTAGCACTGATGACGTTACATAGTTGGGTCATGAAACATCTGCAAGAAACATCACCAAGCACAAGCATCAAGCACAAGAGAGCACCCAGGACCCTACAGCTGATGGCTTTATACAATATGACTAGTCCATAAACAGATTAACAGAGTTGGACGGGACTTATAGGTCATCTAGTCCAACCCCCCACTCAAGCAGGAGACCCTACACTATTTCTGGCAAATGGCAGTCCAATCTTTTCTTTAAAGCCTCCAGTGATGAAGCTCCCACAACTTCCGAAGGCAACTTGTGTTCCATTGGTTGATCATTCTCACTGTCAAAAAATTTCTCCTTATTTCCAGGTGGAATCTCTCCTTGGTCAGTTTCCATGCATTATTCCTTGTCTGGCCTTCAGGTGCCTTGGAAAACAGCTTGACTCCCCTCCTCTCTGTGGCAGCCTCTCAAATATTGGAAGATTGCTCTCCTGTCCCCCCTGGTCCTTCTCTTCACTAGACTAGCCATGCCCAGTTCTTGCCACCGTTTTATCCTCCAGTCCCCTCATCAACCTGGTTGCTCTTCTCTGCACTCGTTCCAAAGTCTCAACATAACACAATAACAGAATTGGAAGGGACCTTGTAGGTCATCTAGTCCAACCCCCCGCCCAAGCAGGAGACCCTACACCATTTCTGACAGATGGCTATCCAGTCTCTTCTTGAAAGCCTCCAGTGATGAAACTCCCACAACTTCCGAAGGCAACTTCTGTTCCATGGGTTGATTGTTCTCACTATCAGAAAATTTCTCCTTTATTTCTAGGTTGAATCTCTCTTTGATCGGTTTCCATCCATTAATCCTTGTTTGGCCTTCAGGAGCTTTGGAAATTAGCTTGATCCCTTCCTCTCTGTGGTAGCTCCTCAAATATTGGAAGACGGCTATCATATCTGCCCCTGGTTCTTCTTTTCACTAGACTAGCCAGGCCCAGTTCCTGCAACCGTTCATCATATGTTTTAGCCTCCAGTCTCCTAATCATCCTGGCTGCTCTTCTCTGCACTTTTTTCTAGAGTCTCAACATCTTTTTTATAGTGTGGTGACCAAAACTGTTCTTCTCTATTTAGTATTTCCTCCTTTTCTGGAGTGAAGAACATTTTTTTTCTCTTCTTCCTTTCCTCTCCTCCTCCCCTCCCGTCGTCTTTTTCTTTTCCTTTCATTCTTTCCAAAAGGGACCTTAATTTTTTTCAGGGAAGCAGAAGATCAACCAAATTCAAAACGGCAGAGCTTTAATCTTTGCTATAAGTGGTCCTGGCAGTATTAGTACAAACGCTTCACATGGTTATTTTCTCAAATTAAAGCATCCAAGAGAACAGATGGAGAACACAACCTCAAACACTTTCCCAGGCAACCCTGACGAGAATGTTGAACATTGTACAACTTTCATTTGCAGGATTTACTGGTGTTTAACTTTGTGTGTGTGTGTGTGTTTACAACACACTGACTCAGTTCATTCAGCACTAAGCTACAGCTTTTTAAAAGATGATTTGTTGACCCAGACAGAACTGGCAAAGTTCACACCGTGTGATAAACCACGGCTTGTTTAAACAATGGTTTATTGGATAAGGTAGAACTGCTTCACTAAGCATGAACCATGGTTTATGAATGAGAAGGGATGGAGTCATACTTTGTGCTAAGCCAAAACCAAAAAGACACATGAGGGTTTCTAAGACAATGCTTTAAGACAGGGGTCTCCAACCTTAGCGACTTTAAGACTTGTGGACTTCAACTCCCAGAATTCTTAAAGTCTTAAAGCTGCCAAGTTTGAAGACAATAGTAATAATACTTAGACTTATTTACTGCTTCACGGTGCTTTAAAGCAGGGGTCTCCAACCTTGGCAACTTTAAGACTTTGCTGGCTGAGGAACTCTGGGAGTTGAAGTCCACAAGTCTTAAAGTTGCCAAGGTTGGAGACCCCTGCTTTAAGAGGTAATCCTCACTTAACATCTCACTTAATAACAATGACCCATCTTTTTGGGTGGTTTTTGGCAAAGAACGCCCATAGGAATTGCATCCACCCGCTTAAAGATACCACATACCGATGATCTCTCGCCCTGTGCCACTGGATAATTTCAACCACTGATTTCATGCAGATGTTAAAACAGGGAAGAAGATCAGCCACAAGCTATGTAGCACCCTACAGAGCGGGGGTCCCAAATTGGACTTCTCCTCCTCTATCAACACCATCTGGAACTGGCCCCAGAAATAAACCGACATGGTGCTACTGGCCCCCAGCTCCCCATATCAGCCCAGGGTACCATGATCAATGGTACCCAGAAAGCAGTGGAGAAGTCAAGGAGATCAGTTCCTCAACCTGGACTTGGAAGAGGTGGTGCAGTGGTTAGAATGCAGTACTGCAGCCTAACTCTGCCCACTGCCAGCGGTTTGATCCCAACCGGCTTGAGGTTGACTTCCATCCTTCCAAGGTCAATAAAATGAGGACCCAGATTGTTGGAGACCATATGATGACTCTGTAAACTGCTTAGAGAGGGCTGTAAAAGCACTGTGAAGTAGTATATAAGTCTAAGTGCTGTTGCTGTTGCTAAGGATGACCAGAGGTCATCCATGATCAATACTGTCTCGGTCCCACACCCAGGCCGAAGAGGCAGATGGTTCAATGGCTTAAAGGCCCTGGAGAAAGTTTGTGCTCCGGAGATTCGAGTCCTAGCATTGCGTGACAAGATGAACTTGCCTCAGCTTCTGCCCAACCAGTTCACCAAACCTCCTCCTCATCATCATCATCCTCTTTTAATGACTCCATAATCCCTTGTGGGGTAAAGTCTGGGCAACAGAAGGGAGCTGGCTGGATGCCCTTCCTGTCTCCAATGCGGAGTTCTTTGCAGCAGATATATTCCCAGTGTGCCCAGAGAGAGAAATATCTGCCTCTACCTAGGATCGAACTCACAGTCTCTTGATTGTGAGGCGAGAGCTCCACCTCTAGACCACTGCACCACTCAAAAGCATGCTGCATGCAAGTAGATAAATAGGTACTCCTTCAATGGGGAAAAAATAACTGTGCTTCATGCAGAAGTATAAACCCAACTGGTGCCAACCTGCCTGAATGCACTGCCTAAACACGAGGAGCAGTGGTGGGATTCAAATAATTTAACAACCGGTTCTCTGCCCTAATGATTTCTTCCAACAACCAGTTCACCAAATTGCTCAGAAAGTTAACAACCGGTTCTCCCGAAGTGGTGAGAACTGGCTGAATCCCACCACTGATGAGGAGTGCAGAATTAGTTCACCTCAGTGCACTTCTGTTTAGTGTGCAAGCATGAACCAGATGGAACCAGTCTTAGGCAATAAAACAACTATTCTGTATTAGCACTGCAGTGTCCTGGCTAATGTACCACTGCCATATGCTAAATAACTAAATAAATAACCCTGGCTGAACCCTGACCGAAAGAGGTTCAAATAATCTACTTCTTCAAGAGTTCTCTGAAGCTGCTGCCCAACCACCTTGGGTTTTTGGAAATGACAAAAATTGTCCAGTAACTGTCAATAACAGTGGCTAAGATGCTGAGCTTGTCGATCAAAAGGTCAGCAGTTCAGCAGTTCGAATCCCTAGTGCCGCGTAACAGGGTGAGCTCCCATCACTTGTCCCAGCTTCTGCCAACCTAGCAGTTTGAAAGCACGTAAGAAATGCAAGTAGAAAAATAGGGACCACCTTTGGTGGGAAGGTAACAGTGTTCCGTGCGCCTTTGGCATTGAGTCATGCCGGCTACATGACCATGGAGACGTCTTCGGACAGTGCTGGCTCTTCGGCTTTGAAACGGAGATGAGCACCGCCCCCTAGAGTCGGGAATGACTAGCACAGATGTGTGAGGGGACCCTTTGACTTTACCTTTAACCGTCAATGTCCAATAGCATCAATGCCCTCTTGAGAAAGGGGGATCAATTATCAATTTGCAAGGAAAGTCTAGGAAAGATCAGCACCTCCTAAGGAAAGGACCTTCCTCTTTATGAGACCAAAGGGTGGTAGGAGCTGAACTCCAGGAGAGAAGTAGGGATGGGTTACACAAGAGAGAGAGAAAATCCTTCATAGGGATCAGTTCCTCACCCTGCATCTAGCTTAATCCTGAGTTTTGGACATGATGTTTTCCCATCCTATCTATTCAGACCTAATTAGTAGCAATCAAAAGGTACCATGTTGAGATTCTTCTCTGTGAGAAAGAAATACTTTTAATTAAGAAAACAGGCTCAGTATTTCATCCGATAAGAAATTCAGGAACAAGAGAAAAATATGCATGGTGCCCACTGAAGATGATCTGGAGATGATCTTGCTTGCAGCAAGAATTAATTTATTGACTGGGAAAATAAAAGGCTTCTTAGGACAACCGGGGAATATTTTTGCATCTTGAGGCATAGAGTTCCAAGGGATGCCCATAGGGAAAATGACTTTAAGGGTACAAATACAGTTTAATAGAGTTGGAAGGGACCTTGTAGGTCATCTAGTCCAACCCCCCACCCAAGCAGACGCTACACCATTTCTGACAGATGGCAGTCCAGTCCCTTCTTGAAAGCTTCCAGTGATGAAGCTCCCACAACTTCCAAAAGCAATTTCTGTTCCATCGGTCGATTGTTTTTCAGTGTCAGAAAATTCCTCCTTATTTCCAGGTTGAATCTCTCCTTGATCAGTTTCCATCCATTGTTTCTTGTCTGGCCTTCAGGTGCTTTGGAAAATAGCTTGACCCCCTCCTCTCTGTGGCAGCCCCTCAAGTATTGGAAGACTGCTATCGTGTCTCCCCTGGTCCCTCTCTTCACTATACTAGCCATGCCCAGTTCCTGCAACTAATCATCGTATGTTTTAGCCCCCAGTCGCCTAATAATCTCAGCTGCTCTTCTCTGCACTCTTTCTAGAGTCTCAACATCTTTTTTTTTATAGTGTGGTGACCAAAACTGGATGCAATACTCTAGGTGTGGTCTTACTAAGGCTTTGTAGAGTGCTGCAGCCAATACTGCTGCTAATCCAGGGAAGTTTTAAGATGGAACAGCTGTAGGACCAGAGCTTAATTAAAAGCAGCCTTAGCCAAATAAATCACTGGGTTTAATTGGTAAAGGCTAAGAAGAAGTACCATGGCCTCACTAGTGAGACCATACCTGCATCCAATATACCGTATTTTTCAGAGTATAATTGAGTATAAGACGCACCTTAGTTTTTGGGGAGGAAAATAAGAAAAAAGCTGATTGGCAGGTGGATTGGCCTTCCCGAATACCCCCAATCAGCTGTTCCTAGAGGTGAATTTTAGCAACAGGTTCCTTGGTTGTGAGCTCTGTGCCTTGCTTTTTTTTTTTTTTTTTGCTTTTTTTTCCTGCCTCCGAAACTTCCTTTTAGAAAAAACTTTTTTCTGCCTCTGAAAGCCTCCAAAACAGAGCTCCAGAAAAAAAGCCTCTGAAGCTCTGTTTTGGAGCTCCTTTTCTGAAGTTCTGTTTGGGGGTTTTTTTCTGAAGGTCTGTTTGGGGGCTTTTTTTCTGAAGCTTCTTTCAGGCTCTGAAACCTCCTTTTAAGAAGCTGCGTAGTGCTACATTCGGAGTATAAGACCCACCCAGATTTTCACCCTCTTTTTTGGGGAGAAAAGGCGCATCTTATACTCCGAAAATATAAAAGAAATTCTGAGACTCTGGAAAGAGTGCAGAGAAGAGCAACAAAGATAATAAGGGGTCTAGAGGCAAAACCTTATGGTGAACAGTTGCAGGAATTGGGTATATCTAGTCTAAGAGAAGGACTAGGGTGACCTGATAGTGGTCTTTCAATATTTGAGGGTTAGATGACCTCCAAGGTCCCTTCCAACTCTGTTAATCTGTAACCTAAATTTGCTTTGATCCTTTGGGAATATGGGACTATAGTTCCGTATAAGATGTTATTTGATGCGTGCTGAAGCGGCTGAATTATTTTAGAAGAGACCAAATGTTAAATCCGCAGTTAGTTATGACTCTCTTGCTCTTGCACTGAACAGCTAGTTAGCACAGAAAACATGAGGAAAGGTCTTAAAAACTTCTAGCGAACTGCATTTGAATTCTGCCATCATGAAATGGGTCTGTGCAATGCTGTCTTTTACGAGAACGGCCGTCTCCAGTGTGTGGGAACCTGGCAGAATAATCCATGATCAGCAAAATGCTTATCCAATAATAAATTTTTCAGCGCTATAAATTCCCTGCGAAAGACTAACACAGCTACCCCTCTGGAAGGTTCATTAAACATGGAATAAGAGATGGAGGAAGGCTTCTGCTTTTGTATTGATTTGTGAAGACGTGAAGTCACGTCGCCACGATGTAAAAAAGATATTGAGACTCTGGAAAGAGTGCAGAGAAGAGCAACAAAGATGATTAGGGGACTGGAGGCTAGAACATATGAAGAACAGTTGCAGGAACTGGGCATGTCTAGTTTAATGAAAAGAAGAACCAGGGGAGACATGATAGCAGTATTCTAATATCTCAGGGGTTGCCACAAAGAAGAGGGAGTCAAGCTATCCTCCAAAGCACCTGAGGGCAGGACAAGAAGCAATGGGTGAAACTAATCAAGGAGAGAAGCAACCTTAGAACTAAGGAGAAATTTCCTGACAGTTAGAACAATCAATAAGTGGAACGACCTTGTAGGTCATCTAGTCCAACCCCCACCCGAGCACAAGACTGTACCCCATTTCTGACAGGGCAGTCCAGTACCTTCTTGAAAGCTTCCAGTGATGAAGCTCCCACAACTTCCAAAAGCAATTTCTGTTCCATCGGTCGATTGTTTTTCAGTGTCAGAAAATTCCTCCTTATTTCCAGGTTGAATCTCTCCTTGATCAGTTTCCATCCATTGTTTCTTGTCTGGCCTTCAGGTGCTTTGGAAAATAGCTTGGCCCCCTCCTCTCTGTGGCAGCCCTCAAGTATTGGAAGACTGCTATCGTGTCTCCCCTGGTCCCTCTCTTCACTATACTAGCCATGCCCAGTTCCTGCAACTAATCATCGTATGTTTTAGCCCCCAGTCGCCTAATAATCTCAGCTGCTCTTCTCTGCACTCTTTCTAGAGTCTCAACATCTTTTTTTTTATAGTGTGGTGACCAAAACTGGATGCAATACTCTAGGTGTGGTCTTACTAAGGCTTTGTAGAGTGCTGCAGCCAATACTGCTGCTAATCCAGGGAAGTTTTAAGATGGAACAGCTGTAGGACCAGAGCTTAATTAAAAGCAGCCTTAGCCAAATAAATCACTGGGTTTAATTGGTAAAGGCTAAGAAGAAGTACCATGGCCTCACTAGTGAGACCATACCTGCATCCAATATACCGTATTTTTCAGAGTATAAGACGCACCGGAGTATAAGACGCACCTTAGTTTTTGGGGAGGAAAATAAGAAAAAAGCTGATTGGCAGGTGGATTGGCCTTCCCGAATACCCCCAATCAGCTGTTCCTAGAGGTGAATTTTAGCAACAGGTTCCTTGGTTGTGAGCTCTGTGCCTTGCTTTTTTTTTTTTGCTTTTTTTTCCTGCCTCCGAAACTCCCTTTTAGAAAAAACTTTTTTCTGCCTCTGAAAGCCTCCAAAACAGAGCTCCAGAAAAAAAGCCTCTGAAGCTCTGTTTTGGAGCTCCTTTTCTGAAGTTCTGTTTGGGGTTTTTTTTCTGAAGGTCTGTTTGGGGGCTTTTTTTCTGAAGCTTCTTTCAGGCTCTGAAACCTCCTTTTAAGAAGCTGCGTAGTGCTACATTCGGAGTATAAGACCCACCCAGATTTTCACCCTCTTTTTTGGGGAGAAAAGGCACATCTTATACTCCGAAAATATAAAAGAAATTCTGAGACTCTGGAAAGAGTGCAGAGAAGAGCAACAAAGATAATAAGGGGTCTAGAGGCAAAACCTTATGGTGAACAGTTGCAGGAATTGGGTATATCTAGTCTAAGAGAAGGACTAGGGTGACCTGATAGTGGTCTTTCAATATTTGAGGGTTAGATGACCTCCAAGGTCCCTTCCAACTCTGTTAATCTGTAACCTAAATTTGCTTTGATCCTTTGGGAATATGGGACTATAGTTCCGTATAAGATGTTATTTGATGCGTGCTGAAGCGGCTGAATTATTTTAGAAGAGACCAAATGTTAAATCCGCAGTTAGTTATGACTTTCTTGCTCTTGCACTGAACAGCTAGTTAGCACAGAAAACATGAGGAAAGGTCTTAAAAACTTCTAGTGAACTGCATTTGAATTCTGCCATCATGAAATGGGTCTGTGCAATGCTGTCTTTTACGAGAACGGCCGTCTCCAGTGTGTGGGAACCTGGCAGAATAATCCATGATCAGCAAAATGCTTATCCAATAATAAATTTTTCAGCGCTATAAATTCCCTGCGAAAGACTAACACAGCTACCCCTCTGGAAGGTTCATTAAACATGGAACAAGAGATGGAGGAAGGCTTCTGCTTTTGTATTGATTTGTGAAGACGTGAAGTCACGTCGCCACGATGTAAAAAAGATGCTGAGACTCTAGAAAGAGTGCAGAGAAGAGCAACAAAGATGATGAGGGGACTGGAGGCTAAAACATATGAAGAACGGTTGCAGGAACTGGGTGTGTCTAGTTTAATGTAAAGAAGAACCAGGGGAGACATGATAGCAGTATTCTAATATCTCAGGAGTTGCCACAAAGAAGAGGTAGTCAAGCTATCCTCCAAAGCACCTGAGGGCAAGACAAGAAGCAATGGGTGGAAACTAATCAAGGAGAGAAGCAACCTAGAACTAAGGAGAAATTTCCTGACAGTTAGAACAAGTAATAAGTGGAACAAATTGCCTGCAGAAGTTGTGAATGCTCCAACACTGGAAATTTTTAAGCAAATGTTGGATAACCATCTGTCTGAGATGGTGTAGGGTTTCCTGCCTGGGCAGGGGGTTGGACTAGAAGGCCTCCAAGGTCCCTTCCAACTCTGTTATTATGTTATGTTATATCACTGTAGCATTTAAAAGTCCCATGCAGGTCCGTTAACTTCAAGGCTGGTTTACTACAATCCTTTCTTTACGGGTCAGCCCTTGACAACTGTTTGCATAATACAGGGAGTCCTCGATTTACAGTCATTGTTTAGTGACCATTTGAAGTTACGACGGCACTGGAAAAAAAAGGGACTTCCGACCATTTTTGACACTTATGACCACTATAGTTACCTCCATGGTCACCTGATCAAAATTTGGACGCTTGGCAACTGGTTTATATTTATGATGGTTCTGGGATCATGTGATCCTCTTCTCCTATGCAGAAACCCTCCCAGAGGGATTTCTCAGAGGTTATATGGCCAATAAAAAATTATATTCTATATTCTATTCTAACAGTATCTCCCTTGCTCCTTTCCATCCTCTCTTCCGCTCCCCCCTCTCTCCTCCCTCCCCTCTCATCTCTCTCTTCTATCTCATCTTTCCCATGATTTGAACCTTGATGACAGAGGCGGCTCTTTGCATTGATTTATTGATGACGTGGTATTAAGTCGGTGTCAGCTTTTAGCAACCACACTCAAGATTTCCTATCCTCATCCTAGGTCTTGCACAGGGGTGAAATCTATCAGGTTCTGACAGGTTCTGGAGAACCGGTAGTGGAAATTTTGAGCAGTTTGGAGAACCGGCAAACGCCACCTCTGGCTGGCCCCAGAGTGGGGTGGGAATGGGGATTCTGCAGTATCTTTCCCCCGCCACACCACACCCAGCCAGCCATGCCCACAGAACCAGTAGTAAAAAAATTTGGATTTCACCACTGGTCTTGCAACGGTACCCCCATCACCCCTAGAACAGAGCCCGTCCTCCTTGCTCCAGCTCATCCTCTTCCTCTCCTTCCCCTTTTCCAGCTTTGCTGGACTTCTCAAGAAGGGAACGATCACCCATCTCCTCCCACTTATGACTGTATAACTGTAACTTGTTGCTTGTATCCTTACGATTTATATTGATATTGATTGTTTCCTGATTGCTTATTTGTACCCTATGACTATCATTAAGTGTTGTACCTTGATGACGGTATCTTTTCTTTTATGTACACTGAGAGCATATGCACCAAGACAAATTCCTTGTGTGTCCAATCACTCTTGGCCAATAAAGAATTCTATTCTATTCTATTCTATTCTATTCTATTCTATTCTATTCTATTCTATTCTATTCTATTCTATTCTATTCCATATTTTCTTTTCTATTCTATTCTATTCCATATTTTCTCTTCCATATATTCTAGCCTAGTCTAGTCTAGTCTAGTCTAGTCTAGTCTAGTCTAGTCTAGTGTAGTCTAGTCTACTCTAGTCTAGTCTACTCCAGTGTAGTGTAGTCTAAATGACCTTGGGAGACAGGAGGAAAAGCCACACAGCCTAGGCAATGGTCATGCAAAAGAACAGGTGATGTGGGAAACCTTTCAGAAAAAGCTCCCTCTCTAGTTTTCTAGATTGTGCATTTGTTAGTAGGATTTTTTTTTCTTTTACTGTCTTTCACCACGAGTTGCATTGGGTTGGGTTGGGGGCACACAAAGGGAGGCTCAGCCAATCTCATTGTACACATGTTGTACTCTGACAATAAAGGTTTGAATGAATTGAATGAATTTTGAATGAATTTCTGTGGAGTAAAAGGAAAGGAGGGGAGAAATACTTTCAGACTTCCAGGATTTTGTTAATGTAACTGTACAGTAAAGACACAGGAGCCTTAGATGTGCTTTTTCCCTGAACTACCTAGAAGAGCTGACAGATATGGAAGTTCCCCTTAGAGCACAGAATAAGAGAATAGGAAGGGACCTTAGAGGTCATCTAGTCCAACTCACTGCCTGAGCAGGAGAGTCTATAGCAGAGGCCTTCAAACTTGGCAGCTTTAAGACTTGTGGACTTCATCTCCCAGAATTTTATGGGAGAAAGAGGCGGTGGTGAGACCCCTCCTCAAGAAGCCTTCCCTGGACCCAGCTATTTTGGGAAATTATCGTCCAGTCTCCAACCTTCGCTTTGTGGCGAAGGTTGTAGAGAGTGTGGTTGCATGGCAGCTCCCCCAGCACCTGGAGGAAGCTGTCTATCTAGACCCGTTCCAGTCCGGCTTCCGACCCGGTTATAGCACGGAGACGGCTTTGGTCGCGTTGGTGGATGACCTCTGGAGGGCCAGGGACAGGGGTTGTTCCTCTGCCTTGGTCCTATTAGATCTCTCAGCGGCTTTTGATACCATCGACCATGGTATCCTGCTGCGCCGGTTGGAGGGATTGGGAGTGGGGGGCACCGTTTATCGGTGGTTCTCCTCCTACCTCTCTGACCGGTCGCAGACGGTGTTGACAGGGGGGCAGAGGTCGTCCTCGAGGCGCCTCACTTGTGGGGTGCCTCAGGGGTCGATTCTCTCGCCTACACTGTTCAACATCTACATGAAGCCACTGGGTGAGGTCATCAGTGGTTTCGGGGTGAGTTATCATCTGTACGCTGATGATACTCAGCTGTACTTTTCCATCCCGAACCACCCCAACGAAGCAGTCGAAGTGCTGTCCCGGTGCCCGGAAGCTGTACGGGTCTGGATGGGGAGAAACAGACTCAAGCTCAATCCCTCCAAGACGGAGTGGCTGTGGATGCCGGCATCCCGATACAGTCAGCTGCATCCGCAGCTGACTGTTGGGGGCGAGTTAGTGGCCCCAAAGGAGGTGGTTCGCAACTTGGGCGTCCTCCTGGATGGACGGCTGTCTTTTGATGAACATCTGGCGGCCGTCTCCAGGAGGGCCTTTTACCAAGTTCGCTTGGTCCGCCAGTTGCGTCCCTTCCTTGACCGGGATGCCTTATGCACGGTCACTCACGCTCTGGTTACGTCTAGGCTGGATTATTGCAATGCTCTCTACATGGGGCTGCCCTTGAGGTGCACCCGGAGGCTGCAGTTAGTCCAGAATGAGGCTGCGCGAGTAGTAATGGGAGCCGCTCGTGGCTCCCATGTGACATCGCTGCTCCGTAGTCTGCACTGGCTTCCTGTGGTTTTTTGGGTGCGCTTCAAGATTTTGGTTACCATCTTTAAAGCGCTCCATGGCTTAGGACCCAGGTACTTACGAGACTGCCTGCTGTTACCCTTTGCCTCCCACCGACCCGTACGCTCTCACAGAGAGGGTCTTCTCAGGGTGCCATCCGCCAAACAGTGTCGGCTGGCGGCCCCCAGGACTAGGGCCCTCTCTGTGGGGCAGTGATGCCTGAACGAACTTCCCCTGGCCTGCGTCAAGTGCCTGATCTTTGGACCTTCCGTCGTGAGCTCAAAACACATTTATTCATTCAAGCGGGCCTGGCATAACTAGTGTTGGATTTTAATTGGGTTTTCTTACTATTTTAAAATTTTAAATCTAATTTTTAACTATCAGCCTTTATAATTTGCTTTGTTTTAATTGTTATCTTAATTGTATATATTTTGTTTTTTACCCTTGGCTGTACACCGCCCTGAGTCCTTCGGGAGAAGGGCGGTATAAAAATTTAATAAATAATAATAATAATAATAATAACAAGTCTTAAAGCTGCCAAGTTTGAAGACCTCTGGTCTATAGTATACCATTTCAGACGAGGGGCTGCCCAGTCTCTTCTTGAAAGCCTCCAGCGATGGAGCACCCACAACTTCTGAAGGCAACTTCTGTCCCATGGGTTAATTGTTCTCATCATTAGGAAATTTCTCCTTAGTCAATATGAGTGCATTTGTAAAAACAACAACAACAACAACAACCTATCCCTATTCTTATTTACTTACTGATTCTTATTTATTTTCTTGTTCTGCGCCTGAAGACAGAACAAGAAACAATGGATGGAATCTAATCAAGGAGAGAAGCAACCTGGAACTAAGGAGAAATTTCCTGACGGTGAGAACAATTAATCAGTGGAACGATTTGCCTCCAAAAATTGTGGTTGAGACTTTTAAGAAGAGGCTGGACAACCATGTGACCGCATAGGGCAGAGGTCAGCAACCCATGGCTCTGGAGCCGCATGTGGCTCTGTCATCCCTCTGCTGTAGCTCCTTGTCACTGGTGTCGTGTCCCACTCCTCCGCTGACGGCTGGGTCAGGGAAATCCGAATCAGGTGTGCCTCTGCAGCTCTGCCAAAGTCCTAGCAAAGTCCTCAGGGCAGGCAGGAGACCAGAAAGTGACTTCAGCAAGATATGTTTAGACTTTGCCTGACTCAGAGAATGCCAGAAAGCAGATCCTTTATATAGGCCATGGGGTGTGGCTCCATGACTCAGCACTTATCCAGGCCTGCCCCTCCCTTCCTTCTGTTGCCTCCGCCTATCAAGTCTTCTGACGCGAGGGTCACTCCAGTCGGCAGCTGTTGGCAATTGACCTCCCTCAGGCTCACATGCTGTGGAGGAGGGGGAGGGGTCTAGTTGCTCCGTTTGCCTGGGCATGGAGCCAGAGCTGGGGGCTGGAGGTACTTCCTCCTCTTCAGCCTGTCTGGGCATGGAGCCAGGGCTGGGGCCGGGAGGCATACTAGAACATTCCTCCGTGTTCGGAAGCAGATAAGAAGGCCCCGGCTGTGGTGAGATCGGACGAGACACAACAACTGGTTGGCTCCACAATTTTGGTTAGGACAGGTAGAGGAGAAAGGACGCCGTGCTAGGAGGAGACTCTATGGTGGGGGAACCGGACTTTCGGTCAGCTCCAGAATTGAATGGGGGGCTTCTAGTTAGGACCTTTGTGGCTCTTTGAGTGTCTAAAGTTGCTGACCTCTGGTATAGGGTCTCTTGCTTGAGCATGGGGCTGGACTAAAAGATCTCCAAGGTCCCTTCCAATTCTGTTATTCTCTTCTGTTATTCTATTATTCTTTCTATGTTCATGTGTATCAATCACATCAAACCCAAAGGAAGTCTGGAATAGTGTTGTGTCTTGCCCGCCCTCAGAGCAGCCGGGGCCTTCTTACCTGCTCCCGAACACTGAGGAATGTATGCCTCCCGGCCCCAGTCCTGGCTCCATGCCCACACAAACTGCAGAAGAAGGAGAATCTCCCGGCCCCAGCCCTGACTCCATGCCCAGGCAAACGGAGCAGCTAGACCCCTCCCCCTCCTCCACAGCAGGTGAGCCTGAGAAGGGTTTATTACCAACAGCTGATTGGAGTAATCCTCGCATCAGAAGATTGGATAGGCGGAGGCAACAGAGGGAAGGGAGGGGCAGGCCTTAATGAGTGCTGAGTCATGGAGCCACACCCCATGGCCTATATAAAGGATCTGCTTTCTGGCAGTCTCTGAGTCAGGCAAAGTCGAACTTATCTTGCTGAAGTCACTTACTGGTCTCCTGCCTGCTCTGAGGACTTTGCTAGGACTTTGGGCAGAGCTGCAGAGGCAAGCCTGATTCGGATTTCCCTGACCTGGCCGTCAGCGGAGGAGTGGGACACGACAAATAGTATAGGATCGCCTGCCATGGGCGGGGGTTGGACTATCCCTTCCAACCGATTATTCTATGTTCTACTTAAGGCCACCTAACTCCAATAATGTGGCTCTGGGCGGTGTACAGCACATTTACACATAAAGAGGGTGGGGAACATCCTATTCCATGAATTTGTGAAATTGCAACACAAGCAACTCTGTTGCACAAGGCAGAGCACACTCTGCAGCTGTTTATCCTTCTTGCCAATAAGGATTAAAATGTGAATTTTACCTCCTCTCCATGCCAGAAGACCCTCTAGGCAACAGCCCGTGGATTTTGCTCTCGCAACAGATCATCCCTTTCAGCATTCTATAAAATTGGTGGATAAACCATCTTTCTGTCACCTGAACAATGGAGGGTAGTGCAGCATCCGAGAGGCACGGTAGAAGTTCATTCTGTATTGTAAATATCTTTATACTGAGCTCTCTTGATCTCAACACTGAGGCAATAATCAGAGTTTCGCACCATTAGCTTTGCAGAGCCCCGTTAATACACAACCTGAAGTCTGGCGAAGAAAGCAGCTCTTCTTTTTACAATCCTTCTCGGTTTTCTCAAAGCTACCTTTTTAAAATGCAAAGACACCCTCAACTCTCCAGGACTGGTGACATTCCAACACCCTTATATTACAAGCTGTATGTGTAGACCAAGCGAAGCTGGCTTTTCTGTTCTCCGTTGATTAGCAGTGATTAAACTCTGGGGCAGACATATTATTTGTTAGGCCCTTTAGATTTCCACGTCAGCCCTTCCATTTGATTCATACTAGACACCAGTGAGACAGGCCATTAAAACATTCCAACCAGCCTCTAGAGGCATCTTTTCAGGGATCGGAGCGATGGGATTTATGCCTCTTTTTTAATGCGTACCAAGTTAAGGATACGCCTCTATATCTATATCCTGGTTCATTAAGCAAGCTCACATCAATGTGCATATTTGGAGAAGCTAATTTCAACGCTGCGCTTACAAGAAATATTGAAAGGGAAAGGAATTAGAATAGAAAACGAGCTGGAAGGGACCTTGGAGGTCTTCTAGTCAGGCCCTCTGCTCAAGCAGGAGAACCTATACTATTTCAGATAAGTGACTCCCTAATTTCTTCTTTTTTTTATTATTTACATTTATATCCCGCCCTTCTCCAAAGACTCAGGGCGGCTTACATTGTGTAAGTCAATAGTCTTCATCCATTTGTATATTATATACAAAGTCAACTTATTGCCCCCAACAATCTGGGTCCTCATTTTACCTACCTTATAAAGGATGGAAGGCTGAGTCAACCCTGGGCCTGGTGGGACTTGAACCTGCAGTAATTGCAGGCAGCTGATGTTAATAACAGACTGTCTTACCAATCTGAGCCACAGAGGCCCTTAAAAACCTCCAGTGATGGAGCGCCCACGATTTCTGGAGGCAAGCTATTCCACTGGTTAATTGTCCTCACTTTTAGGAAGTTTCTCCTTAATTCCAGGTTGCTTAGTTTCCAACCATTGTTTCTTGTCCTGCCCTCAAATGCTTTGGAGAATAATTTGACTGCCTCTTCTTTGTGACAGTTCCTCAAATACTGGAATACTGCTATCATGTTGCCCCTAATTTTTCTTTCCTCTAGACTAGCCAGACCCAAATCCTGCAGCCGTTCCTCATATGTTTTAGTCTCCAGGCCTTCAATCCCCTTAGTTGCTGTTCTCTGAACCTTTTTCAAGGCCTCAACATCTTTTTTTGTAGCATGGCGACTAAAATTGGTTGCAGTATTCCAGCTGTGGTCTTACTAAGGTTTTATAAAACGGTATTAGTAGGGAGAATACAATGGTTCAAAATATAGTGGCCTGCATGGTTTTGTACACACCTAGGGGTGCACATGTATCACCTCTCTTGCAGGATCTGCATTGGCTGCCGATTTGCTTCCAGGTACAATTCAAGGTGCTGGTTGTCACCTTTAAAGCCCTTCATGGCTTGGGACTGGGTTATTTGAAGGACGTCTCTTCCCAGTCATATCTACCCAACCTCAAGAGTAGGGAGGCAAGGAATGTTGAAGGCCTCATCTCCTAAGGAGTACATCTGACAGGACCCAGAAGAAGGGCCTTCTCCATGGTGGCTCCTTCCTGTAGAACATCATCCCCATGGAGATAAGATTGGCTCCCATGTTGCCAGTTTTTCGTAAGGCCCTGAAGACTTGGCTTTGCCAACAGGCCTGGGGAACCCAGAGTGGGATAAAGCCCATCAAGTGGAGTGTTTGATTCTTGTCACCAAAGGGGGGGAGGGGGTTACAGCATTTTTATTGTAATTATATTAGGTTTTTTATTGTTTGTAAGCTGCCCAGAGTCACTGAGAGTGAGTGGAGTGGTGGGGCATGTGGTCCTTTTAATAAATAAAAAAAGAAGAAGTCTAAAAATGGATATACTTTTTTCCTCCTCTCAGATGTTAGAATCCACTTAAAATTCTCCAATGAGAATTTTAACAGATATATGTGTGTGCGTGTGTGTGTACTACTAAAACTCTCTAAAACTACAAAAACTGTCTGTCTCTGTGTAACCATTAACTGGGCAAAATGGTGCATCATAGGGCAATGAATTTTTGACCAACATACCTCAAATAGACCAATTTACGGAATATGTTTGAAATCTGGGATTCCTGTAGTATTGAAACTTGGCAATTTGCCAGTTTAGAAATTTGCTGACACCCTGCTGCACTGTTGTGGCCAGATGTAGTTATGTGATATTCATCTGCCAACACTCCCTGTCAGCTCCCTGCAAGGAGAGTCAATGGGGAAGCCAGCAGGAAGTCAGAAGTTGCTCCCATTCACATTGATATTTTCTTTTCTTTCTTTTTTGCCCGCCAGTGGCCATTCTATTTCTTTTTTTAGGTCAGGAAATTTCTCTGAAACAATGACCCAACTGGTACATGGGGGAATTTCTAGTATACAAAGCATTGGTCCGAAGCAAGCATTTTTCATTTTTCTATTTACTAGGATAGGTAAACTGGCACATCTGGGAAAACCCGACTCTGAGAGGTCCGAGTTTTCCCTCAGTAAATCAAAAAACCCCCCAAACCATCCCCTCATTCCTCAGTCAATCACATGCTCCAATCGCCAACCATTCCATCTCGAGCCAGCACTCCGACCACTCCTTCTCCAGATGCAAGATCGGCCTGACCTTGACTGACAGGAAGAATGCTATTATGTCTAAAGACAACCCCTCTACTAAAATCCCCCCTCCTACTTTCCCACACCTGAGAAGGTGGCAGCATGGAAGCTTCCGGCCTAACCTGGCTTCCAAAACTGACACAGGGAGCTACTGCATGTTGAAATGTGATGACCAGATTACATTTCAAAGCCATCGCTAAAATAACAGTTAGCGTTTTCCTTCCTTTGCTTGATATTTTAAAATGACTCATGCTGACTCCATTCAGACGGAGACAAAAAAATGGAGCAAGGGAGTATCAACATTAGGATGAATTAACACAGCAGCAAAGAATAAGCCAGCATTCGCAGCATTTCTATTTGAGTGGGGTAGAGAACAAAATAACGAGGACCTCGAAGTCTGCAGCCTATTGAATCTGGAGATGAAACGCAGGAAGCGTTAGGCAGACTTCGCTGGGCTCAACTCAGCTGGGTGCAGAATTATTTTGTCATACAGAATAGACTGAAGCAGAGAAACCCACCGGGCTTGTATTCTCCACATTATATTTTGAAAATAGAAAATCTAGCAATCTTTGGACCTTTTATTGTATTATTTTTCCCACCAAAGCTCTGCAGTTTTTTTCGGTTTCCCACACTCCCATTCAATCCCAGAGTAATTTAACAAGAGAAAATTCCTGCCATGGGGATTTTTCAGCAAAATAATGTCTTGCCCCTGAGAAATCAATGGAAAACAACTTCTGCTACTTCTAGATAAATTCAAAAAGATCATGGGTTTTTTTTCTTTTCCTGAGTTTGGTGGAAAATGTCAAAATACACTTATGGTGTGTGTCACTTACTTTTTTCTTAATATAAAAGCCTTATTTTTGTAACTCGGTGTCCCGAGAAAACCCTCAATCTCTCAGGATGTCCTTCTTTGAGTATAATCTTCCGTGTTCCCTTCTTCATTTTCAGGCTCCTTCATCTTGTTCTGAAGATGACTTATTTGCCATCGTATCAAAGTGATAGTGGAGAAACGGCCACGGTGCCGTTGGGCAGGGGTGAAATGCTTCCAGTTTGTACTGGATTGCCCGATCCAGTAGCGATGGCGGCGGGTGGTTTGGAGAACCGGTAGCAAAAATCCCATGCCCAGCTGAGCCGTGCGATCATCAGAGTTTTTGTTTTGTTTTTTTTACTTTTAAAAGCATTTTTTCTACGGCCAAATAAATGCTTTTAAAAGTTAAAAAAAAGAGCCTCTGATGACCGCGCGGCTCAGCTGGGGTCGTCAGAGGCTTTTAAAACCTCTTCGGCCAAAGAGGTTGTAGAAAAAATGCTTTTAAAAGGCTCCTCTGATGATCCCAGCTGAATTGCCTGATCGTCAGAGGCTTTTTTTTCTTTTAAAGGCAAAAAAAAATGCTTTTAAAAGTAAAAAAAAAGTTGACCACGCCCACCCAGTCATATTAGCGCCCCCACCAAGCCATGCCCATAGAACCGGTAGTAACAAATTTTACATTTCACCCCTGCCTTTGGGTCTTAAATTCCTGGATGTACTGTAAGCTTTCATGGAAATTTGAGAAAACCCAACTCTGGGCTTGGTTGTTGGCTTACAGACATCTCAATCAAAGGTCTAAAACCCAACAACCTAGTTCAGAGAACCCTAAGGACTCCACAGCTCGACCTGGTAGCTACAGATCTCCTCTTCTCCTAAAAACTCAACTCTTCAAGGATGCCGTTCAAAGACCTCAACAGTCCTTGGTAACCATTGGAATGGGATGTTTTTAATTTTGTCTTCCACGTGGTGGGTGCCATCTTGGTGGCCGAGAGCAACACTTTAAGTTACTTTGTACGGTTGAAACTTGCAGTAGGTAAAGGTAATGATGGACACGGGTGAAGCTCCATGAGGAACATAAATGGACCTTATATTTTCCAGAATTTGGTGAGCCTATTTTAGTTTAGTTTAGTTTAGTTTATTTAGATTTTTATACCGCCCTTCTCCTGAAGGACTCAGGGCGGTGTACAGCCAGATTAAAACAGTAATATACAAAATTAAAATAACAATTAAAATACATATTCAAAGATGGCCGAAAATTAAAACCGTCAAATTGACCTATACTAAAATACCCCAATCTAAAATTATTAAAAACCAGAAATTTGAAAATTTAAAAATCAAGCCAGTCCCGCTTGGATGAACAGGTATGTTTTCAATTCACGGCGAAAGGTGCGAAGGTCAGGTAATTGGCGTAAACCAGGGGGAAGTTCGTTCCAGAGGGTGGGTGCTCCAACAGAGAAGGCCCTTCCCCTGGGGGCCGCCAGCCGACATTGTTTGGCGGATGGCACCCTGAGAAGACCCTCTCTGTGTGAGCGTACGGGTCGGTGGGAGGCATACGGTAACAGCAGGCGGTCCCGTAAGTACCCGGGCCCTAAGCCATGGAGCGCTTTAAAGGTGGTAACCAACACCTTGAAGCGCACCCGAAAGACCACAGGTAGCCAGTGCAGACTGCGCAGGAGTGGTGTTAGCAACGTGTGGCTCCCTCAATCACCCGTGCAGCTGCATTCTGGACTAACTGGAGCCTCCGAGTGCACTTCAGGGGTAGCCCCATGTAGAGAGCATTGCAATAATCCAGACGAGAAGTGATGAGAGCATGAGTGACCGTGCATAAGGCATCCCGGTCAAGAAAGGGGCCTGTTTGTTTATACAGAATAAATATTATTCTAAGAAATATTTAGCATATAAACCATAGAATAATAGGGTTGGAAGGGACTTTGGAAGTCTTCTATCCGACTCCCTGCTCAAGCAAGAAAACCTATCCTACCCTCTGGAATGAACTTCCCCCAGGACTTCGTCAGCTGCCTGACCTTCGGACCTTTCGCCGCGAGTTGAAGACTTATCTATTTATTCGCGCAGGACTGGCATAGGAATTTTTAGTAGTTTTTAGTATTTAGTTCTAAATTTTATGGGGTTTTATGGTTTTAAATGGATTTTAATTTGGCCTTATATTTAATAAGTTTTTTAATTACTGTTTTATTGTACACTTGCTATTGTTTTTATTTGGCTGTGAACCGCCCTGAGTCCTTCGGGAGAAGGGCGGTATAAAAATCTAATAAAATAAAAATAAAATAAATAAAAAATAAATAAATTTTGCCGCGAGTTGAAGACTTATCTATTTATTCGTGCAGGACTGGCATAGGAAATTTTAGTAGTTTTTAGTATTCAGTTCTAAATTTTATGGGGTTTTATGGTTTTAAATGGATTTTAATTTGGCCTTATATTTAATAAGTTTTTAAATTACTGTTTTATTGTACACTTGCTATTGTTTTTATTTGGCTGTGAACCGCCCTGAGTCCTTCGGGAGACGGGCGGTATAAAAATCTAATAAATAATAATAATAATAATAATAATTCCACATAAGTGACTGTCCAGTCTCTTCTTGAAAGCCTCCAGTGATGGAGCACCCACAGCTTTGTGTGTTCCATGCCTCAAAACAGAAGGAAACCATGTACCGGTAGTCCTCAACTTACAACAGTTCGTTTAGTGACCATTCATAATTACAAAGGTCCTGAACAGGGTGAGTTATGACCATTTTTCACGCTTATGACCGTTGCAGCATCCCCATGGTCACGTGATCAAAATCCAGAAGCTTGGCAAATGACTCATATTTACGACGGTTGCAGTGTCCTGGGGTCATGTGATCACCTTTTGTGACCTTCTGACAAACAAAGTCAATGGGGGAGACAGATTCACTTAACAACCATGTCACTAAGTTGACAACTGCGGTGGTTCACTTAACAACTTTGGAAAGGAAAGGTCCTAAAATGGGGCAAAATTCACTTAACAAATGCTCCACTTAACAGCAAAAATTTAGGGCTCTAATGTGGTTATAAGTCTAGGACTGCCTATATGATGTTCAACAAATATTCTGCTGTAATTTGGGTTTGGGATTTCTACAAAATGGTTATTGTTGTTTCTTAATTGAGACTACAAGCTCCAGACTTTCAATTCTTACTGTACCCTAAAAGGTCAAGGTCAAGGTTCCCCTCGCACATACGTGCTAGTCGTTGCCGACTCTAGGGGGCGGTGCTCATCTCCGTTTCAAAGCCGAAGAGCCAGCGCCGTCCGAAGACGTCTCCGTGGTCATGTGGCCGGCATGACTCAATGCCGAAGGCGCTCGGAATGCTGTTACCTTCCCACCAAAGGTGGTCCTGATTTTTCTACTTGCATTTTTACATGCTCTCAAAACTGCTAGGGTGGAGGAAGCTGGGACAAGTAACAGGAGCTCACCCCGTTACACGGCAGCACTAGGGATTCGAACCGCCGAGCTGCCAACCTTTCGATCAACAAGCTCAACGTCCTAGCCCCCTGAGCCCTTGAACTGTACACAAACAATCAAAACTTGTTCTCACAATAAATTCACCCATGGTTAACTGGACATTTACTAGCCACGTCTCCTGGATCTGAAAAGCATAAAGCATAGGTTAAAAGCTTGTGTGGACTGAGTTCACATAACACTCTAGGAAAAATTATGCTTCGCAGATTTTGGGTTGCAGTACAGCCAACATAGCTGTACTGTAGCAGGCTGTTTTTCTGGTTGCTTCAGCCAAGTTGGAAGACTTGATTGCGTTCACTGAATAGCTAATGCAAATTAAAATTTCCACTTTAACCAGGAACATATAACAAACTACACTTTCATGACTCTAATTTGGAAAAATTCGATGGAGGTTGCTAATGGCCATAAAAATAGCTAATGGTGGTTCAACAGCAGCTCACAGATACCCACGCAAAGCCATTGTGTGATTTATTTCATTTTGCCTTTGCAGGACAAGCTATGGTAGCTGATAACCTATAGTAGGAGTTGGTGGCGGGTGTCTGCGAGGGGTCAAAAAAGTCAAGATAGAGGAAGCAGCCTTATAATTACCAAGCTACCCTAAAAGGCCACTGCAGGGTGATGCAGTGGTTAGAATCCAAGATTCTGATTCTGCCCACTGCCAGCAGTTCGATTCTCACCAGCTCAAGGCTGACGTAGCCTTTCCAGGTCAGTAAAATGAGGACCCAGATTGTTGGGGGCCATGTGCTGATTCTGTAAAGCAGGGGTGTCAAACACAAGGCCCGTGGGCCAGATGTGGCCCGCGATGTGGTTGGATCAGAACCGCAGGGCCGTCCTGGAAAATATTAAGGAGCCGTCCTGCGTCTACCTAGTGTGAAGAGGAAACATCGGGCCAGCATGGCTTCGGTACGGTCTACGCACTGCGAAGAGGGAACATGCCAGCAGTTTGGGGAGGGGCATCAATCTGGCCATGCCCACACAGTTGGCCATGCCCACACAGTCAGCCACACGCGCTGAAATTGAATGTGACACCCCTGCTGTAAAGAAAGCTCTGTAAAGCAGGGGTCTCCAACCTTGGCAACTTTAAGACTTGTGGACTTCAACTTTGCTGGCTGAGGAACTCTAGGAGTTGAAGTCCACAAGTCTTAAAGTTGCCAAGGTTGGAGACCCCTGCTGTAAAACTCCGTGAAGCAGTATATAAGTCTAAGTATGATTACTATTGTCCCAAAGGTGCTTTTTCAAGAGGCAACTGGACTTTCTGGTTTTTTGTTTATTTTCTTGAAGCGAAAAGTCTTTACATATTTTGTAAGCCACTCTTGAGTCGTCATGTGTGAATAGGCGGCAATATAAATTCCCTAAATAAATAAATGAAAAAAACATGACCTGGATGATTGAGAATCTCCATAGACATGTTGTTGTTGTTGTTGTTGTTGTTGTTATTTATTTGGCTCTACCCTATTCTATACTACAATTAGGAGCATATTGTGTCAATTTTGCCACTTTTAGCTTAACAATGATAGTTGATGGATTCCAAAAAATATAACTAAAAAAGAGTATGTCAGTACAAGTTCCCTCTGTAGGAGCTAAGCCCAAAGGTTTTGAGAACAACAAGATTCACATCAGATGAACGACCAAGAAGCAGACAATACCCCAAACGAGAAACAACCAACTCAGACAAACACGCAAACAGGAAACAAAGCCCAATCGAGGAACCATAAAGTCCACGCCACCAACACTGATAGATCAAGCCACTAGTACCGTGATGGTGAGCCTATGGCACGCATGCCACAGGTGGCAGGCAGAGCTTTCTCTGCGGGCATGCGAACCGTTGCCCCAACTCAGCATCACCACGCACACCCACGCACCTCCCATTGGCCAGCTGGTTTTTGGGTCTCTGACATGCATCAGTGGGGGACAAGGCACATGCGGGAGACGTGCGTGCGTGTTCAGGGGTGGGGCACACATGTGGTCATGCACGCATGTGTGGAGGGGGCAGGATACGTATGTACGGGGGTCACATGTGTGTTCTGTCCTCCTTCGCCTCCGTCCATGTGATGGCTTAATTAGCCGGCACTATCAGCTCTGGCAGCAGAATAGCGAACGTCTGCCAAGTTCTCTGATATCTCCTTCGACGCTGGTGAGTCACTTCAGCTCTTAGCTAATCAGTTGATTTGCCGGCTACGAAGAGACACAGCAGTGCTCACTGCCTTTATATCCTGTGGGGTGTGGCTCCATGACTCAGCACTTCCTAGGCCTGTCCCACCCTTGCTTCTGTTGTTCCCTCCTCTCCTGCCTACGAAACCTAGGGTCCAACCAAGCCTGATTGCCATCAGCCGGGTCTGCAGGCGTGGCCTGGTGGGGGGAAGAGTCAGGGGACAGAGGCCTCATTATCTCATCCACTTGGCCTGCCTCTGGCTCCTGGAGCTGATCCAGGGAGGCCGGTACTCCTGAGGTAAGTCCTGATGGCCCTTCCCCCTCACTTTCCAAGTCACTTTCTGGCAGGAGGCCTGGCTCGGGGGAGCACAGACACAACACTGTGCATGCGCAGGGGCAGGGTGCACAGGGGTTGTTGCACGAGCATTTGTTTATAGATGTGTACACGCGCTTTCGGCACTCGGCACCGAAAAGGTTAGACATCACTGCAGTAGTATATAAAATAAGACCAAACCCCACTCCCTTCTAGCACTGATGAAGTTACCTAGTTGGATAATAAAAAATCTGCAAGAAAACAACCAAGCCCTTCATGGGTCGTGACATGGTAGGGTGCTATCCAGTGGTGAAATCCAAATTTTTTTACTACCAAGCCACACCCACAGAACCGGTAGTAAAAAAAACTTGAAACCTATCACTGACGAGTTCATAGGAATCTTTGTCCCAATTTTCTTGGTTTTGTCCTGGTCTTACCTCTCCAGAAGACATCCAAGATGGTAGATGGATTGGGAAGTTGGTAGGCAGACAGATAAATCGGTAACAGAAGAAGCAATTCTTACAAACACATTTAAACCGATAGATTTGTATTGATTTAAGAGGAAAAGGCAACAAAACACTCTCAACACAAACCCCAAATTACCAAGCAGCGAAACTCTATTTCAACCACAGGCATAAAATATATTGTTAATGGACTGTTGTTTTTAAAAAAGTAACTTAGCCAATTGACCTTTTATTACTTTTTCTTGCCTGTAAAGGACAGGCAAGGAAGATTTTTAAATAAGTGAATGCGGGGATTAACAATGTTTTGCCTTAGGCCATCACCATTTTGTAGTTTAGTTTAGTTTAGTTTTATTAGATTTTTATACCGCCCTTCTCCCGAAGGACTCAGGGCGGTGTACAGCCGAAATAAAATACAGAGTATATACAATTAAAAGAAATTAAAAGAAACTATTAATAAATGGCCGATAATTTAAAAATTAAAAAATTTACAAATGTTTAAGATCTCTAAAACCCCAATTTAAAATCACTATTTATGCCAGTCCTGCTTGAATAAATAAGTATGTTTTTAGCTCACGACGGAAGGTCCGAAGATCAGGAACTTGACGTAAGCCAGGGGAGTTCGTTCCAGGCGTCGGTGCTCCCACAGAAGGCCCTACCCTGGGAGCCGCCAGCCGACATTGTTTGGCGGGCGGCACCCTGAGAAGGCCCTCTCTGTGAGGCGTCTGGTCGATGGGAGGCATACGGTAACAGCAGGCGGTCTCGTAAGTACCGGGTCCTAAGCCATGGGCGCTTTAAAGGTGGTAACCAGGATCTTGAAGCGCACCGAAGACCACAGGAAGCCAGTGCAAACTACGGAGCAGAGGTGTTACGTGGGAGCCTCGGCGGCTCCCATTACCACTCGCGCAGCTGCATTCTGGACTAACTGCAGCCTCCGGGTGCACCTCAAGGGCAGCCCCATGTAGAAACATTGCAATAATCCAGCCGAGGCGTAACCAGGCGTGGTGACCGTGCATAAGGCATCCCGGTCAAGGAAGGGCGCAACTGGCGAACCAAGCGAACTTGGTAAAAAGCCCTCCTGGTGGCGGCTGCCAGATGTTCCTCAAGGACAGCCGGCCATCCAGGAGGGCGCCCAAGTTGCGAACCACCTCCTTTGGGGCCACTAACTCGCCCCAACAGTCAGCTGCGGATGCAGCTGACTGTACCGGGTGCCGGAATCCACAGCCACTCCGTCTTGGAGGATTGAGCTTGAGTCTGTTTCTCCCCATCCAGACCCGTCGGCTTCCAGGCACGGGACAGCACTTGACCGCTTCGTTGGGGTGGTCCGGGGTGGAAAAGTACAGCTGAGTGTCATCAGCGTACAGATGATAACTCACCCGAACCCACTGATGACCTCACCCAGCGGCTTCATGTAGATGTTGAACAGGGTAGGCGAGAGAATCGACCCTGGGGTACCCCACAAGTGAGGCCCCTCGAGGACGACCTCTGCCCCCTGTCAACACCGACTGCGACCGGTCAGAGAGATAGGAGGAGAACCACCGATAAGCGGTGCCTCCACTCCCAATCCCTCCAACCGGCGCAGCAGGATACCATGGTCGATGGTATCAAAAGCCGCTGAAAGATCTAATAGGACCAAGGCAGAGGAACAGCCCTGTCCCTGGCCCTCCAGAGGTCATCCACCAACGCGACCAAAGCCGTCTCCGTGCTATAACCGGGCCGGAAGCCGGACTGGAACGGGTCTAGATAGACAGCTTCCTCCAGGTGCCGGGGAAGCTGCCATGCAACCACACTCTCTACAACCTTCGCTAAAAAGCGAAGGTTGGAGACTGGACGATAATTTCCCAAAATAGCTGGGTCCAGGGAAGGCTTCTTCAGGAGAGGTCTCACCACCGCCTCCTTCAAGGCGGCGGGGAAAACCCCTTCAACTAAAGAAGCATTTATAATCCCCTGGAACCAGCCTCGTGTCACTTCCTGAGCAGCCAGTACTAACCAGGAAGGACACGGGTCCAGTAAACACGTGGTCGCATGCAACCTCCCCAGCAACCTGTCCACGTCCTCGGGAGCCACAGAATCAAACTCATCCCAAATAACCTCAACAAGACGAGTCTCTGTCACCTCAGCTGAATCATCGCAATCATGGTCCAAACCATCATTGTAATGGTCTAGGACAGGGGTCTGCAAACTTGGCTCTTTTAAGACTTGTGGATTTCAACTCCCAGAGTTTCTCAGTCAGCAAAGCTGGTCTTAAAAGTCTTAAAAGAGCCAAGTCTTAAAAGAGGCAAGTTTGCAGACCTCTGGTCTAGGACTGTTTCCCCTCCCACCCCCGTCCTAAATATTTTAATATCTACCAAAAACCTCGTGTTGCACGTGGCTCAAAGGCCTGGCTCTTTGCCCAGGCCTTTGGTGAGCATAATTGACACCCTCTTTTCTTTCTTTGTTTTGTTCCCATCTGGGTTTGTTCTCTCTGCCATCTTTACTGTTGTTGTTGTTGTTGTTTTTGCTTTGGGTGGTTTTCTTGTTTTCATTTAAAAAAAAAAACCACAAAAAAACCAATTTGTAAACTATCCAGAGCTGCTGGAAATGAGATGGCAGATGCAACTGCTGATGATACAGAATTTTTTTCCGGATTTTTTTAAGAAGTTAGCCTATCATTTTTATTTCTTCCGAGACTACTTGGGTCATCGTTTCAAGAGATATTTCCTTATCTAGAGAGAAAGAGAGACACTGCAAAAAAAATCAGTCTGAGGGGGAATGACTTCCGACTTCCTGCCGGCTTCTCCATGGATGTTGCTTGTGGGAAGCTGGCAGGAAGTTAGAAGTTCTTAGAAGTTCTTCTCCGTGTCAGCTGACCCATAGAAGTACCTGCCACTTTGCTGGCGGGGGGGGGGGGAGAAAGGGAGATATGGACCACATGGAAAACTGCCTCCCTGTTCTGTCCCCCCTCGCCTCCATCCGAGCGATGGCTTAATTAGCCAGCACTATCAGCTCTGGCAGCAAACTAGCGAGCGTCTGCCAAGTGTCTCTGTTATCTCCCTCGACGCCAATGAGTCACCCAGGAACAAACAGTACTTCAGCTCTTAGTTAAGCAGTTAATTTGCCTGCTATGAAGAGGCACAGTAGCTCTTGCTGCCTTTATATCCTGTCGGGTGTGGCTCCATGACTTAGCACTTCCTGGGCCTGCCCCACCCTTGCTTCTGTTGTTCCTGCTTCTTCTGCCTAAGAAACCTTGGGTCCAGCCAGGCCTGATTGCCATCAGCTGGGTCTGGAGGCATGGCCTGGAGGGGGAAAGAGTCAGGGGATGGAGGTCTTGTTATCTCATCCACCTGGCCTGCCTCTGGCTTCTGGAGCTGAGACAGGGAAGCCGGAGCTCCCGAGGTAAGTCCTGATGGCCCTTCCCCCTCACTTTCCAAGTCACTTTCTGGAAGGAGGCCTGGCTCGTGGGGCACAGACACAATACTCCCCCCCTCCCCTTCCTGACTTGTCTCCATGGGCCCCCTCCCTCTAGTGAGGAAGAAGGTTCACATGTCAACCACCACAGTCTCCCCGCCAGCCCTACCTTGCCAGCAGGCATCTGAGTTACTCCTTCCACCTTCACTCACCACCCATTCATGCCACCCATTGGCATGAACAGATTTCAAATTTCAGCCTTGGTTCCGAAGCAGCCAATAGCTGCTCACCTGTCAGGCCTCTTTGCAGCCAATTGGGTGCCGGGACCAGAGGGAGGTGGGAATGAGGGCAGGCATGTGCCCCTTCCCGTCTTCCCTTGAACCATGCAACAGACAGGTTTTTGGGAAACAGAGTTGGAAGGTGCGGGGAGGCCGAAGCAGCTACAACTTCCCCGAATTTTATTCCCAGGAGAGTTATGGGTCCTGGCATTCTGTACATTAGTTCATTTGGGTTACCTTGGTTCAATAACTGTTTCCCTATATCCGTGATGGCGAACCTATGGCACGCGTGCCACAGGTGGCCCGTGCAGCCACATCTGGGGGCACGCGAGCCGTTACCTTAGCTCAATTCCAGCGTGCATGCACATGCTGGCCAGCTGATTTTCGGCTGGCACCACCCATGCCACCTCCCCAGCAACCTGTCCACGCCCTCGGAGCCACAGAATCAAACTCATCCCAAATAACCTCAACAAGACGAGTCTCTGTCACCTCAGCTGAATCATCGCAATCATGGTCCAAACCATCATTGTAATGGTCTAGGACAGGGGTCTGCAAACTTGGCTCTTTTAAGACTTGTGGATTTCAACTCCCAGAGTTTCTCAGTCAGCAAAGCTGGTCTTAAAAGTCTTAAAAGAGCCAAGTCTTAAAAGAGGCAAGTTTGCAGACCTCTGGTCTAGGACTGTTTCCCCTCCCACCCCCGTCCTAAATATTTTAATATCTACCAAAAACCTCGTGTTGCACGTGGCTCAAAGGCCTGGCTCTTTGCCCAGGCCTTTGGTGAGCATAATTGACACCCTCTTTTCTTTCTTTGTTTTGTTCCCATCTGGGTTTGTTCTCTCTGCCATCTTTACTGTTGTTGTTGTTGTTGTTTTTGCTTTGGGTGGTTTTCTTGTTTTCATTTAAAAAAAAAAACCACAAAAAAACCAATTTGTAAACTATCCAGAGCTGCTGGAAATGAGATGGCAGATGCAACTGCTGATGATACAGAATTTTTTTCTGGATTTTTTTAAGAAGTTAGCCTATCATTTTATTTCTTCCGAGACTACTTGTGACCGGTTGGGTCATCGTTTCAAGAGATATTTCCTTATCTAGAGAGAAAGAGAGACACTGCAAAAAAAATCAGTCTGAGGGGGAATGACTTCCCACTTCCTGCCGGCTTCTCCATGGATGTTGCTTGTGGGAAGCTGGCAGGAAGTTAGAAGTTCTTAGAAGTTCTTCTCCATGTCAGCTGACCCATAGAAGTACCTGCCACTTTGCTGGGGGGGGGGGGGGAGAAAGGGAGATATGGACCACATGGAAAACTGCCTCCCTGTTCTGTCCCCCCTCGCCTCCATCCGAGCGATGGCTTAATTCCAGCATGCATGCACATGCTGGCCAGCTGATTTTCGGCTGGCACCACCCATGCCACCCTCCCCTCCCAGGAGTCCCCACGCGGCCCGTTTTGGATGCCAGGAAAGTACAGGGCTTGCGCAGAAGCTCTGGGAGAGCGTTTTTGGCCTGCGGAGGCTCCGGGGGGTGGCTGTTTTCGCCCTCCCCAGGCTCCAAGAAAGCCTCTGGAGCCCTGGGAGAGCAAAAAACAGGCCTGCTGGAAGTCGGGAAACGGGCTGTTTCCGGCCTCCGGAGGCTTCAGGGAGGCCTGCTAGGCCCAAAAAAGCGCATGGGGGAGTCGTGTGTGCATGGGTGGTGTCGCATGCAAATGTGCTGGAGAGCGGGGCACGGGGGGGCATTGAATTTTGGGTGTGGACACGCGCAAACGCCCCACACTCCCCCACCTTTTGGCACACAATGGCGAAAAGGTTAGCCATCCCTGCTCTAAATCCTCCCCTGTTGCCCCATTGAAGGTTAAAAACAAACAGAGGCGAGAGAATATAGCTTTCCGTTCAGGACATCTGCAAGCAGAAGAGGGTAGCGACAGATGCTGCGGCAGCTGCAGGGCCCTCTCTTGCTCCTGAATTGATGGGGGGGGGCGGCGTTCATCTTATTCTTTAGTCCTCAGTTCAGAGGAACAAAAAGAGACAAATAGTTTCTGGGTAAATGGGAGCTTCTTTGTTTCGCTCCTGTCGGTATAAAGGATCATTCAGGTGAGGAAAACATCTTCCCTGCGGGTGGAGAGCGCTTACTGTCACTACCCTTCAGAAAACCAAGCTCAGTTCGTTACAGGAATTTTGTTCCCATAAACAAAGACAACACCCACCCACCCCCCAAAAAAATCTCAGATGGACAGTAGCAAAGGAACAACGGTTGCACCTGGCCAACTCCTCCTATGGGAACGACCCCTCCCCCCCCCCGCCGTATGATCTGCTCATTCCTTAAATGGACATCTGGAAGCAATCATCTGCCATCATCAACTCCGGAGTCTCATGCCCAGAGCACAGGGATGAATGTGCTGCCACGTTACGTGGACTTCTGAAAGGAAGTAATTTGAGGCTAATCGGCAAGCCACGGGGAAGAAGCCCCATCCACTGTGGCTCAGCTGCATCACCTCGCCCAACTTCAGCCGCACGCCGGGCTGAAAGACAAATTAATCACAAGGTGAGCAGGAGAATAAATGCCACGGATGTTACGCTGCAGAATGCGGTGGGCACTTCAATGCTCTTTTGCAAGAATAAACAGCTGGGGTGATTTCCACACATCCCCGGGTTTCTCGGCTGCAGTTCTGTCCCCACCCCCACCCCGCATTGGTATTCAGAACCAGAGGTATCCCATAAATCTGCAGGTTGGAAGGAGCGGTGCAAGTTGGTTACAAAAGGTGAGAGAACGAACGCAAACCATCAACGGCTTAACTCGCTAAGATGCGGTGCGCGGCGTTGGCTTGATGAAAGTGCTTTGGGCAACGTCTCACTTTGTTGCAAAAACATCTGCACGCCGTCTACATTCTGCCAGCTGTACCAAGTATGCAAATGCCCCTTCGTTTGCATAATTTATTCCGCGCTTCGAAGTCATCTCCTGCTTTCCTTAATGGACTATTTGTTGCATAAATGTTAGAGCTGTTTTACCTGCCCGTCTAAACAAAAGAGGAACTTGGGGGAATCCAGTCTAAACCAACTTTGCAACCGGGACCAGCATTTAGAAGGAGCCACCACGTCGCTAATCTGTGCAAATATTATGACATCTATAAAATATCTGGAAGGTTAGAGAGGGATGAACTCAAAGCAATCTAATGAGAATCAGGTAGCTGTATAAAAATCCAGAAATCTTACATGCAAAGCATAAGCACTCTTGACTAGAGTCTACAGCGCAAGGGAACATCAAGGTTATATGCTCACAGCTTTCATACCATCCAAGTAAAGCTCCTGAGCCTTAATGAAGAGAGAAAGTGTGCGGCAGCGGTTAGAATACCAGATTAAACATGGAACAAATCACAGCTGGCTCTCTAGTCATACAACACATTAAGCCATAAGGCATGCTCTGCAGTGCTTAAAAACTCCATCACTGGACGTTTTAAAGAAGAGTAAGAGACAGCCACATCTGAAATAGTATAGGTCCATGATGGCGAGCCTATGGCACACGTTCCAGAGGTGGCATGAAGAGCCTTCTCTGTTGGCATGCATGCCATCATGCCAGGTCAGATCTCCATGGCTGTCGTGTCCCACTCCTCCTCTGACAGCCGGGTCGGGGAAGTCCGTATCAAGCATGGCCACAAAGCCTCTGCAGCTTTGCCAAAGTTCTGTCAGAGTTCTCAGGGCAGGCAGGAGACCAGGATGTGACTTCAGCAATCCAAGTTAGACTTTGCCTGATTCAAGGAATGCCAGAAAGCAGATCCTTTATATAGGCCATGGGGTGTGGCTCCATGACTCAGCACTTATCCAGGCCTGCCCCTCCCTTCCTTTTGCTGACGTCGCCTCTCCATTCTCCGGAAGCGTGGATCTATCCACTGCATCGTTTCGTCCCCAGCTGCCGGTAATTCCAGCTCGTGGCTGGCTTCAGGAGCACATGCTATCGGGGGGGGGGGAGGTTTGTTTGCTCGGTTTGTCCGGGCATGGTGCCAGGGCTGGGGGCTGGAGGCATGCCAGGACATTCTTCTGCACTATCAGTCTCTGGCTGAGATAGCAGGAGATGAGAGGGGCCCGGCGGGGGCGAGCGAGGCACAACAGTGGCGTCACTTTCGTGAGTTTCTGTTTCCCTGCAAATGACGAAACAGAATCTCACGGAAGAAAAAGATCTTAGCTCTTGCTGCACTGCCCCGCCTCCCACCGCCAGCTGGCTTTCAGGTCTCTGCTGCACATGCGCGCATGGCTGTGCATGCACGTGTTTGCACATGTCCACACATGTGCACATTCATGCATGTCTGCATATGTGCACATTTGTGCATGTCTGCACATTTGCACATTTGCACGCGCGCACACCTTTCAGTTTGGGCACGCGCATGCGCAGTTTGGGTGCTTGGTGTCTAAAAGATTCAGCATTACTGGTATAGGTCCTCTTGCTTGAGCAGGGGGCTGGACTAGAAGACCTCCAATGTCCCTTCCAGCTCATTTATTCGTTCTAAAACAGTATAACTGTAAGGTAAGATCTCCTTTGAGTTGAGTACGATTTCTGCGATCTCATGGACAAATCTGTCTTGGTGCATACGTTCTCAGTGTACATAAAAGACAAGATACACTCGTCAAGAATTCTAAGATACAACACTTAATGATAGTCATAGGGTCCAAATAAGGAATCAGGAAACAATATCAATATAAATCATAAGGATACAAGCAACAAACTTACAGTCATACAGTCATAAGTGGAAGGAGATGGGTGATGGGAACGATGAGAAGGTTAATAGTAACAGTAATGCAGTTTTAGTAAATAGTTTGGCCGATAAAAAATTCTATTCTATTCTAAATATATGATTTGAGAAATATGAAATCATTTTAAAGTGAAAAAGAAAAAGAAGAAAAGAAAGAATAAGAGCTACATTTCAACACATGCTTGTAATTCGTATTTACAGACCTGGGAATTTTGAGAGTTCTGGGCAGGATCTTAGGTTTTCCTAGCACTGCACTCTTCTGGAAAGAGAGTTCCTGGCATTGTTCCTGGGATCTGTTAGAACCACTCTCCCAGTTAGGAATCACAGCCCCAAGCTCATATTCCTTCTTCCTGTTCTTGCTGTAACTTGGCACTTCTGCTCTTTTCTGATCCTTGTCTACTACCATAATGTCTGATTAATTGGCCAGTATCTGCCAGCCCATCTAGAGCTGAAAGTCCCAGAGGATTTCAGCTTTCTTATTCTCCAAGGCCTTTTTGGGATCTCCCATCTGGATTTAGGCAGGTCTAACCATACTTTGGCCACCTCATGAGAAGGAAGGACTCACTGGAAAAGAGCCTCATGCTGGGAACGATGGAGGGCAAAAGAAGAAGGGGATGACAGAGAACGAGTTGGCTGGATGGAGTCATTGAAGCAGTCGGTGTGAGCTTAAATGGACTTCAGAGCAGGGGTCTCCAACTTGGCAACTTTAAGCCTGGAGGACTTCAACTCCCAGAATCCCCCAGCCAGCTTTGCTGGCTGGCGAATTCTGGGAGTTGAAGTCCCCCAGGCTTAAAGTTGCCAAGTTTGGAGACCCCTGCTCCAGAGGATGGTAGAGGACAGGACGGTCTGGAGGAACGTTGTCCATGGGGTTGCAATGGGTCGGACATGACTTCACAACTAACAACAAGCCATATTATGGGGCCTCTGCCAGTGAAAATGGAGCTCAGGAGGGCTGCATGCGGTCCTCCCAAACTCTGTTTCCGCTGGCAGAGTGTTGCAGGAGGCTGTTGCAGCCAGAAATGGAGCTCAAGAGCCCATTTTCGCTAGCAGAATGCTTGGACGCCCCGACACGAGTGATCTTGAGCTGGCCACACCCATCCTGGCTACATCCATCCCACCCCCCCGTGGTCAAACACAACCTTGATGCAGCCCTCAATGAAATCAAGTTTGACACACCTGGACTAGCTATTTGCTTGCCCTGTTCAGTGACAGCTGGCTAGCCTAGTTTTTTCTGTTTGTTTGTTTACATTTATATCCCACCCTTCTCCGGAGACTCAGGGCGGCTTACAGTGTGTAAGGCAATAGTCTCATTCTATTTGTATATTTACAAAGTCAACTTATTGCCCCCCCAACAATCTGGGTCCTCATTTTACCTACCTTATAAAGGATGGAAGGCTGAGTCAACCTTGGGCCTGGTGGGACTAGAACCTGCAGTAATTGCAGGCAGCTGTGTTTTAATAACAGGCTTCTTACAGCCTGAGCCACACCGCGGCACTGCATTGGGAATGGGAGAACCAGGGTCCAAACCATGGCTAGTATCTTACTTAGTAGCAGGGGTCCTTCGGCAAGTATCCCCCAACGCTTCAACTGCTTACCTCAAAATATGACAGTGACGTGAACTTAGGAGTGTCATGACCCCTCAGATTTCACTCAGATTAACCAGGTCCACATCAGATGTTGAGGAACCAGGAGAACCTTTATCTGATTCAGATAAAGAATATTGTATGGACAGGGGTCTCCAACCTTGGTCCCTTTAAGACTTGTGAACTTCAACTCCCAAAGCTGGTTGAGGAATTCTGGGAGTTGAAGTCCACAAGTCTTAAAGGGACCAAGGTTGGAGACCCCTGGTATGGGAAACATTTGCTTGTAAGAAGGAAGATCCCAGCTAAATCCATACCTGAGATAAAGGATAAAGAGAAAACAAAGATGCTCAGGAATGTAAATAGGGTGCTTTGTGTTGACACAGAATGGAATAGGCATAAAAGAAGTCCTTGATTTCTCTTTATCCCAACCACCTCTCCTTTCAGGAAGCCATGGTGCAGCTAGTGGCTTCAAGCCAAAAAGATGTGGTGTGGGTTTTTTTTTTTCCCTAAGGCAGGAAAACGGACCTAACAAGACACTCTTTCAAATATGGGCTCTCTGAACCTTGCTTTTTAAAATCAAAAAGAAAGAAAAAGAATTGTGAAGCCTAATAATACAGTAAGATGTTTTATTACCTGGCAGGGCTTTTTCAAAAGCTACCTGCTGAGCTCCTGAAACCATCTGGCGGTCGGTCCAATTGCTCACCACCCACCTGTAATTGTTCCTCATGCATTTCTTGTTAGCAGCCATGATAAGCATCTTTTGAACTTCCTGAGCTAAGAGCCTGGCATTGTCTTGCGGCTTCCCCAATTTTTTATTTTTTTTTACAGAGGCAATCTGTTTCATTTTGGCTTGCTTTGGAAAGGAGGCAAACTCAGACGCCACTTTCTAAAGCCTCATAATGCAAGGTAGAAGGAGAGAAGCCAGGCACCTGAAGCTCCATCCAACTTCCTGCTCACTGGATCTGCCTAATAAAGAACAAAGGCAGTTCTAATACCAGCTAGAGAGAGTTTACAGGTCCAAGAAGGCCTACTGAGCAGCTGCAAAATCTGTATTTAAAACTGCCAAGTCAGAGTCTTTCTCCATCTCCAAAATACAAAGTCTAGGCAGATTTCCAGGACAAGAGGAGAGAGAGGGGGGAGAGCAAGATCTAATCTGTATTCATGGATTTTTCGGTGGTTATAAATTCTAGCTCCATTTGTGATTTTTAGTAAGACTTAATTTGCAGTTGAGATAAGACCCAGAACTGTTTCCAGAACTATTATTCAGCTTATTAGTCACTTTTCTCTTTTAAAACCTTCTCGGTGTTTTCCTTCTATAAATTCCGGGTTTCGACAGCCGAGAGAAACTCAAGCCCACCCAGATAGGGAAGGACCTACAGAGCCTTCAAAGCACAACTCATACAAAGGCCTGCTTCCATACCTCCCTGTGCCTGATGTTCTCCAGATGTGCTGAGACAACCCTTCCCAGGATTCTAGTAAGACCACACCTAGAATACTGGAATACTGCAACTAATTTTAAGACTTAAAAGATGTTGTGACTTTGGAAAAAGTTCAGAGAAGGGGAACTAAGATGATCAAAGGCCTGGAGACTAAAGCATAGGAAGAACGGCTTGCAGGGTTTGGGTTTGGCTAGTCTAAAGAAAAAAACCATTAGGGGTGAAATGATAGCTGTATTCCAATATTTGAGAGGCTGCCACAAAGATGAGGGAATCAAATTATTTTCCAAAGCACCAGAGGGCAGGACAAAAAAAAAAATGGTTGGAAACTAATCAAGGAGAGTAGCAACCTGGAATTAAGGAGAAACCTAACAACGAGAACAATTAACCCGTGGAACAGAAGTTGCCTCCAGAAATCTTGGGCACTCCATCACTGGAGGTTTTTAAGAAAAGACTGGACAACTATTTGTCTGAAATGGTATAGGACCTCCTGTTTGAGCAGGGGGTGGACTAGAAGACCTCCAAGGTCCCTTGCTATTCTATTCTATTCTATTCTATTCTATTCTATTCTATTCTATTCTATTCTATTCTGTTCCGGCCAGATTCCCAGCTATTTTGCTGGCTGGGAACCGTGGGACTTTCAGTACCCTGGACAGCACCTCGCTGGAGATGCCTGCTCTGTTAAGCTTCAGTTCACAGTAGAGCCATGCCCATAATTCACAGACTTTTTCCAGCAGCGCCTGAAGACTTTGCTTAAGCTAATAGGTATAATCAATCACCCAGGCCTGGAACAGGATAATCAGAGACTCTGGTGCAACATACACCTAGGAGGAAGACAAGAGGGAAATTTCAAGGACAGGACTCTCCCTTAGTGGTGATAGTAACGGTGGACCTGAAGACAGGATAACACGGGGTGGTCAAACTCAATTTCATCGAGGGCCGCATCAGGATTGTGTTTGATCTCGGGGGGGGCGGGGATGGAGTGAGCGTGGTCAGGTTGGGTGTGGCCAGCTTGACATCACTCGTGAAGGGGGCGCCTGTGGCAGCCCGAGCACCCTGCCAAAGAAAACAGGCTCCCGAGCTCCGTTTTCAGCTGCAATGGCCTCCTGCAACCTTCTGCCAGTAAAAACGGAGCTCAGAAGGACCTGCGTGCAGCCTTCCCAAGCTCTGTTTTTGCTGGCCAGTCCTTTGCTGCTTCCAGGGTGCCCACCCATGCCACATCTAAGCACCCCACGGGCCGGCTCTGGCCCCACGGGCCTTGAGTTTGACACCCCTGATATAACAGAAGAACAGGTTTGGAAGGATCCGAGGTCTTCTAATCCAGGAGTGTCAAACTCAATTTCATTGAGGGCCACATCAGGATTGTGTTTGATCTCGGGGGGGGGGGGGATGGAGTGAGTGTGGTCAGGTTGGGTGTGGCCAGCTTGACATCACTCGTGAAGGGGGCGCCTGTGGCAGCCCGAGCACCCTGCCAAAGAAAACAGGCTCCCGAGCTCCGTTTTCAGCTGCAATGGCCTCCTGCAACCTTCTGCCAGTAAAAAACGGAGCTCAGAAGGACCCGCGTGCAGCCTTCCCAAGCTCTGTTTTTGCTGGCCAGTCCTTTGCTGCTTCCAGGGTGGCCCCCCAGGCCACATCTAAGCACCCCACGGGCCGGCTCTGGCCCCACGGGCCTTGAGTTTGACACCCCTGATATAACAGAAGAACAGGTTTGGAAGGATCCGAGGTCTTCTAATCCAGGAGTGTCAAACTCAATTTCATTGAGGGCCACATCAGGGTTGTGTTTGACCTTTGGGGTGGGGTGGGGTGGACGTGGCCAGGGTGGGCGTGGCCAGTTCCATGTCACTCATGACAGGGGTGCCTGTGGCAGCCCAAGCGCTCTGCACACGAATATGGGCTTCCGAGCTCCGTTTCCAGTTGCAACAGCCTCCTGCAACCCTCTGCCAGAGAAAACAAGAGTTCCGTTTTCACTGGCAGAGGCACCGCAGGCTGGTCCCTCACTGTTTCCAGGGTGGCCCCAGGGGCCAGATCTAAGCCGCCCGTGGGCGTTGAGTTTGATACCCCTCTTCTAATCCAACCCCTTGCTCAAGCAGGAAACCGTGTACCATTTCCCACAAACGGTTGTCCAATGTCTTCCTAAACATCTTTGGTGTTGGAGCATCCACTACTTTCTACTGAAATGGTCTGATCCTTTGGGACTGAAGGGAAAAGAGACAAGCTGGGAAGCTGAAGCTCTCTGAAGTAATGAGAGCGCATGGAGAGACAGATGCATCCACAGGCACCCTTTATCTCCTTTATCAGTAAATGTGTGCAAGAATGCCACATTTCATCCGAGAGAAGGGCTCTTCTTTTCCATCACAATAGTGAACATCGTTTCGCTTTAATCAAACTGAATGGAAACCGGGCTGAAAAACACTTCTTTCTGCTCAGCGCTAGTTTCAAAGAGCTAAAATCTAGATTCTGACAGAGAGAGACAGAGAGAGTGACAAATAATAGTGGATAAAGAAGAGGAGAAGGGCAGAATTAGGGATGCAGCTATACAGGTAGTGCTCGACTTACAATAATTTGTTTAGTGACCGTTCGAATTTACAACGGCACTGAACAAAGTGACTTACGACTATTTTTCACAAATATTTTATCACAATTATGACAGCATCCCAATGATCAAAATTCATACCCTTGGAAACTGACTCATACTTATGACGGTTGCAGTGTCCCGGGGTCACGGGATCCCCTTTTGCGACCGTCTGACAAGCAAAGTCAAGGGGGAAGCCAGATTCACTTAACAACCGGGTCACTAACTTAACAAAATCGCAAAATGGGGCACTTAGCTACAGAAATTTTGGATCCCATTATGGTCGTTCGTTGAAGACTACCTGCGCATTCACAGTCCCCCTTCTGTTGCCCAGCAGTGTCAGGAACTGAAGGTGAAAACTCCATGGAAGAATTTGAGGGGAAAGCGAAACAGGACAAATAAGACTGGGAAAAGGATTCTGGGAAAGCGACCAGAGACAAAGGTGAATGCCAGCTACCTAGTCCTCCAGTTACGATCACAATTCAGCTCAACATTTATGTCACTAAGCGAAACATTTGTTAATTCTGTTTGTTAATTCTGTTACCACATGCCTCCCACCGGCTGGTACGCTCCCATAGAGAGGGTCTTCTCAGGGTGCCGTCAGCCAAACAGTGTCGGCTGGCGACCCCCAGGGGGAGAGCCTTCTCTGTGGGGGCACCTACCCTCTGGAATGAGCTTCCCCCAGGACTTCGACAACTTCCTGATCTCCGGACCTTTCGCCACAAGCTGAAGACGTATCTATTCTTCCGAGCAGGACTGGCTTAAATAGGGTTTTTAAATATGGATTTTATTGGGGTTTATTTTATATTTTGTATTGTATTTTAAATTTAGGCTATTTTGAATAAGTTTTTTAAAAATGTGTTTTATTGTAATATATTGTATTATTTTATTTGCCTGTTCACCACCCTGAGTCCTTCGGGAGAAGGGCGGTATACAAATTAAATTATTATTATTATTATTATTATTATTATTATTATTATTATTATTATTATTATTATTAATAATAATAATAATAATAATAATAATAATAATTGAGTTTGTCCCATTTGATGACCTTTCTTGCCACGGTTGTTAAGTGAATCCCTGCAGCCGTTAAGCTAGTAACATGGTTGTTAAGTGAATCTGGCTTCTCCATTGGCTTTGCTTGTCAAAAGGTCACATGACCCTGCGTGATACTGCAGCCATCATAAACCTGAAGCAGATGCCAAGCATCTGAATTGTGATCAAGTGACCATGGGGATGTTGCAACGGTTGTTAAGTGTGAAAAACTTACATATCCCAGTGTCGTTGAAAAAAACACTTTCAACTGTCACTAAATGAATGTCAGGCCTGGAAACCATACTAGACTTTAGGGTTCCAGACGCTGCCACATTTTTCCCCTGAGGGGAAGAAGGGGGGCTGAGGGGTATGGTAACATTCTTCAAGCGGTCAAGGTCGGATGGTGTTCACATCTGCAGAAGGAGTGGCGAGAAGATATTCGAATGAACTGGGAGAATGTGGGACCATGTGACCATCAAAGGGGTCAGTGGGGTGGGACTCTTGGGGTTTGTATAACTGGGAAAAGAATCCGGAAGTTCAGTTTTGGAATTTCACTCATCGTGTGCCAGTTTCCTCATGCTAGTAAAGAACTCTGAAAGACAATGGCTTCTGAGGTTTTTTTATGCAGAAGAGGTTTTTCTGGAACCTTGACAATGAACTGTTGTTAGTCCAGGACTACTGCACTACATCACCCAAACTATTTAAAGCCGGGGTGTCATGCACAAGGCCCGCAGGCCTCATCCGGCCCATGATGCAGTTGGATTTGGCTCAGTCAACCAGTGGGAAGATTGGGCCAGCGTGACTTCGGCCTGGTCTACCCAGTGCGAAGAGGACACATGACAGCAGTTTGGGAAGTTGCGTCAACCTGACCACGCCCACCCAGTCGGTCACACACCCAGTGAGTGGCATCAAGCTGGCCACGTCCACCCCGTTGGCCACACCCTCCCAGCCCCACCTCAAGGTCAACCACAGCCCTGATGTGGCCCTCAATGAAATTGAGTTTGACACCCCTGATTTAAAGATATCGAACATCTTTCTCCTGCTTCAGGTAATGCCCACAATCAGCTTTCGAAAATTATGCTTTTTTCAACCTAGCCGTTGTGTCTCCAATATCCAGGATCCTCAACCAACCACAGTTTCAATGGAATGATGGGAGACGTGGTTCAACTATCGCTGCCAGAAAGTTGTCCTCCATCCTCACCAACAAGGGCAAAATGTATAACTATAATGAGTTCTCAAATGGTGTTACCTGAAATTAGCCTTGACTGACCTTATTTGGCTTCAGAAGCTACCGTGTTTTCCTCAAAATAAGACCCGGTCTGGGTTGGGTTTGGGGGGTTTTTTGCCTCCTAAAGACCCATTAAGTCTTATTTTCAGGGGATGTCTCACCTGGTGGCAGCCACACCGACAGTCCCACCCACCAGGAGGCTGTGTGGCCGCTGCCAGCCTATGTCTTCTGCAGCCATTGGTAGAAAGGTCTCTGCAGCTGAGAAATGAGCTCTGACAGCAAAATGGAGGTCGGAGCACCATGCGCATCAATCCAGAGTGCATTTCTTGGCTGCAGAGGTCTTTCCTGAAGGCCTCTGACAATGAAATGGAGCCTGGGGGTGATGCGTGCAAGCGGCTGCAGAAATGGGCTGGCAAGGTGAGGCAGGTGTTGGGGATGTGCAAGGCCTGGCTGCAACTGTCCAAAGGTAAGTGGGTACAGGGTACGTGGGGCAGCTGTAGCCCCCCATCCCCACCCTAGCTTGATTTTTACCCATGCGCCTCACGCCACCCAATGCAACCACGTGCAACGGAGTGGGCAGGGTCTTAACTAGGGCTTATTTTGGGGGGAGAGTATGACATATATTGGGTGCATGTGTAAAAAAAAATCAAGCTAGGTCTTATTTTCAGGATAGGTCTTATTTTTGGGAAAACAGGGTAGATAGGATCAGGCTCAGATAGTTTTTCAAATGGGAAATAGCCAAGGAATCTAGAATTCTAGGTTATACTGGGAAATAAAATACTACAGAAGACCATGGCGATGTTGAGAAAATGACATGCCTCTTTGTTGACGTCATCAGAAATTAAGTCCAATTTGAAGGAGATGTTGTCTTTTCAACATTTGACTAATTTCTCCTGTATGGTAAATAGTCACCTGAATATTCCTAATATCCATACAGAAGGGTTCTCACCCCATTCTTGTTGAAAGGCTTGATGAAGTTCTGGCTAATATCCCAAAGGTGCTTTTTCAAGAGGCAACTGGACTTCCTCATTTTTCTTCTCATCCAAGAAGCTTCCTCAGCTCTGACTTGGATGGTACGGAATGGAAGGATTTATATTCCTTTGCAGACAGCTGGTCATTTGCATCTTTTTAGAGGTTGTTAAGGCCACTTGGAGGTTTATCTGGGTCCTCAGGATCACCTGAATGGTGCATATGGGTGTGGAGCCTTTTTGGAAATGTTGAAAGGACTGTGTTATACATTGGAGATACATGATGCTGTATCCCTCCCCCTCTGTTGAGAGAGAGCTGTTCAGTTTGGATATAGACGAGCCACTCAGAATTGAAGAAGCTTCTTGGATGAGAAGCGAAATGTCTTCAAAGAAAAAACAGGAAGCCCAGTTGCCTCTTGAAAAAGCACCTTTGGGACAATTACGACCTGGATGACTAAGAATCTCCATAAAAGGTAAAGGTTCTCCTCGCACAAATGTGCTAGTTGTTCCCGACTCTAGGAGGCGGTGCTCATCTCTGTTTCAAAGCCGAAGAGCCAGTGCTGTCCAAAGACGTCTCCGTGGTCATGTGGCCGGCATGACTCAATGCCAAAGGCACATGGAACGCTGTTTCCTTTCCACCAAAGGTGGTCCCTATTTTTTCTATTTGCATTTTTTACATGCTTTCGAAACTGCTAGGTTGGCAGAAGCTGGGACAAGTCACGGGAGCTCACCCCGTTACGCGGCACTAGGGATTTGAACCGCTGAACTGCCGACCTTTCGATCGACAAGCTCAGTGTCCTAGCCCCTTGAGCTACCGCGTCCCCGAGAATCTCCATAGACATTGGCTAATATTTACTCAAAAATTCGACACTAAGCCCAGTCTGAATGAGGGCTGCCACCATCCAGAGGAAAAATGAACAATCTTCCCCCACACTAGTGTGAAAGGAGTTTGCCTTGACCATTAGAGATCTCATTGCTCAACTCCGAGCACAAATAACACCTTTTAAGAAGCAAGGATTAAAAATAATTTTGTGCATACCAAACATGTCAGGTGGGCCTGGCTTGGAAATGCTGCTTGGAGCTCTTTCCACGTAACTGAAGGGAAATGTGGAACATTAGTCAAAATTTCTTTTGCTTGGGGTTTGCCACATTTACATTCTGCTTTACCTCAGGAGATCCAGGAGACATCCATAGCCTTCCTTCTGCCATCTTTTTCTAAAGAAATAACCACGTTGTAGGATAGGATGGGCGAGAGAGAAAAAGAGGCAGACCCAAAGTCACAGAATGAGCTTCCATAACTAAGGGGAGTCCTGAAACTGGGGCTTTCTTTAAGATGGCTTTTAACAATTCACCAATTTGTCCAAAATTAAAGATTATAGTTGTAAGCAAAGTTGTAAGCAAAAAAAAAGAGATGTTGAGACTCTAGAAAGAGTGCAGAGAAGAGCAAGATGATTAGGGGGCTGGAGGCTAAAACATATGAAGAACGGTTGCAGGAACTCAGTATGTCTAGTTTAATGAAAAGAAGGACTAGGGGAGACATGATAGCAGTGTTCCAATATTTGAGGGGTTGCCACAAAGAAGAGGGAGTCGGGCTGTTCTCCAAAGCACCTGAGGGTAGAACAAGAAGCAATGGGTGGAAACTGATCAAGGAGAGAAGCAACTTAGAACTAAGGAGAAATTTCCTGACAGTTAGAACAATTAATCAGTGGAACAACTTGCCTGCAGAAGTTGTGAATGCTCCAACACTGGAAATTTTTAAGAAAAAGTTGGATAGCCATTTGTCTGAAATGGTGTAGGGTTTCCTGCCTCAACAGGGGGTTGGACTAGAAGGCCTCGAAGGTTCCTTCCAACTCTGTTATTAAGTTATGTATGTTATGAATTGGCAGCAGGGGTGAAATCCAGCAGGTTCTGACAGGTTCTGGAGAACTGGTAGCAGAAATTTTGAGTAGTTTGGAGAACCAGCAAATACCACCTCTGGCTGGCCCCAGAGTGGGGAGGGAATGGAGAGTTTGCAATATCCTTCCCCCAGGAGTGGGGAGGGAATGGAGATTTTGCAATATCCTTCCCCCAGGAGTGGGGTGGGAATGGAGATTTTGTAATATCCTTCCCCTGGAGTGGGGAGGGAATGGAGATTTTGCAATATCCTTCCCCCAGGAGTGGGGTGGGAATGGAGATTTTGCAATATTTTGCAATATCCTTCCCCTGGAGTGGGGAGGGAATGGAGATTTTGCAATATCCTTCCCCCAGGAGTGGGGTGGAAATGGAGATTTTGCAATATTTTGCAATATCCTTCCCCTGGAGTGGGGTGGGAATGGAGATTTTGCAATATCTTTCCCCTGGAGTGGGGAGGGAATGGAGATTTTGCAGTATCCTTCCCCTGCCATGCCCACCAAGCCACGCCCACAGAACCAGTAGTAAAAAACATTTGGATTTCACCACTGATTGGTAGCCTATTCACCCCTATTTCTGAAATTTCCTTAGAGATTCAGCCTCAAGTCTTATGGCACCTATGTCAATATATCTGGCAGAAATTCTATTGTCTGAAAAAATGTCTGTGAAGATTCTCAATCATCCAGATCAGGGGTCTCCAACCTTGGTCCCTTTAAGACTTGTGGACTTCAACTCCCAGAGCTGGCTGAGGGACTCTGGGAGTTGAAGTCCACAAGTCTTAAAGGGACCAAGGTTGGAGACCCCTGATCCAGATCATGGTTGCCCCAAAAGGCAACTGGACTTTCTCGGTGTTTTCTTTGAAAACATTGCACTTTCTCATCCAAGAAGCTTCTTCAGTTCTGAAGAACGGTCACAAGTCAGTTCTGAAGAAGCTTCTTGGATGAGAAGCGAAACGTTTGCAAAGAAAATATCAAGCAAGTCCAGTTGCCTTTTGGAAAAGCACCTTTGGGATGTTCTTAAGAAATGGTTGAAGTCTAGTCAGAATCTCCACACATGGATGGACAGTTTTAAGGTTGGCAGATGCCTCTTCGTATAATTTTTCTCAAATTCTTCTGGATGGACACCAAAGTGCGCAAACTTTGGCCTTCAAAAAACCAGGAATGGGTTTTAGCAAACACAATCCTGGCTGCTGTAATAATATTCACAATCAAATATTTTACATCTCTAGTATATATCTCAGGGCCTCTGTTGGCTCAACAGACTAATGCAGTCTGTTATTAACAGCAGCTGCTTGCAATTACTGCAGGTTCAAGTCCCACCAGGCCCAAGGTTGACTCAGCCTTCCATCCTTTATAAGGTAGGTAAAATGAGGACCCAGATTGTTGGGGGCAATAAGTTGACTTTGTATATAATATACAAATGGATGAAGACTATTGCTTGACATAGTGTAAGCCGCCCTGAGTCTTCAGAGAAGGGCGGGATATAAATGCAAATAAATAATAATAATAATTCCCAACAGAAAGACTTCTGGCTTAAAGTCAATACTATTTTTTGATCATTTTCTCTAACCACGTGTGTATTTTAGTCCAGTACCTTTTCGCTTCAACACATGTCCACCACATATGGTAATCTGATCCAGGTATCTGATGACATTTCCAGCATTTTAGTTACCTTCACAAGATGAAATAATTAGGAAAATGATGGAATGTGGAGAGATGAGTAAATTGACATTTTAAATTAGAGAGCAAGAAGATAAACAATATTATAAAATACGGGATTTATTTTACTATTAGCTAGATGGAAAGATAGGTTAGAAAAGATAATATAAGATATATGTATGAAAGAGATGTTTATTTTGTGATTGCACAAGAAGATATGTTAACACCCATGCAGCACGTTGTAATTGGTTTGATGAGTTTTCTTTTTTTTGCCAAAAAATAATTTTTTTTCCAAAAATACCCAAAAAAACCCAGGAATGGGTGTCCATTCAGATTACATTTCAACTTCAGCTTTCTTGTGGTTTATAGCTTTTAAAAATTTATAAAATTAGAGATCTTTCTTCACCTGGGGGCAGTGGGGGACAGGAGGGATCAGGTTTTTATGAAAAAGGGAACATAGCAGTGGTGGGATTCAGCCAGTTCGCACCACTTCGGGAGAACCGGTTGTTAACTTTCTGAGCACTTTGGTAAACTGATGGTTGGAAGGAATCATTAGGGCAGAGAACCGGTTGTTAAATTACTTGAATCCCACCACTGGAACATAGGATGGCTGCACAAAGGACAGCGTAAAAAAGAAGAAAAGAAATTTGTCACTTTGCATAAACGTAGCTCTTTGGGATCCAACATGGTGGGCCTAGTTTAGTAGAAGCTAATGTCAACCCTGAAGCTGACCTGACCAAAGCCATTTTGGAGCTCCAGTTTTGCCCACATTGAAGCTGAGGGTCAGGGAGAGGAGAGGAGAGGAGAGATAGATGGGGTTTTGTAGCCAAAAGAAAATACTTCCTCCCGGAAACCAATAGTGAAATGCTACCGGTTCACACCAGTTCGCTTGGAGCACAATGTGCATGCACAGGCAGCAAACTGGGGAAGTTTTCACTGGGAACCAAAGTCATTCTCACATCTGGTCGGAAAGAGGAGGAGTGACGTTACCAGGCAACTGGACAGCAACCTGATTGGACCATGTGACTGAGTGTTTTGGGAAAAGGAAAAAAACTTTTACTTTTAATTAGATGAAAACTGCAGGAACCTTCAGAGTCGGTTTTCACCGCAACTGCGCCAATATGATATACCCAATAAAACTATTCTTTGAGGAATCTACCTGCCTAGGAGTTTTGCTTGCTATGAAATTATTACTTGGAACCCTGACAGCTAAGTGACTTCTAAAGATCCTTTTTTGAGAAGACAAGCAATTGCTTCTTTAAAGGAGCTTCATACTCCTTCGAACTCATTCCAAGTTGGGGCAATTCAAGACAAAATGGACAGGAACAACGAAGTCCAGGGTTTCCCATTCTGATCCACTCCGGATCTCAAGAAGGAGAAACCATTTGGCAGACCATCTAACGTGGCGCACCTCAGAAACAGGGAAGCGATGTCAGTGTCCCCACGCAATTATCTTTTAATTTTAAAACACTCTTTTGCAAGATCCTGCTTTTTATGGTCTAGTTAATTATCACACTTGCGGAAACGAATTTAATGTGTAGTAAAATGACTTTATTATCAGCTCTCTTTTTTTTGCAGAGAGTGGGATAATGAGAGGTGGGGGGAGGGAGAGAGAGGCATGGGAACTAGAGGTAAAGTAATTAAGGTAGAAACACATGGTTCTCCCCCCCCCCCGCTCTTTTTTTAGGAAGATGTTAATGAGCAAATGACTTACAAATCAGGATTTTTTTTAAAAAAATAAAAAATCCCAACTGAACCATGATTTTGGAGCTTAACACCTTCTTGTTCTGATCTGTAGGGGCATCCATTAGTTTTCAAGAGAGTCAAGATAGTGGGTGTGATCGTGGCACTGAAGCCCCTCTCCCTCTTAACAGGCATTCCTCGTGTAGGTAATCCTCACCTTATGACCGTTTAATGATGGTTCAAAATATGATGGCTCTGAAAAAGGTGGCAGTTGGAGAAGTGTGAGGCAGGCCCCCCCCCCATTTTTTGAACGTGCACGTGTCATGCGCGCAATGCTATTATGCCTGTTTTGAGAGACACATACGGTCTGCTTCTGATGAGGGGACTGTCCACTTCTCCTTTTTGTCCATGCTAGATTAGTGGAGTGAAGATGTTACACTAAGACCTTGTTATTATGAGGACCTGCCTGGAGGGCCCTTCTCCCTCCCACTCCAGAGGCATGGGAGCAATGGAAGGGGGAATAGTTCTGGTCAAAATTCTCCTCCCCAAATTCTGAACTGGAAGTGAAAGGGAATATTTCGGAATGTTTCCTTCCTTCCTTCCTTCCTTCCTTCCTTCCTTCCTTCCTTCCTTCCTTCCTTCCTCCCTCCCTCCCTCCCTCCCTCCCTCCCTCCCTCCCTCCCTCCTCCTTCCTTTCTTCTCTGTCTCCCTCCTTCTCATTCTCATCTCCTTCCTTCCAGCCTTCTTTCGTTTCTTTTTTCTACTTCCTTTTTTCTTTTTTTCTTTCTTTCCTTCCTTCTGTCTTTCATTTTTCTCTTTCTTTTTTTCTTTCCTTCCTTTTCTTTTTCTTTCACCTTCCTTCTCCTTTCCTCCCTCCCTCCTTCTCATTCCCATCTCTACTTCTTTCTTTCCTTCCTTTCCTTTTTCTTTCCTTTCTTCATTTTCCATTTCTTTCACCTTTTTTCTTCCTTCCTCCCTCCTTCCCTGACTCCCTCCTTCTCATTCCCATCTCCTTCCTTCTTTCATTTCTCTTTCCTCCTTCCTTTTTTCTTTTTTCCTTTTGTTCCTTCCTTCCTTTTTTCTTTCACCTTCCTTCTTCCTCTCTCCCTCACTCCTTCTCATTCCCATCTCTTTCCTTCCTTCCTTCCTTCCTTCCTTCCTTCCTTCCTTCCTTCCTTCCTTCCTTCCTTCTTTCTTTCTTTCCTTCCTTCTTTCCTCCCTTCCTCCCTCCCTCCCTCCCTTCTTTTCTCTCTTTCTCCATCATCCGAGCCCGTGGCTGCCACCCATCTGCTCCTTTCGTCCTGTCAATGGCAAGGAGCTGCCCAGCACCAGACGGCTTCATCGCTGCATCTTGAAAAGCAAAGCAGCCCTCAAGTGCAGCAGCTTGGCTCATTCAAGGTCTGCCAAAGTCGCTCGGAAGATCTGCAGCCAACAGTGACAAGTCATCAGAAGAGTGGATTGAGCGAGCCAACTTCTCTCTCCCGCTCAGGTAGTCGGGAGAAAAGATGTGATCTCTGGGGCTAAACGGACTCAATCACCTGTTTCATCTCGTCCAGCTACCACACCGAGCCAGAACAAGGGGCAGCAGGGAGGAAGGTCAGCCAACGGCTCAGGAATCAGAGCCAGAGAACGAAGAAGACACCATCACTGGAGGAAGAGGCACCACCTGGCCTCTGAATCCTTCCCGCCCCAGGAGCCCTCTTGAATTAGGCTCTCCAAGGCCCTGTGCGCCTCCTTCCATCGTTTCATAACTACAGAGAGAATGAATGAAAAAGGACAGGGAGATTCTACAGAATATGAAGTCTTCAGGAGGGAAAAAAAGAAACATCAGTTGGAAAGCAAGGCGGCAAAAAGAGAGGATCAGAAGGCCCAAAGGGAACCAGTTACCAGGATCTTATTATCATATGTGGTGGACATGGCCTTTCAGAAGCTAAAAACTATTGGATTAAAATTAAGACATGGTTAGAAGAAATGACACAACAACATATTGATTTAAAACCGTTGCTGTTCCTATTGGGTCTCCTCCCAGAGAAAATTAGCAAAGAAAATATGGACTTGGTTATACATGTAATAACAGCGGCAAGGATTGTTTTTGCACAAAATTGGAAAGCAGAGAAAATACCTCTGGAAGGGGAAGTTATTTAAAAAAAATTAGACTGTGCAGAAATGAATAGATTAATTTTGATGATTAAAGAAAGAGAGGAATATTTTAAGATATGGGATCAGTTTTACCCTTGGTTAGAAAAAAGATATAGATAAGCAAACTAAAAGGGCCGGTTTAGCTCAGGCTGGTAAGGCCTGTTATTAAGAACACAGCAGCCTGCAATTACTGCAGGTTCGAGCCCGGCCCGAGGTTGACTCAGCCTTCCATCCTTTATAAGGTAGGTAAAATGAGGACCCAGATTGTTGGGGGGGGCAATAAGTTGACTTTGTAAATATATACAAATAGAATGAGACTATTGCCTTATACACTGTAAGCCGCCCTGAGTCTTCGGAGAAGGGCGGGGTATAAATGTAAACAAAAAACAAAAACAAAAAACTAATAGTTATGTAAGAAAATGGTATAATTAGAATATTGTACTTGTGGAAAAAATTGTAACAGATTAAATGAAAAGGAAGATAGAAGAAGTAACAAAAAGATGAAGTCAAGGAGAAAACACCGAGATGTCACATGGAAGGAATGACTGACGTATTAAATGTTTTGTTTGTGTATAAAATAAAATAAAAATTATTCAAAAAAAAAAAAAAAGAAGGCCCAAAGGGAGAAGAAGTGAAACTTTTTCATCCATTGTAGCAGCAAAATCTTTGCCACATGTTGTCGCATACAAAATACAGACAGTCCTCCACTTACAACCGTTCATTTAGTGACCATTCAAAATTACATCTGAATGTAACTTCAGTGCTGCAGTTACACTCCCCATGACCGCTAGTCTTTTACTTATGACCACGACTGAGCCCCAAATTCATGTTGCTAAGCGAAACAGATGTTTAGTGAACTTTGCCCCATTTTACGACCTTTCCCGCCACGGTTGTTAACTGAATCATCGCAGTGATTAAGTTAGTAATACGGTGGTTAAGTGAATGCGGCTTTACCATCAACTTTGCTTGTCGCAAGGTGGGAAAAGGGGATCACTTGCCCGCCCCCGGGACACAGCAACCGTCATAAATATGAGTCAGTTGCCAAGCGTCTGGATTTTGATCATGTGACCATGAGGATGCTACAATAGTCATAGGTTTGGAAAAGGGTCGTAAGCAGTGGTGGGTTGCTCCTGGTTTGGTCTGGTTCTATAGAACCGGTAGTAAAACGGGTGGGAGGCTCCGCCCACCGCCACGACTTCATCATGGGTGATCTGCGCATGTGCAGAAACTTCAGTGCATGCGTTTGCGCGGTCTTGTTAGAACCCACCCCTGGTCGTAAGTTGTTTTTTTCAGTGCTGTTGTAACTTTGAATTGTCACTAAATGAACAGTTGTAAGTCCAACAGTTTTGGTTCTGCAACCCAACAAGACAGACCCAGACTTCAGAGGATCATTAGAACTGCAGAAAAAACAATTATTATTATTATTATTATTATTATTATTTATTGAATTTTTATACCGCCCTTCTCCCGAAGGACTCAGGGCAATGTACAGCCGGAGATAAAATACAAAATATGTACAATTAAAAAAAATTAAAACATATCAAAATTACAAAAACGGTTAATAATTAAAATTAAATTTAAAATATTTAAGAATATTAATAAAACCCCAATTTAAAATCAAACTATTATGCCAGTCCCGCTTGAATAAATAAGTATGTTTTTAGCTCACGACGGAAGGTCCGAAGATCAGGCACTTGACGTAGGCCAGGGGGAAGTTCATTCCAGAGCGTCGATGCTCCCACAGAGAAGGCCCTACCCCTGGGGGCCGCCAGCCGACACTGTTTGGCGGACGGCACCCTGAGGAGACCCGCTCTATGAGAGCGTACGGGTCGGTGGGAGGCATAGGGTAACAGCAGGTGGTCTCGTAAGTACCCGGGTCCTAAGCCATGGAGCGCTTTAAAGGTGGTAACCAAAATCTTGAAGCGCACCCGAAAGACCACAGGAAGCCAGTGCAGACTACGGAGCAGTGGTGTTACGTGGGAGCCACGAGCAGCTCCCATTACTACTCGCGCAGCCGCATTCTGGACTAGCTGCAGCCTCCGGGTGCACCTCAACGGCAGCCCCATGTAGAGAGCATTGCAATAATCCAACCGAGATGTAACCAGAGCGTGAGTGACTGTGCATAAGGCATCCCGGTCAAGGAAGGGACGCAACTGGCGGACCAAGCGGACTTGGTAAAAGGCCCTCCTGGAGACGGCCGCCAGATGTTCATCAAAGGACAGCCGTCCATCCAGGAGGACGCCCAAGTTGCGAACCATCTCCTTTGGGGCCACTAACTCGCCCCCAACAGTCAGCTGCGGATGCAGCTGACTGTACCGGGGTGCCGGCATCCACAGCCACTCCGTCTTGGAGGGATTGAGTTTGAGTCTGTTTCTCCCCATCCAGTCCCGTACAGCTTCCAGGCACCGGGACAGCACTTTGACCGCTTCCAACCTGCCTTCCAGTGAGGACCTGTATACTGCACGAATCAAGAAGAGGGCCGTGAAAATATCTGCAGATCCCTCACATCCAGGACATAAACTGTTTCAACTCCTACCCTCAAAACGACACTACAGAGCACTGCACACCAGAACAACTGGACACAAGAACAGTTTTTTCCCGAACGCCATCACTCTGCTAAACAAATAATTCCCTCAACACTGTCAAATTAGTTACTAAGTCTGCATTACTATTAATCTTTTCAGCGTTTCCATCACCATCTCCTTCCACTTATGACTGTATGACTGTAACTGTTCTGTCCCCCTCCTCAATTCACAGAGAAGATGCAGAGATATGCGTCCACAGTCCTTTATATTTGCAACAGACCTGATTTTCGGTAGTGCAGGAAAGCCTTGGCAGCTACAATGCAAAGGCCTGCCAAGTTCCGAGTTCTTTATCTCTTACGGAGACAGAAGCCCACGTGTCCAAGATCCGTTGCCAAGAGCTCACAGAAAAAAGCCTTTGCACAGTCCAGGCCTTTAACTCCCAAACGACCGATCTGCAGTTCGCACTTGGTAGCTTTTGTCCGTCACAAGGGCCAGATGGCAACCCCACCCACTTTTATCCCCTGTGGGGTGTGGCTCAGTGACTCAGCAATCTCTGAGCCTGCCACACCTCTTCCTCTGCTGCGCACGCCTCTCTTGCCGACGCTGCCTAGGATCAATCCAGGATTGATCCTCCTCGTCCTCTATCTGTGGGGGCTCTGAAACGCTTTCTTCCTGGCCTTCCGCTGGCACCTGAGGCGTTGCCAGGAAGGAGGGACCTGGAGAGGGTAGCCTTGTCGGTCCTCTCCCTCACTCTCCGAGTCATCCTCCTCCATGAGGACAATGCTCGTGGGCCGGAGTCGCAAAAGTAACTTTGTTGCTTGTGTCCTTATGATTTATATTGTTATTGACTGTTTCCTGCTTATTTGTAGCCTATGACTAACATTAAGTGTTGCACCTTATGATTCTTGATGAATGTATCTTTTCTTTTTATTTCACTGAGAGCATAGGCACCAAGACAAATTCCTTGTTTGTCCAATCACACTTGACCAATAAAAATTTTTATTCTATGCTATGAAATGCTATGCTATGCTATGTTATGCTATGCTATACTACCTGTAGAGCCACCAGACTCCCCAAAGTTTGGGACCTCACCAATATATCTCCTGAACCTGAGAAATGGAAAGAAGAGCTGAGGTGGGGTTAGACTAGATGACCTACAAGGTCCCTTCCAACTCTGTTAATCTGTTATCTGAGTGTCTCCTGTCTGATTTTCTACTGCTCTTGTCCATGTCAGAACTGTTCTATCAAAATGGGGCTGTTTTATATATTTGCTTTGCTTTTAGGGCTGAACATGCAACACTTAATTTTCTCCAAAAAAAATGAAGGGGAATTGAACATCATTACATCATTAACATAACATAACATTATATATTATTTTACATAAACATTGTTATGTTTTTTAATGTTTTTGTCTTTGCCGTGTTTTTCTTTACTCTGTTTTTAAAAGTCAAAAGCTAAATAAAAACTATTTTTTTAAAAAAAACAGAACATCATTACATCTTCACCATCATTTTATTTATTTAATCTACATCTTATAACCAGCTCTGGGAGGCTGCCAATCCAAAAGTCAAATCAACATACAAAACCACATCAAAACCACAGGTAGTGTGGTGTGGATGTGCAGCCCTAGAAGTGGCATTTAAAAACCACTAAACGCACCACAGAAATCCAAGAAAACGTTAAACATCATTCCACAGACCAGAAAAAGACAAGGGCAGAATCAGCTTACAAGAGAAGACAAAGCAGCCCACGGAAACCTAAAACAGGACCATCATTCGACCTACAGGCTAGAACTGATGATGTTACCCAGTTTGGGTCATGAAACATCTGCAAGAAAACAACCAAGCTCAAAAGAGCAGCAGAGACCCCTCATGTCAACCCTGAGCTAAAAATATTCTCCTTTTTTTTTAATTTGCATTTATATCTCTCCCTTCTCCGAAGACTCAGGGCGGCTTACACTGTGTTAAGCAATAGTCTTCATCCATTTGTATGTTATATACAAAGTCAACTTATTGCCCCCAACAATCTGGGTCCTCATTTTACCTACCTTATAAAGGATGGAAGGCTGAGTCAACCTTGGGCCTGGTGGGGCTTGAACCTGCAGTAATTGCAAGCAGCTGTGTTAATAACAGACAGACTTAGTCTGCTGAGCCACCAGAAGTCCTTCATTAAACTACAGGGTAGTCTTTGACTTACAATGTTTCCTGGTGACGGTTGGGCTCTGCAAGGTCACCATTTCTGTTTCTATTGGACATGGATACCATCACCCATGACCTGCAGCAGAACGCATACTGGACTATGCTCTATGCCTGGTGGTCTGTGGACCACTGGTGGTCAGTGAGAATATGTTGGTGGTGCTTTGGGCGAAGGCTGAGGGGCCTCTGGTGGCTCAGCAGACTAAGTCTGTCTGTTATTAACACAGCTGCTTGCAATTACTGCAAGTTCAAGTCCCACCAGGCCCAAGGTTGACTCAGCCTTCCATCCTTTATAAGGTAGGTAAAATGAGGACCCAGATTGTTGGGGGCAATAAAAGTTGACTTTGTATATAATATACAAATGGATGAAGACTATTGCTTAACACAGTGTAAGCCGCCCTGAGTCTTCGGAGAAGGGCGGGATATAAATTCAAATTAAAAAAAAAAAAGTGCCGCTGGTGGCAAGGAGCCGGAGGGCCTCGTGCCAGTGGGACAGCATCATGGCCTGGAACTGGCTGACCATCTCAACCCACTGAGCCTCCAGGTGCTGGTACCTGGCCTTGCACTCTTGCAGGTCTTCCCTCTGCTTGGAAAATCTATGCTCATAGTCCTCAGTGAGGTGCTTCTGCTGAGCCTCCTTCTCTGTCAGATCCAATTTGAACTGAGCTGTTTTGCCAACGCTTTCTCATGGTGGCTGCTTAACTCCAGCAACTGCTTCCTGTTGGGGCCCTTAGGAGCCCGGGCGGGCAGGCAAGGAGGGGCTGGGAGGGGAGGGGCGAGTAGAGGTTGGCAAAGTGCACCTTGACGTGAGTGACATCGAATTGGCCCCGCCCACCCAGTCACATGACCATCTAGCCACACCCACCCAGCTAGTCATTAGGCAGATCATATTAGTGGTCCGTGGGATTTTAAATTATGAATTTAGTGGGTCCTGCGGTCCAAAAGTTTGGGGACCCCTGACCTATGCTGATGATATTATGCTCGCTTCTACCCCCAGAGGCGGACTACAGCAGCAAGTTCAAAGATGAAATGATCGCCTCAGCCATTTCGGACTCCACCTCAACATCAAGAAACCTGAGTACTTAGACTGTCACCACCCCTGGAATGCTTCAAATCAATGGAGAAAACCTAAAGAAGGTGGACATTTTTTCGGTATCTGGAATCCCACCTCCCAGGCGATGGTGACATCAATGGTGAGGTGCGAGCAAGGGTGAATGCAGCCTGGATGGATTGGCGAGAACTCACCGATGTGCTATGGGACAGACGAATGCCAACCCGTCTTAAATCTAAGATTTTACGAGACAACCATCCGCCCTGTTGCAATGTATGGCACGGAATGCTGGGCAGCAACAACAGGGACCGAAAGCTCTCTCCGTATGCCATGGAAATGCAAAGGCTCCGTTGGATATCGGCCACCTCCCTTCTCGACCACATCACAAATGACGCCATTCGACAGCATTTTGGTGTGGCACCAATTATAGAGAAGATGAGAGAAGGCCGACTCCGCTGGTATGGACATGTCCAGAGAGCAGCATCTTCCACTGTGGCCAAGACTGCCTACCAACTAGAAGTTAACGGGCAACGACCTTGCGGGTATCCAAAACAGAGATGGCAAGACACCATCAACAAAGATGTGCAAGCCACGGACCTGCGCCCTGGAGAAGCAGCTGACCGTACAATGTGACACTCAATAATCCAAAAAGCAGATCCTGCACTTGCAGGAATATGCTAAGAAGAAGAAGAAGAAGAAGAAAGCCCACTTTAACAACATTGCCAAAAAGGCATTAAGAGTTGTAAACCCAAGCAAAAGTCCCAACAACATACAAAAACCATGTCAAAACTATATAACTAAACATATACAAAGCAATAAAAGCAATAAAAACCTGGAAGATAATCTTCGTGGAGAGATTATTTTTAAAAAAAAAAAAATCCGACCCCATATTTGCATCTCTATTGACTTTGGACATCAGTTTTCTTTCCAGTGGGTAACTTTGTGAGCAAATCAATCTCTCCTATTCCTGGGGGAAGAAGAGTCTCCGGTTAAGTTTTATTTCGAAAATCAATGGGACGGGCTGATGATATTTCAACATGGGCAGCCTTGCAAATGAAAACCTCTTTATCGATTGTTTGGAACGTCTTCACTTCCCTCGGAATACATATTTGCAAGCATATTCGAGAGAGCCAGATGCCAAAACAGGGGTAAATAAGGCTTTGCTTGCTTAATAAGGGGAAAGGGCCAGTGAGCTGCATAGCAGCGTGGCGTTTTATTTATGTATTTGTCGCCTGTCTGTGCCGCCCTTCTCTTTTCGTATTCTCTTTTCCTCCTCAATTATCCGAGACTTCTCAAAATGTGGAGCCTGGGTCGTGTTTTTGCAGGATATTCTATTTGTATCGTTAGGAATAAATGTCAAGAACATTCTCCCCATTTGTTACACATTTATCAAAGTGTAAAGAACATTCATTAAAATATCCGTCTAATAAAGCAGAAGAGAAACAGAGGAATCTAGCTGTAGAAAAGAACCAGCGAGGTCGTTCTTTGGAACAGTTAAAGCTAAATCGTAGAATCCTAAGGCTGGGAGGGACCTTAGAGGTCTTCTAGTCCAACCCTATAATTTCTGGACTTCAGTAACAGCTTTTCCAATCTCAAAAACCTCCAGTGATGAAACACCCACCCTGATAATGGGTTCTCACTGACTGGAATTTTTTTCCCTTATTCCTAGATTGGATCTGTCTTTAACAAGCTACCGCCTTTTGCTTCTTGTCCTGCTCTCAGATGTCTCAAATGTGCTTTTTCAAAAGGCAACTGCTTTTTGGAGGAGGAGGAGGAGAAAAAGGAGAAGGAGAAGAGGAGGAGGAGGAGGAGGAGGAGGAGGAAGAAGAGGAAGAAGAAGAAGAAGAAGAAGAAGAAGAAGAAGAAGAAGAAGAAGAAGAAGAAGAAGAAGAAGAAGCAGAAGCAGAAGCAGAAGCAGAAGCAGAAGAAGAAGAAGAAGAAGAAGAAGAAGAAGAAGAAGAAGAAGAAGAAGAAGAAGAAGAAGAAGAAGAAGAAGAAGAAGAGGTGGTGGTGGTGGTGGTGGTGGTGGAGGAGGAGGAGGAGGAAGAGGAAGAGAAGGAAGAGGAGGAGAAGGAGAAGGAGAAGGAGAAGAGGAGGAGGAGGAGGAGGAGGAGGAGGAGGAGAAGGAGAAGGAGAAAGAGAAGAAGAAGGGTAGTAGTTTTGCTTTTCATGCAAGAAGCTTCATCGGTTCAGGCAGGATGGTGAGGGCAATGGACGGATTAGTTCTGACAGGATGGGGGTGGGGTTGGAAGGATCATAATTCTTTGCAGTCATCTGATCATTAGCACTCTCCCTGAGAGCTCTTGAAGCGGGGTGAAATCCAGCAGGTTCTGACAGGATCTGGAGAACCAGTAGTGGAAATTTCGAGCAGTTCAGAGACCCGGCAAATACCACCCTCTGGCTGGCCCCAGAGTAGGATGGGAATGGAGATTGTGCAGTATCCTTCCCCTGCCACTCCCACCAAGCCACACCCATCAGACCACACCACGCCCACCAAGCCACGCCCACAGAACCAATAGTAAAAATACTTGGATTTCACCACTGTCTTGAAGCCCCTTGGGGTTTTATCTGTGCCCTCAGGGTCACCTGAATCAGGGTGCAAATGGGGGTGGGAACCTTCTTGGAACTGCCGAATGGACTTTGTTGTAGACCAGAGGAAGGTGGCCTCCTATTTCTCCCCCTCTGTTGAGAGAGGGATGCTCAATTTTAACACAAATGGCCTCTGTTACCCCTCTTTCAAACCAATGGTCCTCTCTATCCAGAATGTTATGGTTTAGGTGGACATAAACTGTTTCAACTCCTACCCTCAAAACGACGCTATAGAGCACTGCACACCAGAACAACTAGACACAAGAACAGTTTTTTCCTGAAGGCCATCACTCTGCTAAATAAAAAATTCCCACAACACTGTTAAACTATTTACTAAGTCTGCACTACTATTAATCTTCTCATCGTTCCCATCACCAATCTCTTTCCACTTATGACTGTATGACTGTAACTTTGTTGCTTGTATCCTTACGATTTATATTGATATTGTTTCCCGATTGCTGATTTGTACCCTATGACTACCATTAAGTGCTGTACCTTAGAATTCTTGATGAATGTATCTTTTCTTTTATGTACACTGAGAGCATATGCACCAAGACAAATTGCTTGTGTGTCCAATCACACTTGGCCAATAAAGAATTCTGTTCTATTCTATTCTATTCTATTCTATTCTATTCTATTCTATTCTATTCTATTCTAGTCTAGTCTAGTCTAGTCTAGTCTAGTCTAGTCTAGTCTAGTCTAGTCTAGTCTATGTGAACTTTGCTGCCTTTGGTCTCAAGTGCTTTGCTCAAAGACACCATTCCAGAAGACCCCAATGAGGTGAGTCATGCTATATAAGCTCACAGATAGCGACTTGAATCCAAGTAAATAGCATTTAATCTTTGTAGAAGAATGCTTAGCTAAAGATCAAGCGTATTGCTTGGAAGGACATTCGAGTGAATCACGTCAGTTCTGTATGATTTTCAACCATTGCCAAATTATGATCAATCCAGATTTAAGATGGTTATATTAATATCTTTGGGAGAAGAACATCTGTTCTCCTGGGTTTTTCCTCACACTTTAAGGCTGTCATTAGACATGCAACTCTGCAGGTTTTTCTTACAGATGTTTAAGGAAGAGGACTTCTCGCTTGGCACCTTCCCAAGCCTGCAATACCCACCTGCTCCTTTAATATCTTTCTGGTGCCAAGAAATGCCTTTTCTTTTTTAAAAAAAATTAAATCTCCCAAGCTTTTTAATATCACGGAATTGCATCTGAAGGCTGTTTCCATCATTCAAGTTTTTTTAAAACAACAACAGCAACTACAACAACATATATTGTTATTGTTGTTGATCAAGCTTTGTAAACTGTTCTAGGAAAAATGAACGTCCTGCAGTTCGACGTTTGGCTTATCACTTTTCCCATCTATCTTCGGCAGCGTTAAGCCTCACGTAGCTGGCAAGGAAGACCAAAGAAGCAAGAACGACATGCCTTTCAGTAAGGCCTCTTTAATGCTTGTCTGGGGTAAATGCGGAATTTCTCAGCGTCAATTAACTCACTAATAGGTTAAGGCAGGAAGGCAAAATGTCTCTGAAAAGCTTTTCCTTGGGTTGCCATATCAGATCATTTTTCAATGGGCCGCTTTCCAGCCTCTCCTCATCCTCCTGCAATTAGACTGCAGAGACAACTGACAAGAACTGAAGAAACTATGGGTTGGTCTCCCTTATTGCCCTGGATCCCCATCTAAGGCAGTGGTCACCAATTGGTGGTCCAGGGTGTCAGGGTGATTAAACAATTTCACGACACTTTCCCTGACAAACCTAAAAAACCTCTTGGAGAGGGGAGGGGGGGTAGAAGGGAAGTGTGGACCACTGACACTCTTCTTTATCAACTCTTTGTTTTCTTTCCTAGGATATAGCTTCTTTTCCAAGGGGGGACACCTGTCAGGCCTGGAAACCATACTAGACTTTAGGGTTCCAGACGCTGCCACATTTTTCCCCTGAGGAGAGGAAGGGGGGCTGAGGGGTATGGTAACATTCTTCAAGCGGTCAAGGTCGGATGGTGTTCACATCTGCAGGAAGAGTGGCGAGAAGATATTCGAATGAACTGGGAGAACGTGGGACCATGTGACCATCAAAGGGGTCAGGGGGGTGGGACTCTTGGGGTTTGTATAACTGGGGAAAGAATCCGGAAATTCAGTTTTGGAATTTCACTCATCGTGTGCCAGTTTCCTCATGCTAGTAAAGAACTCTGAAAAAACAATGGCTTCTGAGTTTTTTTATTGCAGAAGAGGTTTTTCTGGAACCTTGACACAGGGATCACTTGTGGTCCATGAGAAAATTTTGCAGAAAAATTATTTGCATTTTTTAAAATACTGCACTAAATCAGGGGTCCTCAAACTATGCTCCCGGGGCTGGATACGTGCAATGAACGTTTGTGTTGCTGCAGATTAGGGGTCTCCAAACATGGCAACGTTAAGGCTTGCAGACTGACTGGGGAATTCTGGGAGTCAAAATCCACAAATCCTAAAGTTTCCAAGTTTGAAAACCCCTGTGCTGAATGAACGATGAAGCCTGCTTTACACGTGACCTTGGTTGGGTCACCAAAGCAAGCTCCCTTGGCTTTAACCCACTGCTGTGAGCCCCAGCAACAACCTGCTTTTAAGCCCCATCTCGTCATTAGGCAAGGCTGAGCAAGCAGAGGGTCAGCTAAGCAAAACCAGATCGCAGCTGTACATCACCGGGGTCATAATTCTTCGTGCCAGCCTGGGTGTTTGCAGCAGGCTACCCTTTTCCCTCCGCAGACTTGCAAGGAGGGCAGCGCCAGGAGTTATGAGTGGAATAAGCACGAGCTGATAGATGGCCACTTGGGGCCCAATTTTAATCAATGGGCTCAGCGCGAGCAGTCCGATTCTATTATTTACACTATTCCACATCCGTGTTATTTTAATGCCGCTTTTACAGATCTGCTGCTGTATTTTACGTGTGAGTTATTTTATTGTGTTTTTCATATTCTTTCCTAAGCTTACCCTTATGGGTATTTATTGGGGTATAAATAAGGTTCGGGATGCCGTGTGCGAAGGGGTTCCTGCTTTGTCTTCACAACTATTCTATGCAAAGGAGGGGACTGCCCAGAGACTGCAAGGTCACTCAAGGAGATGCACAGCTAAGCAGAAAGGGAGCTCCGAGCATCTGTACACACAACCCAAGCCTATTGTTGTGATCCGCCAGCAGCCTGCAGAGCTGGCAATGGACTCGGACAGCGATGAGGCTGGGGAAGAGTGTGGGCCAGTCCTGGAGGCTGGGGAAGGCCCGGACGAGGGCTCTGCGTCGGAGGCTGAGGTGGGGCCAGGGCTATCAGGAAGTGATGTGTGGACTCCGGAGCCTCCAGAGGCTGACAGTAGTGAGGCAGAGGAACAGGAGGAGCCTGTTTCTAATGCACGCATGAGAAGAGCTGCCAGAAGGCAAGAGCAGCTCAAGCAAAGAGGACGACTCGGGAGTAGAGCCAAGAGATGATTGGCCCCTCCCATAAGGCTTAAAAAAGACCAGCGGTGGCGTTTGGGCTTTGCTGGAAAACAACGTTGATAGCTTTGTCTTGTTGCATTTGTTTCGTATCGGTGTCTTCTGAACGTTTGTCAAGAAAGGCCTTTGGCAGTTTGCCTAATTGGACCAAGGTTGGTGATAGGACTGAGGAATTCGTGTTGGGAGGAATTTGCTTTAATTTAGTTGAACTACGCTGAGAATGAAGTAATTCTCAGCTGTTCGAATAAAGTTTGTTTTTTCACTGACTGAGAGTCCTACTACCTACTTGGGCCTGAGTCACAACACCTATGGCTTTGGGTCCTCAACCAACATTGTCTGGAAGGCAGCCGTGGCCAGGCATGTTAACATAGGAAGTCCCTGAATTACGACCACAATTGACCCCGAAATTTCCATTGATAAAGAAGACAGTTGTTGCTTTCCCACATTTTAGGACAGTTGTTATGTGAATCACCGCAGTTGTTAAAAGTTAGTAACAGGGTTGTTAAGTGAATCTGGCTTCCCCATTGAATCTGCTTGTCAGAAAGTGGCAAAAGGGGATCACGTGACCCCGGGACATGGCAACCGTCATAAATATGAGCCAGTTGCCAAACGTCCAAATTTTGATGATGACCATGGGGCTTCAATGGTCGTAAGGGTAGAAAACGGTCATAAGTCACTTGTTTTTTTTTTTTGTTTTTTTTTTTGCATTTATATCCCGCCCTTCTCCGAAGACTCAGGGCGGCTTACACTGTGTCAAGCAATAGTCTTCATCCATTTGTATATTATATACAAAGTCAACTTTTATTGCCCCCAACAATCTGGGTCCTCATTTTACCTACCTTATAAAGGACGGAAGGCTGAGTCAACCTTGGGCCTGGTGGGACTTGAACCTGCTGTAATTTCAGGCAGCTGCTGTTAATAACAGACTGTTTTAGTGCCATTGTAACTTTGAACGGTCACTGGTTGTAAGTTGAGGAGTGCCTGTAAAACCCATTGATCTAGAAGCTCTTCTCTACATTTCTAATTCTCTGGCGACCTCACACCTACCTATAGTCTTAAATACACATGCACAAAGACACATCTACACACACACACAAAAGTACATCCAACTGGTTATAACGTGACAAATCATCAGAGATAATCCTCATTCAGTGCTTGTCCCATTTAGTGACCACATATATCTACCCGTGTTTTCCCGAAAATAAGACTGGATCTTATATTAATTTTTGCTCCAAAAGACGCATTAGGGCAGGGGTGTCCAAACTTGGTCCCTTTAAGACTTTTGGACTTCAACTCCCAGAGTTCCTCAGCCAGCTTTGCTGGCTGAGGGACTCTGGGAGTTGAAGTCCAAAAGTCTTAAAGGGACCAAGTTTGGACACCCCTGCATTAGGGCTTATTTTCCTTTTAGGTCTTATCTTTGGGGAAATGCGCTACTAAATGCGTCCATCTGGCTGACAATCTTAACTGGGGCTTATTTTGGGGTAGGGTTTATATTACAAGCATCCTGCCATGCTAGGGCTTATTTCGCCGCGAGCTTAAAACTCATCTATTCATCTGCGGAGGACTGGACTAGATTTTAGATTTTAAATTTAAACTGGTTTTAATGGGTTTTATTATGTATACTGTTATTTTTAATTATTCGGCTATTTGGAATAAGTTTTTTAATTGATGTTTTATTTTGTATTTATATGTATTTTTTATCTGCCTGTAAACCGCCCTGAGTCCCTAGGGAGATAGGGCGGTATAAAAATACGAAAAATAAATAAATAAATAAATAAATAAAATTTCAGGTTGGGTCTTATTTTCGGGAAAACAGGGAATATAATATACACAAAATAAAAAACAATACACACACACACACATACATACATACATAAAAATGTATTTTGCATACAAATGCACAATTCAGAACAGAAACGGAAAGATGAAAAGGGTGTAAGAGATCTTGTACCCTGGACCAACAAGCTGTGCAATTAAAGCCTAAAATAAACCCAATGCGGTGCAGGATGATAGGTGCTGTTTGTCCCGTGAATCTTAACCTTGAAATTACACTTTGCAGTACTTTGCCAAAAATCATCCTCCCCTCTCCCAAATATTTACTGCCCCAGCAAAATAAATGCATTTTCTTCTTCCATTAATATTTTTGGAGGGGAGTCCCAGTCACTGTTGTTCAGGGCAGTTTATTCTCAATTATGCGTGCAGAGGACTGCGCCAGGCACATTCCGCTGTGATCTTTACTTGACAAGCTAAACATGTTCGCCGATATTTGCATTTTTGTATAAAGACTCTAAGAAATCTATCAAATAGAAAATGCCAGCGGTGAGCAAGGCTGTGCAAAGGGTTCCAGGTACCAGGTGTCCAGATTTCGATAACAATAGCAACAAGAATAATGAGACAATTATGTTTTGGCAGTCTGGTACATTTTTTTTAGAAAAAAATTCAGTTTTGACATTTATATGAGTGGCATTAATGAAAAAGCTCGGTGCAAGATTATCTCTTTATCATACGACTAAAACAATTAGAGGCATTCCATTGATGGATGCAGCGTTTCTCTCTGTGGCACAATAATTATCTTTTAATGAGCCCGCATTAATGTAAATTGGATTCATCAGGAAATAAATTTCGCAACGAATGGGAGACGCTCTCTCCAGGTAACCTTTCCTGAAGCAGCTTAAAGTCAAACTCTCGTGTGGTTGGTGGTGGGCTTCAAGAGGCAGCTCCCCGTTCGGACAGGGGAAATGGCTGCCGCAAAATCACACCCTGGACCCAACCCGGAGTCCTTTTATAGGGCTGGAAAATCATGTCAAATTAGTTTGTTGCTTCACCTTTGATTAAACATGGATTTATGGTTCATTAATCATGCCGATCTGATCCTCTTTGCCCCTCCTCCTTTCCCATTAGCAGAGTTTCATCCTCCTTGGAGGCTCAGTTGCTCAAAAGTACACACTAATTATGACTGTTGGAACCAGCTAGATGAGAGACTCAAATCTAAGCAGAAAATTACTTTTTCCCGTAGTGCCAGCTAATTTACATTTCAGTCAAACTCTGTGGCATCACCATAGCTTTCCCAGAATATCTATCATTCGAAAGGTGGAATGAGTTAATCTACTAGCTTCGGGGTCTGGTCATCCTGAAAAATGGAGCTAAAGTTTCTCACCAAGGGCTTCCATGCTAAGATTAGAGAAGCTGCAAGTTATAAACCACTCAGGTAATTCCAAACTTACTTTTAGAAGGGCACTAGTGGGGATGTTGAGCTGGATTTGGTCACAATCCGAAGAACAGAAAGCTATTCAACTAGAGTAGTGTTCTTCAGACCTGAGTAAATTACTCAAAATTGGGTGAAAGTGGTTGTTCTTTAGGAAACAACAAACAATCACACTATCGATCACAACAGGGACTTTAAATTGGCTTAAAGAGAGCCAGCTTGCTATAGTGGCAAAGGCACTTGGCTAGAAATCGGGAGGCTGTGAGTTCAAGGATCTTGACAAACTCGAACACTGGGTCCTAACTAACAAGATGCAGATTTGGGGTGAGAAAAGTAAGGTTCTGCACATGAGCAGGAAAAACCAAATGCACAGGTACAGGATCGGTGGCACCTGGTTGTGCCACCTATAATTATGAGCGGGATCTAGGACCACCACATAAGTAAGAGCCAGGAGTGTGTTGCAGCTGCCAAAAAAGCCAATGCAGTCCTGGGCTGCATCAACAGAGGGATAGCTTCATGATCACAAGAAGTGATACAATACTGGTCAGACCAGGGGTTTGCAAACTTGGCTCTTTTAAGACTTGTGGACTTCAACTCCCAGAATTCCTCAGCCAGCAACTCTGGGAGTTAAGTCCACAAGTCTTAAAAGAGCCAAGTTTGCAGACCCCCTGGGACAGACCATACTTAGAATGCTGCATCTAGTTCTACGCCTCACAATACAAAAAAAGAAGTTGAGACCCTAGAAAGAGTACAAAGAAGAGCAACAAAGATGACAAAAGAGTCTAGAGAATAAATTGTAAGATGAATAGTTGAGGGAACTGGGTATGTTTAGCCTGTTGAAGGATTGTGGGGGGACATGATAGCTGTCTTCCAGTATTTGAGGGGCTGTCACAGAGAAGAGAGAATTCACCATTAACAGATTAACAGAGTTGAAAGGGACCTTGTAGGTCATCTAGTCCAACCCCCCACCCACCCAAGCAGGAGACCCTACACCATTTCTGACAGATGGCAGTCTAGTCTCTTCTCGAAAGCTTCCAGTGATGAAGCTCCCACAAATTCTGAAGCTGTTCCATGGGTTGATCGTTCTCACTGTCAGAAAATTTCTCCTTTATTTCTAGCTTGAATCTCTCCTTGCTCAGTTTCCATCCATTATTCCTTGTCTGGCCTTCAGGTGCCTTGGAAAATAGCTTGACCCCCTTCCTCTCTGTGGCAGCCCCTAAAATATTAGAAAACTGCTATCCTGTCTCCCCTGGTCTTTCTCTTCACTAGACTAGCCATGCCCCAGTTCCTGCAATCGTTCATTGTATGTTTTAGCCTCCAGTCCCCTCATCATCTTGGTTGCTCTTCTCTGCACACCTAATACTGCGAAGACCTGAAGGCAGGACAAGAAACAACTAGTGGAAGATCATTATCCAACCTAGATATCAGGAGAAATCTCCTGATAGTGAGAAAAATTAATCAATGGAACAGCTTGCCTTCTGAAGTTGTGGGTGCTCCATCGCTGGAGGTTTTCAAGAAAAGATTGATACAGAATGGTATAGGACTCCTCCCATGGGCAGAGGGTTGGACTAGAAGACCTCCAAGGTCCCTATGATTCTATGAAGAGATTTTATGATTCTAAGCTAAAGATCCCCTTCCCTTCTGCTTATGACCTGCACCCAGCACTCAGCTGGACCACTGATGGAATCGATGGGCCACGGCACTTTTTCAAATCCGCAAGCTACAAAATTCAGGAAAAGCAACCGACTGAACGTAAGATTTTTGACTTCCCCTTAGGGTTCCCTCAATATCATTTTCAATCTTTGATGTTTGCTGCAATGCAGTCATGCAGAGAGCGCTGCGACACACACACACACACACACACACACACACACACACACACACACACACACACACGTTCCCATTGTGTATTTACCAGGCACGAGCCCCAGTTTGTCCAACGAAGCTTCTTTTTAAGGGCTAAATTATATGTGACCTGATAGATCTCCGAAGGCAACATTTTGGCTGTTTCGATCCAAAGCGAGGCTTTCTAAATTTAATCAGAGCAGCAGGAGAGGAACCCATGGGAGTGGGGGGGGGGCACTTCAACTTTTCACAGCTACTTATTTTTCCTCAGACCGAAACTGCCCTCCCCCCCTCAAGGCATTTTTTTCAACCAGCCAAATATGCAGGGATTTTTCTATGTCCTCAGTTTAGGACCTAGCGATTCCAATCGGAAGAACAGTCATATGGAAGGGGTGGAAAAAACAATGACCCAGGACCCTGATGCGATTCACTCAGTGTCCAGAGGTGGGTTTCAGCAGGTTCTGACCAGTTCTGGAGAACCAGTAGTGAAGATTTTGAGTGGTTCGGAGAACCAGTACTAAAAATTCTGTCTGGCTCCGTCCCTATATATTCTCTGCCTCCCGAGTCCCAGCTGATCAGGAGGAAATGGGGATTTTGCAGTATCCTTCCCCTGAATTGGGGAGGGAATGGGGATTTTAGAATAGAATAGAATAGAATAGAATTTTATTGGCCAAGTGTGATTGGACACACAAGGAATTTGTCTTGGTGCATATGCTCACAGTGTACATAAAAGAAAAGATACGTTCATCAAGAATCATAAGGTACAACACAGAATAGAATAGAATAGAATAGAATAGAATAGAATAGAATAGAATAGAATAGAATAGAATAGAATAGAATAGAATAGAATTTTATTGGCCAAGTGTGATTGGACACACAAGGAATTTGTCTTGGTGCATATGCTCTCAGTGTACATAAAAGAAAAGATACCTTCATCAAGGTACAACATTTACAACACAATTTTGCAGTATCGTTTCCCTGAAGAAGGGTGTGAATCAGAGGTGGGTTTCAGCAGATTCTGACCAGTTCTGGAGAACCGGTAGCAGAAATTTTGAGTAGTTCAAAGAACCGGTAATAAAAATTCTGACTGGCCCCACCCCCATCTATTCTTTGCCTCCCAAGTCCCAGCTGATAGGGAGGAAATGGGGTTTTTACAGTATCCTTCCCCTGCCACGCCCACCAAGCCACGGCTACCAAACCACACCACGCCCAAGCCACGCCCACAGAACCAGTAGTAAAAATTTTTGAAACCCACGACTGGTGTGAATGGAAATTTTACAGTATCCTTCCCCTGCCACGCCCACCAAGCCACACCCCCAAGCCATGCCATGCCCACTAAGCCACGCCCACATAACCGGTAGAAAAAAAATTTACAATCCACCACTGTCAGTGTCCCAATTGCAGCCCCTCTCCCCAACGCCTCCAAGATGGGGACATTAAATTCTTAACAATTCCTCTCTTTTCTTTTCTTTTTTTGCCACTGAGAGGGCAAAGGGAGAAAATGGACAGCTTCGTCTTCTGCAACTCTTCACTTCTCAGCATCCAATTGAACAAATATTTTCAAAAATCTTCCCAGATCTGTAGATTTTAATCCTAATCCAGAATTCTCCATCCAGCAAAGGCAGGGTCTGCACATCTATAGGAGGTTCAGCTTGGGAGGAGATGGAGGGAGACTTTGGAGTGCTAATGGAGGATCACTTAAACGTGAGCCAGCTGTGTGTGGCAGCAGCCAGAAAAGCTAATACAATCCTTGGCTGTATAAACAGAGGCATAGAATTAAAATCACATGAAACATTAGTACCGCTTTATAAAACCTTAGTAAGGCCACACCTGGAATCCTGCACCCAGTTTTGGTCACCACATTGCAAAAAAAGATTTTGAGACTTTGGAAAAAGTGCAGAGAGGAGCAACTAAGATGATTAAAGGCCTGGAGGCTAAAACAGATGAACGGTTGCAGGATTTGGGTTTGGCTAGCCTAGACAAAAGAAGGATTGGGGTGTCATGATAGCAGTGTCCCAGTATTTGAGAGGCTGCCCCAAAGAAGAAGGGGTCAATTTATTTTCTGCAGCACCGGAAGGCAGGACAAGAAACAATGGTTGGAAACTAACCAAAGAGAGAAGCAACCTGGAATTAAGGAGAAACTTCGTAACAGTGAGGGCAATTAACCAGTGGAACAGTCTGCCTCCAGAACTTCTGGGTGCTTCATCACTGGAGGTTTTTAAGAAGAGACTGGACAGATATTTGCCTGGAAATGGTATAGGGTCTCCTGCTTGAGCAGTGGGTTGGACCAGGGGTGAAATCCAGCAGGTTCTGACAGGAGACCCGTAACGGAAATTTTCAGAGAACTGGCAAATACCACTTCTGGCTGGCCCCAGACTGGGGTGGGAACGGAGATTTTGCAAAATCCTTCCCCCAGGAGTAGGAAGGGAATGGGGATTTTACATTATCCTTCCCCCGGAGTGGGGTGGGAATGGGGATTTTGCAATATTCTTCCCCCAGGAGTGGAGTTGAGAATGGGGATCTTGCAGCATCCTTCCTCTGCCACGCCCACCAAGCCACACCACACCAACCAAGCCACGCCCACAGAACCAGTAGTAAACTAATTTGGATTTGGCCACTGAGTTGGACTAGAAGACCCCCAAGGTCCCTTCCAGCTCTATCCTGAATTTGAATTTTGCTCTAGATCCATTGCTCTCCTTTGAAGAAACTTTGATCTTTACAGGAGAGAGCCCCTGGAATGGAACTTAGTTCTCCTAAACCAGTGGTTCTCAGCCTTTATAGTGCTGCGACCCCTTTAATACAATTCCCCACGATGTGGCAACCCCTTTAATACAATTCCCCACGATGTGGCGACCCCAACCGTAAAATTATTTTCATTTTGAATTTATCACGCCTGAAGCCGTCTTGGCTAGCAATCTGAACTGCTTGCAATTGCCTTGAGGACGGAGGCATTAAAGGGGAGACTCCTCCCCTATTAAGTTTATCGTGCCTGAAGCCAGATTAGGTTAGCGATTGGGAGTGATTGCAGCTGGCTTGAGAGGGAGACATCAGAGCAAAGATTTCTCTTTTTTTTAATTCATCGCGCCTGAAGCTGAATTCAGCTAGCAATTTGAAGAGCCCCCAGCTGGCTTGTGGAGTCAACCACTGGAGCGCGATTCTTCGACTCACAAGTATACTTCCCATATTTCTGATGGTCTTAGGTGACCCCTGGCAAATCGTCATTCGACCCCCAAAGGGGTCCCGACCCACAGGTTGAGAACCGCTGTCCTAAACTCTTCTCTTCTCTTTCAGTACATCAGATGCATCGTTATCAGAGCTGTCGGGCTCCAGACAGATGGAAGAACAAGAAGGGAATCATTTCTGCACCCACTAAATCTGGTTGGGACGCTGAAGCAAGGAGATGACTTTGCATCTTTGTCTTCTCTGCATCCAGTGCCAGGAAGTATGGCCATACTTAAAGACACAGCATCGGTTTGGCCTTCAAATATTTTGGTCAGGGTGGTAGAAGGCTCATGCCCTCTTATTGTAAGGTGCAAACAATCAGGAAAACACCTTAAATTTCAGTTAAGCGGATTTGTTGCTCACACAAGAATCTAGTCAATTAATGGTCAGCAGTAAATTAGAGTCAGATAAGAGTAAACAGAATTCAAGAGGGGATGGACAAAGATTCCTTGTGGGAACGTAACAACTCTAAGCTAGTTCCTCTCTTGACTCCATTCCTAGGTTCTGCCTGTCCTTCTCCTACACATTTCTTTACAACAGGGGTTTCCAAACTTGGCAACTTTTAAGACTTGCAGACTTCAACTCCCAGAATTCCTCAGCCAGCAAAGCTTCTTCACAAGGTTGGACTAGATCAAGGGTCTCCCACCTTGGCAATTTTAAGACTTGTGGACTTCAACTCCCAGAATTCCTCAGCCAGCAAAGCTGGCTGAGGGATTCTGGGAGTTTTTTTGTTTTTGTTTTTGTTTTTATTTACATTTATATCCCGCCCTTCTCCGAAGACTCAGGGTGGCTTACAGTGTATAAGGCAATAGTCTCATTCTATTTGTATATTTACAAAGTCAACTTATTGCCGCCCCCAACAATCTGGGTCCTCATTTTACCTACCTTATAAAGGATGGAAGGCTGAGTCAACCTTGGGCCGAGCTTGAACCTGCAGTAATTGCAGGCTGCTGTGTTCTAATAACAGGCTTCTTACCAGCCTGAGCTATCACAGCCCTTGTGGAGTTGAAGTCCACAAGTCTTAAAGTTGGCAAGGTTGGAGACCCCTGGACTAGATGACCTACAGGGTCCCTTCCAACTCTGTTAATCTGTATCTAAGTATTAAAGTTGCCAAGTTTGGAGAGCCCTGCCCTAGGAGATGCCAAGACCAACAGTTTCTCTTTGCTACTATCTGGTGCTGTCTATGGTACTTGGAGTACCTTTGGCTTCAGGAAACTATTTAGATATGGAAAGAATGTGGTTGATCTAGTTCCATGTTTTCCAGGACAATTCTTAGGGAACTCCGGATCCCTTTTCATGCAAAACAGGAATTCTGACACCTAGGACATTTTCTCAATTCAGCAGCTTACAAACCACAATTGAGCCTGGAATTATGTTCATAAGTCATACTGGACATTAAGCAGTCATCATTTGACTGATCTGATTTTATGACTTTTTTTGTGGTGGTCATTAAGTGAACCCATTGTCCCCAATGGGCTTTTTTTTTTTTTTGGCTAGAAACCAGAAGTAAGTGCTGCTTCTCACTTCTTCTTCCCTGTCCCTGTATCCAAATAATCCAAATAAATGAGATCAAGGAGCTCCTATTAGAAGGCTTAATAAAGAAGAAGGACACCGCAAAGGTACTCATTAATTGCAACAAGGGAATCCCAGTTTGATCGGCCCATAAAAATACACCATAATAAAGTCTGAATGTCAGAGACTGCTGAGGGCTAAAGAGTCTTGAAGGGATCCAGGAGAGGGAAGGGTTGAGGTAACACAAATTCAAAGTAGCCAAAGTGACTAGATGACACCAGAGACTAATTAGACATCAGCTAAAAAGGTAAAGGAATTCTGCTCAACACATCTTGAGACGGAGTTTTCTAAGGGGACCATAAGAGATTCCCCCAACTCAAAGAGACCTAAACAAAACTGGGAGGATTTCTCTCCTCAGAAGTCTATGAGTAGAAGACCACCATTGAGAAACACCAGAAGGAAGTCCTTGACCGAGCAACCCTCTCAGACGATGGATGGAGAACTCTAAAGAAAGCACACAAAGCTTTCATCAGCGGACCCGTTCATCTTTGGTCTTGAATGAGCTTGCCTTTCCCCATTTAAGATAGATGTCAACCCTGAAGTGAACCTGGCTGTGGCCATCTTGGAGGCTTCAAGGTTGCCACACAACAGAGGAAGGGGGAAAATAGATGGGGTTTTGTAGCCAAACCCATAAAGTTTTCCCATGGCAACCAAGGACATTCTCACAGGTGGCTGGCCGGAGGAGGAGCGAAGTAACCAAGCCACCAGCCAGCACCCTGATTGGACAGCGTGACCAGTGACTTGGGAGGAAAGGGGAAACTTTTACCAGGTGAAAAAGCTGCAGGAACTTTCAGAGTCGGCTTTTACCAGTTGTGCCAATAGGATGTATCCAATAAAACTGTTCTTCGAGGAATTTGCCTGACTCAGAGTTCTGATTTCAATGGGTGCCTTACTTGGAACCCTGACAATAGATGCACAATCTGGGAACCATCTTGGAGTCACAGTGTCAGCCTCCGCATGCTACTTTTATTGTTTTATTGCTCAGCTAATTGTTTTATTGCTGTCTTTAGTGCTAGGTATTGGAAAGGGGTGATGTATCTTTAATTATAAGAACCATATATAAGACCATAAGAAAGGCTGAGTGCCAAAGAATTGAGGCCTTTGAACTCTGGTGCTGGAGAAGATTCCTCCCTTGGACTGCAAGGCGAACAAACAAGTCAGTCCTAGAGGAGATCAACCCTGACTGCTCTTTAGAAGGCCAGATCCTGAAGATGAAACTGAAATACTCTGGCCACCTAATGAGAAGGAAGGACTCACTGGAGAAGAGCCTCATGCTGGGAAAGATTGAGGGCAAAAGAAGAAGGGGATGGCAGAGAATGAGGTGGCTGGATGGAGTCACTGAAGCAGTAGGCATGAGTTTAAATGGACTCCAGAGGATGGTAGAGGACAGGAAGGCCTGGAGGAATGTTGTCCACAGGGTCGCGTTGGGTTAGACACGACTTCGCAACTAACAACAACAATCTTTAATTATGGGCTAGCTGCCATAGGGGAGAGGAGGGGGTTAATGCAGAAACGAAACTTATGAATTCAAAATCTAAGAAGCCAACCCGTGCATACCAGAGAAATGAAACCATCTAAAGATGACCCCCACGTGACACACAACTGTCTGACCTTTGGAGGGAGGAGGGATTTATGTGGGAACATGTATGTGTAAGACACACCTACATCGTTGCAATCAGTTCATTCTCAGTAAAAGATACATTTCTCTACAAACAATGGAGTTGGGGTTTTTCTTCCTTGAGTTTTGAAAGGAGGCACGCCTGACACACAGCTCTTTCTTGAGGAGCAGGTAGAAATGGTGGCCAGGAGGACCATGGCACAGATCTAGCAGCTGTGCCTATTCCTAGACTGGGAGACCCTCCAGATTCCTGCCCAATCCCCTCAGGAACGGAATGTCGCAAGGTACTCTACATAGGGCTGCCCTTGAAGGCCACCCGGAAGTTGCAGCTGGTTTGGAATACGATGGCACAATCATGGAGGGGCAGGCCTCAGTGTGCCCGTGTTTCACCATTATTCTGCAAGCTGCTTTCTTCTAGATGCAGTTTCAATAATTCAATAATTCCTATAAAGCTACGTATAATCTGTTCGTGAAGGAACAGTAGTTCCTCGAGTTACGAGGGGTCATGACAGTCATAAAGTGGCTCGGTCATGTGACCGACCAATTCGATGACATTTTTTTGCAGCCGTCCGTTATGCAAATGCCCAATCGTTATGGGCTAGTTTTGCTGAAAACCGGAAGTAAATGCCAGTTTTCAGCAAAACCAGTGGTGGGATTCAAGTAATTTAACAACCGGTTCTCTGCCCTAATGATTTCTTCCAACAGGCAGTTTGCCAAACTGCTCAGAAAGTTAACAACCGGTTCTCCCGAAGTGGTGCGAACTGGCTGAATCCCACCACTGAGCAAAACCATTGTAAAATGCAATCGCATGACTGTGGGAGGCAACAAATGATCAGAATAATACAGTTGGAAGGGACCTTGGAGGTCTTCTAGTCCAACCCCCAGCTCAGGCAGGGAACTCTTTTAGAGAAATGGTTCTCCAATCTCTTCTTAAAAACTTCCACTGTTTTTAAAAACTCCAGTCTACAACTTCTGGGGGCAACTCGTTCCACTTGTTAATTTGTTCTAACTGGTCAGGCCCAAGGCTGAAATGCTCCCGGTTCGGCCCGGATTGCCCGATCCAGTAGCAATGGCAGCGGGTGGTTTGGAGAACCAGTAGCAAAAATCCCCCCCTCTGCCCATGCCCAGCTGAGCAGCGCGATCATCAGAGGATTTTCTTTTTACTTTTAAAAGCATTTTTTCTTTGGCCGAAAAAATGCTTTTAAAAGTAAAAAAAAAGCCTCTGATGATCGCGTAGCTCAGCTGGGATCACCAGAGCCTTTTAAAAGCATATTTTTACAGTTTTACAGAAAAAATACTTTTAAAAGTAAAAAAAAAAGTTGGCCTCACCCACCCAGTTACATTACCCCCCACCAAGCCACGCCCACAGAACCAGTAGTAACAAATTTTACTTCTCACCACTGGTCAGCCCCCCCCCCCGCCAAGTGTCCTAATTGCAGTCACGTGACTACAGGGGGAGCCTGACCATTGGAACTTCAAATCTGGGTCATAAGTATCCCCAAGTACCCCCCGCCTGATGAAGTCACTTAGATGAGCTGAGAAACATCTTAAGTTAACAAAAAAAAAATGTCCAGTGGCCATAATTCAACCTTCAGATATCTTTGCTTGGATGACTGTGAGTCTTTACTGACATTAACAGAGTTGGAAAAGACCTTGTAGATTATCTAACCCCCAACCCAAGCAGGAGACCCTACACTATTTCTGACAGATGGCAGTCCCGTCTCTTCTTCAAAGCCTCCAGTGATGAAGCTCCCACAACTTCTGAAGGCAACTTCTGTTCCATGGGTTGATTGCTCTCCCTGTCAGAAAATTCCTCCTTATTTCCAGGTTGAATCTCTCCTTGGTCAGTTTCCATCCATTATTCCTTGTGTGGCCTTCAGGTGCTTTGGAAAATAGCTTGACCCCTCCTCTCTGTGGCAGCCCCTCAAATGTTGGAACTTCTGGTTTTTGGCAAATACCCCCAAGTACAGATGGAGCTCTTGCCTCACAATCAGGCGGCTGTGAGTTCGAACCTAGGTAGAGGCAGATATTTCTCTCTTTGGGCACAGTGAGAATATATCTGCTGAACAAAACTCCATATTGGCAACAGGAAGGGCATCCAGCAAGTAAACACTCAGCTAGTTCCATTCAATTGCCTAAACTCTACCCCATAAGGGATTATGGGGGAAGGAGAAGGAGAAGGAGAAGGAGAAGGAGAAGGAGAAGGAGAAGGAGGAGGAGGAGGAGGAGGAGGAGGAGGAGGAGGAAGAGGAGGAGAGGAAGAAGGTGGTTTGTTGTACCTTCAAACAGTTGTGACAAGTCAAGATCTACCTGTATCTCTGATAATTTCTACCTGTCCATTAAGATTGAGTAAACAGCGCAAACAATTGGGACCCACAATGAAGACTTTCAGTTCTCCAAGTTTTGGAGAAAGGCCTGTATGGAGAGTTGCTTTGTTATATTGTGCCTTTTTTTAAAAAAAAGACATTCATGAGGTTTTTCTGCTTGATCCTTCCTTAATTGTAGTTGCAAGCTGCCCAGAGTCACCTGGGGTGGAGTGACCTTGAAATTTAACAGAACAAACAAATGCCCCCTTTTAGGAGAGGAAAACCCCCCACAGAATTGCCTTGACACTAGCATTAAATTTTGCCAATGATAGATTGATTCGCTTCCCTCTAGTTTCCGAAAGCTTGAACATGATGCCAAGGTATTGAGAAGCTGGAATGCATTCAATGTTATGATTTCCAATTTGCCGCTGATGTTTATGGCAGGTCTTCTCTGGAAGACCATAATTTTGGTTTGGAGTAATTCCTGATCAGCTTCCCTCTTTATAACCTTCTGCTAACGTGGCAGATTTCCCACCTGAGTAGGAGGAAGAATTGCTGCATCAGAGCCGTACGGCAACCCTGCCAAACGCTTGTCACCACTTTTAAGAAAGTGGAATTCCTTCTGGGTTGGAGCTCAGAGAAATACGAATGTCAGCCCCAACAAAATAAGGCTCTGAGGCTTGAGGTTCCTCAAAGTCCCAAGTTATTAGAGATGTCATGTTGGCACAGCTGGGAAAACCCGAAACTGAAAGCTTCCAGGTTTTCCACACCCAGGTGACAGTTCACAGCCCTGCCCCACACCCACAAGTTCATCACATTGTCCAATCAACTCTTCACACTCAACTGGATATAATCTTCAGGCAGTCTCCATCAGACACAGATGTCCTTGAATACAGAATGTTGTTATGACTAACTTTCTACCGCTCCAGCAACAACCCCCTCCCAACTTCCCCAGCTAACATATGTGGCAGTTAAGAAGCAAAAAGAAAATTGCCTTCCAAAACTGGCAACAAAGTTCAGATAAATTCCAAACTAGAGGGAGCTCCAATATATTGTATTTTTCGGACTATAAGACGCCCCGGACTATAAGAATCTGCCTCCCAGAAATTTGCCTCCTTGCCCACAAACACCAAACCGCTTGGTCAGCTTCAGCACAGCCTGACTTAGCACAAGCAGCTGATTGGCGGTTGGATCGGCCTCCCAGAATACCACCTATCAGCTGTTCCATGCTGTGGGGATTGCCCATCGCCGCTGCCACCTATTGCCGCCTCCTCGTGCCCCATTTTCAGCCTCTGTGTGTCCCAACTTTGGCCTATTCCAGATGCCTATCCCTGCTACCAAAAATGGAACGTGGAGAGCAGGGGCGAGTTTCAAAACCTATTGCTACTGGTTTGCTCTTGGGCACGTGCACATGCGCAGAAGCGTCCGGGCAGGTGGGTGGAGCCTCCCACCGTTGCCAGCTTCTTCATCCAATCCGGAGTGAACCGGTAGCAACCCACCACTGGCACGGAGACCAAAAATGGGGGGCGCAGAGGTGGTGATAGGCAAGGAGGCAAATTACTGGGAGGAAGAGGGTGAAGGGTTGGGGGCCGGCAGGTGGGCAGGACTTCAGCAATATTCGCTCTATAAGATGCACAGACATGTCCACCCATTTTTTAGGGGGGGTAGTGTGTCTTATACACCAAAAAATATGGAGAGCTATATTCCCTGGAGTCTATCCCTTGGAACAGACTCAAAGACTGATTTCAAATCAAGAAAAGTCATTGCACAGTTAGTCCCCGACTTATGACCACACTTGAGACCAGAATTTTCGCTGCTCAGCAGGGCCATTGCAAATTGAGTCGTGCCCTGCATTATGACCCTTTTTTGCCATGGTTGTTAAGTGAACCATGCGGTCATTAAGTGAATATGGCTTTCCCTGTTGATTTTGTATGTCAGAAGACAAAAGGGAAGGTTGCAAATGTTGATCACATGATCCCAGGATGCTTCAACCTTCAACTATTTTATTTACACACACACACACACACAAACACACACACACAATCTCTACCAAATTTATATTTGCTGATAAAGAAATAAAGGGAGACTAATATAGATCTATTTCGAGCTATATAGCTCTCATCAGCCAGCCATACCCTTATCCAGATTCGAACTTGGGCTTCCATATTGGGGTAGACCAGGTGCTTCGACAGAAAAATACTTTATATATATCTATATATATCTAATGGGCCTCTGGTGGCTCAGACTGGTAAGACAGTCTGTTATTAACAGCAGCTGCTTGCAATTACTGCAGGTTCAAGCCCCACTAGGCCCAAGGTTGACTCAGCCTTCCATCCTTTATAAGGTAGGTAAAATGAGGACCCAGATTGTTGGGGGCAATAAAAGTTGACTTTGTATATAATATACAAATAGAATGAAGACTATTGCTAACATAGTGTAAGCCGCCCTGAGTCTTCGGAGAAGGGCGGGATATAAATTCAAATTAAAAAAAATTAAAAAAAATAAACCAAGCCATTTTCTAATGTGACAGTAGAGATATTGCAATGGTTGTAAGTGTGAACACCAATTTTTCAGTGTCTTTGTAACTTCAAATGGTTGTAAATCAAGGACTATCTGTCCATCTGGAAACAATTATTATTATCTTATTTCCCAGAATGCTCTGAAGATTCTCCTTCACCTTGTTCCATTACAGGTAGTTCTTGACTTACAACGCTTCATTTAGTGACAGTTCAAAGTTATAACAGCGCTGAAAAAAGTAACTTAGGATCATTTTTCACACTTATGACCATTGCAGCATCCCCACGGTCACATGATCAAAATTCAGATGCTTGGAAGCTGACTCCTATTTATGACCGTTGCAGTGTCCCGGGGTCACGTTATCCCCTTTTGCGACCTTCTGACAAGCAAACTCAACGGGGAAGCCAGATTCACTTAACAACCGTGCTACTAAATCAACAAGTGCAGTGATTCACTTAACAACTATGGCAGGAAAGGTCATAAAATGGGGCGCAACTCACTTAAGTAACTCAGCGAACAGCAGAAAGTTTGGACCTCAGTTGTGGTCGTAAGTCAGGAACTACCTTTACTTTCCCTTCCCCCAGGATTAGAGAAAGGTACAGCTGAATCCCATTCGCTCAGAGAGACGCTGCCTTGTGGTCAGACTGAGCCCAGGTGCAGCTGGTCCTCACTTTATGACCATCTGAAATTAAGATGGGGTCAAAAAAGGTGATTTATGACCAGTTGTCATATTGACTGCTAGGATCACATGATCCCCACATGAAACCCAGGGGGTTTCGGAAAACCAAGTCCAGGAGGGAAGCCAGATTGGTTGAACAATTGTGGCAAAAAATCTCATAAAATCGGGCAGGATTCACTTAATGACCTCATTGCTTAGCCCAAAGGTCTGCAAACTTGGCTCTTTTAAGACCTGTGGACTTCAACTCCCAGAGTTCCTCAGCTAGCTTTGCTGGGAGTTGAAGTCCACAAGTCTTAAAAGAGCCAAGTTTGCAGACCCCCTGGCTTAGCCAATGGTGATCATAAGTTGAGGAGGGTTTTTTCCCTTCGTTGCTTCTGTGATAATGATAAGAAGACCACACCTGGAAAAATGCATCCAGTTTTGGTCCCCACATTACAAAAAAGATGTTGAGACTTTGGAAAAAGTGCAGAGAAGAGCAACTAAGATTGTTGTGTCTCGTCCGATCTCACCACCACAGCCGGGGTCTGCTTATCTGCTTCCGAACGCTGAAGAATGTCCTAGCATGCCTCCAGCCCCCAGCTCTGGCTCCATGCCCAGGCAAACGGAGCAACTAGACCCCTCCCCCTCCCCCACAGCATGTGAGCCTGAGGGAGGTCAATTGCCAACAGCTGCCGACTGGAGTGACCCTCGCGTCAGAAGACTTGATAGGCGGAGGCAACAGAAGGAAGGGAGGGGCAGGCCTGGATAAGTGCTGAGTCATGGAGCCACACCCCATGGCCTATATAAAGGATCTGCTTTCTGGCATTCTCTGAGTCAGGCAAAGTCTACCTTATCTTGCTGAAGTCACTTTCTGGTCTCCTGCCTGCCCTGAGGACTTTGCTAGGACTTTGGCAGAGCTGCAGAGGCACGCCTGATTCGGATTTCCCTGACCCGGCCGTCAGCGGAGGAGTGGGACACGACAAAGATGATTAAAGGCCTGGAGGCTAAAACAGATGAAGAATGGCTGCAGGTTTTGGGTTTGGCTTGTCTAGAGAAAAGAAGGACTGAGGGGGGGGGGCATGATAGCAGTATTCCAATATTTGAGGGGCTGCTGTAAAGAAGGGGGCGGAGTCAACTTATTCTCCAAAGCACTTGAAGGCAGGGCAAGAAACAATGGATGGAAACTAATCAAGGAGAGAAGCAACCTGGAACTGAGGAGGAATTTCCTGATAGGGAGTACAATTAACCGGTGGAACAGCTTGCATCACTGGAGGCTTTTAAGAAAAGACTGGACTGGACATCCACCTGAAATAGTATAGGGTCTCCTGCTTGAGCAGGGGGGTGGACTAGAAGACCTCCAAGGTCCCTTCCAGCTCTATTCTGATTCCGATAATGTTTCTTCTAAAAGCAAAAAACTCCAATCAGGAAAAGTAACTGGTTTCCTACAATAAGACTGGAATCCCATTTTGGAAGGCAATTTTCTATTTGCTTCTCAACTGACGTTATCAAGTTGCTAAGTTTTCATTTTCAGCAGTTTCCTTTAATATATATATATATATATATATATAATAAGGTGCCCCAATTTGGGGCTTTTTTAAAGTCATTCTTCTTCAGATTTTATTGCTTCATTGCGTTGGTCATTCTTTCCGTATTTTATATCGCTGCTCACCGACTGTAATTGTATTGAGTTTAAAAATATAAAAACCCACGACATCCTCTTCTTTTAAAAATAAAACCAGTGCCGTCCTTACACGTTCAGTCTTTGTACGTAGAATTTAAATGTCATTTTCCACCCCCCTCATGATAAACAGGAAGACTGCTGAAAGGTTAGCAGATTTTAGAAGTTAATTGCCATTGGCAAATTAGGAAACATCTATTAATCCTGTTTTTAATTGTCAAGAAAATATTAGTATCTCCAAATCTACAGTTAAGATACACTTAATGCAATGGCTCCAGTGACGTCACCCTCCTGCTGGGTGCTCAAACAGAGCACTCCGTGTTAGAAGATTGTAAAAGTCAGTGAAACAGAAAATAAATCACTGTTCACTGAGCTTAGCATAATCTCTGGGTGAAAGAGATTATCAGAATTGTGGAAGAGTGGCAGGTCTGACAGGGGGTTTGCTCTTAAGAGCGAATTTTCCTGGATTTATGACCCCACCGAATTCCACTCCTTCCAACTTCAGCACGCCCCTGTTTTATCAGGAAAAGGAGAGGAATGTTGCTTCTGCTCTAGAGAACTTATTAAATTGATTGATATTCCAAGCAGACGGAATTTCACAAGCGTTCGAACTTTGATGTAGAATCAACACGGCAAGTACCGACTCCTTTTGAAATTTGAAACCTTTCTTTGTCTTTGATTAATTGACTTTTAAAATGGCGTCTAAAAGTGAAAGTAAAATTTTTAGTACGATGAAGCAGCGTTACTTGTGGATTGTTACAAACGGAGTTTTTATACTGAAAGGAGGAAGGAGAGTTATTAAGTTTGAATTCCTGATTCTTTTGAAGACAGAATGGCAGCTAAACCTTTAAAGCCTTCTGGAAGAAGGGATCTGAACCAAGTCTTGAGGAAATATTGAAAGAACAATTAAAACTTTCTGAAGATAGGCAAAAGAGATGATGGAGAATTTTAATGCAAAAATAAGAGAAGATATTCTTATGGCAGTTCAAGGACTGAGTAAAAATTGAAGGATTGGAAGTGGAAATGCAACAGATCTCTCAGTCAAATAAGTATTTAGAAGATGAAATGAAAGGTGTTCAGAAAAAGTGGATCAAAATGAAGATCAGGTTGTGATATTACAATATAAACTTATGGAAGGAGCTCTTAGAATTCGTGGTATGCGAGAAGAGCGTGGAAGACTTAAGAAAAATTATATCAGAAGCATTGGCTGAATTTATTGAAGCGGACCCCAAGAGGTAGCTTACCAAATTGATAAAATATATAGAGTTAATTCTTGGATTGCAAGACAGAGAAAGCTTCCTCGGGACATTGTGGTTTATTTTGTGAAAAGGACTATGAGAAATCAAATTCTGCAAGTTTCATATCAGACAACTTTAAAAATTGGAGAACAGGAGTTGAAGGTGTTGAAGAGATTCCTTCAAAGATGTTAAGAGACAGGAAGCAATTTGCTTTTTACACAAGAACTTAAAAACATCAGATTCAATTCAGATGGGAGGTGCCAGTTGGACTGACACTATTCTATCAAGGAAGGAGATATAGAATTGACACGGTTTTAAAGGCAAAGTTTTCTTTCTACAGTTTTGAAAGTCGAAATAGAAGTGATAGAAAAACTTCAAGAGACTCAAGAAGGCGTGGTGACCCAAGAGCCTTTATTGCTGCCAGTATTAGAGGAACCACAAGAGCAAAGGGTGACAAGAGGAGCCCTTAAGCGTAAAGAAGAGCAACAGTCTCAAAGTAAAAGTCAGGATCCCATTATGGAAGCTGTGGGAGGAGCTAGACGGAAGATACCGGAGGAGGAGCTTCCGTTGTCTGCTTCAAAGCTTCAGGAGGCCAGTAATGGCAAATAGAATCTTGTCATGGAATGTTAATGGCTTGAATTCAGCTCAGAAAAGAAGGAAAATATTTCACTACTTGAAACAATTTAAAAATGATGTGATTTGTTTGCAAGAGACACATATAAAATTATCAGACCAAAAATATTTAATTAATTCAAAATTGGGTAACCATTTTGTTGCATCAGCTTTGGAAAAGAAGCATGGAATTGTTGTATATATCAGGAAGGATATACCAGCTAAGCTAATTGAGGCAGATATTCAAGGAAGATTTATTGCTATTGAACTGGTGATAGATGCAAAAAGACTTTGTTGATAGGTATTTATGCACCTAATCAGCAACAAGAAAAGTTTTACAAAATGTTACATGAGAGGTTGACCCTCTGGGATTATAGTTCGTTTATTTTATTAGGAGACTGGAATGGAGTAATTGATACAAGAAGGATAAGAGAACTTCCTCCAAGAAGATACCTATACATGCAAAATTACCAAAATCTTTTTTTGAAATGATGGAAGACTTTGAGTTTAGAGATATATGGAGGTTACGGAATCCAGATGAGAGAGATTTTACTTTTTTCTGATAGGCATCAATCTTTTCACGCATTGATTTTATTTTAATTTCTAATGACTTGCTTTCTAGGGTGAAGAAAAGCGAAGATATTTCGAGGTGTTTAACTGACCATAGCCCAGTATGGATGGAATTATTACAAGGGAAAAAGGTGGTAGAACATGGAGGTTGAATGAAAATCTGTTTAGATATGAGGATAATGTAACTTATTGTAAGAAACAGTTAAAAGAATTTTTTGATTTTAATATGTACAAAGGGACACCTATAGGGACTGTGTGGGAAGCGAGCAAAGCGTTTATTAGAGGATATTGATTTATTTGGACAACAGGCAAAGGAATAATAAACAAAAGCAGCGTAGATATTTGGAAGAAGAAATTCAAGGAAGCAACAGTTATTAATTCAAAACCCACAAGATCATAAACTTAAAGAGGCTATAAAAATATTACAGAGTCAATTTAATATGTTAATGGCAGACCAGGTGGCAACGAATATACAATATGCTAAACATAATACCTTTTGTAATGCAAATAAACCTGGGAGATGGTTGGCATATAATTTAAGGAAGAAACAGAAAGCACGTGTCATACAAAAATAGAATATAAAGGTAAAGAGATATATCAACAGGATAAAATTAAAAGGCATTCTCAGAATTTTATACTGCACTATATGCAAAAGACAAAATATTGGATAGGGATATTTATGATTATTTGAAAGATTATAAGGTGAATATTCTAACATTAGAACAGAGGAGGAGCTGAACCGGCCGATAGCTACTGGAGAAATAGTGGAGGCAATTAAACAATTAAAATGGGAAAACCCTGGTACAGATGGTCTTACAGCAACTTATTATAAAAACACAGGATGAAATATTAGGCCCACTTAAAGAATTATTTAATCAGATACAATTAGGAGTGGAATACCCCGTCATGGAAAACATCTTTTATTTCACTGATACCAAAGAGGAGCAAGACTGCTCTAAACCTGGTAACTATAGGCCGATTTCACTTTTAAATAATGATTATAAGATTTTTGTAAAAATAATAGCAAATAGATTAATGTTAGTTTTACAACAAAGAATTCATACTGATCAATCTGGTTTTATAAAAGGGAGGCAGATGAGGAATAATGTTAGACAGATTATTAATATATTGGAATATTTGGAAAAGAAGAATACTTCAGCGGCACTTATTTTTTTGGATGCAGAGAAAGCCTTTGATCGATTGCATTGGGATTTTTTATTTAAATTAATAGAGAAAATGCAATTTGGAGACTGTTTTATTAGAATAATTAAAGCGATTTATGGAGAGCAAACAGCACAGATTATAGTAAATGGTAGTTTGACAGAAGTTATTAAGATTGCGAAAGGAACAAGACAGGGATGTCCCTTATCACCATTATTGTTTGTTTTGACTCTGGAACCATTATTAGATAAAATACGAGAATTAATGAAAATAGAGGAATTAAGATTAGACAATATGAGTACAAAGTTAGAGCTTTTGCAGATGATGTAGTGGTTACGTTAATGAATCCTATAAATTCAAGTAGATTTTTGTTGGAAGTAATTGATAAATATGGAAAGGTATCAGGATTTAAAATAAATCAGAAAAAACAAAAGTGATAATTAAAAATATGTCTATACAACAGAAACAAAAACTAGAGGAAATGACAGGATTTGAGGTAGTAAAAAAGGTTAAATATTTAGGGGTCTATATTAGCTCATCGAACAAGAAACTTTATAAGAATAATTATGACTTGCTATGGCAAAAAGTTCAGAATGATATGAATGGCTGGAAGAAATTGCAGTTATCCCTATTGGGAAGGATTGCGGCTATTAAAATGAATGTGTTACCTAGATTTTTGTTTCTGTTCCAGATGATACCTATAATTAAAAAGGATAAAAATTTGGAAGATTGGCAGAGTGGGATTAATAAATTTATATGGCAGGGTAAAAAGGCGAGGGTTAAAATGAAAATAATACAGGATTCACGGGAAAGAGGTGGTTTAAGAATGCCTAATTTTAAACTATATTATGAAGCAGTAACCCTTTCAGTAATAAGTGACTGGTTTAACTTAACAGAGGAAAGAATTTTGAATATAGAAGGTTATGACTTGTTATATGGATGGCATGCGTACTTATTTTATGGGAAAAAAGTGGATAGGGCTTTTAAGAATCATGTGTTGAGAAGTGCTCTTTTGGGTCTGGAATAAATATTCCTATAAATTAGATTATAAGATTCCTATATGGGCGAGCCCTAGACATGCAATAGAGAATATAAATATAGAACAGAAACAGGAAATGATTACATATAAAGAACTTTTGTATGCTGAAGGAGGTAGATTGCAATTAAAATCATTACAGGTATTAAATGAAGAAGGGAGGAATTATACTTGGTTTCAATATGGGCAAATAAGTGCTAGATGGAAAGAAGATCAAAAAATTGGTATAATGCAAAGGGAGGAAAATTTAATAAAGCAAATTAGAAATCAGACCCAGGAGCATATAAAGAGATTGTATAATGTGTTGCTTGAAATAGATTCGGAAAAGGATTTGGTAAAGGATTGTATGATAAAATGGGCACAGAATATTCAGGAACCAATAATGTTGGAAACATGGGAGAAAATTTGGGTTAGAAATGTTAAGTTTACACAAGCACAGAATTTAAGGAAAATTTTTATAAGATGTTTTATAGATGGCATTTAGATCCCAAAAAATTATCATGTATGTATCCTAATATCCAAGCGAAATGTTGGAGGTGTGATTGTGATGATGCTACATATTTTCATATTTGGTGGACTTGCAAGAAAATTAAGGTCTTTTGGATAAGAATTTGGTGGATTATTCAAAATGTACTGAAGAAGAAGATAAAGTTCCTGCCACAATTTTTCCTTTTGGGAATTATAATGGATTGTACAGGGATTGAGACTAAATTGATTTTGAACTTAATAACAGCAGCAAGACTGTTGATTGGACAATACTGGAAGAAGAAGAGATACCTACAATAGAAGAATGGATATTGAAAGTTATTAACTTGGCTGAGATGGCTAAAATCTCAGCGTTTTTAAAAGACAATACGCAGGAAAGATATTTAATTGAATGGAAAAAATGGATTGATTATCTACAAAACAGATATCAGATTAAGAAATATCAGATTGCCTTTGAATAATTAGAAAGTTATTTTATGTAATGGGGAGGGGGTTGGGAGACGAAAAGCTTTGGATGTGGTTATTTGGATTGGACTTTACCTTGTGATTGACCCGGGAAGCCGGGGGGGGGAGGAGGGGGTGTTTTGTTTTGTCTTTTTTTTTGGGAGGGAGGGGGAAAAAAGGGGGAAAATGTTTTTGTTTTTTTTAAAACTCTTTCAATAAAAAAAAAAAAAAAAAAAAAAAAAAGATACACTTAATGCTTTCTTGCCACTGGAAATTAAGATATGTCCACTAATTCTACATTAATCGGTTATCTTTCTCGTCCTTTTTTTCCCCCTCAGATTTATTTTTATTTTTTATTTATTTATTTTATTTGTCACAACATTATATATAAGCATAAGCATGAAATAACTATACGATATATAAGTATATATATAACCATAAGTATGTAATAACTATACGAAATTATATACAATCAAAGGGAACATTAGGACAGGAACGGTAGGCACGCTTGTGCTCTTATGCACGCCCCTTACAGACCTCTTAGGAATGGGGTGAGGTCAATAGTAGGTCAATAGTCAATAGTAAATAATAGTAGATTACTAGTGGATTCTTGAGAGAATTCCAGATCTCTGGGAAAAATCATCACTTATCACCATTTCCTCTTCTTCTCTAGAGAAGGAATTGTAAGTAACGGATATTTAATGACAAACTACAATCACATTAATTAAAATGAGGAAAGATGGGAGTTAAGCAACTTCCATCTTTTAAGTAAAAACCGTCCTCTTTTCCTGCTTGCGTTTTGCCAAAAATCAAATTGACTTCTCTGTAGAAAAATCAGGATTTTTCTAAATCCACTGGAGCAGAAGACCTTTGCTCGGACAATCATGAAAAGTATTCCTGGGATCCATGGGGGAAAAAAAACCCCTGCTACGTTGTTTTCACTGTGTGCATTTTTTAACTGAACGTATTGGATATGTTATAAGTCTCCCAGAGTCTGTTTGGAGCTCTGGGAGACTTATAACAAATCTAATCAATATAAACAAATAAATAATTCGTTAGAAGTAAAAGTCTTACTCAAGTTGACTGCTGAAGGAGGGAATGCTGGTCTCCTCCTTTAAAACGGCACTCCGCTAAAAATGAGACCAAAACCAATTCTGTGGCATTTAGATACCCCTGGGTGGTGATACAACTCATATGCCCTCCATGGGGCGCCCAATAAGTTTAAATCAATAAATGAAGCACCCTGGTTGGAATGATGTTCTCCGTATGACAATACGGACAATTATTCAGAGGATAATTAGAACTGCAGAAAAAACAATGGCTACCAACCTGCCTTCCATTGAGGACCTGTATACTGCACGAATCAAGAAGAGGGCCCTGAAACCATTTACAGATCCCCCACATCCTGGAGATAAACTGTTTCAACTCCTACCCTCAAAACGATGCTATATAGAGCACTGCACACCAGAACAACTAGACACAAGAACAGTTTTTCCCCGAAGGCCATCACTCTGCTAAACAAATAATTCCCTCAACACTGTCAGACTATTTACTGAATCTGCACTACTATTAATCTTCTCATCGTTCCCATCACCAATCTCTTTCCACTTATGACTGTATGACTGTAACTTTGCTGCTGGCAATCCTTATGATTTATATTGATATATTGACCATCATTTGTGTTGTAAATGTTGTACCTTGATGAACGTATCTTTTCTTTTATGTACACTGAGAGCATATGCACCAAGACAAATTCCTTGTGTGTCCAATCACACTTGGCCAATAAAAAAATTCTATTCTATTCTAAAATAACCTACGGTAGGGTAGCTGTCAGGCCTGCCATCCTTGCTTTGCATTGCTGGCATTGGGCTATAAAGTGCAGGGGAGGGAGGGAGGGAATGGGTAGGTAAAGGGAGGGGGGATGACAAGGAGACAGGAACCAGTCAAGCTGGAATAAACTGGCCGGCAGAAGCCTGAGAATGGAATGGGAAACTGATTTATTTCAATTTATTTTCCAAAGCATCAGAGGGCAGGACAAGAAACAATGGATGGAAACTAACCAAGGAGAGAAGCAACCTGGAATTAAGGAGAAAGTTCCTAACAGTGAGAACAATTAACCAGTGGAACAGAAGTTGCCTCCAGAAATCGTAGGTGTTCCATCACTGGGGGTTTTTAAGAAGAGACTGGACAACCATTTGTCTGAAATAGAATAGAACAGAATAGAATTTTTTTTATTGGCCAAGTGTGATTGGACACACAAGGAATTTGTCTTTGGTGCATATGCTTTCAGTGTACATAAAAGAAAAAAAAATACCTTCACCAAAGGTACATTTACAACACAAATGATGGTCATAGATTGCAATTTAACCTTTAATGATAGCAACAAGAAGTTACAGTCATACAGTCATAAGTGGGAGGAGATGGGTGTTGGAAACGAGAAGATTAATAGTAGTGCAGATTTAGTAAATAGTTTGACATTGTTGAGGGAATTATTTGTTTAGCAGAGTGATGGCCTTCGGGAAAAAACTGTTCTTGTGTCTAGTTGTTCTGGGTGTTCAATGCTCTATATTTTTTTGATGGTAGGAGTTGATGGTAGGAGTTGAAACAGTTTATGGATAGGATCTCGTGTTTGAGCAGAGGGTGGACTAGAAGACCTCCAAGGTCCCTTGCTGTTCTATTCTATTCTATTCTATTCTATTCTATTCTATTCTATTCTATTCTGATGTCAAACAGAATAACAGAATTGTAAGGGACCTTGTAGGTCATCTAGTCCAACCCCCTGCCCAAGCATTACACCCTACACCATTTCTGACAGATGGCAGCCCAGTCTCTTCTTGAAAGCTTCCAGTGATGAAGCTCCCAAAACTTCTAAAGGCAACTTCTGTTCCATTTATTGATTGTTCTCAACCAAGAGTGGTTGGTCAGAAATGGTGTAGGGTCTCCTGCTTGGGTGGAGGGGTTGGACTAGATGACCTACAAGGTCCCTTCCAACTCTGTTAATCTGAAATCAGTCCACAATTAACCAGTGGAATAGCTTGCCTTCAGAACTTCTGGGTTCTTCAACACTGGAGGCTGTTAGGAAGAGACTGGACTGGACAGTCACTTGTCTCTAATTGTCTAGTGTTTCCTGCTTGAGCAGGGGGTTGGACTAGAAGACCTCCAAGGGTCCTTCCAACTCTCTTATTCTGTTAATCTGACTACCTGTAGGAGATTTCTCCAGTTTTTCTGGCTTAGCATCAACAGTGTCTGTGCTGATACAGAGTTTGGCAGCATTTTTACCTTTTTTTTTTCCTTTCGCAATAACCTTCCCCAATTTGGCACCCTTCAGTTGGTCTAGAAATGGGTCCTATAAATCATTTCTAGAGTGTCAGGTTGAAGAATGCTAAAAGAAAAAAAAAGTAAACATAAACTTGCCTCTTTTTTGAATCACTAAGTAAACTGAAATTGAGTTGCCTTCTCTGAGTTCTTACAAAATAAATGCACATTAGGGGAAAGTCTGCACAAAAATACATATATTCATGAAACTATACACAATGTAATGCATTAAGGAACATGTTGGAGGAAATGCATACATTACATCGCGAACAAAAATGAATCTTTTTTTAAAAAACAAAAACAAAAAACCAGGCACAATGTTCACATTTTAGTGGGAGCTTTCAAAGAATTTTTAAAACTAATCAACGGATGAGATGAACCAGATTTATGGGTCCTGGAATGAGAAAGCTAGAGAGCCTGAAACGAACAAATAGGACAAAATAAGAGACTTGAAATATCCTCAACCTGCAATCAGAACTGAGCCCAAAATTTATGTTGCTAGGTGAGAAATTTCTTAAGTGAGTTTAGCCTCATTTTCTTGCCACATTTCTTAAGTGAATCACTGAAGTTCTTAAATTAGTAGCATCAGGAGTGGGTTCTACTTACCTTTATTACCAGTTCGCATCGTGCTGCACGCTTCTGCGCATGCGCAGAAGAGTTTTGATGATGTTTGGGTCAGTGGGGGGACCCTCCCGCTGGTTTTACTACCGGTTCTATAGAATCGGTCCAAACCGGGGGCAACCCACCACTGAGTAGCATGATTGCAGCCTAGGATTATGGTTTAGAAGTCTGTCCATCTGCTACACACACACACACACACACATATATACACACACGCATGTGCGCACACCCACCCATAGCCCAATGGAAAAGAAGCACCCTGGGAAGTTAGATGGCTTGTGGGTTACAACTTCACCTGTCTTCTGCTAAATGTCCAGATTGTGGCCAAAATTGCTAAGTGAGACATTTTGTTAAGTGAATTTTGTCCCCATTTCTTGACACAATTCTTTAAGCGAATCTCTGCATTGGTTAAGTTAGTAACAGGGTTGTTAAGTGAATTTGGTTTCCCCGTTGACTGTGTTTGTCAGAAGGTCCCAAAAGGGGATCACGTGACCTCGGGATGCTGCAACTGTCATAAATCCATGCCAGTTGCCAAGCATCCAAATGTAAATCATGTGACCATGCTTCAACGGGCATAAGTCATAAGCAGTGGTGAAATCCAGGTGTTTTTTTTTACTACCGGTTCTGTGGGTGTGGCTTGGTGGGCGTGGCAGGGGAAAGATACTGCAAAATCTCCATTCCCACCCCACTCCAGGAGAAGGATACTGCAAAATCCCTATTCCTTCCCCGCTCCTGGGGGAAGGATATTGCAAAATCTCCATTCCCACCCCATTCTGGGGCCAGCCAGAGGTGATATTTGCCGGTTCTCTGAACTACTCAAAATTTCCGCTACCAGTTCTCTAGAACCCGTCAGAACCTGATGGATTTCACCTCTGGTCATAAGTCACTTTTTTCTGTGCCGTTTTAACTTCAAATGGTCACTCAGCAAATTGTTGTAACCTGTAGGTTAATGCAGGTGTCCCAGTGGTCACTGCAACCCAGGTAGAGAATCTCAAGTTCTGGAGAAGATACCCTTCAAATTTTGCTTGACCCCCTCCCAGTTCACACACAGACCCCCGACTCAGCGCAGAGAAGAGGCAGGGTTGTGTGCTCAAGTGGATGTAAGTCTATGCATAAGAGAGCTAACTCTTGGGACCAATAAATTAACTTAGCCTTGGATGGTAATTTATTCCACTCTCTTTCATCAACTAGGGTGATGCAGCTGATACCCAGAGGACCTGTGTACTACCCAATTATTCTTCCTCCCCCTCATCCCCATTTTAACCTCCCTTGGGGAGGCAATATTGCCACGGAGGCAGATATGATCAATGTTAGCTCAAATCAATCTTGCAGTTGCTCCAGTGTTGCATACAATGTATAAATTCTCCAAATCTATTATTGCACTATTGCCAGCAGCCTGGAAGTCAAGTAAACAAGAATAATAGCAGATATAATGGCACTGTTTATGGGAGAATAAAAAGAAACCCCAAACATGCCCATCCTGTAGTCCATAAATCTATTTTTAAAAAATTGCATCCTATAGTTTAGAAGGAAGTTTTAATTTACTCTTTCCAGAACTGTAGAATTGATGCAGAACCAAATTAAATTTTGCAGAATGGAGTTTTTTAAAAAACACGCTGGATACTGATTTTTTTTTTTCCCTTACATTTTACACCGATAAGCAACATTAGAGAATGTTAATTTTGCCCTGGTCATTTAGAGTTATTTGGAAACTGCCTTAATGCTCATTGCATTCCTTCTCTGAAGCACATTTTGTGTGCTGAACTCTGGTTCCCCTTCTAAAAAAAGCAATGTTGTCTATAGACCAGGGGTCTCCAACCTTGGCAACTTTAAGACTTGTGGACTTCAACTCCCAGAATCCCTCAGCCAGCTTTGCTTTGAGTTGAAGTCCACAAGTCTTAAAGTTGCCAAGGTTGGAGACCCCTGGTCTATAGGTAGTCTCTACTTGCAACCACTCATTTAGAAACCTTCACAAATCACAAGTACCCACTAGGTAACAATGCAATAGCAACAGCACTTAGACATACATACATATTTGCAGTGTCAGCCTCTTGCCCCCACCAATCTGGGTCTTCATTTTACCCACCTCGGAAGGATGAGTCAACACTGACCTGATCAGGATTGAACTCCTGGTAGTGAGCTGAATTAGCTTGCAGGACTGCATTCTAACCACTATGCCACCACAGCTCTTCCTTCCTTCCTTCCTTCCTTCCTTCCTTCCTTCCTTCCTTCCTTCCTTCCTTCCTTCCTTCCTTCCTTCCTTCCTTCCTTCCTTCCTTCTTAAATAGCAATAGCAGACTTGTATACTGCTTCACAGTGCTTGACAGCCCTCTCTAAGCGGTTTACAGAGTCAGCCTACATCCCACAACAATCTGAGTCCTCATTTTACTGACCTGGGAAGCACAGAAGGCTGAGTCAATCTTGAGCCGGTGAGAATCGAACTGCTGGCTGTGGACAGAGTTAGCCTGCAGTATTGCATTCTAACCATTGGGAGGGAGGGAGGGGAGGGAGGGAGGGAGGGCAGGAGGAAGGAAGGAAGGAAGGAAGGAAGGAAGGAAGGAAGGAAGGAAGATAGCAATAGCACTGAGACTTATATTCCACTTCCCAGTGCTTTTACAGCCCTCTCTAAGCGGTTTACAGAGTCAGCCTATTGCCCCCAACAATCTGGGTTCTCATTTTACTGACCTCAGAAGGATAGAAGGCTGAGTCAACCTTGAGTTGGTGAGAATCGAAATGCTGGCAGTCAGCAGAATCAGCCTACAATGCTGCATTCTAACCACTGCACCATCATGGTAGGTGCATTGGGACTTTGAACAGTTGCTAAACAAATGGTCATACATCAAGGACTATTTGCACACAGTCCTCAATTTACAACCACAAGTGAACTCAAAATTTCTGTTGTTCAGTGAGACATTTGTTCAGTCAGTTTGGCCCCCTTTCCTGCCACAGTGGTTAAGTGGATCACTGCAGTTGTTAAGTTAGTAACACGGTGGCTAAGTGAATCGGGCTTCTCCCTTGATTTTGCTTGTCAGAAGGTCGCAAAAGGGCATTGCATGACCCCGGGACACTCAATGCGACCGTCATAAATACAGGTTGACAAGTGCCCAGAATTTTAATCACATGACCATGGGGGGAATGCTGCAACGGTTGTTAAGTGTGAAGAATGGTTATAAGTCACTTTTTTCAGAGTTGTTGTAATTTCGAATGGTCATTAAATGAACTGTTGCAAGTGGTGCAGTGGCCTAGAGGTGGAGCCCTCACCTCACAATCAGGAGGCTGTGAGTTCGATCCTAGGTAGAGGTAGATATTTCTCTCTCTGGGCACAATGACAATATATCCGCTGAACAAAACCTAGAAGCTTTCGGTTTCGGGTTAATGTCAGGGTTCCAAGGAACACCCCCAACGAAATAAAGTTCTGAGGCTTGAGGCTCCTCAAAGTTCCAAGTTATTAGAGATGTCATGTTGGCACAACTGGGAAAACCCGAAACTGAAAGCTTCCAGGTTTTCCACACCCAGTTGACAGTTCACAGCCCTGCCCCACACCCACAAGTTCAACACATTGTCCAATCAACTCTTCACACTCAATTGGATACAATCTTCAGGCAGTCTCCGTCAGACGCAGGCAAAAGTCCTTGAATACGGAATGTTGTTATGACTAACTTTCTACTGCTCCAACAACAACCTCCTCCCAACTTCCCCAGCTAAAATACGTGGCAGTTAAGAAGCAAAAAGAAAATTGCCTTCCAAAACTGACACGCTGCACTGGCGACAGGAAGGGCATCCAGCCATTAAAATGCTCTGCTAGCTCCGTTCAGTTGCCCAGACTCCGTCCCGCAAGGGATTAGGGGGTCTTTAAAAGATGATGATGATAATAATGACGACTAAATGAACTGTTGTAAGTCTACCTATATTCTCAGTGTGGATCTCCTTGGTTTTCTATGTTCCTGGCATACCCCACACGTGTTATCGTGTCAGGATGAGGCAAAAAGAAGCAGAAACTCTTATTTGTATTCTTGCCCATCTGGGTTAAAACAAAGCAAAGGTTTTGGTGGGCCTTTCAAAGCGCAGATTTATTCCAGGGGAGAACAAAGAGCTGTCAGCTGGTTTTTAAAAGTGGCCGCCCAGAGAACTGAGCCGCATTAATCGTTTACAATGACATCCGTCATAGCTTTCTTCTCGTCCTCGAAAATCACAGAATCCCTAAACAACTCCCAGCCCAGGTAGTCATCCATTACACCAAAACCTCCTTTGACATTTAATCCAATCTTGTTCTTAAACTTAATAAAGCGGATATACATGTTTCCCTTTTGATATCTGCTCCTCATCTATACTCCTAAACAAACAAACAAAAAAATCCAATATTTAAGTCTACTCATCTTTTCCTCCCATACAGATGCGGCCCAAGGCTCACAAAAACAAGGCTGGGAAAAAAACGATCAGCTCAGAAAACTACAAGTGGTCCTTAACTTACGACCACAACTGAGCCCCAAAATTTCTGCGGCTAAGCGAGAGATTTCTTAAGTGAGTTTTGCCCCGTTTTACGACCTTTCTTTCCACGGTTGTTAAGTCAATCGCCGCAGCTGGTTATAGGGTTAATAATACAGTTGCTATGAGAATATTGGCTTCCCCATTTCTTGTCAGAAGGTCGCAAAAGGGGACCACGTAACCCTGGGACACTGCCGCCGTCGTAAATATGAACCAGTTGCCAAGCATCTGAATTTTGATCACATGATCATGGGGATCGGTGGTTCATTCAGCTGGTTCAGACCGGTTCAGGCGAACCGGTAGTGGCGACCTGAGGGTGGGCCTGCCCCCCCCCCCCGCCCTGGCGGTATGCCAGTCTATTTAGCCACATTTTCTAAGCCACGTGCATGTGTGCAAGCCGTGCGCGCGAACAAAGCAAATGCGCAAAGGACCGGGCCAATGGGCAGAAGGTACGAGAGAGAGCAAAGTGAGCGTGCACACTCACATTTTCGGTGCGCGGTGAACCAGTGTTAAAATTAGGTGAAACCCACCCCTGATGGAGATACTAGAAAGGCTGTACGTGTGAAAAACGATCATAAGACACTTGTCAAGGTTCCAGAAAAACCTCTTCTGCATAAAAAAAACTCAGAAGCCATTGTCTTTCAGAGTTCTTTACTAGCATGAGGAAACTGGCACACGATGAGTGAAATTCCAAAACTGAACTTCCGGATTCTTTTCCCAGTTATACAAACCCCAAGAATCCCACCCCCCTAACCCCTTTGATGGTCACATGGTCCCACGTTCTCCCAGTTCATTCGAATATCTTCTCGCCACTCTTCCTGCAGATGTGAACACCATCCGACCTTGACCGCTTGAAGAATGTTACCATACCCCTCAACCCCCCTTCTTCCCCTCGGGGGAAAAATGTGGCAGCGTCTGGAACCCTAAAGTCTAGTATGGTTTCCAGGCCTGACAACACTTTTTTCACATGATGTTGTAACTTTGAACGGTCACTAAATGAATTGTTGTAAGTTGAGGACCACATGTATTTTATTAGAAAGGCCTCTGTGTGTTCCCACCTGGCTTGACAATGGCCAGGGCGAAAGGACAGATCGAGAAGCTTCTTCTTTCTCTGTAAGTCAACTTTACAAAATGAATACAGGTCATCCTCGACTTACGGCCAATATGGGGATCAGAATTTCCATTGCTAGGCAATTGTTAAGTGAGTCCTACCTGGTTTTATGACCTTTTTTTTTTTTGGCCATTGTTATGAATCACTGCAAGTGTTAACTGAATCGCACACACAGTTATTAAGCGAATCTAGTTCTCCCATTGACTTTATTTATTTGTTAAATTGATTTGACTTTGTTGGGAGGTTGCAAATGAGGGTCACGTGACTCTGGGATGAGGCAAACCATGGTGCATCCATCCCAGCTGCCAAGGGCCCCGATTCCGGTCATGTGATCGTACAGATACTGTCAATCAAAAGACGGAGGAGGAGTCAATCATAAGTCACCTTTTCCAATGCCGCTGTAACTTTGAACTGTATGTGAGAGAAAATTGAAAGGAGATTTGATAAGAGTTTTAAAGCTCTGAAATAAAGAAGACGGGCTCTTTCCCATCCCAGGGCGCAAGACGGAGGACGAACAAATCTTCTAAGCAGCTCCACAGCAGAACCAGGGAGCCATGAAGGTGAACCAAATCTTTCCTCCTGTTATTCTACAAACATTTGTAGGCCCTCAAGGGATTTCCTCAAGAAGAAATGCATCTACTCAAATAGCTTTTGAAGCCTTCTTCCTGTTACGCGCCCATCCAATTTATTCTGAAGCACTGTTGGATTTGGAATCTATGTAGGAAAGGCTAAAAGTCCACTATATATGTATGTATGTATGTATGTGTGTATATACATACACACTATTCTTTCAAGATATATATACATACACACACACACACATCTACACACTCATCCATAGATGCACACACACATAATTATAAACACACACATCATATATATATATATATATATATATATATATATATATATATATATATATATATATATATAGGTCTGGTTATTCGGATTTTCTCCCGCGTAAAATTGGAAGTGTCTTGGCGACGTTTCGACAAAGTCTCATTAAATCATCTTCAGACTTCAGCTTTGTGCTTCTGGGAGCAATGTGTGATTGCAGCTGTTTCTTCCTTTTAACTGCTAGTGGGGTTTGAACTGATTGGGTGGGAGCTTGGCTGTGCTCTGATTGGATGGGGGTTTTTTTGTGCTCTGATTGGCTGGGGGTGTGTCCTGTTTGGGTGGGGGCTTGGTTGTGCTCAGATTAGTCTGAGTTGCAGGGGGATTTGAGCTGGTGAGCTGCATTGCCGTTGTTTGGCTTCGTGTTTGTGGTCGTGCTACATCTTCATAGTGGGTGTCAGTCTGCTGTATGTATGGATTGGAGGGGTTTGAAATGGCTAATGTTGCAGCTGCGGTCTGGCTTCTGGTCCTTGGTCGTGCTTCATGATCAGTGTGGGTTTGGGTCTGCTTTCTGGGTGGATGTGTAGTGGTGACATCCTGTGTGGACCTCGTGAGTGTGGGTCTGGTGTCATTCCTCGTATTAGGGACTTGTTTGTCAATAAGGGCGGGTTTCCAAATGGCTGGTAGGCGGGAGGTGTCATCTCGTTTGTTCATGCTGTGTGGGCGTTTTTCTATCTCAATGACTTCTCTGATTATTCTGTTGTTAAAGTGTTCAGTTTTGGCGATAGTTCTGGTCTTTTTAAAGTCAATATCGTGTCCTGTGGCTTTAAGGTGTTGGACCAGGGAAGAAGTTGGTTCCTCTTTTTTGACTGAGTTCTTGTGTTCTTCAATGCGTGCACTTATTCTTCTGTTGGTTTGTCCAATGTATGTGGTGGGGCAGGCGGTGCATGGGATTTCATATACTCCTTGATTTTCTAACTCAATTTTGTCTTTGGGGTTTCTTAGGATGGTGGATATTTTTCGGTTTGTGCAGAATGCTGTCTTGATGTTATGTTTGTGGAGGATCTTGCTGATTCTGTCTGTGGTGCCTTTTATATATGGGAGGAGGGCTGTGCCGTTTTCTTGTTCTCTGTCTTGGATTTTAGTGGGGGGTTCTTTTGGATTAGTTTGGTAATCTTATTTCTCTGGAATCCATTGGATGTTAGTACGTTTGTGAGAGTGTGTAGTTCGGTTTTTAGGTGTTGTTCATCAGCTAAGCGTTTTGTTCTGGAGATGAGTGTCTTGGCTACGGAGTTGATCTGTGCTGGGTGGTGGTGTGAGAGTGCGTGCAGATAGCGGTTTGTGTGTGTTTTCTTCTGGTAGATGGTGTGTCCTAGGGAGCCATTGGGTTTCTTGTAGACTAAGACATCTAGGAAGGGAAGTTGGTTGTTAACTTCTGTTTCCATGGTGAACTGTATTTTGGGGTGTAGGCTATTGAGGTGTGTGAGGAAGTTGTCAAGTTTTTCTTTCCCGTGTGGCCAGATTATGAAGGTGTCGTCTACGTATCTGAGCCAGAGTTTGGGTTTGTGATCAGATTTTTCTAGTGCTTGGGTTTCAAAGTGTTCCATGTAGAGGTTGGCAATGACAGGTGAGAGGGGTGATCCCATGGGTGCTCCTTCTATTTGTTTGTATTTTTGTCCATTATAGATGAAGTATGTGTTGGATAGGCAGTGGTTGGTCAGATCTAGGATGTGCTTGGCTCACCAGCTCACCAGCTCAAATCCCCCTGCAACTCAGACTAATCTGAGCATAACCAAGCCCCCACCCAAACAGGACACACCCCCAGCCAATCAGAGCACAAAAAAACCCCCATCCAATCAGAGCACAGCCAAGCTCCCACCCAATCAGTTCAAACCCCCACTAGCAGTTAAAAAGGAAGAAACAGCTGCAATCACACATTGCTCCCAGAAGCACGAAGCTGAAGCCTGAAGATGACGAATGAGACTTTGTCGAAACGTCGCCAAGACACTTCCAATTTTACGCGGGAGAAAACCCGAATAACCAAAGACCTACATATATATATATATATGTGTGTGTGTGTGTGTGTGTGTGTGTGTGTGTGTGTGTGTGTGTGTGTGTGTAGGTCTTGGCATTTTCGGGTCTTTTCCCATATAAGGTTGAGAGTATCTTGGCGACATTTCGACAAGGTCGAAACGTGAAAAGACCCAATAATGCCAAGACCTACATACCTATACCTGTGAAAAACTACGAAAACAAATATATATATGTATGTATGTATGTATGCATGTATGTATGTAAGGTAAAGGTTCCCCTTGCACGTACGTGCTAGTCGTTCCCGACTCTAGGGGGCGGTGCTCATCTCTGTTTCAAAGCTGAAGAGCCAGCGCTGCCCGAAGACGTCTCCATGGTCATGTGGCCAGCATGACTAAACGCCAAAGGCGCACGGAACGCTGTTCCCTTCCCACCAAAGGTGGTCCCTATTTTTCTACTTGCATTTTTTACCTGCTTTTGAACTGCTAGGTTGGCAGAAGCTGGGACAAGTCACGGGGGCTCACCCCGTTACATGGCAGCACTAGGGATTCGAACCGCTGAGCTGCCGACCTTTCGATCAATAAGCTCAGCGTCCTAACCCCTGAGCCATCATACATCTATCATACATACATACATACACACACACACACTTTCAAGAATAAAATATAATGATATTTTAAACATAAATATAAAACTACACATACTGTACACAAACCCTCATGTGTACGTTTGTGTGTTTGTGTGTGTTCTTTTATTCTTTCAAGAAATAAAATAAAAACCATCATTTGGTGCTCAAAGGTGCCCTTTTGTAGCCACAGGATATCCACACATGGGTGCCGATCCTTTGAACACACTTACCTAGAAATATAGGGAAAACTATTTGACAGGTTTCATCAAGTTTGAATGAAAATTTCATACAAAACTGAAATGCAGGAACATTATGAAGTTCTTCCCTTTTTGAACGTTGCAGAGGTGTTTTTTTTTTCTTTAATAACACATGTACACCATCTTTCCTCTCCCTCCATTCACACATGCGCACACACGCACCCGGAGAAAATGTAGTCTGTTGTATGTTACACAACATATACAAATAAATCAGAGAAGAACAGAAAAATAAGCTAAAAGGTACTCATCTCCATTTTGTGGCCAAAGGAGCCAGCATTGTCAGAAGATGCTCTAGGGCTCATGTGGCCAGCATGACTATATGCCGAGATGCACAAAACGTTGTTACGTTCCCAACAAAGTGATACCTATTTATCTACTTGCATTTGCGTGCTTTTGAACTGCTAAGTTTGCAGGAACCAAGAGCTCACCGTCACACATGCAAACTGCCAGACTTCCATTAACCACTGGCCACCTTGTCTCTATTTAAGAACAAACCTACACCAAAACATTTATCTTAGGAGACATGAGTATAATCAGACACAAGCATTTCCACGCATTTTTTTTAAAAAAATCTAAACAGGTGCAAAAACGTGAGAATATGAATCTAAGGTTTGAAAAATAAAACAATGAGCACAGCTGCAATTGGCAGTTTCCACCATCTGTATCAGAGGTGGGTTTCAGCAGGTTCTGACCAGTTCTGGAGAACCGGTAGCGGAAATTTTGAGTAGTTCGGAGAACCAGTAGTAAAAATTCTGATTGGCCCCGCCCCCATCTATTCTCTGCCTCCCAAGTCCCAGCTGATCAGGAGGAAATGGGGATTTTGCAGTAATCTTCCCCTGGAGTGGGGAGGGAATTTTTTTTTTCTATTTGCATTTATATCCCGCCCTTCTCCGAAGACTCAGGGAGGCTTACACTATGTCAAGCAATAGTCTTCATCCATTTGTATATTATATACAAAGTCAACTTTTGTTGCCCCCAACAATCTGGGTCCTCATTTTACCTATAAAGGATGGAAGGCTGACTCAGACCTTGGGCCTTGTGGGACTTGAACCTGCAGTAATTGCAAGCAGCTGCTGTTAATAACAGATTGCATTAGTCTGTTGAGCCACCAGAGGCCCCAATGGGGATTTTACAGTATCCTTCCCCTGCCATGCCCACCAAGCCACGGCCACAGAACCGGTAGTAAAAAAAATTGAAACCCACCACTGATATGTATCCCCATTTTTGTCATCAGTGCCTTATTAATTGGGCAGGGGGCACATCAGGCAACAACTCTGAAAGATTACAGTTTGGTGGCATCTACGGGAGGAGGCAAGTTATTTGTTTAGTGCCTTAAATATTAATGTGAACGCTTCAAACCAGGCTCCAGACTAATTTAAACCTGTTGCGAGTTAGTACAGCAGAACGATGGAATAATATTCGGTAGTTCGGCAGCGCTGACAGTTGAGACTCCAACTCAATATATCTTTGGAAAGCACGAATCCTTTCTATGCCCCCTGACAGACAGAGAGCATTAAAAAAAAATTAAATAAATAAAGTCGAGGGAAATTTGTAGTCTAGGACAGCATCTTCCATAAAAGTTCACTTTCTTTCTTTCTTTTTTTTAAACTCAATTCGGTGTTCAATTACTTTACCCTTTCGAAAGTGTGAGAGACACGGGTGTTAATCAAACAAGTAATTTGCAAATGTTGTTCCTTGGTAAATGTCATGCGCAAGCAGATATTTAGAATGAGGGATGCAGGGAGCACTGCAGCCAGGTAGCTGAGCATGGCTTGTATTTATCCCTGTGTTGTCTCTCTCGAGACAGAAAGGAAGCAAGGCTCATTCCCATCTCGTTTCAGCAAACGGAGGGTGGCATGGCCCCCAGCTTGGCTTCAGAGTCGCCATCAGAAAAGTTTCTCTCCAATTCTGTCCATCTCTTTCTCCTTCTTCTTCTTCCCCTTTCAAAGATTAATACCGCATCTTTGTGTGTTCCATAATTTATGCTTGTCTGCAGCTGGAGCAGAAAAAAGGAAAATGACTGCAGTTCCTTCTAGCTCAGGGGTCTCCAACCTTGGCAACTTTAAGCCTGGCGGACTTCAACTCCCAGAATTCTGGGAGTTAAAGTCCGCCAGGCTTAAAGTTGCCAAGGTTGGAGACCCCTGTTCTAGCTGACCCAGAGCAAAGTTGTTCTGAAAGTTGGAGCCAACGAGGGAAACATCTAAATAGCCTTCATCAAGAATCACTGGATGCAACTGAGAAAGATATTTGGGAGGTTGTCAGCTTCCCAATCCTTGTTGACCAGAAATGTTTAGCAACTAAGGGAAGCCATACGAAGGAGAAAGTTATAAAGAGTCTTTGATTTCATTAGCTCCATGATCGTTTGGAGATAGTCCATCTCCAAACGATCATGGAGCTAATGAAATCGAAGAGACCTTCAATAGGGTGGTGTCCTATTCTAAGGAGATGTAGATCACCAATACCAGGGAAAGGAAAGGAAGGGAAGGGGAAGGGGGAAGAGGAGGGAAGAGGAGGAATACAGAATATAGAGTAACAGAGCTGGAAAGGACCATGGAGGTCTTCTAGTCCAAACCCCTGCAAACGCAAGGAGACCCTACATCATTCTGGACAAATGGCTGTCCAATATCTTCTTGAAAATCCTCCAGTGATGGAGCACCCACAACTTCTGGAAGCAATCTGTTCCATTGATTAATTATTCTCACTGGCAGAAATTTTCTCCTTAATTCTAGGTAGGATTTCTCTTTCATGCTCTTCCACCTATTGCTTTTTGTCCTGCCCTCAGCTGCTGGGCGGGAGGGGGAAGAGAAAATAGATTGACCCCCTCTTCTTTGTGGCAGACCCTCAAATATTGGCAGACCGCTATCATGCCTTCTTTTTGCTAGGCTAGACATACCCAATTCCTTCAACTGTTCTTTGTATGTTTTGGCCTCCAGCTCTCTAATCATCCTTGCTACTCTTCTCTACATCCTTTCTAAAGCCTCAGCACCTGCTTTGTATCGTGGTGACCAAACCTGGATGCAGTAGTCCAAGTGTGGTCCTACCAGTGCAGTATAAAATGGTACTAACACTCTAGATGACCTTGATACTGTCACTGTGTTGATACAAACTCTGATTGCATTGGCGAAGAGGAGGAGGAGGAGGAGGAGAAGGAGGAGAAGAAGAAGAAGAAAAAGAAAAAGAAGAAGAAATAGAAGAAGAAGAAGAAGGGGGAAGGGGAAGAAGAGGAGGAGGAGGAAGAGGAAGAAGGGGAAGGAGATGGAGAAGAAGAAACAGTAGAAGAAGGAGGAGGGGAAGAAGGAGGAGGGGGAGGGGAAGGAAGAAGAGGGAGGGGAAGAGGGAGGAGGAGGAGGAAGGAAGGAAAGGGGGAAGGGGAAGGAGGAGGAGGAGAAGGAAGAGGAGGAGGAGGAGGAGGAGGAGGAGGAGGAGAAGAAGAAGAAGAAGAAGAAGAAGAAGAAGAAGAAGAAGAAGAAGAAGAAGAAGAAGAAGAAGAAGAAGAAGAAGAAGAAGAAGAAGAAGAAGAAGAAGAAGAAGAAGGGGAAGAAGGGGAAGAGGAGGAGGAGGAGGAAGAGGAAGAAGGGAAGGAGATAGAGAAGGAGAAACAGTAGAAGGAGGAGGAGGAAGAAGGAGGAGGGGGAGGAGAAGGAAGAAGAGGGAGGGGAAGAGGGAGGAGGAGGAGGAAGGAAGGAAAGGGGGAAGGGGAAGGAGGAGGAGGGGAAGGAGGAGGAGAAGGAGGAGGAGGAGGAGAAGGACAAGGGGGAGGAGGAGGAGGAGGAGGAGGAGGAAACAGTTACAAGAGGAGAAATGCAAAAGACCTTCATTATAATGGGGTCATATCAAGCTGGAACAAACCCATGTTTCTTATAAGCCTGAGAGGTGTGACGATTGATACTGAATATTACGAAACCTGAAAAGGCATTTTTAAAGTCTTGAAACAGTTACAGAACTAAGAGAAATCTGGACTGATCCATTCTGAAAGCATCCTCAGAGACGCAGGAGGAGCTTCCTGAATTTTTACCCAAGTAAAAAGTAACATGCCGGCTCCAGCAACTCACCCCAAAGACACCCCAATAAGATAGCAAGGAGGTGGGGCTGATTACTCCACGTTTGATTAGAGTCTCTATCCTAAAGGCTTAATTAAAAGTGCCCTTTAATTACAACAGCTAGAAGCAGCACCCATAAATTAATGCGGAATATATAACCCAGAGGTCCATCAGAGGCAGGGTGTTTGATTAGACGTGACGATAGATTATCTACCCAGCCTTCAAATTCCCAAGCTCCACAGGACGCCTAGTTTATGCAAACCTTCTATTTCTCACAAAACAGACAACAGGAAGAGGGTGGAAGAAAAAAAGGGGGGGGGGGAGAAAAGCCTTTGAGAGACCTTCATGAATTACAGATATATATATATATATATTTGCTGTTCCGTAATGTTAAAACAGCAAAAATTATGCACTGAAGGGAAAAAAAACCCAAGTTGAGTTGTCAAGGGAGGTAATTGGTTTTGACAAGCCTACAAGTCAATCCGTCAGTGTTTGGCGACTCGTTTGGAAATTGTCCCACACCCCAGTCCCAAAGGACAGCCTGTAATCACTCGTACAGCTCATATTAGGTGCCGAGTTAAATATCATTAGATCTCAGGTACCGCCAGAGCTCAATAAAACGAGTACTAATGTGTTACTCTAACCTTCCGCATTACCTCAAGGACATAGCAGGCTAGCAAAGGTTAGGAAGATGATGGCTCAAATTGCAAATTGCTTGTAAGCGAGAGAATTAAAACGGAGGTACATCGCTGCGTAGCCTACAAAACGTTTTAAGAGGGACAGCGAGGGATCTATTTAATAATCATCTCCCTTTTGTATCCTCTGTTTTTAAAAGTTTGTTTCCGGCAAGACAGAAAATTAAATGGAAACTAAATAAAAGGGATTCTTAAAACCCAGCCAGTATCTAAATTAATAAAAAGCAAATTAAGGTGCCATTCAGTAATAACCACAATGAAGCTATATTATATTGTGTAAAAGAACAGTTTGGTATTTTAAGTCTATTTTGTTAAAGGTGATATCGGATGGCAGGTTTATTTCCAAGGAGTTAAACACTAATTGCTTGACAAAAGAGGGGAATGAAAATAATGTCAGACTCCAATATAATTCAGGTTTCCATGCGCTTTAAAATTGTATTTATATAACGCCATTTGTTCAGGTTATAGTTAATGAATGTAAACAAAAGAATTGTTTGAACTGATTTCTTTTTTAAATTTTGAACAATGTCAGAAAAATAGACCTGGAAAATCTCAACAATCTGTGTCCAATCTTCATTTCTTTGGTAAATACTGAACGCCACCCAGAGTCTCTCAAAGTGAAATGGGTGGCATATAAATTGAATAAATAAAAACTAATCAACTCAGCTTCAAAGTGAATGCCACCTGAGTAATTTCTGGCAATTGTAAATGCAAACAAAAATATACTTAATTTTGCAATTTAATATTCAGAAAAGTAGAGAGGGACAAACAACCACAAAAATCTTTTACAGGTCTTTCTTGACTTATGGCCACAATTAAGCTCAACATTTCCAATGCTAAGAAAGACAGTTGTTAAGTGAATTTTGCTCCATTCTTGGACCTTCCTTGCCACAGTCGTTACATGAACCACTACAGTTGATTAAGTTAGTAACAGGTTGTTAAATGAATCTGGCTTTGCTTGTCATAAGGTCCCAAATGGTGACCACATGACCCCAGGATAGTACAACTGTCATAAAGACATACCAGTTGCCAAGCACCTGAATTTTGATCACGGAACCAAGGGAATGTTGTAATATCAGATGATGCTGTTAATATGGCTCTGCACTACATCCTACAACATCTTGAGTCTCCAAAGACCTATGCAAGGGTCCTTTTTGTAGACTTTAGTTCAGCATTCAATACCATCATTCCAGACATTCTTCTAACTAAGCTAAACCAGCTACAGGTACCGGAACAGACTTGTAAGTGGATCACAAGCTTCCTAACAAAGAGGAAGCAGCAGGTGAAGCTAAGCAAGATCACATCAAATACCTGTACAATTAGCACAGGGGCCCCCCAAGGCTGTGTGCTCTCCCCACTTCTCTTCTCTCTGTATACCAATGACTGCATCTCCAATGATCCATCTGTTAAGCTACTGAAGTTCGCAGATGACACAACAGTGATTGGTCTCATTCGAGACAATGACGAATCCGCATATAGGCGAGAGGTCGAACGACTAGCCTTGTGGTGCAACCAAAACAATCTGGAACTGAACACACTCAAAACCGTAGAAATGGTGGTAGACTTTAGGAGAAACCCTTCCATACTTCCACCTCTCACAATACTTGACAACACAGTATCAACAGTAGAAACCTTCAAATTTCTGGGTTCTATCATATCGCAAGATCTCAAATGGACAGCTAACATCAAAAACATCATTAAAAAAGGACAACAAAGAATGTTCTTTCTGCGCCAACTCAGTAAGCTCAAACTGCCCAAGGAGCTGCTGATTCAGTTCTACAGAGGAATTATTGAGTCTGTCATTTGCACCTCTATAACTGTCTGGTTCGGTTCTGCAACCCAACAAGAAAAACACAGACTTCAGAGGATAATTAGAACTGCAGAAAAAATAATTGCTACCAACCTGCCTTCCATTGAGGACCTGTATACTGCACGAATCAAGAAGAGGGCCGTGAAAATATTTGCAGATCCCTCGCATCCTGGACATAAACTGTTTCAACTCCTACCCTCAAAACGACGCTATAGAGCACTGCACACCAGAACAACTAGACACAAGAACAGTTTTTTCCAGAAGGCCATCACTCTGCTAAACAAATAATTCCCTCAACACTGTAAGACTATTTACTGAATCTGCACTACTATTAATCGTTTCATAGTTCCCATCACCAATCTCCTTCCACTTATGACTGTATGACTATAACTTGTTGCTGGCAATCCTTATGATTTATATTGATATATTGACCATCAATTGTGTTGTAAATGTTGTACCTTGATGAACGTATCTTTTCTTTTATGTACACTGAGAGCATATGCACCAAGACAAATTCCTTGTGTGTCCAATCACACTTGGCCAATAAAAAAAAATCTATTCTATTCTATATTTGCAAGTGTGAAAAATAGTCCTCTGTTTTTTTCGGTGGTGTTATAACTTTGGAAGATCATTCATGAAAGATCATTAGCGAATGGTTGTTAGTTCAAGATGACCGGTTTTGCAATTTAAGGATTGCATTAAATTGTTGTGACCCTTGGTGGCCATTGAAATTCATAGAAGACAGCAACCTTCTATTCTAGGGGCCTCTGTGGCTCAGACTGCTAATGCAGTCTGTTATTAACAGCAGTTGCCTGCAATTACTGCAGGTTCTAGTCCCACCAGGACCAAGGTTGACTCAGCCTTCCATCCTTTATAAGGTAGGTAAAATGAAGACCCAGATTGTTGGGGGCAATAAGTTGACTTTGTATATAAATATACAAATAGAATGAAGACTATTGCTTGACATAGTGTAAGCCTCCCTGAGTCTTCGGAGAAGGGCGGGATATAAATGCAAATAATAATAAAAAACAACCTCTGCTCAAAGAATCTCACATCCATCCACTGCCTGTCTAAAAGCCATTCCCCATGGATTAAGGCACAGTGCTATGCTTTAGCTGGATTTATTCACTGGATTAAATGTTCAGCTTTAGCTCTGCATGTTGTATCAATCCAGCTTCTCTGGCCTAGTGTACTATATGAATGCAGCTGATTGTAGTTTAGTCAAGGATCATTTTCAAAGCTGACCTGGGTTAGTAGCTTTCAGCCAGTGAATACAATTGAGGGGCTGCTCCACACCGACGTCAACGTCAAAATGGTAACAAGTTGCCCAGATCCTGAAAAATTTTAGCCTCTTCTGCCAGCCTGTTTAAATCTGGCTTGGCACAGAGAGAATAACTCAATAATTCACAGTAAACGAATTGCAAATAATTCTCAACCAACCTCTCGAAAGCTTTCGATACCATCAACCATGGCAGCCTTCTGGATTGGCTTTTGGGGTTGGGAGTGGGAGATACTGTGTTATGGTGGTTCTCCTCCTTTGATGGCCAGTTGGAGTTGATAGGAAAGGAGAGGTCAAACTCTGAACCCTGCAATGTGGGGTTCCCCAGGGTTTGAGCCTTTCCTCATTCTCCCTTAACATACATCGGAGTGTCGAACCTTGGCAGCTTCAACTTCAATTGAGGACTTCAATTCCCAGAATCCCCCAGCCAGCTATGGATTTTAGACTCTGCTTTTAGTCCAACCGTCTGCTCAAGCAGGAGACCCTATTTCATTCTGGGCAAATGGCTGTCCAGTCTCTTCTTGGAAATCCATGGCCTACCAAGATTTCTTTTCACACTATTCCTTCTCTATTTTTGCATTTGAATGGGCTTAGGGACTAACTGATATTCTTTGAGTCCTGTCTACACTCAACTGATGGATTTGCATTGTAATTGACATCGTATAACGTGACATGTTTTGATTCATACTATGTGCTGTTAGGTAATAGAATAGAATAACAGAGTTGGAAGGGACCTTGGAGGTCTTCTAGTACAACCCTCTGCTTAAGGAGGAAGCCCTACACCACTTCAGACAAATGGCTATCCAACATCTTCTTAAAAACCTCCAGTGATGGAGCATTCACAACTTCTGAAGGCAAGCCGTTCCATTTATGAATTGTTCTCACTGTCAAGAAATTTCTCCTTAGTTCTAGGTTGGTTCCCTCCTTGATTGGTTTCCATCCATTACTTCTTCTTTTGTCCTCTAGTGCTTTGGAGAATAGGTCGACCCCCTCCTCATGTCACCCCTAGTTTTGGCTCCTGGTTTTGGTTGTTTTCAATGTGCTTAGTTTTGTGGTGATTTTTTGTTGTTGTTGTTTTACTTCTGACTGAGGGCTACCCAGAGTTGGTTATAAGATGGGCGGCTATATAAATGTTTTAAATAAAATAAATAAACTACTTCTTCTCTTTCCTTCCCATTTCTTTCTCATCCAAACTGCTACACTAGCAGATGCTATTTTCAGTATGGCCGAGTCAAGAAAGAACAGTAATTCCACTAATGGCATTTTAATGGTGGCCATTAAACAGAAGTCTCCCACTTAATCTGTCTGGACACATTTGCCACGAAAACGGCTTTCTTTTCCTTCCCTTTTCTCAAAGATCTAACAATCTGAAGCTCAGACAACAACAAACTTTATAAGAAAAGATTTGCCAGTCTAAACCAGGGGTCTCCAACCTTGGTCCCTTCAAGACTTGTGGACTTCAACTCCCAGAGTCCCTCAGCCAGCAAAGCAAAGCTGGCTGAGGTACTCTGGGAGTTGAAGTCCACAAGTCTTGAAGGGACCAAGGTTGGAGACCCCTGGTCTAGACCACTCTCATAATAGCCATGCTGGCTAAGGAATTCTGGGAGTTGATAGCCATACTGTCAACCTGCCAAGCTTTCCTGACCTGCTCCCAAGTTCTCATAGGCAGGTGAACGGGAATCGTGCCTCACAGCTGCACCAAGGGATTCACACCTCAGTCAAAACACATCCTAGCCCGCCAAAGTCAAGACCTTCTCCACGGAGATTCACAATCAACCTGGAAGCCAAAATGGGGTGTGTGGGGGTGTACATTGCATTTAGGGGGTTCGGGCATGCGTGTGTGCATTTGTGCGTGTTCGTGCGCACTATAGGCAGACTCACCACCAAAAAGGTTAACCATCACTGGTATAGGGTCTCCTGCCAGAGCAGGGACTAGAAGATCTCCAAGTTCCCTCCCAACTTTGTTATTCTGTATTCTGTTCTGAAAGAAAAGCTGTAGCTCAGAGGCAAAATCTTATTAAACCAAGAAAATGAATTCCATGTTTTTCACAGGGCTGGTGTCACTTCAGTTCCTCCCCTCTTGTTGAAGGATTCCTGAGAACCAGCCTGGGAAATATGCCTGTCAGTTGGGATAAGGCTATCAAACTGGATGCACACACTGTAAGGCAGTTTCATTTATCTATGTTAAGAGTCAGCAATATGATACCTGGGGAAGCCCTGGCATTTGCAACATCCCTAAGCAATACCCCAACATTAAATTAAAATGTTAAAACTAGTGGAAACCTTAAGGGACAGTCCAATCTTCCTCGCTCTTAGCATATACGCATGAGGTCAGCTGTGTCAAAATCTCTCTAGGGCAGCTTTGAAGCTCACATGCACTTTATTTCTAAATGTGATCGATCCCAGTCTATTTACAAGGATATATAAACAGGGATTTATGACCACAAATGGGACAATCATTTCCATTGCTAAGCAAGGGGGTTGTTCAGTGAATTGTGCTTGATTTTGCAACCTGCTTGGCCACCGTTGCCAAAGGATCCCACCAAGGGATGAAATGCTCCCAGTTTGGACCAGATCACCTGATCCAGTAGCAATGGCGGTGGATGGTTCGGAAAACTGGTAGCAAAAATCCCTGCTGCCCCCATGCGCAGCTGAGCCGCGTGATCATCAGAGGGTTTTTTTTTTAACTTTTAAAAGCATTTTTTCTTCGGTCGAAAAATGCTTTTAAAAGTAAAAGAAAAAAGCCTCTGATGATTGCGCGGCTCAGCTGGGATCGTCAGAGGCTTTTAAAAGTATTTTTTCTACAATCTCTTTGGCTGAAGCGGTTGTAAAAAATGCTTTTAAACGGCTCCTCTGACAAGCCCAGCTGAGTTGCCTGATCGTCAGAGGCTTTTTTTTCCCTTTTAAAGGCAAAAAAAAAATACTTTTAAAAGAAAAGAAAAGCCTCTGACGATCAGGCAACTCAGCTGGGATCGTCAGAGGCTTTTAAAAACATTTTTTTACAACCTCTTCGGCTGAAGAGGTTGTAGAAAAAAGGCTTTTAAAAGTAAAAAAAAAAAAGTTGGCCATGCCCACCCAGTCATATTTCCCCACCATCACCACCAAGCCACATCCACAGAACCGGTAGTAACAAATTTTACATTTCACCCCTGGATCTCACCAGTTGTCAAGTGAATTGACTTAACACGTTGAATTTGATTGTCGGAAGTCAGCCGGGAAGGTCGCAAACGGTCATCATGTCTCCCCTCCCCCACACACCCCAAGATGCTGTAACTGTCATAAAATTCATGCGGGTTGCCAAGCACCCAAATTTTGACCAAGTGAATGTAGGGAAGCTGTGTTGATCATTAGTGTGAGGACCAGTTGTAAGTCATTTTTTCAGCACTATTATAACTTAGTCTGTAAACAGTTGTGGGTTGAGGACTACCTGTAATTTATGATGCCTTCTAAATCAAGGTGAAAAGTTACTATCTGTAGGAGGGCCTCTGGTGGCTCAGACTGCTAAGACAGTCTGTTATTAACAGCAGCTGCTTGCAATTACTGCAGGTTCAAGTCCCACCAGGCCCAAGGTTGACTCAGCCTTCCATCCTTTATAAGGTAGGTAAAATGAGGACCCAGATTGTTGGGGGCAATAAAAGTTGACTTTGTATATAATATACAAATGGATGAAGACTATTGCTTGACATAGTGTAAGCCGCCCTGAGTCTTCGGAGAAGGGCGGGATATAAATGCAAACTTAAAAAAAAAAGGTGACCAGACTGAGCTTGAAGGAGGGGCCAAGCATGTCACCAGTCTTGAGTCCCTTTCTGCCCACAAGAAACTTAAGTCCAGCCCTCCAGCCTTCCTTGAATTCCACTGACTTCTTATCATCGGCCATTTTGCCTTGTCTGTTAGTAGCTCAGATTCTTGTAGAGAGCGTTAGCATGCAATAAACTTGTACTTTTTTGAACAATCCCAGTTCCTGATTTCTTGCGCCTGACATTAGGGAACGTCCTAATTAGGGCCGCAGTGTGGCTCAGGCTGTAAGAAGCCTGTTATTAAAACACAGCTGCCTGCAGTTACTGCAGGTTCTACTCCCACCAGGTCCAAGGTTGACTCAGCCTTCCATCCTTTATAAGGTAGGTAAAATGAGGACCCAGATTGTTGGGGGGGCAATAAGTTGACTTTGTAAATATACAAATAGAATGAGACTATTGCCTTACACACTGTAAGCCGCCCTGAGTCTTCAGAGAAGGGCGGGATATATATGTAAAAAAAAAAAAAGTCTCTTCTGAGACTCTTGCCTCACCCATTATCTAGCTGAGGGCTATGCTGTCTCTTATCTGACCATTCCTGTAGGAGATGGCCAGGCTGAGCCTGAAGGAGGGGTCAAATGCATCATTAGTCTTAAGTCCCTTCGTGCCCACAAGAGATCTAAGTCGAGCCCACCTTGAATTCCACTAACTCTTATCTACCGCCAATTTGGCTTGACCGTTAGTAGTTCAGATTCTTGTAGAGAGATAGCATGGAAAAAACTTGCACGCATTTGAACAATCCCGGTTCCTGATTTCTTGCCCCTGACATTATCTGTTTCCATTCTGTGCTAAATCTGCATCATTCATAATGCAAATTTCCTTGCCCCACAAGTACCAAGCTAGGAACTATTAAGATCACAAAATCCTAGATATGCAACAAGTTACCCAATTTCCTTAAGAACAATAATTCCTGCTCAAATGCCAGCAGTTAATGAGATTGGCAACCTTTAATCAGTCTGATTAGCAAATAAAAGAGTGACTAACACAAAGGCTGGCCTCAGATCACACTTAAGATTTCACATGGTGAGCGAACACAATCTCTAAATTGTGGGTTGTGATCCAGGTTCTGCAAACGTCTACCATGAGGTCTCTTTGCTGATTCACTCCATAGATACAAATTTCCCAGCTTATTTGGAAGAAGGGCAGCTTCCTGAGCTCTGTAAATTAATTTTATATATATAAGGGGCAGTTTGTTTTCCACTTAGGGGTCTCCCAAACCCCTGGAACATCTGTGACCCCCCATGCTGGTTGAAGACAAGAAATAGATTCCAGTATATTTGACAGTCATGCATGAAAAAAACATATTGGTTGTTTGGAGTTCCTTTCGTTCTGATCAAAAATATAGGAGTTTATTCGTTTATTTTTATTTTTTTTATTTATTTATTTTGTCACAACAGTATATATAAGCATAAGCATGAAAATAACTATATAATATATAAGCATATATATAAACATAAGTACGTAATAACTATATTAATTGGATATAATGAAAGGAAACAATAGGACAGGAACGGTAGGCCATTATACAGTCGTAAGTCATCATCATCGTCTTCTATTAATGACCCCCATAATCCCTTGCGGGGTGGAGTCTGGGCAACTGAATGGAGCTGAGTGTTTACTGGCCAGATGCCCTTCCTGTCGCCAATGCGGAGTCGTATTCAGCAGATCTATTCTCATTGTGCCCAGACAGAGAAATATCTGCCTCTACCTAGGATTGAACTCACAGCCTCCTGATTGTGAGGTGAGAGCTCCACCTCTAGATCACCGCACTAGTCACAGTCGTAAATCATGATGGTCGAAAAATGGTCGACTTTTGGTGATTTCACAGCTTTTGCAGCAGTGGTTAAAGAAACGCTGCAGTCGTAAATCAACAGACATAGTTGTTAAGTGAACAACACAGTCATTAACTGAACCAAAGATTTATTACTCTGGGGCTGGGTTTGCCAAAAACTGAAAGTAACTGCTTATTTTCAACAAAATCATTGTAAATCATGGTCATGTGAACATGGTTTGCTGGGCATGGCAGGGGAAGGATATTGCAAAATCCCCATTCGCACCTACTCTGGGGCCAGCCAGAGGTGCTATTTGCTGGTTCTCCGAACTACTCAAAATTTCCGCTGCTGGTTCTCCAGAACGTGTCAGAACTTGCTGGATTTCACCCCTGGGTCAGGGTCTCCTGCTTAGGCTAGATCAGGGCTCTCCAACCTTGGCAACTTTAAGACTTGTGGACTTCAACTCCCAGAGTTCCTCAGCCAGCAAAGCTGGGAGTTGAAGTCCACAAGTCTTAAAGTTGCCAAGGTTGGAGACCCCTGGACTAGGTGACCTGCAAGGTCCCTTCCAACTCTGTTAATCTGTTAATCTGTAATCACTTCTGCACTCCTGCTGAAACACCATGAAAAAGGGGCTTCTGGTGGCTCAACGGACTAAAGCAGTCTGTTATTAACACAGCTGCTTGCAATTACTGCAGGTTCAAGTCCCACCAGGCCCAAGGTTGACTCAGCCTTCCATCCTTTATAAGGTAGGTAAAATGAGGACCCAGATTGTTGGGGGCATTAAGTTGACTTTGTATATAATATACAAATGGGTGAAGACTATTGCTTAACACAATGTAAGCCGCACTGAGTCTTCGGAGAAGGGCGGGATATAAATGCAAATTAAACAAAAAGTCAGCAGGTGCCAAACTCCCGAAGAAGACTTTAGCTCTTCTTAATTTGATACCATATCCTGCCATCCTTACCCCATTGTGGTCATTTGTGGGTAGTCCACAACTTACAAGCTTTCATTTACTGACTGTTCGAAGTTATAAAGGCCCTGAAAAAAAGTGACTTAATTATTATTATTATTATTTATTCGATTTCTATACCGTCCTTCTCCCAAAGGACTCAGGGCGGTGTATAGCCAGAATAAAAACCCAAACAATACAATATACAATTAAAACAAAATTAAAAAACTTATTATACAATTGGCCAAATTTTTTTAAAACATTTAAAATTCTAAAAACCCATTAAAATTCATATAAAATTCAGAAATATAAAATATAAATTTAAAATACAACAAAATTTAAGCCAGCCCCGCGTGAATAAATAAATACATTTTCAATTCGCGGCGAAAGGTCCGAAGGTCAGGTATTTGGCGTAAACCAGGGGGAAGGTCGTTCCAGAGGGTAGGAGCTCCCACAGAGAAGGACCTTCCCCTGGGGGCCGCCAGCCGACATTGTTTGGCGGACGGCACCCTGAGAAGTCCCTCTCTGTGTGAGCGTACGGGTCGGTGGGAGGCATAAGGTAACAGTAGGCGGTCCCGTAAGTACCCGGGCCCTAAGCCATGGAGCACTTTAAAGGTAGTAACCAAAACCTTAAAGTGCACCCGAGAGACCACAGGCAGCCAATGCAGTCTGCGCAGGAGCGGTGTTACACAGGAGCTACGCGAAGCTCCCTCTATCACCCACGCAGCTGCATTTTGGACTAACTGCAGCCTCCGGGCGTACCTCAAGGGGAGCCCCATGTAGAGAGCATTACAATAATCCAAGCGAGAGGTAACGAGCGCATGAGTGACTGTGCACAAGGCATCCCGATCAAGGAAGGGGCGCAACTGGCAAACCAGGCGAACCTGGTGGAAGGCCCTCCTGGAGACGGCCGTCAAATGATCTTCAAACGACAACCATTCATCCAGGAGGACACCCAAGTTGCGCACCCTTTCCTTTGGGGCCAATAACTCGCCTCCAACAGTCCTCCAATAATACCTTTTTTCATACTTACGACCACTGCGGAATCCCCATGGTCATGCGCTCAAAAAAAAAAAAAAAGTTGGCAACTGCCACGCATTTATGAGGGTTGCAGTGTCCCAGGGTCACACAATCCCCTTCTGCGACCTCCTGACAAGCAACGTCAATGGAGAAGCCAGATTCACCTAACTACCATGTTACCGATTTACCAACTGCAGTGATTCACTTAACAACCGTGGCAAGGAAGTTTGTAAAATGGGGAAAACTCAACTCAGCAAATGTTTTGCTTAACAACAGAAAAGGGCCTCTGGTGGCTAAGCAGACTAAGTCTGTCTGTTATTAACAGCAGCTGTCTGCAATTATTGCAGGTTCAAATCCCACCAGGCCCAAGGTTGACTCAGCCTTCCATCCTTTATAAGGTAGGTAAAATGAGGACCCAGATTGTTGGGAGCAATAAAAGTTGACTTTGTATATAAATATACATATAAGATGAAGACTATTGCTAACATAGTGTAAGCCGCCCTGAGTCTTCGGAGAAGGGCGGGATATAAATTCAAATTAAAAAAAAAAAATTCAGGCTCAAATGTGGTTTCTACGTTCAGGACTACTTGTGTTTGACTGATTTTGGATTGGACCTGTTGAGAGAAATATTCACATTGCGAAAGCATCCCAAATAAGAAATTTTTACTGACTCTTAGTAGACATCTAGCCTCCAAATTAAAAAAAAAAATAGCAGTGATTAATTTTCCTAATTAGTGCAAACAAACAAACAACTCCCGGGTAGAAAGTCATTTCGGTCCCCTATTTAAAAAGCAATTACTTTTTCCAACCCCATACACAAACTCTCAGGATCCCAGAGTGAGGCAGGACATAACCAACTTCAGATGCCTCCAGAAGGTGCCCCCTGGAGCTGGCAGGAAAGCCCCCCCACCCCCCGAGTCCAGAACCTTTAAATGTTAATTCATTTTCAATATTCCCTTTCTGAAATTAAGAAGTGTGCAAGCAGAAATCTCCCCAGTTTGATGGCTTTTTGTCAAATGCAAAGGATCAGGACGCTCAGTGGCTAAGATGCTGATCTTGTCGATTGAAAGGTCAGCAGTTCAGCGGTTCGAATCCCTAGTGCTGCCTAACGGGGTGAGCTCCCGTTCCTTGTCCCAGCTTCTGCCAACCTAGCAGTTCGAAAGCAGGTAAAAAATGCAAGTAGAAAATAGAAAAATAGGGACCACCTTTGGTAGGAAGGTAGCAGCGTTCCGTGCGTCTTTGACGTTGAGTCATGGCAGCCACATGACCACGGAGACGTCTTCGGACAGCGCTGGCTCTTCGGCTTTGAAACGGAGATGAGCACCGCCCCCTAGAGTCGGGAACGACTAGCATGTATGTGCGAGGGGAACCTTTACCTTTAAAGGATCAGGATTATCTGTTAGGTTGCAGCCTAGATTTATACACAGGTATCTAGTCAACTGAAGTTCAACACAGGTATATTTTTCCTTTCAACATATGTGCTTGTATATAATGCTGTGACAAAATAAAAAAAAAATGGTTGTCGCAAAGGTGCTTTTTCCCAAAGGCTTCCTTGTTTTTTTTTGCTTGAAAATGTTTCGCTTGTCATCCAAGAAGCTTCTTCAGTTTATGAAGCTTACTCATTGCTTTCTATGGCACAAATTTGCCGAAAACCAGAAGTAACTTCCAATATTTGAGGGGCTGCCACAGAGAGGAGGAAGGGGGTCATAAAATCATCTGCTACAAGGTCCTTCCTGTCGAAAACTACTTCAGCTTCAACCACAACAATACACGAGCACACAATAGAGACAAACTTAAAGTGAACCGCTCCAATCTTGATTGTAGAAAATATGACTTCAGTGACAGAGTTGTTAATGCCTGGAATGCACTACCAGTCTCTGTGGTCTCTTCCCAAAATCCCCAAAGCTTTAACCAAAGACTATCTACTATTGACCTCACCCCATTCCTAAGAGGTCTGTAAGGGGCGTGCATAAGAGCACCAGCGTGCCTACCGTCCCTGTCCTAATGTTCCCTTTGGTTGTATCCAATTCGTATGGTTATTTCATGCTTATACTTATATATATTGTTGTGTTTGACAAATAAATAAATAAATAAAATATTTTCCAAAGCACCTGAAGGCCAGACAAGGAATAATGGATGGAAACTGAACAAGGAGAGTGTCAACCTGGAAATAAGGAGAATTTTTCTGACAGTGAGAACCATCGACCCATGGAACAGAAGTTGCCTTTGGAAGTTGTGGGAGCTTCATCACTGGAGGCTTTCAAGAAAAGATTGGAGTGCCATCTGTCAGAAATGGTGTAGAGTCTCCTGCTTGGGGGGGGGTTGGACTAGATGACCTACAAGGTCCCTTCCAACTCTGTTAATCTAAGTGCCAGCAGAATTGTCGTAAAAGCCACAAGCAGCTGTAAAAGCCGTGTTGCCAAATGCCTGAAGTACAGTCATGTGTCTGTATGGGAGAAGGGAAGATAATCATCAAAACTTTTCAGGTCCGTTGTAACTTTGACTGGTCCTAAATTGAAAACTATCTATTTTTGATCACCCTGTTCCTGCTGCACTCACCACACTCAAGTGCCTTTCCTTCCACGTGCATTTTTAGTTGTCTCACCACTTGCTCTGTTCTTTCCACTTTACCAACCTGCCCCCAACTTTACTGCGCCTAGCAAACCATAATTATTTTTTTCTTGTTCAAGCAATCAGACCCTGCAGTAAATCCCCACAAATGCTCCCTCAAAGCCTGCAGAACGAGAGACCCGGTGACTAGGTGAGCTAAAATGTTTAAAAATATGTCTAGCAAAAGTTGGAAATGTAATCAAAAAACGGGCACATACTATCATATGTGGTGGACCTGCAAAAAAAAAAAAAAATTGGGGAAAAAAAATACATAAATGGCTAGAAAAGATGACTGGAAAGCATGTAGATTTTCAACCTGAACTATTTTTATTAGGTCATAATATCAGGTAACCTTGATAAGAAAAGTAGGTATTTAATATTGCATGCCTTGACAGCACCGAGGATTGTATTTGCGCAATGCTGGAGAAATAAAGAAACACCACGAGATGAAGAAATAATTAAGAAGATACTGGAGCGTGCGGAAATGGACAGACTGACATTAAAATTGAAACAGAAAGAAGAAAAGGAAGAATTATTATCAAAGATGGAATCTATTTTATCAATGGTTGGAAAAAAGGGGCGGAGATTAAGAATGTAATATGTATTGTTAAGCAAATAAAATACCCAGACAACACAATGTTTATTAAGCACTAAGAAATGTAACTAATAAAAAAATAATTTTAAAAAAAGAGAGAGAGAGAGAGAGAGAGACATGGTAACTGAAAGGCACCGGAGAAAAGGGAAGATCTACCTCTCCAAAGCCAGAATCAACTTCCTGTCCCGTGCCCTGGGCAAGCAAATTTCTATTCCTTTATCCCAGGGATCTGCAAACTTGGCTCTTTTAAGACTTGTGGACTTCAACTCCACAAGTTGAAGTCCACAAGTCTTAAAAGAGCCAAGTTTGCAGACCTCTGCTTTATCCCAAATGGATAAAACTACGAATCAGGAGGTAACCCCAAGTTTATTTTCCCTTTCTTGTTATTTTTTATTCCCCACTACTCCGCTTCGTTCATTTTCCTCCACAGAAAAAAGCCCCTCTGGATGGGGATCTCGTTCAGTGCATTATGTTTCAACATAAAAGAATGTTGGTTTATGGAGCATATTGAGCAAACGAGACGATAAAATAGATCTTTACATCCTTCATAAAGATTTTGCAGGCCGGGAGAGCAGATGAATGCCTCTGGAGAAGTCCCCCTCATGGATCTCCCTTCTGCTGTCAAGACGATGACAGCTGCTTTACAATTGGGGACCCTCCCTCCCTTCATGAGAACTGATGAGGCTGATAAAGAGGCTTTTTGGCTCACCCCCTCTCCCCCCACCCCAGCTGAGCCCTTCTTCCTGGCTCAGAGGGGCTTTTCTTCTTTCAAAGCCACCCAAAAAAATGGAAGGACTCGTTTGCTTGGTTTCCCTGTTGAGTCTGTTGTTTCTCCTTTAAAGGTCTCCTTCTGCTTGTCTCTCTCATATTTGGGGAGTTGGAGGGGAAGAATCAGAAAATAGCAACATCTGTCTTCAGCAGCTGGCTCAAGCATGGGCAAAGCTCTTCACCGCATCCTTCATCCTTTGCTGTCTCCAAAGTTGGATGCAATACCCCCATCGTCATCAGTGGGTGCTCCATCTCTGGAGGTTTTTAAGAAGAGACTGCACAGCCATTTGTCTGGCATGGTATAGGGGGTCCTGCTTGAGCAGGGGGTTGGACTAGAAGACCTCCAAGGTCCCTTCCAACTCTGTTAATCTTTTAAATCTGTTAAATAAACCATATGATGGCTTAGTTTATATGACACACTATGCTGGGTCCCCAGAATATGACATTAACGTCAGGCACAAGAAACCAGGAGCCAGGATAGAGTTCAAATTTATTCAAAGCAACTCCTGTACGCAAACAATCTGATCCATTAACAGTCAGTGCAACTTAGCATCAGATAACAGTCAACAGACTGCAGGGGGAGACTTTTGGGACTCCAGAAGGAGTGAAATGCTCCCGGTTCGGACCGGATTGCCCGATCTGGTAGCGATGGCGGTGGGTAGTTTGGAGAACCGGTAGCAAAAATCCCTGCCCCCCCCCCGCCCAGCTGAAATACGATATCATCAGAGTTTGATATTTTTTTTACTTCAGCCGAAAAAATGCTTTTAAAAGTTAAAAAAAAAAGCCTCTGATGATTGTGCAGCTCAGCTGGGATCGTCAGAACCCTTTAAAAGCATTTTTTCTAAAAGCTAAAAAAAAGCTTTTAAAAGACTCCTCTGGCGATCCCAGTTGAGTTGCCTGATCACCGGAACCCTTTAAAAGCATGTTTTCTACAAGCAGCTGAATCAGATGAGGAAGAGGAGGCGTGGGAGTCAGGGTCAGCATCAAGGCAACCTGAGAGCTCCGAGGGGGAAGAGGGAAGGGAGCTGACAGAGAGGGAGAGACGGAGGCGGAGCCTGGGCCATCCGTCAGCCCTCAGATGGAGAGTCAACAGCCCCCAGGTCTGGAGGTGGCTAATGAGGAAGAGAAGGAACAGCTGGGTCCAGTGCCTGATGCGTGGATGCACAGAGGGCAGAGGAGAGGAGAGCAGTGGAAATCTATGAGCTGGGTCCTTGGGAAGGAAGAGCCACCGCTGCTAGCGAAGCCCCACCCTAGCTCTGGGAATAAAAGGCAGGGGGCGGAGATGAATAGGTGTGGCAGACAACTATTCATCTCCCAGCTGGACAGACTTGTTAGCCTGCTGTGTGAGAGAGATTTTTTTGCTGGGGCTGCTGGCGCTCCTAATAAAGGAATCGTCGATTTAACTACAGAGGGGTTGTCATGTTTGGGGAGCTGAATCAGAACACTAGATAAGAGGCTGTGTTGAGAGCAACTTGAGGGGCCGGTGAATAGCGCAGGCTGGTAAAAGCCTGTTATTAAGAACACAAAGCCTGCAATTACTGCAGGTTCAAGCCCGGCCCAAGGTTGACTCAGCCTTCCATCCTTTATAAGGTAGGTAAAATGAGGACCCAGATTGTTGGGGGGGCAATAAGTTGACTTTGTAAAAATATACAAATAGAATGAGACTATTGCCTTATACACTGTAAGCCGCCCTGAGTCTTCGGAGAAGGGCGGGGTATAAATGTAAACAAAAAAAACAAAAAAAACTTCACCATTGTGGCTTTGGACAAATGGGCACCTTCTGACTGGCCAACCCCACCATGGAACCTATTTTGTGAATGTGCCCTCAACAAAAATCTACCTTCATTTACCCGTTGGGTATTGAAAAACATGGATATTCATGGATTTTGTCCAGCACAGGGCTGCACAGATTCAGACCTAGGATGATTATACTGACCAACCTGTTCTTGAAAACCTCCAGCAATGGAGCATCTACAACCTCTGGAGGCCAGCCCTTCCACTCATTAATTATTCTCACTGTTAGGAAAGTTCTCGTTAATTCTAAGTTGGATCTCACTTTAGCAAGCTTCCACCCATTACTTTTTGTCCTGCTTTATTTTATTTTATTTATTTATTTATTTTATTTTGTCACAACAATATATGTAGGAATCATACAAAAGATTATATAGTATATAAACATATATGAGTAAATATAAGGAGGTATAAGCATATATATAGAAAGAAGAAAAGAAAAACAATAGGACAGGAACAGTAGGCATGTTTGTGTGCTTATGCACGCCCCTTATGGTCCTCTTAGGAATGGGGTGAGGTCAATAGTAGACAGTTTTTGGATAAAACTTTTAGGATTGTGGGAAGAGACAACAGTCAGGTAAAGTATTCCAAGCACTGATGATTCTGTTACAGAAGTCATATTTTCTGCAATCTAGATTAAAGCAATTTACATTAAGTTTAAATCTATTAGTTGCTCTAGTATTATTGCAATTAAAGCTGAAGTAGTCTTTGACAGGAAGGACATTACAATAGATGATTCTATTGTGAGTTAAGCTTAGGTCTTGTCGAAGGCGACGGAGTTCCAAGTTTTCTAAGCCTAGGATTTCGAGTCTGGTGGGATAGGGTATTCTATTGTTTTCAGAGGAATGGAGAACTCTTCTTGTAAAATATTTCTGGACACGTTCAATTGTATTGATGTCAGAGATGTGGTGAGGGTTCCAAACAGGTGAGCTGTATTCTAGAATTGGCCTAGCAAATGTTTTATATGCTCTGGTTAGTAGTGTGGTGTTTTTCGAAAAGAAGCTACGCAAGATTAGGTTTACAACTCTTAGAGCTTTTTTTGCTATGTAGTTACAGTGGGCTTTGGCACTTAGATCATTTGACATGAAAACTCCAAGGTCTTTAACGGGATGGGATGCTTTCAGGTGCTTTGGAGAATAGGTTGACACACACACCCTTTTTTTTCCTGTGTCAGCCCTCAAGTACTGGAAGACTGCTATTGCATCACTCCTAGCCAGAGATGGGATACAACCAGTTCTGACTGGTTTGGGCAAATCAGATGTTAATTTTATGTCCGGTTCGGTGAACCGGTAGTCCCCACATGGCCTGTTTTGGATCCCAGGTAAGTGCAGGGAGGGTATGGAACCTGGGGATGTGGAAAACCGGTCTCACAGGGGCCCATGGAGGGCAAAAATGGGCCTATTTCCAGCCTCCAGAGCAGGGGTCTCCAACCTTGGTCCCTTTAAGACTTGTGGACTTCAACTCCCAGAGTCCCTCAGCCAGCTTTGGGTGAAGAGGCTGTAGAGAAAATGCTTTTAAAAGTAAAAAAAAAAAAAAAGTTGGCCACGCCCACCCAGTCACATTACCCCCACCACCAAGCCACGCCCACAGAACCAGTAGTAACAAATTTTACATTTCACCCCTTGGTTTGGAAGTGTCTTGTAGTTTGTTTTTTTTTGTTTACAGTTGCAGACAACCATTCGTTTCTAGTAGACAGCAAGCAATTATGATTTCTTGGCTAAACCCAGGATTGTAGGGACTAATTGCATTTGATTTTTGGTTTATCCATATGAGTAAAAGATTGTTATGAGACACGGTGGCTCAGGGACTAGGACGTTGAGCTTGTTGATCGAAAGGTCGGCAGCTCAGCGGTTCGAATCCCTAGCGCTGCCGTGTAACGGGGTGAGCTCCCGTTACTTGTCCCAGCTTCTGCCAACCTAGCAGTTTCGAAAGCACATAAAAAATGCAAGTAGAAAAATAGGGACCACCTTTGGTGGGAAGGTAACAGCATTCCGTGCGCCTTTGGTGTTGAGTCATGCTGGCCACATGACCACGGAGACGTTTTCGGACAGCGCTGGCTCTTCGGCTTTGAAACGGAGATGAGCACCGCTCCCTAGAGTCAGCAACAACTAGCACGTATGTGCGAGGGGAACCTTTACCTTTAAAAGACTGTTATTGCCCTGTTATAAAAAGGGGGTTATTTTACTTGTGAGTAAAACATCTTATCCCTACTTGTGAAAGCTGGATCAGAACACGTATCTGCATGTCGGCCCTCCGCTTGCATGGCCTGGTTCCCTTCTCCCCCTCCCCCCTGAGCCACCAAGTCATAAAAGTTGGGGACTGCTGGACTGGAGCATAAGAAAGAGGCGGGGGTGTCCGGCATGAAAGAACGGGTCCACAAATGAAAATCAGGTTAAAATGATTTATTACTAATCAAGCTACACATAGGAATCTTCTTAACTAGCAGCACTTCCTTGGAGTCAGATAGAGATCAACAGAATTCAAGGGAGATTGGACTTCATTCGCTTGTGGTTACAGAGCGATTCTAGGCTGATCCCTCTTTTAACTCCGCCTCTCCTTCTTCTACATCAGATGCAGCAGAATCAGACTTGCAAGATTCTGTTCTTATAAGTCTATCTCAATAAAGCGTAGTTCTGGTCTTCCCGTGGAGTTGATTTTCTAACCTGGTCTACCCAGAGGGGGACTGACAATTTCAGCAACTCACAAACACAGGCAGGAAAGCTTCTGCCCTTTTCCATTATCGCAACCGAGCCAGGGGGAAAAAAAATAAAAAGACCGCTGGGTTCTGAACACCTAACCGGCATCGCTTTCCATTCCTCCCTCATTCTCTTATCTGCCAACTTGACAAGAGTTGGATTGGACCCACAATTCTACCTCTGCCAACGTGCAACAGGTTGACGCAAAGCTATTTGGCAGCCACCTTGCTGAAATGAGAAAGGTCAATCCAACCAGTTTGATTTTAGAGAAGGGCCTCCGCTTCAAAGGACTCCCTGATCAGGTTTCGGAGTTTTGAGAAGCCATCTGTTACCCCCCAACCTCAGCCTTGGGTGATGAATGTGGATGCCTCCAGCAGGCAAAGCTTCTTCTCACGAAGGAGAAGGACAATCAGATCATTCGAGAAACTTCAAAAAAAACCTTTGCTTTGAGCTAAGCCATTCCATTAACCATTCCCTTTCAACTGTAACCTTTACAATTGATATCCCAAACAAGGCACAGCTGGGCAAAATAAATTAATAAACCTCCGCAGTTGGCAAATTGGGTCGTCCAGCAAAATTAAATCCATCCACCTTTGCACCATTAATTCACCACCAAGCCAAAAAACAAAAAAAAACAACAACAAAAAAAGCAGGGAAAGAAAGAGCAAAATTCAAAAACCTTCTCCGCTGCTGAGTAGAAACATAATAGAATAGAATAGAATTTTTTTATTGGCCAAGTGGGATTGGACACACAAGGAATTTGTCTTGGTGCAGGTGCTCTCAGTGTACATAAAAGAAAAGATACCTTCATCAAGGTACAACATTTACAACACAAATGATGGTCAATATATCAATATAAATCATAAGGATTGCCAGCAACAAGTTATAGTCATACAGTCATAAGTGGAAAGAGATTGGTGATGGGAACGATGAGAAGATTAATAGTAGTGCAGATTTTGTAAATAGTTTGACAGTGTTGAGGGAATTATTTGTTTAGCAGAGTGATGATGTTCGGGGAAAAAACTGTTCTTGCGTCTAGTTGTTCTGGTGTGCAGTGCTCTATAGCGTCGTTTTGAGGGTAGGAGTTGAAACAGTTTATGTCCAGGATGTGAGGGAACTGTCAATATTTTCACAGCCCTCTTCTTGATTCGTGCAGTATACAGGTCCTCAATGGAAGGCAGGTTGGTAGCAATTATTTTTTCTGCAGTTCTAATTATCCTTTGAAGTCTGTGTTTTTCTTGTTGGGTTGCAGAACCGAACTGGAGCTGAAGATCTCCAGTGTGGCAAAGAACAGCTGCCGTCCGCACAGTCAGGGGTGTCTTCTGGTCAAATTACGTTCAATCAACTCTGTGAACAATCTCTCTTCGAGGAAGCTGACAATTTCTAAACGATAGGACGTAGACATCAATGATGGGTTGCTACTGGTTCACCCCAGTTCAGGCGAACTGGTAGCAGTTGCAATGGGAGGCTCCGCCCACCGGCCCGGACATCATCAAATACACTCTGCGCATGCGCAGAAGTGGCGGGCGCACGAGCGAACAGGTAGCAAAAGTAAGTGAAACTCATCACTGGTTGACATGGAACATAGAATCATCAATCAGGCTGGAACGGAAAGAACTTCGGAGTTCTTTTAATCATGGGCGGAAGCTTAACGAAGAGAAATCCAACTTAGAACTAAGGAGAAATTTCCTGTCCGTGAGAACAATCGACCAGCGGGATGACTTCCCTCCAGAAGTTGTGGGTTTTCCATCACTGGAGGTTTTCAAGAAGAGACTAGACAGCCATTTGTCTGGAATGGTGTAGGGTCTCCTGGTAGAGCAAGGGGTTGGACTAGCGGACCTCTGAGGTTCCTTCCTACTCTATACCTGTGATGGCGAACCTATGGCGTGTGTGCCAGAGGTGGTATGCAGAACCCTCTCTGTGGGCACTTGCTCCATCACCAGCTGTTCTTCTGATTTTGCGGGTGCTGGAGCGCTAGAAAATGGTCCGAAAAACACCTAAAAAACAGGCCATTTTTCAGGCTGTTTTCAGGGACGAAAAAGACCTGAAAACTGCCCCAAAAACGCCCCAAAAACGGTCATGCGCATGCTGGCCAGCTGGTCTTCGGGTTTCTGGTGCTCCAGCGTACGCACATGGACACGCAGGCACACACATTCCGGTTTGGGCGGTTCGCCATCACTGTTCCATACTCTGTATTTGATCGTTAAAAGGAAATATAACGAATATCATCACTGGTGCTATTGTAGCAAGGTCTGCCCATGATAAGGGTTTTCTTTGCTTGCTTCTGAATGAGTAAAAATTAAGCAGCCATTAAAGTTTATTATGGATTCGCCACGCCATAATTTAATTTTATATTTGCTGAGTCAATGTATTATTATCCTTTAAAAAAAAAAAGTGGGGGGGGGAGGAGATGATATATGCCAAATTCAGCCTGTTTTGGAGAATCAGAGCACTTCAATCGCTTACAGTCCAAGCCAGCCTTTGCGGTACAAAACAGGAAATACTATATATCCACTGCCAGAAATATGACTAAACGCGTATCTTTTGGAAATAACGCAATTTGGATAGGGACTATAAATAGCGATTTAATTTAATCTTTCCCGTGTTGGGGATGGAGGGTTGTACTCAAAATGTTCTGTAAATAATTAAACCGATTTAATTAAAAAATAATTAATGATTATTTACGCTGTGTATTTGTAGGAAAGCAAGCCAACAGCAATAAAAATTCAGGAAAGAAGAGATTGTGAAGCACTTGCTAATTAAGGGCTCATTAATAGTGAAGGGACTGGACAGTCAGTTGTCCGGAATGGTACAGGATCCCCTGCTTGAGCAGGGGGCTCAACTAGAAGACCTCTAAAGTCCCTTCCAACTCTGTTATTCTACATTATCTATATTGTTTGTTATCTATGATCTAAGAAGACATGGGCATTTCATTCATTTATTATTTATTTATTTTATTTATTTATTATTATTCAAATTTGTATACCGCCCTATCTCCCAAAGGACTCAGGGCGGTTCACAGGCATATAAAACATCTATATACAAATTAAAATAATCATTAAAAAACTTATTATAATGCCCAATTATTAAAAATGGAAATATAAATATTAAAACCAATTTAAAACCCCTATAAATTTAAAATCTAAGCCAGTCCTGCACAGGTAAATAAATGTGTCTTGAGCTCGCGACGGAAGGTTCGGAGGTCCGGAAGTTGACGGAGTCCTGGGGGGAGTTCGTTCCAGAGGGCGGGAGCCCCCACAGAGAAGGCCCTTCCCTGGGCGCCGCCAGACGACACTGCCTAGCTGACGGCACCTGAGGAGTCCCTCTCTGTGAGAGCGCACGGTCGGTGAGAGGTATCTGGTAGCAGTAGGCGGTCCCGTAAATAACCCGCTATGCCATGGAGCGCTTTGAAGGTGGTCACCAAAACCTTGAAGGAGAAACCAGGCAGCCAGTGCAGCCTGCGCAGGATGGGTGTTATGCAGGAGCCACGAGGGGCTCCATCTATCACCCGCGCAGCCGCATTCTGGACTAACTGTAGCCTCCAGATGCCCTTCAAGGGAAGCCCCATGTAGAGGGCGTTGCAGTAATCCAGGCGAGACGTCACGAGTGCGTGAGTGACCGTGCATAGGGCATCCCGGTCCAGAAAGGGGCGCAACTGGCGCACCAGGCGAACCTGGTAGAACGCTCTCCTGGAGACGGCCGTCAAATGATCTTCTAGAGACAGCCGTTCATCCAGGAGGACACCTAAGTTGCGCACCCTCTCCATCGGGGCCAATGACTCGCCACCGATGGTCAGCCGCGGATTTAGCTGACTGTACACATAGTACACATAGTGTTTCTCAACCTCAGCAACTTTAAGATCTGTGGACTTGAACTCCCAGAATTCCCCAGCTGTGCTGGCTGGAGAATTCTGGGAGTTGAAGTCCACAGATCTTAAAGTTGGTACGGTTGAGAAATATTGCTCTAAACTATTCATAAATAGCCATATTAAGAAATCCCTTTCCTACACCGAGTAGCTTCAAATGTTCAAATCTCAACCAATAAATCTCAACCAACTTCAAATCTTAGCCAATGTCAAATCTCAACCAACTTCAAATCTCAACCAATAAATGCTCTGTCTTGCACATTGGCAAAAAAATCAAAACATAAAATACAAATTAGATGGACATGACCTTATAAATGACCCTTACTCTGTCAAGGACCTTGGAGTACTCATTTCTAAAGATCTAAGTGCCAGAGTCCACTGTAACAACATTGCCAAAAAGGCACTAAGAGTTGTTAACCTAATCTTGCATAGCTTCTTCTTTGGTAATATTGTACTACTAACTAGAGCATACAAGACATTTGCTAGACCAATTCTTGAATACAGCTCATCTGTCTGAAACCCGCTCTGCATATCGGACATAAATACGATCAAAAGAGTCCAGAGATATTTTACGAGAAGAGTCTTCCACTCCTCTACCCACAATAAAATACCTTAGAATAGAATAGAATAGAATAGAATTTTTTTATTGGCCAAGTGTGATTGGACACACAAGGAATTTGTCTTGGTGCATATGCTCTCAGCGTACATAAAAGAAAAGATACGTTCATCAAGGTACAACATTTACAACACAATTGATGATCAATATATCAATATAAATCATAAGGATTGCCAGCAACAAAGTTATAGTCATACAGTCATAAGTGGAAAGAGATTGGCGATGGGAACTATGAAACGATTAATAGTAGTGCAGATTCAGTAAATAGTCTGACAGTGTTGAGGGAATTATTTGTTTAGCAGAGTGATGGCCTTCGGGCAAAAACTGTTCTTGTGTCTAGTTGTTCTGGTGTGCAGTGCTCTATAGCGTTGTTTTGAGGGTAGGAGTTGAAACAGTTTATGTCCAGGATGCGAGGGATCTGCAAATATTTTCACGACCCTCTTCTTGATTCGTGCAGTATACAGGTCCTCAATGGAAGGCAAGTTGGTAGCAATTATTTTTTCTGCAGTTCTAATTATCCTCTGAAGTCTGTGTCTTTCTTGCTGGGTTGCAGAACCGAACCAGACAGTTATAGAGGTGCAAATGACAGACTCAATAATTCCTCTGTAGAATTGGATCAGCAGCTCCTTGGGCAGTTTGAGCTTACTGAGTTGGCGCAGAAAGAACATTCTTTGTTGTCCTTTTTTAATGATGTTTTTGATGTTAGCTGTCCATTTTAGATCTTGCAATATGATAGAACCTAGAAATTTGAAGGTTTCTACTGTTGATACTGTGTTGTCAAGTATTGTGAGAGGTGGAAGTATGGAAGGGTTTTTCCTAAAGTCTACCACCATTTCTACGGTTTTGAGTGTGTTCAGTTCCAGATTGTTTTGGTTGCACCACAAGGCTAGTCGTTCGACCTCTCGTCTATATGCGGATTCGTCATTGTCTCGAATGAGACCAATCACTGTTGTGTCATCTGCGAACTTCAGTAGCTTAACTGATGGATCATTGGAGATGCAGTCATTGGTATACAGAGAGAAGAGAAGTGGGGAGAGCACACAGCCTTGGGGGGCCCCTGTGCTAATTGTACAGGTATTTGATGTGATCTTGCTTAGCTTCACCTGCTTCTTCCTGTTTGTTAGGAAGCTTGTGATCCACTTACAAGTCTGTTCCGGTACCTGTAGCTGGTTTAGCTTAGTTATAAGAATGTCTGGAATGATGGTATTGAATGCTGAACTAAAGTCTACAAAAAGGACCCTTGCATAGGTCTTTGGAGACTCAAGATGTTGTAGGATGTAGTGCAGAGCCATATTAACAGCATCATCTGTTGATCTATTTGCTCGGTATGCAAATTGCAAGGGGTCTAACAGCGGATCCGTGATGGTTTTCAGGTAGGAAAGCACTAGCCTTTCAAAGGTTTTCATGACTACAGATGTTAAAGCAACTGGTCTGTAGTCATTCAGTTCCTTGATGGTGGGCTTCTTGGCACTGGGATGATGGTAGAGTGTTTGAAGCAAGAAGGAACATAACACATCTCTAGTGATTTATTGAAAATATGGGTGAAGATGGGGGCCAATTGGTCAGCACAGACTTTTAAGCAAGAAGGAGTTATCTTGTCTGGGCCTGGAGCTTTTCCTGGCTTTTGTCTGTGAAATAGGTCCTGCACTTCCTTTTCTGTGATCACTAGGGGTTGTGAACCCAATGAAATGGGGTCAGTTGTAGGAGGCTTGGCTGTTGTTGGTGTGTCTGAGATGGGGGTTGTGGAGATAGGTGGCTGTAGTTTCCTTTCAAATCTGCAGTAAAACTCATTCAGGTCATCTGCCAGTTGTTGATTACCTTCAGCCTGGGAAGGAGGTTAGGCCATAAGACTCCAAATTTTAGGCTTAGACAACTTAGAACTACGCCAGCTTCAGTCTGACCTACACATAGTACATAAAATTATCTACCACAATGTCCTTCCTGTCAATGACTACTTCAGCTTCAACCGCAACAATACTCGAGTAAATAATAGATACAAACTCAAGGTAGCCCACTGGCTGCTGCAGTCTTCATGCACAAAGAAGATGGCTGAACTCCTTGTTGTACATAGCAACACTTTCCTTGCAGGCAATAGCTTCCTAAGCAAACTGGACAGAATGCTGACACACCCAGCCTGCTTGTAAGGATGTGTGCCAATTACCTTGGGAGATAGGAGAAGTAGTTGCTGGCTAGGAAACTGTCAAAGAATGAGGAATGGCTAGTCTAGTAAAAGGAAGGACTAGGGGAGGCCTGATAGCAGTGTTCCAATATCTCAGGGGCTGCCATAAAGAAGAGGGAGTCAAGCTATTCTCCAAAGCACCTGAAGGCAGGACAAGAAGCAATGGGTGGAAACTCATCAAGGAGAGAAGCCAACCTGGAACCAAGGAGAAATTTCCTGACAGCGAGGACAATTAGGCAGTGGAATAGCTTCCCTCCAGAGGTTGTGGGTACTCCAAAAACCTCCACTGGAGGTTTTTAAGAAGAGACATTTGTCAGAAATAGTATAGGGCAGCGGTTCTCAACCTGTGGGTCGCGACCCCGTTGGGGGTCGAATGACGATTTGCCAGGGGTCGCCTAAGACCATCGGAAATATGGGAAGTATACTTGCGAGTCGAAGCATCACGCTCCAAAGGTTGACTCCACAAGCAATCACTCCCAATCGCTAGCCTAATCTGGCTTCAGGCGCCATAAACTTAATAGGGGAGGAGTCTCCGCTTTAATGCCTCCGTCCTCAAGGCAATCGCAAACAATTCAGATCGCTAGCCAATATGGCTTCAGGCGCGATAAATTCAAAAAAATAGTTTGCCGCTTTTTACCCCCTTCTGCAGCTGCTGAGGCGCGCTGAGATCGCTGTGAAAATAATTTTACGGTTGGGGTCGCCACATTGTGGGGAATTGTATTAAAGGGGTCGCAGCACTATAAAGGTTGAGAACCACTGATCTAGGGTCTCCTGCTTGAGGAGAGGGTTGGACTAGAAGACCTCCAAGATCTCTTCCAGCTCTGCTGTCCTGTTATTCTGAAATAAGATAAGAGACAGAGGAGCCTGCAGCTAGATAGTGGGTGGGGTAGAAGGCTCAGAAGAGACCCTCTAGAGCAGGGGAATGCTATGCCAGCTATGGTGGCTGGAGAATTCTGGGAATTGAAGTCCACAAGTCTTAAAGCTGCCAAGTTTGAAGACCTCTGCTCTAAAGTTTCTTGGGCTTCAAAGGCAACAGGGGAGAAATGTATTTTCAGACCTGCAAGATTCTATTAATGTAACCTTTAATAAAGTAGACCTAGTCCCTCTGAATGTGTTTATTTTCTGAATTACCTCGCAAGGCTGACCCCAACAGATAAAGTGACTTGCACACATTCGCATTTTAAAAATATAGGGTAAAGCTTTCAAGTGAAAATGTTTTTCTCTCCTCAGAGAAGAAGCCACTGATGCTTGCAACCATTTATGACAGAATAGATGGTAAATGAATTAAAACTAAGTTGAGTCATTTAGTCAGTGTTTATAGTATATAGAAAGAAAATTGGTCGCTCTCCAATTTCTTGTTATATCTTAATTTGGTAAATGCTGTCTAAAAATACAGAGGGAGAGAGAGAGAAAGAGAAATGGAAATAAAATATGTGTGCCAGTGATATTTGCAGGTCTAGATATACTGACACAGGAGATAGATACGGGAGGGAGGGAGGGAGGGAGGGAGGAAGAACGGGACAGATGGAGTGTTGGAGGAAATAGAGGGATAGAAAGAAGGAAGAGGGATGGAGAAAAGAAGGCAGGCAGCCAGGAAGGAAGGGTAGGAGAGGGAGGGAGGGAGGGAGGGAGGGAGGGAGGGAGGAAGGAAGGAAGGAAGGAAGGAAGGGTGGGTAGGAGAGGGAGGGAGGGAGGAAGGAAGGAAAGAAGGAAGGGTAGGAGAGGGAGGGAAGGAGGAGGAAAAAAAGGACAGATGGAGTGTTGGAGGAAATAGAGGGATGGAAAGAAGGAAGAGGGATGGAGGGAAAAAAGGAAGGAAGGAAGGAAGGAAGGAAGAAAAAAAATGAGAAATGTTTGAGAGGGAGGGTGGGAGGGAGGGAGGGAGGGAGGGAGGGAGGGAGGAAGGAAGGAAGGAAGGAAGGAAGGAAGGAAGGAAGGAAGGAAGGAAGGAAGGAAGGAAGGAAGGAAGGAAGGAAGGAAGGACAAGAGAGGGTGGGTGAAAGGATTATGTGCTAGCCAGTCATGTTTGACTCTTCGCAAACTCAAAGATTTTTTCTCCATAATGGAGAAAATGTCAGTCCTCTGCCAGGATCCGAATTCAGATCTTCCTGACTTAGGCTAATGCAGGGGTCTGCAAACTTGGCTCTTTTATGAGTTTTACTGCAGGTTTGAAAGGAAGGAAACTTTGAAAGGAAAGGAAAGGAAAGGAAAGGAAAGGAAACTTTGAAAGGAAAGGAAACTACAGCCACCTATCTCCACAACCCCCATCTCAGACACACCAACAACAGCCAAGCCTCCTACAACTGACCCCATTTCATTGGGTTCACAACCCCTAGTGATCACAGAAAAGGAAGTGCAGGACCTATTTCACAGACAAAAGCCAGGAAAAGCACCAGGCCCAGACAAGATAACTCCTTCTTGCTTAAAAGTCTGTGCTGACCAATTGGCCCCCATCTTCACCCATATTTTCAATAAATCACTAGAGATGTGCTATGTTCCTTCTTGCTTCAAACGCTCTACCATCATCCCAGTGCCAAAGAAGCCCACCATCAAGGAACTGAATGACTACAGACCAGTTGCTCTAACATCTGTAGTCATGAAAACCTTTGAAAGGCTAGTGCTTTCCTACCTGAAAACCATCACGAATCCGCTTTTAGACCCCTTGCAATTTGCATACCGAGCAAATAGATCAACAGATGATGCTGTTAATATGGCTCTGCACTACATCCTACAACATCTTGAGTCTCCAAAGACCTATGCAAGGGTCCTCTTTGTAGAGTTTAGTTCAGCATTCAATACCATCATTCCAGACATTCTTCTAACTAAGCTAAACCAGCTACAGGTACCGGAACAGACTTGTAAGTGGATCACAAGCTTCCTAACAAACAGGAAGCAGCAGGTGAAGCTAAGCAAGATCACATCAAATACCTGTACAATTAGCACAGGGCCCCCCCAAGGCTGTGTGCTCTCCCCACTTCTCTTCTCTCTGTATACCAATGACTGCATCTCCAATGATCCATTTGTTAAGCTACTGAAGTTCGCAGATGACACAACAGTGATTGGTCTCATTCGAGACAATGACGAATCCGCATATAGACGAGAGGTCGAACGACTAGCCTTGTGGTGCAACCAAAACAATCTGGAACTGAACACACTCAAAACCGTAGAAATGGTGGTAGATTTTAGGAAAACCCTTCCATACTTCCACCTCTCACAATACTTGACAACACAGTATCAACAGTAGAAACCTTCAAATTTCTGGGTTCTATCATATCGCAAGATCTCAAATGGACAGCTAACATCAAAACATCATTAAAAAGGACAACAAAGAATGTTCTTTCTGCGCCAACTCAGTAAGCTCAAACTGCCCAAGGAGCTGCTGATCCAATTCTACAGAGGAATTATTGAGTCTGTCATTTGCACCTCTATAACTGTCTGGTTCGGTTCTGCAACCCAACAAGAAAACACAGACTTCAGAGGATAATTAGAACTGCAGAAAAAATAATTGCTACCAACCTGCCTTCCATTGAGGACCTGTATACTGCACGAATCAAGAAGAGGGCCGTGAAAATATTTGCAGATCCCTCGCATCCTGGACATAAACTGTTTCAACTCCTACCCTCAAAGCAGCTATAGAGCACTGCACACCAGAACAACTAGACACAAGAACAGTTTTTTCCCGAAGGCCATCACTCTGCTAAACAAATAATTCCCTCAACACTGTCAGACTATTTACTGAATCTGCAGTAATTAATTTAATTTAATTAATTTAATTAATCGTTTCATAGTTCCCATCACCAATCTCTTTCCACTTATGACTGTATGACTATAACTTGTTGCTGGCAATCCTTATGATTTATATTGATATATTATCATCAATTGTGTTGTAAATGTTGTACCTTGATGAACGTATCTTTTCTTTTATGTACACTGAGAGCATATGCACCAAGACAAATTCCTTGTGTGTCCAATCACACTTGGCCAATAAAATTCTATTCTATTCTATTAAGACTTGTGGACTTCATCACTCCTTCCATCCATTGGGCTTCTATTGGCTTCTGCCAGTCCAGATCTTTTAGAATCTTCTCTCTTCTACAAGATCAGCCGCCCCTTCCAGATTTGTGTCATCTGCAACCTTGAAACTTCTCCTCTCATCTCCCTTGGCCAAGTCACTGATAAAAATGTGGACGAGCAAAGCCTAGGACTTGCACCAGATTTTAATGTTTGTAGTTAGATTGATTTACTACCAAACTGAAGGGAAGCCGTTAATGAACCTCCTTTAGGTGCAACCGTAAAGTTGAACTCATCTCTGGATTAACTATACACAAAACTATTCCTATGGTTTTCTTGGCAACAATACCAAAATAATTTACCACTGCCCTCTTCTGGATTTTTTTTTTACATCCCAGTTTTTTCTACTGATGTAGTATTTCCTTGTTGTCTCCCATCCATTTATTAGCCATCTTATCTTTTGAAAAATCCAACAAAACCAGTTACGGGCAAACATGGAATTTTGTTTCCTTTTTAACCTTTAGCAAACCTCTGAAGAAAACTAAGATGCACCCAAAGAAATTCAGAAAATGTCAGTCCTCTGTCAGGATCCGAATTCAGATCTTCCTGACTAAGGCTAATGCAGGGGTCTGCAAACTTGGCCCTTTTAAGACTTGTGGACTTCAACTCTCAGATTTCCTCAGCCAGCAAAGCTGGCTGATGAACTCTGGGAGCTGAAGTCCACAAATCTTAAAAGAGCCAAGTTTGCAGACCCCTGGGCTAATGGATTCTTTCAAGCCACTGGAATTAATGCTGGAATTAATGCAGTGGGCTTTCCAAAAAATACTAATTTGCAGCTTCATTTTTCTAAAAAAATAATAACAATCTTTCCCCCTCCTTACTTTGGTAGGGAACCCCAAAATATCCAATCCAAACTAGGACAGCTCTAGAGAATGTCCAAAATAAAAGTCTCAGCTAATGTCTTAGAGACAACGGTTAGTGAATAAATACAATTACAAACATTAAAATCTGGTACAGTAATTAAAAACTAATAATGCACCTAATAGTTTTTGTTGAACTGTTATAAAATGATGTGCTTGTCATTTTTATGCCTCCTTCACCCCACAAGGATGGCTCCCTGCAAAAGATTAATTAAACATTGAAACTGGCCGTGGTTGCTAATGTTGTTTTTGCAATGAGCGATCCTTCCTTCTTACTAATAAACTCATGGAAATGCAAAGTTTTTTTTTCCCCCAGAAAAAAAAAAGCCATCGATTTTCTTCCCATTTTAGCTTAGTGGCTATTCCAAACTCGAAATTGCACTCCTAACACACCTGCTGTGTGCCAGATTGGAAAGGCTACACAATAGCACAGAAGACCTTGTGCACAATAGGATGTTGCTGAAATCAACCCTAAATCCAAGAAATGTAAGCAAAACGTTCCTTTAGTCACACTTTCTGCTTCATAAAGCCCCCCCCTCCCCCCCGAGACAGAGATGAAAGGGCTTCACTCTGATGAGGAGACATGTCACCACTAAAAACAAGCTATCACTTTCAAACCGAGGGAAAGTCCTGGTGTTTTCTGAGGGCTGGTTTGATCATGGTCTCCTTTACAGCATCAGTGGAGATTCCATCACGGGTGGAATCCTGTCATAAAGCCCTGCAGGTGGGTCAGATCAGAAAATATCATAAGTGGACAGCCTGTCATCTCCAACACTTCTTGAAACAAGATGCTGTGGCGGCGCAGCGGTTAGAGTGCAATACTGCAGGCGACTTTTGCGGACTGCCGACTGCCTGCAATCTGGCAGTTCGGTCCCAACTGGCTCCAGGTTGACTCAGCCTTCCATCCTTCCGAGGTGGGTAAAATGAGGACCCAGATGGTTGGGGGACAAGAGGCTGATTCTGTAAACCGCTTAGAGAGGAGCTGTAAAAGCACTGTGAAATGGTATATAAGTCTGCTATTGCTTCTTTCCTTTCCTTTCCTTTCCTTTCCTTTCCTTTCCTTTCCTTTCCTTTCCTTTCCTTTCCCTTCCCTTCCCTTCCCTTCCTTCCTTCCTTCCTTCCTTCCTTCCTTCCTTCCTTCCTTCCTTCCTTCCTTCTTTCCTTCCTTCCTTCCATGGTGCACAGTGGTTAGAATGCAGTATTGCAGACTAACTCTGCTGACTGCCAGCAGTTCGATCCTGACTGACTCAGCCTTCCATCCTTCCAAGGTGGGTAAAATGAGGATCCGGATTGTTGGGGGACAAGAGGCTGATTCTATAAACCGCTTAGAGAGGAGCTGTAAAAGCACTGTGAAGTGGTATATAAGTCTGCTATTGCTTCTTTCCTTTCCTTTCCTTTCCTTTCCTTTCCTTTCCTTTCCTTTCTCTTCCTTCCTTCCTTCCTTCCTTCCTTCCTTCCTTCCTTCCATGGTGCACAGTGGTTAGAATGCAGTATTGCAGACTAACTCTGCTGACTGCCAGCAGTTCGATCCTGACTGACTCTGCCTTCCATCCTTCCGAGGTGGGTAAAATGAGGACCCAGATGGTTGGGGGACAAGAGGCTGACTCTGTAAACCGCTTAGAGAGGAGCTGTAAAAGCACTGTGAAGAGGTATATAAGTGAAATGGAGGGAGGGAGGGAGGGAGGGAGGGAGGGAGGGAAGGAAGGAAGGAAGGAAGGAAGGAAGGAAGGAAGGAAGGAAGGAAGGAAGGAAGGAAGGAAGGAAGGAAGGAAAGCTGTGATGGCTCAGTGGGCAGAATGCAGTATTGCAGGCTAATTCTGCTAACTGCCAAGAGTTCGATCCTGACCAGCTCAAGGTTGACTCAGCCTTCCATCCTTCTTAGGTCGGTAAAAGGAGGACCTAAATTGTTGGGGGAAAGAGGCTGACTCTGTAAACAGCTTAGAGAGGGCTGTAAAACACTGTGAAGCAGTATAGAAGTCTAAGTCCTACTGCTTTAGCTTTTTGCTTTGCTTTTTTACTTTGAGTGGAGAAAAGAATTTTAGCTATTTTTTTCTAGGCAGCCCTATCAGATACGCCCGGTCAGTGAACAGTGAACAGACAACAGCTACTAAAACTCTGCTTTATTATTGCAAGGTATGATAATTTCCAGAGTTTGCCTCTCCCCTCCTTATACCAAACAGAAGCAAAGTCGCATGACAGATGTTATTTTTGGTCTTTTTCTAGCATCAAAACCCAAAGTGATCCAGCTTCTCAATGTCCATGGAGAGACCCTTTAATAGAACCGCACTGGTTCTTTCGACCTTTGATGCTGCGTGTGCACAGCAAAGATAAAGATGAAATGGGTTCGTATTTCAATGACAGCTTGTTCCAAGAAGTCAGTTCCAAGAACTCTCCTATCTGTTTAGATTACTGGTCAAGCTAGGCAAGTCCTAAATTCTCTCTCTCTCTTTCGATCTCCATCTCACTCTGTCTCTCTCTCTGTCTTTCTCTCCCTCCCCCCCTCTCTCCATCTCTCTCTCTCTCCATCTCCCTCTCCATCTCCATCTCTCTCTTTCTCTGTCTCTCTGTGTCTCTCTCTGTCTTTCTCTCCCTCCCTCTCTCCCCCCTCTCTCCCTCTGCCTCTCTCTCTCCGTCTTTCTCTCTCCATCTCTCTCTCTCTCCATCTCTCTCTCTCTCTCCATCTCTCTCTGTCTCTCTGTCTTTCTCTGTCTCTCCCTCTCTCATTTTCTGTGGAAGGATCTTTGGGGCTACTTTTTTTCTCATCATGAGCTATCATGAACAAGCAAATAATTCCCAAATTAAAATGTTTTGGGACCTGGACTGAATTGGCAGCCCAAGATGACGCCAAGGCAACTGGCTGGAAAATCTATTTTATTTTTCATATCTTGCCTTCCGAATTAAAGTCATTTTGAAAGCTGAAGTAGATGGGCTGAAAGATTGCAAAAGGCTCCAAACAGCAGGACCCAATGTTGCACTGAAATGCCAAATGATGAGAGCTGCTGATGGCCTCAAACCCAGATGATGTAAACAGATGCTGTCCTTAAATACCACCAGGAGCATTTCAATCAAGGCAACACAATGAAGCTTGAGTGGCACTTACCTAAGCAATCTTTTATTCCTCTATACAGGCATTAGGGCGGCTTATATAACGTCCTTCATACCAGGCAGACTCTATGGTTCACAGTAAATTCTAAGCTCAAGTTAACTTCGTTTTGAGTTTCTTTCACATCCAATAATAGGCACGGAAACAACAGCAGCCAAAAAAGCCAGTGCAACCCTAAGTTGCATTAACAGAGGGATACAATCAAGATCAAGGGAGGTACTAATACCACTCTATAAAGCCTTAGTAAGGCCACATCTAGAATACTGCATCCAGTTTTAGTCACCATACTATAAAAAAGATGTTGAGACTCTAGAAAAAGTGCAGAGAAGAACAACCAGGGTGATTAGGGGACTGGAGGCTAAAACATACAATGAACGGTTATAGGAACTGGGCCTGGCTAGTCTAGTGAAGAGAAAAACCAGAGGAGACAGGATAGCAGCCTTCCAATATTTGAGGGGCTGCCACAGAGAGGAGGGGGTGAAGCTATTTTCCAAAGCACCAGAAAGCCAGACAAGGAACAATGGATGGAAACTGATCAAGGAGAGATTCAACCTGGAAATAAGAAGAATTTTTCTAACAGTGAGAGTAATCAACCAACAGGACAACTTGCCTTTAGAAGTTGTGGGAGCTTCATCACTGGAAGCTTTCAAGAAGAGACTAGACTGTCATTTGTCTGGAATGGTATAGGGGGTCCTGCTTGAGCAGGGGGTTGGACTAGAAGACCTCCAAGACCCCTCCCAACTCTGTTAATCTCTTAAATCTGTTAAATAAACCATATGATGGCTTAGTTTACATGACACACTATGCTGGGTTTCCAGAAGATGACATTAATGTCAGGCACAAGAAACCAGGAACCAGGATAGAGTTCAAAAGCACTGCAAGTTTATTCCATGCAACTCCTGTACGCAACAATCTGATCCATTAATAGTCAATGCTACTTAACATCAGATAACAGTCAATAGACTGCAGGGGAGGGGGGGCTTTTGGGACTCCAGACTAATGATATATTTGACCCCACCCTCAGGTTCAACCTGGTCATCTCCCACAATAACCCTATTTTAGCCTTCTCTGTTATGCAAAACCACTCAGGTAAGAGGCTTGCTGAAAACTACTTGATTAGGCAAAGGGAAGATATCTGAATGGTATCCACCTTATTTCCCAACCATGGGGTTCCATATGTGATTGTGTCACAAAAATCAAGATGGTGGCCATAACCATACAATTGCAGAATCAGTTTGGTGTAGCGCTTAAGATGCTGGCGTAGAAAGCCAAAGACTAGGAGTTGAGGCCTCCCTTAGGCAAAAAGATTGGTTGGATGATTGTAGGCCAGACCCTCGCTCTCAGCTCAATCCAACTGGTTCTTGGATGTTATTGGTTCTTGGGTGTTCTTGGTTCTTGGATGTTCTTGGTTCTTGGATGTTATTGGTTCTTGGTTCTTGGATGTTATTGGTTCTTGGATGTTATTGGTTCTTGGGTGTTCTTGGTTCTTGGAAGTTCTTGGTTCTTGGATGTTATTGGTTCTTGGTTCTTGGATGTTATTGGTTCTTGGATGTTATTGGTTCTTGGGTGTTATTGGTTCTTGGATGTTCTTGGTTCTTGGATGTTCTTGGTTTTTGGATGTTATTGGTTCTTGGATATTATTAGTTCTTGGATATTATTGGGGGGAACGAACAACTTGCTACTGTGGGGGAAAATAGGAGGCAGGTTATATTCTGTCCTAAGAACTTATTAATATAACGCAGAGGCTTGTCTGATGCAAGAATACTTTAATAACTGACAGGAACGATAACAACCATGAATCAACTTCGCGCCGGCTTCGCACATTAAGAACAACAAGACACACTAGACAGCTGCTTTAATACTAACTGTCAAAACAGAGAACCAATAGGAAGACTCCAATTTCCCACTCTTTTTGTGCCTGCGTCTCAGCCAATCAGAACGCTTGGCAACTAGCCCGGCTGAGAACATAACAGGTTAATTAGGTATATTTGCCACCTTGAGTTGACCAAAATATTTTAAAAGTGGGAAATAATTATTTTCAAGAAATAGCATTCGCCTGCAAGCAAGAATTGGTGGGACCACAAAACAAAGTAATAGAAACTGAAGAAAATAAATTGCTCTTGGGACTTTAGCATTCCAACAGATAGGCCCCTGTCACATAACACCCCAGACTTAACCATTGTTGATAAGAAAGACAAGAAGTCTGGATAGTGAATGTGGCAGTAGCTGGAGGTAGCAGAAGAGAAGAGGAGGAACTGGAGAAGACGGGGGGGGGGGGGAATCTGCAAATGGAAATAGAATGACGGTGACAAAAGAAAGCAAAAGTACTACCGATAAGCACTTTGGTACAACGTACTGCATATCGGACATTAATACAATTGAGCAATTGTACAATTGAAATATTTCACAAGAAGAGTCCTCCACTCCTCCGCTCGCAACAAAATACCTTATGCCACCAGACTTGAAATTCTGGGCTTAGAAAACTTAGAACTACACCGCCTTCGGTATGACCTAAGCGTAGTACATAAAATTATCTGCCACAATGTCCTACTTGTCGATGACTACTTCAGCTTCAACCATAACAATACATAAGCAAACAATAGACACAAACTCAAGGTAAACCACTCCAAACTCGATTGCACAAAAAATGACTTCAGCAACAGAGCAGTCAATGCCTGGAATGCACTACCTGACTCTGTGGTTTCTTCCCCAAAACTTTATTTTATTTATTTATTTATTTATTTATTTATTTATTTATTTATTTATTTATTTTTGTCACAATATCATATAAAAAGGATTATATAGTATATAAACATATATATGAGTAAATATTAGGAGGTATAAGCATCAATATATATATATAGGAAGAAGAAAAGAAAAAAAACGAAAAAAAACAATAGGACAGGAACGGTAGGCGCGTTTGTGCGCTTATGCACGCCCCTTATGGTCCTCTTAGGAATGGGGTGAGGTCAATAGTAGAAAGTTTTTGGTTGAAGCTTTTAGGATTATGGGAAGAGACCACAGAGTCAGGTAAAGTATTCCAAGCACTGATGATTCTGTTACAGAAGTCATATTTTCTGCATTCTAGATTAAAGCGGTTAACATTAAGTTTAAATCTGTTGGTTGCTCTTGTATTGTTGCAATTAAAGCTGAAGTAGTCTTTAACCGGAAGGACATTACAATAGATGATTCTATGAGTTAGACTTAGGTCTTGTCGAAGGCGACGGAGTTCCAAGTTTTCTAAGCCTAGGATTTCAAGTCTGGTGGGATAAGGTATTTAACCTTAGACTGTCTACTGTTGACCTCACCCCTCATCCTAAAAGGTCTGTAAGGGGCGTGCATAAGAGCACCAGCATGCCTACTGTCCCTTTCCTAATGTTCCCTTTATTTGTATTCATTTTATGTATTCAATTCATGCTTATACTTACATATGTTATCTAATACGTATTTGACATATAAATTAATAATAATAACGTCTGAAGCACCACTTGAACGCTTTTGGCATTGATAAAACCACCATCCGTCAATTGCAAAAGGCAGCTTTTCTTGGAACAGCTTATGTCCGGCAATGATGCCTGTAACACCATTGAACATTAACATCTGCTTATCTCAGGTCCTTGGGAAGAACTCGATAAGTGGATTAAAATGCCATATCCAGTCTAAATATCTGGCTGATTCTGCGACAAAACATAATAATAGAAGCCCCGTATCTTTTTCAAACACACTATCATGGTTGCCATTTTGAATTCTTTTACACTAATCCCCCACCCCTGTGGATGCACCCCAAACTCCTCCTTCCTTTGCCAAAATTTATAGACTGCCCTGTTGGAAGCTAATTTGCTTGTTCACAAAGCCAAGACATGTGAACTTCAAAACACCTCACTGCTATAGCAGGATTAGTCATACTACCTTTAGGAAAAATGCACCATATTGTCAGACATTATTAAACTAGTAGAAACTAAAGATGATACATAAAATTGACAAAATTGTTCCTAGCAGTTGTTTGTTCTTTTCTGGTCAGTTATCCCAACCACTTTTAGAATGGCTGGCCAGCTGTGATTTCTTAAATATGCATTTCAAAGAAAATTAAAAGTGCACAGTAGCTTGACCAGGGTCAAAGCCATTATATGTAGTCTTGCTGGACTGGCTTGAATTTTAATTTTAATTTTTAGCTGATTTTATGGGGTTTTAATTTTATATTAACTTTTAGTGTTACTTGTATTTTAATATTAGGCCAAATTTAATAAGTTTTTTAATGTTTGTTTTTAATATTGTATGTATTGCTGTATTTTTATTCTGGCTGTAAACCGTCCTGAGTCCTTCGGGAGAAGGGCGGTATACAAATTAAAATATTATTATTATTATTATTATTATTATTATTATTATTATTATTATTATTATTATTATTATTATTATTATTATTATTATTATTATTATTATTATTATTATTATTAATATAAAAGATGCAAATAATTTTTCTGGGGACCACCAAAATTTTCTCACGGACCACCAATGGTCCATGGACCACTGGTTGGTGACAGCTGCTCCAAAGCACCTGAGGGCAGAACAAGAAGCAATGGACAGAAACTAATCAAGGAGAGAACCAACCTAGAACTAAGGGGAAATTTCGTGACAGTGAGAATAATTAACCAGTGGAATGGCTTTCCTCTAGAAGTTGTGGGAGCTCCATCAGTGGAGGTTTTCAAGATATTGGCCAACTATTTGTCCAGAATGATATAGAAATAGAATAGAACAGAACAGAACAGAACAGAACAGAATAGAATCTTTTATTGGCCAAGTGTGATTGGACACACAGGGAATTTATCTTGGTGCATATACTCTCAGTGTTCATAAAAGATACCTTCATCAAGAATCATAAGGTACAACACTTAATGATAGTCATAGGGTACAAATAAGCAATCAGGAAACAATCAATATCAATATAAATCGTAAGGATACAAGCAACAAAGTTACAGTCATACTGGGTGATAGGTGATGGGAACGATGAGAAGATTAATAGTAGTGCAGATTTAGTGAATAGTTTGACAGTGTTGTGGGAATTGTTTGTTTAGCAGAGTGATGGCCTTCGGGGGAAAAACTGTTCTTGTGTCTAGTTGTTGTGGTGTGCAGTGCTCTATAGTGTCATTTTGAGGGTAGGAGTTGAAACAGTTTATGTCCAGGATGTGAGGGGTCTGTAAATATTTCCACAGCCCTCTTTTTGACTCCTGCAGTATACAGGTCCTCAATGGAAGGCAGGCTGGTAGCAATTATTTTTTCTGCAGTTCTAATTATCCTTTGAAATCTGTGTCTGTCTTGTTGGGTTGCAGAACCAAACCAGACAACCTCCCGTTTGAGCAGGAGGTTGGACTAGAAGACCTCCAAAGTCCCTTCCACCTCTATTATTCTATGTTATTCTGTTATTGCATTTTGTTGATCCAGGTTGTTTAAGGTTTAATCTGTAGCCCAGCTGGTTCATTATGCAAACCAGCTAATTACCTTCAAATCCTAGATGTCCCATCAAGTTCAACCATCGCTATACAGTGCTTACGAAGAAGCCCGGCAGCACAATTTTTCACACAGCAAAGTCTACCTTTGCACCTAAGGGAGCCTTGCAGAAGATTGTGCCCAATGACATATGCCTGTACATGTTTTGCTGAGAGTGGTCAATGCCTGTCTTTCATTCCTAACCACAAGTTCCCTCTGCTTATAACAGGAATATCCCCACCGGGTTTGCCTCTCTCCGCAGAAAGCCAGAAACCAACCTGCTGGTCTGTTGAAAGCTAATTGCTTTGGAATTATTGAGCAGGTGAGCACAAAACTTTCACGCTGAGTTTTCCCCACTCCTCTTCCTCTTCTGAACAACCCAAACGGACCAGATAACACAATCACAATATATAGACTGATTTAACCATAGGGAAAATGTGGCCATCCTAGACCAAGCCAAGTCCAAAAACGCCAGGGAATTTCTAGGAGCCTAGCACTTTGGCAAATCAGCCATCAATAGAAACATAGTCATTAAGAACATCTACAGACTATGCAAAAGAGACAATCACCCAGCCCAGAGGTCTGCAACCTTAAACACTCAAAGAGCCATTTGGAACCCGTTTGCCACACAAAAGAAAACACCGGGAGCCACAAAACCCTTCCCGTGCCTGACTATCTCTTGAGTGGCCACAAAACTAGAATATGTAGTTGAATTTAATATTCTGTTTTCTTCTGAAACTTTTCTTTTCTTGGATTTATCCATGGTTGGCCTACCAGGGGTTGAAAAGCTCAACAAATCGCAGGTGGGTGGGTGTTGCACATTGGTGGTTGTGATGCGTATTTTGAGTGACAGGGAGCCGCAGCAGAGGGGTGAAAGAGGCTTCAGAGCCGTAGGTTCCTGACCCATGACCCAGCCCAAACAGATCAAAAAGACTCCAGCACAGGGGTCTTCAACCTTGGCAACCTTAAGCCTGGAGGACTTCAACTCCCAGAATTCCCCAGGCAGCTTTGCTACCTGGGAAATTCTGGGAGTTGAAGTCCTCCAGGCTTAAAGTTGCCAAGGTTGGAGACCCCTGCTCCAGCACATCTCCACCAGCGATCAGTATCCAGATCAGCATAAATTAACTCCAAGGTTAACCTCAGACCAACAATCAAGTGAACAATACCCCAATCAACTTCCAAAGAGCCATCAGTAAATAGCCCAATTCAAGAATCTCTAAGACGGCCCCATCCAAACAGAGAAGCAAGCCACCGGAATATAAACAGAATATAAAGCAGAGCATTCCTTACTAGTACTAATGATGTTACCTACCCTGTTTCTCCTAAAATAAGACCCAGCCTGAAAATAATCCCTAGCATAATTTTTCAGGATGCTCGTAATAAAAGCCTTGCCCCCAAAATAAGCCCCAGTTAAGATCATCAGCCAGATGGACGCATTTAGTACCATATTTCCCTGAAAATATGACCTAACCAGAAAATAAGCCCGAATGTATCTATTGGGGCCAAAATTAATATAAGACCCGGTCTTATTTTTGGGGAAATATGGGTAGTTTGGGTAAGGAAAGATCTGCAAGAAAATAACCAAGCTCAGAGAGAGCACCAAGAACCCCTCACAACACAAAGCAAATGAACAAAACTTGAAAAGTGGTGGGGGGGGGAGAGAGAGATAAATGTGATTTTGAAAAGAAGAGCTCACTATCAATTTTATCTCACAAATATTTTTCAGGTAAGCCTTGAAACGACTTTCTATTCCACAGATGCTTTTGTTAAAACTTCTCTTTTGATCGATATGATAATGACTCCTTAAGATATGAGTGGTTGTTGGTACACAACGTAAGAAAAACCTGCAGGCAAAACTGGCAATTAGTGTGTCGTAAAATAAAGAGGGGTGTGTGTGTGTGTGTGTGTTGGGTCAGACCGAGTTAAATACAGATTTCCTCCCATTATTGATAAAAGAGTTTGTCTAAAAGTCATTTTGACCTTGACAGGTATTAATTCTCCCATAGGTGATTGTGTCAGGCAGAAGCCGGACCACACATGTCTTGGATCATGACATTTTCACAGGTAAGCTATGTCACCATTTCTCAATGAAATTGCCATTTAGGATTTTATCATTTGCATTAATGAGAAAAAGGAGAAGAACCGAGAGAAAAAAATAGTTGCAAATGAAGAAAGAACCCTGAAAGATTTAATACAAGGAGACAAGTTGGTACAGAACAGAGATGAGCAAGTATGGCACCTTTACAACTTATGGACTTCAACTCCCAGAATTCCTGAGCCAGCAGGTCCATAAGTTATAAAGATGCCAAAGTTGCCCATCCCTGGTGTAAAAGTTAAAGCCTCAAGCTAGAAACTGCGAGACGGTGAGTTCTAGTTCTGCCTTGGGCACAAAGGCAGCTGGGTGACTTTGGGTCAGTCACTTTCTCTCAGCCCTAGAAAGGAGGCAATGGCAAACCGCTTCTGAAAAACCTTGCCAAGAAAACTGCATGGGCTTCTCCAAGTAGTCTCTGAGAATCAGACATGATTGACAGGGGAAAAATATAAGACAAAATTACAGGAAGCCACCTTTATTCAGTTAAATATGTAGCCTACGTCTCCTCCAGACACTCATGGAAGTACTATCAGCCCAGTGATGTCAGTAGAGCTGAGAGGCAGGTAGCTGCTCACCTGTTCATCATACCTTTCCCTGTAAATCCATACTGGATAGGATTAGGCACCTCACTAAACCCTGGTTCAGATCAGTCATGGTTTAATGTCCAAATCATGGCTGGATGCACAAATACTTTAATAAAACATGGTTTATATTAGATGGTTTTAATCAGGACAAGGTGTTGCCCCATAGGCCTCTGAGTCAAGGGCTGGAGCCTCCGAAGCCTTCACTGGTCATCTCAAGAGAACTGGAGGGGTGATCACAGAGAAGAGGGGGTCGACTTATTCTCCAAAGCAGGGGTCCCCAACCTTGGCAACTTTAAGCCTGGCGGACTTCAACTCCCAGAATTCTGGGAGTTGAAGTCCGCCAGGCTTAAAGTTGCTAAGGTTGGAGACTCCTGCTCCAAAGCACCAGAGGGCAGAACAAGAAGTAATGGGTGGAAAGATAATTAAAGAGAGATCCAACCTGTAACTAAGGAGAAATTTCTTGTCAGGGAGAACAATTAATCAGTGGAACGATTTCTGTCTGTTAAAAACACGGGCTAGTTAGCGAAGCCTCAAATGAACATATCAGAATCAGGGATGCTATTCAGCAGGTTCTGACAGATTCTGGCGAACCAGTGGCAGAATTTTTTTTTAAAAAAATTATATTTATTGAATTTCCAAAAGTTAAAAAACACAATACAAAAAAAGGCCCAAAACACACACACACACACAAAACAAAACCACACAAAGACAAACTCACTGAAATTACATTACTCCTAACAGCTTTTCCTACATCAGTATCTCTATCCTATTTAACCTCTATATACAGATTCTACTTCTAAGTATCTCTATTAACCAACATTCTTATTTAAATTATCTTAACCTCTATTCAGAATTCAGTCTCATGACAAAAATCTCCTTTAAGTTTTATGCTTACTCTCCAGCCAGGAATACCATCTATTCCATATTCGATAGTACTCAGTATCTTCCCTCTCCTTCATTTCCATCGATAATCTATCCATTTCTGCACATTTATATATATATTTTTATTATAATTTGATCCAGTGGGACGGTGGGGACGGTGGCAGAAATTTTGAGTAATTTGGAGAACCGGCAAATACCACCTCTGGCTGGCCCCAGACTGGGCTGGGAATGGGGATTTTTCAGTATCCTTCCCCTGCCATGCCCACCAAACCACGCCCAGCAAGCCACACCACACCCACCAAGCCACGCCACGCCCACAATAAAAAATGGTAGTAAAAAAAATTGAATTCCACCACTGATCTGAATGGACAGAAGTCACTTCCGTGGTAGCTCAGGCTGGTAAGAAGCCTGTTATTAGAACACAGTAGCCTGCAATTACTGCAGGTTCAAGCCCGGCCCAAGGTTGACTCAGCCTTCCATCCTTTATAAGGTAGGTAAAATGAGGACCCGGATTGTTGGGGGGGCAATAAGTTGACTTTGTAAATATACAAATAGAATGAGACTATTGCCTTATACACTGTAAGCCGCCCTGAGTCTTTGGAGAAGGGCGGGATATAAATGTAAATAATAAAAAAAAACTTTCAGACATTCCTCTTCTCTACTGGAGCCCTTAGCTCAAAACGTGCCAAAAGACACCTGAGAATGCATACTTTAGACTAAAACACGTTTAATAATTCACATAAAGAAAATACTTGGACAAACACAGGTCATAAATTAGGGTAACAATTTAAGGCTGTGAAACAAAAGACAGGCCGTCAAAATATCACTCAGAAAGAAGAAATGACTGATGGGTCAAGACGTCATCAGTAAAATGGTAGCTCCGTTTGTTTGTTTGTTTTAATTTGACGCTCATAAAAATCAGGCAGAGCTTGGATCATATCATTGCAGTTGCCATCTTGACTTTTTTGACCTTACATATGTAAAAAGTTAGCACCCACTCCTAGAAGAATGAAATATTTTGAGGAACATTTAAAAAGGCAGAATAGGATATTTCTCTAAACGAGAAAAGAAGAAACATGCTCTTAAAAGACAGAAAGCAGACTCAGTCTCCCTGCCCCCAAGCATAAACTGAGGAGTCCAGCTTTTAGAAATCCAGTTTTGGTAATCCATTCAGAAAGACTGGGTCAAGAGAGAAACTACAGATAAGCCGCAAACAAAAGGCGGACCAAATTAGCTCAGCCAAGCACCTAGGATTTGCATTTCCTCTTTTGCCTGTAGAGCCAGCTATGACCCCTACATAACCTCTACATGACACCCATAGGAATCTGACAACAGCCAATAGAATACATGTTCTTGCACAGGAACAGCAAGCTCAAATACAAAGCCCAAAGAAGGTATAAACCCAGCCACTCTCAACTCCATTTGGTCAGCTGCCCAGGACCTCAAACCCATGTGGTTCTGCTTCACCCATAAACCATCTTTCCAAACAGCCTCTGTGTTTCCCGTGTCTTTCTCCCAGCCTGGAAGTGAACCAGATAGATATTTTTTTCCCACACCTAGGGGACACTTCCTGGAGGGATGTTTCAGAGTCAGGTTTATGAGGGAAAAGGACAATTAGGTTTTGCATTTTGGGAAAAAGAGGTTCAAGTAACTCCCAGAGCCCGCCCACTTAATGAATTCATTCATCCATGAAGACGGAATTTGGGCTTTATTAGTACCCTAACCCTGATTCAATGGGGCCTTCTGTGAGTTTTGATGGTGTGAGTTTTTTTGTGTGAGTTTTGATGTTAGGGGTTTGACAACTGTGGTACCGGCAGTCCTCGACTTACAAACACAATTGGGACTAGAATGTTCTGTTGCTAAGCAACATGATCGCTAAGTGAGACATGCCCAATTTTACAATCTTTTCCCCATGGTTCTTAAAAGAATCACTACAGTTGTTAAGTCAATGGACATGGTTGTTGAGAGAATCCAGCTTCCTCCATTAATGTTGCTTATCGGACGTAAGCTTGGAAGGTTGCAAGTAACCACCACGCTGTAGATTCCTGGGATGCTACAACCATCATAAATACAGGCAGACCTCGACTTACAACCACAATTAAAAAATTTTCCAGTGTTGGAGCATTCACAACTTCTGAAGGCAAGTTGTTCCACTTATTAATTGTTCTAACTGTCAGGAAATTTCTCCTTAGTTCTAAGTTGCTTCTTTCCTTGATCAGTTTCCACCCATTGCTTCTTGTTCTACCCTCAGGTGCTCTGGAGAACAGCCCGACTCCCACTTCTCTGTGGCAGCCCCTGAGATATTGGAACACTGCTATCATGTCTCCCCTGGTCCTTCTTTTTGTTAAACTAGACATACCCAGTTCCTGCAACCGTTCTTCATATGTTTTATCCTCCAGTCCCCTAATCATCTTTGTTGCTCTTCTCTGCACTCTTTCTAGAGTCTCAACATCTTTTTTACATCGTGGTGACCAAAACTGGATGCAATATTCCAAGTGTGGCCTTACCAAGGCATTATAAAGTGGTACTAACACTTCACGTGATCTTGATTCTATCCCTCTGTTTATGCAGCCCAGAACTGTGTTGGCTTTTTTAACAGCTGCTGCACACTGCTGGCTCATATCTAAATGGTTATCCACTAGGACTCCAAGATCCCTCTCACAGGTACTACTATTGAGCAAGGTACCACATATACGGTACTGGTGCATTTTGTTTTTTTGGCCTAAATGTAGAACCTTACTTTTTTCACTGTTGAATTTCATTTTGTTAGATAGCGCCCAATGTTCAAGTCTGTCAAGATCTTTCTGTAACTTGAGCCTATCTTCTGGAGTGTTGGCTATTCCTGCCAGCTTGGTGTCATCTGCAAATTTGATGAGTTCCCCATCTATCCCCTCGTCCAAGTCATTGATGAAGATGTTGAAGAGTACTGGGCCTAAAACAGAGCCTTGGGGTACTCCACTGCATACTTCCCTCCATGTGGATGTAGTTCCGTTGAGGACTACACGTTGAGTGCGTTGGTCAGCCAGTTACGAATCCATCTGGTGGTGGTGCTGTCTAACCCACATTTTCTACTTTATCTAGTAGTAGGTTATGGTCTACTTTATCATATGCTTTAGTGAAGCCCAAGTAAATTATATCAACAGCATTCCTCTGGTCTACTAATTTTGTCATTTTGTCAAAGAATGCGATAAGATAAGTCTGGCATGATCTGTGTTTGACAAACCCATGTTGGATTTTGGTTATTACATTGTTTGCTTGTAGGTGGTCGGTGATTCGTTGCTTGATTATCTTTTCCAGAATCTTCCCGGTATTGAGGTCAGACTGATAGGTCTGTAGTTTCCTGGATCTGTTTTTCCTTTTTGAAGATGGGAACTACATCAGCTCTTTTCCAGTCCTCTGGCAGCTCCCCTGTGCTCCAGGATCTTTGAAAGATATAGTTCAGTGGTTCTGAGATCACGTCTGCCAGTTCCTTCAGAACCTTGGGGTGTAATCCATCCGGTCCTGGTGATTTGAACACGTCTAGGGTAGACAGGTGTTCACTTACCATTTTCTTCCCTATTTTAACTTGTGTTTCTAATCTGTTTTTTGTAGTGCTGTTTTTGATAGGTTGGATTGTTTTTTCCTTTTGTGTAAAGACAGATGCAAAATATGAGTTAAGTAGATCTGCTTTCTCCCTGTTGCTTGTCATCTTCTTGCCACTTTCAGCCCAACATTTCTGTTGCTAAGTGAAACATTTGTTAAGTGACTTTTGCCCCATTTTATGACCTTTCCTTGGCACAGTTGTTAAGTGAATCGCTGCCGTTGTTAAGTTAGTAACATGGGTCTGGCTTCCCCATTGACTTTGCTCATTAGAAGGTTGCAAAAGGGGATCACGTGACCCTGGGACACTGCGACCGTCATAAATAGGGGTCAGTTGCCAAGCACCTGAATTTTGATCACGTGACATAGAGATGCTACAATGGTCCTAACCGTGAAAAACGGTCATAAGTCACTTTTTTCAGTGCTGTTTTAACTTTGAACGGTCACTAAATGAATTGTTGTAAGTCAAGGGCCATGTTGTGACCCAGGCCCAAGTAGGTAGCAGTAAACGCAGTCAGTTCAAAAACAAACAGACTTTATTAGAACAGCTGAGAATTAACTCATTCTCAGCATCATCCAAACTAAATCAAAGCAAATTCTTCATAAAACAATTGCTTCAGTCTTATCACCAACTTTGGTCTAATTAGGCAAACCGCCAACAAGAAATAAATGCAGCAAGACAAGAAACAATTCTATCAACATTGTTTTCCGACAAAGAGCCCAAACGCCGTTGCTGGTCTTTTAAGCCTTATGGGAGAGGCCAATCATCTCTTGGCCCTACTCCCGAGTCGTCCTCTTTGCTTGAGCTGCTCTTGCCTTCTGGCAGCTCTTCGTGCATTAGGAACAAGCTCCTCCTGTCCCTCTTCCTCACTACTGTCAACCTCTGGAGGCTCTGGAGTCCGCACCTCACTCCCCGATGGCCCTGGCCCCATCTCTGCCTCCGATGCAGAGTCTTCATCTGGGCCTTCCCCAGCCTCCAGGACTGGCTCATGTTCTCAGCCTCATCGCTGTCCGACTCCATTGCTAGCTCCGCAGGCTGCTGGTGGACCACAACAGGCTACCTGTAAAATGATGGCTGCCAAGCACCCGAATTTTGATCTGATGACTGTGGAGAAGCTGGGATGGTCCTAAGTGCGAGGACTGATCATAAACTGTTACTTTCAGCACAGTTCAGTGGTGAAATCCTGATGGTTCTGTTCCACTCGCGCGAGACGGTAGCCCCAGCGGCATGTAGTTCGGTGTACTGGTAGCGGCAGCAGTGCGAAGCTCCGCCCACCCACCCGGATGTCATTATTTCCTGGTTTTTAACCCTCTGCGCATGTGCAAAGCCTTCTGCGCATGCACAGAGGGTCAAAAATTGGACGTGATGATGGGGCACTTCTGAACCGGTAGGAAAGTAGATTTCACCCCTGGTGCAGTTGAAACCAAAATTACAACTTCGTCGAGAATTACTTGTATTAAGATGTTCACTTTCCCTCAAGTTGCAATTGAGGCAAAGATGATTTTTTAAAAAGAAGCATCAAAATTATTACGGTAAATACTTATTTTAGATCGTTGATGTATGTTATGTATATTTTGTTAAAATATTCTGAACCATGAATTTTCATGTCTTTTAAGTCGCTGATTAATATTTGGGGGGGGGGGGGAAACAGGATAGGTTGCATCCAGAACTGATGAAGTCTACAAACAGAGCAATCTGCTCGGTGAATGTTCGGATGCAAACGAGATATAATATTATACTGTTGATTGTATTATTGCCATTATAAAATACAGGAGGAAGAAGTTCCTACTCTAACATAATTAACATTTAGAAATGCAGCGAAGGGAAACAAACCGGAGAAGAAATAAATGATGTGGTTGAGCCAACAGAGAAGAAACAACACTTGGATGACCATCTTTGATACAAAATCTTATAGAGAAAGTGGGGGCTAAGGCATTAAGGTCTCCATAGCACCTGAAAGCAGAACAAGAAGCAAAGGAAACCAATCAAGAAGAGATCCAACCTAGAACTAAGAAAAACATTTCTGACAGTGAGAACAATTAACCAGTGGAACGGCTTTCCACCAGAAGTTGTAGATGCTCCATCACTGGAGGTTTTCAAGAAGAGACTGGACAGCCGCTTGCCCAGAATGTCCTAGGGTCTCCTGCTGGAGCCGGAGTTGGTTTGAAGACCTCAAAAGTCCCTTCCAACTCTCTGTTAAGGTTTTCACCATGAGGCTGCAGCTAGTCCAGAATGTAGCTGCACGGGTGATTGAGGGAGCTACACGTTGCTCCCATGTAACACCACTCCTACGCAGTCTGCACTGGCTTCCTGTGGTCTTTCGGGTGCGCTTTAAGATTTTGGTTACCACCTTTAAAGTGCTCCATGGCTTAGGACCCGGGTACTTACGGGACCGCCTGCTGTTACCTTATGCCTCCCACCGACCCGTATGCTCACACAGAGAGGGTCTACTCAGGGTGCCGTCCGCCAAACAATGTCGGCTGGCGGCCCCCACGGGTCGGGCCTTCTCTGTTGGAGCTCCTACGCTTTGGAACGAACTTCCCCCTGGTTTACGCCAAGTGCCTGATCTTCGGACCTTTCGCCGTGAGCTGAAAATGCATTTATTTATTCAAGCGGGACTGGCTTAAAAGTTTTATTAAATTTTAATTGGGGTTATTTATGAATTTTAGGGTTTTAAATTTTTTAAATTTCGGCCATCTTTGTAATATGCTTGGTTTTAAGTTTCTGTTTTAATGTGTATATTGTGGGTTTTTATTATCTGGCTGTACACCGCCCTGAGTCCTTCGGGAGAAGGGCGGTATAAAAATCTAATAAAATAAATAAATAAATAAAATATACAAGGAAGCAAGGGAAAAACGTTGACCACACCCAAGTCTTGCCCAAAGAATCATCAGCCACACCAGGCCAATATATGTTCTATGTCCAAGCAGGAGAAATGCTTCTTTCTGATGTCTTCATTATTAAAGATTTTCAAGAAAATGCTGGACAGCCATTTGTCTAAGATGCTCTAGGTCAGGGCTGTCAAACTCGATTTCATTCAGGGTTGTGTTTGACTTCAGAGGGCCAGTGTGTGGGGGGAGGGGGGGTTGTGGTGGACATGGCCGGGGTGTCCATGGCCATGGTGGGCATTTGACACAGGCTCAAGTTGAGAGGTGGGTTTCAGCAGGTTCTGACCAGTTCTGGAGAACCAGTAGCGGAAATTTTGAGTAGTTTGGAGAACCGGTAAATACCACCTCTGGCTGGCCCCGCCTCCATCTATTCTCTGCCTCCCAAGTCCCAGCTGATTGGGAGGAAATGGGGATTTTGCAGTAACCTTCCCCTGGAGTGGGGTGGGAATGGAGATTTTACAGTATCCTCCCCTTGCCATGCCCACCAAGCCACACCCACCAAGCCACACCCACAGAACCGGTAGTAAAATATTTTGAAACCCACCACTGCTCAAGATGCATTTTTTTCCCCTTCTCTTCTTTCTTTCCACAATTGTTTACTATAACCCTTTTCCTAATTCCTCTACCAAATATTACCGGCAAACATTTATTACTTATTCTTCATACTCAATTAAACTTTTTATTTCTAAATGTATACCCCATTGTTTAATAGTAAATTGCTTTTCCAGGCAGAAAAGCTACTTATACTATTGTATTTTTTATTATTCAACTAATGATAAAAATACTATAGCATAAATAACATGATAATACAAGATCTAAAAGCAGAGGTAAATTTTTCAGGAGACTCAACAGAAAGGGCTGTCGATTATAGATTGTTGATGGTAGATTAAATGGACCTAGGTATTTTTGCCCTGAATAGAGGGGTGGACTAGAAGATCTCCTTCCATCCCACAGATTCTCTGATACCAGGGTCTGTATTGTTCAATAGCAGCACAACTACCACTCCTGAGCAGAAAGATCTTCTGCTTGCCAATTTCGCCCACCTAAACATTCTGGTATAGCTAATAAACGGCCTTCAAAGCTCCAAGAACAACAAACGCAGGAATTCTGTTTAATAAGAACAAGTACGCTGAGATTTCAAGACTAATGAGAGGTCTCATTTGTAAAGGCTACCAGGGAACAGTTAATTTACTAGCTGGCTAATGTTCTTCTCCTGAACGTCCTTTTAAAAAAAAAGCACACACAAAGAAACCAAACCTTTCATAAATGATATATATTGGATTGTTGCCCAGTAAGGAAATATCAGTTATGAATAATGTTTCTACCTCCATCATTGTCAGCGTTTTAATATTCCTAATTACTTATAAAAGCTATGATATTCAAGGTAGGAAAATCCTCTAGCTTTAAATCTTTAAAAAAAAGGATCCCACAATTATCCTTGTCCTAAATCATTTGATGCCGTTTACGGTAGCTGTGCAGAAGTAGCGGACATGACTTGCATTTCCAGGTCTATTCAGATTTTATTTATATATTAATTGATTGGATTTATATATTTATTTGGTGTATTATTTGTATCCTACTGCACATTTCAGGAGCTCAAGGCAACTTAGAAAAGACCTTAGCCTTCCCGGTCATACCTCTTGTAAGAAAGGCTGAATTGGATAAGAGTGCCTAAAATCTCCAGTGAATTTACCGAACTAATACTGGGGTCTCCCAGTTCCTATTCCAGCACCCTCCACACTACATCTGATTGGCTCTTGGGCTGAGAGAAAGCGTAAAGTCAACCAATGAGCTTCTGTAGGTAAGGAGGGACTAGATTTTGGATTTCCCTATTCCTGGTCCAGGAACTTCACCACTAGCCATAATGGCTCTTGGTTTGAAAGCAGTGGTGAAATTCAGCTGGTTCTATCCAGATCGGACAAACCGGTAGCGCTGGGAGGCTCCGCCCACCCACCCAGACGTCATCATGTCCTGTTTTTGACCCTCTGCGCCTGCGCAGAAGGCTCTGTGTGAACCAGTAGCAAAGGTAAGTGAATTTCACCCTGGTTGAGAGCAAGTTGCTCCCACGAGGGAATCTCTAAGGTTGAGGAGAGTTTAGAATTTAAGTCTTCCTCCTTCAATCTCTTCACCATCATCCTTTATTGGCTCTCTGGTTTTTTGTTTTTTTTTAACCATGTCCGGAAGCTCTAAGGATGTGGGATCAACTGGAGAAGAAGGCATTGCCAAAGCTGCCTTTAACTGTCAAAGGATCTTTGGCTCTTCTCATGGCTCCTTTCTATACCCCTTCCCCAGGACCATAGTGCCATCATTAGCCACCTGGCTTCCTATAAGCATTACTCTGAACAGATGGACCCCATATCTTTGCTACCAACCTGCCTTCCACTGAGGACCTGTATACTGCACGAGTCAAAAAGAGGGCTGTGGAAATATTTAGACTCCTCGCATCCTGGACGTAAACTGTTTCAACTCCTACCCTCAAAACGACGCTATAGAGCACTGCACACCAGAACAACTAGACACAAGAACAGTTTTTTCCCGAAGGCCATCACTCTGCTATACAAATAATTCCCTCAACACTGTCAAACTATTTACTAAATCTGCACTACTATTAATCTTCTCATCGTTCCCATCACCCATCTCCTTCCACTTATGACTGTATGACTGTAACTTGTTGCTTGTATCCTTACGATTTATATTGATATTGTTTCTTGATTGCTTATTTGTACCCTATGACTATCATTAAGTGTTGTACCTTAGAATTCTTGATGAACGTATCTTTTCTTTTATGTACACTGAGAGCATATGCACCAAGACAAATTCCTTGTGTGTCCAATCACACTTGGCCAATAAAAAATTCTATTCTATTCTATTCTATTCTATTCTATTCTATTCTATTCCATTCCATTCCATTTCCTATCCTATTGTTCTGTCTCCGTCCTCACTCTGGAGTAATAAGCTGGCCTACAGCCAGTGGGTTCATGGCTCCTATCAGTCCTGGCCAAGAAAACGCAGCTGCCTGCCAAAAAGTTCAAACAGATTAAGACTTCAGCTCACTTCAACACGGTTCAGCTAATTTGCTTCCTGTGGAACTGAGAGCAGTCCCAAAGCTCATTATATATCCTGTGGGGTGGGGCTCCTGCCCCACCCTTCCCTTTGATGACACCGCCTCTCTAATCTTCTGAAGTGCGGGTCGATCCAGGCTTGATTATTATGATTATCAGCTGTGTCTGAAGGCGTAGCCTGAGGAAGGGAGGAATCAGGGGATGTTGGCCTCATTACGTCCTCCGATTGGCCTGGTTCTGGCTCCTGGAGCCGGGCCAAAGGAATCAGTGCTTCTGAGGTAAGCCTTACCGGCCCTTCCCCCTCACTCTCGGAGTCAGTTTCGGGCATGGGGCCAGGTTTGGGGTCTGGAGCCACAACACCTATCCTATCCTATCCTATCCTATCCTATTCCATTCCATTCCATTCCATTCTATTCCATTTCCTATTCTATTCTATTCTATCTAATGCCCGATGGGCCATTAGGAGAAACATTCAGTTTAGCCTTATTCAGATGGCCAAGCCGGTTGAATTAAAGCAAAGGAGATGACAGCTTCCCCTTGAGTTCCTGCTTGGGTGGTTTCAACACCAAAAGGAGCTCTTGAGTTTCCCCTAAATCCAGAGCTGGCCCTGGATTGGCGGCCATTTTACAATCCCCACCTTTGCACCACAAGGAAGAAGGCTAAAGAGTCGCACCAGAGAGTCAATTCTTTCTCCTCAATGCCTTACTATACTGACTCCAGGTTTTCCCCCCCCTGCTAAGCTAAAAATCTTAAAATCTTATATACAAAGTAAAAAGACCCATTGCCTTCACGGGCAAAACTAAAAAAATAATAAAGAATCGCAAACAGAAGAGAAGATGATGAAAAGGGTAATTCAGAAGAGCAAGAGACTTCTGGCCAATATTTCATCATCATTTTTACAGGAGGCTTTTTAAAAGCTCTCCAATAATAGCGACTCAGTATTTCATGCAAACTTCCTTGTTCTTTCCAGCCTTCTTTTGAGCATCCCCATTTATTTATTTATTTATTTATTTATTTATTGGGGGCGGGGGGTGCGTTTTCTTTTCTTCTCATAATTTTCTCATAATTCCTAATTCATAATCTTCTCATAAAATTCATAATAAAATAAAATAAAATAATAATAATAATAATAAAATAAAATAAATAAATAAAATAAAATAATAAATAAATAAATAAATAAATAAATAAAATAATTCCTAATTCATAATCTTCTCATAAAATTCATAATAAAATAAAATAAAATAATAATAATAATAAAATAAAATAAATAAAATAAAATAAAATAAAATTCATAATCTTAAATAATAAAATAAATAATAAAATTCATAATCTTCTCATCGTTCCCATCACCAATCTCTTTCCACTTATGACTGTATGACTGTAACTTTGTTGCTGGCAATCCTTATGATTTATATTGATATAGTGACCATCATTTGTGTTGTAAATGTTGTACCTTGATGAAGGTATCTTTTCTTTTATGTACACTGAGAGCATATGCACCAAGACAAATTCCTTGTGTGTCCAATCACACTTGGCCAATAAAATTCTATTCTAGTCTATTAAGATCAGAAAATGTAATAACCTTAAAGTGTTGTCTGCTTTGGTTTTTGTTATGCAGGCAGGGAGAAATCAGGTACTGCCCTGTAGAGAACCATGTGCTTTTCTCACCAAAGGTCCCAGATTCAAGTCATGCCTGGAATGGCAGCCGAGCGTTACCCAGAAGTCTGTTGTCTTTCCTGCATCGTTGGTGCACAGGTAGTCCTCGACTTGCAACCACCATTGAGCCCAGAATTTATGTTGCTAAGTGAGAAATTCCTTATAAGTGAGTTTTGGCCCATTTTAAACTTTTCTTGCCACAATTTGTTAAGCGAATCACTGCGTTTGTTAAATTAGTAACACCGTTGTTAAGTGAACCTGGCTTCCATATTGATAAGGTCGCAAAAAGGAATCACGTGACCCCAGAACACTGCAACCGTCATAAATGTGAGTCGGTTGTCAAGCATCCGAATGTAAGTCATGTGACCATGAGTTCCACATTCTGTAAGAAATGTGTCCCTCTTCTTTTTTCCTTATGGCCATTTTGGATTCTCTCAGAAAGAGCCTCCACTAGCGATTCTCTTTTCTGCCTCCTCTGTCATCTCTATCTTAGTCCACCGGCACGACCACACTGGATGTGGAGAGGAGTTGAGTCACGTAGGCCCAAGATCCAGATGGATCTTGACAGACTTGAACCCTGGGCCCGATCTAACAAAATGAAATTCAGTGTAGAGAAAAGTAAAGTCTTACATTTAGGCAACAAAAACCAAAAGGAAACATATATACTGTGTTTTGGTCCACTAGCAACCTGCGGAGCTGGCAACGGAGTCGGACAGCGATGAGGCTGAGGAAGAACATGGGCCAATCCTGGAGGCTGGGGAAGGCCCAGATGAGGGCTCTGCTTTGGAGGCTGAGGTGGGGACAAGGCCATCGGGGAATGAAGTGCGGACTCCAGAACTTCCAGAGGCTGACAGTAATGAGGCAGAGGAACAGGAGGAGCCTGTTCCTAATGCACGGATGAGAAGAGCTGCTAGAAGGCAAGAGCAGCTCAAGCAAAAAGGACGACTCGGAAGTAGGGCCAAGAGTGACTGGCCCCTCCCATAAGGCTTAAAACAGACCAGCAACAGAGTTTGGACTCTTTGCCGGAAAACAACGTTGATAGCTTCGTCTTGTTGCATTTATTTTGTATTGGTGTCTTCTGAACTTTTGCCAAGGAAGGCCTTTGGCAGTTTGCCTAATTGGACGTAGGTTGGTAATAGAACTTTGTGTTGGGAGGAATTTGCTTTAATTTAGTTGAACTATGCTGAGAATGAAGTAATTCTCAGCTGTTCGAATAAAGTTTGTTTGTTTTTACACTGACTGAGTTTCCTACTACCTACTGGGGCCTGGGTCACAACAGACTGGGTGAAACCAGGCTTAATAGCAGTGACTGAGAGCGGGATCTTGGAGTCTTAGTGGACAACCAGCTAAATATGAGCTAACAGTGTGCGGTGGCAACCAAAAAAAGCCAACACAATCCTAAATTGCATTAACAGAGAGATACAATCAAGATCAAGGGAGGTACCGATACCCCTCTATAAAGCCTTAGTAAGACCACACCTAGAGTCCGGCATCCAGTTTTGGTCACCAAGTTGAACTGAAGCCATGACCTCAAATGACAAATGACCACCAAAGGTCAGAGCAGCATCTGGGGAGAACGTCTCAGAAGAATTACCCTATTATCCTCATCCTTGTTGGAGGTACTTGTCAAAATTTCTGATCGATAGTGCAAATAGGAGGTAGTGAATTTAATAACTCTTTTTTCTCCCTCCCATGGAACCAAGCTGTTTCTAGCAGAGTTAACAAGCTTTGTTTCATTATAACAGTGACAGATACAGCGTCGCAGTTTGCATAACACACCCCTCTTGACTTTGGGTGCCGCACTAGACTTCTGCTTTAGCAAAAAAAAAAAAAAAGTCACAGAGCCAGCAAATATACAACTCACTTGCCAATTAAAAAGGTGTTACATGAATTAGGGCTTTTGCAAAAAAAAAAAAAAAAAGGATTTGAAGGCAGCAGATAAACCTGACTCTTTCCATAGGAAACAGCCAAACGGCTGACCGTGAATCAGACAATTTTACACAAGGAGACACACACACAAAGACACACACAACCCACACACACACACACGTGTGCGCGCAAACCTTTTCGCCCGGGAAAAATAAGGCCACATATCACAAGAAGCAAAACTTCAAAATAGCTCCTGCACAGTTCAGAGACCTTAAATAGGTCAGTGCTTTGCCGTGGCTGACACAGAATTGGACTCGGCCCAGGTAAAAGGTGTTTTAGAGGTTTGTGAGACAGTTCCTGGAAAAAGGGATAATTCAGGCTGACGGGGAGAGGAGAAGAATAAGTGTCTCATGTGGTTCACCCAGGATCTTGGCACAGATACGAGCTAATGAGCACCTGTAGCCTCTTTGTCCAGCCACGCTGCATTTTGCAATCATACCAACCACCAGTTCTCTGTTTGCAGAAAAAATCCCACCATATCTCACCTAGAAAGCAGAATGGATCCCCGAGAAGGGAAGAGAGCCAGGTTTTCTCTGCAGCGGCTCAGCCGCGAGCGAAGCGGTTTGGACACCGAACAATGAATGACTAATAGTGGAGGGATGACATTTTTAAAAAACGACTTTGCAGAAAAGTATCTAAGAATAAAACCTCGGCTTTCTTGGAACGATCCTTATCTCAAAAATAGAAACGCGGCATTTTAAGGAAGGGATTTATCACGGAGAGCATCCACTCCGAAGACAGCGCTTCCCCGGTTTGAAACCTAAGCCACACGCTTGGGGAAGGCAGGTTATTTCATAATTACGGGATGCCGAGGCAACTCGGCTCTTCAACTCACCACTGGAGCAGTCCGGACCTCCCCATCCAGGTTCACAGTGACAGGTGTCTGGAGACACACACCGTCCATGGACGCATTCTTCAGTGCAGAGAGCTACGGACAGAAAGAGAGACACATTATCTCAGTGTCACAGGCCAGAAAAGCTGGCATAATACCATTTGTCAGTTTTGGAAGGCAATTTTCCTTTTGCTTCTTAACTCCCACATATTTTAGCTGGGGAAGTTGGGAGGGGTTGTTGTTGGAGCAGTAGAAAGTTAGTCATAACAACATTCCGTATTCAAGGACTTTTGCCTGCGTCTGATGTAGACTGCCTGTAGACTGTATCCAATTGAGTGTGAAGAGTTGATTGGACAATGTGATGAACTTGTGGGTGTGGGGCAGGGCTGTGAACTGTCAACTGGGTGGGGAAAACCAGGAAGCTTTCAGTTTCGGGTTTTCCCAGCTGTGCCAACATGACATCTCTAATAACTTGGAACTTTGAGGAACCTCAAGCCTCAGAGCTTTATTTCGTTGAGGGTGTTCCTTGGAACCCTAAAAACCATGTTTCCCCCAAAATAAGACTCTGTCTTATATTTTTGTGAACCCCGAAATAAGCACTTGGCCTTATTTTCGGGGAGGTCCTATTATTTTGGGGCGCATGGGGCAAGATGGGGCTCCTTTTGCTGTCTTACCTGAGTTCCAGCTCTCTCTCCCTAACCAGAGGAAATGGCGGGACCCAGTTGTGCATGCGGTTAAATATTTTCAAGGAGGGCTTATTTTCAGGGGGTGGGCTTATTTTAACACATGCGCTCAAAAGCCTGATTGGGCTTATTATCAGGGGATGTCTTGTTTTTTGGGGAAACAGGGTATGTGTATGCTGTTAATAAAATTTCAAGCAATCTCATTCGCTCTTTTTTTAAAAAATTCCAAGAATTTAAATTCAAATTTTAGCTGGAAGGCTAAAATCCAGGAAGCCCTCACTGGCACTTCTGCTCAACAACTATAACATCGATTCCCATTGGAAAGCCAAACAGGTCCCTTAGCACCCAGTTATAGGAAGACATATCAATAAGTCCACAAAAATGGTGACAGGCTTTGAAGTACCACATCAGGAATGGACAATCCTGGATAGGATTCCCCCCTCAATGGCTTGTTTAAATGGGGTATAGCATCCTCCCCTCAGTGTGAACGCAAGGCCCCACATTAAAGTGTAGATCAGAGGTCTCCAACCTTGGCAACTTTTACACTCATACCAACCACCAGTTCTCTGTTTGCAGAAAAAATCCCACCATATCTCACCTAGAAAGCAGAATGGATCCCCGAGAAGGGAAGAGAGCCAGGTTTTCTCTGCAGCGGCTCAGCCGCGAGCGAAGCGGTTTGGACACCGAACAATGAATGACTAATAGCGGAGGGATGACATTTTTAAAAAACGACTTTGCAGAAAAGTATCTAAGAATAAAACCTCGGCTTTCTTGGAACGATCCTTATCTCAAAAATAGAAACGCGGCATTTTAAGGAAGGGATTTATCACGGAGAGCGTCTACTCCGAAGACAGCGCTTCCCCGGTTTGAAACCTAAGCCACACGCTTGGGGAAGGCAGGTTATTTCATAATTACGGGATGCCGAGGCAACTCGGCTTTTCGACTCACCGCTGGAGCAGTCCGGACCTCCCCATCCAGGTTCACAGTGACAGGTGTCTGGAGACACACACCGTCCATGGACGCATTCTTCAGTGCAGAGAGCTACGGACAGAAAGAGAGACGCATTACCTCAGTGTCACATGCCAGAAAAACTGGCGTAATACCATTTGTCAGTTTTGGAAGGCAATTTTCCTTTTGCTTCTTAACTCCCACATATTTTAGCTGGGGAAGTTGGGAGGGAGTTGTTGTTGGAGCAGTAGAAAGTTAGTCATAACAACATTCCGTATTCAAGGACTTTTGCCTGCGTCTGATGTAGACTGCCTGTAGACTGTATCCAATTGAGTGTGAAGAGTTGATTGGACAATGTGATGAACTTGTGGGTGTGGGGCAGGGCTGTGAACTGTCAACTGGGTGGGGAAAACCAGGAAGCTTTCAGTTTCGGGTTTTCCCAGCTGTGCCAACATGACATCTCTAATAACTTGGAACTTTGAGGAACCTCAAGCCTCAGAGCTTTATTTCATTGAGGGTGTTCCTTGGAACCCTAAAAACCATGTTTCCCCCAAAATAAGACTCTGTCTTATATTTTTGTGAACCCCGAAATAAGCACTTGGCCTTATTTTCAGGGAGGTCCTATTATTTTGGGGCGCATGGGGCAAGATGGGGCTCCTTTTGCTGTCTTACCTGAGTTCCAGCTCTCTCTCCCTAACCAGAGGAAATGGTGGGGCCCAGTTGTGCATGCGGTTAAATATTTTCAGGGAGGGCTTATTTTCAGGGGGTGGGCTTATTTTAACACATGCGCTCAAAAGCCTGATTGGGCTTATTATCAGGGGATGTCTTGTTTTTGGGGAAACAGGGTATGTGTATGCTGTTAATAAAATTTCAAGAACCTCATTCGCTCTTTTTTTTAAAAATTCCAAGAATTTAAATTCAAATTTTAGCTGGAAGGCTAAAATCCAGGAAGCCCTCACTGGCACTTCTGCTCAACAACTATAACATCGATTCCCACTGGAAAGCCAAACAGGTCCCTTAGCACCCAGTTATAGGAAGACATATCAATAAGTCCACAAAAATGGTGACAGGCTTTGAAGTACCACATCAGGAATGGACAATCCTGGATAGGATTCCCCCCTCAATGGCTTGTTTAAATGGGGTATAGCATCCTCCCCTCAGTGTGACCGCAAGGCCCCACATTAAAGTGTAGATCAGAGGTCTCCAACCTTGGCAACTTTTACACTCGTGGACTTCAACTCCCAGAGTTCCTCAGCCAGCAAAGCTCCCAGAGTTCCTCAGCCAGCAAAGCAAAGCTGGCTGAGGAACTCTGGGAGTTGAAGTCCACAAATCTTAAAGTTGCCAAGGTTGGAGACCCTGGTGTATATCACATTGTGACCAGCTGTAAGCTGAAGGCATTTAGTGGTCCAGAATCTGAATTTTTTTTTAAAAAAAATATATGAACCAGCATTTCTCAGCCTTGGAAGTTTGAAGTTGTCTGGACTTCGACAACATAGCTGGCTGGGTAATTCTGGGGGTTGAAGTCCACACATCTTCAAACTGCCCAGGTTGAGAAACACTGATAGATAGACCATGTTGTGCTTCAATGGTTAGATTGCCTAGACGAGGGGTCTGCAAACTTGGCTCTTTTAAGACTTGTGGACTTCAACTTCCAGAGTTCCTCAGCCAAGTTTGCAGACCCCTGGCCTAGACCAAGGGTGTCAAACTCAAGTCCTGGGGGGCACAGGGTGCTTAGGTCTGGTCCATGGGGCCACCCTGGAAACAGAAAAGGACCGGCCTACAGACCTCGGGATGGCCATGTTGTCCATTTTCGCTGGCAGAGGGTTGCAGGAGACAGTCACAGCCAAAAACAGAGCTCAGGAGCCTGTTTTTGTTGGCAGAACGCTTGGGCCACCATAGGCGCCCCTGACATGAGTGACGTCAAGCTGGCCATGCCCCCCCTGCCCCCCCCCGAGGTCAAACACAACCCTGATGCAGCCCTCAACGAAACTGAGTTTGACACCTTGGGCCTAAACATTAGTACTTGAAACATAGATCTTTTTGGCATTTATATTTTATTATGTTTTATTAATTTAGGTAAAATGTTGATATATACAGTATATTTGTTTTCTGAGGTTTTCGTGGGTGTTTGTATGTAGGTCTTTGGTTATTCGGGTTTTCTCCCGCGTAAAATTAGAAGTGTCTTGGCGACATTTCGACGAAGTCTCATTCGTCATCTTCAGGCTTCAGCTTCGTGCTTCTAGGAGCAATGTGTGATCGCAGCTGTTTCTTCCTTTTAACAGTTAAAAGGAAGAAACAGCTGCGATCACACATTGCTCCTAGAAGCACGAAGCTGAAGCCTGAAGATGACGAATGAGACGTCATTGAAATGTCGCCAAGACACTTCTAATTTTACGTGGGAGAAAACCTGAATAACCAAAGACCTACATACAGTATATTGTATATATACAACCTTTTATATTACACTGAGAGCATATGCACCAAGACAAATTCCTTGTGTGTTTAATCACACTTGGCCAATAAAAAATTCTATTCTATTCTATTCTATTCTATTCTATTCTATTCTATTCTATTCTATTCTATTCTATTCTATTGCAAGTCCATGTATGATATGCCATATGCTAAATGAATACATTCCCAGAAAAATGTAAAACATGCCAACATGCACCTTGATCTAGCCAAGATTCTTGGGGACACTCTGCTTGAAATTAATATTTTGGTCTCGACTTGCCTGCTAGTTGCTAGTGATCATTTTTTGCACTTATGACTATTGCAGCATCCCCCTAGTCGCGTGATCAAAATCTAGACCCTAGCAACTGGCTCCTACTTATGACGGTTTCAATGACTCAGGGTTATCCCTTTTTGTGACCTTCTGACAAGCAAGTCAATGGGAAAGCCAGATTCAGTGAACAACCATGGGACTAACTGCAGTGATTCCCTTAACAACTGTGGCAAGAAAGGTCATAAAATGGGGCAAAATTCAATTAACAACCATCCTGCTTAGAAATGGAAAGTTTTGGACTGAATTGTGGTCGTACGTTGAGGATTCCCCTGTATAGCTTTCCATCTCTGAGCACAACTCTGGGCAGCTCACACCAGGAGTAGGAGAACCACAAAACAGAAACTGAAAATCCAGCACCTCAGTTATGCTCCCTGGATGCCCCAACCACTACTCCTACGCCCCCACCACCTAGCCTCAGGCTTGAATAAAAACCAGGTCCTGATGGCCCAGAAGACTAGAAGGGATGGGGGGGGGGTCTGCCTGATCGTTGGTGTATGTATGTGTGTGTTTATGTTTGTGTGTATGTGTATTTCTGTGTGTTCTACAACAGGGATCCCTAACCACCACCCCACTGGGCCATGAACTGGCACTGGGCCATGGCATGCCAGCAATTAGACCACACTGTTGTGGTCTGCCAGCAGCCTGCAAAACTGGTAGCGGAGTCAGACAATGAGGAGGCTGGGGAGGACAATGGGTCAGTCCTAGAGTCAGGGGGAACCCAGACAAGGGCTCTGTATCAGAGGCAGAGATGGGGCCAGGGCTATCTGGAGTGATGTGTGGACTCCAGAGCCTCCAGAGGTAGACAGCAGAGAGGCAGAGGAACAGGAGGAGCCTGTTCCTAGTGCACGCATGAAAAGAGCTGCCAGAAGGCAAGAGCAGCTGAAGCAAAAAGGACAACTTGGGAGTAAGGCCAGAAGATGATTGGCCACTCCCATAAGGCTTAAAAGAGCAGCAATGAGCCGTTGGGTTCTTTGTAGAAAAGCAACATTGATTCCATTGCTTCTTGTCAGCGTCTCTTGAACTTTGTGGGGGTTTTGCCAAGAAAAGCCTTTGGCAGGTTGCCAAAGACATCAAAGGTTGGTGATAAGGCTGAGGGACTGGTTATTAAGAATTTTGTTTTGGACAAAGCTGGGAATGAATTAATTCTCAGATGCTTTAATAAAATAAGTTTGCTGAGGACTGAATTGTGTTTAGGCATCACTACTTGGGCCTTGGTCAAAACACATTCCCCCCATTCTTTTAAACTCCCCATGGAGGAACAAGGGGCCTTCAACGCAGCCCAACATCTCCTGGGAAAAGCATCTGCTTCCCAAGTTTTGGCAGGAGTTTGATGTAAGTCCTTTTATTACCCGGCTCCAACCAACTCCAGATGCCAAGAATGCTAATAATATACTAATTAGTGAGGTTCTGGATTGTTCAGGAGAAGTGACCCCATGCTGGTGAGGGGCGAGTGGGGAGCCAGTGTTTGGCAGAGGCAGGGCCGATTTTGCTAGGCAACGCCACAGCTCCGTGCCTGCATGTGGGAGGGGGAGTTTTATTTACTCCTCCAGGGCAGAGCGGGGAGATGGTGGCCGGCCTACAGAAGAGGGCAGGGGCTGAGAGTAAAGAGTGACACATCTTTATTTGGGGTTGGGCCATTTTGAGGCGAGCAATTTTTACGGTTCCATTAACTGGTGAGATCGTTTGGGAAAGAACATTAGGAGAAGTGCCTTGGGGAGCAGCCGTGTATCCTATTATGTGGAATGCTAATAGAATGAAAAATTAATTAAAGGAAAGCTTGCAGCAGGACAGGCGCTCTTCCTTGCCTCTCCCATCCTTTGTAGATGGACCTAGAAATGTGTGCTAAAAGGGGGGGGGAAATGACCTGGAATGGAATTGTTGATATTGACAACTTTCTGGACAAGCTAGAGCTGATCTATCAGGCCTCCAAATGCTACATTTAATCAGTTGAATAGCAAACATGTCTTTATGGTCCTCTCGTGTTCTGTAGCTCATTCCCTTCCAGAAAAAATGGGGAAAACGCTGTTTTACTGATAGGGAAGTTGAGGTCAATTGAACAATGGCAATTCATCCAGCCAAGGTCACCACACAGAGGTACCATATAACTTCTTGGAAATTTAACTTCGGATTTATCTTTCGCCTACTTCACGCCTGCGTATGCCTTAACAGGAATATGTTTCTTTGATTTTCACAATCCTGGAGTCCCTGCAAGAGATCCTTAGTGATTTCACTGGGAACCTTCCCAAATGCTCAGGGGGGGAAAAAAACCCCAGTAATTAAATACTCAAAAGAGTTACAGACCACATGGGATTTGACAGCAGAATTCAAGCTGCTGTTGTCTGGCATATTCCAGCCATTAAATGTACACATGGGATAACTGTGTTTTCTCACTTATTTGAATTTGCATTTCATCCTTCTTCCATTAAGAGAGGGGGGAGGGAGGGAAAGCCAAAGAAATGAATATTTTGTCAGCCTTTGCAAATTTTGCCCTCAACAGTTGCCTGCTAAAGAATCCAATTTACCACTACAATTTTCTTTCTTGTCTGGTCATCAAACTAGACACGAAAAGAATACATTTTTAAACCTAAGTAGAAGTTTATTCAGATTAATATCCTGATGGATGAATGTAGAATATAGAATAAAAGATTTGGAAGGAACTTTGGAGGTCTTCTAGTCCAACCCCCTGCTCAGGCAGGAAATCTTACTGCATCCTGGACAAGTGGCTTTCCTTGAAGACCTCTAGAATAGAATAGAATAGAATTTTTATTGGCCAAGTGTGATTGGACACATAAGGAATTTGTCTTGGTGCATATGCTCTCAGTGTATATAAAAGAAAAGATACCTTCATCAAGGTACAACATTTACAACACAATTGATGATCAATATATCAATGTATAAGGATTGCCAGCAACAAGTTATAGTCATACAGTCATAAGTGGAAAGAGATTGGTGATGGGAACTATGAAACGATTAATAGTAGTGCAGATTCAGTAAATAGTCTGACAGTGTTGACTATTGAAACAGTTTATGTCCAGGATGATGGATCAAGCATGTGAGCCTGAGGAATGTCAATTACCAACAGCTGGAGCCTGGAGATCCTCGCTTCAGGAGAATTGATAGGCGGCGTTAGCAAAGGAAGGAGGGCAGGCCTGGATAAGTGCTGAGTCATGGAGCCACACCCCATGGCCTATATAAAGGATCTGCTTTCTGGCATTCTCTGAGTCAGGCAAAGTCTACCTTGAATTGCTGAAGTCACTTCCTGGTCTCCTGCCTGCCTTGAGAACTTTGCTAGGACTTTGGCAGAACTGCAGAGGCACGCCTGATACGGACTTCCCCGACCCGGCTGTCAGCGGAGGAGTGGGACACGACAGCAGCTTTTTTGTAGTGGGATGATGAGAATTGGATGCAATTTCCAAATGCGGCCTTACCAAAGTGTTACAAAGTGGTACTAACACTTCATGTGATTTTGATACTGTTCCTTTGTTGATGCAGCCTAGGTAGGACTGCATCAGTCGTAAGTACGTAAGTTTCAGTCCTTCCTTTATAGCCATCCTGATGTCAAAGAACCCCCCCACACACACACCTTTCCTGAAATTTGCATTGGAAGCTCTGAGACCATAAACTTGGGGTAGGGGGGAGATTTGCAGGAAAAGGCCAAGCATTAACTTCCTCCAGCTCTATCCCAATCAGAAGAAAACTTTCTGCCTTTCCGAAGCCGTTCTTGCAACTTGCTAATTTTGTGAGTTGTGCCTGATTTAGCTTGGCTGGGAGGCAGTCATCAATCAAAGCAGCATAGGTTTTTTTTAAAAAAAGCTGGGTTTTTAATGATTTTTATTGTATATGAATATTTGTAGGCTGCCTACAGCCCGAGGAGGAGAGGGTGGCATATAAATTTTTCAAATGAATAAGCATCCTTCTTTCTGGTTCAGCACAGTTTTCGCTTTGATTTCGCCACTGGGCTTATGTCAGCGCCATGCTACATCGGTGTTTCTCAACTTGGCAATTTTAAGAGGGATGGGCTTCGACTCCCAGGATTCCCCAGCCAGCATTGGGAGTTGAAGTCCTTCCTCTTAAAATTGCCCAGGTTGAGAAATCCTATGTTAAATTGTAATTGGGCAACCTTAGGATCTTCCGTGTTATACCTGCACAAGCTCGCAATTCAAGGAGCTGGTTATTGCTCTTCATGCTCTATAACTGTGATGGCGAACCTGGGTTTCTGGCAAGCATGTGCGTGGAAAAATCAGGGTCGAGCTTATCAGGGTCGAGCTCTGGAAAAGCCGAACTTCTGGGTTCTAGCATGCACGTGCGCCCGACGATCAGCTGGCCAGTGAAGGGGTCCTTTGCACACACGGCAGTGCCAAAAACTGGTGTGCATGCGCACCTGATTGTCAGGCGCGCATGTGCACCAGAACCTGGATTTTCTGGAGTGTGATCCCTTTGTGCGCATGGCAGTGCTGAAAACCGGCTTGCACATGTGCACCAGCTGGATGATTCTTGGGCGTGCATGTGTGCTAGAACCCGGAAGTTCAGCTTTTCCGGAGCTCGGCCCTGATAAGCGCGTGCACATGTGTGCGACGTTTCCGCATGACCTTTTTAACACTCGGTGCCGAAAAAGTTCACCATCACTGCTCTGTATAGTAGAGGACCAGATTACTTGTGGGGTTTCTGGAGTCACCTTATAGGGGGTGGCATAAAAAATTAAATAAATAAGTCAATTTGCCACTCCTACTAGATTGAGAAGAGTGAGCAATGCTCCAGACCCCTTCTCTGAAACTTTACCGTATAGTCGACCTTGGATGTGAAAGTTTTCCATGGCTCCCCCAACCTTGTAGAATAGTGGCCCCCAACTTTCGGGGCACCAGGGACCAGTTCCGTGTAGAGAGGTTTTTCCATGGACCAAAGGGGGCATAGTTTCACACGCTGTTGTGACCGAGGCTCAAGTAGTGATTACCAAACACAATTCAGTCCTGAACAAACTTATTCTATTAAAAGAGCTGAGAATTAACTCATTCTCAGTTAGTCTAAAACAAATTCTTCATAAACTGTCCTTCGGCCTTATGATATAGACCCCTGATGTAGAGTGCTGGCTGGGGAATTCTGGGAGTTGAAGTCCACAAGTCTTAAAGGGACCAAGGTTGGAGAACCCTGGACTAGAAGACCTCCAAGGTCCCTTCCAGCTCTATTATTCTGATGTCCTGATGTTCTAATCCCGTTTCCACCTTTTACTTTCTACTGTGGCCACCCACCAGCCTCATCGGACTCCTTCCAGCCCCAAAGACCATTAAAGCAGCTATTTAGAAGAAAGCCGGTTCTGCAGGATTGCGTGGAAATCTCTAAACGGAGGACAGGCAACTGTAATTATTATTAACTGCTACTTATTACGAGGATAGAAATTAGCCATTAAGCATATGCTCAGTACACCTTCTGCAAATTAGCAGCCTCCATGCACGGTGGGCTATAATTTCCATCGCTCTCAGCTGGCAGGCCTCGCTGGGAATTCCAAGAGCGATTGCCCAATGCTTCAGGAGGCCATCCAACTGCAGACGGCCTGGATGGTACAGATGGCTGATACGATTTTAAAGGGCTTCCGATGCTGACTCTAATGAGAGCTGAAATCCGTTCCAAACACTGGCAGATATTTTTTTTTCCCCATGGGAGGGTGGGGTGGTGTTTTGTTTTTGGTTTGGTTTGGTTTTTTTGCTCCAAACTGATACGTCGCTTAGTTTTCTTATTAATATTCCGATTCCCTCTTTCTAGATTTGTTGTGGGGGGATTTTACTCCAGCAGCAGCTGTGTGTAGATTGGGCTGAAAAACTGCAGTGGCTCTACCTTGAATGGTGTCTAGGGCAAACCTGTCTGGTCCCAGACCAGCTCAATACCTTAACCCAGTGATGGCGAACCTTTTAGACTCCGAGTGGCCAAACTGCACGCGCGCATGCCCAAACTGAAAGGTGTGCGCTCACCACATGCACACACATGTGGACATGCATGAATGTGCACATGTGTAGCAGAGACCCAAAAACCAGCTGGCCGGTGGGAGAAGGGGCATCCCAAAAATGACAGCATGGCAAGAAGTAAGATATTTCTCTTTCATGAGCTTCTGTTTTATCGTTTGCAGGAAAGCAAAAGCTCACGAAAGAAACACCATGGAGATCTGGCCTGGGGCGACAGCCTGCGTGCCAGCAAAGAGGGCTCTGTGTGTGCCACCTCTAGCACGCATGCCATAGGTTCGCCATCATGGCCTTAACCGCTATAGTGGTAGTCCTCAACTTACACCCATAACTGAGCCCCAAAATTCCATTGCTAAATGAGGCAGTTGTTATGCAAGTTTTGTCTCATCTTACAACCTTTTTGCCATGGTTAAGCGAATTGCTGCAGTTGTTAAGTGAATCATGTGGCCATTAAGCAAATCTGGTGTCAGTTTTGGAAGGCAATTTTCTTTTTTGCTTCCTAACTGCCACATATTTTAGCTGGTGAAGTTGGGAGTGGGTTGTTGTTGGAGCGGTAGAAAGTTAGTCATAACAACATTCTGTATTCAAGGACATCCTGAATCTGATGGAGACTGCCTGAAGATTGTATCCAGTTGAGTGTGAAGAGTTGATTGGACAATGTGATGAACTTGTGGGTGTGGGGCAGGGCTGTGAACTGTCAACTGGGTGTGGAAAACCTGGAAGCTTTCAGTTTTGGGTTTTCCCAGCTGTGCCAACATGACATCTCTAATAAATTGGAACTTTGATGAACCTCAAGCCTCAGAGCTTTATGTCGTTGGGGGTTTTCCTTGGAACCCTGACATCTGGCTTCCCCTGTTGACTTTGTTGGAAGCCGGCTGGGAAGGTTACAACTGGTGATCACGTGACCGTGGAACCTTGCAAGATAGATATAGATACATTCCAGTTGCCCGGTGTCTGAATTCTGATCATGTGACCATTGGGATGCTGTAACAGCTGTAAGCGTGAAAATCGGTCACGACATTTTTTTTTGTGCTGTAACTTTAAACAGTCACTAAATGAATGGTTGTAAGTGGAGAACTACCTGTACTGTAATGGTTAGCAGGAATAGCCTTTAGGAACAGGAGAAAGAGCCACAAGCAAGATACCAGTCAGATAAAAGAAATTTGAGTCTGGGCCCAAACTGTAACCTGGGAAAGCATCTAAAAATCATCTAAAAATCAAGGCCTTTTCTAGTTCTCATGAAGATAAAGGGGAAGTACATTCAAACTTATAAGATTCTGTTGCTTAACATTTTAATAAAAGTCCTACTGATATGCATTTCCTAGCTCAGGAATTCTGGGAGTTGAAGTCCACAGTTTGTAAAGTTGCCATAGTGGGGCCACCCCTATCCTAGACTGTGTAAGAGGCAAGACCACAACTTTTTTCAGTACCCTGGAGAGCTCCCTGCTGAAAATTAGAAACCAGATTGCTTCATTTCTCAACTAAGACCAAAAATGGCATTGTCTTTGCTTGCAGCTGAAATAATTTCCAGACTGGCTCCCACAGCTGCCCTGGAAGAGAAATGCAGGAAAACCCTATATGAAACTGCAAAACTGCCCCTGTGATTTGTTGTTGTTAGTTGCGAAGTCGTGTCCGACCCATCGTGACCTCATGGACAACATTCCTCCAGGCCTTCCTGTCGTCTACCATCCTCTGGAGTCCATTTAAGCTCAAGCCGACTGCTTCAGTGACTCCCTCCAGCCACCTCATTCTCTGTCGTCCCCTTCTTCTTTTGCCCTCAGTCTTTCCCAGTATTAGGCTCTTCTCCAGTGAGCCCCTATGATAGAGGGACCATAAAACCCACAACCCACGTTCTTCTGAATTGCCGATTCTACAGGGACATCCGCCACCATCCCTCTTTCATTTAAATTTCCAGCACACACTGATAACTTTTATCTGCACTCTTCTGTTTAAACAACCAAGACAAATCTATTTCTTTAAAAGGAGCACCATTTTTCTACTTCATGCGCAAGCATAATTGTTGCTAACAGGTCATGCTGTTAGGAACTAGCTTTGTGTCATTCGTTTGATTGATTGTGTTTGCATTGCTCAATGACTGAGATAAAGTTCTGTCTGTCTGTCCAGAATGGCTGTTCCTAAGACTGTGGAAGTCTCAGCTTCTATATCGGAGCTGTTCCATAACAGAAGAACTGAGTAGATGTAGAAGAACTACATCAATAGCTCTGAAGGTGCCTATGGAGATCAGTGGTGGGTTTCAAAAAATTTTACTACCAGTTCTGTAGGCGTGGCTTGGTGGGCATAGCATGGCTTGGTGGGCGTGGCAGGGGAAGGATACTGTAAAATCTCCATTCCCTCCCCAATCCAGAAGAAGGTTACTGCAAAATCCCCATTTCCTCCCAATCATCTGGGACTTGGAAGGCAAAGAATAGATGGGGGCGGAGCCAGTCAGAATTTTTACTACCGGTTCTCTGAACTACTCAAAATTTCTGCTACCAGTTCTCCAAAACTGGTCAGAACCTGCTGAAACCCACCTCTGATGGACATGTTTAAGGAATTCTCCAACATTGGGCTGTCTCTAGCTGATTCAAATCTGAGCCCTCACTGGGTTCCTGACCTGAGAGATAGAAGAGATTTTCTAAGGAGTCCACTGGTCTCCATCACACAAAGAGGAGAATTGTGTGCATGTTCACCATTCTGCAGCAACGGGCGTGCAATGTATATAAACCTGATGGGAATATTTTAGATGTAGGCAGCTCTGCCTGTCACAGGAGGAGGAGCTTTGCAATGCATTCTTATTAAAAACAACATTTTTTCTTCTTCAGCATCCAGGCAAAAACCAGGGCAAAAACCACAGAGGCTCAATCCATCTTACTAAATCAATAATATTAATGCCGCAATATTTCCCTGTATTATTCCCAGCTTTGACTCTGCGCCAGTCGACGGCCAACTTACCAAGCCCCGCAACTCCAGACTGCTATTAGTCTTCTCAGAGAGGAATTACAAATCTCTTAGAACTGAGTAATGAAGTTCAAATATCAGCTGAATCAGCACAGGGACGTGACCCGTGAATTTGTGTTCTGGGAGCTAGTTCAGAACTCAGCTTTCTTTCCTGCCACAGATTTCGTAGGGAAGTTTTCCCAAATGTGACACTTTCTGTAGGATGAAAGGTTTACATTCCCTGGTGCATAAATTCAGCCTTGCTTTGCAACGCCCTCCCTACGTTTAGTCTTGTAGTCTAATGGAAAGAAGGATGAGGGGTGACTGGATTGCAGCGTTCCAATATCTAAGAGATTGCCACAAAATACTTATAAAATAAAATACCTTATAAAATAATTATAAAGTAAAATAAAATACTTATACAATACGTATACTAATAAAATACTTATAAAATACTTATAAAATAAAATACCTTATGCCACCAGACTTGAAATCCTGGCTTTAGAAAATTTAGAACTTCGCCACCTTCAGCATGACCTGAGTTTAACTCATAAAATCATCTGCTACAATGTCCTTCCTGTCGAAGACTACTTCAGCTTCAATCGCAATAATACACGAGCACACAATAGATTTAAACTTAAAGTGAACCGCTCCAATCTTGATTGCAGAAAATATGACTTCAGTAACAGAGTTGTTAATGCCTGGAATGCACTACCAGACTCTGTGGTCTCTTCCCAAAATCTCCAAAGCTTTAACCAAAGACTATCCACTATTGACCTCACCCCATTCCTAAGAGGTCTGTAAGGGGCATGCATAAGAACACCAGCGTGCCTACCATTCCTGTCCTAATGTTCCCTTTGGTTGTATCCAATTCATATGGTTATTTCATGCTTATACTTATATATACTGTTGTGTTTGACAGATAAATAAATAATAAAAAAAAAATAGAGGGGGGTGAACCTGTGGTATTTTCCAAAGCACCTGAAGGCAGGACAAGAAGCAGTGGATGGAAACTAATCAAGGAGAGAAGCAACTTGAAACTAAGGAGAAATTTCCTGACAGCTAGAAAGAACAATTAAGCAGTAGAATTAAGCCTTCAGAGGTTGTGGGTGCTCCAACACCAGAAGTTTTTAAGAGGAGATTGGATAATCATTTGTCTGAAAGGGTATAGGGCTTCCTGCCTGAGTAGGGAGTTGGACTAGATGACCTCCAAGGTCCCTTCAAACTCTGCTATTCTGTTACCCTCGCCGTGCTGTGCAAGAAAAGTAGAAATCCAGATCAAGGCAATATCTGTAGCTGAGGGTTGAACTGTGGAATGCGTGCAGACAACACGGCGCAAAGTGCACCAACGACTCTGTGCTGAGTTGTTTGCCTGCAGACATTTCGTGACCCAAATAGGTAATGTCATCAGTGCTCCATCACCCTCAACACCACCATAATCAGGGCACTGTTGATGTTACCTAGAATGGGCCATGAAACAGTCCTCCGTCACTGGAAGGTTTCAAAAATAGACTGGACAAAACATTTTACCGGGATGGTATTAGGCAGTGATGGCTAATTTTTTTGCCATCATATGCCAAAAGCGTGGGGAGCATTGGGGGACGGGGTCACACGCATTCATGCACATACCCGTAATCCCCACCCAAAAGGAAGTCCAAGTCCCTGCCGCAGCAGCCACATGTCCATCACACGGTCCAAACGATGCACCATCCCAACTGGAGATGTCGCCCAGTCACACCACTCCAGGTGCAGGGCAGGATGTCCTTGACTTTCAAAGAAAAGAATGCTATTATGGCTAAATACCTCTCCAACTCCATACAACCCCCCCTCCCAGTTTCCCACAATGTGGCAGCCCTGAAGATCCAAAGTAAAAGATGGCTTCCAAGACTGACACAAGGACTCCACAACCTGAAATCTATTTTCAAGTTGTTGTTTTTTAAATAGACCATATCTGGATCTCAATTAAAAATATATATCTCCTAATCACAGCTATATTCTCAAGTCTTCCACCAAGCCAAAGTTCAACATCCATTTCTCCATCCAGATTTCGCCCATCTCACTCAGGGTTGCTTAATAACGAGGGTCACATTTTTATGATTATTTTTAGCAGTCGTAAGATGCAAGAAGTAAAGTCACAACATCTAAGATTTTATGGAAATAGGTTGTCCAAGCTTCTTCTTTGCTTGTGACACCCCTCCCCCGCCGCCTCTGCTGTCCATAGTTTAGAACAGGGGTGTCAAACTCACAAAGACATGTTCTCGGCTACCTCAGCCACAGTTGTGTCAGATGCCATGAGAAGAAACAAGCCAACTTTGTTTTCTTTCCGATAGTGACTTCGTTTATTGGGTCTGCTACAAACCGGGTCTCAGTAAAAGTCGAGGTCTCTCTGTATAAAGTCAGCGCTGAGAGCTTCTGCCTCTCAGCCCCTTTTAAACATCCCGCACTGCTCATGCCCCGCCCCATGGCTGAACTGCTCTGTTGATTGGATGCCCGGCCGCTCTCTCCCTCCTCGTCTGACAGCCTCAGCTTCCATGTCATCTGCCACATCCTGGAACTAAAGCAGCTCTTCCTAACGCCCAGCCCTCATCTCCCTCTATCCCGGCCGCCAGTGTGCTGATTCTTTTCTCATGCTTGCCAAACACAGATCCCTGCAGCCCTCAAACAAGTTCTTGATATGTCATTCCTTTGGATCTTTGATTAGGGGCTACTCCCATGATCCGTATCCCTGTAGTGTCATGTTTCGAGCTGGAGCTGGGCTCGACACACGTTGTCATCACGTGACGTATCGCAACTTTTTCCCCTTCAGTAAACTGGGAGTGGGCGTGACCAGCATGTGGCACATCTGGCCAGTGGGCCGCGAGTTTGACAACCTTGTTTTAAAAGCAGCTGACTTTTTTTGTTACCTTGTGGAAATTAGTAGGAAATGTATTTCTTATACAGGTAGTCCTCGATTTGCAAAGTAACAACACTGAAAAAAAGTGCAGCATCCCCAGGGTCACATGATCAAAATTCAGACACTTGGCTACTGGTTCATATTTATGATGGCTGCAGTGCAGTGGTGAAATCTAATTTTTTTTTACTACCGGTTCTGTGAGCGTGGCTTGGTGGGCATGACAGGGGAAGGATACTGCCAAATCTCCATTCCAACCCCACTCTGGGGCCAGCCAGAGTTGATATTGGCTGGTTCTCCAAACTACTCAAAATTTCCACTTTGGGTTCTCCAGAACCTGTCAGAACCTGCGGGATTTTACCTCTGTTGCACTGTCCCAGGGTCATGTGATCCCCTTTTGCAACCTTCTGACCAGCAATATCAATGGAGAAATTAACAACAGTGTTACTCACTTAATAACTGCAGTGATTGACTTAACAACTGTGGTAAGAAAGACCCTAAACCAGGGGTGAAATCTACTTAACTTTCTTACCAGCTCGGGAGTGCACAGAAGGTAAAAAACACATTGCTTCCTAGTTAAAACCAGGAAGTAATGACACCGGGGTGGGTGGGTGGAGTTTCGCTCCTCTATTGCTACCGGATTGCCGAACTACCGGCAGCGATCGCTACTGGATCGCGCGATCCAGTCCAATCCGGTAGCATTTCACCCCTGCCCTAAACTTCATTTAACAACTGTCTACTTAGCAGCAGATATTTTGGGCTCCACTGTGGTCGTAAGTGGTAGCTGCAGTTCCACCCAGCTGGGGGTGGCGATGGAGCACAATATTCCAAAAAGGTTGCATTTGTTCACACCTTGCAGCAATTAGCCAAGGATTCAGACATAAAGGTTTACGGCTTTGACAAGGAACTGATATCAGTCACCAAATGTGGGACTTTCTGCTTGCAATATCAAACTGCATAAGCTGCAGCTTATCTACCCATAACATGCTTTGACTTTACCCAACGTACCAGTGTTTAAATATGTTGTGCGAATCAGGCCGTTGCCTTAACCCACAATATGACTCCTGTTGGCACAGTGTGTTACGTAAACATGGCAGCCCTGCATATCTATACATGGGGTTAGCACATCTTGCAAACTCGTATACCAAATACAAAAAGGACATACAGAGTTACGGGGCATTTTCCCTTATTGTTCTTCGCCTATAGACAGAATCTTGCCAGAACTAAAGAAACAAACTACTTGCAACTTTAAAGATATCCTCTGAGGATCGCTAAGTAGGCACTGCCTTAACTTTCTTCCTCCCAACCAAACTTTGCCATCTCTTGGTCCTCTGGAATGTAGTCCTTCCCTCCCTCCTTTCTCCTGGGAATCCAGACCACTTTCCACCACACACATTAAACTGTAAACTTTTTGGTTTAACAAATCCCATAGGTTGTGTTGATAAAATTCAATCCATGACACAGCTGTATTAATATTCCTTCTGATTTTGGGCAGCATACTACAAGAAAATGTTGAGACTTTGAAAAAAAAAGTGCAGAGAAGAGCAATGAAGATGATTAAAGACCTGGAGACAAAAACATATGAAGAAGGATTGTAGGAACTGGGTATGGCTAGTCCAGGGGTCAGCAACCTGCAGCTCTGAAGCCGCATGTAGCTCTTTCACCCGTCTGCTATGGCTCCCTGTCACTCAAAATATGCGTCACAACCACCAATGTGCAAGACCCGCCGGCACGCAATTTATTGAGCTTTTCAACCCCCGGTAGGCCAACCATGGATAAATCCAAGAAAAGAAAAGTTTCAAAAGAAAACAAAGCATTTAATTCAACTACATATGATAGTTTTGTGGCCGCTCAATAAATAGTCAGGCACGGGAAGGGTTCTGTGGCTCCCGGTGTTTTCTTTTCTGTGGGAAACGGGTCCGAATGGCTCTTTGAGTGTTTAAGGTTGCAGACCCCTGGTCTAGTCTAAAGAAAAGAAGGACGGGGGGGTGGGGTGACATGATAGCAGAGTTCCAGTATTTGAGGGGCTGCCACAAAGAAGTGGGGATCAAATTAATTTCCAAAGCACCTGAAGGCAGGACAAGAAACAATGGTTGGAAACTAACCAAAGAGAGAAGCAACCTGGAATTAAGGAGAAACTTCCTGACAGTGAGGACAATTAACGAGTGGAACAGAAGTTTCTTTCAGAAATCATGGACGCTCCATCACCGAAGGTTTTTAAGAAGAGACTAGACAGTCACTTATCTGAAATGGTATAAGTTCTCCTGCTTGAGTAGAGGGCTGGACTAAAAGACCTCCAAGGTTCCTTCCAGCTCATTCTATTCTACTGCTACAAACATGAACCTGTAATCTTTTCAGCTTCATCTCCAAATCTCCCCCCTAACTTGGGTGTTGTCAAGCTGTGCTATTTGGGCCTGATGACACCATTACAGATACAGGCCACTTAACCCACAGATTCTCAAGAACAGCATTCTCTAACTCAGAGGGATCATTTCCTCTCATAATGTCTGCCACCCGTCTCACTCTGTCAAGGACCTTGGCGTACTCATGTCTAAAGATCTAAGTGCCAGAGCCCACTGTAACAACATTGCCAAAGAGGCACTAAGAGTTGTTAACCTAATCTTCCGTAGCTTCTTCTCTGGTAATATTGTATACTAACTAGAGCATACAAAACATTTGCTAGACCAATCCTTGAATACAGCTCATCTGTCTGGAACCTGCACTGCATATCGGACATAAATACAATCGAGAGAGTCCAGAGATATTTCACAAGAAGAGTCCTCCACTCCTCTGCTCGCAATAAAATACCTCATGCCACCAGACTCCAAATTTTGGGCTTAGACAACTTAGAACTACGCCGACTTCAATCTGACCTAAGCATAGTACATAAAATTATCTACCACAATGTCCTACCTGTCAATGACTACTTCAGCTTCAACCACAACAATACACGAGCAAATAATAGATACAAACTCAAGGTGAACCGCTCCAAACCTGGTTGCAGAAAATATGACTTCGGTAACAGAGTGGTCAATGCCTGGAATACACTACCTGACTCTGCAGTTTCTTCCCCAAACCCCCAAAACTTTAAGCTTAAACTGTCTACTATTGACCTCACCCCATTCCTAAGAGGTCTGTAAGGGGCGTGCATAAGCGCACCAGCGTGCCTATCATCCCTGTCCTAATATTCCCTTTTTACTTACTCTTTTCATGTATCCAAATTATGTTTATACTTTCACCTGTTATCTTATATATGATTGACAAATAAAATAAATAAATAAAATCTAGCAGCTGCCAAGCCTGAAGCACCTGGGCATGAACAAAGAAGCCAGAACAACAACAAAGCCTCTTGCGCAATGTCTCTAATGCTCATCTGGGATAAATACGGAATCTTGGAAAATTGGAAAGTGGTTTATTATGAGTTCTTATAATGGCAATAAGCATACCTTGAGGAACAGGATGAAGAGCTCCTGCCAGAATAACCAATAAAAAAAACCTGAATACAGGGCAGAAATGTAATATGAGAAAGTGCTTCAGATATGACTCTCCCCATATCTTATAAAGGAAGGAAGTGGGGGTGGGGGGAGTGCATTCACTTGCAAGAGTCTGTTACTTTCATAGTAATAAAATTAGTATTAGCATTTGTAACTCTGGTTTCCTAGTACATCAATCTTGCAATTTATTGCAAACAAACTGATCATCCACTGATTTATTGCAAATTATGCCTATGAGCAGGAATCTTCTCAAATAACTTGGTTAGCACCTGCTTGGAGTTAGATAAGAGTCAATGGAATGCAAGGGGGGTGGTTTGACTTAACTCGTAATTTGTGACTACATAGGGATCCTAGGCTGATCCCTCTTTTGACTCCACCCCCAGATTCTGTCACTCCTCCTACAAGCCCTGCATGAAATACTTTCTCAAATTACATTTATACGCAGATATTTTTTTCTACCTGACCACTGTCTTGGCTGTGGTTCTTCTTCCTGTTCCTCAAGGGCCTCTGGTGGCTCAACAGACTAAGCAGTCTGTTATTAACACAGCTGCTTGCAATTATTGCAAGTTCAAGTCCCACCAGGCCCAAGGTTGACTCAGCCTTCCATCCTTTATAAGGTAGGTAAAATGAGGACCCAGATTGTTGGGGGCAATAAAAGTTGACTTTGTATATAATATACAAATGGATGAAGACTGTTGCTTAACACAGTGTAAGCCGCCCTGAGTCTTTGGAGAAGGGCGGGATATAAATTCAAAATAAATAAAAAAAGGTTATTCCTACATTCTGTTGAAGTTCCTTAAGACGGACTCTCTTTGAATGACTTAAATATATATATATTTTCCCCCAGCGTTCTTACCACTTGAGCTAAATTGCTGTTTAAAAAAATAAGCAAACAATACAACCTCCCCTCCTCCTTCTATCTCTTGACCGTTCCCCTTTTCTTTTCCAACCTCCCTGCAATCTGTCCTAGCAGCCTTCAGATCTGTAGGGACTGCAATTCCCAGAATTCCCCAGCTTCTGGCCAAGATTGGCAAGGAATTCTGGGAGTTGCAGATTCAACAAGGCTCTTAAGATAGGCTGATGGCCAGCAACGTGTTCCGGAATACAGGAAATGGCATTTGGGATGCAAGGCCTAAGCAACTGCTGTCTTTAAAATAGAGCACAGCAGAGCTGGAGAAGTTGTTGCTGACAGCAAACCCCCGGGGAAAACTATTTTTAAACCCACCGCCCCCAATGAAACTTGCCCAAACATGGGCCAAAGGGTTCTCCTGGCTGCAATGTATCATTGGAATAGCACGAGGACCATTTAGTAATCTGGCACAGGCTTGATTTAAACAGTGATAAGTGGAATGAAGTGAGATTGTGCCAAAGTAGAGTGGGCTATTATCAAATGAACCATTATAACACCCAACCAGGCCTCTCTCTGGACGCTCTTGTAAAGATCTGGAGACCCAGCTTACGGATGCAAAATTGTTTTGCATCCTTTCTGCCGGACGTATTGTAAAAACGGCAAACAATTCTTGATACTGGTGGCTGCAGCACTTCTTTTTTAATAATATCATCATTAAATTTCAAAGTCAAACATTAAGCTGCAAACTAACCTAAAGGGGAAAAGGGAAAGGGAGTAACACAGCAAATTAAAAGTGACCATGAAAAAACACATCAAACAGAAATCGCTTCTTCAAAGCAAAAGAGATAAAAAACAATTATGTACTAAGGATAGAGAGGTACCCGAGCACTTTCATCATGGACAATTTATTAGATTTTTTTTCTTTTAATCCTGGCTTTGTTATTTTCATAAATAACTCAAGATGGCAAACATACCTAATGCTCTGAGGAAGGAGCATTAGGTGTGTTTGCCATCTTGAGTTGTCTGTTTTCCCCACAACAACAATTCTGAGTTGGGTTGTGCTGAGAGAATGGCTGGTCCAAAGTCACCCAACTGGCTTTCATGCCTAAGGTGGAAACAAAAAATAACAAACTTCAGATAGTAAGAGGGTGAAACAAGTAAAAAAAGAAGGAGTAAGAACATCTCCTTCCTAGGAATTATGTTTTCCCTTTGACTTTTCTTGTTAGAAGCTAGCTAGGAAGGTTGGAAATGGAGATCAAATGACTCTAGGGCTAGAAAGGACCTTGGAAGTCTTCTAATCCAGCTTCTAGTCAAGCATGTTGTGACTCGTCCTCCCTCCTCTCCTCAGCCGGGCCCCTCCCGTCTCCAACCGGGCCTTTTATCAGACTCTGAGTCTGATAATGAAGATGAACGGCCTGTCATACCTCCAGCCCCCGGCCCTGGCCCCATGCCCGGAGAGGATTCCAGGAGTGGAAGGACAAGCCCGATAAACCTCACTCATACAGCGTGTGTTCCTTTGGCTCAGCCTTCAGAGCAGGAACTCAGCCTGATGCTGGAATTACTCGGCCCTACTCCCTTTGACCCCTCCCTTTCCCAGAAGCTGCCAGCAGATCCAGCTGAAGACAATTCAGAGTGGGAGGATCCTCGCTTCCGGAGATCTGAGAGGCTACGCCAGCAGAAGGAAGGGGGGGGCAGGCCTGGATAAATGCTGAGTCATGGAGCCACACCCCACACCCTATATAAAGGACCTGCTTTTGGCATTCCAACCTTGAGTCAAGCAAAGTCTTATCGAGTTTGCTGATACCGGACCCTATCGCTGAAGTCACAACTTGGACTCCTGCCTGCCCTGATAAACCTCGAAGGAACTTGGCAAGCTGCAGAGGCTTCGTTGCCAAGTTTGTCATGGACTTCCTTGACTTGTTCGTCGGAGTGGGGGGTGGGACACGACACCCTATATCATTTCAGACAAGTGACTGTCCAGTCTCTTGTTAAAAATCTCCAGTGATGAAGCATCTATTACAACTTCTGGAGGCAAGCTGTTCCATTGGTTAATTGTCCTCACTGCTAGGAAGTTTCTCTTCAATTCCAAGTTGCTTCTCTCCTTGATTAGTTTCCATCCATTGTTTCTTGTCCTGCCTTCTGATGCTGCGGAAAATAAATTGACCCTCCTCCTCTTTGTGGCAGCCTCTCAAATACTGGAATTGCTATCATGTCACACTCTAGTCCTTTCCTTTAAACTAGCCAAGCTCAAATCCTGCAGCTGTTCTTCGTATGTTTTTGTCTCTGGGCCCTTAATAATCTTAGTTGCTCTTCTCTGCACTTTTTCCAGAGTCTCAACATCTTTTATGTAATGTGGTGACCCAAACTGGATGCAGGATTCCAGGTATGGTCTAAAATTGTGCTGCAACTGTCACAAATATACAGTACGCTGGTTGCCAAGTTCACATGACCAGTTTTGATTACATGACCATAGGGATGCTGCAATAGTTATAAGTCCAAGGACCCATTATAAGTCATTTTTTTTCCTGTGCCTTTAACAACTTTAAAAGCCACTAAATTAAAGCAGTGGTGGCGCAGTGGTTAGAATGCAGCACTGCAGACTAATTCTGTCCGCAGCAAGGAGTTCAATTCTCACCGGCTCAAGGTTGGCTCAGCCTTCCATCCTTCAGAGGTGGGTAAAATGAGGACCCAGATGGTTGGGGGACAATATGCTGACTCTGTAAACTGCTTAGAGAGGGCTGTAAAGCACTGTGAAGTGGTATATAAGTCTAGCTGCTATTGCCCTTCCTTCCTTCCTTCCTTCCTTCCTTCCTTCCTTCCTTCCTTCCTTCCTCCCTTCCTTCTTTCCTTCCTCCCTCCCTCCCTTCCTCTCTCCCTCAAGGTTGACTCAGCCTTCTATCCTTCCGAGGTCGGTAAAATGAGGACCCAGACTGTTGGGGACAAGAGGCTGACGCTGTAAACTGCTTAGAGAGGGCTGTAAAGCACTGTAAAGCAGTATATAAGTCTAAGTGATATTGCCTTTTTCTCTTTCCTTCCTTCCTTCCCTCCTTCCTTCCTTCCTTCCTTCCTTGCAGTGGTTAAAATACAGTGTTGCAGGCTAACTCTGCATTTTCACTACCAGCAGTTCGATCTTCACCGGCTCAAGGATGATTCAACCTCCCATCCTTCTGAGGTTGGTAAAAACAGGAGCCAGATTGGGTTGGGGACCATATGCTGACTCTGTAAACTTCTTAGAGGGCTATAAAGTACTATGAAGTGGCATATAAATCTAAGTGCTATTGCTATTGCTCTTCTGTTCTGTTCTGTTCTATTCTTATTTTGTTTTGTTCTATTCTATTCTATTCTATTCTATTCTATTGCCATGGTGGCACAATGCCTATAATGCAGGCGGACTCTGCCCACTGCCAGGAGTTCAATCCTGACTGGCTCAAGATTGACTCAGCCTTCCATCTTTCCAAGGCTGGTAAAATGAGGAGCCAGATTGTTGGGGGCAAGAGGATGACTCTGTAAACCGCTTAGAGAGGAGCTGTAAAAGCACCGTGAAGCGGCATATAAAGTCTAAGTGCTATTGCTATTGCTATTGCTTAATGAATGGTTGTTAGTTGAAGATTGCTTGTCAGCTCTTTTAAACACATCTAAATGCTGCTCTTAGTAGGGAACTTTCAGCAGCCTATCTTCATCTTAGGTGGATTTTTATGTTACAGTTTAATCTGCAAAAGGTTAATGCTCAGTCACTTCAGTGCTCTCCTCTGTATCATAACAAAATGTAATGAAAGCAGAATTCCCCAAATCCACTCCCAATGGGATCTGTACTGGAATTCTTCGTTAACCTAAATTAAGAAGCTCGTGCATCTATTTTTAATTGGGTTATTGATACTCGTAAATGTAACTTTCCCCCTAAATGGGGGGGAAATCAGGATAAGACCATCAATAGAACAATTTTATAATACCTTGGTAAGACCACACTTGGAATACTGCATTCTGTTTTGGTTGCCACGATACAAAAAAGATGTAGAGACTCTGGAAAGAATGCAGAGAAGAGCAACAAAGATGATTAGGGTACTGGAGGCTAAAACATATAAAGAACGGTTGCAGGAACTGGGTATGTCTAGTTTAATGAAAAGAAGGACTAGGGGAGACCTGATAGCAGTCTTCCAATATCTCAGGGGCTGCCACAAAGAAGAGGGAGTCAAACTATTCTCCAAAGCACCTGAGGGCAGGACAAGAAGCAATGGGTGGAAACTCATCAAGGAGAGAAGCAACTTAGAACTAAGGAGAAATTTCCTGACAATTAGAACAATTAATCAGTGGAACAACTTGCCTCCAGAAGTTTCTGGGTGCTCCACCACTGGAGGTTTTTAAGAGGAGATTGGACAACTATTTGTCTGAAATGGTATAAGGCAGTGCACGGGTGTGCCCATACCCATAATCCAATGCCCCCTACGCTCCACGCCCCACACACATGCGCACGTGACCCCTCCGCACTCCCCCACCCCCGCTTTTGGCACACGACAGCAAAAAAGGATACCGGTGGGCCCAAAAAGCCTGTTTTTTGCCCTCCCCAGGCTCCAGAGGCTTTCTTGGAGCCTGGGGAGGGCAAAAATGGCCTCCCCCACCCCGCAAGGCCCTCCGGAGGCCAAAAAGAGCTCATTTCCCGACTTCCGGTGGGCCCGGAAGACCCGAAAATCAGCTGGCCAGCGCGTCCATGCATGCTGGAGCTGAGCTAGGACAACGCTTGCGTGCCCACAGATGTGGCTCCATGTGCCACCATGTGGAACGCGTGCCATAGGTTTGCCAACATGGGTATAAGGTCTTCTGCTTGAGCAGGGGGTTGAACTAGAAGGCCCCCAAGGTCCCTTCCAATTCCGTTATTCTGTTAGACCCCAGATCTAAGCTTTCTCCAGTGCTTAATAAAAAAAACTGCAACCAGGTATTTTTTCCAATGGTCCCAGAAATCAAACAGGATCCTTCAGTTGGGGGGGGGTGTCTGTTTATGTGAGTGTTTGTACAGTGTAAAATGCATCTCCTGGCCAGTCCTGGCCAGTCCTGATTAACAACAGATTATTTAGCTGAGAAGCAAACCTTTTGTACTCTGGAAATGGAATCGCAAGAACGATCCAGCTCACTTCTTTGCCACCGTTAAAACCAACCAAGCTCCAAAGGACTCAATTAACATCTGGGACTTTAATTAGGTTGTGGCCAATGAGCCAGCGCGGCAGGTCGTTGGCTTTTATTTATCAGAATGCTTGAAAGGCAGTTCCGCCCTCCGGTTGAGCTATTGATTCCACCTGCAGGATGGAGGTGCAGGAAAGAGAAAAGGAAAGACAAGAAGAGGGGAAGTGCTCGGAGCACCTGGCCGTTCCACTCGGCACGAGAAAGTCTCTGGGGGAGATTTGAGTCTCCTTTCTGAGGGTCCCTGATGGTCGGCTACTTTTATGATGGAGAAAATGAACAAGCCAGAGGGCTGGCCAGAAAGGGGCACAGCTGGAAGAGAGAACAATAGCACAACGTGGAAAAGATGCTGTCCCAGGATTTGACCATGGCCCTTTTGAGTCCTTTTTCAGAGGTCAACTCAACCGTGGGACTAAATTCTTCTTTTCCTTGAAGGGAAGTCTATCCCGTTGGCCAGAATTTTAGCCATGGAAAAAGAGAGCCAAAAAAAAGGGGGGGGGAGGAGAAGTTTAATTTTAAGAATGCTTTTTTTTGTTTTCCTCCTTGTCCTTTTCACTTTGCATGGCTTTATCGATCCAACATTGTAAACACTCTTGCCCACACCTGCAGACTAGCAATGAAGGTCCTTGAGAGCAGAGGAGCTGGGAAAAGCCTGAATGGAGGTCATTTGAGCCTTTCCAGAAGTCAACCCTAGCTTAGCTAGAGCAACAGCATTTAGACTTATGTGCAATCCTGTAGTGCTTTACAAGTACTCTCTGGATTTAACAGATTAACAGGGTTGGAAGGGACCTTGTAGGTCACTACACAGCTCTAGGGTCCAGTGGCAGAACAATTCAGATGGAGGAGATGTTTTAGAGAAGAACAGCAGGGACAGAAACAATAAAGGATGATCTAGTAGCATTAATCTATGGGAGGATGGAACCGTGCCAGGAAGAGTAGCTAGATAGTGTCCTTACTCACTCCCTAAGTTTCATTCACTCCCAGTTGGTCACCCTGAATTCCCTCCCTCCCAGCTTCCAGGACCTGATTTGGGGCAACTAATCCCAACTAGTGCTCCATTTACTTCCTCCTCAGATGCCTCCAGGCATCAACATGTCATCAAAGAGTTTTGCTCTTCCTCCGGTGGCCAAGACAACTTAGAATGATACAATCATAGGGTTGGAAAGAACCTTGGAGATTAAAGGAGTTGGAAGAGACCTTGTAGATCATCTAGTCCAACCCTCCTATCCAAGCAGGAAACCCTACACCTTTTCTGACTGATGGCAGTCTATGAGGATACGACCTCATAGATGATCCTCACTCTGTCAAGGATCTTGGAGTACTCATCTCAAACGATCTAAGCACCAGGGCTTATTGCAATAGCATTGCCAAAAAGGCATTAAGAGTTGTAAACCTACTCTTGCAAAGCTTCTTCTCCGGTAACATTGTACTGCAAACTAGGACATACAAAACCTTTGCTAGACCAATTCTCAAATACAATTCATCTGCCTGGAATCCGCACTGTATATCAGACATTAACACAATTGAGCAAGTCCAGAGGTATTTCACGAGAAGAGTCCTCCACTCCTCTGCTCGCAAAAAAATACCTTATGCCACCAGGCTTGAAATTTTGGGCTAGGACAACCTAGAACTACCCTAACCCTAACCTAAGCGTAGTACACAAAATTATCCGCTACAACGTACTACCTGTCAATGACTACTTCAGCTTCAACCGCAATAATACACGAGCAAACTCGATTGCAGAAAATACGACTTCAGCAACAGAGTGGTCAATGCTTGGAATGCACTACCTGACACTGTCGTTACCTCTTCAAACCCTCACATCTTCAACCTTAAACTGTCTACTCTTGACCTCACCCCATTCCTAAGATGTCTGTAAGGGGCGTGCATACGTGCACCAGAATGTCTACCGTACCTGTCCTACTGTCTCCATTTCCTGTATTCATATCCATGTTTATACTTATTCCTGTTATCTCGTACATGTTTGACAAACTAAATAAATAAATAAAAACAAGTCTCTTCTTGAAAGCCTCCAGTGATGAAGCTCCCACAACTTCTGAAGGCAACTTCCATTCCATGGGTTGATTGTTCTCCCTGTCAGAAAATTCCTCCTTATTTCCAGGTTGAATCTCTCCTTGATCAGTTTCCATCCATTATTCCTTGTCTGGCCTTCAGGTGCCTTGGAAAATAGCTTGACCTCTCCAGTCTATGGCAGGCCCTCAAATGAATGGCTTACATGATGAAAGGTAGAAGTATAATTTGCATATTGCCCCCAACAATCCAGGGCCTCATTTTACTGACTTAGGTAGGATGGAAGGCTGAGTCAACCTTGCGCCAGTCAGGATCGAACTCTGTGGCTGTGAGCAGAGTTAGCCTGCAATACTGCACTCTAATCACTGCGCCATCACAACTCCAGTATTTTATATCGGGGAATTTACAGGTTGATCCTTACCGGTCATTTTTGGTGGACAACCCATGCCAGAGACCAGAAGCAACAGAAGAGAGGAGATAATAGAGAAATCTGCTTGGCTATTCAGCTTCTGCATAAACCCATCCATCCACCCAATTGTCAATAAAATACTACACCCCCAAAAGGACTGTGAAGCATTCACACTAATGATCTCTCACAACGGCACGATCGGGTTTCATTGTCCTCAAACTTAGCACACCGGGTAAAATCACTAACTGTCCTTATTAAAAGGAAGACTATCATCTTTTCGTGTTGCCGTTTACGGTCACACTAAGGCACATGGGTGCATTGCCAGTCCTGGGGGATGGAGAGGACTGCAGGGCTCCTGGAAGGCAACTATCGCTTTCTTTGTCCCTTAAGATTCATCCCACTGCCTTTCTTTGAAGACTAATTTGAACCTACAAAACTCATAGCTTTAATCACTGGAATTGTATGGTATTGAGATCTTTTGAGGTTTCAGCTCTTTCTTTGATTTTTTTTTTAAGGATGACACTCAACTAGGAGGGTCACCAATGCCCCTTGGTGGCATTTTTAGTATTGTACCGAGCATGCTGGTGATGTAGATTAAGGGAGCTTGGAGAGAACTTGAATTTTACACGAGAACAGGGAGTGAGCTGGAGGAACTGGAGGATGTGAGGAAATCAGAAGATAAGTAATTGTAGATAAGGAAGAGTTGGAGACAAAGAAAAGACAGAGGGAGGGAATTAACGAGCTCTAAAGCTCATCTTGCATGGTCTTGATTTGGGGCAAAAGCTTTGGAGTCAATATGTTCTCATCTGACATCATGGCTGCTGACTTCACGGAGTTGAAGCAGACACAGGGTGCCTGCTGGTTTCATCAATGTGACCGGAGAAGAGTAGGAGCATCAGACAGATATGGACAAAAAGCTCTTCCCTCCCTGAGTTGTAGGTGCTCCATTGCTGGTGGCTCTTCAAGAAAAGATTGGACAGCCATTTGTCCAACATGCAAAAAGGTCTCCTGCCTTGGCCACGGGATTGGACTAGAAGATCTCATAAGCCTTCGTAAGACTATATCAATACAGCATCCAGTTTTGGTCACCACACTATGAAAAAGATGTTGCAGCTCTAGAAAGAGTGCAGAGAAGAGCAACCAGGATGACTCGGGGACTGGAGGCTAAAACATATGAAGAACGGTTGCAGGAACTGGGAATGGCTACTCTAGTAATGAGAAGGACCAGGGGAGACATAATAGCAGTCTTCCAATATTTGAGGGGCTGCCACAGAGAGGAAGGGGGTCACTGGGCCTCTGTGGCTCAGACTGGTAAGACAGCCTGTTATTAACAGCAGCTGCTTGCAATTACTGCAGGTTCAAGCCCCACCAGGCCCAAGGTTGACTCAGCCTTCCATCCTTTATAAGGTAGGTAAAATGAGGACCCAGATTGTTGGGGGCAATAAATTGACTTTGTATATAATATACAAATGGATGAAGACTATTGCTTGACATAGTGCAGCGTTTCTCAAATAGTGGGGCGTGCCCCCCAGGGGGGGCGCGAGGCTCCGTAAAGGGGGGCGCGTTTGACCTCGGCAAACAAGCTAAGCCCCGTGTTTATGTCTCTGTATCCAATCAGAGAACAACGGGAGCATCTGATTGGCTGTCCAAAACCCTTGTGACACGAGCCTGTCGGAGCCATCTTTAGTGTGGGACTGCCAGTACATGTGACTGCGCATGCTCCTCCCTTTCAAGGAGAAAAACGCCTGAAAGAAAGTCGCGCGGGGGGGCGCAAAAATTTTTTTCTTCTTCCTAGGGGGGTATGACAGAAAATAATTGAGAAGCACTGACATAGTGTAAGCCGCCCTGAGTCTTCGGAGAAGGGCGGGATATAAATGCAAATAAAAAAATAAAAAAAAGCTGTTTTCTAAGGCACCCAAAGGCATGAAAAGAAACAATGGATGGAAACTGATCAAGGACTAGAAGACCTTCAAGGTTCTTTCCAACTATGTTAACTTGTAAATGGCTTAGATACTAACTAGAAGGAGACAGATTGTTTGTGTTCCAGCTTAGTTATCAGATTTTAGTATCTTTCCTCCTCCCTGGAATCTCCCCAGCAGTATATGTTGTTCTCAGTCAATATGTGGAATAATGGATGGAAACTGAACAAGGAGAGATTCCACCTAGAAACAAGGAGAAATTTTCTGACAGTGAGAACAATCAATAAATGGAACAAAAGTTGCCTTCAGAAGTTGTGGGAGCTTCATCACTGGAGGCTTTCAAGAAGAGACTGGACTGCCATTGGTCAGAAATGGTGTAGGGTCTCCTGCTTGGATGGATGGTTGGACTAGATGACCTACAAGGTCTCTTCCAACTTCTTTAATCTCCAAGGTTCTTTCCAACCCTATGATTGTATCATTCTAAGTTGTCTTGGGCACCGGACGAAGAGCAAAACTCTTTGATGACATGTTGATGCCTGGAGGCATCTGAGGAGGAAGTAAATGGAGCACCAGTTGGGATTAGTGCCCCAAGTCAGGTCCTGGCAGCTGGGAGGGTGGGAATTCAGGGTGATCAACTGGGAGTGAATGAAACTTATGGAGTGAGTAAGGACACTATCTAGCTATTCTTCCTGGCATGGTTCTATCCTCCCATACATTAATAACACTAGATCGTCTATACTCCTTCATGAGTATTGTTTCTATCCCTGCTGTTCTTCTCTAAAACATCTCCTCTGTCTGAATTGTTATGCCACTGGACACTAGAGCTGTGTAGTGGAGGAGAAGACAGACCAACCCAGAATGAAATGGAAGAACTACCTATAATTTAGAACAGGGGTCTCCAACCTTGGTCCCTTTAAGACTTGTGGACTTCAACTCCCAGAGTCCCTCACCCAGCAAGCTGGCTGAGGAACTCTGGGAGTTGAAGTCCACAAGTCTTAAAGGGACCAAGGTTGGAGACCCCTGATTTAGAAGATGGACTTTTCTTCACGCAAGCTAAAGTTACATTTGGCTTTTTCCTCCAGAGCTATGTTGTACCGCTGACACCTACTCTAAGTTCCTTTTCTCACAAGCCTCTCCCATCTGAGGTTGGTTTCCCCAGTGAACAATTCTGCATTTACAGGAAATCCTTAACATACAACCTGGTCCCTTAGCAATCATTCAAAGTTACAAGAAACCTCCCCTCGGCTATTTACAAACTGGTTTCCAAGTTCAAAGTTCTAATGTCCTTTTTTTTTAAATTTGCATTTATATCCCGCCCTTCTCGGAAGACTCAGGGCGGCTTACACTATGTCAAGCAATAGTCTTCATCCATTTGTATATTATATACAAAGTCAACTTATTGCCCCCAACAATCTGGGTCCTCATTTTACCTACCTTATAAAGGATGGAAGGCTGAGTCAACCTTGGGCCTGGTGGGACTTGAACCTGCAATAATTGCAAGCAGCTGCTGTTAATAACAGACTGTCTTAGCAGTCTGAGCCACTCAAGGACCCTTTGTCCAAGTGGGCCATGTAAGCGGATTTGGGGTACTTGGCACCTGCCCCTTATTTATGGCTGTTTGCAGTGTCCCACAGACCACAATTTTCTAGATTTTTTTTCCCCCCAGAAACCACCGTTTACTCCTGGTTTCCAACAGGAAGCACCCATTGGATATAATGGATTTGCTTAGTGACCGCTGCAAAGGAGGTCGTAAAATCAAGCGAGGTCACACCTGCTTAACAAACGGCCTGACCGATGACCAGAGTCACCTTATAGGTAGGAGAACCGGTGGCACAGCAATTCAATAAATAATGTCCGTTAATTCTGCTCTATTATGTTCGTAAGTCGAGGACTATCTGTCACTGCTCACTTCCATTCTGTTCTTTCAGGCTGCATCTCTCCCTAACCTGTCAGATCATTTGAATGTTATTTCCTGCCTCTGAGGGCTTTAACTTCCTCACCTTATACCGCGACACCTGCAGACCTGATGCACGTCCCTTTCGCTGCCTCCTCCAAGTCATTTATAAAAATGTTGATGAGTCGAAGACCCAGGACTGAACCTTATGACACCTCACTCAATACCTCACTCCGGTTTGACGAGCGGAGATTATCTGGAATCGATGGCTCCGGATAGCATTAAATTAATGTTTCTCTTGGTTTAAGCAGCATTGTTGTTACACGCGCGGTGCTGACTAACGCTTACAGCCTCCTCGGCACGAAAAGCAATTCCAAAAGCTTTTAATTAGCAAAATCTTCCAATTATAAAGCCCAAACAAAGTCAAGAAGAAGAAGAAGAAGAAGAAGAAGAAGAAGAAGAAGAAGAAGAAGAAGAAGAAGAAGAAGAAGAAGAAGAAGAAGAAGAAGAAGAAGAAGAAGAAGAAGAAGAAGAAGAAGAAGAAGAAGGAGAAGAAGAAGGAGAAGAAGAAGAAGAAGAAGAAGAAAAGGAACCTTTTAAATGCATTTCACAGCAAAAAAACAAAAACAAAAAACAAGACTGAAAGCTCAACAGTTATTCTAGGATCAATCAGCCTTTATAAAGTAGGTAAAATGAGGACCCAGATTGTTGGGGGCAATAAGTTGACTTTGTATATAATATACAAATGGATGAAGATTATTGCTTAACATAGTGTAAGCCGCCCTGAGTCTTCGGAGAAGGGCGGGATATAAATGCAAATAAAAAAAAAATAAATCATGGGGTTTTCCTCCCATCGCAGCAGAGACACCCACGCCTCCCCCTTGTGACAAAGGAGCACGTGGAGGGAGGGGTCCAAGGAGTGCAGAACTGCTGACTCAGCAGTTCCCGTCTGCATGCAATTTTTTTTATGCTACCCATAAACTTCTTTTGCTTCTGCAAGTCAAACATACCCTTGACGGTTCTGCCGCCACATTACAGCATGCTATTCCCTAAGGGCAGGGAAATTCAATCCTGGCAGAGGCCCCAAAAGATGCCGGATGGTTTCTTGAGCAGGGCAGAGATTTAGCAGTCAGGACGCGTGGCTTTACGGCCGTCCTCACTTAGCAACTGTCTCATTCAGCAATCACTCGAAGTTTTAACGATGTGGGAAAAGAATGACGACCCATGCCACCAGCTATATGTCCCTCAATCAAGTGTTTGCCATTACACTTGGAAATCGTCCTGTATACTGGCCTTTTTTCTTCCTTCCTCTCCCCCTCACAAAGAGGAGAGATTGGAGAGGAAAGGATTATAAGAGAGTAAGCAGCCAAACAATGGGGAATTTGCATCAAAAGCAATGCACTAGGATTGGCAATGGAGAATACACCCGGACTGTTTGCGTTTTAAGCCTGTGGCTATCGGTGCCATCACATTGTGTTCAGTGTGTATTCTCCATTATGTGCTTGCTTACTCTCTTGAAATCCTTTCCTTTCTAATGAAGCCCCTGTCCCCAGTTCTTCCCTTCAAAGAGGAACCAGGACTTCTCCAAACAACCACGGAAAGCCCACAGATTTCACTACCATTACTATCCCACAAACAAAGACTAAAAAAAAAAATTGCTGATGGGCTCATTTATTCTGTCTGTTGGTGGCACTTTAGGATTTTGGGCTGGAACCTTGCTAAACCAAATTGCCAAACCAGACCTGGATGTGCAAGGCTGAACATAAATGTCATATAACATAAAAACAGAGTTGGAAGGGACCTTGGAGGTCTTCTAGTCCAACCCCCTGCCCAGCAGGAAACCCTACACCATTTCAGACAAATGGCTATCCAACATTTTCTTCCTCACTGCAGTCACTTCAGTATGTTTGCCGCCCTGAGTTATTTATAAAAATAATGAGAGCAGGATTAAAAAAAATCTAATAAATTAGTCTTTGATTAAAGGCCTGGAGAGTAAAACATATGAAGAACGGTTGCAGGATTTGGGTTTGCTTAGTCTAGAGAAAAAAATGGACTAGGGGGAGACATGATAGCAGTTTTCCAGTATTTGAGGGGCTGCCACAAAGAAGACGGAGTCAATTTATTTTCCACAGCATCTGAAGGCAAGGTAAGAAACAATGGATGGAAACTAATCAAAGAGAGAAGCAACCTGGAATTAAGGAGAAACTTCCTAACAGTGAGGACAATTAACCAGTGGAACAGAAATTGCCTTCAGAAATTGTGGATGTTCCGGTCACTGGAGGCTTTTAAGAAAAGACTGGACAGTCACTTTGTCTGAAATGGTATAGGATTCTCCTGCTTGAGTAGGGGGCTTGACTAGAAGACCTCCAAGGTCCCTTCCAGCTCTATTCAGATTCTGATTCTGATAAATAAACAAAATAAACTATTCTCACCTAACCGGTTCTGGTCCTTTCCCTCTTTCATAGACCTCATCTTTTTGCTGACATAGCCACAGATCTATTTCTAGGCATTTTTCCTCCTCCTCCTCCTCCTCCTCCTCCTCCTCCTCCTCCTCCTCCTCCTCCTCCCCTCCTCCTTCTTCTTTTTTTACAGCAGATGGATCTCTGCCACCCCCCTGGCATCCTATCCAAGCCCTACTTCCCCTGCCCTGGAGCTGCCTTGTGCTTCTAACAAGTACACAGATTTAAAAGGACAGCTTGAATGAAGACTTGGCCCCAGGCACAAAAAGAGATCCATTTAATAAATTGGAAACTCCTTTGCTCCTGCTTTTTTTTATTATTTAGAAAAAAAAGAAGAAGAAAGAAGAAGAAAGATCTTCAATTAGTGTCTTTGCTCAGACCTTCAAGTTTTTTTTTAAAGCATCAAGAAAAAAAATCAAAAAGCTACCCCAGGCTCTAATCTTCTAATCTAGTCTAATTTTAAAAGGAGAGGAAGAGAGGGGGGAGGAAAAGACAGAGGGAGAGAGACAGAGAGAGAGGGAGGGAGAGGGAGGGAGGGAAGGAGAAAGAGAGGGAAGGAGACAGAGACAGAGGGAGGGAGGAGAGAGGGAGGGAGGGAGAGAGAGAGCGGGAGAGAGTGGGACAGAGAGGGAGAGAGGGAGGGACAGAGAGGAGGGCAGAGAGGAGAGAGGAGGGAGAGAGGGAGGGAGAGAGAGACAGAGAGAAAGAGAGGAGGGAGAGAGGGAGGAAGAGAGGGAGGGAGGGAGGGAGGAAGGAGAAAGAGAGGAAGGAGACAGAGACAGAGGAGGAGGGAGGGAGAGAGAGAGAGAGGCGGGAGAGAGGGACAGAGAGAGAGAGAGGGAGGGACAGAGAGAGGGAGGAAGAGAGAGGAGGAGAGAGACAAGAGAGAGAGGAGAGAGAGAGAGAGGGAGCGAGAGAGACAAAGAGAGGGAGAGACGAGAGGGAGAGAGAGGGAGAGAGGGAGGAAGAGAGGGAGGAGGGAGAGGAGGAGAGACAAGAGAGAGGAGGAGAGACAAGAGAGAGGAGGGAGAGAGAGACAAAGAGAGGAGAGACAAGAGAGGAGAGAGAGAGAGGAGAGAGAGGCGGGAGAGAGGAGGGAGGAGGAGAGGGAGGGAGAGACAGAGACACAAGAGAGAGGGAGAGAGACAAAGAGAGGGAGAGACAAGAGAGGGAGGGAGGGATGGAGGGAGAGGGAGGGAGAGAGAGAGGGAGGAAGGGGGAGAGAGAGGGAGGGAAAGAGAGAGGGAGGGAGGGAGAGGGAGGGAGAGACAGAGACACAAGAGAGAGGGAGGGAGAGAGACAAAGAGAGGGAGAGACAAGAGAGGGAGGGAGGGATGGAGGGAGAGAGGGAGGGAGAGAGAGAGGGAGGGAGGGAGGAGGAGACAGAGACACAAGAGAGGGAGGAGAGAGACAAAGAGAGAGGAGACAGAGAGAGGGAGGGAGGGATAGAAGGAGGGAGAGAGAGACAGAGAGAGAAAGGAGGGAGGGAGGGAGGGAGGGAGAGAAGGGGACAGAGAGAGAGATTGTGGAGGAAGAACAGTCTGGGGTTTGTTTGTTTTTACTTTTTATGCCCTCTTTTTATCAACAGGCTAATCTTAATAAAGCCAATACGTGGTTGTCTCAGTGCATCTCTTGTTGAAGCAGCTCTAGAGCAAAACTACGCACAGAGGCAACTGAAATAGAGGAGAGGAGACCTCCAGAATGAAAGACCCCCCCCTCTTTTTGGCAGCCTTGGGTGGGAAAGAATTAAGTGGGGTGGGGAGGGGTGTGTGAAACAGAAGGCTTTCACCTTGCTAGGAAAAACGCCAGCCATTTGAGAGGAGCCCTTGCTGACCAGCCTTGCTGTACCATCTGGTTCAGTGTGTCTCAGCCTCAGAAAGACGTGTGGACTTCGACTCCCAGAATTCTGCACGCTGCATGCTTCCTCAACCTGCTGGCTGGGGAATTTGGGAAGTTGAAGTCCACACAGAGCGAAGAGGGTCAAACTGTTTTCCAGGACACTCGAAGGACACGCAAGCAGGGGTGGAATCCAGCAGGTTCTGACAGGTTCTGGAGAACCGGCAGCGGAAATTTTGAGTAGTTTAGAGAACCGGCAAACAGCACCTCTGGCTGGTCCCAGAGTGCGGTGGGAATGGAGATTTTGCAATATCCTTTCCCCAAAAGTGGGGAGGGAATGGGGATTTTGCAGTATCCTTCCCCTGTCACGCCCACCAAGCCACACCCACAGAACGGGTAGTAAAAAAATTGAATTTCACCACTGCACACAAGGAAGAATGGATGGAAACTGAGCAAGGAGAGATTCAACCTGGAAATAAGGAGAAATTTTCTGACAGTGAGAACCATCAACCAGTGGAACAGAAGTTGCCTTCGGAAGTTGTGGGAGTTTCATCACTGGAGGCTTTCAAGAAGAGATTGGGCTGCATTTGGTGGATTTTACAAAATGTTTTGAAAAAGAAGATAAAGTTCCTGCCGCAATTTTTTTTGTTGGGAATTATTACGGACTGTTCAGTAATTGAGACTAAATTGATTTTAAATCTAATAACAGCAGCAAGATTACTAATAGGACAATACTGGAAGAAAAAAGAAGTACCTACAATAGAAGAATGGATATTGAAAGTTGCCAATTTGGCTGAGATGGCGAAGATATCAGCCTTTTTGAAAGACATTACACTGGATTGACTATATTCAAAGTAGATATCAGACTAAGAGTTATCAGACTGTTTTTGAATGATTATGATGTATTATTTTTGATTGTTTTCGGGGGAAGTTAGGAATTGATGATTGTAGGGGTATAATTAAGTTGGGATGAAAATTTTTTAGCATATGTTTTTTTTATTTTTTTATTTTTTTTATTCAAAAAGTTTTACAGAAAATTTTTTTCCTCCTTTCCCCCCACCTCCCCTCCTAAAAAATGTTTGTTTTATTTTTAACTATACCTTGTGCTCGTGCTGGGAAGTCGGGGAGGGGTTGTGAAGGAGGGAGGGAGGAGGGGGCGAAGGGGAATTTTCTGTAAAACCTTTTGAATTAAAAAAAAAAAAGAAGAGACTGGGCTGCCATCGGTCAGAAATGGTGCAGGGTCTCTTGCTTGGGCGGGGGGAGGGGGTTGGACTAAATGACCCTTCCAACACTGTTAATCTGTAATCTGCTTGGAAAGTTGGAGAGCTGAAGTCTCATGCATCTTAAAGTTGATGAGGTTAGGAAACACTGATAATTAAGTGTCTATGGAGATGCTCAGCCCTCCAGGTCATGGTTGTCCCAAAGGTGCTTTTTCAAAAGGCAACTGGACTTACTTTATTTTTTTCCTTGAAGACATTTCACTTCTCATTCAAGAAGCTTCTTCAGTTCTGACTGAATGATGGAGAATGGAAGGTGATTTATTCCTTGCAGTTATCTGGTTGTCAGAAAGAGTGCTAATGACCAGATGGAATATAGATCTCCACCATTCAGTCAGAACTGAAGCAGCTTCTTGGAGGAGAAGCAAAACGTCTTCAAGCAAAAACAAAGAAAGTCCAGTTGCCTTTTGGAAAAAAAAAAAAGCACCTTGGGAACTGATCATCCAGGCTTTGTTTCCACCAGCTCAATTTACAAGACTCCCACAGGGGTGGAGGGTCCCCAACGCGCCCCCCCCGTGTATAATGACATCATCCTACCGAATATGATGTCACTATGGTTTCTACTGGATGCTTGCAAATGAACACCGGTTAATGAATTGTATTAATCAAGAGAAATTACATCCAAGCGCTTGCTCACTTGAAATAATTTCGATATTGATTTTTCTCCGATAGACGCACTGGAATAATGCAATAGGGAGCCAAGAATTTTTATTTTTTTTTTGCATCTGTGGTGCAGGAGTAAAGTGACAGCCTTGCTCTTCCATGCCAAGTGATTACTTGAGTTCTTGCAAAGAGGGTGGGGGAGGGGATCTGCCTGGGCTTCCACCACTCCTGGTGTCCAGTTTTTTGTGGCTCGCTTGCCAAAGGATTTCAATTCACTGAACTCCTTCTGTCTCCGACCCCCAACGCCCATCCATCACGTCGTGGTAAAATAAGATTGATGTTCTCCCTGCAAGAGAGGGAAAAACACTCATCCATAATGCAGGACGCTGTCCCAGGAGGAATCTGTTCGCCCTCCTTCGCTGCAAGACGGGGCTGAAAAATTACCCAGCAAGGAAAGGGGAACGAGGCGGTGAGAGCGAGGATGGGGGTGCTTGGAGGGGGCAAGCGGAAGGGCTAGGCCAGGGAGAGAAGGAGGAGAAAAGAAGAAATGCACAAATAGGGAACGGAGGAAAAAAACTAGTCGGATTGGTATGCTTGCTAAGGCACAAAGTTCTGAACGCAAAATGACATCGAACCCCCCCCCTTTTTGAATTACACATATGACGTATTGCGCGAGGCAGGAGAGCTGCTAATGAAGACATACTTTTAAAAAAAATTCAACGACTGCAAAATTTTAGATGAGTCTCGACGTGGATTCTCAAGCCACAGATTGGACCACAAAATTTCCCATTCTACACACACACACACACATACATATACACCCCAGGTTAGGAAGGAAATCCAGAAGAAGCTTGAAAGAATCGCACCGAACGCCAATTTGCTAAAGTCGTAACTGATCGGATCTGGATTAGCCTGCTAGGCCTGCAGGTGCACAGAAAGAGAAAAAGAGAGAGAGAGAGAGAAGAAAAAAGATGGAAAGAAAAAGCCTAAAGGGCTAAGCGAGGAATGAAAATCAGAAGCGAAAAGGAGTTGAGTCTCCATTCCATTAAGGTCAGCGCGCGAACGCTGCTAATAGAGATTTAAAAACATGCTCCTCGCGATTCCAAATGTGTCACGCTTGATTAGAAAGCTGTTTCAGGAAATTTGCAAGAAAGTGAAGCTACAATTAATAGAAGGAGGCCCAATTAGCCTTTAATCTATGACTTTTTCACAAAGCCTCTTTTACGCGAGGGGCTTTTGATCATTATGCGCTCTTGGAGATCTGGACTTCCCTCACCGCACGCTATTAATTCGTTGGCACCCAACAAAATAGCTTTACAAGGTCAGATGATTCCAACCCCTAACTCCTCTTTTATCGATTTTTCTGGCATGAAATCCAGCTCCTTCCTGGAAAAGTGCAGAAGAACCGTTGTCTAGAGCAAAGGCACGCAAACTCCACCTTTTGGATAGAGAGGACAATTGGTTTTGGGGGTACATGAATCCATCTATATTAGAATTGAACACCCGTTCCTCAACAAAGGGGGAGGAAGAAGACACCACCTATCTCTGGCCTACAATACAGTCCATTCAGCAGGTCCAAGGAGGTTCCAGTCCTATTTGCACCCTAATTCAGATGACCCTTTCAAATGGCTTCAAGAGCTCTGAGAGAGAGTACTAACGACCAGATGACTGCAAAAAAAAATCTATCCTTTCATCCCCTTACCAAACTATCAGAACTTATCCTTCCTTCTCCCCTATCATCCAGCCTCACCTATCCTTCCAATGCCAGCACCACCCCAACATCCAAGGAACTGATGAAGCTCCTTGGAGGAGAAGCAAAATATTTTCTTCTTCTTCCTCAAGTGGAAAAAAATATCAGTCCCAATGGCTTTTGAAGAAAAAAAGCACCTTTGAGACAACCATGACCTAGGTCAGGGTTCTCCAACCTTGGCAACTTTAAGACTTGTGGACTTCAACTCCCAGAGTTCCTCAGCCAGCTTTGCTGGGAGTTGAAGTCCACAAGTCTTAAAGTTGCCAAGGTTGGAGAGCCCTGACCTAGATCAGCGGTCACCAACTGATGGTCCGTGAGAAAATTTTGGTGGTCCCCAGAAAAATTATTTGCATTTTTTTATATTGCACTAAGTCAGGGATCCTCAAACTATGGCCCCTGGACTGGATACATGCAATGAACGCTTGTGTTGCTGCAGAGAGTCTCCCTCTTCAGGGTCTATTTGTGTGGGTTGGGGTCTGCTTCAGCCACCTTGTGTGGGGCTCTGGGTGAAGGCTGGAAGGAAGTGCTGCTGGTGACGAAGAGCCAGAGGGCCTTGTTCTAGTGGCACTGCATCATGGCCTGGAACTGGCTGACCATCTCAGCCCGCTGAGCCTCCAGGCACCAGTACCTGGCTTTGCACTCCTGCAGGTCTTCCCTCTGCTTGGAAAGCCTATGCTCCTAGTCCTCAGTGAGGTGCTTCTGCTGAGCCTCCTTCTCGGTCAGATCCAATTTGAACTGAGCCAGCTGTTTTGCCAACTCTTTCTCGCGGTGGCTGCTTAGCTCCAACAACAGCTTCCTGTTGGGGCCCTAAGGAGCCCAGGCAGACAGGCGAGGAGTGGCTGGGAGGGGAGGGGCGAGTAGAGGCCGGCGAGGCACCCCTCAACGTGAGTGACATCAAGTTGGTCACGCCCACCCAGTCACATGACTACTTAGCCACACCCACCAAGCCAATCATTAAGCAGATCATATTAGTGGTCCACGGGATTTCAAATTATGAATTTAGTGGTCCCTGAGGTCCGAAAGTTTGGAGATCCCTGACCTAGATGACTGAGAACCTCCACAGACCTGATGGTTGAAGTCCACCCATCTTCAGGTTGCCAAGGTTGAGAAACACTACACCAGAGAGAACTCTTTCCCAAGCCTGATGCTGGGGGGGGGGGGACTTTTAACACCTTCAGCCTGAGGATTATGGGAAATATCTGGAAGGCTTCTGTGGAAAGTAACTTGCAGGATAAAAGAGACGTGATGTTGTTCGTGGTTTTTCCCCCCCCCCACCTAAGTAATGTGTCTAAGATTGTGTTTGAAGAAATGACAAATGACATCCTGCCCTAAACAATACTCTCTGAAGCTATTTGGACTAATTGGGAAATGTTCATTAGTGCTGGTGGAAAATGTTCTCTGAGAGCAAACTGCAGCTTCAAACGCATCTCCTCCTCCTCCTCCTAGTAGAAGCAGCTGTTTCCAGATTGAAGGAAGTGCAATTGCTTTCTTTCCCTCCCTCTCTCTCTCTCTCTTTTTCTCTCTCTCTCTCTCTCGGAATATTTTTATTTTATACACAAACAAACATTTAATACATCAGTCATTCCTTCCATGTGACATCTCGGAGTTTTCTCCTTGACTTCATCTTTTCATTACTTCTTCTATCTTCCTTTTCATTTAATCTGTTACAATTTTTTCCACAAGTACTAGATACTGATTATACAATTTTCTTACATAACTATTAGTTTGCTTATCTGTATCTTTTTTCTAACCAATGGTAAAATTGATCCCATATCTAAAAATATTCTGAGTCCTCTCTTTCTTTAATCATCAAAGTTAATCTATTCATTTCTGCACAGTCTAAAAAAATTTTTTTTAATAACTTCTCTTTCCAGAGGTATTTTCTCTGCTTTCCAATTTTGTGCAAAAACAATCCTTGGCGCTGTTATTACATGTATAATCAAGTAAATAAGGTGATGTGCTCATTCTTTCTTTCCTTCTTTGGTTTATGTTGAAGAATCCAAGTCACTCCTTATTTTCCTCTAGCTGTAGGAGAAGAAGAGGCAGAACCAGGAAGTGGAATCAACAGAAGTTGACAAGACAGGATTTTAGTCTAGAAAAAAGAAGGACTAGGAGTGGCAAGGCAGCAGAGTTCCAGTATTTGAGGAGCTGCCTCAAAGAAGAGGGGGTCAAATTATTCTCCAAAGCACTAGAAGGCAGGACAAGAACTAATGGTTGCAAACTCATCAAAGAGAGAAGCAACCTGGAATTAAGGAGAAACTTCCTAAAAGTGAGGACAATTAACCAGTGGAACAACTTGCCTCCAGAAATCGTGGGCGCTCCATCACTGGAGGTTTTTAAGAAGAGACTAAGCAGCCACTTATCTGAAATGGTATAGGTTCTCCTGCTTGCACGGGGGGGGTGGGGGGGTGTTGAAGACCTTTAAGGTTCATTCCAGTTCTATTGTGCTTGACTCAATACATCCTCTAGTTATGTACCTTATGCCACCAGACTTGAAATTCTGGGTTTAGAAAATTTAGAACTACGCTGCCTTCGGTATGACCTGAGCATAGCTCATAAAATCATCTGCTACAATGTCCTTCCTGTCAAAGACTACTTCAGCTTCAACCACAACAATACACAATAGATTCAAACTTAAAGTGAACCGCTCCAATCTTGATTGCAGAAAATATGAATTCAGTAACAGAGTTGTTAATGCCTGGAATGCACTACCTGACTCCGTGGTCTCATCCCAAAATCCCCAAAACTTTAACCTAAGACTGTCTACTGATGACCTCACCCCATTCCTAAGAGGTCTGTAAGGGGCGTGCATAAGAGCACAAACGTGCCTACCGTCCCTGTCCTAATGTTCCCTTTAGTTGTATTCATTTTATGTATTCAATTCATGCTTATACTTATATATATTATTTAATATGTATTTGACAAAATAAATAAATAAAATAAAATAAATGAATAAATAGTTGAGCCCCTGCTCAAGCAAGAGACCCCACACCATTCCAGACAAGTGGCTGTCCAGTCTCCACTTAAAATCGTCCAGTGATGGAGCACCCACAACTTCTGGAGGCAAGCTGCTCCACTGGTTAATTGTCCTCACTGTCAGGAAATTCCTCCTTTCTTCTAGGTTGCTTGCTTCTCTCCTTGATTAGTTTCCATCCATTGTTCCTTATCCTGCCTTCTGGTGCTTTGGAGAATAGGTTAACAAGGTTAAGGACAGATACTCCATGCAGTCCTTAGGAGAAAAAAGAATCAACTCAATGGCACATAATAAATCATATTCACACAACAAGCTAAGTCATGCTTTAATAGACCACAAGAAAGGATAGACTACCCATGCCAACCTAATGCTAAATGAACCATTGCATTTCCTTTGATTTAGCTTCTCCCAATAAGAAGCCAAAGAACTGAGGACTTTGAACTCTGGTGCTGGAGGAGACTCCTGCGAGTCCCTTGGACTGCAAGGCGAACAAACAAGTCAGTCCTAGAGGAGATCAACCCTGACTGCTCTTTAGAAGGCCAGATCCTGAAGATGAAACTGAAATACTTTGGCCACCTAATGAGAAGGAAGGACTCACTGGAGAAGAGCCTAATGCTGGGAAAGATTAAGGGCAAAAGAAGAAGGGGACAACAGAGAACGAGGTGGCTGGATGGAGTCACTGAAGCAGTAGGCATGAGTTTAAATGGACTCCAGAGGATGGTAGAGGACAGGAAGGCCTGGAGGAACGTTGTCCATGGGATCACGATGGATCGGACACGACTTCGCAACTAACAACAACAACAAAATAAGAAGCATCTGGCCTAAGGAGCTAATAAGCAAGATCATTTTAGAACAGGCCTCTCCAACCTTGGCAACTTTAAGACTTGTGGACTTCAACTCCCAGAATTGCTGGCTGAGGAATTCTGGGAGTTGAAGTCCACCAGTCTTAAAGTTGCCAAGATTGGAGAGCCCTGTTTTAGATAACGCTCACTGAGAAGACTTTAAGGAAATCTCACGATCATGTACAGCAGATTAGGTTAGGAAGTAGAAATTCTTTTCTTTTTTTTACAAAAATAAATAAATTCCATACTGCTGCCATGACATAACTATGACATGACACTATGACACTATGACATCACTATGCCATGACACCGCCTCTGGTGGCTCAGACTGTTAAGACAGTCTGTTATTAACAGCAGCTGCTTGCAATTACTGCAGGTTCAAGCCCCACCAGGCCCAAGGTTGACTCAGCCTTCCATCCTTTATAAGGTAGGTAAAATGAGGACCCAGATTGTTGGGGGCAATAAGTTGACTTTGTATATAATATACAAACGGATGAAGACTATTGCTTGACATAGTGTAAGCCGCCCTGAGTCTTCGGAGAAGGGCAGGATATAAATGCAAAAAACAAAACAAAACAAAACAAAACAAACAAACTAGGGGGTCGACTTCAACTCAAAGATGAAGTTTTTTTTTTTAAAGGTGTGACAGTCGTATTTCAAGTCAGACCCAAGAGAAGGGCGTCCGCCTCATAATTTCAGAGTAGAATTCCACTGTGCACAATTGCCAGTTTTAGAAACTTCCTTTGCAAAATCGTAGGGGCTTAAATCTTTATTTATTAATTTATCTGAAGCCCGAAGATTTAAGACCCTGCCGTTAAGAAGCAACAAGAGAGAGTCACAGGAGTAGGCAACCCAGGGAATTTTAAATGACTGTCTGCATGTAGTTAGCTGTATAATTAGCCACATAACTCAAGCGTGCAACCCTTGTCCGACTGACTTTGCTACACTTAAGCGAAACGTTTCGGGCGCTGAGACATCCATCATCCCTTATCAGGAAAACAGGCTTGGGAATTGCAACAGCAGAACTAACTATTAATTCTTTGAAAAGCAATTTTCAGACCACATTTTAATGTGCTATTTACAGAAGGTTCCCTCCGTAAGCCTTGATGAACCCTGGGGTTACAAACCTTATGCTTGTTACTTCAGGTAAAGGTAAAAGCTCCCCTCGCACATATGTGCTAGTCGTTCCTGACTCTAGGGGGCGGTGCTCATCTCCGTTTCAAAGCCAAAGAGCCAGAGCTGTCCGAAGGCGTCTCCGTGGTCATGACTCAACACCAAAGGCGCACGGAACGCTGTTACCTTTCCACCAAAGGTGGTCCCTATTTTTTCTACTTGCATTTTTTACGTGGTTTCAAACTGCTAGGTTGACAGAAGCTGGGATGAGTAACAGGAGCTCACCCCATTACATGGCACTAGGGATTCAAACCGCTGAACTGCCGAATTTTCGATCGACAAGCTCAGCATCTTACCCACTAAGCCACCGTGTCCCCTTATGTTACTTCAAGCGAGGCCCAAAAATATGGAAATCAACTCCCAGTCGTACAAAGATAGCTTTGAAATCAACGGGGGCAGATGTACGAGAAATGGGACATCACTAACTGAGTGCCAGGAACAAACAGCTTCCTGAAACCGTTTAAATGTGCAGTGTGAAAGTCCCAAAGAATTCCTCCTTGGTTCACCCAAAGGGGAGGGAAAAAAAACTTCCAGCGTTTTCCCAAAGGTGGTTTTTCTTAAAAAAGCAACTGGACTGTTTTTTCCTTGAGGAAGATGTTTCGTTTCTCATCCAAAAAGCTTCGTCAGTTCTGGCAAGGATGACGGGGATGATGGAAGGAGTAGTTCTGACAGGATGGGGGTGGGGTGTGAGCAGTGGTGGGATCCTCCTGGTTTAACCACCGGTTGGGTGATCGCGCACTTTGCACACGTGTGCGCCTGACGCGCGCTACGCACATGAGCGCAGTTTGAAGAAATCTTCACTTCCGTGAGGAGAAACAACTGAGGCGCAGGAATCTGCTGAATCAGCTGAGAAGATAAAGGTAGGAAAATAGTGCAGGCAGGCCCATCTGATCGTCGGGGTGAAGCAGTTCACTCCCATCTGATCGTCAGAACTACCAGTTCGCCCGAACTGGTAGAATCCCACCCTATTGTGACCCAGGCCCAAGTAGGTAGTAATAAACTTTATTCGAACAGCTGGGAATTACTTCATTCCCAGCGTCGTTCAACTCAAAGTAAAACAAATGCCTCCCAATGCAAATTCCTCAGTTATCTCACAAACCTTAGTCCAGTTAGGCAAACTACCAAAGGCCCTTCCTGGCAAACATCCAGAAGCCACAAAAATAAAGACATAGACGAAGCAGAAGACGCAGCTACAACATTGTTTTCCGGCAAAGCTGAAAGCTGGTCTGTTTTAAGCCTTCTGGGAGGGGCCAATCCTCTCTTGGCTCTACTCCCGAGTTGTCCTCTTTGCTTGAGCTGCTCTTGCCTTCTGGCAGCTCTTCTCATGCGTGCATTAGAAACAGGCTCCTCCTGTTCCTCTGCCTCACTACTATCAGTGTCTGGAGGCTCTGGAGTCTGCACCTCACTCCCCAATGGCCCTGGCCTCACCTCAGCCTCATCACTGTCCAACTCAATTGCCAGCTCCGTAGGCTGCTGACGGACCACAACACTCCCCTGGATTTGGGATCATATTTCTTTGCAGTCATCTGGTCATTAGTACTTTCTTTCTGCGAGCTCTTGAAGCCACTTGGGGGTTTATCTGTGCCCTCATGGCCCCCTGAATCATAGTGCATCACTCCAGATCAGCTTATACTGAGCCCAATGAGGAGCAGGTTCCAGGTTATCTGCATCTGATGGCCTTGGAGGTTCACCTAAGCATTTGAGAAGTAGGGGGTGTTGACTCTTAGTGACCACATAGATTTTCTCCGTGACCTGCCCCCAGTCTCTTTGTGGAGATTCTCAGTCAGCCAGGTTGTCTCAATGATGCTTTTTCAAAAGGCAACTGGACTGGGTTTTTCTTTACAACTGCAGTTGCTACTTTATAAGTTTTCTCTGGCTCAACCACCATTATTATTATTATTTTTAAATAACATTAATTGAATTTCCAAAAGTTAAAATACACAATACCGGGAAAAAAATACAATACACAAAAAACAAAAAAAATATATAAAACACACAAAGACAAATGTGTCAAAATTACATTACTCATAACAGCTTTTCCTACATCGGTATCTCTTGTCCTATTTAACCTCTATATACAGATTCTACTTTTTTTTTTATTTTGTCACAACATTATATACAAGCACATAAAAGGAAAGGAAACAATAGGACAAGAACGCTAGGCACTTTTGTGCACTTATGCATGCCCCTTATAGTCCTTTTAGGAATGGGGTGTGGTCAATAATAGACAGTTTTTGGTTAAAGCTTTTCAGAATCAGGTAGTGTATTCCAAGCATTAACAACTCTCTTACAGAAGTCATATTTTCTGCAATCAAGATTGAAGCGGTTAACATTGAGTTTGAATCTATTGTTTGCTCTTGTATTATTGCGATTGAAACTGAAGTAGTCTTTAACAGGAAGGACATTGCAATAGATGATTCTGTATGTTAAACACAGGTCTTGTCAGAGTCGGCGGAGTTCTAAATTTTCTAATCCCAGGATTTCAAGTCTGGTGGTATAAGGTATTTTGTTGTTTACAGAGGAGCAGAGAACTCTTCTTGTAAAATATTTCTGGACTCGTTCAATTGTATTAATGTCAGAGATGTGGTATGGGTTTATAGAGATACTTCTAAGTATCTCTATAAACCAACGTTCTTATTTAAATTATTTTAAACTCTATTCAGAATTCAGTCTCATGACAAACATCCCCCTTAAGTTTTATGCTTACTCTCCAGCCAGGAATACCGTCTATTCCAGGGGTCCCCAACCTTGGCAACTTTAAGCCTGGTGGACTTCAACTCCACTGGGGTTCCCAAACTGAACAGAATCTTAGCTAGAGGTTCTCCCGAACCCCTGCGAACCCCATCAGCCCACCCGTGCTTCTTCTTCTTCTTCTTCTTCTTCTTCTTCTTCTTCTTCTTCTTCTTCTTCTTCTTCTTCTTCTTCTTCTTCTTCTTCTTCTTCTTCTTCTTATTATTATTATTATTATTATTATTATTATTATTATTATTATTATTATTATTACTACTACTACTACTATTACTACTTCTTTTATTCATTAAACATGAAACTCAAGTCAACTGAACATTTAAAAATGTATCACAAATATTATTGGCCGGCACTGATGGTTGAAACGGGTTGCTGCCAGCATCGTAGGTATTGTTGCTGTTGTTATTCATATGATGACAACACAACAGAAGAAAAATAAGCATAACTGATCAATGAATGTCCTATAAATCTCTCAGGTTTTGCCACTGGCCAGCCTGTTTTTCCTGTTTGCTTCAATTCTAATCTCAACATTTGCAAGCTCCACCACAGCTGCATTTGGGACCAGGATGCAACGCCAGAGATACTTCAGCAGAAAAATAGCAAATTGCCTCTACGTACGGATACAGAAGTCGCCGCTCTCGTAATATCCCGGGCAGCACTGAGACCGTCGCCGATACATCGTCCTCAGTCCCCTCCGATAAGCTGTCTTGTAACTGATTCTAAATGGTGAGAGAGGAAGGGGGGGGGAAACCCCTGGAAATCAATGCCCATCGTTATAATTCTATTTGTCTTACATTACTGCAAGGTTGTTATATTCAATATTTGCTTCAGAATGTGCAAAGGTTTTTGATATTTAAGAAGATCGATACAAACTCCAACTCCTACTCATTCGGCTATATCCTAAGCCATTTTCATGCTAGGCCCAAGAGAAGATTTGGGCAAGCAAGATCCAGAAAGGACAAGAAAAGAGAAATTTTGTGTGTGTGTGTATGTATGTGTGTGTAAATATTTTGCCTATCCCTAATTAAAGTTCTTATAAACAAACAGTCCTCAGAAATAAACAGCACTTTGAGATATTAAACATGCAGAGTTACTTAATAGTGAGATAGGCAGCATATAAATTTAATAAATAAAATAACAATAAATATTGCATAAAATACAATTCCTTGCGCTAATATATTTTTTTTGCCACCTGGCCCAAACGTGGCTGTTTCCTGTCCCGTTATTACTCACCCGCTAAGAAGTGGGTATGTTTCACACAACCACACATATGAATATCTAGGTTGGGCATTTATGTGCGTTTTCCAGAGTCTTTTTTATAATATGATCTTTTTTTATAATATAATATGTTGACCAAAACTGGATGCAGCATACTAAGTGTGATCTTACTAAGGCTTTGCAAAGTGGTATTAACCCTTCATGTGATTTTGATTCTATTTCCTCTTGTAATACAACCTAGGATTCTGTTGGCTTTTTTGGATGCTGCCGCACACTGCTGGCTCATATTTAAGTGACCATAAATAAGTACTTTTGGTTTTTCTTGCCTAAATGTTAAAACCTTACTTTTCTCACCTTTGAATTTCATTTGGCTAGATAGGGCCCATTTCTCAGGTATTGCCAGTTCCCAGAGCTGTGTCTCCCCCACCAATTCCAAAATTCATAAGGACCTGATCCTTATCTAGATTCAATGCCTTCCCAACAGACGTTACTGAAGGGAAAAATACCAAAAAACTGCTTAAGAGAGGGCTGTAAAAGCACTATATAAGTCTAAATGCTATTGCTATTGCTTCAAACTGAGATTATGTCCTTGTAGAGCAGCGATTCTCAACCTGTGGGTCGCGACCCCGTTGGGGATCGAATGACGATTTGCCAGGGGTCGCCTAAGACCATCGGAAATATGGGAAGTATACTTCCGAGTCAAAGAATCGCGCTCCAATGGTTGACTCCACAAGCCAGCTACAGGCTCTTCAAATCGCTAGCCGAATTCGGCTTCAGGCGCGATGAATTAAAAAAGAGAGAAATCTTTGCTCTGATGTCTCCCTCTCAAGCCAGCTGCAATCACTCCCAATCGCTAGCCTAATCTGGCTTCAGGCGCTATAAACTTAATAGGGGAGGAGTCTCCGCTTTAATGCCTCCATCCTCAAGGCAATCGCAAGCAGTTCAGATCACTAGCCACTATGGCTTCAGGCGCGATAAATTTAAAAAAAACAGTTTGCCACTTTTTTTCCCCTTCTGCGGCTGCTGAGGTGCATTTTACGGTTGGGGTCGCCACATCGTGGGGAATTGTATTAAAGGGGTCACAGCACTATAAAGGTTGAGAACCACTGTTGTAGAGGGAGGGAGGCAGGTAGGCAGGCAGGCAGGCAGGCAGGCAGGCAGGCAGGCAGGAAGGAAGGAAGGAAGGAAGGAAGGAAGGAAGGAAGGAAGGAAGGAGACAGAAGAAGGAGAGAAAGGAAGGAAAGAAGGAAGGAAGGAAGGAAGGAAGGAAGGAAGGAAGGAAGGAAGGAAGGAAGGAAGGAAGGAAGGAAGGAAGGAAGCAAGGGTCTCCAAGTGGCGATTAAGGTCCATTTTCACCTCTGGAGCTCTTGAAAAGTAACCCAGGACTACCTTATCAACATTTGGTCCAAGTATAGCAGTTTTGATTTAAAAGCAGGGGAATCTGAATAGTAATTGGAGCACAAGACTCTGCGGTAAGAAGTGGTCAAACTCTCCAAAACTATTTCAGAAATGGACAAAACTTTTTAACCCTCTTCAACATTCCAAAGCATCAGCTGACAATCTCCTGCAGTGGACTGGGGCACTGAGAAACGACTGGACTTCATGATCCCCAGAATCGACAAGACACACCAAGAGATTGTTTATACTTGATTCCAGAGAAAATCTGGCCTAATTTAAACCTGCTTTTCGAACTTTTCCAGGTGTTTCCAGGTATTTCTCAACCGCAATGTATTTTTCAACCTTGATGTGTGTCTTAACCTTGATGTGTGGAATTCAAGATAAATGAACTTCAATTCTTGAAGTGTGGCTGGGGAATTCTGGGAGTCGAAGTCCACACACATCTTTAAGTTGCCATGGCTGAGAAAAACACGTTTAGCCAGCTTGTTTTCAACAGCAAGAAGACAAAAGAAGGACGCAACAAGCAAAACGACAGTCCCTCGCCCTTCCTCGTTGCTTCCAACTTGACTGCAAACGCAACCCTGAAAGCAAATGTATCTCAAATACGCAGGGCTGGTTAGTCATCCTTTTACAAAAGCTATGGCTATTTCCTCCGGGGGGGGGGAGGAAGGAAAATCAATGTACTGTCTTTTTAGTGCTGCCGGACTATCCTTCACAAAAGAACATATCGTTATCCTCCGTAGGTGAAGAGCTTCTCCCAGGCTCCGAAAAAAAGGGAGCTATCCAGAGGAGATGAAAGGGAGGACGAGGTTTGGAAATAACTTCCAATTATCGCTTACCTGTGTCGAGTGCACTTGAACCAGTTGAGAATATCTGTGCATCTTGTATAATAGATCTGATCGAAGGGATGTGCGTATGATTCCTGAACAGTCACGGCGTAGCTAGAAGGGAAGAGACAGCAAAACCGTTGGAGCTGGGACCCTCTTTATTTAGCCGTTCAAAGCCCAGATCCAAACACAGATCCTTGGGCCGAGGTTGTGAAACAAAGACTTAAGTCGATAAAAAGAGAATGCAAGTAATCCTTGGCTTACAATCGCAACGGAGCCCGGAATTTCTGCTGGTAAACAAGACATTTCACTATCTTTCTTGCCGCAGTCGTTAAGCGGATCGCTACAATTGTTAAGTTAGTCACACGGTTGTTAAGTGACTCTGGCTTCCTCCATTGACCCATAAGCGTGGGAGTGTTTGGGGGAAAGTTGGAGCAATAAAGGGGAGTTGAACTTTTCTTTCTTCAAGTCCCAATAACCAATTTGAAGGCTGTGTGGGTTTGCCTGGGGAGGAACCACCTCTAACTCAATCCTACCAAGACTAAGTGGTTTTGGGTGTTTGGACTTCCCAAATCCGGGGACAATCCAACTTTGATCTAAACAATGCCATCTATCAGAATCCTTTCTCTATAGCAGTGCCTGCTCTTTCAAATGAGGACCCCAAAATTCAAACAGCTCCCACCCTACTGGAACTTCAAAGGGCCTTAAAGACTAAGCTTTCCATTCAGAAGAGGACAATTGATGTTTTCCTTCCTTCCTTCCTTCCTTCCTTCCTTCCTTCCTTCCTTCCTTCCTTCCAAAAAGGGAAAGTGTGACCCCGGGACACTGCAACCGTCAGAAGTACATGCCAATTGCAGGGGGGATGGGGGGGGACACGAGCAAGCGAGCAAGTGACAGGCAAGCGTACATACGCAACTCTATTTGTGGAAGCGCCGTGCACGCAACTACACCACTTGGGCAAATGGAGCACATGCGCACGTGCTCGCCCACTGCTCACCTACTGTTTGTCCGCTACTCACGCAAGTGGGAATGTGCACACGTCTGCCACTTCCGCAGCCCAGCACAATTCTGAATGGCTCAAGGTTTGGTAATGGGCTACGGCGTGAGGTTGGAGACCCTTTGGTGTATATTGTTTGGGATGCCACATCTTTTCCACCTGGAGTAATAGAATCTTTAAATGAGGGGTCCTTGTTGCTCTCTGAGCTTGATTGTTTTCTTGCAGGCGTTTCATTAGCCAAACTAGGTGATATCATCAGTGCTAGTAGAGAATAAGGTTTTTGAGTGGAGAGGAGGAGGAGGAGGAGAAGGAGAAGGACTGTGGGGTCCTTGGTGCTCTCTGAGCTTGCTTGTTTTCTTGCAGGCGTTTCACTACCCAAACTAGGTAACACCATCAGTGTTGAAAGGGAGTGAGGTTTGCTCTCAGTTTATATTCTAGTGCCGTGATGGCGAACCTATGGCACGCATGCCACAGGTGGCATGTGGAGTCCTCTCTACAGGCATGCGAGCCATCGCCTAGCTCAGTTACACCCCACATGCACGCTTGCCTCCTGCCGGCCAGCTGATCTTTGAGTCTGTGGGGCACATGCGGGAGACAAATGTGCATGCCTGAGAGGTTGTGCGTGCATGCGCAGGGGGCGGGGGGAGCGCGGGTGTTTGTGGCACTCCCCCAGTGGCTTGTTTTGGGCCTAACAGGTCTCCTGCAGCCTCCTGGGACCAAAAACGGGCCACAGGGGTGTGTGGCGACCTTTCGGCACGCGATGACAAAAAGGTTAGCCATCATTGTTCTAGTCCTGTCTAAAATCTTGTCCCAAGAAATTGCCAAAGAAGCCAACAGCACAAAGAATCTCTAAAACCACCACACCAACACTGGCAGGGCAAGACACTAGAACAGGGGTAGTCAACCTTTTTATACCTACCGCCCACTTTTGTATCTCTGTTAGTAGTACAATTTTTTAACCACCCACCGGTTCCACAGTAATGCGCCGTGTATCGTCGTCTGCGCATGCCTCTCGCGCATCGTTGATTGGGTTGAGGGGGGCGCCGGCTACCAGCTCTGCTTGTCTGTTACAGCTGGGTGGTGTTGGGGGAGATACACGAGCTATTCTGGGACGAGGCTCTTTTGTTTGCGGTCGCACTATAGCGCCATTTAATTTCACTTATGTAACGTGAATTAAACGTATGCGCCAGCAATACAAATAGTATATTTTCAGAAATTTAAATTTTCACGGGGAATTTTATGAAAACCTAATGAAAATGTTTTTAAATAATGCTATGAAATTTTTTTTAAAAGTCAATTAAATTTAAAAAAAGGAAAGTTCTTCAGTATCGGACAAAACCCCTACTGCCCATCATGAAAGTTGGAACGCCCGCTAGTGGGCGGTAGGGACCAGGTTGACTACCACTGTCCTAGAATATAAACTGAGAGCAAACCGTATTCCTTATCAGCACTGATGATGCTACCTAGTTTGGGTAATGAAATGTTTAATACATTAGAGAGAGTCCAGAGGTATTTTACAAGAGGAGTACTCAACTCCTCTGCTTTCAATAAAATTCCCTATACCACCTGGCTTGAAATTTTAGGCCTAGATAACCTTGAACTACGCCGTCTACGTTCCGACCTAAGCTTAGTACACAAGATTATCTACCACAATGTCCTGCCTGTTAATGACTTCTTTAACTTCAACCGCAATAACACAAGGGCTATCAATAGATTTGAACTCAATGTAATCTGCTTTAATCTTGATTGTAGAAAATACGACTTCAGCAATAGTGTAGTAAATGTCTGGAACACTATACCTGATCCTGTTGTTAGTTTCTCTAATCCCCATACATTTTACCTTAAATTGTCTACTGTGGACCTTACACGCTTCTTAAGCAGTCCCTAAGGGGGCATACATAAACGCACCAGCGTGCCTACCGTCCCTGTCCTACTGTCAGTTTATGGCTATGTTTTATTTATTTATTTATTTATTTATTTATTTATTTATAATTACATTTCTATACCGCACCATCTCCCGAAGGACTCAGGGCGGTGTACAGCCAATATTAAAATACACATACCACTATAATATAAATATAATAAATAAACACTATTTAAAAACAATTAAAAGCAAATATTTAGTGGCCGAATCACTAAAACGGTCAAAGACCGATTAAAACCCATTAAAATTTCGCTAAAATACGTTCTTAGGCTAGTCCCGCTTGGTGAAATAATAAAGTCTTCAGTTCACGTTTGAAGGCCCGGAGATTGGGGAGTTGCCGTAACCCCGGAGGTAGCTCGTTCCATAGGGCTGGTGCCGCCACAGATAAGGCCCTCCCCCTGGGGGCCGCCAACCTACATTGTTTGGTCAATGGCACCCTGAGGAGGCTCGCTCTGTGGGAGCGCACAGGTCATTGGGAGGCAATCGGTGGCAGAAGGCTGTCTCGCAAATACCCCGGTCCTAAGCCATGGAGCGCTTTAAAGGTGGTAACCAGCACCTTGAATTGCACCCGGAAGGCTACCGGCAGCCAGTGCAGGCCGCGCAGGATGGGTGTTATATGGGAGCAATGCGGTGCCCCCTCTATCACCCGCTCGGCCGCATTCTGGACTAGCTGGAGCCTCCTGGTGCTCTTCAAGGGGAGCCCCATGTTTTGCCTATTTATATCCATTTATTTGTGCCATTTTTTTCATGCGTCCATGTCTATGTCTATACTGATACTTGCTTCCTTGTAGTTGTTGACAAACAAACAAACAAACAAACAAAAAATGTCTGCAAGAAAACCACCAAGCTCAGAGAGCACCAAGGACCCCTCATTTCAGCCCTGAGCTACAAATATTCTCCCGTGTTAGAATCTTCAAAATATATACACACCTTATATCAATTTTAGACTTCACACGGCAAACAAAATTTCATTTCACAGCAACCCTGAGCTACAAAGATTCTGCTTTATTAATTTAATTAGGGGCAGATGAAAATGTCAATTTTACTTTCTCTGTTTCCCGCTTCTGTGAATCTTTCAAATTCAGTGTTTCCCACTTTTGCAGAAGTGCTGATCCTGGCTTCTCAGAATAAAAAAACAACAACTGCACTATTGATATGTATTTCAGTACATGTCTTTTTCTTCCTAAATTTGTTGATAGATTTATTACCATGTCACTTTACTCCAAAATGTGTCCAGCCTTAATTAAACACAATACACATTTGCAAACCGGTTCACCTAATAGAACATATTTTGTCCTACATCTTCAGGAATATGTCGCTTTCCTTGCAGATTAGTTCCTAATGATTTTTTTTTAATTAGTAAATTGCAGTATAAATTTTTTAGAATAGAATTTTTATTGGCCAAGTGTGATTGGACACACAAGGAATTTGTCTTGGTGCATATGCTCTCAGTGTACATAAAAGAAAAGATACGTTCATCAAGGTACAACATTTACAACACAATTGATGATCAATATATCAATATAAATCATAAGGATTGCCAGCAACAAGTTATAGTCATACAGTCATAAGTGGAAAGAGATTGGTGATGGGAACTATGAAACGATTAATAGTAGTGCAGATTCAGTAAATAGTCTGACAGTGTTGAGGGAATTATTTGTTTAGCAGAGTGATGGCCTTCGGGAAAAAACTGTTCTTGTGTCTAGTTGTTCTGGTGTGCAGGGCTCTATAGCGTCGTTTTGAGGGTAGGAGTTGAAACAGTTGATGTCCTGGATGCGAGGGATCTGCAAATATTTTCACGGCCCTCTTCTTGATTCGTGCAGTATACAGGTCCTCAATGGAAGGCAGGTTGGTAGCAATTATTTTTTCTGCAGTTCTAATTATCCTCTGAAGTCTGTGTTTTTCTTGTTGGGTTGCAGAACCGAACCAGACAGTTATAGAGGTGCAAATGACAGACTCAATAATTTCTCTGTAGAATTGGATCAGCAGCTCCTTGGGCAGTTTGAGCTTACTGAGTTGGCGCAGAAAGAACATTCTTTGTTGTCCTTTTTTAATGATGTTTTTGATGTTAGCTGTCCATTTGAGATCTTGCGATATGATAGAACCCAGAAATTTGAAGGTTTCTACTGTTGATACTGTGTTGTCAAGTATTGTGAGAGGTGGAAGTATGGAAGGGTTTCTCCTAAAGTCTACCACCATTTCTACGGTTTTGAGTGTGTTCAGTTCCAGATTGTTTTGGTTGCACCACAAGGCTAGTCGTTTGACCTCTCGTCTATATGCGGATTCGTCATTGTCTCGAATGAGACCAATCACTGTTGTCATCTTCGAACTTCAGTAGCTTAACAGATGGATCAGGAAAGTGGATTTGGAAAGTGGGAACAGTTTTTTATACTTGTTTTACATAATTGCAGGTAAATAGCTCTGTTAGTCTTTCACACCAAAACTCAAAATGATTTGAGTAGCACTTTTTCTAACCAACCCATTTTAATCATCCTAAATAAAAATTAATAAAATGTGTTAGTTGGAAAAGATACTCCCATACTTTTTCTGATTTTTAAAAACAATTTTGTATTGGTTCAAAATTGCTTAATGGATTTTGATCGGAAGATAAGACTTATTCTGGAGACTGAATCTATTACAGTTAATTAAACAACAATTGATGAGATGGTATCAAGAAACAAACATGGATATTTTGATCCAGGGTGGACTTTTTGGATGACTTGGGATAGATAAGAGGCTGTAGTAAATTTTCTACGAGTGGATTACAATAAGTGTTAACAGAGAGTTTGGAAACTTTAATTTTGTTTTGTTTTGGTATTATTCTTCTTGTTAACTACTTTGTTGCTAATGTAACTTGTAGAAGACAGGTCAGTAATTTGCAAATAGATTGAGTAGCTTACAATGATCTATTACTATTGTTGTATGTATACCGAGAGCTTATGCACTGGAGACAAATTCCTTGTGTGTCTAATCACAATTGGCCAATAAAGAATTCTGCTCTGCTCTATTCTACTCTACTCTACTCTACAATAGTGGAACGGCTTGCTTCTTGGAATTGTAAGAATTCCAAGAATTCTTACAATTGTAATTGTAATTGTAATCCGTAAGGGCGTGCATAAGAGCACAAACGTGCCTACATTCCTGTCCTATTGTTTTCTTTCATTATATCCAATTAATATAGTCATTGCATGCTTATGCTTATATATATATATGCTTATATAGTTACTTTCATGCTTATGCTTATATATACTGTTGTGACAAAATAAATAAATAAATAAAAATAAATAAATTGTGGCTGTTCCATTGCTGCAGGTTTTTAAGAAGCGTCTGGACAACCATTAGTCTGACATGGTAGAGGATCTCCTGTTGAGCAGGCGGTCAGACTAGAACAGGGGTCTCCAACCTTGGCAACTTTAAGACTTGTGGACTTCAAGTCCCAGAATTCCTCAGCCAGCTTTGCTGGGAATTCTGGGAATTGAAGTCCACAAGTCTTAAAGTTGCCAAGGTTGGAGACCGCCGGACTAAAAGACTACAAGGTCCCTTCCATCTTTCATGTTCTATGATCAATACTAGGGAAAACTATTTATTTTCGTTAGTTCATTTCAAAAGTCACCTATAGGTCTAAAAGTAGACCCACAGCAGTACAAATGGAATTAAATTGCTTTTCGTTAAATGTCCCCAAACAGATAATTATAAAATTATGAGTAATTTGAGTACCTCTCACTGTAACAAATACTTTGATAAATTCCTATTTCTTAATACGCAGAAATACATGCATTCAAAACTATAAAACAAGCTATGTTCTTAACTAATTGTCACACAAATTGGGATTAGTGACCAGAAATTAAACATTTGGGGGTTTTCCTTCCTAAGACACATTTCTACAGGCTTCCAAAACGGTAGAATTCAGATTTTAATATGAGATTCTCATTTTCCAGTTTTGAGCCAATTAATGAATTAAACTTAATCTTTCAAAATTACACTTCAATGCAAAAATGTTGAGAAGAGAAAGCTCTGCATTAAAGTGCATATATTTGCAAAAAAATAATTCCAAACATGTAATTTATATTGGGCAGAATTACTTGTAAAACTAAGTACCTTAGGCAAATATGTAAACCAAAATGCAAATGTATCAAAAGTGTGCAAAAATACACTTGCATTTTAAAGTGATGTTTAAAAGGCATGCAAAGTAGGTGAATAAAACTATAGGGGGTAAAAATAAAAAATAAAACAACAGTCATGTTTTGAATGGACAGTTCAGACAATTTCTGAATTTCTAACTCCTGTAAAGATTCTTTTTTTTATAAAAAGCAACATAGAATAGAATAGAATAGAATAGAATAGAATAGAATAGAATAGAATAGAATAGAATAGAATATTTTAATTTGTATACCGCCCTTCTCCCGAAGGACTCAGGGCGGTGAACAGGCAGGTAAAATACAAACATACATAATAGTAAAAACAACCCTTAAAAAACTGATTTAAATGTGCCCAAATATTAAAAATAACATACACCCCCATAAAATTTCAAAAATTTAAATTTTAAAAACCCATCAAAAGTCAATTAAAATTTAAAGATAAAAAATCAAGCTAGCCCAGCCATACGAAATAAATAGGTTTTAAGTTCGCGGCGAAAGGTCCTAAGGTCTGGTAGTTGTCGAAGTCCAAGGGGAAGTTCGTTCCACAGGGTCGGAGCCCCCACAGAGAAGGCCCTCCTCCTGGGGGCCACCAGTCGACACTGTTTGGCTGACGGCACCCTGAGGAGTCCCTCTCTGTGGGAGCGCACCGGGCGATGGGAGATCGAGACCGGCAGTAGACGGTCCCGTAAATAACCCGGTCCTAAGCCATGGAGCGCTTTAAAGGTAGTAACTAACACCTTGAAGCGCACCCGGAAGACCACAGGTAGCCAGTGCAGTCTGCGCAGGATAGGTGTTACGTGGGAGCTCCGAACCGCTCCCTCAATAACCTGCGCAGCCGCATTCTGGACTAGCTGAAGTCTCCGGGTGCTCTTCAAGGGGAGCCCCATGTAGAGAGCATTGCAGTAGTCCAGGCGAGAGGTAACGAGAGCATGAGTGACCGTGCATAAGTAGTAATTTCAAGAAATAAAGAGTAAACAGAAAGAAGCTGAAAACAATACTTTTGCCAAAAAGGTAAAACAGAGAAACTAAAATGTATAACTTCTCAAAATATGAGAAACCAGGAGAAGTTAAAAAAAAAACCCCACACACAGATTTGCTCCTCCTGTGTACTGAATCTGGAGCAAATGTCTCCAAAATATGGAACAAAAAAAGAGGTCAGAAGATACAGGAAAGGAACTTGGGGATGGGGGGGGGAATTAAAAGGTAGAGAAAAATACAAATGAAATTAAATGCCTTCAAATATTTTTTTTGCGCACCCTAAAAATAAAAACACATTGGATATACCCCCGAGGTCTCTTCGGTTTTACTTGGATACAAAAAAAGAGCTCATTAAAAGCATGAATTATCGCCCAATATTAAATATAATTTCCCAGCCCAGTCAGATTTTTCAACCACTTCATTTTTTTATGACATAGGAGCAGTGGTGGGATTTAAGTAATTTAACAACCGGTTCTCTGCTCCAATGATTTCTTCCAATAACCAGTTTGCTAAACTGCTCAGAAAGTTAACAACCGGTTCTCCCGAGGTGGTGCGAACTGGCTGAATCCCACCACTGCATAGGAGCAAGCAACAGTAGCGTGTAAGCTGTATGTGTATACATGTATGTAACATCCCCACACAGAGAGAGAAATATGTATCCATATGCACACATATACATATACACATAAAATCACTCTGGGGTTTAATTTATTTATTTTTTACTTTGCCTCATTTATACACAGAAGTAGCTATTTTAATCTAAGATAATTTGTAGCAGAAATTAGCTGGTAATTGAAAACCATAAATTGTGAGCTAAGCAGCGGGTGTTGCTCCCTCCCATCTGAAAACATTACTTGTCTTCGGTTTACCAGCTGGGTGCAAAACAGAGAAGACGGAGCAGGGCGTTTTTTGAGGGAGCCAGAATGAGGTTAAAAGATTGGATTGGGATTCCTCAATTCCTATCCAGCCAGGTGACCACAGAGGACAACTGGTCAAACTCAGCCCCAGCTTGTCTAACGGGGCTGCCCTTGCAGGGATAACATTGGGAGAGATGGCCTTATGCAAGTATTTGTCAACCTTAGCAGCTTGAAGATGTATGGATGGGTACAAGGTTGACAAACATTCCCCTTATGCATTTAGCTGTAAAGAAGGAAAGAAAAAGAGAGAGAGAGAAAGAGAATGGAAGAGAGAGAGAGAAAAGAGAGAGAGAGAAAGAGAGAAAAAGAAAGAGAATGAAAGTGAGAATGAATGAAAGAGAAAGAGAGAAAGAAAGAAAGAAAAAGGAAGGAAGGAAGGAAGGGAGGGAGGGAGGGAGGGAGGGAGGAAGAAAGAAAGAAAGAGAGAGAGAGAGAGGGAGGGAGGGAGGGAGGGAGGGAGGAAGGAACCCAATAAATTAAATCAGTAAAAACAAAGCAACTAAGGAGACCATTTTCTTTAATAAGAATATGAAAAATATCCATTTGGCATTTGGCACCCCCCACGATGTTGCGTGGAGTCACACAAGATCGCAACCGACTCAAACCTCGAGCCCAAATTAATCGGGTGGTCTCAGAGGGGCTCTACCTGAGAGGAGCGTGAAAACCAGTAAACTCACATTTTTCCTGCAGAATGCTTCAGGTTTAATCTCAGAGCAAAAAAAAATTACAAATTCTGCCTGCTCCCTGGAAGGCTGCTGATTGCATGCAGCTGTCCTGAAGAGCCTGGAAGGAGGCCGAAAGCCAGAGAGAAGTTGCAAACTTTACGGATGGTTGCACAGGAAATGTTTTAACCCTTTAATCCCTGATATTTGTTGCTATCAATATTATCCAACGGTGTTGCATCGATAGGAGTCCTAAATAAAGTCATGTGGTCATCATTCTTTATAATTTCACGCTATTTCTCTTCCAATTGCACCACTGACTGGTGGATAAACTGCATTAAACACAATGCACAGTTTATTCTATTTATTTGATGGGGTCCTTTAGCTCAGGGGTCTCCAACCTTGGCAACTTTAAGACTTGTGGACTTCAATTCCCAGAATTCCTCAGCCAGCTTTGGAGACCCCTGCTTTAGCTAATCAACAAAAAACTAAAGTGAATTAGATTGCAGCACCTTAAAAATCACCTGTTCTAAACCGTTCTAAAAATACTGTCAGCTTAAGGCTATAACTTTATCAGGTCATAAGAGGTGTAGAGTTGTAGCTTGATTCTGTTGAGCTAAGAAGAACTAGCTGTGCTAAATAATAATAATAACAGAGTTGGAAGGGACCTTGGAGGCCTTCTAGTCCAACCCCTGCCCAGGCAGGAAACCCTATACCATTTCAGACAAATGGCTATCCAACATTTTCTTAAAAATTTCCAGTTTTGGAGCATTCAAAACTTCTGCAGGCAAGTTGTTCCACTTACTAATAATTCTAACAGTTCTACTAATTCTAATAGTTCCACTTACTAATTCTAACTATCAGGAAATTTCTCCTTAGTTCTAAGTTGCTTCTCTCCTTGATTAGTTTCCACCCATTACTTCTTGTTCTACCCTCAGGTGCTTTGGAGAACAGCCCGACTCCCACTTCTCTGTGGCAGCCCCTGCGATATTGGAACACTGCTATCATGTCTCCCCTAGTCCTTCTTTTCATTAAACTAGACATACCCAGTTCCTGCAACCATTTTTTATATGTTTTAGCCTCCAGTCCCCTAATCATCTTTGTTGCTCTTCTCTGCACTCTTTCTAGAGTCTCAGCATCTTTTTTACATCGTGGCGACCAAAACTGAATGCAATATTCCAAGTGTGGCCTTACCAAACATTATAAAGTGGTATTAACACTTCATGTGTTCTTGATTCTATCCCTCTGCTTATGCAGCCCAGAACTGTGTTGGCTTTTTTGGCAGCTGCTGCATATTGCTGGCTCTTACTTGCTGAAGTGCAGGAAGGAGTTGATATAGAGCTGGACTTAATACTTAATGCTACTTAATGTTGGGATGTTTTTATCAAATGCTCTGCAGTCAAGGTTGAGGATTATTTTCCTCAAGGTTCCTTCCCGGCATTAAGAAAACCAGCCTGGGCCAGAATTGTGCAATTGGGATGCTGAAAATCAAACTGTCTCTTTGATCCAGTAGAAAAGAACATTTGTAGCTCATGGCTGGGATGCTTCTTGGTGCTCTCTGAGCTACGCTGTTTTCTTGCAGACGTTTCGTTACGGAACTAGGTAACAGGATCAGTGTTAGAAGGGAGTGGGGTTGCGCAGAGAGGAGGAGAAAGAGAATTATGGGGTCCTTGGTGGTCTCTGATTCTGGTTGTTTTCTTGCAGACATTCCATTACCCAATAGATAAGATCGTCAATGCTAAAAGGGAGTTGGATGGGGGGGGGGGGCGGGACTCGATGCTGTCTGAGCTTGGTTGCTTTCTTCCAGATGTTTCATTACCCAACTAGGTAACATCATCAGTGCTGATGGCTAATGAAATGTCTTGACACAAAACAACCAAGCTCTGAGAGCACCAAGGAAGTTCTTGGTTCTTCAGAAAAGTCTGCGTTCAATGCTCTGATTGTGACAAATTTGTTTTGCTTGCTGAGAAATCATTTTTTATGTCCAAAAGTGCCTGCAGAATTTCACCTTAAATAAGATGGTAACCTTCAATTTTTTTGTTTTGAGACCCTAATTTCTCAGGATCGCGAGGGAAAGCTTCTCACCTCCATGTCAGCTACCAGCGAGAAACACCAAAGCAGAATCTATTTAGAGTCTCCTTCATTAACATAGAAAACCCAATCAGCTTGATTATTATTTTATGATCCCATGTGCTCCTCTTGACCTCGCCCTAACTCAGTCTTTGGGCTTGATTTATTACCATCTAAGTATCACAGTCATCTGGGCCCCGGCAGCCAATCAATTCTAGTATTTAATTTTTGTTTTTCCTTGATTGGATCCCCGGGTTGCTGACTTCCTTCACACAAAATCAATATTGTATTCTTGGACTCAAAATGTACTGGGCTACGGAACTGCAAAACAGTATAAAATTACAGGTTTCATTTCCACTCTCATTTGTTCTTGAAAACTCTGTGTTATGTGATCAACGGGAAGGAAGGAAGGAAGGAAGGAAGGAAGGAAGGAAGGAAGGAAGGAAGGAAAGAAAGAAAGAAAGAAAGAAAGAAAGAAAGAAAGAAAGAAAGGAGGGAGGGAGGGAGGGAGGGAGGGAGGGAGGGAAGGACAGGAGAGGGATGAAGAAGGAAGGGGAAGGAGGGATAAGGAAGGGATAAGGTAAGAGGGCTAAGGAAGGAAGGAAGGAAGGAAGGAAGGAAGGAAGGGAAGGAAAGGAGATGGGAGGGATGAGGAAGGAAGGGGAAGGGGAAGGAGGGATAAGGAAGGGATAAGGTAAGAGGATGAAGGAAGGAAGGAAGGAAGGAAGGAAGGAAGGAAGGAAGGAAGGAAGGGAAGGGAAAGGAAAGGAAAGGAAAGGAAAGGAGATGGGAGGGATGAGGGGGGAAGGGGTAGGGGAAGGAGGGATAAGGAAGGGATAAGGTAAGAGGGCTAAGGAAGGAAGGAAGGAAGGAAGGAAGGGGAAGGAGATGGGAAGGATGAGAAAAGAAGGAAGGAAGGGGGAGGGGAAGAGGGATAAGGAAGGGAGAAGGTAGGAGGGAGAAGGAAGGAAGGAAGGCAGTCAGTCAACTGGGCCTGGCACATCCATTTAAGTTGGCAAAGGTTTTCTACCCACACTACCTACTATTATAGCAGATGTAATGAATCCAGGAGACCCCTAAATTGTGTCTCACTGCTTTCCAAGACAGCACTCTTTCATCTTGAGCAAAAGAGATTTTTTATACTGACAATCACCCCATCTTTATTTTATAAATAACAACATTAATACATACTGTACACACCGGTACATACATACATAGATAATCTTGCTACATCCAGCATGGGTTCCCAAGAGGGAGGGGTGAACTCAGCTTGGAAAAATCACCCTGTGCCAGCCTTGTTTTTGGAAGAAGCTGACAACCATTGGTCTGTTTCACCCCATCCTCCAAACACCCTCCATACAGATAATCCTTGCTTAACAACTGATCACTTAGTCACTGTTCGAAATTATGGCTGACCTCCCCAGAGCTACTTATCTCCCGTTTTCAAGGTTCTGACACCCATGGCCACATAATGGCATTTAAAGCATTTGCAGCATTACCATAATCATGTGACCACAATTTCCGGTGGTTGTTGGCCAGTTTCCAGCTTTTACTTCTGGTTACTGGAAAATGTGCTCTCTTAAGAACTGCAATGTTCGCTCACTGAGCATCGCAAGAAAGGTCATGACATTGGGCCCAGTCATGTGATAATCTGCTTAATGACTGCCATTACTTATGACCACAGTTCCGTGCTCAATTACAGGTAGTCCTCAACTTACAACAGTTCATTTAGTGACCACTCAAAGTTATAACAGCACTGAAAAATGTGACTTATGGCCGTTTTTCACACTTATGCCCGTTGCAGCATCCCTTCGCAACTGGCTCATATTTATGACGGTCACAGTGTCCCTGGATTATGCGATGCCCGTTTGTGATCTTCTGAAAAGCAAAATCATTGCTGACGTCAGATTCACTTAACAACCAGGTTGCTAACTTATCAACTGCATCGATTCACTTAAGAACAGTGGCAAGGAAGGTTGCAAAATGGGGCAAAACTCACTTAACAAGTGCCCTGCTCAGCAACACAAGTTTTGGGCTCAATTGTGGTCGTAAATTGAGGACCGCCTGTACAGAAGATAGAGGACTACCTATATGACACAAAAAATAATTGCTACCAACCTGCCTTCCATTGAGGACCTGTATACTGCACGAATCAAGAAGAGGGCCGTGAAAATATTTGCAGATCCCTCGCATCCTGGACATAAACTGTTTCAACTCCTACCCTCAAAACGACGCTATAGAGCACTGCACACCAGAACAACTAGACACAAGAACAGTTTTTTCCCGAAGGCCATCACTCTGCTAAACAAATAATTCCCTCAACACTGTCAGACTATTTACTGAATCTGCACTACTATTAATCGTTTCATAGTTCCCATCGCCAATCTCTTTCCACTTATGACTGTATGACTATAACTTGTTGCTGGCAATCCTTATGATTTATATTGATATATTGATCATCAATTGTGTTGTAAATGTTGTACCTTGATGAACGTATCTTTTCTTGTATGTACACTGAGAGCATATGCACCAAGACAAATTCCTTGTGTGTCCAATCACACTTGGCCAATAAAAATTCTATTCTATTCTATTCTATGTTGCTTTGGACTTTTGAGGAAAGCTAGTATATAATTTTAATAAATCGAACAGCAAACGCAGGTCAGAGCCTCATGGAAGGACAGCGCTGGGGAATTGGGGCCCGCATGCAAGGCATATTGCAGGCATATTTTAAGTACTGAAACCGTAAGCAGGAATGCCTAAGTCCAGAAAGCAAGATCCCTCTACCTGTGCACATCAGGGACCAAGGCCTTCCAAAAAAAGAAATCAAGAAGACTGCGACTGAGATGCATTCAATGGTCGTACAGAATTAGACTGCATTTTGTAATATTATGTTTTATATTCTAAAGCTACATCAAGAAGGGCCTCGGATTCATTTTTAAACACAAAAATGATGCACACTTACCTTAAAAAAATATTTATTTAGCATATGGCATCTACATATTTACATAAATAAAATAAATAAAAATATTTACAGACCCCTCACATCCTGGACATAAACTGTTTCAACTCCTACCCTCAAAATGACGCTACAGAGCACTGCACACCAAAACAACTAGACGCAAGAACAGTTTTTTCCCGAAGGCCATCACTCTGCTAAACAAATAATTCCCTCAACACTATCAAACTATTCACTAAGTCTGCATTACTATTAATCTTCTCATCGTTCCCATCACCCATCTCCTTCCATTTATGACTGTATGACTGTAACTTTGTTGCTGGTAATCCTTATGATTTATATTGATATTGATTGTTTCCTGATTGCTTTTTTGTAGCCTATAACTATCATAAAGTGTTGTACCTTATGATTCTTGATGAAGGTATCTTTTCTTTTATGTACACTGAGAGCAAATGCACCAAAGACAAATTCCTTGTGTGTCCAATCACACTTGGCCAATAAAAAATTCTATTCTATTCTATTCTATTCTATTCTATTCTATTCTATTCTATTCTATTCTATTCTATTCTATTCTATTCAGTGTTGTTCCTTATGATTCTTGATGAAGGTATCTTTTCTTTTATGTACACTGAGAGCCTATGCACCAAGACAAATTCCCTGTGTGTCCAATCACACTTGGCCAATAAGGAATTCTATTCTATTCTATTCTATTCTATTCTATTCTATTCTATTCTATTCTATTCTATTCAGTGTTGTACCTTATGATTTTTGATGAAGGTATCTTTTCTTTTATGTACACTGAGAGCGTATGCACCATGACAAATTCCTTGGGTGTCCAATCACACTTGGCCAATAAAAAATTCTATTCTATTCTATTCTATTCTATTCTATTCTATTCAGTGTTGTTCCTTATGATTCTTGATGAAGGTATCTTTTCTTTTATGTACACTGAGAGCCTATGCACCAAGACAAATTCCCTGTGTGTCCAATCACACTTGGCCAATAAGGAATTCTATTCTATTCTATTCTATTCTATTCTATTCTATTCTATTCTATTCTATTCTATTCTATTCTATTCAGTGTTGTACCTTATGATTTTTGATGAAGGTATCTTTTCTTTTATGTACACTGAGAGCGTATGCACCATGACAAATTCCTTGGGTGTCCAATCACACTTGGCCAATAAAAAATTCTATTCTATTCTATTCTATTCTATTCTATTCTATTCTATTCTATTCTATTCTATTCAGTGTTGTTCCTTATGATTCTTGATGAAGGTATCTTTTCTTTTATGTACACTGAGAGCATATGCACCAAGACAAATTCCCTGTGTGTCCAATCACACTTGGCCAATAAGGAATTCTATTCTATTCTATTCTATTCTATTCTATTCTATTCTATTCTATTCAGTGTTGTACCTTATGATTTTTGATGAAGGTATCTTTTCTTTTATGTACACTGAGAGCGTATGCACCATGAAAATTCCTTGGGTGTCCAATCACACTTGGCCAATAAAAAATTCAATTCTATTCTATTCTATTCTATTCTATTCTATTCTATTCTATTCTATTCTATTCTATTCAGTGTTGTTCCTTATGATTCTTGATGAAGGTATCTTTTCTTTTATGTACACTGAGAGCCTATGCACCAAGACAAATTCCCTGTGTGTCCAATCACACTTGGCCAATAAGGAATTCTATTCTATTCTATTCTATTCTATTCAGTGTTGTTCCTTATGATTCTTGATGAAGGTATCTTTTCTTTTATGTACACCGAGAGCCTATGCACCAAGACAAATTCCCTGTGTGTCCAATCACACTTGGCCAATAAAAAATTCTATTCTATTCTATTCTATTCTATTCTATTCTATTCTATTCTATTCTATTCTATTCTATTCTATTCTATTCTATTCAGTGTTGTTCCTTATGATTCTTGATGAAGGTATCTTTTCTTTTATGTACACCGAGAGCATCTGCACCAAGACAAATTCCCTGTGTGTCCAATCACACTTGGCCAATAAGGAATTCTATTCTATTCTATTCTATTCTATTCTATTCTATTCTATTCTATTCTATTCTATTCTATTCTACAGAGGTTATGCAATTACACAACGCTAATAAAACACATTATACATATAAACACAAATATATAGTTGAGGAATGTCTCCTCAGGAAGCTTAAAGGCACCTGGGATGATCTCATCGCAACCACATCAGAAGCAGTTTAGATGGTTAGATAACAAATTATAACATCTATCCTATTGCGATTCTATGGTGCCATATCATGCTGATTTTATCATGGATTTACCTTACCTTAATATTTTATCTCATATATTGTACTGTACTGTATGTGTGTGTTTGTTTAGTGACCGAAGTTACGATGGCACTGAAACAAGTGACTTATGTCCGTTTTTCACACTTACGACCGTTGCAGCAGCCCCCTGGTCATGTGATCAAAATTCAGATGCTTGGCAACTGACTCGTATTTATGACGGTTGCTGTGTAATGGGATCCCCTTTTGCAACCTTCTGACAAGCCAAGTCAATGGGGAAGCCAGATTCACTTAACAACCGTGTTACTAACTTAACAACTGCAGTGACTCACTTAACAACCGTGGCAGGGAAGGTCATAAAATCAGGCAAAATTCAAAATTATTTATTTATTTATTAAATTTTTATACCGCCCTTCTCCCGAAGGACTCAGGGCGGTGTACAGCCAAAAGTAAAAACACAAAATATATACAATTAAAACCACAGTTAAAACAAAGCAGAATTATAAAGGCTGATAATTAAAATTTAAATTTTAAATTTTAAAAATATTAACAAAACCCCGAAATTAAAAATTCCACACTATTATGCCAGTCCCGCTTGAAGGAATAAATGTGTTTTAAGCTCACGACGGAAGGTCCGAAGATCAGGCACTTGACGTAGGCCAGGGGGCAGTTTGTTCCAGAGCGTCGGTGCCCCCACAGAGAAGGCCCTACTCCTGGGGGCCGCCAGCCGACACTGTTTGGCAGACGGCACCCTGAGGAGACCCTCTCTGTGAGAGCGTACGGGTCGGTGGGAGACAAAGGGTAACATATATATACATACACACACAAATATTTGTATGCATGAACGTGTATCTATGCATATGTGTGTATGCTATAGTACAATGATGGCTAACCTTTTTGCCATCGCGTGCCAGGAGGAGGGGGGGGGTTGCGCGCATGCATGCCCACACCCATAATTTTATGTGCCCTGCCCCCGCACATGGCACGTGATGGCCTGGTAGGCCCATTTTTCTCTCTCAGCTGGCTCCAGAGCCTTTCTAGGAATCTGGGGAGGGTGAAAACAGCCTGCCCTCCGGACGCCCTCCAGAGGCCAGAAACAATCCATTTGCCAACTTCTGGTGGGTCTGGGCTCTGGAGGGCCTCCGGCGTGTGTGTGTGTGTGAGGAAGGCCATTTTTGCCCTCCCCAGACTCCTAGAGAGGCTCTGGATGCTGGGGACAGCAAAAAACAGGCCTTCTTCACCACCCCGAGGCCCTCTGAAGGCAGGAAACAGCATGTTTCCCTACTTCTGGTGACCTGAGAAGGCCCGAAATCAGCTGGACAGCACACAGCAAAGCTGAGCTCGTGCGCCCACTGATATGGTCACGCGTGCCACACGTGTGCCATAGGTTCGCCATCACGGCTGTAGTATATACTGTTCGCTGATGCTCTACTTAAAGAAAAGGAAATAAAGCCAACATGCCTTACCTTTCCCAGTGGCTGCAAACATTTGGATCATCTGGGTTTAAGGAGAGGCTTTTTTTCAGAAGGAGAGAGAGCACAAAGACTCTGAAATTCCACCACAAGAGAAAGAAGACCATCTTTGCGGTATCTGAATAAAGAAAAAGAAAAAACCACACACGTTGGACAAGCAGGCCACTGTTTCTTACTAAATCAACCAGTTGTATTTCAAGCTCATTCAAGCTCTTTTAGCGTCTGAAAGGATGCAGGAAAGAGCACAAAAAACCGACTCCATTCATCTTCAATTCTACACATACTTAAAGGAAAGGAGGATCCATGACCAGACCCTTTCAGCCCATATATTCAAATATTTAATCCTCTCTTCTCCAGGTATCGACTATTAATAAAGCTACTAATTCACAAACCCCAGGATTTTAGCGGAAATTCTACTCTCAGTTTTTTAAATTAAAAAAAACCGCTCAAACCCCCCCCCCACTTTTTTTTTTCCTGATACAAAAGGCTCTGCTTCATTTTGGTAGGGGTTGTGTCAGAATTCCCCATGGCTTGCTAGGGAATTCTGGGAGTTGAAGTCCACACATCTTAAAGCGGCCACTGTTGAGAAACACTGACTTAGTGTCCTCATTCCTCCTCTCCCTATGAACAAATCACTTCAGCATCCTTTTTTTAAAAAAAAAATATTAATTTTCTGCTATTACATTTAATTAGTGCTTAATAAACCTTGTGTTGCCTGGGTTATTTTGTTTGCTTAACAAATTATATTCCTAATCTTTATGTATGTCTAGTTTAATGAAAAGAAGGACTAGGGGAGACATGATAGCTGTGTTCCAATATCTCAGGGGTTGCCACAAAGAAGAGGGAGTCAAGCTATTCTCCAAAGCACCTGAGGGTAGAACCAGAAGCAATGGGTGGAAACTGATCAAGGAGAGAAGCAACTTAGAACTAAGGAGAAATTTCCTGACAGTTAGAACAATTAATCAGTGGAACAACTTGTCTGCATGTGTTGTGAATGCTCCAACACTGGAAATTTTTAAGAAAATATTGGATAGCCATCTGTCTGAGATGGTGTAGGGTTTCCTGCCTGGGCAGGGGGTTGGACTAGAAGGCCTCCAAGGTCCCTTCCAACTCTGTTGTTATTATTTACCCCTTTTTTTCTAGCTATTGATAAAATACATTCCATGTTTGATAATATTATGTATCTTCTTTCTGTTTGATCTTCAATGTAAGTCTGTCCATTTCTGCACAGTCCAATATCTTCTTAATTATCTCTTCATCTACTGCCGTGATGGGGAACTAATGGCACGCATTCCGGAAGTGGCACACAGAACCATTTTTCCGGGCATGTGAGCTGTCGCCCAACTCACCTGCAGCTGCGCATGCGCGCACGCCCCAGCTGGTGTTCAGGCCTCCTGTGCGCATACGCGCAATTCAGAGGACCCAGCTGGTCTTTGGAGCGCTCATGCGCATGCGCCTATGTTTGTGCATGCGCATGAGAGTACTGGTGCACAGCACACGGTGGGGGCACGTGTGAAAGCTGTGTGCATGCACAGATGGTGCGGTTGTGCATGCAGCACATGGGGAGGAGCCGTGCGTTTGTGCAAAGCACGGACCTGTTCAGCACTTGGTGAGTCACTTGGTGAGTCAAAGGTTTGCCACCACTGATCTAATCTTTTAGATCTAATCTTTTAGATCTAATCTTTTAGATCCCATTTACAATGGGATTGAGAAAATAGACAGGACCATCCTTGCGCTTGGAACTGTGGCAGCGTCTCCAAATTTAAGTGCCTGGCAACCTGCATGCAATTATGATGGTTGCAGCATACAGGGGTCATGGATCACCATTTGTGACCTTCCCCATGGCATCCAACAAGCAAAGTCAATGGGGAAGGCTGAATTTTGCTTAATGACTGCATGATTCACCTAAAAATGGCAGTGGTTTGCTAAACAACAATGGCAAACAAGTTGTAAAATTGAGTGTAACCAGTGGTGGGATTCAAGTAATTTAACAACCGGTTCTCTGCCCTAATGATTTCTTCCAGCAACCAGTTTACCAAACTGCTCAGAAAGTTAACAACCGGTTCTCCCGAAGTGGTGCGAACTGGCTGAATCCCACCACTGGGTGTAACTCACTTAACCGTGACCTTGCTTAGCAACAGATCTTCTGTATTCAAAACAGAGAATAACAAAGTTGGAAGGAACCTTGAAGGTCTTCTAATCCAACCCCCTTCTCAAGCAGAAGGCCCATTACCCGTGATGGCTAACCTATGGCACGCGTGCCACAGTTGGCTTACAGAGCCATATGGGTGTGCACACAAGCGTTGCCCTAGCTCAGCTCTGGCAGGCATGCCAGCTGATTTTTGGGCCTTCCGGCCCCACCGGAAGTCGGGAAACAGGCTTTTTCTGGTCTCTGGAGGGCCTCCGGTGGTGTGGGGAAGGCTCCCCAGGCTCCTATAAAGGCTCTGGAACCTGAGGAGAGCGAAAAATGGGCCTTCCGGTCCCACCGGAAGTCAGCAAATGGGCTGTTTCAGGCCTCTGGAGGGTCTTTGGGGAAAAAGGGAAGGCCGTTTTTGCTCTCCCCAGGCTCCAAGAAAGGCTCTGGAGCCTGGGAAGGGCGAAAAACAGGCCTACCGGGCCCACCGTGCTATCACGTGTGAAAAGCGGGGTCGCACGGGGAGGTGGTTCACACACACATGTGCAGGGGGCGGGGTGCATTGAATTATGGGTGTGGGCACACATGCGTGCGACCCTGCCTGTGCTCACCCTGCTTTTGGCATGCGATGGCAAAAAGGTTAACCATCATTGCCCTATACCATTTCAGACAAATGGCTGTCCAGGTTCTTTCTGAAAGCCTCCTGTGATAGAGCAGCCACAACTTCTGGTGGCAAACTGTTCCACTGGTTAATCGTGCTCACTTCAGGAAATTTCTCCTTAGTTCTAGGTTGCTTCTTTCCTTGATTAGTTTCCCTCCACTGCTTCTTCTCCTGCCTTTTTGGTGTTTTGGAAAGCAGATGGATCCCCTCTTCTCTGTGGCAGCCCCTCAAATATTGGAACACTGCTGTGACGTCACCGCATCCTGTCTCAATTGCAGTCATTAATCGAGGATTATCTGCATAACATCTCAATAAAGTATTTTGTTCCATTTTTTTCTTATGGTAAATTGTAGCTTGTAATAAATTCTATTGATTTTTTTTCCCCGCGGCCCCTCTTACTGGTGTACTAAAATATTTTTCAATATGTTGGATAGAAATTTCTGGGAGTTGAAATCCACACATCTTAAAATTGCTCAGGTTGAGAAATACTGGTGTCAGGCCTGGAAACCATACTAGACTTTAGGGTTCCAGACGCTGCCACATTTTTCCCCTGAGGGGAAGAAGAGGGGCTGAGGGGTATGGTAACATTCTTCAAGCGGTCAAGGTTGGATGGTGTTCACATCTTCAGGAAGAGTGGCGAGAAGATATTTGAATGAACTGGGAGAATGTGGGACCATGTGACCATCAAAGGGGTCAGGGGGGGTGGGACTCTTGGGGTTTGTATAACTGGGAAAAGAATCCGGAAGTTCAGTTTTGGAATTTCACTCATCGTGTGCCAGTTTCCTCATGCTAGTAAAGAACTCTGAAAGACAATGGCTTCTGAGTTTTTTTTATGCAGAAGAGGTTTTTCTGGAACCTTGACACTGGTCTACTGCAATTACTTCGTTGAAAATTCTGCATCCCTTTTATCATTTGATTTTTACTTTGTTCCGTCTTGACAGAATCTCCGAGAGTAGGTTCCTCACGAAAGAGAGCCCGTCTCCAGGGAATCAGGCAAGGGTGTCTACAAGATACTGTCAAAAGAGACAAAATGGCCGCCACAATGGTGAAGTCAAAGCCTCACTTGATTTTTATGGCCATCGCACATGAAAATAAAATGAACCTTTGATCACACCATTATAGCTGACATTTTGACTTTTTTTTTAACAGTATCCTGTGGACAACCCTGAGATGAGGTGACAAAAACCACAAATTATACAGCCCTCTAGAATGCTGCCTTTCTGTATTGTTTGTATGTCTTTGGTGTGAAGAGAAGTTGGGGGGGGAATGACATGATAACGGTCTTCCAGTACTTGAGGGGCTGTCACAGAGAAGAGGGGGTCAACCTATTTTTCCAAAGCACCAGAGGACAGGAGAAGAAGCAGCGGATGGAGGCTCATTAAAGAGAGATCCAACCTAGAACTAAGCAGAAATTTTATGAGTTTAAGTCCACTGGTCTTAAAGTTGCTAAGACTGGACATACTTGCTGTAGACTATTCTATCAATCTAGTGGTCTAGTTATTAGGAGCTTCATATCGGCCAGCGATGCTTTGCGAGTAGACATTAGTATGCTGATCCAGGACCAAAACTACATTTCATTTCTATTCCACTTTTAATGTAATTTTATTATTATTATTATTATTTGCTTTATTTATTAAACATGAAACTCAGTCAACTGAACATTTAAAAATGTGTCATAAATATCATTGACTGGTGCTAATGGTTATATGGGTTGCTGCCAGTGTCCTAGGTATCAACCAAGTATCTACTTAAAATATATGATGTTCTGAGATTATTATTATTATTATTATTATTATTATTATTATTATTATTATTATTATTATTATTATTATTATTATTATTATTATTATTATTATTATTGAAAAACACAGACTTCAGAGGATAATTAGAACTGCAGAAAAAATAATTGCTACCAACCTGCCTTCCATTGAGGACCTGTATACTGCATGAATCAAGAAGAGGGCCCTGAAAATATTTACAGACCCCTCGCATCCTGGACATAAACTGTTTCAACTCCTACCCTCAAAACGACGCTATAGAGCACTGCACACCAGAACAACTGGACCCAAGAACAGTTTTTTCCCGAAGGCCATCACTCTGCTAAACAAATAATTCCCTCAACACTGTCAGTCTATTACTGAATCTGCACTACTATTAATCGTTTCATAGTTCCCATCACCAATCTCTTTCCACTTATGACTGTATGACTATAACTTGTTGCTGGCAATCCTTATGATTTATATTGATATATTGACCATCAATTGTGTTGTAAATGTTGTACCTTGATGAACGTATCTTTTCTTTTATGTACACTGAGAGCATATGCACCAAGACAAATTCCTTGTGTGTCCAATCACACTTGGCCAATAAAATTCTATTCTATTCTATTCTATTCTATTCTATTCTATTCTATTCTATTCTATTATTATTTATTTATATTATTATTATTATTATTATTATTATTATTATTATTATTATTATTATTTCTTTTATTCATTAAACATGAAACTCAGTCAACTGAACACTCAAAAAGGCATCACAAATACCACTGACTGGTGCTAATGGTTGATACGGGTTGCTGCCAGCGTCCTAGGTATCAACCAAGTACCTTCTTAAGATGTACAATATTCCAAGTAGTGCAGTTTTTTGCAGTTCCACTGGAATTATTGCAGGAAGCTGCAATTTGTTGATGTATCTTATAAGATTCTTGAACATGGAATCAAGTGCCCCCATGACAATGGGTATCACTGTTACATGTTTCATCCATAGCCGTGTAGTTTCGATGGCCAGGTCACGAAAATTCATGTTTTTTTCCAGTTCTTTTTCTTCGACTCTAGTGTCTCCTGGTACCGCGAGGTCAATAAATTGTACGTTTCGGTTTTCAACAACTGTGATTTCTGGCGTGTTGTGTTCCAAGTGACAATCTGTCTGTATTTGAAAGCCCTACAAGATCTTCACCTTCTCATTTTCTATAACTTTTTCCACTTTATGTTCCCATGACTTTTTGGATAGAAGAAAGTCATATTTTTTACATAATGACCAATGGATTAATTTAGTAACTCGGTTGTGTCTAGCTTTGTAATCAGTTTCTACGATTTTGCTGCATTCACATATTAAATGTGAAACAGTTTCGACTTTGTTGTTGCAAAGTCCGCAGTTTGGATTGTTGGTGGATTTTTGTATCTTTGCTTTCGTGGCATTAGTTTGTAGTGCTTGTTCTTGAGCAGCGAGTATTAAACCTTCCGTTTCTTTCTTGATGGTTCCCATCTTAAGCCATGCCCATGTAAAGTAGCTCTGTATATGTGGTTGTTGAAACCTTTTCAGATGGCCGGAAACCTTGCGATGTGTTTGACTTCAAGACTCTCTCGTTCAAAGTTCCATTCTTCCAAAATGACTACAGGTAGTTCTCAACTTGCAACCATTTGTTTAGTGACCGTTTGAAGTTACAATGGCACTGAAAAAAGTGACTTAAGACCATTTTCCACACTTATGACCATGGCAGCCTCCCCATGGTCACATGATCAAAATTCGGGCACTTAGCAACTGGCATGTATTTATGACTTTTGCGAGATGCTGACAAAGTCAATACGGAAGCAGATTTTCTTAACAAGCGTGTTACTAACTTAACAATTGCAGTGATCCACTGAGGAATTGTGTCAAGGGAGGTCATAAAATGGGGTGAAACTCACTTAATAACCGTCTTGCTTAGCAAAGGAAATTTTGGGCTCAACTGTCGTCGTTTAAGTGAGGACCGCCTGTACTCAGAGGTTTGCTGCTGAGCATCTTGAGAGGTTGAAATCTCTGCTATTATTTCATCCTTCCGCTGATTCCTGACATGAAACCTGCATCCCGTAACATATCCCATAATATTTTTTTTTTGCTGAAGGTCCAGCTAGTGCAAGCCACCATCACTGGTTTCTGGAGGCCCCAAGGAAGCCTCTACCATTTTCATACCACTGGTGGGTTTTAAATTTTTTTACTACTGGTTCTGTGGGTGTGGCTTGGTGGGCGTGGCATGGCTTGGAGGGTGCGGCTTGTGGGCATGGTAGGGGAAGGATACTGTAAAATCTCCATTCCTACCCCACTCCAGGGGAAGGATACTGTAAAATCTCCATTCCCACCCCACTCCAGGGGAAGGATACTGTAAAATCTCCATTCCCACCCCACTCCAGGGGAAGGATACTGTAAAATCTCCATTCCCACCCCACTCCAGGGGAAGAATACTGTAAAATCTCCATTCCCACCCCACTCCAGGGGAAGAATACTGTAAAATCCCCATTTCCTCTCAATCAGCTGGGACTCAGGAGGCAGAGAATAGATGGGGTAGGGCCATTCAGAGATGGAATTTACCGGTTCTCTGAAGTACTCAAAATTTCCGCTACCGGTTCTCTAGAACTGGTCAGAACCTGCTGAAACCCATCTCTGTTTCATACCATGGAGTAACAAATGATAATTGGAACAGAAGTTATTTAACTATGCCAGCTTTATGAAAGTGGGTCATAAATGAGATGCAGAAACTGTTGCAAATAATGAAATGAAATGAGATGAGATGAAATGAAATGAAATGAAACGAAACGCATGGAAGCAACAAAGTAGACAATGAGAAGACAAAACTTAAATTTGATTTAAAATGCATTTAAAATTAATTAAATTTCAACTCTTTTACTCCCATTTACAAAGAATTAAAATTAAATTAATTCTAGGAATCTATTATGATTCTTGGCTCCAGTTGGTAGGCTGGACCAGATAGAACTGGCCTGACTTTGAAAAGCTGAAGCTAAACAAGGGTGGGCTTGGCTACTATAAGGATGAGAAGCCAACCAGAACTCCTAGGACTCTAAGCTACCTTAAGAAGTTGAAAAGAAACGGCCGATAGGCAAGCCAATCCTTTATTGCTGCCAAGGGACTAATACTAGCATATAGTCACCCAGAGACAAGCTTTGAAGTTTGACTTTGAGAGAAAGTTGAATATTTTTGGACATTCATATTCTTTGGAACTAAATACCGAATTTATTCTATGGGAATTAACATCAGAACAATGGAAACCTATTCTCCACACCCTATTGACTGCTAAAAGAGTTGTGATTGAACAATAGGAAGATAAACTTATGTCTTCAGTTACAAGGAGTGCTTGACTTACAATTTTTTTTATTTATTTTTTATTTTATTTTGTCATAACATTATATACAGGAACATATATTGAAAGGAAACAATAGGACAGGAACGGTAGGCACTTTTGTGCATTTATGCACGCCCGTTAATTAATTAATTCTTAATTAATTCTTTTACGGCATGTTCAAAGTTACAAATGGCATTGAAAAAAGAGACTTATAAATGTTTTTTTACACTTCGACTGTTGCCGCATCCCCCTGGTCACATGATCAAAATTCAGGCACTTGGCATCCAACTAGTATTTAGACTGTTTCAGTGTCCCAGAGTCATGTCATCCCTTTTTTATGACCTTCTCACAAGCAAAGTCAAGGAGGAAGCCAGAGTCACTTAACAACCGTGTACTCATTGAATAACTGCAGCGATTCACTTAACATCAGTTAAGCAATAAGGGTTGTAAAATAGGGCAAACTCACTTAGTAACTGTCTTGCTTGGCAACAGAATTTTTGGGTTCAATGGTGGTTGTAAATTGAGGACGACCTGTACTCATAAATGTAACCCATAGGCAACTGCCATTCTGTGTATGGTGTTCACAGAAATATCACTCAGTTAGTATCCATATTAACCTTTAACAGAACAGCAGAACCAATATTTCCTTCCTTTGCTTGGTAATAGAATAGAATTTTATAGAATAGAATAGAATTTTATAGAATTTTATAGAATAGAATAGAATAGAATAGAATAGAATAGAATAGAATAGAATAGAATAGAATAGAATAGAATAGAATAGAATAGAATAGAATTGAATTTTTTTATTGGCCAAGTGTGATTGGACACACAAGGAATTTGTCTTGGTGCATATGCTCTCAGTGTACATAAAAGAAAAGATACCTTCATCAAGGTACAACATTTACAAATCAGCATTCCTTAATTTTCTACAGTAACCCGTATTTAATACCAGAGAGACGTCATTCAACTAAGGAAAGTCATCAAACTTGAATTTCAACCATCTCACCTCGGTAGGCTCTGAATCCCTCGTAGCTAAGAATTGGCCAAGTTCAACGTCTTCATGGAGAGACAGAAGAAAGGACCATGATCCAAAATATGTTCTTTGGAAGCTGCAACGAGATAATTGAGGAAGCAATTGCGGAAGAATCAGAGGGATTAAGAAACAAAAGTTCTAGGAAAACACACCTGTCTGAATCAGAAATGCATAGTGTTTGGGAATTCCAGCGTACCAGACCAACTCTTTGGGGCAGGGCAGAACTGGACAAGATGGGTCTTTAATGGTCAACTGTAATCAGCCTCCAGACCATGTTTATACTCAATTTTTACCCAAAGTAAAAAAATACGGCAAGGCACAGAGGTCATCCAGGTCACACTCAAAAGGCAATTGGAGTTTCTCGTTTTGCTTAATGATGTTTCACTTCTTATCCAAGAAGCTTCATCAGTTCTGGCAGGATGGTGGGGGCAATGGAACAATTAGTTCTGACAAGATGGGGAGGGGATTGGAAGAACCATATTTTTTCAGTCATCTGGTCGTTAGCACTCTCCCTGAGAGCTCTTGAGGCCATGGGAGCTTATCTGTGCCCTCAGGATCATCTGCATCAGGATGCAAATGGGGAGGTGGAACCTTCTTGGAATTGCTGAAAGGACTAGATTGTAGATAGGAGATAAAGATAAAGATCCCCCTCGCACATACGTGCTAGTCGTTCCTGACTCTAGGGGGCGGTGCTCAACTCCGTTTCAAAGCCAAAGAGCCAGCGCTGTCCGAAGACGTCTCCGTGGTCATGTGGCCAGCATGACTCAACGCCAAAGGTGCACGGAACGCTCTTCCCTTCCCACCAAAGATGGTCCCTATTTTTCTACTTGCACTTTTTACATGCTTTCGAACTGCTAGGTTGACAGAAGCTGGGACAAGGAACAGGAGCTCACCCTGTTACACGGCACTAAGGATTCGAACCGCTGAACTGCCAACCTTTCGATCAACAAGCTCAGCATCTTAGCCACCGAGCCACCGTGTCCCAGTGACAGACCGTGTAAACAGGGTAGACAGGAGATTGGTGGTATCTTAGTTCTGACAAGATGGGGAGGGGATTGGAAGAACCATATTTTTTCAGTCATCTGGTCGTTAGCACTCTCCCTGAGAGCTCTTGAGGCCACTTGGGAGCTTATCTGTGCCCTCAGGATCATCTGCATCAGGATGCAAATGGGGAGGTGGAACCTTCTTGGAATTGCTGAAAGGACTAGATTGTAGACAGGAGATAAAGATAAAGATCCCCCTCGCACATACGTGCTAGACGTTCCCGACTCTAGGGGGCGGTGCTCAACTCCGTTTCAAAGCCGAAGAGCCAGCGCTGTCCGAAGACGTCTCTGTGGTCATGTGGCCGGCATGACTCAACGCCAAAGGCGCACGGAATGCTGTTGCCTTCCCACCAAAGGTGGTCCCTATTTTTCTACTTGCATTTTTTATGTGCTTTCGAAGTGCTAGGTTGGCAGAAGCTGGGACAAGGAACGGGAGCTCACCCTGTTACGCGGCACTAAGGATTCAAACTGCTGAACTGCCGACCTTTCGATCAACAAGATCAGCGACCACCGAGCCACCGTGTCCCAATGACAGACTGTGTAAACAGGGTAGACAGGAGATTGGTGGTATCTTATTCCTCCCCCTCTGTTGAGAGAGGGCCGCTCCATTTTAACCCAGATGGCCTCTTTTACCCCTCTTTCAAACCAGTGGTCCTCTCTATCCATGTTGTGTCTTGCCCGCCCTCAGAGCAGCCGGGGCCTTCTTACCTGCTCCCGAACACTGAGGAATGTATGCCTCCCGGCCCAAGTCCTGGCTCCATGCCCACACAAACTGCAGAAGAAGGAGCATCTCCCTGCCCCAGCCCTGACTCCATGCCCAGGCAAACGGAGCAGCTAGACCCCTCCTCCACAGCATGTGAGCCTGAGGAGGGTTTATTCCCAACAGCTGCTGATTGGTGTGACCCTCGCATCAGAAGGCTGGATAGGCGGAGGCAACAGAAGGAAGGGAGGGGCAGGCCTTAATGAGTGCTGAGTCATGGAGCCACACCCCATGGCCTATATAAAGGACCTGCTTTCTGGCAGTCTCTGAGTCAGGCAAAAGTCGAACTTATCTTGCTGAAGTCACTTACTGGTCTCCTGCCTGCTCTGAGGACTTTGCTAGGACTTTGGGCAGAGCTGCAGAGGCAAGCCTGATTCGGATTTCCCTGACCCAGCCGTCAGCGGAGGAGTGGGACACGACAATCCACATTAACATTGCCAGAACTAATCCTTCCATCGCCCCCACCAGAACCAATAAAGCTTCTCGGGTGAGAAGCGAAACCTCTTCTTCCTCAAGGAAAAAACAACAACCACCGAGTCCAGTTTGCCTTTTGAAAAAGTACTTTCAAAACCCAAGGATCAGCTTTTAAAACTTTAAACAACAGATTCCAAATGCAAGAAAACTGTCCAGCATTCCTCGCTTGCCTATAATGGAAACACAGACCAGAGAATAAGGGAAGAGTGAAATTCGTTCAGTTGAACAAATCTTATTTTCAAGGGTGTGTGTGTGTGTGTGTGTGTTTTGCAATGTATCCCCAAATCGTGTTTCTGATCATTTATTTCAAAGCACGTACGCCTTATTTCCTTTTCCTGTGGTGGACTTCATGAGAACTTAGGAGAGATTCTTGCTTGTTTTCTTTCCATTCCATCGAGGTGCGGACTGCCTCGCTCGCCGAATGCGCAACATATGCTCCACATGTTCTCCTGACAGCCTCTTCCCTCGGAAATCCATTTTTCCCTGATTGCTTTTATGACACCTCTTTCGAGCGCTGCCAAATACAATGTCTCAACGTTGTAGTAATATTAGTTTTCACTCGCAGGATGTCACGAGGGAAAGGAAGTACACAGGGCTTAAAAAAAAGGCAGGAAAAACCACCGTATTTTCTATGAGCCCTGTGGAACTGCCTCAGAAAATTAATTCAATGAACTGCTTGGGTTCCTCTTGATGCAGTTATGAAATTTGCTAGAGAACCAGCAAAGCATCAAGAAGTGAGAACACCCCAGAGGGACGAATCTATCCAAAATCCCCATCCAGCAGATAAGAACTGGATTGTTTTCATAAAAACCTGAGCAGGTGGGTAAAATGAAGGAATGAAAGTTTGACACACACACACCCCCGGTGTTCATCTGGAGATGAAAAAAAAAATGAGCGCAGAAGGAAGACCGGAGCCAACAGAATTTGCAAAGCAGGACTTGATTGCAACAAAAACTCTATGGTTGTTCTGGATCATACAGGCAATTCTTGACTTAAAACCATTCATTTAATGACCGTTCTAAGTTACAACAGCACTTGTCTCGTCCCATGTCAGAAATGTAGGAAGTAGAAAAGTAGAATCTACCTGCCTCGAAGTTTTGTTTGCTGAGGGTACTGTATTTTTTGGCATATAAGACACACCGCAGTATAAGTTTTTGGGGAGGAAAATAAGAAAAAAGCTGATTGGCAGGTGGATTGGTCTCCCAGAATACCCCCCAATCAGCTGTTCCCAGAGGTGAATTTTAGCAACAAGTTCCTTGGTTGTGAGCTCTGTGCCTTGCTTTTTTTTTTTTTTTTTGCTTTTTTTTCTGGCTCTGAAACTTCTGAAACTCAGTTTCAGAAAAAACTTTTTTTTCTGCCTCTGAAAGCCTCCGAAACAGCTTCAGAAAAAAAGCCTCTGAAGCTCTGTTTGGGGGTTTCTTTTTTTATCCTTTTTTCAGCTTCTGAAACCTCAGTTCCAGAGGCTGGGCGAGGCTACATTCAGAATATAAGACACACCCAAATTTTCACCCTCTTTTTTAGGGGAAAAAGTGCGTCTTATACTCCAAAAAATATGGTATGTTACTTGTAACCCTGTCACTGGCTACTCTTCAGAATCCAATTGTGACAACCCGCACCTTGGGTGAAGGATGTGCGGTGTGTATTGGGGGTTTGAAAGTTATTATTGGACGTTCATTCCTCAAATGAACTGATTTGGTAAACCTGGCCATTAGCCTTGCCCCAAAGTTTCTTAAAATGCCCTCCTTCTCCATAGTTGGAGTTCAAAGATGAGTTTTGCTTCTTTCTTTTGCTCCGTCTGGTCTCTCATTCCTGCTATATGTGGCAGGCAGGCAGGTTTAACTGGGGGAGTTGCTCTCTGTCAAATAGACTCCGGAACCTGTCACCCACCACTGCCTATCCAGAGGCAGCAGAAGAGCCTCCCTCAACCAGGGCATTCCGCAACCTCCACAACTGAAGGTACCCCACTGGATACAAAAGGTAGGAAGCAGCAACCCAACTTCATAAGGGGCTTGGGATGCTCAAAATCTCCAGGGTATGTTCATTCAAAAGTTTAACCTTAAATGCTGTTAATATAGCTTACTCAGATTCCATCTGGAACACATAAGAGCTAAAAAGAGGGGTGGGAGGGCTATGGAGGAAACCATGACCAGTTTGGGATGTTATAGTACCTGGATCTCTCATGCAGCTATCATGTACCCAACAACCTCTCTCTTAGCCTGGCTTTGCTCCCACCCTAACTGGATGGATGGATGGATGGATGGATGGACGGACAGATATGATTGACAGATAAATGATAGCGACAGTGGTGATAGATGGATGGATGGATAGATAGATAGATAGATAGATAGATAGATAGATAGATAGATAGATAGATAGTTAAATAATGCTTGATAGAGAGGATGGATGGATGGATGGATGGATGGATAGAGATAGATAGATAGATAGATAGATAGATAGATAGATAGATAGATAGATAGATAGATAGATAGATAGATAGATGATAGATAGATGATAGATAGATAGATAGATAGATATGGATGGACGGACAGACAGATAGACATGATTGACAGATAAATGATAGAGAAAATGGTGATAGATGGATGGTTGCATAGATAGTTAAATAATGCTTGATAGAGAGGATTGATAAATAGATGGATGGATGGATGGATGGATGGATAGATAGATGAGAGAGAGAGAGAGGGATGGATGGACGGACGGACAAATGGACAGACATTGACAGATAAATGATATGGTGATAGATGGATGAATGGATGGATGGATAGATAGTTAAATAATACTTGATAGAGAGGATTGATAAATAGATGGATGGATGAATGGATGGATAGATAGATGAGAGAGAGAGAGAGGGATGGATGGACGGACAAATGGACAGACATGATTGACAGATAAATGATAGATGATGGATGGTGATGGATGGATGGATTAAATAATGCTTGATAGAGAGGATTGATAAATAGATGGATGGATGGATGGATGGATAGATGAGAGAGAGAGAGAGAGGGATGGATGGACGGACGGACAAATGGACAGACATTGACAGATAAATGATATGGTGATAGATGGATGAATGGATGGATGGATAGATAGTTAAATAATACTTGATAGAGAGGATTGATAAATAGATGGATGGATGAATGGATGGATAGATAGATGAGAGAGAGAGAGAGGGATGGATGGACGGACAAATGGACAGACATGATTGACAGATAAATGATAGATGATGGATGGTGATGGATGGATGGATAGTTAAATAATGCTTGATAGAGAGGATGGATGGATGGATAGATAGATAGATAGATAGATAGATAGATAGATAGATAGATAGATAGATAGATAGATAATTGAAGATAGATGATGGATGGGTTAATGGGATAGCTAGACAGACAGACAGACAGACAGATATATGATAGGTGGATAGATGGATGGATAGACAGATAGATAGATATAGACAGGGAGACAGACAGACATATTGACATATTGATATATTGACCATCAATTGTGTTGTAAATGTTGTACCTTGATGAACATATCTTTTCTTTTATGTACACTGAGAGCATATGCACCAAGACAAATTCCTTGTGTGTCCAATCACACTTGGCCAATAAAATTCTATTCTATTCTATTCTATTCTATCAAATGAACACTGGTTTCAAACATCATGTTTCTTGTCAAGAATTCAAGAAAAAAATGTACAAATAAACACAAAGTAGCTCGGCTTTGTATTTCTTTCAAATGCCATATTATTTCAACACCATCTTTCTTTTCAACAATCTCTGCAATTCGGCACTCCTAATGTTTGGGTATTTGAACTGCCAGTCACGGCATAAAAAACTACTAATTCTATACTTGTGCTTGTTTTTAGATTACGTTCCAGAGGAGGAAAGGGGAACTGAAGGGAGGCGGGTCAGATGAGAGCTCCAAACCTCAGCTTTTAAAGAAAACAAAGAAATAAATAATCCAGCCAACTGCAATTGACCCACTGTCAATCTGTTGTAGTAGTAAGGCAACCTGGGTACAATCCACTTTGAGTTTGAGATCATAGTTAATTTGATTCCCTTGCTTAAATATCAGTGAAGAGACTATGTTGATCTTCTACAAATCCCATAACCGGCATTACCTCAGGAATAGAAGGGATGCTGAAGAGAAAACCAAAAGTATTTCCAAAGCAAGAAGGGACCAGTTGTTGTGGTCCATCAGCAGCCTGAGGAGCTGGCAGCGGAGTTGGACAGTGAGGAGGCTGGGGAGGACAATAGGCCAGTCCTGGAGTCAAGGGAAGGCCCGGATGAGGGCTCTTCATCAGAGGCAGAGATGGGGCCAGGGCCATCTGGGAGCGATGCATGGACTCCAGAGCCTCCAGAGGCAGACAGCAAAGAGGCAGAGGAACAGGAGGAACCTGTTCCTAGTGCTTGCATGTGAAGAGCTGCCAGAAGGCAAGAGCAGCTGAAGCAAAAAGGACGACTTGGGAGTAAAGCCAGGAGATGATTGGCCCCTCCCATAAGGCTTAAAAGAGCAGCAAAGGCTCTTGGGCTCTTTGTAAGAAAGCAATGTTTCAACAATTGTTTCTTGTCTCCTGTTTCTGAACTTCGTGGGGTTCTTGCCAAGAAAAGCCTTTGGCAGGGTGCCAAAGAAGACAAATGTTTGTGATAAGGCTGAAGGACTTTTTCTGAAGGACTTTGTTTTGGAATTAATTTGGACTAAGCTGAGAATGAAGTAATTCTCAGCTGTTCTAATAAAATATGTTTCTTTAGGACTGATTGTGTCTGGTAATAACTGCTTGGGCCTAGGTCACAACACCAGTAATCCTTGACTTACAACCATAATTGACCCTGGCAACGACAGTCCTAAGTCATGATGGTCATAAAGCAAGTCGTCAAGTGACCAATCCAATTTTATGATTTTTTTGGGGGGTATGCCTGTTAAGCAAACCTACTGTTCTCCATAGTTTTTGTCAGAAACTGGAAACAAACTCTAATTTCTGCCAAAAATGTTGTAAATGCAAACTTGATTGCTGAGCACCCAAAATGCAGTCATGTGACCTCAGGGAAGTGGGTGGCAGCCATGGACCTTCAGAATAAGATCATAAGTACCTTTTTGGGAGGTCATTTGTAAGTTGAGGACTACCTGGAGTTGTTGGCATTAGCAAAATCAGAAGACCCTTTAAAAATACCACTGAGTTCATGGGCTGATTCTGTCATGAGCCATGGTGGTGCAGTGGTTAAAGTGCAGTACTGCAGGCTACTTCTGCCGATTGCTGGCTGCCTGCAGAATCGAACTGCAATTTGGCAGTTCGATTCTGACCGGCTCAAGATTGACTCAGCCTTCCATCCTTCCGAGGTGGGTAAAATGAGGACCCAGATTGTTGGCAAGAGGCTGACTCTGTAAACCGCTTAGAGAGGGCACTTGTAAAGCCCTGTGAAGCGGTATATAAGTCTAAGTGCTACTGCTATTGCTATGACACCTTAATTTTGATGAAAAAAGAACAATGAGGAAAGGTCCACCACAACAGTGAGCTTATGTGACCGCACTTACTTTGGAAGTGGGTCCATTTGCCCAGAGGAAAACAAAGCAGAAGCAAATTAAGCTGATGGAGGACATCAAGGGGAGTGATGAGTAGAACCAAGAACCGTATTATCTGAGAGGTCCCTGGTGCTCTCTGAGCTTGGTTGTTTTCTTGTAAGCTTTTCATTACCCAAACTAGGTAATATCATCAATGCCAGAATGGGGTTTGAGCTGATGATGTTCAGGTAATGAAACGTCTTCAAGAAAACAACTAAGCTTAGACGGCAGCAAGGACCCCATAGTCATCCTCCTCCTCCATTTCCTCCTCCTCTCTGCATACTCCATTCTTTTGTAGTAGTGATGGTGTTATATATTTGGGCAATGTAATATCTGCATGAAAACAACCAAGGACAGAGAACACTAAGGATTCCACAGTCATCGTCGTCCTCCTCCTCTTCCTTCTCCTCCTCCTGCTCTCCACACACCTCACTCCCTTCTAATACTGATGATGTTACCTTGCTGGGTAATGAAACATCTGCAAGAAAACAACCAAGCTGAGAGAGCACCAAGGATCCCTCATTTCATCCCTGAGCTAGAAATAACTTCCTTTATTGGCACCATATTATCTCTAACCATATTTTGTGAATGCGCCCACATTCTCCAGACCCTAGAATGGGCGGGATTACTTGCTGGAGTATCTCTAATGCTATTAGAATGAACATAGCGGTCTCTGATTAACGTCAGGATGAAAATCTTCCGATCTTTAAAGAGGGGATTTGCATGATAGATCAAGGTTTTGATTTTTAAAACTCTGAAGTGCACACAAAGAAAAGATTTTTTTTATTATTATTAATCTACACCACTCATATTAATGCCTAAATACTTGAAGCAACTACTCCTGAGCAGTTCAGCCACCAGTGACGTGGGTTTTTCCTGTCCCCAAACACCGTGGGAGGCTCTGGGCATAAGCGAAACCTGGAGGGGATAAGAGGTATCATGCTTTATTTTCGACTCTGACTTTTAATGCTAATTAATTCATGTGACTCAAGTACTCCCAAGCCTGTAATTTAAATCAGATCATAATATCTGATGTTAAACCATTTAATGAAATATGGGAACCGAGATTATTTCACAGCCAGAGCGAGATGCACAATTCCCCTCTCCTGTTTTGAAAAACAAAGGGGCCAGAGACATCCGCAGATAGGGGGAAATATTAAAAGCAAAGCAAAATTGGAAAAATAATAGCCAAGCAAGCCACAATGTTGTGTAAAATTACTCCAAACATCCAACCTCGTATAAATAAAAAAAAAACCTCCCCACCACCGCTGCGGAGTAGGAGAAAAAAGAAGAAATATTGCATAAATTGGATGAATTTTATACGGCAACTCACTGCACAACGTTCAATGACACTATTGCCTATTTTTCTCTCTGTCAATCAGTTAGTTAAATTCACTTTTTATTACCTGATGTTTTTCTTTCTTTTAGAGTACAATTACTCTTTGAAGACTCTGTGTAACATTTCAAGAATTGCAATCAAACATGCAAGAAGAATTAACCCGTTCAAGTAAAGGCTTGATGTGATTCTCAATAAAGAGAAGCTCATATATTTTCAGCACTAGATACGGGCAAAAGACAATCAAAAATATTATTATGCAGAGGAGGAGGAGGAGGAGGAGGAGGAGGAGGAGGAGGAGGAGGAGGTGGAAGAGGAGGAGATCAGCAAGAAAGTAACAAATAGATGAGTGCAAGGACAGGATTTGTGTAGAGAGCATAGGACCGGAAGAAAAGCTGCTACCAAGGCATCATTCAGATAAACGTGGATTGATCCAGGGCCAAAAAAAAAAAAGTTGAGAAAACATCTTACACAAGCCCTTCCCTAGTTCACATGAAGATAAAGGGAGGGAGGGGGAAAATGCTCAGAGTTCTGTTGCTGTAGCTATTACAATAAAAGCAGATCTGACTATACAGGAGGTCGACAACTTAACAATCATTTGTTTAGCAACCGTTCAAAGTTACAACCTGTGGTTGAGTCCCCTGGTGTTGTGTCTTGTCCGCTCTCACCGCAGCCGGGGTCTGCTTATCTGCTCCCGAACACGGAGGAATGTATGCCTCCCGGCCCCAGTCCTGGCTCCATGCCCAGACAAGCTGCAGAGGAGGGGGCACCTCCCGGTCCCAGCCCTGGCTCCATGCCCAAGCAGGCTGCAGAGGAGGGAGCATCCCCCGGCCCCAGCTCTGGCTCCATGCCCAGGCAAACGGAGCAGCTAGACCCCTCCCCCTCCTCCACAGCATGTGAGCCTGAGGAAAGTTTACTTCCAACAGCTGATTGGAGTGACCTTCGCATCAGAAGATTGGATAGGCGGAGGCAACAGAAGGAAGGGAGGGGCAGGCCTTAATGAGTGCTGAGTCATGGAGCCACACCCCATGGCCTATATAAAGGATCTACTTTCTGGCAGTCTCTGAGTCAGGCAAAGTTGAACTTATCTTGCTGAAGTCACTTACTGGTCTCCTGCCTGCTCTGAGGACTTTGCTAGGACTTTGGGCAGAGCTGCAGAGGCAAGCCTGATTCGGATTTCCCTGACCCGGCCGTCAGCGGAGGAGTGGGACATGACACCTGGATGCTTCCCCAGATAACTCTTCAGATGTCAGTTCGGAAGAGGATGAACCAGTCCCAGGCACGTTAGGAGAGGAGTTGGTCAGTGGCTCCCAAATGCCATCTGAGAGGGATTTGGCTGAAGGGCAGCTGCATCAGGACAGCCCTGAGGCTCCAGATGGAGAAAGCATGTGGCTGCAGCCAGTCAGTGATGAGGAAGAGGAACTGCCTTCTGCACGTGATCCAAGAACACGCAGGGCAGAGAAAAGGGCAGAAGCGCTGAAGGTCATCCCGATTACGCATGAGGAGGCAGCCTCGCACCTCTTCATGGGCTGCACCAGAAGCTGGCTATTTAGCACTGCAGACAGACGGACATGATGCTGAGAACGTGTTCATTTCTTAGCTGTGTGTTTCCTGGTCATTGTGATTCCTGCCTCCCTTTGGATTGACACCATGCCTTGACCTGGATAGCGCCTTGGGAACTCTGGACTTTTCTTGCCTCGTGAACCCTCTTGTATTGTGGATTGAATTTTATTTATTGTTTAGGAACTGTCGTGTCCCACTCCCACTCCGACGAACGAGTCAAGGGAGTCTGTAACAAACTTGGCAAGGAAGCCTTTGCAGCTTGCCAAATTCCTTCTAAGTTTATCAGGGCAGGTCTTATTATTGGGACCACGGGGATGCTGCAATGATGGTAAATGTGAAAAATAATCATGTGTCACTTTTTTTCCGTGCCTGTCGTGTCCCACTCCCCCTCCGACGACCGGGTCAAGGAAGTCCGTATCAAACATGGCAACGAAGCCTCTGCAGCTTGCCAAATTCCTTCTAAGTTTATCAGGGCAGGCAGGAGTCCAAGTTGTGACTTCAGCGATATCAGCAAACTAGATAAGACTTTGCTTGACTCAAGGTTGGAATGCCAAAAGCAGGTCCTTTATATAGGCTGTGGGGTGTGGCTCCACGACTCAGCATTTATCCAGGCCTGCCCCATCCCTCCTTCTGCTGGCGTCGCCTCTCACATCTCCGGAAGCGAGGGTCCTCCTAGTCTGAATTGTCTTCAGCTGGATCTGCTGTCAGCTTCTGAGAAAGGGAGGGGTCAGAGGGAGTAGGGCTGAGTAATTCCAGCACCTGGCTGGCTTCCTGCTCTGAAGGCTGAGCCAAAGGAACACACGCTGTATGAGTGAGGTTTATCGGGCTTGTCCTTTCACTCCTGGAATCCTCTCCGGGCATGGGGCCAGGGCCTGGGGCTGGAGGCATGACAGGCCATTCATTATCAGACTCGGAGTCTGATAAAAGGCCTAGTTGGAGAGGGAGGGGCCCGGCTGAGGAGAGGAGGGAGGACGAGTCACAACAGGAACCTTTCAAGTGCTTTGCGGACTCTTTGGCCATTGCCAAAGCATTGGTCTAGCATTGGTCTGTTTGTGGCTGGACTGAATCGGAACAGTTCTGGATTTTTGTTGAAGGGATGTCCTGGGAAATATTAATAAACCCACTAAACCACCAATACATGTGCGTGTATGAGTGAGCAGGACAGAACATAACAGCACTAATAAAGTGACTTGCAACCAGTCCTTGCACTTACAACCATTGCCGTGTCCCCACAGTCATATGGTCCAAATTTAAGCACTTTGTAACTGAAAAGTATTTACAATGGCTGCAGCATCCTGGGCTCATGTGAGCACCAGACAAGTGCAGATGGAAACTGAACAAGGAGAGATTCAACCTAGAAATTATCTATCGTTCAGCTTCGGGATGGTTTGGACCAGAATTGTAGTGACGCGGGTGAGACGGCTGAGGGCGGTCTTGGTGACATTTTATGGGATGAGTTTGACCCTGTGGCTCCCGAGGACATGGACAGGTTGTTGGGTAGGTTGAATGCCACCACGTGTTTACTGGACCCGTGCCCCTCCTGGTTGGTGCTGGCCACTCAGGAGGTGACACGAGGCTGGCTCCAGGCAATTACAAGTGCTTCTTTGGTGGAGGGAGTCTTCCCGGCCGCCTTGAAAGAGGCGGTGGTGAGACCCCTCCTCAAGAAGCCTTCCCTGGACCCGGCTGTTTTAGGTAATTATCGTCCGGTCTCCAACCTTCGCTTCGCGGCGAAGGTTGTAGAGAGTATGGTGGCATATCAGTTTCCCCTACACCTGGATGAAACTGTCTATCTAGACCCGTTCCAGTCCGGCTTCGGCCGGTTACAGCACTGAGGCGGCTTTGGTCGCGTTGGTGGATGATCTCTGGAGGGCCAGGGATAGGGGATGTTCCTCTGCCCTGGTCCTGTTAGACCTCTCAGCGGCTTTTGATACCATCGACCATGGTATCCTGCTGCGCCGATTGGGGGGATTGGGAGTGGGAGGCACCGTTTATCGGTGGTTCTCCTCCTATCTCTCCGATCGGTCGCAGACGGTGTTGACGGGGGGGCAGAGGTCGGCTCCGCGGCGCCTCACTTGTGGGGTGCCGCAGGGGTCGATCCTCTCGCCCCTTTTGTTCAACATCTATATGAAGCTGGTTGAGATCATCAGTGGCTTCGTGTGAGGTACCAGCTGTCGCTGATGACACCCAGCTGTACTTTTCACACGGGCCACCCCAACGAAAATCAAGTGTTGTCCCGGTGCTTGGAGGCCGTACGGGTCTGGATGGGGAGAAACAGGCTCAAGCTCAATCCCTCCAAGACAGAGTGGCTGTGGATGCCGGCATCCCGGTACAGTCAGCTGAGTCCTCGGCTGACTGTTGGGGGCGAGTCATTGGCCCCGATGGAGGGGGTGCGCAACTTGGGCGTCCTCCTGGATGAACGGCTGTCTTTGGAAGATCATTTGACAGCCGTCTCCAGGAGAGCTTTTTACCAGGTTCGCCTGGTGCGCCAGTTGCGCCCCTTTCTAGACCGGGATGCCCTATGCACGGTCACTCACGCCCTCGTGACGTCTCGCCTGGATTACTGCAATGCTCTCTACATGGGGCTCCCCTTGAAGGGCATCCGGAGGCTGCAGTTAGTTCAGAATGCGGCTGCGCGGGTTATAGAGGGAGCCTCGTGGCTGTATGACACCTATCCTGCGCAGACTGCACTGGCTACCTGTGGCCTTCCGGGTGCGCTTCAAGGTGTTGGTAACCACCTTTAAAGCGCTCCATGGCATAGGGCCGGGTTATCTACGGGACCGCCTACTGCTACCAAATACCTCACCGACCCGTGCGCTCTCACAGAGAGGGACTCCTCAGGGTGCCGTCAGCTAGACAGTGTCGTCTGGCGACGCCCAGGGGAAGGGCCTTCTCTGTGGGGGCTCCCACCCTCTGGAACGAACTCCCCCCAGGACTCCGTCAACTTCCGGACCTCCGAACCTTCCGTCGCGAGCTTAAGACGCATTTATTCATCTGTGCAGGACTGGCTTAGATTTTAGATTTTAAATTTAGATTTTAAATGTATAGATTTTTAAATTTACAGGGGTTTAAATTTGGTTTTAAGATTTATATTTATATTTTTAATATTTGGCATTAGAATAAGTTTTTTAATAGTTATTTTAATTGTATATAAATGTTTTATGTGCCTGTGAACCGCCCTGAGTCCTTCGGGAGATAGGGCGGTATACAAATTTGAATAAATAAATAAATAAATAAATAAAATAAGGAGAAATTTTCTGACAATAAGAACTATCAACCAATGGAACAGAAGCTGCCTTCAGAAGTTGTGGGAGCTTTATCATTGGAGGCTTTCAAGAAGAGATTGGACTGCCAGCTGTCAGAAATGGTGTAGGGTCACCTGCTTGAGCAAAGGGTTGGACTAGATGACCTACAGGGTCCCTTCCAACTCTCTTAATCTGTTATTAAATCTGAATTTATGACCTCAGCCCTTCAACCGGCTTTGCAATCGCTTTCCTCCTCTCCCCGAGGCTTAGCTGCTTGTCTTCCTCTGCTGCTCCTGGCATGGCCCTGTCCGCAAACGTTGGAGCAGAAACTTCATTTTTAATGCCTCCAAGACAGCCCTGCAAAGCAAGCCGAGCAGCGCCGAAAATTATTCCAGGTACCTTCCAATTCTCGGCAGGGGTGTTCAAATTTAATTACGGAGCCCCACAGAGGAGCTGTCGCTGGGCTCCCCAGAGACCCCTTGCAGCATCTGCTTGGCATCATTGGAATGCCATCTGCGCTGAGAGGGTCAAGGGCTTGTAAATGCAGCCAATTACTTTCCCTGCTGGGATAGCAACATTTGTGCCCAAATATAAATCGGTTAATCAGTAGATTATTAACAGATACGTAAAGGCTCAATTTAAAAACAATACTAAACAAACCGGATGACACCCAAAGCGAGACCGCATCCTGTTGCTGCGTGTGACGTAGGACAATGTTCTCCGAAAGTTTTCTGCCTCCATCAGCGAAGGCTTCCCGCGCACAGAAGCGCTGCCAGCCGAGGAGAAAAGTTATGTCGCAGGCTTCCCCCTGGCATTCTAGGTCAGTCGTCCCCTTCGGGCTGCGGAAGCAACCGGCTGAATCTTAACCGGATGGCTGGCAGGCAGCTTAATGGGCCAGCAGTCTCTTCTGAGATGGCATATAGGACTAGTATCTCTATACTGCAGGATTGGGAAGTTGAGTTCTGTGGCTTGAGGTTAGAAGGGAAGAGAAAGAAAGATAAAAGAAGGGGAGGGGAGGGAAGATAAAAGGAGGGAAGGGAAGATAAAAGGAGGGGAGGGAAGATTAAAAGAAGGGAAGGGAAGGGAAAGGAAGGGAAAGGAAATGAAAAGAAAAGAAGGGGAGGGGAGGGAAGATAAAAGGAGGGGAGGGAAGGGGAGATAAAAGAAGGGAAGATTAAAAGGAGGGAAGGAAGGAAAGGAAGGAAGGAAGGAAAGGAAAGGAAGGAAGGAAGGAAAGGAAAGGAAGGAAGGAGAAAGGAAGATAAAAGGAGGAGGGAAGGAAGGAAAGGAAACGAAGAGAAAAGAAGGGAGGGAGGAAGATAAAAGGAAGGAAGGGAGATAAAGAAGGGAAGATAAAGGGAGGGAGGGGAATGGAAAGGAAACGAAGAGAAAAGAAGGGGAGGGGAGGGGAGGGAACATAAAAGGAAGGTAGGGAAGGGAAAGGAAGATAAAAGAAGGGAAGAGAAGGGAAGGGGACACAAAGGAAGGGAAGGGAAGGAAGGAGAAAGGAGAAAGGAGAAAGGAGAAAAGAAAAGAAAAGAAAAGAAAAGAAAAGAAAAGGAAAGGAAGGGAAGGGAAGGGAAAGGAAAGGAAAGGAAAGGAAAGGAAAGGAAAGGAAAGGAAAGGAAAGGAAAGGAAAGGAAAGGAAAGGAAAGGAAAGGAAAGGAAAGGAAAGAAGAAAGGAAAGGAACCTGGGCAGTTTATAAAAAGTTGACTTTGTATATAATATACAAATGGATGAAGACTATTGCTTGACACAATGTAAGCCGCCCTGAGTCTTTGGAGAAGGGCGGGATATAAATTCAAATAAAATAAAATAAATAAATAAAATAAATATAAATTAAATACAAAAAAATTCCCTTTTTATGACCCTCTAATCCTTTAATTCAGGATAGTCGGGGTGAATGGATGGAGTTGAGTATTTACCAGCCAGATGCCCTTCCTGGCACCTAACAGAGTTCACAGTAGATGTGTTTTCTTTGCGCCCTAGGAGAGAAATATCTGCCACTGCCTAGAATTGAACTCTCAACCTTCCGAGGCGAGCGTCTTCACAATTATATACAATAAAACAAATAAATAAAAGAAGACGGACCAAGCCAAAACTTGGTTTAAAATGTTTTTGGGGGTAAAGTCAGTTTAATCTCAGTCCACTGAACATATTTTTGGAAGATGAGAAGGGAGGCTAAGTGATCTTACTCCAAGATCTCATTAAACATTTCAGCCTGGTAGGAAGAGCTTAAAAAATGGGCAGCCTTGGGTGATTACAGCCATTTTTTTTTCATTTCAATGATTAAAGTCATTGTTCTGTCCCCCCCCAACTACAACCAAGAAGACACATGAGCTGACAATATTTGCCAGCAATTTACTCCGATGACAGATATCAGTTCTGGCAACGAACCTGCGATTGCCTGCCAAGTACTCTTATCTCCTCAGAAGCCAGCGTAACTGCAGTTCGTTGCTGGAGCAACCAAGAGTTCAGAAATAAACAGAAATCCAGAAGCCAAATTGTTAGTATTGAAATATTGCAGCCAAAGTTTCCAACAGTCAGTTTTTGTCCGTCAGAAGAAGCTATAGAGCAGCTCCTCCTGCTTTTATACCCTGTGGGATGTGGCTCCGTGACTCAGCACTGTCTAGGCCTGCCCCACCCCTTCTTTTGTTGTTCCCGCCTCTCCTTTCTGCGATGCCTGGGATTTAACCAGGACTGACTGTCAGCAGCTGGGTCTTGAGGCGTTGCCTGGGAGCGGGAGAAAGAGGCCTCATCATCTCCTCCACCTGGCCTGCCTCTGGGACTGCAGCGGAGCCAGAGAGGAAGGTCCTGCAGAGGGAAGCCCTGTTGGCTCTTTCCCCTCACTCTCTGAGTCACTCTCTGCCAGGAGGCCCGGCTTGGGAGCCGAAGACACGACAGTCATCTTTATTCTGATTTACTTGGAAGGAGGCTGCAGATCCCACCCTGTGTGTGCATGTGTGTGTATGTGTGTGTGTGGTACGCATCCTCTTGCAAGCATCGATAGCACATTGTCAAGGATCCCCTTAGTTTTATTGTAATTCATTCACACATTTAAAAAAAAATCATCATTTGGTACCACCATGACCCCATTCTAATGATTCGGAGGTACGCCAGTTCAGGATTGGCTCTTGAAGTTCTGTTATATGGATTGTGCGTTGAAATTTATGCCTGCTCAGAAAGCAAATGCCTGGCAGCGATCAAGAAATTTTGCAATGTTGTTTTTTTTTCTCCCAGCCCGTGTTTAATATCAGTCTATTTTAAAAGAATCTCTAATAAATTTACGGCACTGTTTTCTTCTCAATATCCAAGAGGTTTCTCGATTCTTGTTCCTGCCTTTTCTCCAAGATAAATTGTTGCAGTTTCCCCATTTTTATGATGAGGTCTTAAGGCTGAAATAGATCACTTAAAGAGACCGGTCTTCCAGTTGATGAAAATCAGGAAGCAGAGCTTAGGGTTTCGGGCTCAGTCACAGGCAGCACTTTATAGATTGTCTACTTTCAAGGTTTCAGATAGGTTGTGGTGTACTTTTGATAGTGATTTATTTATTAATTAATGTTTATTTATTTATGTTCCCTCTTTATTATATTTATAAGTACCTCAAGGTGTTGAACACACTTAAGAGAGTGTCATGCCCCAGCATATAACTTTTATATACTGTTGTTGCTCTCTAACCCCATCTAGTGGCTGGAAGGACAATTACCAATTATATTTTATTTATTTATTTATTTATTAGATTTCTATACCGCCCTTGTCCCGAAGGACTCAGGGCAGTTTACAGCCAGAATAAGAACAAAACAATATACAATTAAAAACAAAATTAAAAAACTTATTATACAATTGGCCGAAAATTTAAAAACATTTAAAAACTAAAAAACCCTCATATACAATTAATCGGATCTGCCTGGTCACCACCCCCTTCCTTTTCCTTTTACTCTCCTTCTTTACCTTCTTCTACTTTCCATAACCATCCTCCCCCTCTCTTATCTACATCCTCTCCTCTTTCCTCCCTATTCCTTTCTTCTCCCTCTTCCCCTCTTCCTTCCTTCCTTTCCTCCTCCTCCTCTTCTCTTTCCTCCTTCTCTCTTCTACTCCTTCTTTCCCTTCATTCTAAAGTAGTAACCAGGCAGGTCCGATCTTACATTAATTGTATATGAGGGTACATTAAATATGTTATTGGATATGTTATTGGATAAGAATGTCAAAATAAAACTTTTTAAAACAAAAAAATAAAAACTAAAAAACCCATTAAAATTCATCTAGAAATTTAAAATTTAAAATCTAAAACCCATTAAAATTCATCTAGAAATTTAAAATTTAAAAAATCTAACAAAAACTTAAGCCAGCCCCGCGCGAGTAAATAAAAACGTTTTCAACTCGCGAAGGTCCAAGATCAGGTATTTGGCGCAAGCCGAGGAAGTTCGTTCAGAGGTGAGCCCCACAGAAGGATCTTCCCCTGGGGGCCGCCAGCCGGCATTGCTTGGCAGAGGGCACCCTGAGAAGTCCCTCTCTGTGTGAGCGTACGGGTCGGTAGGAGGCATGGGGTAGCAGTAGGCGGTCCCGTAAGTACCCAGGCCCCAAGCCTTATTGTTTGAAGCTGACTCCATCTCACCTTCGGATGTAACTAGGCAATAGAGAGATAACGAGAGGAGGGGAGGAATGGAAAACGGAGGAGGAACCTTGGCACACAAACTTTTAGTTCTGGCATTGCTTCACATACTGCAGCAACCGGTTCACCCAGCGCAAGAAATGCGTTTGGCAGCAGAAAACACGGCAATTCACTCACATGTGCCATCTGCACATGCGTGCGGCGTCAAAAACCCAGCAATATAGGATGGGATTGCTGACGGGATTGAGGCATGTGGGCAGTAGGTCACCATGGTACACCTCCACCTGCAGGTCACCACTACCGGTTTGCCCGAACCGGTCTAAACTGGCTGAGTACTACCTCTGACTTTACTGTACTGTAACCAGTTATTTTATTTATTATTATTTTTTATTTTTTCATATTTATATACCGCCCTATCTCCCTAAGGACTCAGGGCGGTTCACAGGCAGTTAAAATACATATAAATACAGATTAAAAACGACAATTAAAAAACTTATTCTATAGCCAAATCATTAAAAACAATATAAATAGTAAAAACCCCTTAAAACCAGTTACTTTAAAATCTAATCCAGTCCCGCGCAGATGAATAAGTGTGTTTTAAGCTCGCGACGAAAGGTTCGGAGGTCCGGAAGTTGACGAAGTCCTGGAGGGAGTTCGTTCCAGAGGGTGGGAGCCCCCACAGAGAAGACCCTTCCCCTGGGTGTCGCCAGACGGCATTGCCTAGCTGACGGCACCCTGAGGAGTCCCTCTCTGTGAGAGCGCACGGGTCGGTGAGAGGTATTTGGTAGCAGTAGGCGGTCCCGTAAATAGCCCGGCCCTATGCCATGGAGCGCTTTAAAGATTGTCACCAGCACCTTGAAGCGCACCCGGAAGGCCACAGGTAGCCAGTGCAGTCTGTGCAGGATAGGTGTCACACGGGAGCCACGAGGGGCTCCCTCTATCACCCGCGCAGCCGCATTCTGGACTAACTGAAGCCTCTGGATGCCCCTCAAGGGGAGCCCCGTGTAGAGAGCATTGCAGTAATCCAGTTGGCTTTTAGTCAATATCGTTCGCACAAATGGAGTCGAGGGTCTTCCTTTCCTAGGAGCCCTGGAATTCTATCCTGAATAGGAATTACAGGGTCATAAAAAGGTATTTTTTTAAAAATTGATGGTCACCAGCTGGTGACACAAGATTGAAGGAACTGGGGGAAGCCAGCAATTACTGTCATTAATGTGTCTCACATTAAAAGAGCACAGAAAACACAACGCACCAGCCCCATCGTTGAGCTGAAGGGGATCTGAGGAATGCAGAGTGGGATACTATCTTGTTGACCCAAGAAAGAGTCCATAGGGTGGAATAACGTAAAGCTGGATGACGAAAAGTCTCATCAGCGAGGAGATGCGGCTTCTACCAAATTTTTTTTGTCAAAGAAACCCATTTTTGCAAAGGAACAAGCACAGGCTGACTATGTGAGCTGATCTATAATCCACGTATCGCTGGAATGACTTCCAGGCAGAATACGCAGAGGAGGCCAAGAATAAATATGCTTTACGATGAAATGTGTTCAGAATAAAAGCTCCATCTTGGTTTTTTTCTGGAGTTCTGCAAGTCCTCAAATAAACGGCAGATTTGGCTTGAAAGTTTGTGGCGTGGACTTGATTCGACCAATAAATGCAGGAAGAAAAAATGAGAGGGGGGAGGGGGAGAGAGAGAGAGAGAGAGAGAGAGAGAGAGGACTGATAGGAAAGACAAGAGAGAGAGAGAGAGACATTAGAGGGATGGATGGATGGATAGAAGGATGGATGGATGTTCCCTTTTTGCCCCAGAATATCTCACAAATTGCCCATTTAGAAAATACAGGTAGTCCTCTACTTACAATAGTTCGTTTAGTGACCATTCAAAGTTACATTGACACCGGGGAAAAAATTACTTTTTCAGTTTTGACCATTGCAGCATCCCCATGGTCACATGATCAAAATTCAGATAGATGGCAACTGGTTCATATTTATGACGGTTGCCCTGTTGCAAGGTCACACGATTCCCTTTTTGGGACCTTGTGTCGTGTCCCACTCCTCCGCTGACGGCCGGGTCAGGGAAATCCGAATCAGGCTTGCCTCTGCAGCTCTGCCCAAAGTCCTAGCAAAGTCCTCAGAGCAGGCAGGAGACCAGAAAGTGACTTCAGCAAGATAAGTTCGACTTTGCCTGACTCAGAGACTGCCAGAAAGCAGATCCTTTATATAGGCCATGGGGTGTGGCTCCATGACTCAGCACTCATTAAGGCCTGCCCCTCCCTTCCTTCTGTTGCCTCCGCCTATCCAGTCTTCTGATGCGAGGGTCACTCCAATCAGCTGTTGGAAATAAACTTTCCTCAGGCTCACATGCTGTGGAGGAGGGGGAGGGGTCTAGCTGCTCCGTTTGCCTGGGCATGGAGCCAGGGCTGGGGCCGGGGGGTGCTCCCTCCTCTGCAGCCTGCTTGGGCATGGAGCCAGGGCTGGGACCAGGAGGTGCCCCCTCCTCTTCAGCTTGTCTGGGCATGGAGCCAGGACTGGGGCCGGGAGGCATACATTCCTCCGTGTTCGGGAGCAGATAAGAAGGCCCCGGCTGCTGTGAGAGCGGGCAAGACACAACACCTTGGGACAGGCCAAGTCAAAGGGGAAGCCACATTCACTTACCAACAGGATTACTATCTTATCAACGGCAGTGATTCCCTTAACAACTGTGGCAAGAAAGGTCATAAAATGGGGCAAAATTCACTTACCAAGTGTCTCACTTAACAACAGAAATGTTGGGCTCAGTTATAGCTGTCAGTCAAGGACTACCCATATAGAGACTTGCTAAAGCTGTCATCTCAAGAGAAATGAAAAAGATGGAACAAATTAGGTGCTTTTAGCTGATCTTTGGTAGTGCGGAGGGGAGGGCTGAAGATGCTGCTTTTAAAAAAGAAAAACAGCTTTAATATGATGTAATGCTGATTGTGATGTAATTTTTTCAAACTAGAATTCATTGTTTGGTTGCCATGTGTTGATCAGTTTTGGAAGACAATTTTCTTTTTGCTTCTTAACTGCCACATATGTTAGCTGGGGAAGTTGGGGAGGGGGTTGTTGCTGGAGCGGTAAAAGTTAGTCATAACAACATTCAAGGACATCCTGCGTCTGACGGAGACTGCCTGAAGATTGTATCCAATTGAGTGTGAAGTGTTGATTGGACAATGTGATGAACTTGTAGGTGTGGCGCAGGGCTGTGAACTGTCAACTGGGTGTGGAAAACCTAGAAGCTTTCAGTTTTGGGTTTTCCCAGCTGTGCCAACATGACATCTCTAATAAATTGGAACTTTGAGGAACCTCAAGCCTCAGAGCTTTATTTCATTGGGGGTGTTCTTTGGAACCCTGGCAGTGTGATTAGAGCAGCCTACTTGGCGAAGTCCGAACCTTTCTCGATAATACATTTAAATGAAAATTAATATATTTTTATTACTTTATTGTATATAGAAATAGTGATTGGCATGGTGGCCTAGTGGTCAAGAAGCTTGCCTCTGTTCGGAAGGTTGAGAGTTCAATCCTAGGTAGCGGCAGATGTTTCTCTATCAGGGAAAGAGCAAAGAGAAGATATCTGCTGTGAACTCCATGTAGGTGTCAGGAAGGGCATCTGGCCAGTAAACGCTCAGCTCCATCCAGTCCTATCCCATCCCCCGACACTACCCCGAATAGGGACTACAGGGTCATTAAAAGGTAGGGTTTTTTATTGTATAGATGCAGGGTCACCTATTTAATTGCATATTGATGACAACCTTCAGTGTGGGGTAGAGATTAAAATAATCTTTCAAGGTTAAAGGCCACCGTTGTTCTCTACACAGGGTGCAGTTGAGCTCTTAAGAGTTCCACCAGTGCAGAAGTTCAGCGTCTGAAACTGCTGCAGAACTCAAAAATCCCTGTTTTGTTTTATTTATATGATTTTTAATATTACATTGCGGATGCAAACTGTATCAGCAAGGCTCGGCAGATTGACTTAAGTAGAGGAAAAATGTGTTCTTGAAGAAACCAGAGATCTGAGATTTTCTTAAGTGATCTCTGCACGGTTAGATTTCTGTAGGTTCTTTAAATCAAAATAAACCATAACTGGAATATGCGGCGAAATGAAAATTCAAAGTATTGGACAAATTGAAAAACCAAATTCAATTCAATGTCAAGTCCCTAGGAAAACTCAAACTGACCCCCCAGGCTTCCCACTGTCATATATATTTTGCTTTAACATAAAGCAGAAAATAAAGATTGGTTTTTATCTTTATGTCTGTGGAGATTCTCCGTCATCCAGGTCACGGTTGTCCCAAAGCTACTTTTTCAAGAGGCAACTGGACGTTCTGGTTTGTCTCTGAAGGCGTTTTGCTTCAGTTCGTCTCTACAGCTAGTCCTTGACTTACAAACATTCGTTTAGTGACTGTCTAATGTTACAACGGCACTGTTGTGACTCGTCCTCCCTCCTCTCCTCAGCCAGGCCCCTCCCATCTCCAACCGGGCCTGTTATCAGACTCCGAGTCTGATAATGAAGATGAACGGCCTGTCATGCCTCCAGCCCCTGGCCCTGGCCCCATGCCCGGAGAGGATTCCAGGAGTGAACAAACAAGCCCGATAAACCTCACTCATACGGCGTGTGTTCCTTTGGCTCAGCCGTCAGAGGAAGCCAGCCGGGGATTGGAATTGCTCGGGCCTACTCCTTCTGACCCCTCCCTTTCCCAAACAGCAGAAGACAATTCAAAGTGGGAGGATCCTCGCTTCCGGAGATCTGAGAGGCGACACCAGCAGAAGGAAGGGAGGGAGGGGCAGGTCTGGATAAATGCTGAGTCATGGAGCCACACCCCACAGCCTATATAAAGGACTTGCTTTTGGGATTCCAACCTCGAGTCAAGCAAAGTCTCATCTAGTTTGCTGATATCGCTGAAGTCACAACTTGGACTCCTGCCTGCCCTGATAAACTTAGAAGGAATTTGGCAAAGCTGCAGAGGCTTCGTTGCCATGTTTGATACGGACTTCCTTGACCCGGTCGTCGGAGGGGGAGGGGGACACGACAGGCACGGAAAAAAAGTGACACATGATTATTTTTCACATTTACCATCATTGCAGCATCCCCGTGGTCCCATGATCAGAATTCAGATGCTTTGCAACTGACTCATATTTACAATGGTTGCAGTGTCCCACAGTCATGTGCAGAGATGGTATCCAAACGGTTTGTACCAGTTTGGGCAAACCAGTAACAGAGATCGCAGGTGGGCCTGCCCGCCCCCCCGCCCCCACCCCCGGCTCTATGATGTCCTATTTAGGCACATTTTTGAGGCAGGCCACGTGCGTGGAAGGCACACGAGTGAGCAAAGCACATGTGTGGAAGGCATGCGTGGGGCGAACCGGTGGTAATAATATTGGAAACCCGCTACTGGCCATGTGGTCCCCTGTTGTGACCTTCTGCCAAGCAAAGTCAAGGGGGAAGCCAGATTCACTTAACAACCGTGTTATTAACTTAACAACTGCAGTGATTAGTGGAAGGAAAGGTTGTTGTTCTTGTTAGTTGCGAAGTCGTGTCCGACCCATCGCGACCCCATGGACAAGGTTCCTCCAAGCCTTCCTGTCCTCTACCATCCTCTGGAGTCCATTTAAGCTCACAGTGACTGCTTCAGTGACTCCATCCAGCCACCTCGTTCTCTGTCGTCGCCTTCTTCTTTTGCCCTCAATCTTCCCCAGCATTAGGCTCTTCTCCAGGGAGTCCTTCCTTCTCATTAGGTGGCCAGAGTATTTCAGTTTCATCTTCAGGATCTGGCCTTCTAAAGAGCAGTCAGGGTTGATCTCCTCTAGGACTGACTGGTTTGATCGCCTTGCAATCCAAGGGACTCGCAGGAGTCTTCTCCAGCACCAGAGTTCAAAGGCCTCAATTCTTTGGCGCTCAGCCTTTCTTATGGTCCAACTTTCACAGACATATATTGCAACTGGAAAACCATCGCCTTGACTATACTCACTTTTGTTGGCAGGGTGATGTCTCTGCTTTTTAGTACGCTGTTTAGATTTGCCATAGCTTTCCTCCCCAGGAGCAAGCATCTTCTAATTTCTTGGCTGCAGTCCCCATCTTTTTTATTTATTTATTTATTTATTTGATTTCTATACCACCCTTCTCCCGAAGGACTCAGGGCGGTGTACAGGCAAAAATAAAACAAACAGTACAATATATAATTTAAAATGCAATTAAAAAACTTATTTTAAAATTGGCCTAAAAATTAAAATATACAGTGAGCTAAAAACCCCATTTAAAATTAATTAATAAGAATTTTAAAAATTTGATAAAATTCAATTTAAGACAGCCCCGCGCGAATAAAAAGATGTGTCTTCAGTTCGCGACGGAATGTCCGAAGGTCAGGTATTTGGCGTAAACCCGGGGGAAGCTCGTTCCAGAGTGTGGGAGCCCCCACAGAGAAGGACCTTCCCCTTCTCTGCGGTGATCTTGGAGCCCAGGAAGATAAAATCTGTCACTACCTCCATTTCTTCCCCATCTATCTGCCAGGAATTGAGAGGGCCGGATGCCATGGTCTTAACAACTGCAGTGATTAGTGGCAGGAAAGGTTGTACAATGGAGCAAAACTCACTTAGCAACTGTCTTGCTTAGCATCAGAAATTTTGGGCTCAGCTGTGGTCGTTAAGTTGAGGAGTACCTGTGCATCTATATGTCTAAGAGGCATTATTTGTTGAATATTGCCAGCACCCCCACCTCTCAACTGTTATTTCAATACCTGTCAGGGGTGCATGATGAATTCCCCTTCTCTACAAGCAGAAAAGTCTATCAGTGACGGAGTCAAACTTTGAGAGCAAATAAACAGGAACTGAACTGCTGCTCTGCAGTTTAAATAAGTGTTTCTGTCATGCCCCCACCAGAGTCTGAATCTGCAGGGGAAGATGAGCTGGAACAAGAGCTGACAGAGAACGAGAGGGTGGCTCCATTGGCCTTGGAGGAAACTGGGGAAGGGCAGAGTCAGTCCGGGCAAGGCTTTCTAGGATTAGAAAAGCTTGCGGACAGGGAGGAGCAGGAGAGGCAGAGCTCAGGCGAAGAGCAACAACCCCCCCCCCCTGATCCTAGAGTACGGAGAGAAGAGAGAAGGTGAGACCCATGCAGACTGAGCTGGCTGTGAGGGAGGAGAGTGCTCCACCCCCCTCTTCACAAGGCACACCTGGGGACTGAGATGGAAGGAGGTCTTGGTGGGAGGGGCATTTCCTCAGTCCTATTACCAACCTTGATCAATTAGGCAAACTTCCAAAGGCCTTTCTTGGCAAAAATGTAGAAGACACTGATACAAAATAAATGCAACAAGACGAAGCTACCAACGTTGTTTTCTGGCAAAGCCCAAACGCCACCGCTGGTCTTTTTTAAGCCTTATGGGAGGGGCCAATCTTCTCTTGGCCCTACTCCTGAGTCGTCCTCTTTGCTTGAGCTGCTCTTGCCTTCTGGCAGCTCTTCTCAAGCGTGCTTTAGGAACAGGCTCCTCCTGTCCCTCTGCCTCACTACTGTCAGCTTCTGGAGGCTCCGGAGTCCGCACATCACTCCCGGATGGCCCTGGCCCCACCTCTGCCTCCGGTGCAGAGCCCTCATCCGGGCCTTCCCCAGCCTCCTGACTCTATTGCCAGCTCTGCAGGCTGCTGGCAGACCACAACATTTTCAGATCTGGCCACCCCACCGAGAACACTTCCCAGAATCTGAAAAAAGTGTTGGCGGCTTTGAAAAATGTAGCTTTCAGAATTGGAGGCAGCTTTGGGGGGAAAAAACGGTATCTTAGAATAGATCCCTAATTAAAACCTAGAGACTGCATTACCAATTCATATTGTTCAAATGTATCCCCCCTACAGTTGGGAAACATATTTCATTCACCTGCAGAGCTGTTCAAAAAAAAAAAAAAACTGAGGGAAAAAAAGTAAAATCCCAAATCTTTCTCTTCTTTTAAGTAATGCCAGACAGAATTCACTTTTTTTCCCCCCCGAGTTTCAAAGTTCATTAAAAACATCACCTTTTGAAAGAAGAGATTCGATCCCAGGAGTGATTTATGTAAGAGTGGTACAAAAAAAAAAACTATTCGTTTTTCAAAGTCCTTCTTTCCCCAGTCGACTCTATGAAGATCGGCTCTGATCATTTATAATTAAGGTTTTCCAACCCGTTAAAAAAACCCCAACATCATAATTAGCAAGCAAATGCTTATTCCTCCATTTCTGCTTCAACAAATATTAACTTTGATCTGCGTAAATTGACGAGATCATTAATGACATCCAATGACAACCCACATGGCAAATATTAAACATGATATTAAGCTAATTAAGGCTTTTTTTAAAAAAGCATTTGTAATTTAAAAGTTGTTTCCATAAATACTAGAGAGAGGCAACAGTAATTGCTTGTAATTTATACATTTGGATTGTATTTATTTTTTTACAAATGCAGATTTCCTTCAGAAAAATAAATAAAAGCTTGCTCAAAAAGATTTTTTTTAAAAAAAAAATCACTTTTGAGAGGATAGGAAGTCTAACTTTAGGATGGAGATAATGTTTTGACATTAAGGCATCTCAACTCTGGCAAATTAGGGAAACGCCTTTCATTTTGCACATTAAAATAATTGTTCTTTGTGGTTGCTACTTTTTTAGCTTCCAAAAATGTTTCAGCTTTCGCAGGGCTTAATGGTTTTAGTTTTACATACATGGAAGGCCTTAAGTGAACTACTTTTGTTTGTATATCTCATGGAAGGATTGGCAAAATACATATTTGCCCTTTACAAGTCTTACTGAAATATGTGACTGTCAGCACTTACATAGTGCCAAAAAGTAACTTGGACACTACCCAAAAGAAGAAATAAAAGTTTGCATTTTCTAAAGAGAGTGTTATTCTACTTGAAATCGACAGGGCCTGTTAAATTCTGGAAAGCACACTTTGTAGAATCCACTCCCCTTTGTCTGTGTGCAACTGTTTACTCAGCAAAATGGTGCAATGTAGGGTACTAATGTTTGGACCAAGGTATCTTCAAATGAACTAATTTACAGAAAGTGTCCAAAATCCAGGATCTAGGACTCTCACGGAATTGAAATCTGGCAATTTTATAAAAACATTTAGGACATAAACATTATCATAGAACATTTTATGACATAATACAAAATATCATAAAACGTTTCCTGCGGTCAGCTCCTGAAATTTGACTGTGCTATACAGGTCAACATATTTTCAAGGCAGATGCATCTCAAAAAAATCTCCCTGAATTTTTAAGAACTTTTTTAAAAAGCTCTGCCATTCTTAAAGGCATTGAGGAATCTGGTACAGAAATATCTCTCAAATGATAACCCAATGGGCCATGGGTTGTCTAGTTTCCATTAATAATTTCCCCAAAAAATCTTAATTGGGACCTTCACCAGTCCTATCCAGAAGTCAGAAAACAGAATAACAGAGTTGGAAGGGACCTTGGAGGTTTTCTAGGCCAGCCCCTGCTCAAGCAGGAGACCCTAACCATTCCAGATAAACGGTTGTCCAACCTCTTCTTAAAAACTTCCAGTATTGGAGCATCCACAACTTCTGGAGGCAAACCGTTCCACTGAATAATTGTTTCACTGCTGGGAAATAACAGTGGACTAGAATTCAGGGGTCTCTAATCTTGGCAACTTTAAGCCTGGTGGACTTCAACTCCCAGAATTCTCCAGCCAGCTGGAGAAGTCCACCAGGCTTAAAGTTGCCAAGGTTGGAGACCCCTGGACTAGATGGCCTACAAGGTCACTTTCAACTCTGTTAATCTGTTAAATCTGAAATTTCTCCTTAGTTCTAGGTTGCTTCTTTCCTTGATTAGTTTGATCTTCTCTCCTTCATCTTGGGACCTTGATCCAACCATTGCTTCTTGTCCTGTTTTCAGCTGCTTAGGCAAATAGGTTGATCCCCTCTTCTTTGGGGCAGCCCCTCAAGTATTGGAAAACTGCTATCATGTCTCCCCTAGTCCTTCTTTTCATTAAACTAGACATACCCAGTTCCTGCAACTGGTCTTTGTGTGTTTTAGCCTCCAGGCCTTTAATCATCTTTGTTGCTCTTCTCTGCATTTCTCCTAGATTCTCAACATCTTTACATTGTGGTGACCCATCGATGTTCTTATAGACCCGTGATGGTGAACCTATGGCATGGGTGCCAGAGGTGGCACGCAGAGCCCTCCCTGTGGGCACGAGCACCATCGCCAGCTGCTCTTCTGGTTTCTGGTGCGCACATGCGGGCCAGCCAGCTGGTCTTCGCTAGCACCAGAGCACCAGAAAACAGCCTGAAAACTGCCAAAACCTGGGCCGTTTTTCAGGCCAAAAATAGCCCGTAAAATGGCCAAAAAACAGGCATGTGCACCGGCCAGCTGGCCTTCGGGTTTTCGGTGCACACACATTCTGATTTGGGCACTCTGTGCCGAAAAGGTTTGCCATCACTGTTGTAGACCAAAGTGAACATTTGCCCCAAAGACTAAAGCTTTGTCTAAAAAGGAGGAGATCTCTTTACATAAAAATGCACCCCCTGGATCAAGCCAACAACCCATTCAGAAGCTCTCAAGTATTTATTTATTTATGTTATGTATTTATTTTGTCGAGTACATATTAGATAATATACATAAGTATAAGCATGAATTGAATACATAAAGTGAATACAATTAAAGGGAACATTAGGACAGGGACGGTAGGCACGCTGGTGCTCTTATGCACGCCCCTTACAGACCTCTTAGGAATGGGGTGAGGTCAATAGTAGATAGTCTTTGGTTAAAGCTTTGGGGATTTTGGGAAGAGACCACAGAGTCTGGTAGTGCATTCCAGGCATTAACAACTCTGTTACTGAAGTCATATTTTCTACAATCAAGTTTGGAGTGGTTCACTTTAAGTTTGTATCTATTGTGCGCTCGTGTATTGTTGTGGTTGAAGCTGAAATAGTCATTGACAGGTAGGACATTGTAGCAGATGTAGAAGTACCATGTTTCCCCAAAAATAAGACCCTGTCTTATACTTTTTTTGAACACCGAAATAAGCGCTTGGCCTTATTTTCAGGGAGGTCATTTTCAGGCACGTGGAGCAAGAAGGGCTCCTTTTGCCGTCTTACCTGATTTCCAGCTCTGTCTCCCTAACCCTAACCAGAGGAAAGGGCTGGGACAGGCTGCACTTGTGTTTAAATATTTTCGGGGAGGGCTTATTTTAGCGCATGCGCTCAAAAGCCCGATTGGGCTTATTATCAGGGGGTGTCTTATTTTGGGGGAAACACGGGTAGGCAACAACCACATCATTCAGAAGCTCACAAGCAAGGATAGGACATGTGGTCCAACACTGTGAGAAGCAGAGAAACTTTCTTTTTATTCACATTTTCTATCCCATACCAGAGGTGGGTTTCAGCAGGTTCTGACCAGTTCTGAAGTAGCGGAAATTTTGAGTAGTTCGGAGAACCGGTAGTAAAAATTCTGACTGGCCCCGCCCCATCTATTCTCTGCCTCCCGAGTCCCGGGAGGAAATGGCGATTTTGTAGTAACCTTTTCCTGCCACGCCCACCAAGCCACACCACGCCCACCAAGCCACGCCACGCCCACCAAGCCACGCCACGCCACGCCCACCAAGCCACGCCCACAGAACCAGTAGTAAAAAAAATTGAAACCCACCACTGTCCTATACATGGTTTTAGTTGTATTCTACAATGTCATCTGTAGTTTCCTTCATCCAAGCCTTTCTTCTTAAGGTAGCTGCTCTGGTGTCTTTACTAATTTGGTGATGCTTTTTTAAAATGTATTTAGCCACTTCTTCTTGCCACATCTTCAAGTCCAGATTAATTACAGGTTGAAGTCTTTCCCGGAGCCCAAAAGCTGAAAGTCTTGGGGCCTCATTAAACAGTATCCCTTATCATTTCCCACTGTTTGGAAAAATTCACAAAACTGCCTGGCTTAATTCACTGGGGACTTGATTACTTTCAGAAGGCAGGGAAGGCTGTCCATGGCTATTCCACTACTAGAATAATAATAATGTCTTCTCATTCAGAGAATATATAACTTTTGATGGAAAAGGGACTAGCTTATTCTTCTATCCACCTGGCTTAGTTTTTTATGGACTAGGACTTTTATTTTATATGTTTGGAGGGTCAGAATAATATTGTCTGTTGCTGATTGTAGCATTTGAAAACTGCACAGTCCAGATAGACTAGCTTGCAAATTCTATACAACTAAGGATCTTTTTCTAGTCTGTGGGTTGGATTGTAGTCTGGATTCCCAGGAGGGAGGGGCTGCATATTGTGGTCTCCCAGCAGCCTGCGGAGCTGGCAACTGAGTCAGACAGCGATGAGGCTGTGGAAGAACATGGGCCAGTCCTGGAGGCTGGGGAAGGCCTGGATGAGGGCTCTGCATCGGAGGCAGGGGTGGAGCCAGGGCCATCTGGGAGTGATGTGCGGACTCCGGAGCCTCCAGAGGCTGACAGTAGTGAGGCAGAGGAACAGGAGGAGCCTGTTCCTAATGCATGCATGAGAAGAGCTGCCAGAAGGCAAGAGCAGCTCAAGCAAAAAGGACGACTCGGGAGTAGGGCCAAGAGATGATTGGCCCCTCCCATAAGACCAGCGATGGTATTTGGATTCTTTGCCAGAAAACAACATTGATAGCTTTGTCTTGTATTTGTTTCATATCAGTGTCTTCTGAATTTTTGCCAAGAAAGGCCTTTGGCCTAATTGGACAAGTTGGTGATAGGACTGAGGAATTGTGTTTGGAGGAATTTGCTTTTATTTAGTTGGACCATGCTGAGAAGGAAGTAATTCTCAGCTGTTTTCATAAAGTTTGTTTTTACACTGACTGAATTTCCTACTATCTACTTGGGCCTGGGTCACAACACTGCATTCCAGAGGAGGACATCACAGTTCTGTAGAAAAAATAGAGTGAAGACAAGTCCTCCCTAACAGTTCCCAGGGTAAATGTTTTATGGTGCACATAGCTCCTTTAGTTTAGACAGATTTTTGTCTATAAGTGAAGAACAGTAAAGAAAACTGCTTGGGAAAACCTCAGTAAGTCTATCTTGGTTTTTGGAGCAAGACAGTCTGCTTCTGGGTTTCAACAAATGGCTTCCAATCCTGATCTTGATTTTCTACTAACTTTGCTTATTCTAAAACTAGACTGAAAGATATGAAGAACAGTTGCAGGAACTGGGCATGGCTAGTCTAGTGAAGAGAAGGATCAGGGGAGACAGGATAGCAGTCTTCCAATATTTGAGGGGCTGCCACAGAGAGTAAGGGGTCAAGCTATTCTCCAAAGCACCTGAAAGCCAAACAAGGAATAATGGATGGAAACTGATCGAGGAGAGATTCAACCTGGAAATAAGGAGAAATTTCCTGACAGTGAGAACAATCAACCCATGGAACAGAAGTTGCCTTCGGAAGTTGTGGGAGCTTCATCACTGGAGGCTTTCAAGAAGAGACTGAACAGCCATCTATCAGAAATGGTGTAGGGTCTCCTGCTTGGGCGGGGGGTTGGACTAGATGACCTACAAGGTCCCTTCCAACTCTGTTAATCTATCTGTGCTATCTATTTATTTATTTGTCAAATTTAAACACAGCCCATCTCACTCACAGATGTGCAGTGCACAGTTAAAAACATAAAAGAAAAAAACAACAACCCATATAAAGTACTCAGTAGATTCATTGGCCTATAACACAACAGATGCTTCTCCTACTTCAATTAAGGGTTCCAAAGTCTGAAATTTTAATGCAGGGCTGCTTCACTTTTAAAACAGGATGCTGGATGTCATCTCACATGGCTTGCCAAGGCCTGCATTGAGTAGACCCAGGCAAGATTCAATTTTACTTACATTTAGAACACAGAATAATAGAGTTGGAACGGACCTTGGAGGCTTTCTAGTCCAGCCCCCTGCTCAAGCAGAAGTCCCTATACCATTCCAGATAAATAACTGTCCAAACTTCTAATCTCTAATCAAGGAGAGAAGCAACCTAGAACTAAGGAGAAATTTCCTGACAGTGAGAACAATTAATCAGTGGAATGCCTTCAGAAGTTGTAGGGGCTTCATTACCAGAGGCTTTTAAGAAGGGACTGGACAGCCACTTGTCTGGGATGGGATATGGTCTCCTGCTTGAGGACTAGCATCCCAGGGTCACGTGATCTCCATTCACAACCTTCCCAACTGGCTTCTGACAAGCCTGAGTCAACAGACAAAACCAGATTCACTTCACAACCCCACAATTCACTTAAGAACTGTACTGATTCACTTAAACAACCATGGCCAAAAAAAATAAAATAAAAAAAGGTTGGAAAATCAGAAGTAACTGACCTAAGAACTACCTTGCTCAGCAACAGAAATACTAGTCCCAATTGTGGTCATAAGTCGAGGTCTACCTGTGTATAATTTGTCTTTTCCATGGCAGCTGGATCACCATTTGTTGACGTTTTTAGCAGCTGCTTCAATGCTTTGGGGAAATGCTGGTGGCTACTGGCCAGCAAGCTTTGTCCCAGGAAGTTACTATTGGTGTGTATAGGCACAACTTAGCTAGATAAATTACAGAGGATATTGTTAGAGTTTGCAGCAGGGTTGAAATCCAGCAGGTTCTGACAGGTTCTGGAGAACCGGTAGCGGAAATTTTGAGTAGTTTGAAGAACCGGCAAATACCAACTCTGGCTGGCCCCAGAGCGGGGTGGGAATGGAGATTTTGCAGTATCCTTCCCCTGTCATGCCCACCAAACCACACCATTCCCACCAAGCCATGCCCACAGTACCGGTAGTAAAAGAATTTGGATTTCACCACTAGTTTGCAGCATTCCAACCAGCACACAAGTAAATAACCAAAAACTTCTTCAACCAAAAACTATCTACTATTGACCTCACCCCATTCCTAAGAGGACTATAAGGGGCGTGCATAAGAGCACAAAAGTGCCTACTGTTCCTGTCCTATTGTTCTCTTTATTATATCTAATTAATATAGCTATGCATATAGCTATATATATATTTGTTTTCTGAGGTTTTCGCGGGTGTTTGTATGTAGATCTTTGGTTATTCGGGTTTTCTCCCGCGTAAAATTGGAAGTGTCTTGGCGACGTTTCGACGAAGTCTCATTCGTCATCTTCAGGCTTCAGCTTCGTGCTTCTGGGAGCAATGTGTGACTGCAGCTGTTTCTTCCTTTTTAACTATATATATATATCAAGCTCAATCCCTCCAAGACAGAGTGGCTGTGGATGCCGGCATCCCGGTACAGTCAGCTGAGTCCACGGCTGACTGTCGGAGGCGAGTCATTGGCCCCGATGGAGAGGGTGCGCAACTTGGGCGTCCTCCTGGATGAACGGCTGTCTTTTGAAGATCATTTGACGGCCGTCTCCAGGAGAGCTTTTTACCAGGTTCGCCTGGTGCGCCAGTTGCGCCCCTTTCTAGACCGGGATGCCCTATGCACGGTCACTCACGCCCTCGTGACGTCTCGCCTGGATTACTGCAATGCTCTCTACATGGGGCTCCCCTTGAAGGGCATCCGGAGACTGCAGTTAGTTCAGAATGCGGCTGCGGGTGATAGAGGAGCCCCGTGGCTCCACAGACACCTATCCTGTGCAGACTGCACTGGCTACCTGTGGCCTTCCGGGTGCGCTTCAAGGTTTTGGTAACCATCTTTAAAGCGCTCCATGGCATAGGGCCGGGTTACTTACGGGACCGCCTACTGCTACCGAATACCTCTCACCGACCCGTGCGCTCTCACAGAGAGGGACTCCTCAGGGTGCCGTCAGCTAGGCAGTGTCGTCTGGCGACACCCAGGGGAAGGGCCTTCTCTGTGGGGGCTCCCACCCTCTGGAACGAACTCCCCCCAGGACTTCGTCAACTTCCGGACCTCCGAACCTTCCGCCGCGAGCTTAAAACATATTTATTCATTTGCGCAGGACTGGGCTAGGTTTTAAATTTGTATTGATTTTAATTGGTTTTAGTATTTATATCATTTTAATTAATTTGGCTTTAGAATAAGTTTTTTAATTGTGATCTTAATCTGTATTTATATGTTTTTATTGGCCTGTGAACCGCCCTGAGTCCTTCGGGAGATAGGGCGGTATACAAATTTGATTAAATAAATAAATAAATAAATAAATAAATATGTTTTTCTTTTTTTTACTATGACAATGTTTATGTATACTGTTGTGACAAAATTAAATAAAAAAAAAATTCAGCAGGATTCATTTATATAAGAAACTTCTTTATATGCAATACCCTACAGCCAGAGCCAGAACCAGAACTCAAAATCCAGAAATAGAGAATCAATAATCACAGAAGCTATATAACAGAAGTGGGTTTCAGCAGGTTCTGACCAGTTCTGGAAAACCAGTAGCGGAAATTTTGAGTAGTTCGGAGAACCGGTAGTAAAAATTCTGACTGGCCCCGCCCCCATCTATTCTCTGCTTTCTGTGTCCCAACTGATCGGGAGGAAATGGGCATTTTGCAGTATCCTTCCCCTGCCATGCCCACCAAACCACATCCATCAAGCCATGCCACGCCCACCAAGCCACGCCCACAGAACTGGTAGTAAAAAAAATTGAAACCCGCCACCGCTATATAATGCAGAGGAGCGCTCATATATATGCAGATCAGTGAACCTAAGCCACGCCCAGGCTCTCAGCCGTCTGGGTCCCCATTGGCTGACCTCTTGCCATGTCTATTCCAATTCACGATCTCTTATACACTGACAGACATTTCTGAATGATTAAAAACTAATGCTCATAATAGCAGAAGTTAACAGAGTGAAATGCATTGTTCAATTACAGGTTAGTCCTCGTCTTACAACAGTTCATTTAGTGACCGTTCAACGTCACAACAGCACTGAAAAAAGATGACTTACAACTGTTGACCTTTACAGCATCCCCGTGGTCACGTGATCAGAATTTGTACTCTTGGCAACCGACTCATATTTACTGGTCCAGGGGGTTGAGCCTGATGATCTCTTAGCTCCCTTCCAACTCTATGGTTCTATACAGGTAGTCCTTGACTTACAACAGTTCATTTAGTGACCATTCAAAGTTACAGTGGCCCTGAAAAAAGTGACTTATGACCATTTTTCAACTTATGACCGTTGTAGCCTCTCTAACATCACATGATCAAAATTTGGGCACTCGGCAAATGGTTCATATTTATGATGACTGCAGTGTCCTGGGTCATGTGATCAAATTTTTGCAAACTTCTCCCAAGCAGAGTCAATGGGGAAGCAAGATTGGGCCTCTGTGGCTCAGACTGGTAAGACAGTCTGTTATTAACAGCAGCTGCTTGCAATTACTGCAGGTTCAAGTCCCACCAGGCCCAAGGTTGACTCAGCCTTCCATCCTTTATAAGGTAGGTAAAATGAGGACCCAGATTGTTGGGGGCAATAAAAAGTTGACTTTGTATATAATATACATATGGATGAAGACTATTGCTTGACATAGTGTAAGCCGCCCTGAGTCTTCGGAGAAGGGCAGGATATAAATGCAATTTTTTTAAAAAAAGATTCATTTAACATCCATGTTAGTAACCTAACAGCTGCCGTGATTCACTTAACGCCTGTGGAAAGAACAGGTCATAAAAATGGAGGGGAAACTCTCTTAAAAACTTGCTTAGCAATGGAAATCTGGGAATCAACTGTGATCGTAGATTGAGGGCAAGTGAGACCTTGTCAGAACTGAAGGAGCTTCTTGGATGAGAAGCGAAACGTCTTCAAAAGAAAAAAACAAGAAAGTCCAGTTGCCTCCTGAAAAAGCACCTTTGAGACAACCATGACCTGGATGGCTGAGAACCTCCACAGATTTTTAGCTATACAATTTGGGATGAACACCCTTGGAATGGTGTGGGAGGAGGAGAGAAAAAAATTACAGACTACAGGAACTATTTGCACCACTCAGATGATGCTGAGGACACAGACAAACTTCCAAGTCACTTCAATGACTCTCTAATTGTGTCAATTGTGTTGTAAATGTTGTACCTTGATGAACGTATCTTTTCTTTTATGTACACTGAGAGCATATGCACCAAGACAAATTCCTTGTGTGTCCAATCACACTTGGCCAATAAAAAATTCTATTCTATTCTACTCTACTCTATTCTATTCTATTCTATTCTATTCTATTCTATTCTATTCTATTCTATTCTTATTTGTACCCTATGACTATCATTAAGTGTTGTACCTTATGGTTCTTGATGAATGTATCTTTTCTTTTATGTACACTGAGAGCATATGCACCAAAGACAAATTCCTTGTGTGTCCAATCACACTTGGCCAATAAAGAATTCTATTCTATTCTATTCTATTCTATTCTATTCTATTCTATTCTATTCTATTCTAAAAAGGTGCAAATGACCAGCTGTCTGCAAGCTGCAAGGAGTATGAATCCGTCCATTCCTCACCATCCACTCAGAGCTGAAGAAGCTTCTTGGATGAGAAGCGAAACCTCTTCAAAAGAAAAAAACAAGAAAGTCCAGTTGCCTCCTGAAAAAGCACCTTTGAGACAACCACGACCTGGATGACTGCGAATCTTTAGAGACAAGTGAGAAGAGTTAACTGACTTTGAAAACGAGAAGTCAAGTCAAATCTGGTTAGTAGTTGGAGGAAGATATACAAAATCCCCCACAATTGTGGGCTTTCTTGGCAATTGCCAATTGCTTGGCAAATGACTTGTATTTATGACGATTGCAGTGTCCCGGGGGGCGGGGTGGGGGTCATGTAATCCCCTTTCGCGACCTTCTGACAAGCAAAGTCAATGGGGAAGCCAGAATCGCTTAACGTTACTAAGTTAACAACTGCAGTGATTCTCTTATTAATTGTGGCAAAAAAAAAAAGCATAAAATGGGGGGGGGGGGGGAATTCATTTAACTACTGGCTCGCTTAGCAATTTTGGTCTCATTTGTGGTCACAACCTGAGGACTATCTGTATTTGGATAACAGAAATATCAAATGTTCCCAGAATCGGGGACACCTGGTTTGACAATAATTCCTGTGGAAAAGATTCTGGAATAATAGTTAATTGCAAATTAAATGTGTTAACAGCATGCTGTAGCCGTGAAAATTAAAAAGTAGAGATAGCCTTAATACAGTTTTAGAATCACTAACAGGGTTAGGTCCAATTTTATTCTGCATTGTTCATTCTGGAGACCCCAAACTTGAATAACACTTTGGACAACTTGAGGATGAGCAGAGTCCAATCAGGAGAGAATGAAAGATCCCAGAACATTTTTCCTTGAAAAGTGTGAGAAATGTTACGATCACACCACTGAAGGTCCTGAAAGGACATCACACCGAAAGCAGCCAAGATCTCTTCTTTCTTTCGGCAAGGCAGAATAATAGAATCATCTGTTACACTGTCCTTCCTGTTGAAGACTACTTCAGTTTCAATCACAACAATACACGAGCACACAATAGATTTAAGCTTAATGTGAACCGCTCCAATCTTGATTGCAGAAAATATGACTTCAGTAACAGAGTTGTTAATGCCTGAAATGCACTACCAGACTCTGTTATCTCTTCCCAAAATCCCCAAAGCTTTAACCAAACACTATCTACTGTTGACCTCACCCCATTCCTAAGAGGTCTGTAAGGGGCGTGCATAAGAGCACCAGCGTGCCCACCGCTCCTGTCCTAATGTTCCCTTTGATTGTATCCAATTTCTTATAGTTATTGCATACTTATGCTTATATATATGCTTATATATATCGTATAGTTATTTCATGCTTATGCTTATATATACTTTTGTGACAAACAAACAAACAAACAAACAAATAAATAAATAAATTATTAAGGGGATTTCGGCTGAATAATAAGAGAAATATCCTGAAGTGAAGGACACTGTCAGGGTTCCAAGTAATAGCCCCAACCAAAGAAGACTCCAAGGCTTGAAGTTCCTCAAAGTTCCATTTTATTACAGATGTCATATTGGCACATCTGGGAAAGCCCGAATCTGAAAGCTTCCAGGTTTTCCCCACCCAAAGGAAATTCCAAGTCCCTGCCCCAGCACCAGTGGTGGTATTCAAATAAATTAGCAACTGGTTCTCTGCCCTAATGACCAACTGGGTGGGCGTGGCCATTGTGGGTGTGGCCAGGGGGCATGACAGGCAGCACCCGGCCTCCTGCAGCCCCCTGGGAGCAAAAATGAGCCACGGGGGTCGAGCTGCAACCCCCCCATGCCCATTTTGGCCCTAGTAGACCTCCCTGCAGCCCTCTGGGAGCAAAAACAGGCCATGGGGTCAAATAAAGCTTTCCTCTATTTATCTGGGAGCCAAAACAACTCCGTAGGGATTTCTGGAAGGGGAGGGGCGGGGAGGGGAGAGGCCAACCAGCACTTTAACAACCAGTTTGGCCAAAGTGGTGCGAACCGGTTGAATCCCACCACTGCCCAGAACCCACATGTCCATCCCATGGTCCAATCAATGCACCGTCTCAACTGGAGATGCCTCCCAGTCACACCACTCCAGGTGCAGGGCAGGATGTCCTTGACTCTCAGAGAAAAGAATGCTATTATGGCTAGATGTTTCTCTAATTCCATACAATCTCCCCTCCCAGTTTCCCACAGTGCTAAATGTGGCAGCCCTGAAGTTCCAAAGTAGAAGATGGCTTCCAGGAGTTCAGTTGTAAGCCAATTACATGGAGAGATGTAGCTCTTCTTCCCTGGGAGGGGTTCAAGCACAGGTAGGGTTGCCATCTTTCACGAAGGCTTTCATTCAGATCCTTGCACCAAGAAAAGGTTTGGGCTCTGTGACCTTACAGGACCCTTTCAACCTAACCGTACCGGGATTCGATGATAACTAGCCAATTATAAACCCAGACTATGCCGAGCAGAGGTTGGAACAAGCAACACCTTTGAAGCTAAACACACTTTTAAGCCTTAATAAAGGGAAGCGCAATATCACAACCGTCGGAGCAATTTTCCACATCGGTGCTCAAGCACTCGAACGACGGCAAATATATATATATATATATATATATATATATATATATATATATATATATATATATATATATATATATATATATATATATATATATATATTTGCAAGCAAATGACTCGTTGTTGCCTACATGTTCTGCTCCAGAGCGTCCTTTGATTTTTGGAGGGAGGTCTGGGGGGAGGGAGACAGTCCATTCTTTGCCTGACCTCATTCTTTCTCATTCTCTCAAGCACACACACCTAAGGTGGGTTTCAGCAGATTCTGACCAGTTCTGGAGATCCAGTACCGGAAATTTTGAGTAGGTCGGAGAACCGGTAGAAAAAATTCTGACTGACCCCACCCATATCTCTTCTCTGCCTCCTGAGTCCCAGCTGATCAGGAGGAAATGGGGATTTTTACAGTATCCTTCCCCTGCCACGCCCACCAAGCTATGCCACGCCCACCAAGCCACACCCACAGAACCAGTAGTAAAAAAAATTGAAATCCCCCACTGACACACATACACACACACACCCCAATTAGTGGAAAGGGAAAGGGAAAAGGTGCTTCTTGAAGGATTTCACCCCTAAAACTATGGAGAATTTTCCTGACTGTGAGAAGAATTAATCAGAGGAACGTCTTGCTTTCAGAAGTTGTGGGTGGCTTCATCACTGGAGATTTTCAAACACAGACTGGACAGCCACTTGACTGGATAGTATTAAGGTCTCCTGCCTTGAGCAGCGAACTAGCCCTATGATTCTATGTTCCATTTCTTGAACATGGACTTCGATTACCTCAAATTCCTACCTCTTTTCTAGAAAGTTCTGGGCCATTCATCAGCTATTTTTCTGCCATCTTTATAAGTATTACCTAACTCCAACAGCCACAACAATACACGAGCACACAATAGAGACAAACTTAAAGTGAACCGCTCCAAACTTGATTGCAGGAAATATGACTTCAGTAACAGAGTTGTTAATGCCTGGAATGCACTACCAGACTCTGTGGTCTCTTCCCAAAATCCCCAAAGCTTCAACCAAAACCTGTCTACTATTGACCTCACCCCATTCCTAAGAGATCTGTAAGGGGCATGCATAAGAGCACCAGCGTGCCTACCGCTACTGTCCTAATGTTCCCTTTGATTGTATCCAATTCATATAGTTATTTCATACTTATGCTTATATATATTATCTAATACGTACTCTACAAAATAAATAAATAAAATAAATAAATTATTCCTTGCACGATGGGATGGGATGGGATGGGATGGGATGGGATGGGATGGGATGGGATGGGATGGGATGGGATGGGATGGGACGGAACGGAATAGAACAGAATAGGACCTTGGAGGTCTTCTAGTCCAGCCCCCTGCTCAAGCAGAAGAACCTATACCATTTCAGACAAACAGCTGTCCAGTCTCTTCTTAAAGACCTCCACTGATGGAGCACCCACAACTTCTGAAAGCGGCTGGTTAATTGTCCTCAGGAAGTTTCTCCTTAATTCTAAATTGCTTCTCTCCTTCATTAATTTCCATCCATTGTTTCTTGTCCTGCCCTCTGGTGCTTTGGAGAACAGGATAAATCTTTTATTATTGATTAGATTTTATATTTTGTTACTCAAGGTAATGTTCATCTTTGATTTTTCTTCACAACCAGTACAGGTAGTCCTTGAGTTACAACAGTTCATTTAGTGACGGTTCAAAGTTATATGTATGTAAAAAATGCACAATTTTATTTTTATTTTACGATGTAAAAAAGATGTTGAGACTCTAGAATAAGTGCAGAGAAGAGCAACCAAGGTGATTAGGGGACTGGTGGCTAAAACATATGAAGAACGGTTGCAGGAACTCGGTATGTCTAGTTTAATGAAAAGAAGGACTAGGGGAGACATGATAGCAGTGTTCCAATATCTCAGGGGTTGCCACAAAGAAGAGGGAGTCGGGCTGTTCTCCAAAGCACCTGAGGGAAGAACAAGAAGCAATGGGTGGAAACTGATCAAGGAAAGAAGCAACTTAAAACTAAGGAGAAATTTCCTGACAGTTAGAACAATAAACCAGTGGAACAACTTGCCTCCAGAAACTGTGAATGCCATTTGTCTGAAATGGTGTAGGGTTTCCTGCCTGGGCAGGGGGTTGGCTAGAAGGCCTCTAAGGTCCCTTCCAACTCTGTTGTTGTTGTTGTTGTTATAAAGTTACAACAGCACTTAAAAAAGTGACTTATGACCATTTTTTACACTTACCACTATTGTGGCATCCCCATGGTCACATGATCAAAGTTTGCACACTCGGCAACTGACTCATCTTTATAATGGTTGCAGTGTACATTTAGGAGGGTTGCAATGTCCCAGGGGTCATGTGATCACTTTTTGCAACCTCAAAGGAGAAGTCAAGATTCACTTAACAACCCTGTTGTTAATTTAAGAACTGCAGTGATTCACTTAACAACTCAGGCAAGCAAAGTTGTAAAATGGCGCAAAATTCACTCAACAAAGCACTCAGCAACAGAAATTTTGGGCTCAATTGTGGTTGTAAGTCGCAGACTGCCTGTAATTGCAGGTTTGTGGCCACAAACATCCTAAATTGTGGTTTTGTGACCACAAGAAGATGCAAATGGCCATAAACCCCGTTGCCAAAACTCCCAAAATGCAATTGCATGACCTCAGGGAGAACAGTTGATAAAACTGACTAAAAATGGTATCCATTCTAAGCTCCTCCATTTTTGAACATGGAAGGCAGCTGATAAAAATCCAGATTGTAAGTACCTTTTTTTTTATTTACATTTATATCCCGCCCTTCTCCGAAGACTCAGGGCGGCTTACACTATGTTAGCAATTGTCTTCATCCTATTTGTATATTTATATACAAAGTCAACTTATTGCCCCCAACAATCTGGGTCCTCATTTTACCTACCTTATAAAGGATGGAAGGCTGAGTCAACCTTGGGCCTGGTGGGGCTTGAACCTGCAGTAATTGCAAGCAGCTGCTGTTAATAACAGACTGTCTTACCAGTCTGAGCCACAGAGGGGGGGGTCCCTCGTAACTTCAAATGGTTGCTAAGCATTCATAGACTTCATTTATAGACTGAAGCCTATCTGTATAATAGACTTATATATCACTTCCCAGTGCTTTTACAGCCCTCTCTAAGCGGTTTACAGAGTCAGACTCTTAGCCCCATCAATCTGGATCCTCAGTTTACCCACCTCGGAAGGATGGAAGGCTGAGTTAACCTTCAGCCAGTCAAGATCGAACTCCTGGCAGTGGAAATGCAGCATTCGCCTGCAACGTTGCATTCTAACCACTGCGCGGAAGGAAGGAAAGAAGGAAGGAAGGAAGGAAGGAAGGAAGGAAGGAAGGAAGGAAGGAAGGAAGGAAGGAAGGAAGGAGAAAAGGGCAATACCACTTCCCAGTGCTTTTACAGCCCTCTCTAAGTGGTTTCCAGAGTCAGCCGCTTGTCCCCAACAATCTGGGTCCTCATTTTACCCACCTCGGAAGGATGAAAGACTGAGTCAACCTGGAGCCTGGTGAGATTCGATCTGCCAAATTGCAGTCAGCCAGCAGTCAGCAGAAATAGCCTGCAGTACTGCACTCTAACCACTGCGCCACCCTGGCTAATAAAAGTAGTATTACCATGAGTAACTTTGATTTTCTAATCTGGTCTACCTAAACCCCTGATCATTCTAACACTCGGCAGCAGCTGTATAAAAAAAAATCTGATTAATGGCAACTCTTCCAACTAATAGTTTTTTTATTAGTTTTTCATTAGCTTCATCCGATCCCTTCTCTTGCCACGCAAATGGCATTATCTCACCCCAATTCACATTCTATATCAGTTCTACTTTATCTGAACATCAGATAAAGTCCCTTTTCATAATGTTTGCTAATCAGAGTAAGTGCTTCCCCATCCTTCCTGATATTTTCCACCAGAAAAGCCAGCTCTAACATGGACATTTCATTAGAAGGAGATTCTCAACCTTTTTTTTTTAGATGGCATGTTATGCTTGCTTTGACTGGGGAATTTAAAGAGTATGTTATTTGTGCAAAAGAAACTCCTGCTATTAAATCTTTCACACCCAATGATCCAATGAATTCAAAAGCAACACAGCTGTCAGAAGATTAAACTAAAACAAGTGAAAGAATGGAAATTATATTCAAATCTGAATATGTGAAACTAGAGCTGCTCATTATCCAATATCTTTCAGATGTGACCAACAGAATTCAACATTCCTTTGGCATTCATTAGAAGGAAAACTGTTTAGGACAAGGTTTGGAAGCTGAGTCATCGCAACTGATCTAGTCCAATGTATCTCAAGCTTGACAAATTGAAGATGCCTAGACCTCAACTGCCAGAATTCCCATAAATGTCCACAGGGACCTGCTGCTTTAATCACAATGACAAAAAAACAAAGGTATCCATTCTAAGCGCCTCCATTTTTGAACATGAGTGCAGCATAACAGCATAAAATGATTGAGTCTTAAGTCACCTTGGTGTAAAACTTCTTTCACCACAGTGACCCAGTTGGTCTCTCTGTGGAATCCCTGTTATGGCTATCAGTGTGTATATATGTGTGTGTGTAAGAGATAGGTGATAGATAGATAGATAGGTAGATACATAGATAGAGAGAGAGAGAGAGAGAGAGAGAGAGAGAGAGAGAGAGAGACAGATGATAGATATAAGATAGATAGATAGATAGATAGATAGATAGATAGATAGATAGATAGATAGATAGATAGATGAGAGAGACAGATGATAGATAGATACATAGATAGATGAGAGATAGATGAGAGAGGCAGATGATTGATAGATAGATAGATAGATAGATAGATAGATAGATAGATAGATAGATAGATACATAGATAGATAGATGATAGATAAATACATAGATATATAAGAGATATACGAGAGAGACAGACGATAAGATAGATACATAGATAGATGAGAGATGAGAGAGACAGATGATAGATAGATGATAGATAGATTGATAGATACATTGATTGATAGTTGGTCTCTCTGTGGAATCCCTGTTATGGCTATCAGTGTGTATATATGTGTATGTAAGAGATAGGTGATAGATAGATAGATAGATAGATAGATAGATAGATAGATAGATAGATAGATAGATAGATAGATAGATAGATGAGAGATAGATGAGAGAGACAGATGATAGATACATAGATAGATGAGAGAGACAGATGATAGATGTAAGATAGATAGATAGCTAGATAGATAGCTAGATAGATAGATAGATAGATAGATAGATAGATAGATAGATAGATAGATAAATACATAGATAGATGAGAGAGACAGATGATAGACAGATACATAGATAGATGAGAGATAGATGAGAGAGGCAGATGATTGATAGATAGATAGATACATAGGTAGATAGATGATAGATAAATACATAGGTATATGAGAGATATACGAGAGAGACAGATGATGATGGCTTCCGGGTGGCTCCACCTCTTCGCTGAGCCCTAATTAAAGGGGCTCCGCACTGAACATCGTAAAAGCCAGGAAAAGCCGGCTTTAATCTCTTTCCCTGGATGAAAGGGGCAAGATAAGAGCGCAGGAATGTTGGTAGACCTCCCCAGAGGCTTTGTTTTAATTAAGCAGAGCCTCGAAGGGTCGATGGGTCCCATAAATATTCCTGCCATCTCCGACTTCAGTGCGTGTCTGCAAAAGCAGGAAAAGAAGAAGGTGTCCATCTCTGCTAATTGTCTTATCTTTATGGATCTCTTTAAGCAGACGGAATGAGTGCAAGCGGACGATTATTGGATTGCAAGTATTTTGATTTCCTGACTTCTACTTTCTAAAAAGAAATTTTTTCTTTGTTCTAATTGACTCTTAAAGATGGCGCCTGAGCAGGAGTGAAAATGACGAATGGAATTTTAAACAGTCTGTGCAACTAAGAAGATAAGAAATGTTATGTGTGGATTTTAATGAAGTGAACTGAGCTCTCCTATACTTAAAGGGAAAAGAAGTTTCTAGACTTATATTTTGTGAATTTTAAAACTGAAATGGCTACTAAACCACCTAAGACTGGGGGCAGAAGGGTTCTGAACCAGCTTTAGAAGATCTGATTAAAGAGCAAGGAAAGTGTCTGAAGAAAGGTTTAAGGAGATTATGGATAATAATGAGAAAATAAGAGAAGAAATAAGAGAATAATAAAAAATAAGAAGATATCTTGATGGCTTTTCAAGGTTTGGCAAAAGACTGGAGGTGGTGGAGGAGGAGGTGCAAGAAATTGTTCAGTCAAATCAACAAATAGAAAATAGAATGGGGAATGCAAATCAAATTGGATAAAATGAAGATCAAGTGGTGGTGATGCAGTATAGAATGATGGAAGGAGCTCTGAGAATTAGAGGTTTGAATGAGGACAAAGGGAAGATTTAAAAAATTTTATCAGAAGCTCTGGCTGAATTTATTGAACTTGATCCACAAGAGGTTGCTTATCAAATTGACAAAATTTATAGAGTTAATTCTTGGATTGCTAGGCAAAAGAAACTTCCTAGAGACATTGTGGTTTATTTTTTGAAAAGAACAGTGAGGAATCAAATTTTGCAAGTTGCTTTTCAGAAAAACTTGAAAATAGAGAACAGGAGTTGAAGGTTTTGAAAGAGATCCTCCCAAGATGTTAAGGGATAGAAAAGACTTTACATTTTTTACACAAGAACTTAAGAAATACCAGATTCAATTTAGATGGGAGGTTCCAGTTGGTTTGACAGTGTATTATCAGGGAAGAAGATATCGTATTGACACAGTGCTTAAGGCCAAAGATTTTCTTTCTACAGTGCTGAAATTTGAAATAGAAATAATAGAAAAAAGAATTCAAGAGACTCAAATGGGTGTGGAAGCTGAGGTGATTCCAGTGATGTTACCATCAGAGGAACAACCACAAGAACAAAGACTGACGAGGGGAGCCCTTAAGCGTAAAGAAAAGGAGCAACAAACTCAAAGTAAAGTTCAGGATTCTGCTACAGAAGCGGTGGGAGGAGCACGGCCGAAGATACGGGAGGACGATCTTCAGTTGATTGCCCAAAGGCTTCAGCAGCCCAGTAATGGCAAATAAAATCTTGACTTGGAATGTCAATGGTTTGAACTCAGCTCAGAAGAGAAGAAAAATATTTCATTATTTGAAACAATTTAAACATGATGTTATTTGCTTACAAAAGCATATTAAATTATCAGATCAAAAGTACCTAATAAACTCAAAGTTAGGTAAACATTTTGTTGCTTCAGCTTTGGAGAAAAAACATGGCATAGTGGTTTATTTGAGAAAAGATATACCAGCCAAGTTAATAGAGGCAGATATTTATGGAAGATATATTGCTATTGAACTTACAATAGAAACAAAAAGGACTCTCTTGCTTGGTATATATGCACCCAACCAGCAACAAGAAAAATTTTATAGAATGTTATATGATAAGTTGACTCTATGGGATTATAAATCGTGTATTATATTGGGAGATTGGAATGGAGTAATAGATACACGAAAGGACAAGAGAATTTCTTCCAAGAAGATACCTGCACATGCAAAGCTGCCTAAATCCTTTTTTGATATGATAGAAGATTTTGAGTTAAGAGATGTATGGAGACTGCGGAATTTGGAGGAAAGAGACTATACTTTTTTCTCTGATAGGCATCAATCCTTCTCACGTATTGATTTTATTTTAATTTCTAATGATTTGCTTTTTAGGGTGAAGAAAACTAAGATATTTCCAAGATGTTTGTCTGATCATAGTCCTGTTTGGATGGAATTGCAATATGGAAAAGAGGGTAGAAGAACTTGGAGATTAAATGAAAATTTGTTTAGATATCAGGATAATGTAAATCAATGTAAAAAGCAGATGAAAGAATTTTTTGATTATAATTTGAATAATGAAACATCGATAGAAATGGTTTGGGACTGCAGTAAAGCTTTTATGAGAGGTGTATTAATATATCTTAATAATAGACAGAGAAATAAGCAACAAAGACAGCGTAGGTATTTAGAAGAGGAAATCTATAAGAAACAACAATTATTAATACATAACTCACATGATCAAAAACTTAAAGATGCAATAAAGTTACTACAGAATCAATTTAATATGATAATGGCTGATCAGGTGGCAACAAATATACAATATGCCAAACATAATACTTTTTGTAACGCAAATAGACCTGGTAGGTGGTTAGCATACACTTTAAGGAAAAGACAAAAACAACGTACTATAGAAAAAATAGAATACAAAGGTAGAGATATCAACAGGATAAAATTAAAAAAGCTTTTTTAGAATATTATACAAATTTATATCTTAAAGATAATATATTGAATAGGGATATTGATAAATATTTGAAGGAATATAAGGTTAAAAATTTAACTTTAGAACAAACGGATGAATTGAATCGGCCTATAACCTCGGAAGAAATTATTTTGGTAATTAAACAATTAAAAATGGGGAAAACTCCTGGTACGGATGGGCTTACAGTTAGTTATTATAGGAATTTACAGGATGAGATGTTAGGTCCACTTAAGGAATTATTTAATCAGATACAACTAGGAGGGGGAATTCCCCCCTCATGGAGAACCTCTTTTATTTCATTGATACCAAAGAGGAACAGGATTGTTCTAAACCTGGGAATTATAGGCCAATCTCACTTTTAAATAATGATTATAAGATTTTGTTAAAATAATAGCTAATAGATTAATGTTGATTCTGCAGCGAAGAATTCATAATGATCAATCTGGATTTATAAAAGGGAGACAGATGAGGAATAATGTTAGGCAGATTGTTAATTTACTGGAGTACTTAGAAAAGAAAAATTTTATTCCAGCAGCATTTATTTTCTCGATGCAGAGAAAGCTTTTGATCGATTGCATTGGGATTTTTTATTTAAATTAATAGAAAAGATGCAATTTGGAGATGGTTTTTTAAGAATAATTAGGGCAATTTATGGAGAGCAAACAGCACAGATTATAATCAATGGTAGCTTAACAGAACCTTTTAAGATTGCGAAAGGAACAAGACAGGGATGTCCTTTATCACCATTATTGTTTATTTTAACTCTAGAACCATTATTGGATAAAATACGAGAAGTAAAGGAGATAGAGGAAGTAGAGTTAGACAGTATGAATATAAGTTAAGAGCTTTTGCAGATGATTTGGTGATTACTTTAACAAACCCTATAAATTCTAGTAAATCTTTGTTGGAAATAATTGATCAATATGGGAATGTCTCAGGGTTTAAGGTAAATCAGAAAAAGACAAAAGTGATAATAAAAATATGGCCAGACAACAGAAAGAAAAACTAGAGGAAGTAACAGGATTTGAAATTGTAAAGAAGGTTAAGTATTTAGGGTTTATATTACGTCATCAAATGTGAAATTGTATAAGAATAACTATGAGGTTTTATGGCAAAAGTTCAGAAGGAGTTGATTGTTTGGAAAAATTGCAATTATCTTTGCTGGGAGAATTGCTGCTATTAAAATGAATGTTTTACCTAGATTTTATTCCTCTTTCAGATGATACCAATAATTAAGAAAGATAAGAATCTTGAGGAATGGCAGAAGGAATTAACAAATTTATATGGGAAGGTAAAAAGCTAGGGTTAAAATGAAAATAATTCAAGATTCTCGGAAAGGGAGGTTTAAAATGCCTAATTTTAAATTATATTATGAAGCAGCTGCTCTCTCTGCAATAAGTGATTGGTTTAATTTAACAGAGGACAGAATTTTGAATATAGAAGGTTATGATTTGTTATATGGATGGCATGCATATTTAATTTATGACAAAAAGTGGATAAGGCCTTTAAAATCATGTGCTAAGAAATGCCCTTCTGCGTGTTTGGAAAAATACTCTTATAAACTAAATTATAAGGTTCCTATATGGGCATGTCCTAGACATACAGTAGAAAATATAAACATAGAACAGAATCAGGAAATGATTACATATAAAGATCTTTTGTATACTGAAAGAGGTAATTTGCAGTTAAAATCTCTGCAAGTATTAAGAGAGGAAGGAAAAATTATACTTGGTTTCAATATGAGCAATTACGTGCTAGATGGAAGGAGATCAGAAAATTGGTATAGAGCAGAACGAGGAAAATTTGGTAAAGAAAATTAGAAATCAGTCTCAGGAGCACATAAAGAGATTGTATAATGTGTTACTTGAAATAGATTCTGAAAGGGACTTGGTAAAGGACTGTATGATAAAGTGGGCACAAAATTTTCAGGAGCCAATATTATTGGGAACTTGGGAAAAAATTTGGGTTAGAAATGTTAAATTCATGAGCACAGAATCTGAGGAAAATCTTTATAAAATGTTTTATAGATGGCACCTAGATCCTAAAAAATTATCGTGTATGTATCCAGAAATGCAAGCAAAATGTTGGAGATGTAATTGTGATGACGCTACATATTTTCACATTTGGTGGACTTGTAAGGACATAAAGGCCTTTTGGATAAAAATTTGGTGGATTTTACAAAATGTTCTGAAAAAGAAGATAAAGTTCCTGCAATTTTTCTTGTTGGGAATTATTACGGATTGTACAGTAATTGAGACTAAATTGATTTTAAATCTAATAACTGCAGCAAGATTACTAATAGGACAATATTGGAAGAAAAAAGAAGTACCAACAATACAAGAATGGATATTGAAAGTTGCCAATTTGGCTGAGATGGCGAAGATATCAGCCTTTTGAAAGACAATACAAGAAAGATACTTAAAGGAATGGAAAAATGGATTGACTATATTCAACGTAGATATCAGACTAAGAGTTATCAGACTGTTTTGAATGATTATGATGTATTATTTTGATTGCTTTTGGGGAAGTTAGGAATTGATGATTGTAGGGGTATAATTAAGTTGGGACGAAAACTTTTTAGCATATGTTTGTTTTACTTTTAACTATACCTTGTGCTCGTTCGGGAAGTCGGGGAGGGGTTGCGAAGGAGGGGAGGGGGGGAAAGGGGGAAAAAAATTTTTGTAAAACTTTTTGAAAAAAAAAAAAAAAAAAAGAGAGAGACAGATGATAAGATAGATACATAACATAACATAACATAACATCAGAGTTGGAAGGGACCTTGGAGGCCTTCTAGTCCAACCCCCTGCCCAGGCAGGAAACCCTACACCATCTCAGTCAGATGGTTATCCAACATTTTCTTAAAAATTTCCAGTGTTGGAGCATTCACAACTTCTGAAGGCAAGTCGTTCCACTTATTAATTGTTCTAACTGTCAGGAAATTTCTCCTTAGTTCTAAGTTGCTTCTTTCCTTGATCAGTTTCCACCCATTGCTTCTTGTTCTACCCTCAGGTGCTCTGGAGAACAGCCCAACTCCCACTTCTCTGTGGCAGCCCCTGAGATATTGGAACACTGCTATCATGTCTCCCCTAGTCCTTCTTTTCATTAAACTAGACATACCCAGTTCCTGCAACCGTTCTTCATATGTTTTATCCTCCAGTCCCCTAATCATCTTTGTTGCTCTTCTCTGCACTCTTTCTAGAGTCTCAACATCTTTTTTACATCGTGGCGACCAAAACTGGATGCAATATTCCAAGTGTGGCCTTACCAAGGCATTATAAAGTGGTACTAGCACTTCACGTGATCTTGATTCTATCCCTCTGTTTATGCAGCCCAGAACTGTGTTGGCTTTTTTAACAGCTGCTGCACACTGCTGGCTCATATCTAGATGGTTATCCACTAGGACTCCAAGATCCCTCTCACAGGTACTACTATTGAGCAAGGTACCACATATCCGGTACCTGTGCATTTTGATTTTTTGGCCTAAATGTAGAACCTTACTTTTTTCACTGTTGAATTTCATTTTGTTAGATAGCGCCCAATGTTCAAGTCTGTCAAGATCTTTCTGTAACTTGAGCCTATCTTCTGGAGTGTTGGCTATTCCTGCCAGCTTGGTGTCATCTGCAAATTTGATGAGTTCCCCATCTATCCCCTCGTCCAAGTCATTGATGAAGATGTTGAAGAGTACTGGGCCTAAAACAGAGCCTTGGGGTACTCCACTGCATACTTCCCTCCATGTGGATGTAGTTCCGTTGAGGACTACACGTTGAGTGCGGTTGGTCAGCCAGTTACGAATCCATCTGGTGGTGGTGCTGTCTAACCCACATTTTTCTACTTTATCTAGTAGTAGGTTATGGTCTACTTTATCAAATGCTTTACTGAAGTCCAAGTAAATTATATCAACAGCATTCCTCTGGTCTACTAATTTTGTCATTTTGTCAAAGAATGCGATAAGATTAGTCTGGCATGATCTGTTTTTGACAAACCCATGTTGGCTTTTGGTTATTACTTTGTTTGCTTCTAGGTGTTCGGTGATTTGTTGCTTGATTATCTTTTCCAGAATCTTCCCCGGTATTGAGGTCAGACTGATAGGTCTGTAGTTTCCTGGATCTGTTTTTCCTTTTTGAAGATGGGAACTACATCAGCTCTTTTCCAGTCCTCTGGCAGCTCCCCTGTGCTCCAGGATCTTTGAAAGATATAGTTCAGTGGTTCTGAGATCACGTCTGCCAGTTCCTTCAGAACCTTGGGGTGTAATCCATCCGGTCCTGGTGATTTGAACTCGTCTAAGGTAGACAGGTGTTCACTTACCATTTTCTTCCCTATTTTAACTTGTGTTTCTAATCTGTTTTTTGTAGTGCTGTTTTTGATAGGTTGGATTGTTTTTTCCTTTTGTGTAAAGACAGATGCAAAATATGAGTTAAGTAGATCTGCTTTCTCCTGTTGCTTGCCATCTTCTTGCCACTTTCTCCCAGCAATGGGCCAATTGTTTCCTTGACTTTTTTCTTGTTTTTAACATGTTGGAAGAAGCTTTTTTTATTATTTTTTACTTTTGTCGCTAGCCTTTGTTCATTGTGAGCCTTAGCTTTCCTCACTTCATCTTTACAGGCTCGGGCTGTTGCTGATATTCTGCCTTAGTTATTTGCCCCTCTTTCCACTTTTATATTTGTCCTTTTGTCTTTCAATTTGTCAGATAGTTCTTTATGCATCCATGCTGGTTTCTTTTGTGATCTACTATTTTCTTCTTCATTGGTATTGTGTTAGACTGTGCTTTTATAATCTCACTTTTCAAAATTTCCCAAGCTTCTTGAGTTGTTTTCCCCCTGAGGATTCTCATCCATTGAATCCTTCTCAAGATCTCTCTAAGTTTATTGAAATTAGCTCTCTTAAAGTCCAAGACTCTAGTTTGACTTTGTTCTACTACTTGTATTTGCTTAATGTTGAATTCCAATATTGCGTGGTCACTTGCCCCAAGGTTCCTGTAGCTTCAACACCTTCTATCATTTCATCTCTGTTAGTGAGAATTAAGTCCAATATGGCTGATCCCCTTGTCGCCTTCTCTATTTTTTGGGAAACAAAGTTGTCTGCTAGGTTTGTTAGGAACCTGTTGGATCTTCCACTTGGTGCAGAGTTTGTTTCCCAGTTGATGTCAGGGTAGTTAAAATCCCCCATTACTACTGTGATGTGCTTCCTACATACCTTAGTTAGCTGACTAGCAAAAGTTCATCTACTTCCTCTATTTGGTTGGGCGGCCTACAGTATAGACCTATGGCAATATCGTTTCCACCCCTTTTATATTGACCCAAATACATTCAAGATGATTTTCATCATTGTTGTGCTCTATTTCTGTAGAGATGTAGTTATTTCTTATATATAGTGCAACTCCACCTCCTCTTTTATTTGGTCTATTTCTTTTAAATAATTTATATCCCTCTAGCTGTATGTTCCATTTGTCAGTTTCATCCCACCAAGTTTCCGTAATGGCAACAATATCATATCTACCCTCATTTACTTGGATTTCTAATTCACCCTGTTTATTCCTCATACTCTGTGCATTGGTGTATAGACATTTGAGTCCATTTGGATTGATCTTGTGTTTACTGTCTACATAACCTGTGTTGACTGCCCTACTTTCATGCCACCTGTTGGTTTAGTGCACATGGTATGGCACTCACTGTTAAATGCTTGGTTTTGCTTGATAGCATGGTTGATAGTCTTACCCATACAGACATCTATGTTACATGCACTGATAACCCTTTTAGTTTTCGATTGCTGGGGACAGAAATTTTCTATATCAGTTAATTCTCTGTCCCCACTGTTCAGTTTAAATGTTTATCCAGAAAATCTGTGAATGTATTGCTAAGTAACTCAGTCCCTTTCTTTGTTGGATGCAATCCATCTCTTTTACAATTTTTCATTGGACCAGTTGCAGACATCATGACTAATAAAACCAAAGCCTTCCTTTTACACCACTCCTTTAGCCACACATTAAACTCCACTACACGCTGGCCTTTACCTTTTTGTTCCTTATGTACTGGTAAAACCTCTGAAAAGTTAAGCCTACAACCTATGCTATTAAGTTCATACCCTAAGCTCTGGAAATCATTCTGCACAGAAAGCACATCCTTTTGGGACAGATCATTTGTGCCAAGGTGTATAATAGCATCAACATCAGAATCCTTACTGGCATTCTTGACTATCTTAAGAATACGTCTCTTGTCTCTGCTGGCAGTAGCACCAGGTAGACACCTGACGTCTTTCAAAACCTCCATATCCTTTCCTAAATTTACATCCCTTACAATTGAATCACCAATCAGAAGGTGGCTTCTCTTTTTGGATACCTTGCTCTTCTTGTGTGACCGATCTGTAATACTTGATACACACTTTTCCAAAGTAGGTTCACACTTTTCCAAAGTAAGTTCTTCATCTTGAACCATAATCCCTTGATTGTTTGAGTTATCAGTATCACAACTACCTTGATCTGTCACTTTAGTGTTCCTATTTAGGTCAGCAAGGGCACTATATCTGTTATACTGGGACACTGTAAAAGCTTTGTGTTTATGGTTCACAGCTCTCACCCTGCCAGATCCCACGGTTGTCCATACTGCCCTTTTCCTGCAGGATCTTTGTGGTAGAGGGGGCTGATGGCTCAGCAGCTGGAATGGCTGAATTGGGTACCTAATTTCTGCTTGGAGAGCATAGATTAGAGATTCTAGATATGTAATCTGTCCACGTAGACTGCTAATTTGTTTACAAAGAGGACAGTACCCAAATTTGAAAAAGGTACTGCGAAAGACAGCTGCAAAACAAGTATTGCACTGAACTAAGCCAGTCATTTTGAATAGAATAAAATCACAATCTCAAGTGGACCAACCCTGAATATATTATTGCTATATTTTATTTATAGTGATTAGATTAGATTCATACCGTTAGCGCGGTTGTGAAATGAGAAAGAAATGCAGAAATTTTCCACCCCACTCCACCCCAAAGCAGCAGCTCAAACTCACGTGTTTTCTGAAGCAAATCAGAAAGAAATGCAGAAATTTTCCACCCCACTCCACCCCAAAGCAGCAGCTCAAACTCACGTGTTTTCTGAGGCAAATCAGAAAGAAATGCAGAAATTTTCCACCCCACTCCACCCCAAAGCAGCTCAAACTCACGTGTTTTTCTGAAGCAAATCAGAAAGAAATGCAGAAATTTTCCACCCCCACTCCACCCCAAAGCAGCAGCTCAAACTCACGTGTTTTTCTGAAGCAAATCAGAAAGAAATGCAGAAATTTTCCACCCCCACTCCACCCCAAAGCAGCAGCTCAAACTCACGTGTTTTTCTGAAGCAAATCAGAAAGAAATGCAGAAATTTTCCACCCCCACTCCACCCCAAAGCAGCAGCTCAAACTCACGTGTTTTCTGAAGCAAATCAGAAAGAAATGCAGAAATTTTCCACCCCCACTCCACCCCAAAGCAGCAGCTCAAACTCACGTGTTTTCTGAAGCAAATCAGAAAGAAATGCAGAAATTTTCCACCCCCACTCCACCCCAAAGCAGCAGCTCAAACTCACGTGTTTTTCTGAAGCAAATCAGAAAGAAATGCAGAAATTTTCCACCCCCACTCCACCCCAAAGCAGCAGCTCAAACTCACGTGGTTTTCTGAAGCAAATCAGAAAGAAATGCAGAAATTTTCCACCCCCACTCCACCCCAAAGCAGCAGCTCAAACTCACGTGTTTTTCTGAAGCAAATCAGAAAGAAATGCAGAAATTTTCCACCCCCACTCCACCCCAAAGCAGCAGCTCAAACTCACGTGTTTTTCTGAAGCAAATCAGAAAGAAATGCAGAAATTTTCCACCCCCACTCCACCCCAAAGCAGCAGCTCAAACTCACGTGTTTTCTGAAGCAAATCAGAAAGAAATGCAGAAATTTTCCACCCCCACTCCACCCCAAAGCAGCAGCTCAAACTCACGTGTTTTTCTGAGGCAAATCAGAAAGAAATGCAGAAATTTTCCACCCCCACTCCACCCCAAAGCAGCAGCTCAAACTCACGTGTTTTTCTGAAGCAAATCAGAAAGAAATGCAGAAATTTTCCACCCCCACTCCACCCCAAAGCAGCAGCTCAAACTCACGTGTTTTTCTGAAGCAAATCAGAAAGAAATGCAGAAATTTTCCACCCCCACTCCACCCCAAAGCAGCAGCTCAAACTCACGTGATGAGAGATGATGAGAGATGACATAGATGAGAGATGAGAGAGACAGATGATAGATAGATGATAGATAGATTGATAGATACATTGATTGATAGATAGATGATAGATAGATACATACATAGATGAGAGAGAGACAGATGATAGATAGATAGATAGATAGGTAGATAGATAGATAGATAGATAGATAGATAGATAGATAGATAGATAGATAGATAGATAGCTGCTGGGGGTTTGCAGGGGTTCAAGAGAACTTCTAGCTAAGATTCTGTGCAGTTCGGAGAACCCCCAAATCCCACTCCTGGATGGCCCCTCCCACCCTGCCCCGCCCCTCTCAGGAGTCCCCAGGCGGCCCATTTTGGATGCAGGTAAGTGCAGGGCACGCATGGAGGCTTGGGGAGGGTGAAAACTGGACCTACCAGAAGTTTCTGGCCTCCAGAAAGCCTCTGAAGCCTGGGGAGATCATTTTCGCCCTCCCGGAGGCTCGAAAAAATCCTCCGAAGCCCAGGGAAGGCAAAACCCCGCCCCCCGCCATGGTGCAGGAAGCCGACTAGGCCACGCCCACTATGGCCACACCCACCCAGCAACTGGGCAGAGAACCCCTTGCTAAAATTTTTGAAGCCTACCCCAGATGTAAAGATAGATGGTGGGTGGATGGATGGATGGATGGATGGATGGATGGATGGATGGATGGATGGATAGACAGACAGACAGACAGACAGAGAGGCAGCTAGGCAGGCAGGCAAACTGATAATAGAGAAGTAAATAGATGATAGATAGGTAGGTAGGTAGGTAGGTAGGTAGGTAGGTAGGTAGGTAGGTAGGTAGATAGGTAAGTAGACAGGTACAGAGACAGAGAGACTGGATTGGCTAGCTGGGGAATTCTGGGAGTTGAAGTCCATAGGTCTTAAAGTTGCCAAGTATGGACATCTGTGCCCTATAGCATTCTATACAAATAGTTGTCCAATCTCCTGGCAGGAGACCAGTGGTGGGATTCAGCCAGTTCGCACCACTTCGAGAGAACCGGTTGTTAACTTTCTGAGCAGTTTGGTGAACTGGTTGTTGAAAGAAATCATTAGGGCAAAGAACCGGTTGTTAAATTATTGGAATCCCACCACTGCAGGAGACCCTGTACCAGGTTAGACTCCCCTGGTATAGGATCTCCTGCTTGAGAAGTGGGTTGGATAGTCCAGAGGTCTCCAACCTTGGCAACTTTAAGACTTGTGGACGTCAACTCCCAGAATACCTCAGCCAGCAAAGCTGATGTCCACAAGTCTTAAAGTTGCCAAGGTTGGAGACCCCTGGACTAGAAGACTTGCAAGAACCTCTTCCAATCTTATTATTCTATGTTCTGTGTTCTAAAATTTCTCGCCAAGAAAACTGCAGGGACTAAGTCTCAAAAATCGCCAGGAGGCAATACCGATTTGAAGGCATAAAATAAAGCAAATAATACACTACTGTAGTAGTATTGCAGCTAAATGTAATTCTCAAATGTGGAAAGTACAACCCACTTTTCTTTTAATTTGATGGACAGCTGCTGAATTTTAAATCCTTCACAGCCAGAATATACTTATTTTCCAATCGCACAACAGATTTGTTCCTGCCTTGATTATGGTAGTTTCTCAATCCGTGGATGACTGGAGAGATAAATGTAATATTGGTTCTTTTGCGACATCTGATCCGAGAACCCCTCAATTAAAAATGTATTTAGGGACAGTCAAGGTGATACTTACATGCATCGCTTTATGAAAGAATCCAGGTTTTATAAAAGGGATGGAAAAAGATTTTGAATTTTTTTTACAAACAGGCAATCCATACTGCCTTAGTAAGATATTTTTAAGCTGTACGTTCCCAGTCGTATTATTATTACAAATGCTCCATTAAAAAAAAGAAAAAAATTAAAAATTAAATTCGAACACCCAAGGAACATTGGGGTACATGTACACAACAGTCTATTGCAAAATTACACGAAGTATTTTTTTTTCCCCGTCTGCTTCATTGGCACTTAATTCCCTTTATACACTTGCTATGGAGTAAATAGAATTGCATAAAGCAAAGATATTGGGAGCGGGAGTGGGGAGGGGAGGAAAAAGCTGGTTCTGGCTTCGAGATTGAAACAGCAATAACAAAAGAAGTTTAATTCACAATAGTTCCATTCCAGGCTAACAAACAAAAATAACAAACACGCAGATAATGGGTGCTTCAAAAAAAAAAAAAAGATGCTTTCTGCACTTATGAAAACCTCCATGGGCTATTTGGTGCAGAAAATGAGCTGAAGGCTTGTTCTGCAAACCCAAATCCACAGATAACACAAACCCCTTAATTGTGGGTTCAGAATCTAATATTATTTCCAGCATTAATGATGCTCAGAGTTGAGTTATATTTGTTTAGCAATCTCCTTCCTTCCTTCCTTCCTTCCTTCCTTCCTTCCTTCCTTCCTTCCTTTCTTTTTCTTTCTTTCTTTCTTTCTTTCTTTCTTTCTTTCTTTGTCTTTCTTTCTTTCTCTCTCTCTCTCCCTTTCTTTCTTTCTCTTCCTTTCTTACCTATTAGTTTTATAAATAACTCAAGGCAGTAAACCAGGGGTGAAATCCAAATTTGTTTACTACTGTTCTGTGGGCGTGGCTTGGTGGGTGTGGCGTGGCTTGGTGGGCACGGCAGGGGAAAGATACTGCAAAATCCCCATTCCCTCCCCACTCCTGGGGAAAGGATACTGCACAATCCCCATTCCCTCCCCACTCCTGGGGGAAGGATATTGAAAAATCTACATTCCCACCCCACTCCTGGGGGAAGGATATTGCAAAATCCCCATTCCCTCCCCACTCGTGGGGAAAGGATCCTGCAAAATCCCCATTCCCACCGCACTCCAAGGGGAAGGATATTGCAAAATCCCCATTCCCACCCCACTCTGGGGCCAGCCAGAGGTGATATTTGCTGGTTCTCCGAACTGCTAAAAATTTCTGCTACTACTTCTCCAGAAATTGTCAGAACCTGCTGGATTTCATCCCTGCAGTAAACATATCTAATCCTCTTCCCTCCTCCTATTTTCCCCACAGTAACTACCCTGTGAATTGTGCTGGGCTGAGAGAGAGGGAGAGGGGGGAGGGAGCGGGAGAGACAGAGACAGAGACAGAGAGACTGGCCCAAAGTCACCCAGTCAGCTTTCATGCCCAAGACGGAACTACAACTTTCTATCTCCTGGCGATTGGCCCCAAGTCATCCAGCTGGCTACCATGGCTAAGGCAGGACTAGAACTCCCCATCTCCTGGTGGCTGGTGCAAACTCACCAGCTAGCTTTCATGCTTAAGACGGGACTAGAACTCAGTCTCCTTTGTTTGTTGAACTTTATTATCAGAACAAACTTTGTTCGTTCTGGTAGGTTTAAATTCTGCAGCTCCATTTTGACTCTGTGCTCCGTGTGGCCTTGCAAAGCTAATTGCCAATTAGGACTTTGGCAGCGTGTCAGTGGAGATAAAGGTGGGTGCTTATCAACCTTATCCCAAAGGACTGTGGCAGACTTCTGTTGGACTCTTTACAAACTCTATTTGTGACTCTCGTTACAGGCTGTGAATGTACAGAACTCACAGCCGTTGAAATAAAAAGAGGGTTTTTGGCACGAATCGTGTGTTTTTTACTGTCTCAGGAAGCCTAGGTCAGAAGTAGGAAGAGACTTCCTTTTGGGTGGGGAAAACCCGGGAGCTTTCAGATTCAGATTTTCCCAGCTGCGCCAATATGACATCCCTAATAAAACAGATCCTTGAGGAACTGATCACCTCAGAGTCTTACTTGGTTGGGGGTGTTACTTGGAACCCTGACACCGGGGTCATGTGATCACCTTTTGCGACCTTCTCGGCCAGTTTCCCACAAGCAAAATCAATGGAGGAAGCCAGAATTGCTTAACAAGATTCACTTAACAATCTTAGCAACAATTCCTGGTTCCAATTGTGGACTACTTGTAATGGTTCTGTTCTATTAAAGTTATAGTTGTTGTTGTGGTTATTATTATTTCTGATCATCGCAGTCAGCCAGATATTTGCCTATCGATTCCCTTCCAAGGACCTGGGATAGGCAAATCTGGATGTTTGACGGTATTACAGATATCGTCACAGGATGGAAGCTGTTCCAAGGAAAGCTGCCTTCTGCAATTGACTGATGGTGAATTGGTCATCGTTGTTGTTGCTGTTGTTGTTATTATTATGAACTTTTATTCATTAAACATGAAACTCAGTTAACTGAACATTCAAAAATGCATCCCAAATACCATTGACTGGTGCTAATGGTTGATACGGGTTGCTGCCAGCGTCCTAGGTATCAACCAAGTACCTTCTTAAGATGTGCGATGTTCCAAGTAGCGCAGTTTTTTGCAGTTCCGCTGGTGTTCTTACAGGAAGCTGCAGTTTCTTGATGTATTTTTTAAAATTCTTGGACATGGTACCAAGTGCCCCGATGACAACGGATATCACTGTTACATGTTTCATTCATAGCCGTGTAGTTTCGATGGCCAGGTCGCAATATTTCATGATTTTTTGCAGTTCTTTTTCTTCGACTCTGGCATCTCCTGGTACCACGATGTCAATAAATTGTATGTTTAGGTTTTTGACAACTGTAATATCTGGCTTGTTGTGTTCCAAGTGACAACCCATCTGTATTCAAAAGTCTCACAAGATTTTCATATTATTATTATTATTATTATTATTATTATTATTTACACAAAATGACAGTATATACAGCAAACGAGATAACTATGCTGGATTTCATATCACAGATCACTAGTCGAACACTTCCCAAGCGTTTAGGACTGTGTGATGTATTATTATTATTATTATTATTATTATTATTATTATTATTATTATTATTATTATTATTATTATTATTATTATTATTATTAAACTTTGTAAAGCTGAGTAAAAGATGACCAAGGAAGGTATTTATTTAGGTTTTGAAATATCACTCTTCTACAGATGACATCTGTACATCCTGCTCAATCTATACCTTTTATCTCTTCTGGAAATAACAGTTATTATTAAATCCATGAGAACAAGAAGAGCGCTGCTGAATGGCTATTGATTGGCTGGTATAAGATCGGTAGGGATGTATTTGCTCCTGGAGTGTCCGAGGTTATATTGATGCTCCTTTGAATCAAGTTTTTCCGACTTCGTTTAACGAGTTTTATAGAACTGCTTTGGAAAATAAGCAAACATTTTCCAACAAGGAAAACAAAAACAAAGGAAAACAAAGGAAAAAAAACCTCTCCAAACCAAGAAAGCAGAACATTTGATGTGCTAATGACAAATGTTTGATAGCCACATTGGCACATAAACCAACAGGCAACTTACCTTCAATTATTGTGTCAGTTTTGGAAGGCAATTTTCTTTTTGCTTCTTAACTGCCACATATTTTAGTTGGGGAAGTTGGGAGGGGGTTGTTGTTGGAGCGGTAGAAAGTTAGTCATAACAACATTCCATATTCAAGGACATCCTGCGTCTGCCGGAGACTGCCTGTAGATTGTATCCAATTGAGTGTAAAGTGTTGATTTGACAATGTGATGAACTTGTAGGTGTGGGGCAGGGCTGTGAACTGTCAACTGGGTGTGGAAAACCTGGAAGATTTCAGTTTCGGGTTTTCCCAGCTGTGCCAACGTGACATCTCTAATAAATTGGAACTTTGAGGAACCTCAAGCCTCAGAGCCTTATTTTGTTGGGGGTGCTCCTTGGAACCCTGACATATTGGTTCTGTGCGATCTGATTTTATAAAAGAGCAACAGATATTCAATGATTAGATGAACTTTTAGATATACATTCAGAAAAAGTGAAATTATCAGAGGAGGCTTCATTTAGTATAGAGATGCCCTTTCACATTGTGCAGTTCAAATTTCTGGACTATGTTTTAGCCAAATACGGATATCCTTCTCTCTTTTTTTTTAAGTGATGTGCAATTCTAATTCTTCTGTCAGGATTTTTCAAATGCAGTTATTTCTGCAGATTGGAAAGGCCTAGCAGAACTTGAAAAGAGGCTCTTCTGTTTAATCTGATATTAGAATTATTGGCCTGTCTTATCAAGCAATTAACCTGGGCATCAAAGCAGAGGGAGATGAAAATAAATTGTTACATGCCAATGGTATATTACACCTGATTGATAATCATGGATATCCTGCATCAAAATGTAATAAAGTAGCTTGGTAAACCATTAGGCTACTCCATTTAATTAAGTCTTCTATACGTAAAAACCTATCATTTAACAGATTGTTCGTGGAATGTGATCGTATGGAGCAGGGGTCTCCAACCTTGGCAACTTTAAGACTTGTGGACTTCAACTCCCAGAATAATTCTGGGAGTTGAAGTCCACAAGTCTTAAAGTTGCCAAGGTTGGAGACCAGGGGTGGGAATGAAAAATTTAACAACTGGTTCGCTGTCCGGTTGCTGGGTGGGGGGGCTCACCACAGTGGGGGGGGTGTTTACGCCCTCCGGAGGCTCCAGGAGGGCGAAAACAGCCTCCCCTGGGCTCCAGAGGCCCTCTGGAGGCTGGAAACGGGGCCGTTTCTGGACTTCCAGTAGGCCCATTTTTCACCTGCCCAGAGCCTTCACACAGTCCCTGCACTTACTTCGCATCCAAAACGGGCCACGTGGAGACTCCTTGGAGGGGCAGGTGGGATGGGCCTGGTCAGCCTTGTAACTACCGGTTCGGTGAACCAGATTGAAATTAACATCCGATTCACCTGAACTGTCAAAACCGGCTGAATCCCAGCCCTGTTGGAGTCCCCAGGCATGGAGAATGATCTTAGAATACAGGATGGAGCAGCAGAGTAGACATGCTGGCTGAAGGACTCTGGGAGTTGAAGTCTACAAGTCTTAATATTACAAAGTTTGGAGAACCCTGATCTAACTCAAAGCGTTCTTCCCATTCCATAAGAACATCTAGAGAGGGCCTACTTAAGATCCCATGCTCTCAAGAGATGGAGACCTTGAGGGACGGTCCCAAAATTGTAAAACCCACCTACTGCCTTCCAAGGTGTTCCTTACATTCCAGAAAGAAATGAAGACTATTCTCTTATTGTTAGGCTTTTAAAATGAAGTCCGCTAATGGCTGTTGTGGGATGTGGCTTTACAACCCACAACCTTTTATAGTGTGGTTGGTTGGACTGCTTTTCGTGAGAAGTTGAGCCGTGTTATTTAGGGATTCCAGCCTGGTATTATTTTACATTGCAAATTGTAGGCAGCCATGGAGATAACCTTGGAGAAACTATTTGGAAATGGTTAGAAGAAGATGATGTGCAGAAATAGAAAATAAAAGTATTAGGAAGAGACACCCTAGGTGGAGCGTAAAAGGGAGGAGGAAGAAATGTAATTAAACTTGCATATTTCTGTTCCTATAGCCTCCTCAATAAAGTACAGTTGGAGTCATGTTGTTCAGAACATGTTATTTCATGTTCTGGACAACTTTGAAAGTCTGACACAAACTGCTCTAAGTCGTTCAAGTGGGCATTATAAATCTGTAACTCGATATACATATTAGTGCGAATTTAAATTTTTTTCGGAAAGATTATGGTGATTCCCCTGGATTTGCAATCTTGGATTGATGATATGTATTCACTCTCTGTTTATTAATTGGCTCCATGCTGGTGTAATTAATCCTTGTCATCAAGATTTACTCCAAGGAAGTTCTTCATGTCACTGAAGATCCTGGAAAACTGCAGTTCTGCATTTTCTGACAAACCTCCATGGATAGGAGAGATTCTTCAAGCCCCATATCGCCATCCATCATGGAGGAGATGCATTTGCAGGCTTCTTCCAACTGCCTCGAATGCAGGAGCATGAAAATTTAGAAATGGGGCCAAATCCTACCCAAGCAATTTCCAGAATCTGTTGTGGTCCGTTGTAGGGCTTATTTTTGGGATGGGGCTTACATTACAAGCATCCTGAAAAATCATGCTAGGTCTTATTTTCAAGGAAACATAGTAGTCCTTGACTTACAACCACAACGGAGCCCAAAATTTATGTTGCTATGTGAGACAGATGTGAATTAAGTAAATTTTGCCCCATTTTACAACATTTCTTGCCACAGATGTTAAGTCATAAATACATGCTGGTTGCCAAGCACCCAAATTTTGATCATGTGCCTGTAGGGGTGGTGGCGACAGGGAGCATGACTGTTGTAAGTGCGAGGATCGGTTGTTAGCCCCTTTTTTTCCAACCTCGTTGCAACTTCAAGTAGTTGCTAAACAAACGGCGTGCATTTAAAGGACCCACTTTGTGTCAAGACATTATGACACAACGTTTTATCATTTTGTCAAAACTGCAGGGAGCCCCGCTGACAAGTAAGCCTCTTTTGGGTCTGGGGGCTTGCTCTTCATTACACGCACACAGGAGTTCAGGTTTTGGAGCACAGATTCCATTAACAGCTGCATGTGGAAACTGCCAATCAATGCTTTAAATAATTACAACTGATGGTTGCATTTTGTACAGGAAACAAATCCCCAAAGAAATTGAATACTGTACATTATCTACACAGAGGAAATCCATAACTAATGAGGCATTCCAGATAAAGTATACAAATACTGCTATTTAAACTGGGGAATTAGGAGGTGCTTGAAAATTGTGTAAGTAAACATAAAAATAACTCAATATGAATAAAGACAAATATACATGTTCCAGGATAATGTTGCAGGAGCCAATCTGGGTCCAGAGGTTTAGTCATTTGAGCTTTCGGACCCGTACTGGAGCCTAGTGTTGTGGTCCGCCAGCAGCCTGCGGAGCTGGCAACTGAGTCGGACAGCGATGAGGCTGAGGTGGGGCCAGGGCCATCGGGGAGTGATGTGCGGACTCCAGAGCTTCCAGAGACTGATAGTGTGAGGCAGAGGAACAGGAGGAGCCTGTTCCTAATGCACGCATGAGAAGAGCTACCAGAAGGCAAGAGCAGCTCAAGCAAAGAGGATGACTCAGGAGTAGGGCCAAGAGATCATTGGCTTAAGGCTTAAAACAGACCAGCAACGGCGTTTGGGCTTTGTCGGAAAACAACGTTGGTAGCTTCGTCTTCTTGCATTTATTTTTGTATCTGTGACTTCTAAATGTTTGCCAAGAAAGGCCTTTGGCAGTTTGCCTAATTGGACCAAGGTTTGCGATAGGATTGAGGAATTTGTGTTGGGAGGAATTTGCTTTAATTTAGTTGAACTACGCTGGGAATGAGTTAATTCTCAGCTATTCGAATAAAGTTTGTTTGTTTTTTCACTGACTGGGTTTCCTACTACCTACTTGGGCCTGGGTCACAACACCTATCCTCAGGTAACGTCTCTCTAGCAGAGTGCGTACTGTTCCGTGTATGCTATTTATACATTCAATTTTGCAGCTACTAAGATTGTTGGTCGAGTAGGCACAAAAACAGCCAGGGAAGTGACTTGAAGCCTGGGAAATGGACCCCTCATCAGTCAACAGGAGTGTTGATTTACCACCAGTTTATCAAGTACTTAGAAGGTGAAGGCTGGCAATAAAATACATACACAGCATGTATTCTGCTAGAGAGAAGTTCCCTGGACTCCAGCACAAGTCCAAAAGCTCAAAAGACAGAACCTCTGATCCCAGGAATCGGCCCAGATTGGATCCTGCAATAAGTCAATATTCTCAATTTTCGAATAACCAACAATGCAAAATTCTCCTGGGCAAGCACATTGATACCCAAAGCAATGCCTCAAATGGAAACCCTACTATTTGACACTATACACCCTGACTCTGGATGTTTCAGGTCACCTATTGATGGTGTGAACAGCCGAGTGTGAAGAAGACCTCCTATCATTTCACAGATGTGGAGAATGAAAGAAGGTAGTGGTTGGGACAAACCATTCATTTAAAACAGAAGAAGCTCTCCCAGCGGACAGGGCTGTAGCACCATCAGCTGCTGGAGAGAGGTTGAAATTATTTCAAGGTGTGCCCAAAAGAAGGGGGAACCTATTTTATTTATTTATTTATTTATTTTGTCACAACAATATATATAAGTATCATACAAAAAAAGATTATATAGTATATAAACATATATATGAGTAAATATTAGGAGGTATAAGCATATATATATATATATGAAGAAAAAAGAAAAACAATAGGACAGGAACGGTAGACACGTTTGTGCGCTTATACACGCCCCTTATGGTCCTCTTAGGAATGGGGTGAGGTCAATAGTAGAAAGTTTTTGGTTAAAGCTTTTGGGATTATGGGAAGAGATCACAGAGTCAGGTAAAGTGTTCCAAGCACTGATGATTCTGTTACAGAAGTCATATTTTCTGCAATCTAGATTAAAGCGGTTAACATTTTATTCCCAGAAATCTTATCCAGGTGACAACGTAGCTTAAGACCATATGGGCAGAAATAGTTTTCCAAAAGCTTTGCTTAAATGATTTAAGTGACATGATAGCAGTGTTCCAAGATTTGAGGGGCTACTACAAGGCAGAGGGAGTCAAGCTATTCTCCAAAGCACCTGAGGGCAGGACAAAAAGCAATGGATGGAAACTAATCAAGGAGAGAAGCAACCTGGAACTAAGGAGAAAATTCATAACAGAAGAATTAACCAATGAAACGGCTTGCCTCCAGAAGTTCTGGGTGCTCCATCACTGGAGGCTTTTAAGAAGAGGCTGGACAGCCACTTGTCTGAAATGGGTATAGGGCAGTGATAACTAACCTTTTCTATACCGAGTACCCAAAGCGCATGCAAGCTTGCACCTGAACTCCCAAAATGCAATGTTCGCGTGGCCCCCACTCATGCACCCCGCTCCCCACGCCGCGTGAGACCCCGCACATGCATGCATGCATGCACTCGACCCTGTGAATGTCCCCCCACACACACACACCCAGCCCCCACGTGTGTGTGGCAGGCACTGCGTATGCAGCAGAGCTGAACTGGGGTGACGGCTCGCATGCTCTCAGAGAGGTCGCTGCATACCACCTCTGGCACACATGCCATAGATTCGCCATCACGGGTACAGGGTCTCCTGCTTGAGCAAGGGGTTGCACTAGAATTCCCAGAATTCCCAGAATTCACCAGCCAACAGGGATCTCCAACCTTGGCAACTTTAAGCCCGGCGGACTTCAACTCCCAGAATTCACCAGCCAACAGGGGTCTCCAATCTTGGCAACTTTAAGCCCGGCGGACTTCAACTCCCACAATTCACCAGCCAACAGGGGTCTCCAATCTTGGCAACTTTAAGCCCGGCGGACTTCAACTCCCACAATTCACCAGCCAACAGGGGTCTCCAATCTTGGCAACTTTAAGCCCGGCGGACTTCAACTCCCACAATTCACCAGCCAACAGAGGTCTCCAATCTTGGCAACTTTAAGCCCGGCGGACTTCAACTCCCACAATTCACCAGCCAACAGAGGTCTCCAATCTTGGCAACTTTAAGCCCGGCGGACTTCAACTCCCACAATTCACCAGCCAACACGGGTCTCCAACCTTGGCAACTTTAAGCCCGGCGGACTTCAACTCCCAGAATTCACCAGCCAACAGGGATCTCCAACCTTGGCAACTTTAAGCCCGGCGGACTTCAACTCCCAGAATTCACCAGCCAACAGGGGTCTCCAATCTTGGCAACTTTAAGCCCGGCGGACTTCAACTCCCACAATTCACCAGCCAACAGGGGTCTCCAACCTTGGCAACTTTAAGCCCGGCGGACTTCAACTCCCACAATTCACCAGCCAACAGGGGTCTCCAACCCTGGCAACTTTAAGCCCGGCGGACTTCAACTCCCAGAATTCACCAGCCAACAGGGGTCTCCAATCTTGGCAACTTTAAGCCCGGCGGACTTCAACTCCCAGAATTCACCAGCCAACAGGGGTCTCCAACCTTGGCAACTTTAAGCCCGGCGGACTTCAACTCCCAGAATTCACCAGCCAACAGGGGTCTCCAACCTTGGCAACTTTAAGCCCGGCGGACTTCAACTCCCAGAATTCACCAGCCAACAGGGGTCTCCAACCTTGGCAACTTTAAGCACGGCAGACTTCAACTCACAGAATTCACCAGCCAACAGGGCTCTCCAACCTTGGCAACTTTAAGCCCGGCGGACTTCAACTCCCAGAATTCACCAGCCAACAGGGGTCTCCAACCTTGGCAACTTTAAGCCCGGCGGACTTCAACTCCCAGAATTCACCAGCCAACAGGGATCTCCAACCTTGGCAACTTTAAGCCCGGCGGACTTCAACTCCCAGAATTCACCAGCCAACAGGGGTCTCCAATCTTGGCAACTTTAAGCCCGGCGGACTTCAACTCCCACAATTCACCAGCCAACAGGGGTCTCCAACCTTGGCAACTTTAAGCCCGGCGGACTTCAACTCCCAGAATTCACCAGCCAGCTTTGCTGGCTGGGGAATTCTGGGAGTTGAAGTCCGCCGGGCTTAAAGTTGCCAAGGTTGGAGACCCCTGGACTAGAAGACCTCCAAGGTCACTTTCAACTCTGTTATCCTGTTGTAATAGAAAACTTCCGTCTTAAAGCGAGGAGACAAGACCACGAAGGATTTGAGAAACAAGAATTAATTTATTATTTGCGCAAATAGGACACAGACCCCGACTCACATGGAAAACAAAGGTCTGAGCCTCGAGCAAGGCTCAAGCATAATCTTTTATACCTTTGGTTACAGCTATCACATAAGAAAAAGAAGAAGTTATCCTAATTGGTTGTCACAGACAAAAGCCCATATATGGACTACCATTATCATACACCATCCGGATACATATGTTGATGCATACATTGCTATCGATGGCCCTTTCTTGCCACATATAGTTACTGGAACAGGTTACAAAGAACCGCATGTAGAAATATTCCTGTGCTTTACAGAAAGCTTGCAACACCACACTTCTGCCAAGCAATATACTTCCGCTTTTATGTGACACGTCGACTTCTATCTCTAATACATCTTGTTATAATCCTAAGAAATAAACATAAAGCACTTGTATTATAAAGCATTGGGGTCCTGCTTCACTGTTACAAAAATCACAAGAATATTTCTGATGCTTCAGATTTCTCTAGTTAGTCCCTCTGAGCTTCCAGAAAGACCAAGGGCAGTGTTTCAAAATTAAAGCAGAGTTCTTTAAATCTTCTGTATTCTTTCCTCTATCGATGCCCTCCAGATAGGATGGGATTGCAAATCCAAACGTTTTCTAACTCTGCAGAAATCTTGTCACTCTGCGATACCAGGTCCCTGCTGCTATTTCTTTGGTGTCCACCTGCCTACCCACGCCCGCTAAGCTGGTGGACCAGAAGAAGGCTGCAGAAGACACCTAGAACTTGACAAGAATGCTCCTACTTGGCTCCACAGCTTGGAAGATAACATCTCTATCTCTCTTCAACCTGTCACTTGTTCTCCAGGGAAGCCAATCACCTTGCCACTGTACAACAACATGTTCAGACTTATATCTGTCAGTTGTACCAATGAAGAGAACAGCCAGCAGGAGAACTTGGAGAAACTGTTAAGCTGATACCAAATGCAAAGAGTCAAGAGTTCACACTTTTCCCCCCTGGCTGTGCAAAGAGAAAAAAGAATAATAAAAAAAATGTAACCCCCAAGGTGCTCCATCAACAACACCTGCTTGCACAGGTACAGTCAGGTGGGGAAGGGGCTTCTGGAAACGTACTCTTGATCAGCCTTTAGATTATATGGAAAGGAGACCTAGGTATGAAAAGTGCCGTTACATTTATTAAAGAGATTATGATTAACATTGAGGGAGTTCTCTGCATTCTGTTGTCTGCTCAGGGGAGCAGCAGCGGAATCTTAACTCCGCTGGAAATACCAAATGAAACTAATTAACACCTCACCCCAACTGATTGCAAAATTGGAATGGATTTACATCAAACTTTTCATTATTATCATTGGCATACTAGGGGTGTGGTGGAATGTAGTCTGGAGTCCCAAGAGGGAAGGGCTGCTTCCTAGGAGGCAAAGAATATCTGGTAGGCAGGAAAAAAGGCAAAGACAAACCCTCCCTAGCAGTTCACAATGTAGATCTATAATTGTTGCAAACAATTGCTTTAGTCTGGCAAGATTCCGTCTGCAGGTAGTCCTCAACGTACAATCACAATGAGCCCAAAATTTCCGTTCCCAAGTGAGACAGTGAGCTTTGCCCCATTTTACGACTTTACTTGTCATGGTTGTTAAGTGAAACACTGTAGTTGTTAAGTTAGTGACAGGGTTGTTAATTGAATCTGGCTTCTCCATTAACTTTGCTGGTCTCAAAAGCGACCCTGCAAACATCATAAATATGAGCCCTTTGCCCAGTGTTCCAATTTTGATCAAATGACGAAGGGGATTCTGCAACAGTTGTTAAGTGTGGAAAATAGTCACAGGCCAGTGTTTTCAGTGCCGTTGTAGCTTCGAGCAGTCACTAAACAAACTGTTGTAACTTGAGGGCTGGCATTTTGGTCGTGCCATTTTACTGCTGGTGGATGTTAATGAACCCTTGTTCTCAATTACCTTCCTGTTTGTCCCTGTTGTGCCTCGCCCGCCCTCCTCTCCGCAGCCGGGCCCCTCCCATCTCCTGCTATCTGAGCCAGAGTCTGATAATGAAGAAGAACGGCCTGGCAAGCCTCCAGCCCCCAGCCCTGGCACCATGTCCGGACAGAATGAGCAAACAAACCTCACTCCTACAGTGTATGAGCACGAAGCCAGCCACATGCTAGAATTGCCGGCAGCAGATCAGGAGGAAGGGAATTCACAGTGGACGGATCCCCACTTCTAGAGAATGAGAGGCAACGTCAGCAAAAGGAAGGGCAGGGCAGGCCTGGATAAGTGCTGAGTCATGGAGCCACACCCCATGGCCTATATAGAGGGTCTGCTTTTTGGCATTCCTTGAGTCAGGCAAAGTCTCATCCCACCACTGAACCAGACCATTTGAACAACCAACCAACAAGAGAACCAGTCAGCTGCTCAGGATTTAAATATAGCTCCAGACCAACAACCAATCAAACAACCAACTGACCACAGTGGCACCCGAGACCTTTATAAGCTAAAGAGGAATAGGACAGGAAAATCCTGCTGATGATGTTACCTGGTCTGGTAACAAAACGTTCAAACACTAAATTGAAACAAGCTTGGAGAGCTAACCATCTCCCCCCACACACACACAAAAAAAGGTTTTAATTCCTCTGCAGATTTTTTCCTTGCAGAGTTACACACCAGCTTTTGCAACCTTTGGTAAACTGGTCCCAGATTCTCCAATATGGAGAGAAAAGTTAAGCAGATCTCGCCTATCAGCTCTTGCTTTTGTGCCTCAACTTCCACGCTCCGGGCCCTGTTTTGTCAAGCAACTTGAAAACAAATATATGCATAAAATAGATCAGTCGCAATAACTGATTGGCTGCCAACAGTTGCCTGAAGGAGTTTCCGGTGCCCAAATTTTTTGGATGCTCCAGCTCCCGTCAGCCATCCAATCAAAGGTAATAAATGCACTTATCATTCAGCAAAATGAACAAATATGCTCATTTACAGAGTTGTTTTGGGCATCTTGAGATACACGGCATTTGGCAGTTTCTAATCAACTCCCGGCTGAGCAGAAGAAACAGAGGGCAAGGAAGCTGACCTTCTCCGGAGTCCTCTCGTTCTGAGCCAAGGAACATCTGAGGCTCTGATTTTTGTCCTGATTTCAAGGCAGGCTGGGCTCATCCAAGGCAACCCCCCCTGGGGTTGGAGATGTCTTTGTGTAAGGCCTTTTGAGGATGACAGGAACTTTCGGAGCCCATCAGATCTGCACATCTGGCGGCAGCAGAAGCTGGGATTAAGAAATTCAGGACCGAGGCCTACGGTGACCGGAGCTCTTATGATCAAACACGGAACACCGTCACACAACAACATCTTCCGATCCCAGGTGCTTGGGAGGGACCTGATAGATGTAAAAAAATGCCAAATCCAGTCTATACATCTGGATGACCATGTGATGAACCCAGTAGTGAAATCCAAAAAATTTTTACGTAAATTTTTTACAAAATTGTGGGCGTGGCTTGATGGGTGTGGCAGGGGAAGGATACTGCAAAATCCCCATTCCCTCCCCACTCCTGGGGGAAAGATACTGCAAAATCCCCATTCCCTCTCCACTCCTGGGGGAAGGATATTGCAAAATCCCCATTCCCTCTCCACTCCTGGGGGAAGGATATTGCAAAATCCCCATTCCCTCGCTACTCCTGGGGGAAGGATACTGCAAAATCTTCATTCCCACCCCACTTTGGGGCCAGCCAGAGGTGGTATTTGCCGATTCTCCAAACTACTCAAAATTTTTGCTACCGGTTCTCCAGAAGCTGTCAGAACCTGCCGAATTTCACCCCTGGATGAACCATAATAATACAATGATACCAATAGCAATAGTGCCATCTCCAAACATCTGAAGCACCCCTTGAAGACCATCGACATTGACAAAACTGCCATTGGTCAATTGCAACAGGCAGCTTTATTTAAAGCAACTTACATCCTGTGATGACATCTTTAACATGGGCAGGGAGTTGGACTAGAAGGCCTCCAGGGTCCCTTCCAGCCCTATAATTCTATGAACACCATCACACAACAACATCAGCCCAACCCAGGTCCTGGGGAAGGACTCGATAGGCAGACAAAAATGCCAAATGCATGGGGCCGGGAGGACATTCTTCAGCGTTCGGAAGCAGATAAGCAGACCCCGGCTGCGGTGAGAGCGGGCAAGACACAACAGGTGGGGCCAGGGCCATCAGGGAGTGATGTGCGGTCTCCGGAGCCTCCAGAGGCTGACAGTAGTGAGGCAGAGGAACAGGAGGAGCCTGTTCCTAATGCACGCATGAGAAGAGCTGCCACAAGGCAAGAGCAGCTCAAGCAGAGAGGACAATTCACGACACCCAGGGGAAGGGCCTTTTCTGTGGGGGCTCCCACCCTCTGGAACGAGCTTTCCCCAGGACTTCGCCAACTTCCTGACCTTCGAATCTTCCGCCGCGAGCTTAAGACACATCTATTTATCTGCGCAGGACTGGACTAGAATTTTTAAATTTTTAAATGTTTAAATTTTAAATCTGGTTTTAATGGGGTTTTATTATTTATATCTCTATTTTAAATATTCGGCCTATGTAATAAGTTTTTTAAATTAATGTTTTACTCTGTATATATATATATGTTTTTATATGGCTGTAAACCGCCCTGAGTCCCTAGGGAGATAGGGCGGTATAAAAGTGTGAACAATAAATAAATAAAAAATAAAAAAGTAGGGCCAAGAGATGATTGGCCCCACCCATAAGGCTTAAAACAGACCAGCAAAGGAAAAACGGTTTCCTTTTCCTTGTTTCTTTTTTCTGTTATCGTTTTAAAAGCAATGATTATTTTTAAAAAGCTTATATGCCCACCAACTGCCGCCAACTCTCATTTTCTAGTAGAAAAAGGTGGATTCTATGTAGAATCTCCATCCACCAAGTTGTTTTCTTTGTGATATGGAAGAGAGCAAGGATCAGTTCGAATCAGTGGAGGGATTCAATTTTTTTTACTACGAGTTCTGTGGGCGTGGCTTGGTGGGCGTGGCATGGTTTGGTGGGCGTGGCTTGATGGGCGTGGCAGGGGAAGGTTACTGCAACCCTCTCCTCAGGCATGAAACTCTATATTATTTCAGACAAAGGTTTGTCCATCCTATTCTTAAAAACTTCCAGTGTTGGAGTTTTTAATAAACTAACAAGCTATGTTTGCTAACTGGACTGGATGATGTTGTTGTAGGAGAAAAAGAAGCAGACCCTGGGCGGAGTTTAAGAGAGGACTGTGCCTGGAATCCAGAAATGGTATTCAGCCACTTTGGACCAGTTCAGGCGAACTGGTAGTGGCGACCTGGCCCGGGCACAATCCCATCCTATATCACTGTGTTTTTGATGCGCGGACAGCGCACATGAGTGAATTGCCTTGTTTTGTGACACCGTACACATGTGTGGCCACACGCGTGCGTTCACATTTCTGGTGCTGGGTGAACCGGTTGCTATAGTATGTGAATCCCTCCTCTGCTGGAATCCTTACGTTGCCATAAGCAATCCAAGTCCAACCCCTCTTGCATTCTCTTAACTCTAATCTAACGCCAACTATTGCCAACTATTGAAATAGCCACGTCTATGCTGGCTTGAATGGCTGATGGTCGTATTCTGAAAGATCTCCTGTATGGAGAATTAGTGCAGGGAAAGCACCTCAGAGGGAGACCACAGCTGCGATATAAGGATATCTGCAAGAGGGACCTAAAGGCCCTGGGAATGGACATTAAGAACTGGGAACCTTGACCGCCGATCGTTCAGCTTTGAAGCTAAAGACGCAGCATGGCCTTCTCCAATTCAAAGGGACATTTGTTCGGCAGGCTGAGGCAAAGAGGCAGTCCCGAAACCAGCGACATCTGGGGGGTGGCCAGGGGTCAGAATGTACCTGCCCTCAGTGTGGAAGGGATTGCCACTCTCGAATTGGCCTTTTTAACCACACTAGATGCTGTTTTAGGATCTCTTTCCAGAGCACGATAGCAGAGTCTTTTGAGACTGAAGGATGCCAATGAAATGAACCTAATGCCAGTTTAGTATGGAGCGTTACTTGACTAGATTCTTGCGTATCACTTTGAGCCATAAATCCTCTGGACTCAACCTTGTGATCCTGATTCCTTGCACCTGACAGTTAAACATGCTTGCTCTGCTCTAGATAATAGAGATTAGAATAGAATAACAGAGTTGGAAGGGACCTCGGAGTTCTTCTAGTCCAACCCACTGCTTAGGCAGGAAACCCTACACGACTTCAGACAAATGGTTATCCAACATCTTCTTAAAAACTTCTAAGACTGACTGGAGATTTGCCGAATGCAAACTAAAAACCCAATCATTTCCCAACAGAAACTATGCTTGTCCTTGGAAACATGTTTGCGCATCTTAAGATTAACCCACTTCCTTTCGCTGTGTCAATGAATCTCAAGGTAATTTATGAGCCATACAGAACCGGAGTCCCACGACAGCAGTGTTACATTAACAGCTTTGGGTATAGCTGGCTGGAGTGGGGGACGAGGGAGGAAAGAAAAGAGAAGAGAGGTTGTGAAAAGTAAAGTGAGAAACAAAAGTAACACATTTCTCATGGATTTAATGACTGCGTTTAATTGACTATTGAATGCAAGCATGGCTATTTCACACTCCATATGGTGGGTAAAAGTTGGCTGCCTTCCAGATTTTGATACAGACAGTCCTCGACTTATGGCCACAATTGGGACCAGAATTTCCACTGCTAAGCAAGGTGGCTTGGTGGGCGTGGTGTGGCTTGGTGAGCGTGGCAGGGGAAGGATATTGCAAAATCCCCATTCCCTCCCCACTCCTGGGGGAAGGATACTGCAAAATCCCCATTCCCACCCTACTCTCGGGCCAGCCAGAGGTGGTATTTGCCGGTTCTCTGAACTACTCAAAATTTCCGCTACCGGTTCTCCAGAACCTCTCAGAACCTGCTGAATAGCACTCCTGGCCCACACTCATAAAAAAAATTGCCATTCCATTGCTGGGGGAAAAAAAGAGAGTCTAATATTTATTCTACAATGTCCGATTTGAGACTAGGCTAAGGGAGGACTTATGAAAATTAAAAAGAAACAAAAATCAAATTTGACTTCTAGTTGAAGCTGGGTTTAAGTTAGAAGGCACAGCTCCTGGGAAAGCCCAGATTATCTTCATGTTTCAGTTGGGTTTTTTTTTTTCAAAAAAGAAGATCGTGCTGAATTTAAGACAGCCCTCTTCCCAACAGGTAACATGTGACAGATATCAACTGCTATTATTGTTGACTGTACAGAGAGCTTTGCTGTTCTAAAAGGCATGAAGAGCGAGTTAGTCTTCCTTTCAAATAATTGCAGAATTCTGAACCACAAGGGAGTCCCAGCCAAACAAAACAGATGTTTGAATGCAATATCAGATTTCACACTTGTGGTGAACTTTCCCCAGGAGCATGCAAACTTCATGGTGAATTCATGACCGAATGCTAAAATATAATTGAATGTTACAATATTACTATATTTTCAATGCGCCGGAATTGCCTAAAGAATCCTAGAATTCATTAGGAGACTCCCAACATCTGCATCGCGCAAAGGCAGGCTTGAGGGGCAGCAAATATTGTTTCATCGCATTGTCCACTGTTTAAATGCAGGTAATCCTCGAATTGCCACCACCATTGGAACTGGATAATTTGCTGTTAAGCAATGCAGTTATTAAGTGAGACATCAGGTAACCACGACTTTGTGCTCTTCCCTGCTGGATTTTCCCCCTTGAGTTGGCTTGTCAAAAGCTGACTGGGAAAGTTGCAAATGGCAGCCATATTTATTTGTTTGTTTGTTTGTTTGTTTGTTTGTTTGTTTGTTTGTTTTTCACATTTTTATACCACCCTCCTCCGAGGACTCAGGACTCATAAATAAAACATAAATGCCCAAAAAAATTTAAAATACAGTATTTGCACTGGCTACCTGTGGCCTTTCGGGTGCGCTTCAAGGTTTTGGTTACCATCTTTAAAGCGCTTCATGGCATAGGGCCGGGTTATTTACGGGACTGCCTGCTGCCACCGATTTGTCTCCCACCGACCCATACGGTCTCACAGAGAGGGACTCCTTAGGGTGCCGTCCGCCAGGCAGTGCCGGCTGGTGACACCCAGGGGAAGGGCTTTCTCTCTGGGGGTCCCCACCCTCTGGAACGAGCTCCCCCCAGGACTGCGCCAACTTTCCGACCTTCGAACCTTCCGCCGCGAGCTTAAGACACATCTATTTATTTGTGCAGGGCTGGCCTAGGGTTTTAGTTTTAAATTTAGTTTTTAAATGGGGTTTTGTACTATTTTAACGACAGTTTCAAATTTGGCCTAATTTAATAAGTTTTTTAAATGTTGTTTTTAACTTGTATTTACTCTTATGTTTTTATTAGGCTGTAAACCGCCCTGAGTCCTTTGGGAGATAGGGCGGTATAAAAATTTGAATAATAAATAAATAAATAAATAAATAAATAAATAAATAAATAAATAAATAAATAAATAAATAAATAAAAAATCTAATTCAATACGCTGAGTAATTAAAATGAGTATGTAAAATTCTAAAAATGAATTAAACCCCTTAAAAACCCCACTTAAAAACCCTCAATAAAATCGTTGGGCCAGCCCTGCTTGGTGAAAGAAGAAAGTTTTGAGCTCATGCTTAAAGGTCCGAAGATCAGGGAGAAGACGTAGCCCCACAGGTAGTTCATTCCACAGGGCCGGAGCCCCCACAGAGAACGCTCTTCCCCTGGGGGCTGCCAGCTGACATTGTTTGGCCGACGGCATCCCAAGGAGGCCCTCCCTGTGAGAGCGCACCGGTCGATGGGAGGCTACTGGCGGCAGCAAACGGTCACGTAAGTATCCCGGTCCCATGCCATGGAGCGCTTTAAAGTTGATGACCAAAACCTTGAATCACACCCGGAAGACAACCGGTAACCAATGCAGCCTGCGCAGGAGAGGTGTTACATGGGAGCTACGCGACGCTCCCTCTATCCCCCACACGGCCGCATTCTGCACCAGTTGGAGCCTCCTGGTGCTCTTCAAGGGGAGCCCCATGTAGAGAGCATTGCAGTAATCCAGGCGGGAAGTAACGAGGGCATGAGTGACTGTGCATAGAGAGTCCCGATCAAGGAAGGGGCGCAACTGGCGGATCAGGCGGACCTGATAAAAAGCTCCCCTGGCGACGGCCGTCAGATGATCAGATGGCCGTCAGATATGACTCTGGATGTCACTGCAATCATAATAGCAAGAGCACTTAGACTTATATACAGCTTCATGGTGCTTTACAGCCCTCTCTAAGACAGGAGTCTCTAACTTTAAGACTTGTGGACTTCAACTCCCAGAGTTCTTCAGACAAGAAAGCTGGCTGAGGAATTCTGGGAGCTGTAGTAGTTGAATTCTGGGAGTCTTAAAGTTGCCAAGGTTGGAGATCCCTGCTCTAAGAGGTTTACAGAGTCAGCCTCTTGCCCTCAACAATCTGGGTCCTCATTTTACTAACCTCAGAAGGATGGAAGGCTGAGTCAACCTGGAGTTGGCCAGAATAGAACTGCTGGCAGTCAGCAGTCAGCAGAAGTAGCGTGCAGTAGTGTATCCTAACCACTGCGCCACCACGGCTCATAATCAAAATAATCATACAAGCCGGTTGCTAAATGCCCAGATTGCAATCATGTGACCAACAGGGGGCGGGGCTCAGAGGCTGCATCGGGTTTTACCTGTAAGTCATTTTTTTCAATGCCACCGTAACTTCCAATGGTCATTAAAGGAGAAGTTGTAAATCAAGGATTAACTGTACTGCCTCTCCCTCCCATGTTTCACAGCCACAGCAAAAAAAACTTATAAGAACTGATAGAAGAGAATATTTGTGGCTCAGGGCTGAACTCTAGGGTCCTTGGTGCTCTCTGAATTTGGTGGCTTTCTTGTAGACATTTCATTATCAAATTAGGTAACCTCATCAGTGCCAGAAGGGATTGGGGCTTGCTCTGTTTATATACTAACAATACTTTATATACTTACATTGCTAGTATATAAAAAGAGAGCAAACCCCACTCACTTCCTAGCACTGATGATGTCAAGATCTCAAATGGACAGCTAACATCAAAAACATCATTAAAAAAGGACAACAAAGAATGTTCTTTCTGCGCCAACTCAGGAAGTTCAAACTGCCGAAGGAGCTGCTGATCCAATTCTACAGAGGAATTATTGAGTCTGTCATTTGCACCTCTATAACTGTCTGGTTCGGTTCTGCAACCCAACAAGAAAAACACAGACTTCAGAGGATAATTAGAACTGCAGAAAAAATAATTGCTACCAACCTGCCTTCCATTGAGGACCTGTATACTGCACGAATCAAGAAGAGGGCCGTGAAAATATTTGCAGATCCCTCGCATCCTGGATCCTCGCATCAACTCCTACCCTCAAAACGACGCTATAGAGCACTGCACACCAGAACAACTAGACACAAGAACAGATTTTTCCCGAAGGCCATCACTCTGCTAAACAAATAATTCCCTCAACACTGTCAGACTATTTACTGAATCTGCACTACTTAAAACATATCTATTCTTTCGAGCAGGACTGGCTTAATAGGGTTTTAAATATGGATTTTATTGGGGTTTATTTTATATTTTGTATTGTATTTTAAATTTAGGCTATTGGAATAAGTTTTTTATAATATTGTTTTTATTGAATGTATTGTCTTTATTTTATCTGCCTGTTCACCGCCCTGAGTCCTCCGGGAGAAGGGCGGTATACAAATTAAATTATTATTATTATTATTATTATTATTATTATTATTATTATTATTATTATTATTATTATTATTATTATTAATCATTTCATAGTTCCCATCACCAATCTCTTTCCACTTATGACTGTATGACTATAACTTGTTGCTGGCAATCCTTACGATTTATATTGATATATTGACCATCAATTGTGTTATAAATGTTGTACCTTGATGAAGGTATCTTTTCTTTTATGTACACTGAGAGCGTATGCACCAAGACAAATTCCTTGTGTGTCCAATCACACTTGGCCAATAAATAAATTCTATTCTATCTAGTTTGGTAATGAAACGTCTGCAAGAAAACCACCAATCTCAGGAAGCACCAAAGACCCCACAGTTCTCCTCCGCCTCTTCCTCTCTGCACATACCAATCCCCCTAGCACTAATTATGTTACCTGATTGGGTAATTAAACATCTTCAAGAAAACTGTTGTGGTCCGCCAGCAGCCTGCGGAACTGACAGCGGAATCAGACAGTGAGGAGGCTGGGGAGGACAATGGGTCAGTCATGGAGTCAAGGGAAGGCCCAGACGAGGGCTCTGCATCGGAGGCAGAGATGGGACCAGGGCCATCTGGGAGCGATTCGTAGACTCTGGAGACTCCAGAGGCGGATAGCAGAGAGGCAGAGGAACAGGAAGAGCCTGTTCCTAGTGCACGCATGAAAAGAGCTGCCAGAAGGCAAGAGCAGCTGAAGCAAAAAGGACAACTCGGGAGTAAGGCCAGAAGATGATTGGCCACTCCCATAAGGCTTAAAAGAGCAGCAATGAGCCATTGGGTTCTTTGTAGAAAAGCAACGTTGATTCCATTGCTTCTTGTCAGCCTCTCTTGAACTTTATGGGGGTTTTGCCAAGAAAAGCATTTGGCAGGTTGCCAAAGACATCAAAGGTTGGAGATAAGGCCGAGGGACTGGTTATTAAGAATTTTGTTTTGGACTAAGCTGAGAATGAATTAATTCTCAGCTGTTTTAATAAAATAAATTTGTTGAGGACTGAATTGTGTTTAGGCATCACTACTTGGGTCTTGGTCACAACAAAAACAACCAACCTCAGGGAGTACCAAAGACCCCATAGACCCTTAAATACCACCACTGTCGGGGGCAGCATCCTCACAAAAAGCTGGACTTTAGCACAGTGTTGCTCAAACTTGGCCACTTGATGATGGGTGTCCTAAACATGCTACTTCCAAAAGGCCACTGGACTTCTTGGTGTTTTCTTTGAAAACATTTCACTTCTTATCCAAGAAGCTTCTACAGAACAGAAGAGGATTCTTGGATGAGAAGTGAAAACTTTTCAAAGAAAAGACACACCAAAAAAATCCAGTGGCCTTTTGGAAAAAAGCACCTTTGGGACAACAGCCATGACTTGGATGATTGAGAATCTCCATAGACATTGAAGATGGGTGGACTTCAACTCCCAGAATTCCCCAGCCAGCATGGAGAATTCTGGGAGTTGAAGTGTTTGCCCATCTTCAAATGGCCACAGTTGAGAAACACTTCTCTACCAAAGAATGGCTTGGGCTCAAGCTCTGATTGGCTGCACATCCTACAAGGGGAGGAGCGGAGACTCCAAAACCCACCCCCTCACAGGGGCCTCTGGTGGCTCAGCAGACTAAGTCTGTCTGTTATAAACACAGCTGCTTGCAATTACTGCAAGTTCAAGTCCCACCAGGCCCAAGGTTGACTCAGCCTTCCATCCTTTATAAGGTAGGTAAAATGAGGACCCAGATTGTTGAGGGCAATAAAGTTGACTTTGTATATAATATACAAATGGATGAAGACTATTGCTTAACACAGTGTAAGCCTCCCTGAGTCTTCGGAGAAGGGTGGGATATAAATTCAAATTTAAAAAAAATTCAGATATCAGAGCTCCCGTCTTACCCTATAAAGTCCCCTCCAGGCAGGATCCTTGTTTATCCTGCTGGTGATATTTATGAATTTCTAATGCCAGGTGTAAGGACACTTTAGAGACAGCCCTTCCTTCCAGGAAAATGTCATTTCTCTTCACTGTTTGGAGGGAAACCCATTATTACCAATTAACCTGTAGTGAACCTATATCACCGGCTGGATTGCACATACAGTAATTATTCTTCGATAGCAAATTCCATGCATCTCTGCTCACTCCGTCTTTTCTTTAGGGAGGGCCAAGAAAGGTGCCAACGTCCTTGCTGCTGTTTTCAATGTCTTCCTTAACTTTGGATTTGCTCCTCCCCCGGTTACCCAGAAATGATTTCTCTGCTTCTTTCTTGTTCTTTCTTTCTTTCTGCCTCTTCCTTCTCTCTTAAGGTTTAAGCCCATAGGGCAGACGATAAGTTATTTATTGTATTTTTTTTTTACTCTGCCGAGTCGCTAGGAGGGTTTTCTTGGGTAGATGGCATAAAAAGAATAGAAATACAATACAATCACAAATAAAAATGCATTAAGAAAGCCAGTCCGAACCAGTGAACATTTCCCTAGAAATAAATCTTAACTCAGTTCAAAGGAAGCTATTCTTAGATAAGCCTGCATAGGACTGCAACTTAAACAGATCGGGCATTTACATGCAGCTTGGCTGATGTCCCAACTCGAAGGAGGAGGTTTTGCAACAATCCTTCAATTCTACAGAACTTTTGCAAGCTGCCTTATGCGCAGATCATTAGTTATATTCCTGCCCTCCCCTTTGGAGCGAGAAAGTCCACTCTGTTAAAAGTCAGAAAGGAGGGTAAAATCTATCACAGTAAAAGCTTGGGAAAAAAGAGCTGGGTAGAGAAAGAAGAAACAAAGCAAAGCAGCGTCTATAGGAAGATAGACTTAATAACAAAAAGCTCGGATGAAAAAGCCACGTTCTCCCAGCACATCAAAAAAACAAACAGAGGCCGCATTCATGAGTTGTGACAAACGATTCATTCTTGCTATAGGCGCAGCCGGAGGGGGGCGGGGGGGCTCATCCACATCAAATTATTTCTGAAGGCCCCCTGCATATGTGGCGTAGGGGGGGAGGAGGAGGAGGAGGAGGAAGGGAGAAAGGAAGGAAGAAGAGGAGGAGGAAGGGAGGAAGGAAAGAGGAGGAGAAGGGTGGGGAAGAGGGGACAGGGGAGGGAGGAAGGAAGGAGAGGGGGATGAGAAAGGAAAGAAGAGGAGGAAGAGGAGGGAGGGAAAAGGAAAGAGGAGGAGAAAGATGGGGAAGGGAGGAAGAGGAGGGGAAAGGGAGGGTGAGAGGGAAGGAAGGAAGGAAGAATAGAAGGAAGGAAGGAAGGAAGGAAGGAAGGAAGGAAGGAAGGAAGGAAGGAAGGAAGGAAGGAAGGAAGGAAGGAAGGATTCTCACATAAAATGAATGCAGACAGTTAAAATCATGTCTTTAATCAAACTGTCCAGTTTTTTGTCTCAGGAATGAACGGAGCCGCTGCCCTGGTCCATGTAAGTAAAAGATCCCTTGGCCACTGGTTACCTCCAAAAGGTGACCTACCTGAACTTTCAATGTCTCTCAACAAAACTCTCTTCTTCTTATGGAAGAAGAGACCAGGTCCCAAAGTTCTGGACAATTGCATCTCTCGTGACCCCTTTCTCTTATCTCATCCATTCCTCCTTATAAAAGAGCCAAAAGCAGAGAACTCCAAAAAAAAAAAAAGAACTTTCTCTAACAAAGGGGAAGGAAGGTAGAAGGTGGGCTTCCAAAAGGATGTGAATGAATGACGCTGCACTTCAACTCCTTCTTGAATTATGTGGGTCCCCCAGGATCATTTTCCTCATCCTCCCAAGCCTTCTTCAACCCACTGTGGCCTTCCAAGATATCCCACCAGGGAGGGATCCTGAGCAAATAAAACAGCAGGTGGCTGCAGCCTAGGATTTTGCTTTAGAAGTCTGTCCATCTGCTACATACACACACACACACACACACACACACACACACACACACACACACACACACTGGAAAAGAGCATCCTGGGAATTAGATAGCTTGTGCGTTACAGCATCGGCTGTTTTCTGCTAAATGTCCAGATTGTGGTCAGTACAGGTAGACCTCGACTGACGACCATAATTGAGCCAAACATTTCTGTTGCTAAGCGAGATTCATTTCTTAAGTGAACTTTGCCCCTGTGGTGAAATCCAATTTGTTTACTGCCGGTTCTGTGGGTGTGGCTTGGTGGGCATGGCAGGGGAAGGATACTGCAAAATCTCCATTCCCTCCCCACTCCTGGGGAAGGATACTGCAAAATCTCCATTCCCTCCCCACTCCTGGGGGAAGGATACTGCAAAATCTCCATTCCCTCCCCACTCCTGGGGGAAGGATACTGCAAAATCCCCATTCCCACCCCACTCAAGGGAAGGATACTGCAAAATCTCCATTCCCACCCCACTCCAGGGGAAGGAAACTGCAAAATCCCCATTCCCTCCCCACTCCTGGGGGAAGGATACTGCAAAATCCCCATTCCCACCCCACTCAAGGGAAGGATACTGCAAAATCTCCATTCCCACTCCACTCCAGGGGAAGGATACTGCAAAATCCCCATTCCCTCCCCACTCCTGGGGGAAGGATACTGCAAAATCCCCATTCCCACCCCACTCAAGGGAAGGATACTGCAAAATCTCCATTCCCACCCCACTCCAGGGGAAGGATACTGCAAAATCTCCATTCCCTCCCCACTCCTGGGGGAAGGATACTGCAAAATCTCCATTCCCTCCCCACTCCTGGGGGAAGGATACTGCAAAATCCCCATTCCCACCCCACTCAAGGGAAGGATACTGCAAAATCTCCATTCCCACTCCACTCCAGGGGAAGGATACTGCAAAATCCCCATTCCCTCCTCACTCCTGGGGGGAGGATACTGCAAAATCCCCATTCCCTCCCCACTCCAGGGGAAGGATACTGCAAAATCCCCATTCCCACCCCACTCCAGGGGAAGGATACTGCAAAATCCCCATTCCCTCCTCACTCCTGGGGGGAGGATACTGCAAAATCTCCATTCCCACTCCACTCCAGGGGAAGGATACTGCAAAATCCCCATTCCCTCCCCACTCCTGGGGGAAGGATACTGCAAAATCCCCATTCCCACCCCACTCAAGGGAAGGATACTGCAAAATCTCCATTCCCACCCCACTCCAGGGGAAGGATACTGCAAAATCTCCATTCCCTCCCCACTCCTGGGGGAAGGATACTGCAAAATCCCCATTCCCACCCCACTCAAGGGAAGGATACTGCAAAATCTCCATTCCCTCCCCACTCCTGGGGAAGGAAACTGCAAAATCCCCATTCCCTCCTCACTCCTGGGGGGAGGATACTGCAAAATCCCCATTCCCTCCCCACTCCAGGGGAAGGATACTGCAAAATCCCCATTCCCACCCCACTCCAGGGGAAGGATACTGCAAAATCCCCATTCCCTCCTCACTCCTGGGGGGAGGATACTGCAAAATCTCCATTCCCACCCCACTCTGGGGCCAGCCAGAGGTGGTATTTGCCGATTCTCCAAACTACTCAACATTTCCGCTGCCGGTTCTCCAGAACCTGTCAGAACCTGCTGGATTTCACCCGCTTTGCCCCATTTTACGACCTTCCTTGTCACAGTTGTTAAGTGAATCACTGCTATTGTTAAGTTAGTAACACAGTTGTTAAGTGGATCTGGGTTCCCCCCTTGACTTCATTTATCAGAAGGTTGCAAAAGGCGATCGAACACATGATCCTCAGACACTGCGACCGTCATAAATAGGAGTCAGTTGCCAGGCATCTGAATTTTGATCATATTACCATAGGGATGCTGCAACGGTTGTAAGTTTGAAAAACGGTCATAAGTCACTTTTTCAGTGCCCTTGTAACTTTAAACGGTCCCTAAACCGACTGTTGTAAGTCAAGGACTATCCATAGTGCTACTGCACCCATTCTGCAAACAAACGTATCTCTGAGAACTGCCTTTTGTGAGAGAGTACATAATATATACTAAGAATATACACCTTCCCCAAATGCTCGGAACTTTGGATGGGAATTCAGGATAGGCAGTAGATCAATGGTTACCTTTGCAGTCAACACTACATTAATCAAGCTACCTAATTAAAAAAAAACTGGACAAAAATAGCTCGCTAAAGGCCTCTCAGAATTGGAAAACTAGGCAGAGTATTCTTGTAAAAAATCACACAATGGGCTAAACATGTCGAAATTCACACCTCTACCTGCGGTGTGAAGCTGACAATAACCAACCTGGAAAGAGATTTCTGGTAGTAGCTGACTGACAGCACGGACCAATAAAGCTAGAATTGTTGGTTGGTTTGCTTCTGACACTCCAATGTACAAATCACAATGGTTTATAAGCCATTCATTCATGCCAGGAAAATGTTTACAGGACACCCCGAGCCAAACAATCAAGAAACTGCATAATAAGGTGAATGTGATGTGCAAATCGTGTGTCCATTTAGTGTTAGATGCAAAAGAATTTCAAAGCAGAAATGAATGAAGCCAGTCTAAGGAGGGAATGGGGCAAGCTGGGGGGGCAAGCTGGGGGGCAGCCAGCTCGGGGCGGTCCCCTCATCATCGCCCGGTCACCTCTGCCAACTCCCTGCACCACTGTTGCAGGACAATTTGACAGGAGCAATTTGATGTGGGGACAACTCATTCAATTCAAAAACGGTTGCCCTATGATGGCCCATTTCACTCAATTGAAGGTTACAAACAATCAAATAGAAACCAGAGTTTTGGTATTAGAAGATGGCTATCTTGTCTACGCTGGGACGCGGTGGCTCGGTGGCTAAGACGCTGAGCTTGTCGATCGAAAGGTCGGCAGTTCAGCGGTTCTTTTTCAGCAGTGAGCTCCCGTTACTTGTCTCAGCTTCTGCCAACCTAGCAATTTGAAAGCACGTGAAAAAATATGCAAGTAGAAAAATAGGGACCACCTTTGGTGGGAAGATAACAGCGTTCCGTGCGCCTTTGGCATTGAGTCATGCCGGCCACATGACCACGAAGACGTCTTCGGACAGCGCTGGCTCTTCGGCCTTGAAACGGAGATGAGCACCGCCCCCTAGAGTCGGAAACGACTAGCACATATGTGCGAGGGGAACCTTTACCTTTACCTTTATCCTGTCTACCTTCAGTCTTCTTTTCTTAGGGCAAGGATGTCAAACTCAATTTCATTGGGGGCCGCATGAAGGTTGTGTTTGACCTTAGGGGAATGGGCGTGGGCGTGGCTGGGAGTGGCTGTGGCCATGGTAGGTGTGGCTAGCTCAATGTCACTCATGTCATGGGCACCTGTGGTGGCCACATGCTAAGGCAGGACTTCCCTCAGACTCTCCCTCACTCTCATTATAATCTCCTTCCTTCCTTCTTTCCTTCCTTTCCTTCCTTTTCTTCTTTTTCCTTCCCTCTTCCTTTTCTTTTCTTCTTCCTTCCCCTCTTTCCTTCTTTTTCCTACTTTGCTCTCTTTCCGTCTTCCCTTCTTTTCTTTTCTTTTGCCTTTCCTCTTTCTCTTTCTCCTTTCCTGTCCCTTCTTTCATGCTCAAATGCAAAAGGGGAAACATTGTTTTGTTTGTTTTGCTAACCCTCTGCCAGCACATACCCCCCCACTACTCCGGGCCCCATTTTCGGCCGCGACAGCCTCCTGCAGCCCTCTGCCAGTGAACATGGAGCGCGGGGTGGGGGGCACGCGTGGCCCTCCCAGGTTCCGTTTTTGCTGGCAGAGGCACCGTGGGCCAGTCCATTGCTGTTTCCAGTGGCACCCCGGGCCAGATCTAAGCACCCTGCGGGCCGGATCCGGCCTGTAGGCCTTGAGTTTGACACCCCTGCTTTAGGGTAAACATGTAGGAAAAGAAGATTAGAGCGTGTGGTGCGGTAAAAGTGAATTGAGAGCAGTAACGGGATCCAATTGTTAGGATGGTATCACAATGATTAGTTAAAACCCCTCTTCCTTCACGTTGCCTGTGAAAAAGGCAGGGATTCTTCACATTTTAGGAATGACCAACTTGGCTTTTTTTAAAAAAAAAATATTTCTAGATTGTGAGTTATCACCCCCAAAGGATCTGGAGGAGTTTCTGGTGTCTACTTCCAAACTAAGTCTAACCCTGATTCTTCTGCATCCTACACCAGCCTCTAACATCCAAGCCATCATTAACGATCTGGTCTGCCTTACAAGAACTATTGCAACTTACGGAGGTTCCCAAGTTTATTTCAGAAATACACATTAAATTTGAAAGCAAGAGATTTTAGCAGCTGCCTACCCAAAACCAATTACCTCATTTTTTCAAGGGTTTTTTTTTTTTCTGTTACCACTCATTCAACAGATGAGCCAAATCTCTGTAGGAAGAAGAGATAAGCTGATCATAAATCAGCTCAAATATATTTTAAGTTGTCAAACAAAATTTACCAATCCACATCTGCCAAAAATTGGGGAGGGGGGGGGGAATCCAGAACGAGATCTTGTCAATTTAAATTGGACCGAGATCCCTTTTGATTGATTTCCGATACCCCAATATAGAGCACACAATAGATACAAAGCATGGCACAAAAGATGGTACCCTTCTTAGTAACACAACGCAAGCCCATCAAGGGAAAAAAAGTGCTTTTTAAAAAGCATTTTTTCCCCGTCTCAGATGATGGATTGCTCTTGTGTGACTATTAAGATACAAGCAAAACAAAAAGGAAAGGATGGGATGCAGCTATATAAACCATGAATCCTGGCTCTTTTAAGCAGGGTATGAACTGGGTTTACACATAGCACTTAGCCATGCTTGCTCTAATCACAGTTGGATAGACAAGCCACTATAGGCAAGTTACACACCATACTCTAAGCCACAACCAAAGAGGCTGTGATTCAGCTCAGGCTCTTTTCCTGTAAAGGTAAAAGTAAAGGTTTCCCTCTCACATACGTGCTAGCTGTTCCTGACTCTAGGGGGCAGTGCTCATCTCTGTTTCAAAGCCGAAGAGCCAGCACTGTCTGAAGACGTCTCCATGGTCATGTGGCCGGCATGACTCAATGCCAAAGGCGCATGAAACGCTGTTCCCTTCCCACCAAAGATGGTCCCTATTTTTTCTACTTGCATTTTTTATGTGCTTTCGAACTGCTAGGTTGGCAGAAGCTGGGACAAGTCACGGGAGCTCACCCCTTTATGCGGCACTAAGGATTCGAACCGCTGAACCGCTGACCTTTGGATTGACCACTGAGCCACTGAGCCACCGCGTCCCTTTTCCTGCACTGACACCCAAATTCTTTGCAGTCTCTTTCTACTTATTCAGTTGTCCTCGACTTACAACCACAATTGAGCCCAGCATGTATGTTGCTAAGTGAGACATTTGTCAAGTGAGTTTTGCCCAGTTTTATGGCTCTTCTTGCCATGTTTGTTAAGTGAATCACTGCCGTTGTTAAATTAGTAACTCGGTCATTAAGTGAATCTGGCTCCCCCATTGACTTTGCTGATCAGAAGGTTGAAAAAGGGGGATAATGCGACTTTGGGACACAGCAACGGTCATAAATATAAACCAGTTGTCAAGCATCACGTGACCATGGGGATGCTGCAACGGTTATAAGTGTGAAAAATAGCAATAGCACTTAGACTTATATAGAATAGAATAGAATAGAATTCTTTATTGGCCAAGTGTGATTGGACACACAAGGAATTTGTCTTGGTGCATATGCTCTCAGTGTACATAAAAGAAAAGATACGTTCATCAAGGTACAACACTTACAACACTTTAGAATAGAATAGAATAGAATAGAATAGAATAGAATAGAATAGAATAGAATAGAATAGAATAGAATAGAATAGAATAGAATTCTTTATTGGCCAAGTGTGATTGGACACACAAGGAATTTGTCTTGGTGCATATGCTCTCAGTGTACATAAAAGAAAAGACACCTTCTTCAAGGTACAACACTTACAACACTTAATAGAATAGAATAGAATAGAATAGAATAGAATAGAATAGAATAGAATAGAATAGAATAGAATAGAATTCTTTATTGGCCAAGTGTGATTGGACACACAAGGAATTTGTCTTGGTGCATATGCTCTCAGTGTACATAAAAGAAAAGATACGTTCATCAAGGTACAACACTTACAACACTTAATAGAATAGAATAGAATAGAATAGAATAGAATAGAATAGAATAGAATAGAATAGAATAGAATAGAATAGAATAGAATTCTTTATTGGCCAAGTGTGATTGGACACACAAGGAATTTGTCTTGGTGCATATGCTCTCAGTGTACATAAAAGAAAAGACACCTTCTTCAAGGTACAACACTTACAACACTTAATAGAATAGAATAGAATAGAATAGAATAGAATAGAATAGAATAGAATAGAATAGAATAGAATAGAATAGAATAGAATTCTTTATTGGCCAAGTGTGATTGGACACACAAGGAATTTGTCTTGGTGCATATGCTCTCAGTGTACATAAAAGAAAAGACACCTTCTTCAAGGTACAACACTTACAACACTTAATAGAATAGAATAGAATAGAATAGAATAGAATAGAATAGAATAGAATAGAATAGAATAGAATAGAATAGAATTCTTTATTGGCCAAGTGTGATTGGACACACAAGGAATTTGTCTTGGTGCATATGCTCTCAGTGTACATAAAAGAAAAGATACGTTCATCAAGGTACAACACTTACAACACTTAATACAATAGAATAGAATAGAATAGAATAGAATAGAATAGAATAGAATAGAATAGAATAGAATAGAATAGAATAGAATAGAATAGACTAGAATAGAATTCTTTATTGGCCAAGTGTGATTGGACACACAAGGAATTTGTCTTGGTGCATATGCTCTCAGTGTACATAAAAGAAAAGACACCTTCTTCAAGGTACAACACTTACAACACTTATAGAATAGAATAGAATAGAATAGAATAGAATAGAATAGAATAGAATAGAATAGAATAGAATAGAATTCTTTATTGGCCAAGTGTGATTGGACATACAAGGAATTTGTCTTGGTGCATATGCTCTCAGTGTACATAAAAGAAAAGACACCTTCATCAAGGTACAACACTTACAACACAGAATAGA